>NW_027270903.1:7230000-8522500 GCF_040938485.1 Diadema antillarum
TGGATCAAGGTGAAACGAGTTTGAAGACCTTCTTTAACCTGTTCCATACACTTAATACGCAGGCCACAGGTTCCCGTACGGAACGGTTCAATACTCGATATGATGGCTGCTTTAACAGTGTTTAATGTATATCTTTGCATGTAAATTCTTGTGTTTACTTTCTTTCGCAGTGTTTTCGATTCCCTGTTTTCACTTAATCATTCACACTACAGTCCAAATGCCCTGTTTTCTCTATTTCATCATTATCCTCTTGTCTCATTCATTTTTCGTGAATTTTTGATTCCTCGTAAAACATGCTGGTCACATAAGCTTAGAGCACAAATAAAAGTTTCAAAACGGACAACAAACAACCAACAAACAAACACCAAAATGGTTTAAGATGTTCATCTGGACCAAGATGTATAATCCCTGGGTATAGCTTTGACCTCTTGGCGAACAGTGTTAGTACTTTATACCTAGAATAAACCAGAATATATAATTGAAATTAACAATATTCAGATTCAGATTCCTTTATTGTCCATATAGGAAATTCTTTTTGTTGGCATATACACATAGAAATATCTACATATACTTACATACATACATAAATACATGTAGTCATGTACATGTACAAATATAAATAAACACAATTTTCAATATGTCATTGAAATAATATTAGATGTAATATAGTATAACATATTACGAATAATAGTGTATTATGTGTGTATCTGTGTGTGTGCGTGTATATCTATACATAAATGAATCTGCATTTAACTCTATATCTCCCTTTATCTGTTTTATGTATATTTTCATTTATGACGAAATATAATAGGATTTAACGTCAACCAACATGCATGGAGGATTATATTTCTTTTATTGACAATAATTGAAGATTTTGTTGCAAAAACCGATAAGTCCATATTTGCCAAATGGAGATATTTGCGATTAAAGGTCAAGAAAAATAAAGAGAATAATAAGAAAATATTTGTTTCTCTTGACCATAACTTCAAAAATGGACCTTTATATGCAAGTAGTGACCAATATATCATTCAAAAGGTCTTATTTTGTACTTTATGACAGAGACCGTACTTCAAAATCTTCAAAAATGGACTTATCGGTTTTTGCGAACAAACTCTTCCTACATATATATATATATATATATATATATATATGTATAATGTATATATATATATATATATATATATATCCCAGACACACACACACACACGCACATATATTATATATATATATATATATATATATATATATATATTATATATATATATATATATATATATATATATATATATTGAAAATTATATAAGTATGTGCGTATATAAATAATATACATGTATATGTGTGTCTAACAGAGAGAGAGAGAGAGATTAGAGAGAGATGCCAGTGAGATCTCAGAAAACCGGGATACACAAAAATGTTGCTTAAAAAGTTCAAATTTTCCTTCGAAAAAGTTCAACAGTTACTAGAAAAATGATTAGTGTATATGGAGTCATGTGAGAATGGCTTCCGATCATAGACTGTTACATCGACAGTAGATATTAAAACACTCCACTCCTTTACACGCCAAGGTACAGGATTGCCTGGAGAAACATGGTATGGACGAACTACTATCTGTGGACTGAAGAACTCCGCATCTTTTTTTTTATAAGTTTGATAGGGTATAGTGTGTTTGTGTGTGTGTGCGTTACTTTTTTTCTTTAGTTTAATTGCATGAATTGTAAACTGTTATCGTTAACACTGTCACGGTAGCATCTTCGTGTTTTGTGATAAGAAAAAAAAAGAGAGGAGATCTGTTATTGCTGATTAATGCAGGCCCTTAGCGTTCTACTGCCAACAGTTTGTATATGTCTCATAATTAGAAAATAATAGGAAAATAACCTCTGCCTGGTACGTAGGCCTATATTCGTCTGTATGTTAGGTAAAAATATAGACTGCCGGTAAATAATAAAAATCGAAAGATTTAGATGTGTGCTTATAAAAGTGTACAGTAGAAGTGCATATTTGCAAACACCTCCTTCATACAAACATAATTTACTACGGCAATATAAATCTTACTAAGAAAAACTGAATATATGTATATATATATATATATATATATATATATATATATATATATTGCTTCTTGCTTTCATTAGCATAGGCAGAGAGAGAGAGAGAGAGAGAGGGAGAGGGAGAGCGGGGGGGGGGGGGGGTTAGGTATCACACCGTTCACCATATCGGTAAACTCTTGCTGCTATGTCCATAATGTGTGATAAAATGTCCCAAAACAAAATCATGCTACGAGTCTAGTAGCGGTACATACTATGTTGGTAGATCACTTCCAGGAGCTGTTGGTACATGCATGTTTTTCTCATCCTCCAACACTTTATCTGTATTTTTGGAGGGGGCCGTAATATATAGCTCATTTTACAATGACATTATTACACTACTGTCAATACTGCTATCATAGTAATCGCTAATTTGTGTGAGCATGCATGTGGTTAAATTTACGAATAATGTTCTATACTTTCAAGTGATAACGTCCCTTTTCCTTAGTTTGGTCCTAAATTGTACAAGTGCTCCCTATTGCTTTTTACACTAAACTTTTGTTTGGACCTACGCTCAGGAAACTTGGGATTAAGTACTTTCCATCGTATTTGTCTGTCTTTCACTGTAGCATTTTTACTTTGATCAAAACTCTGACACATCGACTACCATGTTCTATGTTTGTAGTTTTTTGTTGTATATCCAAGCTGGATATTTTTTGCCATTATATTTCCTTATATTTCATGCATTTTTCATTGATAAGTACGAAAATAGCTTGAAATTGAAAGTGGAATGTCCTTTACGCAAACCTGGGCAAATCAAGCACATTTTAATCATCCGGCTCATTCCATGGAAATTTTATGTATTAGTTATCATTATCTTACAAGGAGAATGCAGATAGGCATAATCCTGTACAACTCATCTGACTCCCTTTGTAACCATGCAGTGGAAATCCGTCTTTACGGGGTCATCCCACTAGACCGACACCCACGAGTCATACAGCCCACGAGTTCGACATTGAAAACAGGTCCATGAGTCATACAGCTCAGGAGTCATACAGCCCATGAGTTCGACGCCAGGCAAATAAAGCCCATGAGTTCGACACTAGGTAAAAACAGCCCACGAGTTCTACATAAAAACAGGGCTTAATGGGTCGGTCTCGTTGGCTTTGTTTACTTAGTGTCGAACAAATGGGCTGTATGACTCGTGAGCTACATAACTCATGGGCTGTATGACTCATGGGCTGCATGACATGTGAGCTGTATGACTCGTGGGTGTCGGTCTCGTGACGTGCACCCGTCTGTACGATCACATTGTTTCCACACCGAAGCTTCCTTTAAAATCATGAAGATGACATTGCACAAGACCTTAGGAATGGAAAGTGAGGATTCATGTTTGTGCGATTGCGTTCCATTATTCCTTGCTAAAGGTTATATCGTTTGGGGGAAAACTTCCAACATAATTGTCCAAAGTTGTAACAGTCTTACCGTAAGGTATGTCACCTAGGAGCCTTTAAAGCTCCTTCATTTCGACTGGGTTACAAGACGGTCAGAATTGTGCATATAGTACAATATCTCATCGTATATTGTGCACACTATACACTACAATACATATCATAAACTATATTTTATATGTCATAGGTTATATATTGTATATCTTGTTACATTTTATATACACTATATTCCCGAAAAGAACGATAAACTATACAAAATCTTTAACTACCCCTACATCCCCGCTAGAGCCAATATTCTTTGGCTAGGACGACATGAGGGATCATGTCTGCCGTGTGTATCTCTCCACCACAGCTTTGCCAACTCCGCGCGCCAACGATCCAATTAGCATGCTGAATTGATGCGAAGTGCGCGAAGCGGCCGGCTCGCGCTGAGCAGGTGATGTTTTATCGGAATGCGAATTTACTCAAAAAGTTATTTCAGTCGTGGTACAGAGAGGGGTAGACACATTTTGCTTTCGTATCTCCCATGCCTGGTAGTACGCGCATTTCTACTCTTTCTTCTTTACTACTTTTCTGCATTTTCCCTTTGTGATGTTAAACTTTCTTTTGGAAAGCAACAACAGTAAACTTTTTTTTCCGTGGTTTCACAAAAGAGACGCTTAATTCTGCTTCTGAAAGTCCATAGATTCGCTCAGAGTTTGGGAATTCGCCCAAGAAGTTGGCCCAAATTCTCAAGTGCTCATTATGTAAAATTCGCACTCATGTAAAACCGGACCGAACCAAACAGGTAGATAAGGAGATATAGAAATGAAAAAAAAAAACAACACAACAACAACAAGAACACAACAACAACTACAACCCAGAGATAGATGGACAGATATGTGGAACTTCATGCGCATAATATATCGAACAGACAGACAGTCAAACAAACAGACACAGACAAACGCATCTATTAAGGCTTAACTACTCTGAAGTACCATTATTTTTCCCACCTCTGGTGTGCTGTTTACCTCTTCGTGTGCCAATGAGGTCAAATGTGCACAAATTTTACTTATGGGCAAACACTCAATGTGGGATACAGAGGGTTAAAGGAAGTAAGTGATTTATCTATCCGTATATTGCACAATGTTTTCTCTCTTTATCTTTCTTTCTCTCTCTCTCTCTCTCTATATATATATATATATGTCTGTCTTCTCTCTCTCTCTATGTCTATATAATTATGATATATATACATGTATATGTATTACATTATATATCTTTATATATGTATATAAAATATATATGTATATATATATATACTATTATATATATATATATATATATATGAGATTAAAACCTAAAATGGCATTAAAACGCTTTATCCTGGCGAGAAAATTAAGCGCATGTTTTAGAAACAAGACACCAAACAGGTGTCTTGTTTTTAGAAACAAGACACCTGTTTGGTGTCTTGTTTCTAAAACATGCGCTTAATTTTCTCGCCAGGATAAAGCGTTTTAATGCCATTTTAGGTTTTAATCTCATATATATATATGTATATGAATATACATATATATATATATATATATATATATATATATATATATATATATATATTTGTGTAAAATTATAATGATGACAATTATAAGAATAACATTCTTTATTTGTATTCCTTTCGTATTGCAGGATACCGGTCTCTACTTTGTTTTATACCTCTTTGATATATTCGCTGTTTGACTAATAGTAGAGATAAAATAATTTTATAATCGTTTACAAACCTTCCTCAAAAAGACAAGTCTTTTTCGAAGATATCTCTCCCTCCCTCCCTCTCTCTCTCTCTCTCTCTCTCTCTCTTTCCCTGGCTATCTTTCTGTAAAGTTTGGATATATGATTAAATGCATGGAATTTTCAATTGTCTTATTACCAATTTTCCCTTCTTCATGAAACATTCAAAGATTGAAAATTCTACGTGCGAATACACGTCACCTTCGTTATTTAGCCACGGAACCTTGAAAACAAAAAAATAAAAGATATAAGATGAACGAAAGCCGTTCACTTGCAGCGTATCATTTCTTCCTAACGATTAGTCTTATTTCCCTGCGGTCCTGTGTCGGAGATCGTCCCGGTAGGCCCCGCGCAGGCGAGATGAGAAGCACCGTAGAACCCTCCGTCTCGCATCACCGAAACGCAAGCCTCGTCAAATGTATTCGATGAACAAATTAGCAAAACAAAAATCTGCCAAATTGGTCGTTACAAATTTGGTATCGATATCCCCCGGAGGATTTTACCGATAGTTGTTTCTCGTCTGCTCATTTGCAAAATTTCTCGGCGGAGGAGGCGTGCGTTTGGCGCGCGATCCGGTAATTGTGGCAGAATTCTTGCTGAATTAGGATTTCTCCAAACTGGAAGAAAAGTGGACGTCTTCTATAACCATAAGTCTTTTTATTTGTCCATCTGTCTATCTACCTGTCTATCTATCCTTCCCTATCCGACTACGTGTGTTTTCCATCTAACTGTTGTATCTAATTGCAAATATACTTTGTCTATTTTCTGTTTGTATGATACTTGACTCATCTACATCTTAATATCTGCAACTGACTATCTATCTTTCCATAGGGTGGTATACACCAATCCATCTAAGTTGATACACCTCCAACTTTCCATCAATCAGTTCTCTAAATCCAATTTATATCTGCACTTAATATCTACATCACAATTTTCACTTGTAACATCTGTTCTTAAAACCCTTCTAAAAATTCAACTCCGTTATTATTTTCATTTATTTGTATAAATCTCCTCGTCTTACAATGAATCTCTGTATTTTTTCTACTCAATATAAATCATAAGTATGTTGTTGTTGTTGTGTTAATCTCACATTGCACATCATTAGTTTAGAAACATTTGAAAACTTTTCTTATGTTTCCCTCCATTATTTTGTCTTATAGCATGTTTATTTAATTGATAGCCAGAAATGATTCAAGAGATCGTTGAATACTTATCCCTGTTATCGTCATCATAGTCATAATGATTATCATTGTCATTATCATTATCATTATCATTGTCAGCATTTCATAGAAATAAGTTTAAAATGTTCGAATACCCCGTTTTCGATCGCTGCTGCAGCCCCCTCGTCCTAGTGCTTATTAGTTGGTTTAAACGTTTAAAGTTCCAGGAGCTTCATGTACAAGTGAAAATCGGAATCATCAAAATTAAAGCAGTTTTATCAAAATCGGATATGGATTGAGGGCATTCCTTTTCTCCGATACTTCTCGCAACAACAAACTGCAAGTCGTTATAAAGGTATCGAATGATTATTTATCAAATTATTATTTACGATTTTCTATTTTATACCAACAGTGCTTCATTTATATATGAGGTTACTCCAATAAATGAAAGCGAACGGCCTATATTGTTTATTTCAAATTCTCCTAACAATAATATAGACAGAGAGAAAAAGAAAACAAAGCAAGTGAATCAATATATCGATAGATGAATAGACAAATAAACAGGTAAATAGATATCTAGGCCCTGGATATAGATGCATAATTAGATACAAAGATAATACGTATTAGTCTGTCAATTCTAGACATCATTTAATTGTCTTTTTCTACCCCCCTCTCCCATCCTCTTTCATCCCTCTGTTTATATCTTCGTCCTCATGACAAGGATTTTTGTTGTTTTCCTTTATATCCGCTTCAGTTCATCCGCGTCATATATACTTCAATATACCTTTCCGTCTTCGGAAATTTCTGTCGTAGTAATATGAATAATACCTCCTTCATTTGTATTATATGTCCCATTTTTCTTCTACCTTTATATACTTCATATTAACGTATTCTTCCTCCATACGTCTTTTCTATTAGAAGTTTTGCGAAGGTGTATGGGAGAAAGGAAAGAGAAAGTGTGTGTGCGTGTGTGTGTGTGTGTAAGCGTGCGCGCGTGTTTGTGTGTGTGAATGTGTGCATTAGTGTGTGGGGGAGATGAATAAGAGAGAGAGAGAGAGAGAGAGAGAGAGAGAGAGAGAGAGAGAGATGAAGAGAGATGGACAGAGAGGGGGAGAGCCGGAGAGAATAAGATATGAATTACCTTGCACACAAACCCATGTCCCCGCGATGTGAATCAAGGAGCGCTACGTACCCCTGATCGATGTGTACGGTCAAGAGCGGCTTACCATCGCCGGCACAGCAACTCGAGTCCCCTGGACGAATGCTGTGTCAATATTTTGTCAGTGTGTAGCAAGATAAAATGTTTTCAGGATGATATTTCACACTCACGTCGAGTTTCCCTCGCCATCACTTTCACTTTACGAGCTTCGTTATCTTATTATACCTTCTTACGATTCTTCTTTCCCCTCTTCCGTCTTCTCCGACTCTCTTTTCAGATTATTTTGCCAGTCAGAATTTCTTTGTCCTGTTCTTTTCTCCTTCTCCACATTTTTTCTGTTCTTGTTCTCATGCTTTTCGGTCTATAATCATTACTGCTTTTATAACGTTTCTTTTCGTATTGTTCTTCCATTCTCTTTTTCCAATTTCATTCGTATTTATCCATATTCCCCCATCAAGGAAATCTCATCCATTACCCAATTTGGTTCCCCCTTCATAGTTATGGTACTTTAATTTCATCCATCCCACATTGTGGTACCCCCTTCACATGATAGTTTTATTTCCTCATCTTATTCTCAAAGCATTCGAGCATTCCTTGCGATTCGTTTGTTGTATACATATGTTTTGTCCTCTTCTCAACGTCATCATTTTCCTTACGAAACAGTGACAGTGGTAAATTTTAACTTCAGAATCAATTCCACTGTCACTCAAATTCCTAAGAAATCAAATAGTCGTTACATAACTTCTTTACTTCCTAGTTTTTACTGTAGCCGTTTTGGCTATCCTGTTCTTTAAGCTCCTCCTCCTGGCTTCACACAGAAACTGTAGATGTGTCCTCCAGTTCGTTGCCATGGAAGCCAAATTTCATGGAATTCTCAACGTCAAATCATCATCAGATACTTTTCAATTTGTTTCTGGTTTCAATGTCAATGTGTCATATCACTAGCAGCTTCGCTTTCAAGCATGCTTCTTAATTGTCATGTTACATTTCCCTTTCTATCACATACACATGAATGTACGCACACACGCACGAACACACACTCGTACACACAGACACACACATACAGACATACAGACAGACAGACAGACAGACACAGACACAACACACACACACACACACACACACACACACACATTGACACATCCCGACGAATGAATAGGGGATTCTCTCCGACAGTAATTCTTGCCGTTACTATGGAAACAGAAATTACGTCATGCGTACATGTATTTGCAAAATCATGTGTGCAAATCGATTGAACTTTCATTCGTAATGTTGTCTGGCCTTACCCCCCCCCCCCCCTCCCTTTCTCTCTCTTTGTGTGTGTGTTTGTGTCTCTGCTGTCTGTCCCTGTCCCCTGTCTCTTTGTCTTTTTTTCTCTCCCTCTGTATCTTCTGTTCTCATGAGATATTTCAAGGTATTTCTACTGTTAGGATCATCTTGAATGAAAATTACTGTTTTGATTTATTTGATGGATTCTAACTTGACTTATTTTAGGACATTAACTAAATAGTTGCCAAATGACTAAGATTTAAAATTAGTTGTTGATTTATTACACAAGGTGGGAAAAAATGTTATGATTTGCTCCATCTCGAGCAACTATTTCGAAGTCACCATAATAGTGTTGCTCAAGAAAATTAACCAAGCACTTTAACAATTTGCTACATAAATATCTTTTCTTCCTTTTTTGAGGGGGGGGGGGGAGAAGGTCCCCATCACAAATCACAGCGGAATTCCATTCCCTTTCCCTACAGACTATTGCAGAATGATACAATTTCTGGGCATTATGGCGTTGTAATGCGAAATCCTTGCAAATTATTTAATCTGAAACATTTCGTATTTGTCAGATTTCACTTATTCATTTGTTTTTCTTTCATTTCCCTGTCAGTGCAGTAATACTACAGTGGAAAGTCAATGCATAGGTACTATGAGTGGGTCTCCGTTGAAGCACGAGCAAGTACTACGAGTTCTCTATTCATAACCGCCACAGACGCACCCCACTGACAGAAGTACGAAGCCGCATCTATGGTGGGGAAAAAAATCTCAGCCAGGTTCCTAGATGCCGTGATCGATTAATCTATACTGACTGTGAGTAAGCGTGCCACCTTCATCGATATCCTATAAGGAAGATTTTCAGACACGTAAACTAAGATTTCCGTATTAACAGTAGCAGGGATTAAAGGGCAAATGTCGTGCTTGGGCTGGCTTAATTCCTTTTGGCCGGGGTATGTCTCTAAGACTGTAAATTAATCTGATTCATCTACGGTTACAAATCTTATTTCATTACATTCATTGTTGCCTTTTTCACACCATTTTTTCTACATCACTTCATCTTTTTGGTTCATCCTGCCTTTTTTTTTCTCACACGCAGAAACAGTCACGTGTGGCCATATGCTCAGCTGTTAGTATTTTTTATGATGATTAATTATTTGCATTCATGAATATTTAATCATTTTTCGTGATTAAGAATTCAGAAACGTTCATTTATCACTGTTTCTTATTGCCATTTAAACTTCATAATTCGTCTCAAATACAATAGGACATAGCATCGTTCTTTTGTATGTAATCTCGAGAAAGACAAAACTTTGAATCTATAAATTTCGATATGACTTCTCAAAGAGAAAGATATGTTTGTGATTCTCCATTCCCTCATTTACTCCTTTCGCTCTTCTCTCAATTTTCAATATCCTCTTCTCTGTTCCTAAAATTGGTCTCGTTATAGTGCTATATGTTAAACTTGATGTGCTTATTTCATTCAATTCAATTCAATTCAAAGGTTTTATTTTCACTTCTTTCAACAGAATGTACAAAAAATATAGATTCGACATACGTTTGAAGGAATGATACATAGATAGCAAAGGATGACATTTGTCAATAATCATTACAAATTTAGGCATTTGTCATACAGACATATTTATACATTCTGCCAAAAAAGTGGAGGTACCCACTCAAAAGACTATGCTTGTACAACGTGGGCACCTCACAGGAAGAAAAAAAAAAGGTGAAAACTTAACTACAAGTGTGCGGGATGAAAAAAGAAGTGGAAAAGGGGAAAGGGAAGAAGCATAAATACAAGTAAAGAGACGAGACAACTAAGAACAAAAAGCCTAGATCAATCGGTACATTCAAGATCAAACCAACAGAGACTATTAGCCATATTAGAAGTGTAGAGCATTAAAAGCGACGAGAAAGTGATATATACAATTGTATGGAATTGCTGATAGCAGAACACATTATCCTTGTACAAGCAATAACTAGAGGCTCGTGAGATTTTTTTTTTTCCGGCTCTTGCTCCTTCAGCTCAAAGTAGAATTTTGAATTTCCTTATTCACTGTGTCAGTCCTATGCCGTCATCTCAGTCAAGCACACTACTTACTGATGATGGTCTCCTCGTTGGAACCATGAAGTATGTGTTTTAATGTTTACACGTGTAATACTTAATTTCTTGCATGCACCTCTGTATATTCTCCATGATTATGTTACGAATAAGTTTATTCATTACCGATTTGTTCCCATCATAGTTGATTTGTCGTTGATCCATTACCTTTTTTTTTGTTTCGTGCTGACGAAAAGTTTATTCAATTTTAGTTAATTTTCACCCTATGAAATCATCTCAGCTGCTGATTGATCTTCGGTCAATGGGTAATTTCTAGAAATACTAAATGAAATACAATATTATTTACAAAGTGTTACTACCCCCCCAAAAAAAAAAAACAAAAACAAAACAATAACAACAACAACTACAACAACAATCTATTCCCCCAAAAACAAACAAACAAACGAACAATGGCATAAAAGTCAATTAGATGAACTACCCAATAATAATGCCCTTTTAACCCTGCTGGAAAGAACGCAATGTTTCACAGTGTGAGAAACACAGGGTGAACATATTGTGAACACAGTGTGAAATCTTTTTCACACTGTTAAATTCGAGCCTTTTAACAGTGTGAACACAATGTGAATCATCAATTCACAGTGTGACACAGAACATTAGCATGTGAACACTCTGTGAAAACCAAACAAACCACAGTGTGAAATCATATCCACACTGTTAAATTCGAGCGTTTTCACATAGTCGACTATGTGACCACACTGTGAACAGACTGTGGGACACTGTGTTCTTTCAAATAGGGTAAAATGAGAGTGGAAGTGATCGAATAAGAATCTTATATAATTGCAGTAGCTGCTATGCGCCCCTTTCTGTCTCATATTGGAAAGCTTGTCCATTGAAGAGATATATGTCTATTCATTTATCTCTTTTACTCTCATATATGCAATAATAGAAGAGATGGTAATAAAGGAAGTAGAAATGAATCGAGAAATCTCGTTATTGGACAAGCTTCCCACAGGGTATGTTATGAATAATGATTTCATAATTATCCTGTGGCCTGCGGTGATATGTGACTATCAAACGTGACCTGTAATAGTCCCTTTAACATGGCAGGGCAGATCTGGTGTACGTGATTACATATGTCTTGTATTATATTCAAATCTACGAAGACAGCGTTCAAGAGGACTGGAACGAAGAAGAAAAGAAATTGGAACATTTGGCAATAAGTATTCTGATTTACGTCACATGGAGGAGAATTTTGGATGACGTGTGGACAACAAAAAAATGAATAAATGAATATTGAAACCCCGTTGGATGGTGTTCTTCCGCGTTGCTCATCCGACATGGGAACATACCTTTAAGACACTTCGACCGATCCGAGTGGTGATCGATACCGGTCCTTTCCCGAACGATAGAGATACGGCACGCGTTACTATCGATCGCTCAAGGAGAAGGAGAAATTGGCCGTTACAAGCGACCTGGTAACATCGATTGCAAAGCAAGCTGTGTGCCGGCTGACGAACGCGTAAAGAGTACCAAGAAATCGCGTGAACCGACAAACGTAGGGCATTGCTGACAATATTGAGTCTTCAAATTTCCCTACATCTTCCTTGATTATTCATATATCCTGACTACTTGTTAGATGGAAATTCACAGAGAAGAATCTTTTTCTCTACCTTAATGTTTCCTAAATTCATTCATTTTTTCTCCCCTGTTAGTTTTGAGTATAAGAACTGTCTTTTTCTCTTAGAATGTCCCAAATCAACGCGGTATCCTCAAATCTATGTAACGGGAACCAAGAAACCTTTGAGATTCTCGTTTGTGTTGTACACTGTGTTGGTTTACCCAGTAACACAGAGACGGATTGTTCGACAAATCGATACGGCAGCGAATGAACGTACCTGATTTCATTTCTCTGTCTTTTTTTTCTTTTTGGCGATATAAAGCCGCGATCTCTTGTAAAGTCGACCTAACAGTTGGAAATATTGACAGAATTGCTCCTTTACGAGTGGAAATATCTCCAAGTACATCGCAACCTCGATCAATAATACCCTGCTCTTTCACAGAGAGGTTTATATTACAATGCAATGTTGGGAAATAACCATCCTAGCCAGATAACAGTGTGCTCGTCTAATAAAAAAAATATCCACACGAGTGGTTTAGCACAATGTTGATTATGCTTGTAGTAGTTTGCAGGGAATCGAAATCCCCAGTGTATTCTTTCACATTTTACAGAATCAAAAAGATGAGAGATTCCCGTGCATTTTTTTTTTACAATTTTGCAAAATTTATACAGTCACCTAAATTTTTCACGCTTCACTCAAGACGCGTCGTGGAAGTCTTCGTTGGCTTTTAACATGGACATCAAGATTCCTGTCTCCCCGAATCTGCCACGAGAATAAAATATTCACATGAGTGCAGAAAATTATATTCAGTTTCAAAATCTGTTTCAAGAATTACAGACTAATGAATGTGTTTCAATTATATGAACAGACCCATGTTTCATTTTTCTCTGGCAAGTGATTTAAAATAGAGAGATGGGTTTGAGTTCCAAGTTATTGTTTGACGAATCTACTTACTTTATAATCTATGAGTGGAAAATTGAGCAAAGAAAATGGGACTCCATCCCGATGGAATCCCATTTTCCTTGCTCAATTTTCCACTAATAAATAATACTTATTTCTGGTCAGTTTTTCTGTTTACGTTTGTTACTTTATAATCTGTATAATTTGGCCACTTAAAGTAGAGATCCACATTTAATCAATGTAATTTCCACCTTTGGCAAATAATTGATTACAATAATCATATTTTGCTCGTCTGCCTGATTCACATAATACGAAATCTGACACTTTTTTTTTCAGACGTCTGTTGTCACTATATGAATAGTTTAAATTCAAAACAGAAATAACGTCCATTTTCATTTTTTTCAATTAATAGAGATTTTTTTTTCAATGATACTGGACTAATTACATAACGAGAAATATTTTTGAAGATATTATTAGAATTGTCATATATACGTGTATTTGAATTATATTCTTTACTTTTCAACTGATTAAATCGCAATTATCTCAAATTGATAAAAAATCAATGTATGTATCTATATTGCATTTAAACTCGTCGTGAAATAGATGTGAATTACCAAGAAAGAAGAGAAAGGTGGAGATTAATAGAGATAAGAAAAGAATAGTAAATCACCATCAACAAATTGGGTTTCGATGAATTAAGAATTATTCTCATTATTCTGGTTCTCTCTTTTTTGTTGTTGAAGCAAATAAACAACATTGAAATCAATATCAAGTTTTTCCCAAGCATCTAGTGCAGTATCTGAAGCAAAAATGCCTAAAACTTTGTGGGAAAAGAAAACCAAAGCAAAAATAAAACGCATGCCAGAACGTAATTGATAATAGTGAAAGAATAACAGATTTTTACTTTTTGCCTGCGACGATCTCATGTCCTTCTCTTCCATTCTGTTCATTGGATATATTATTGCCAGGGGAGAAAGCAACAAATAATGGGTCGAGAGAGAGAATGAAAAAGAGTTCCCCGAGAGATTTACCGATTTCGCCTGGTTGTCGGCGAAAATTGGCAAAATAACATTTTCTCAGCCTTTATCTTTTATTTGGGCAAATTTTCCTCCCACCTAAGGATGGAGAAACTCCCTAAACATATTTGTAGCAAGATCGTTCTTTCCTCCTATCTTGCTGGCAGAACGTGGTGTATAAGGCCGGCGGCTCGATATCTGCCACTCAACCCTTCCGCTTGAGAGAGATGCGCTGGCTTGTGGCAGGGGGGAGCGGGGCAAATTGGACGTAAATTTGATAAATATCTCCCGCTGTAATTGCATCTCGTGTTTAGCCCCATTTTGTCTGAAGTGTTTTTTTTCTCTCTCTCCCTATCTTTTCTCTCATCCTGATTTTTCGCTTCACTATCTTATTTCCCTTCTTTTATCTTCATATCTGTCTAAAGATATCCCCCTACATTCTACTCCCCCACATATCAAATTCTCTTCGTCGTTGCTATCAGTTTACTGTTTCAGAAGTTTATCTTCAGCCCTCCATTTCTTCTCCTAGTTGACGATTTCTTTCTTATTATTTCTCCTGCAATCTCTTCGGCCGTCTCTACTCCAACTGTTGCCCACTTAACAGTCAGTTATTCAGAACGAGTTTGGGTGTTCCATTGCTGTCTGATCTTCTTCCTCGTTTTTTCTTCTTTTCGTTGGATTTCTCCCTTCGTCTAACTTTTCTCTTTGTCTTACTCTTCCCTTCGTATGGATCTTCCCTTCATCTGACTCTTCTCTTGGTCTGACTTTTCCCTTTGTCTATTACCTCCGTGTGACTAGCCTCTTCATCTGACTCTTCCCTTTGTCTATTACGTTAGTCTGACTCGTCACTTCATCTGACTCTTCCCTTTTTCTGACTTTTCTTTTCGCCCGACTCTTCCCTTTGCCTGACTCTTCTCTTCGTCTGACTCTTCCCTTTGACAATTACCTTCGTCTGACTCTTCCCTTCATCTGACTCTTAATTCTCTTCGCCTGACACTTTCCTTCGTTTGACTCTTCCACTATGAATTAAGGCTTTGGTCAGATGAGGACAGAAAGATGCGCAGGTTGAGTCCGAATGACTTTTCAAATAATCTCCAGCAGCGATGTGATATCAATGAGGTTATGAGACCGTATGGTGGGCAGGTGGTAAGGTTACCGAGTCCCACTGTAACGCAATGTGAAGTAGATGTGTTTTATGAGGCTACAAATCTCTACATTCCGTCCTGTAAGTCGAACTGATATGAATAGTGAGACATTGACATCACCAAGGTTTTATCAATTCATTAAATCTTGAATATCATGGCTTCTATATGTGATTTGCTGGAAAGAAAAAAACAACAAAAACAAAGCCGGCACTAAATTCTGTACATGTTTGACAATTCTGCTATCATCATGGACATTGATAGGTGGTGATAGAGCTTTTCAAGAAGAAGATAATCCACTAATGATAGATGCTTATTTGACTGGGAAACCCTCGACTAGACCTTAAAAAGACCAATGAATCTGTGACATCATTGTTCAGACCTACTTTGAACAAGCAGAAATGCAATAGTGTCTAAGGTGATCAGAGAAAACCTTGCAGGAGCTTTTAATCTGCGATATTTGAACTACACATTATTCTAGAAGCTGTATTTTTTTCTTTTAACCAGTCTTCTTCAGTAGGGGAAAGAATGCACTAAGACCACACAGAAACACACACTCGCGTGCATCCTACACCCACCGGAGCGACGAGCCGCGGCAGTGCGTCGGGTTTCCCTTTACAGCCGCTGCCGGATCTCCGGCGGGATGACTGCGCCTCGTCTCCGCTGATCACACGGCAACGGAGCTGCGGGTATTAGGTTACGCAGAGCACTTTTAAAACCAAATTAGCACGCAGTGTTCAAATCGATAAATGTTGAAGCCAGGTCCCTCTCTTCCATCTCTCCTTTTTCTCTTTTTCCTCCCCATCCTCTCCTTAGTCCTTGTCCTGCTCTTAGCAGGGGAAGAGTGGAAATGGAGGGTCTTCTTTTCAACTTCCGTATGTAATGGGAGGCAGATATTACCGACGGAAATTATATATCTATGTCTCGTACCCAAAGCTGTCGGGAGGATAGCTTCCCAAACCACAGAACAAACAGGAGTGCGACTGGGGGATGGATAGAAGGCTGGAAAAGAAGAAAGAGGGGATGGAAAGATAATAAGAGAAAGAAGGAAGGACAATAAGAGAGAAACACACACAGACAAACAAAGAGAAAGAGAGAGAAGGAAAGACAGCATAAGGAAGAGAAATAGAGAAGATAAGAAGATGAAAGATGTGAAGATAAACATGTATGCATTCGATATCAGCTCATCAAAAAAGATAGATAGATAGATAGATAGATAGATGGATAGATAGATAGATAGATAGATATACAGACTATAGAGAAAGAGAGGGGGACAGAGGAGATAGTAAGAGTGTAAAAATGTAAAACAACACAAACAACCGCAGTGAGAAGAGACCAAGATACATTGATAGATAGATAGATGGATAGATGCATATATAAAAGATAAATAGATGAAAGAGAGAGAGAGAGAGAGAGAGAGAGAGATGGAGAGACGAACGACAGAATGAGCATAAGGATTGTCGATATCACCAAGTGAGCATACTCCCTCCTTCTATCATATCATACTCAATGAGTTTTCCCGCCATCATAATAAGATATATTCTCCAATGCAATATTATCTAACCATATTATGATTGCGAAAATATATGCATATCATATGTTTACCTGTCTGCTTTAATGTTTGTATCTGTCTGTCTCTATACATGTGTGTGTGTGTGTGCGCGTCATATATTCAAAATTCAGACATTGACCAGTCATGATCATCATTAATGTGATATATATTTTCTCCAATAATATGTGTATATTACATATTCACCTGCCTGTTTCTGTTTGTATCTGTCTGTCTCTATACGTGTGTGTGTGTGCGTCATTTATTCGAAATTCAGACATTTACCCGTCATAATCATTATTAATGTCATTATCAAATAACCAACATCACTACTACCAACACGATTCGTAAGAAGCTTCTAGCTTCAGCACACTGCCGTCGTGCACACAGTATGAATGTTTTAGCTTCCTGAGCCCTGTAAGCAGGAGAGTATACAGTACCCTGCAATGCCAACTGCCTGGGAAGGGAACAGCAGCCGTGTATGCTTTCTTTTCCCCCTTCGATTTTCCCTCCTGAGTCTTCGATGTATTTACATCCTCGTGTTAAGTCGAGGGCCATTCCATGTCGTAATACCATGGCACTCCAAGGCTTGTTTGCCCGTACGGTTGAGACTGACATCGTACTATAGGCTGCTAGGATTGGACAGCGTGCAGGAAAAATACGGACAGAGCGATGAGGGCAGTTGGGAGGGGGGGGGGGGGGGGTAGGAGGCTGAATTGGAATTAGGGACAAGAAGAAGAAATGAAGAGTTATGTCTTATGTTTTTCGCCCAAAAACAAACAAAAACAAAACACGGCATATTGATAGCTCCAATATTACATAATCTAAAAATCATAAATTGGTTAAAAAATCCAAACCCATCTATAACATATCATTAGCTATATGATGATAAAACAAAACCATTTCACCAAAACATTCAACACAACTGTACTGACTGTATATTATGGGTGGTCCAACACACATTCGTACACAAAGGTACACTCTGATAAAATGTATGAACCATACAAGGTGATCATGATTATTTTCATAATTATAACTGTTCTTATTCTACTATGATCATCTACATTATTGCTATCAATACGTTTCTTTGTAACTCTATTTTTTATTTCATTCAACCTCTCAATCCCTGGCCACTGCTTCTGACTCCACTGTTTAAAAAGCAGTAAAATCTCTTGTTCATAATATTTGAAGCAGTTTGTTTCTTGTCACAAATATCCTAAGTGGTGATAATGCCCCTTTATAGAATATATACCACAGGCGATTGAACGACTGTTATAACACAACTAAGAGATTAGATGGCACACCTAATACTACCCTGAGAACGACAGTGTTGATACTTTTCGGTTGTAATCCCGGAACCTGTCAAAGTCGAGGGGTCAAGAAGGCACGTTAATGTTCAAGGAGTTAATGAGGTGATAACAGCGTATGTTGAGAAGCCATTAGTGCTAGGAGGGGATAGGGAAAGGGAGGGGGGAGGAGGTGGTCGTTAGTCACTTGACAACCTGTCGTCGGAGGGGTTGTCAAGCAAGATGCGGGGATGGGGGATCACGCTTCCTTGCTGTTCTTTCCCCTCTCCCGAAGGAGAAGGAGTGTGTATGTTTGTCTGTGAGGGGTGTGTGTGTGTGTGTGTGTGTGTGTGTGTGTGTGTGTGTGTGTGTGTGTGTGTGTGTGTGTGTGTGTGTGTGTGTGAGTGAGTGTGTGTGTGTGTGTGTGTGTGCGTTTGTGTGTGTTAGCCAACCTGTCTTTCTTAATCTGCACACTGTAGGTATTTCGCTGATTCTAGCCTGTTCGTCATCACTCCCGTCTCCATAATTCATAGATGTTCTTCTTCTGTAAAGATGAGGATATCTAAAAGCTTTTTTTCCCCGTACTATTGTCATCATCCGAGATTTTTTTTTACATGATCCTCCTCCTCCTCCTCCTCCTCCTCCTCCTCCTCTCTATCCTTCTCCTTCCATTCCTCTCTTTTTCTCCATCTCCTTTCCTTGCTAGCCTCGTCTGCATTATCTATATCATTCATGATTACACTGAATGAGGTCATAGTACTACTACTGTGGTGCTGCTGTAGCTACCACTATACTACCACTACGACCACTACTACTACTACTTCTGCTATTACTACTACTACTACTACTACTACTACTACTACTACTACCACTACTACTACTACTATTACTACTACTACTACTACCACTACTACTACTACTACTACTACCACTACTGCTACTACTACTACTACTACTACTACTGCTACTACTACTACTACTACTACTACTACTACTACTACTACTACCACTGCTACTACTACTACTACTACTACTACTATTACTACTGCTATTACTACTACTACTACCACTACTACTACTACGACTACACTACCTGTACTACTACTAGACTAACTAATATTACTGGTACTAATGCTGCTGCTACTATCACTACTATTACCACTACTACTACTATACTATTATTATCATTATTATTATCATTATTATTATTATTATTATTATTATTATTATCATTACTTTATTATTATTAATATTATTATTATCATTATTAATATTAATACTACAACTACTACCGCTGCTGCTGCTACTACTACTACCACTAATACTCTATACTAACTAGTATTACTGGTACTGATTCTGCTACTAATATTACTGCTTACATAACTACATTACTACTATTTCTATATACTATTCCTATGTATGCTGCTGCTGCTACAACAAGTATTGCTGGTACTCTAGTCCATATCTATTAGATATTTTCAACATCTCGTATAGTTATCAAAATTGTCTTTACTATCGTCACATTCACAATTACGTCATCATTACGGGATTCTTTCATCATTTCCAGGGTTGTCATTTTCATTACTAGTAGATCTTGTAGTAACGATGGTAATTTCTCCTTTGGCGTCATAACATCTTTCCTAAATGTATTTCTGAAGTGATAACATGCGTCATTATTGTCACCATCAACATCTCATGAACTTTAGATTAAATATCAACATGATTCATGTCTATCTATACATCTTAATGCTATACATACACACACATTCAAACACGAAAATTCAGGCACGCATACACGCACGTGGATAGTCGTCACTAGCTACATTTTGTGGTTTGCAAATTTAAACAGCTTCATTACTTCTATTACTGACTTGCATTTAATTTGAATTGCATTTAGGAATTCAGAAAGTTATGAAATACTCGTGACTTTCTTACAGTAAAGTATATTTCTACATATCTAGAAAATGTACACACTTCGTTTTTATTGCCATGGTATGTTTTGTACTTATATATATATATATGTATATATATATATATATATATATATATATATATATATATATACATATATATAAATTATATAATATACATGTTTATTGCTCATTGGGTGTATATCTCTATCTCTTTCTTCTTTTTCAACCTTCTCATGTACAAGTATGACTACGATGCATGTTAATCTTTTTGTAATTATGTCCCTCCGCGCCTTAGAATAGGCTACTAGATGGAAGGCGCATTACAAATGCAGTACTTATTATTATTATAATCATTATCATTATTATATGTATTCAAGAATAATCAATAATTCAATGTCTAAACGAATCTACAACAGCACCAATTTTGCTTAGATACAATTTTCTAAGGAGAACAAGATGTTCAAACAAAATAAGTAAATAAATCATTTATAAGCAAAATCAGTAATCTGTTGTAGTTTCACTTTATTCATATGTTCCACGTTGCACATATCGTCACAATAAACATACGGTATGAAGAATATTTTTTTTTTCAACAGCATTTTACAAACTGCAGTAATGTTTTATACGACGTGTGTGAGAAAGGAAAAATAAGAGGAATGAAAAAAAAAGAATGAAGAAAGAGCGTGTGGTGTGTTTGCGTCCGTAGGTATGCTACCCATCAAACATTCATACTCCATATATCATCAGTTGCCTCTCTTTGATCTCTCTCTCTCCTCTCTCTCTCTCTCCTCTTTTCTCTTTCCTTTTTTTTCCTGTGTGTTTTGTTCCATCAATCTTACTGTTGATTTTCATTCGGCAATGCAGCGACTCGCCACACGGCGGTGGGCTTGCGCCCGACGCCAGAGTTCCCCGGTGGACGGCTACTGAGCTTCCTGCACATGTGCGCGGGAGCCATTTGTCCGTGAAAGCTCGCACGTCCGTTGCCAAGGCAACATCGATTACCAATACCGGGTCGATATGTTGGTTCTGCCGTCATTCCGCGACTCTCCCATGGCTGCCCTTCGTCTTTTCGCCTCCACTTATTCCTTTTTCCTCTCCCTATTCCCCTTTGTATATATCTATCTATCCATGTATTCATCTATGATCCATCTATCTATCCATATATTCATCTATGATCCATCTATCTATCCATATATTCATATATGATCCATCTATCTATCCACATGTTCATACAATTCTATCTATCCACAATATACTCATATGATTATGATCCATCTATTCCATATATTCGATTTTGTATCTTTCTATGCATCTATCCATCTGTCTACAAGTTTAGATTTTATGCCTTTTATTAATCTATACATTTAGGTACCTGTGTATGTATGCATGTTTGTATGTATGTATGTATGTATGTATGTATGTATGTATGTATATATCGTGTATGTTGTATGTTTGTATTCATATACATTTGTTATATTTGTTCACCTTTTTGTATATGCATGCATGTATGTATGAATGTTTATATGTATGACATCATTATTCATGTCTCTTTTCATTTATGTTTGAATGCATGCGTGTTTCTATGCAGATATGCATGACTTTAGTTATTCATTTATTCATTTTATTTGTTTTTACGTTTTCTTATGTATTCATTCTTACATTCATTTTTTTTAAAGGGAGTAACTCTTCTTTTCACGCCTCTGCATGCACAGCTGTTTGAGATACTCGGGTATGTCACTCAGCTGTAACTCGTGAATATCACGAATTCCTTTTCTTTTAGTGCTATGTTTAGGTTTCTTTGGTATTTCTTATGTAAATGTTTGTGCGTGTGGATTTGTATAAAACATTCACTCACTTTTATATGTCATCATTCTTTCTCAATTACCTGACTTTATTTTCAGTCTAGCCTGCTGGAAAGAACACAGTATCCCACAGTGTGAGAAACACAGTGTGAACAAAATGTGAACACAATGTGAACACATTGTGAAATCTCTTCACACTGCTTAATTCGAGTGTTTTAACAGTGTGAACACACTGTGAGTTAATAATTCACATTGTGACACAGATCATTACCATACAAACACTCTATGAAAACAAAACCACAGTGTGAAATCATATCCACACTGTTAAATTCGAGCGTTTTCACATAGTCGACTATGTGACCACACTGTGAACACACTGTGAGACACTGTCCTTTCCAGTAGGGTAAATCTCCTTTATAACCACCGTCTCTCCCCCTCTTTCGGGCTAATGCACACTCACATACACACACACACACACACACACTCACACACACACACACACACGCACACACGCACGCACACACGCACGCACGCACACACACAATATTGTAGTGCTTTATTCTCTTTGCATCACGTTATACCTCCTGGACTGTGTTCTCTAACAACAATAATGATCATTCCAGCATGAAAACGATGTTTTGCCTTTGTTTTTTTCTTTTGTGTCTAAATCTTTGGAATCTCTTTCTTGTTTGAGATCAAGAATACCATAGAAACCAAAGGGATGAAAGAAATATTCTTATAAACTTTAAGTTACCATGCAATGATCTTACCAGAATGCTCTTTTCCTATTAAAATGATAATTACCATTATGTATACGAGATGGGTGTAATATTCCCTTCGGTTGATGATTTATATCATGCATTGTCCATTTTCTCTCTTCTTCTTGTTGTTGTTGTTGTTGTTGTTGTTGTTGTTGTTCTTGTTCTTCTTCTTTTTTTTTTCTCCCTCATTTTTTCTCGAAAATTAAAGTTTGTACGGAGTCATTAACTCGTAATAATTTATACTATATTTTGAATGATAAAGGGGTGAAATTTGGATGTAGATTTGCATACATCTGTCCGCCGGGCTATCACGATGAAGCAGGCATTCTAATCAAATAATAATGAACGCTGGAATTCCCCGAGATTGGATAAACTTTCAGAACTAATCTCTCGGGGTGGATTTCCAATACTTCTCGCGTTACAGTGGTCCTTCAGCGAGTATCTCATTAAATTGAAAACATAATATTTTCACCACCTTGAACTTTGCGGCAAAAAATCAATCAAATTCCAGTGGTAAGTCGGATAATTCAGCGATTTTATTCCACTCCGCTCTCTCATGCCCCAAATATCTAATTAAGTCAGTTGGCAAACGATCTCATCGGGAGACATAAAGAGATAAAAAAGAAGAGAGATGGGGGGGGGGGGGGGGCAGAGGGAGTGAGAAGAGGAAGATAAAGAGAAAATAAAGAGAAATGAAGAGAGTTTTATTAGGACATATATTTCGATATTATTTTTTCCCACAAATTGGAGGAATGACATTTTTTTTAATATTTCCTTGATCTTATAACTGATTAACGGTGATGATGAGGACTTTATTATATAGATGTGTGCGTATGCCTGTCTGTGTGTATGTGTGGAAAGAGAGAGAGAGAGAGAGAGAGAGAGAAAGAGAAGAGATAGACAGAGATGAGGTCTTATTACAGTATTTTATGACAAAACAAAAATGTTCATGTGTACATGACTTGAAATATACCGAAGAATTCTGAACCAGGTACTGCGATTATCCGAATCGGATAATTTCTGATTAAAGAAAATAAATGAAAAAAATATTGTTTTTGTACCTGCCAATAGAATAACAATTGGATTTTCCTTAACCCGTGCTTGATATAGAGAGAGAGAGAGAGAGAGAGAGAGAGAGAGAGAGAGAGAGAGAGGAAAAAAACACTGAGCCAAGCGGAGCTTTGCGTAAAGAACGTAAATCTAAGCTCTAATCGCGGGGAATAATCCCCCCGTAATAGGAGCGAAATTAAGTTAAGTAGAGTACACGATACCATTACCTCCCCCCCCCCCATAACCATCCTCAGTCTCTTTTACCTCATTTAATGTCTTACCCTACAACTAGCGGTGGTTTGGTGGAGTAGAAGAAGCACGGACGAAGAGTAGTGACCGTGGCTAGTAATTTCGTCTCATCTCTTTCTCCCCTCCCTCTCCCTCTTCCATTATTTCGCTGCTTGCTCGACATTATTTTTCTCTCCCTCTTCCACGCGGAGACGCCATTATCATGCGTGTGCATTCCGGGTGCCTTCGTTATTCTCCCTCGCTCGCCCGGCCTCTCTAATGGGGCTAAAAGCCTCACGCCCGTGTAGCCACGTTGCCAGGATGTGTGCATGCATTTGATGGTTTTGCGGTGTAAATGAACGACCTGTTCGTGTGAAATGAAAGATAAATTCCAACCCAAAGTAGTTGAAAGTAAATGCATTAAGTGAGTGACAGGCAGATAGAGAGAGAGGGGGAGGGGGAAGGGAGGTGTGTGTGTGGGGGGGGGGGGGATAATGAACACTTTAGCAAAGTGATATTTTATCTATCAAGGTATAGTATATAAAAGATGATCTAATTTTAGTTTGTTATTGGGATTAATCATGATATGGGATAGAAACCCTTAAAGTTATCCCAAACTGCCGTGTCAGCCTGGGATGATCACGTAATGACGATTCAGAGGAAGGCGCGTAGAGTGGAAGTCCTCGCGCGTAGAGTGGATATCTTGGCGCGTAGGACGTTGACGTCATAGTTGACAGGATTTTCCTGTATGTCATGGTGCTGTGGTCAGCTGCATGGAGCACAGATTCCTAGTTGATGGTTCTATCCCTAGTTATCATGCTACCATTCAGTGAGCAAAAAGCAAAGAAATATAAACAGCAATCTAAACAGCAGCATGAACATTTGAAGAGTTTGACTGCAAAACGATTTCACTTCGATTTGATTCGTGTTGAACTGAGGTATTTACGATTAAGGTGATAAAGCACCTATTTATAGACCCAAACATCACAAAGAAAACAATACGAATATGCCATATTTTGAATCATAATTTCAAGATATTCCTTGTTATGCAGCGAGTGAGGTTAATCTGGAAACGTTTTATATATTTTACTCCATGTGATGGTCAATTTCCTTTCAAATGTTTTAAGATAGCTCTTAAATTCAACTTTCACCAAACGTCGAAATCTTTCATCACGTAATAACTGATATCCAAGCAGAAATCCATTGTCCCGCCCTTTGAAAATGGACGTGTAACAGCATTGGTCATTTATTCAAGGATGTTGTAATCGCACTTTCTCTTATTTTTTGAGAAATGCAAGAAGTTAATGAAAAAACAACAACAAGTACTCTCTAAAAAAAAATCGAATGATAAATTTCACTCTTGAAGGAGTGAATACAAAAAAAGAGTGAATTTAGAGTGAAATCGGAATGAATTTTGAGTGAAAATGTTCATTTTCACTCGTTTAAGAGTGACGTCAGGGATCACTCCCAAATCTTCGAGTGATCCCTGAGGTCACTCCAAAATGAGTGAAAATGAACATTTTCACTCGAAATTCACCCCAATTTCACTCTAAATTCACTCTTTTTTGTATTCACTCCTTTGAGAGTGAATATTTTCACTCGATTTTTTTTAGAGTAGAACACTTCCGTGTCTGGATAAGTTATGTCACGTTCATAGCATAAAAATGTATTCACCTCTTAGTGTAAATACAACAGGCAGTTTTATGTAAACTTTCCTGCTTGTCTGTGGATGTCACCATCGCAGAATGAAACCATTTTATCGTTAAGGAATATCAAGTTTGAAATCATTATTAACACATCATATTTCACGTCTATGCATATTTCATACATTTACACGCTCACGGCTTGTCGTCATAAGCGAGTTAAATTCCCGCCATTATGGGAGACATCTTTCTTAAAACGCTGGTTGAAAGCAAAAAGGAGAACAATTCTTCAAATGAAACATAAGACAACAACAAACAAAGCAGAAGGGGCATTTTCATCATATGTTAGACACGGTGGGAGAAAATCAATGTGCGATGTTGCGTGAAGCAAATGCCCCTTATTAGTGAAACAAACGTGAAATAATTCAGCAATTACGGGAAAAAACCTCGACAAAATCGAAGCGAATCAAAAAACCTGTTCGCTGAGCTGAACGATGACTTCAGAGTATGGAAGATTACCATACAACTTTTCCTTGCACATTTTTGTTTTCTTTTTCTACCATGGATTGGGATTGGTGGAATGAAGGTTAGACTATCACGTGACTGTTTAAAGCGACAAACGTGATTTTGAAAACTACCAGAGAGCTCACGTTTACAATGTACCTGCATTGAGCACTATTTTTTTCTAAATTGTCATTTATTTTTCATAGATTGTAATTTACATTGTCCTTTTTGCATCATATTCATGCGGTCCAGAGGTGATGTCATATCACCGGAGGTGATGTCTTAAACCCACAATTGAACTTTGAATTCTCTCTAAAGGAACAGTCTGATAAGTTATTGTATAGTCAAAATCAAACTTACTTTTCTAACACAAAAGCAAATCCATTGAAGATTTTTTGAGTCAGGAAGAACTTGGAAAAAAAAAATGATAGACAGTGGTAGATGAAAATGTATGAATAGAAGCAGCAGCAGTAACAACAACAACAACTATTGATGAGATGATTTGATTTTGATGATAATGACTTTTTTTATTTTGAAAACTGCTACCATGTACATCTTCATATTTATTGTCATTCATATGAATTGTTGTTTAAACTTATACCTCTGCTAAAACATGCATGAGGGTAGATTCGAAAGAGACGTCCTTATAGTAGTTTATTTTTGGCTGGGATTTCATGTTTATGAGCCTCATATTTGCGTAATATGTGACTTTTCTTTTTAATGTGACCTTTTTTTTTTTTTCAAAATGTGACCTTTGTTAATCAAGTCTACTACAAAGTTTCAAAAGCCTGCAAAGCCGAGACGCAATGTTTGCTTGACAGTAATAGAATGTGCAAAACATGACAGCCTTTTTATAAGATAAATGTTATAGTCAAGGGGTCCATAAATTGGTTTGCAGTCACTACAAGTTCTCACCGTTGCCATGGCAGCCGATAGGGAAGTAAAATGATAATCATTTTTTCGCATGTAAGAAATTGACACAGTAACTACGTGTTATTGACATACCTGCAATAGAGTATACAAATACTCTATGACATGGAGACCAAATTTAGAAAAAAAAAATCCCTTCACTCTTTTGAAGTCGACTTAAGGTCGGATTTGGACTGTTACAATTCGTTGTTCCGATGGTTCGTTATTCCGAAGGTTCGGTATTTCGAAGGTTCGCAGTTTCGGTAATGAAAACAGGCTCGTTATTCGCAAGGTTCGTTAATTCGAAAACGAAATGAGGTTCGTAATTCTTAAAGGGGATGGCTAGTAACTGGTCAGTGGGAATCAGTGGGAATGCTGGGGGATGATTGTTCCAATCCTTGTGGGATTCATTTAAGAGTACATTATATATATATATATATATATATATATATTGCTGTGTGAAAATTATCTGCTTCAGAATGGTCTCATATTCAAGTAATGTGCAGTTCAATTTTTCCAGGTTAGCATGCCTGAACAGTGTCGGGGCGATCGCACATTGTGCCCCCCCCCCCCTATATACTGTAGCTTCTTTTTTATAATAATGTATCACCGTCATATATGGCACTGTATATGACCCCATATTTGAAGTTTCTCAAGGTCAACACATGGGGGCGCTATCATTACAATATAAAGAGATATATGAGACCTATGGGGTATTGTTTTGGATAGGTACATTATGTTGGTATCACAGTTAAATATATCGTTCCATAATACTGGAAGATTGAGTTTGCAGATCGATAATTTGACCAATCGTACCGCAGGTAAAATAGTGTGAAAATGACACAAAATAAAAGAGTATAAGATTTGGAAAATGGTAGTTTTTTATTTTTTCTATTACATCTATTGTTTGATGCCTACGTCATATTAAAAATTAAGAAAATGATAAGAAGACCATTTCTGGGTAATTCCTTATCATAATTACTCCACATTTTGGTCCTTCAGCAAATTACAGCCAAGTAAATCCCCATTGCATTCATTATTATATTGTAAACTGAAATTGGAAAAGAAAAACATGCAAAATCTGACGGACATCAGTGTCAGTTTACTGTTGCCATGGCAACCAGCAATGTCGGACATAGCTAAATTACATATTGAAATCTTTGCAATAAAATTTTAGGAAAAGGATTCAAATTTGGTTGAAATTCGGTAAATGGCGTAGGAGAGGCAATTGAAAATATGGTCGGGGGCACAATTGCCCCCCCCCCCTTTGCCTTTTATAGGGTTAAGTATACATTTCCCCTAAGTTTGATTCTTCGACTCTGAGACTGACAAATCGACATTTTGTCGCCATTTAGACCTCAATGAAGAACTTTTCAACTCAATGAAAAATGAGAAGACGACAAGAACTAAAAAAGGCAATGTATTGATGTTCCTCGGATTTCAGAAGACGCCGAGATGTCATGGAAAAGAAAAGAATGAAAACTGAAAGGGAATCAAACAAAATTTGACATTTAGTCTACTTGGAAACTATGGCCCTTTTTAGTTTGTTTGATGATAATTAAAGTTAAGATCTACACTTATGAGGTTTGTGCTCCATCTTCAAAGTCGATGCTTCTTTAATCAATGGATAAATCAGAAAGGCCATCTTCCTTCTGAATTTCCTACCGAATTTCTTCTTCCAAGAACAAGTGGAGAAGGGAAATTTTGGCTCAGGGCTTTAACCATCCAAGATGACGGTTGCATCTTTCTGTCTCGCTCATCACCAAGTTGCGACACTACTTTTCTCGAATTTCCTTCTCATAAAAATGAGAAGAAGATGAGGAAGAAGCAAAACAACCGGCGGTATTCCTACACATAACGAAATGGAAATTATTGATTTCTTTTTCTTTTGGTCATCAGCGCTGATTTCATCAAAAGCCACCAACATCAAGTGGAAAGGGGGGAAAAGATGAACATATTTTTGAATTGCCCGAGGCAGACAGGACTATTGATGCAGTACGGTGTAGCTGATGAGGAAAGCCAAAATCTCGGGTTTGTTTTCAGCTCGCTGCTGGCTCGCAGTTTGTTGTGATCGACGCTGAACCAACGTAAACCGTCTCCCTTACAAAAGGAGGTTAATTCATTGATAAACAAAACATACAAAATCAAGTCATGATAATATTATGGCGATACGAAATTATGCACCACATAAAAAAAAAAAAAACATTTCAACAGGCCTATTTGAATGCAATGGTACATAATTTTGAAATTTGATTACCAGATCAGCAATATTGCATTCATTGCCTACGACCTATTTTGTCAAAAAAAAAAAAATGGTTTCTTACACAACAGACACACCAAATTACAATGGACTGGTCGATATAGTTAAAGATACGCTGATGTTGATAACAGTCACAAGGATAGGTAAAATATTCAGACTATTTTGCAAAATCATAAATACAACAAAGAGTCACTTTAAAGTCTTTTTCCACACACAAAGGCTAAAGCTATAGCTATTACCAGAATTCCTAGACGTTTTCTTCTTTAAACAGCGATGCACTTCTCGAAGAGGCTGCTGTAAATTGACTAGCTTTTAGCCCGTCGAGCGATGCTACACCACAAGCTTCACCAAGCCACTTCTGCTTCGCTTGTTGGGAAACACACGCTCACTCACTCCTTGCATTTATTTTTTTTTTCCCGCCCGAACTCTGCCCGCCTCTGACTTCGGTTAGAAGTCCCTCCGCATCGCTGTCGTCTGCTGAAACGTTTTCGCGCGCTTGTCAGCGGGCACTTTACTTAATGTTTCGTGAAAGAGAAGAACGTGGCAGTTTAAGTGACGTTAACAACCACCATGGAAAGCCTGGAAATGCCAAGGTGCCTGGTCTCGCATAAATGTTTCTAAATCTTCCATCGCTTCCGTCCAATCTACTAGGATTCCCTCTGCCTGGTTTGCTTCTTTCTATCTTTCTTCTTTTTTATTAGTTCCTGCTGCTTCTTGGCAGTTAGAATTCTGTTAACCTTTGAACAGCTTCGTCTTCCACGGAAAAAAAAAGTGAAAGAAGAAATTAAAGGAGAAGAAGCAGAAAAAAAATCCCCGCCATGAGTTCCCCTGTTACTACCTCGTTGATTATGCAGAAAGTCATTAACACGGTCATGTTATACTAAGGCAAACTCATAAAATATACCGTGTTCGGAATGTCTAATTTCTAGCGCATCAAGAGCTATTTCTTCACGGGTCCGAGAAAATGCAAATGAACCTAGCCCCCCTATGAATCTGACCTTGATACCATCATGGTTCGAGAAATAGAAATCGAGGCTAGCGCCTGGCCAAGCGAAAGGGGGGAAATTTGGCCCCGAGGTTTTCGGGGGCAAATGAGGCGAGAGGCTACCCCCTCACTCTCGTCGCACTACGGTGCAAGTGAAGTGCGACTCGCTTTGCACGAAAATATCGACATTCTGGTGTTTGATTAGTCATTAGTACGTCCTGACGTGTTAAATGACAGGAAGAGAAAGGGAAAAAAAAGACAAGTTAAAGGATAAGAAAAGGTTAATCCAGCGTCCTGTGTGAGATAGAAGCGTGCAGAAGAGGAAAGCATGAGGTTAGTTCTTGGACGATGTGTTTTACGTTCCCATGGAGATGCCTAGATGTTCGGTCTCATTCGATTTGAATGGAATTCACATTGTGATATGAAGTTGGGAATTCCTGCATCCCAGAGCTGTTAGAAGTGACAAGGTTAATACATTTCACAATAAACATACACAACTGGGATACATAGTGATACATGTAATACATGTATGTAGTATAAGATGCATAAATCTCAAATCATTTGCGTTTGAGCATTTAGAGCAGATATGTTTTATTTCCTTGCAAAAGAATGATTTACAGATCATGGCGGATCAGGAAGACTCCATATTAAGTATATATGATGACGGTAACAATATGAGGAGATGCACCCCCCCCCCCTGATTAGGTTTGACTTTATAAACACGAGAAGAGTTTCCAATTCTAAAGACAGAGCTCGAACTTAAAAAGCACAGAGTATAAGAATAGAAATTTACAAAATATAATTATCATCGGTTTGTCAATTTCTATATATATATATATATATTTTTTTTTTTTGAGGGGGAGGGTATCCGGGAGATAAGACGTTGACCCTCATGACAAAAATAACGATTACCATGGCAACCAACACATGTTGTTGACCCTGTCTGGTTGTCATGGTAATTGAGATGATTCTATTGAAACCCCTGATAGTCATTCTCCCGATCTTGTTGAATTGTATGTACGGCTGTCATCTTAGGCAGTGTATATTGTTGTAGTAAGGAAAAACAGTGCATGCTTTTCGCGGAAACGGTTATTATTCTTATGATAACTCATGAAATTCCTATTTCAAGCCCGATTGTGATATGGAGGATTCACAATTCTTTTTCTTGGAATTTACCGTATTCATTATAGAGCAAATGTAATTGCAAAAAACTCCCGTATGTTAAACAGCTCATCAGGCGATTAAGATGATTGTTTGTCTCAGCCGGGATTCGAACCCGGGTCTTTGGTGTTGCAGACACCAATGCCTTGAACCACTGGGCCACTGAGACGTCATAACATCAACAGAAACGCCTGGAATTACAAGACCACAAGACAATAATATCCACCATATGTTTCTCTTAACAGACGAAATACAATAAGAGAAAATATTTGTTTAAAATGTAAGAGTAATGAAAAGAATCTCACATTTCACACTGACTTACGTGCTTATGGTTCCCAAAAATATTATATCTGAAATATTCTGTGTAATCATTAACATTATTAACAATGATATCAAATCTAAATGGGTGAAATTTTAGATTGTGTCATTTTACATTCTTAGTCCCATTCATTAACTCGGCTACTGGAGCACACAAGCAATACAACAGGTGTTACGGATAAACTTTTGCTCTATTTCCTTGTGATAATATATCAATATCATTAACAGAACAAAATAACACTTATCTTTAAAACTTCTTTCATTGTCTCTATTTCATTTTTTTTTTCTGTCTCCTTGTCTAATACAAATACGTCATAGTATATGATTTATGATATATAATATATGATATAAGATATGTATGCATGATAATTATGATACATGAATATATTATTTTGTATATACATGTATTATGCATTGAAAAATTAGTATGTGTGCATGTTGGTTATTTCCTATCAAGTGGTATATCTACATAGAACCCTGAATAGATATAGAGGGAGATAGAGAGATAGAAAGAGAATTAAGTTGATAATTAAGGCTTTGTGTTTACCATTGTATTAGTGTAACTGCAGAGAGAAAAAGCATTAATGTGAGAAATATTATCCACTCACAGCAAGAGTGTGTGAAACTGAGCTATACCTGGAGGAGCCTTGAGCAGCTATGGAGAGCCTGTCACTTCTTTTCAAAATGTCTCCTCCGAAGACGAAAGGGGATACTGGAGCGGAAGCACATTCTTCCTAACAATTTTGTTAATTACAAATTGAAATGTATCCTTCCGCATATATTAGCCAAGAGTAAACAGTCAATATTTCGATGCGTAGACGCGCCAAGTACGTTGGATCCGTGTGTTTGTTTTAGGCACATGTGGGCAATTTTGGCCGAGCTCTCAAGATGCTTAGACCACGTTTTCCTCTCCTTACCCCATTTCATGAATTAACCTTCCCCCTCACCACCACCTTACCCCCCCCCCCCCCTCTTTCCTCATCCCCCCTTCCCGTGTGATAAAATCTACATCGCTACATGGACGTCTCTCATATTGTACAGTAGCTAGATTTGCCCCTGACAATTGAGCGGCGTAACCATTGGTGTTTGCGCCTGGTCTCCGGCGGTGGTGCTCAATCATCTTTGCGCTGTGTTCACTGCACACTTCTTCCTTCTTCTCTCTCTCTCCCTCACTCTATCCTCTTTGCAGTCGCGTCTCGAGCTTCTTTTGGGTAAAAAAAGAGAGAAATTTCTTTGGCTGGAGGGTGAGGAAAACAGACCGAGTACTGCAGTGGGGGGGGGGGGGGGGGGGGGGAAGACTTGAACACCCCAGACCTATCAATCAACATCAAGTAGTTCTTATCGTCTGATGAATGATAATGTGTACTTAACGAGGAATTAGCCTGAGTATGACGCGCATCTCTCCATCTTGTAGCTACCAGAATGTCCCCCCTCTCTCTGTTTTTTCCCTCATATTTCTTTCCTAATCCCTTTTCTTAAAGTTCTGAGTGAAATGTTGTCTTTTCTTATTTAGCCTGGTAGCTGAATGTGATAGATTGGTGCCCGTTTTTACACGTGGTGTGCACAAGATTAAAAAAAAAATAATGTGAATATATCAATGAATAAGAGAACAGCTAACAGAAAGAGAAAAAGAAACCCAGAGAGAAAGAGAGAGGGAGAAATGGGGGAAGGAGGGAGACTACTACAGCTACTAGTACTAGTACTACAGCTACTAGTACTAGTACTACTACTACTAGTACTAGTACTACTACTACTACTACTACTACTACTACTACTACTACTACTACTACTATACTACTACTACTACTACTACTACTACTATACTATTGCTATTAGTACTACCACTACTTCTACTACTACTACTACTACTACTACTACTACTACTACTACTACTACTACTAATACTACTATACTACTATACTACTATATTACTCTCTAAAAAAAAATCGAGTGAAAATTTTCACTCTAAAAATAGTGAATACAAAAAAGAGTGAATTTCGAGTGAAATTGGAGTGAATTTTGAGTGAAAATGCTCATTTTCACTCATTTTGGAGTGACGTCAGGGATCACTCGAAGATTTTGGAGTGATCCCTGACGTCACTCCAAAATGAGTGAAAATGAACATTTTCACTCAAAATTCACTCCAATTTCACTCGAAATTCACTCTTTTTTGTATTCACTCTTTTAAGAGTGAATATTTTCACTCGATTTTTTTTAGAGAGTACTACTACTACTACTACTACTACTACTACTACTACTACTACTACTACTTCTAGTATTCCTACTAACATATTTACTCAGTTACTGCTACTACCTTTAGAAGTGTAGTAAAAGTTCATGGAGAAAATTGTGCAATAGTTGGTAGGAATAATAAAATGTTTCTTTAGAGGTCCCCAAGTAACAGCAGTAGAACAACCAGAAGAAACGATAGATGTTGCTCTTGAGAAATAGTAGTATAGATGACTATATGGACATCCTAATGATTGTTGATATCCTAACATTGGTCGACATTATGAGAGATATAAACGGTAGGAGACTCTATGCATGGAAATGGAGTATTTCTCTGTGTTTGCTCCTCATGTTTAGCCAGAATAATAAAGGCTGTTTTTTGCCTTTTTTCAATTTCAGGATTTTTCCGCACCACGAGTGCTACAACTGAGGACTGAATAATTAATGCGATTTCGTCCCCCGCACCATGCGACCTTTCTCCGCCTAACATCACAGCTCGGCCCTTTGTCCGGACCAATCGCGTCGTATCGCTGGAGAGAGTGCGGCTCACACGAAGGAACCGTTACGGCGCAGCACAGCGCCTCAACGCGGTGTCTTGCGTGCGCTGCTAAGTTTCGTGGCAGCGCATACTTCACCGCATAACCACCGCCGTTAGCTGGCCAAGGAAAGGGACTCGTTAATGCCCAACCCTTGTCGATAACACACACAATTACTTCATTATAAATTGATGACTATCGATTTTCTCCTCTTCCCTTTATTAATCCCGCCGGTCCTGGGGGCATGTGTGAGTATTATTCGTCCACCTGGATCACGAAGGGGTAGAAACTCTACCCCCGCACGGCTACGGGGGGAGGAAGGAACGGGCTCTTGTAGCTTCGGCCATTCGAGACATCTTTCGCTACGCATGGAGGAAGAAAAAAAAAACAAAAAGAAAGATGAAGAAAGGCCAGGAAAAGAAGGAAATAATGAGAAAAGGAAGTTGAAGAAAAGGAAGAAGGAAGAAAAAGAAGAGGGAGAAGATGAGAGAGAAGAACAAAAAGGGAAAAGAGAGAAAAAGAAAATGATGAGTGGGAAGATAATGATGATGATGATGAAGATGAAAGAGAAAGAGGATGGAGAGGAGGAGGAAATGGGTGGGGGAGGAAGAGGGGGATGAAGAGGAGGACGAGGAGGAGGGAGTGGGGGAGGAGAAGGACCATGTGGGAGTATAGTTGAACTGAAGTAGAGAAAGAAGAAGACAAAAACTGAAACAACTAGCAAATTCAACCTCAGCTGTACCGGTTTAGGCACTCACTCAACTAAACAACACAAAACAAAATGGCTGAATATCGCTCATTTACGAAAGAGACTTATTACCCCTGAATGGTTATCTCTCTCTCTCTTTCTCTCTCTCCACCTCTCTCTCTCTCTCTCTTTCTCTAGCTCTCTCTCTCTCTGTCTCTGTCTCACCCTCTCTGTCTTTATGTATACATAATTACGATTATAATAGGCCTACATATAAACAACTCTCATTACCCTTTAACAAGAGGAACACTTTTATCGTCATATTGTTAGTATATACACTGTATACATATTCAGTTATCTTCGTCAAGATTATCTCATCCACTTGTATAAAAATATCAGCTCCAGCCCAGAACTCTAATCTTTATATCAACAATAAACTCTAACTGATTTCAATGACATGCTCAGAACAAGCTCGAATAGAGTAGGGCCTATACAGTTACAAATTATGTCATGCTCTACGATTAGATATTAAACTATTTTTTTTTTAGATTGTAGTGTCGGTCATATGAAATGAATATCCGAGAGTAATTGACAATATCCTTAATGACTAAAAGAATATTACACTCGTAAATTTTGTTGATGTTATCGTAATTGTGTTTGTGGCAAATGGTCAAAATGAGGCAACATTAATTCTATTCAATAAGAAGAAATGTTTCAAGAAAAATAGCACAGTGATTACTAGTTAATCTACTATAGTCATTGTTGTTTAACGGAGCAAAAAGGAGTAAGGTAGAAGGGACGCAAGGCGGCCAGAAGTTCGTTAGAGATCCGCAGCATTTAGTGGCGCTGTAGTCACAGGATGGATTATAAGCCTCAATCTGTGTACACACAATGCGATGCGAACAATCTTTCTCTTTATAGTCCCACGTATACAGAATGGCGTTGGGATAGATGACCACGTATCAAGCAAATTGAAAGCCTGACCAACGTGAAAGCAATATTGAAAATTTTGAAACAGTTTACAAGACAATGAATGATGCTTGCATCCTGATCATGAGAAAATCATCGACATTCCTACGTAGGGTGATAACAAATTACACACCTCAGCTAATCCCACCATAAAACATGAAGGGGAATATTATTTTGTATGACCGTGACAATACTAAATATTTGTTTAAAAAGAAAACACCTTATAACATTAACAGCTAAAGCTCCAAAAAACCGTTTTCAGTGTCTTTTCAATTTCACAATGTTTCATCGACCATTGATTAAATCTGATAGGATATGCTCGTATCAAACTTAAAATAGCATTATCATTCCATACCATATATCTTTTTATCTATCTGCCCCAGCCGCACAACACATATATTATATCTAAAAATCTGCTAACCCTGTTAGAAAATCTCCTCTACGGTACGATGATTACCCTAGCTTCCATATTGAATAAGATATCGTGATTGTGATACATGAAAAGCTTTTATCTTCCACCACGTGCATTGAAATGCGCGTAAGATCAGAGGCAGCGACCTCAACACGGAGTCCGTCATTAGCGCTCTCACAGACCGTGCTCAGTAAACCGTGGCAGGCTGTGAGCTCATTACGAGTCTGCAAGGACCTGGCATCTAATACGGGCTAAGGTGACTACGCGCATTCCACCTGAGTGTTGCGTAATCCTCGTATTGTCTGGGTGAGATTCCACGGTGCTTCAACTCGCATCCAAGGCCGTAACCATTTCGATCCAACCTATATTCAAGTAATATCTCCAACCTTCATATACATTCCTCTCCTGTTCTGCCTTCTGATTCCCTCTTGAACTTGACATGGAATTCGACAATCAGAACTTCAGTCAAGACTCTACACATCTCACTGCGTGTCATCGCCACTCATTTCTTCTGGGTATGCAGCAAAATTTTAGAGTTTAGACAGCTGAGGAATAGGCTGTTAACAAAATGCAACAAAACATTCTTTGAATTACTTCAAATATCATCACATTCGCAAAGTTCCGCACGTGGTCTTCCCACCTTACTTCCCTTTTTCTTATTTCTATTCTTCTCTATACCAAGTTCCTCCGTTTTCTCGAATTCTACGTTTTTCAATTTGGGAGTTTCTTGTGGTGCTGTTCCAATGGAATTCTGATTATCAGAGTATGTCAAGCTGTGCATATAATCAGACTCACTTGTACCGAAACATAACCAAATCCCAGAGATAGGAAAATCCAAACAAACTTATTAAGGGCATGCAAGGCACGAGAAATGCATTCCCGCGGGAATATACCAGTCTTACCCAGATACCTAATTTCCGGTGTTAGTAGTTTAATATTCACTCTCGCGTCGCAAAGGTTGAAACTATGCAGAAACATACACACTTCCACCGATAGAGAGAACGGATTATTCCCGTCCCGCGGGAATATGGGGTAGCTGAAAGTATTCCAAAATGACAATATTCCGTAAAATACATTTTCCCGTTACGGTAAGATTTTCTTCTTCTAGAGATCAGCGGTGAGAAGCTGCGTTCACCCTTCTCGGTCCACAGTGGTGAAACATACTGACTAAATTCGGTTTTCTACTTTGGTTTTTATACACAGCCCTTATAGATCGAGAATATCTGATTTGGCTGGCGAGAACACCTTTCCCAGTAACGATTTTAAAGAAAAATCGAATAAAATCCATACTTGTCCCTCTCTGTTTAGTTGTGAAAACCCCGCGCGCTTTTATTTTTCTCTCTCATTTCTTTTTCCCCTTATTCGTCATCCCCCAAAATCGACTGAAAAAAGTTCGCATCACATAGAGTAGTGAAAAATCGAAGCCCTGCGTTCCCGCGAAAGTCGATTTCTTTCTTTCCGTCTCTCCCTCTCTCTCTCCATCTCTAACCCCGTCTCTCCCTACTCCCCCATCTCACAGTTTGCCCCGTGTCTCACGTTCGTCTGGTATTCCTTTCCTCTCTGCTCGTCATCTTCCATCCTCCTCTCAGAGGACTCATCTTTCTCATCATTTCTTCTTCTCCTTCCATTTATCTTCATCTTTTTTTTTTTGCTTTTTCCGAAATCATTTTTCCCCTCCCCTCTCGTCGTAATTTTTCTTTCAATATTTACTCCGGCTATTATTTTTCCTTGCGTATCGCATGGCGCATCTCGCGTCTTCTCTTCTTCTTCTGTTTTCTTTTACTTTTTGTTTGGGTCTGACGTCCCATCCACTGTTTCTATGGTTACCACTTAGCATTGTGGTATTTCATTTTCACTTGTGTGTACATATTTGTATACGTATTTATCTTTTTTAAAAATATAATATACCAGGTATTGGAGTAGGAAGAATTGTAAAGTATACTGTAAGTTCTCGAAAAAATTACCAACATGTGTAAAGTTAGCATCACCATCGTTTCTACAGAATACATCATTTCCCCTCTCTCCTTCTTGTAGAAAATCTCCTTTTACTTAACTTTAATAGTCCAACATGAATAGAAGAAGGAGCTCACATCTCGACTGGGCCTCAAAAGAAGGCATCATTTCTGGTTCTGTTTCCTCCTACCCTAACTATCCTCCATCGTACCATCTCCTCCTTCCTCTAAAACATCAACCCAAGACATTCTGCCTTCTCTCTACGGAGTGGTGTAGAACAGCTAACCTCATCATCCAGTCTATTATCAAGATTGTTCCTCCTGCTCTGTCTCCTGTAATGCAATGGGAAAGGTGGTATAGAGTTGAAAAGAAACAAAAAAAGATTGAAGAAAGACTTTGGACAAGGCTGCAGAATATCGATATTAGTTGGCTCGGCCTCGACTCACTGTCAAAGTAATCGACCCGCTATTATCAATCATATCGTGAGAGGTGCATCGGCTAGTATTGACAAACAGGGTTCAATAGCAACATGAATTGATGTGTTTGCTTGACGGGTGGGGGCTGGGGAGATGAAAGATAGAGAGAGTAGGGGAGGGAGAAAGAGAGACAGAATATGTTCGTGTTTGTGTATTTCTTTGAATTATTATATAAGTAAATAATATTATAATAATAGTATAAAGGTGATACCAGTCCCTTGACAATTATCTATTTATCTACCTACCTATCTATCTATCTATCTATCTATCTATCTATCTATCTATCTATCTATCTATCTATCTATCTATCTATCTGTTTTTCTATCTATCTGTCTGTCTGTCTCTTTATGTTTGTCTATCCCTCTAGCTACCTACCAATCAGTCTACTTATCCATCTGAAATTATTTCATTTCTATCTAGAACAAAATGTCTGTACATGTCAATTTATATGTGCGTGTGAGAGTGCGTGTGTGTGCAGTGAATGTCTGCACTCTGTAACTCCTACATGGTCCTATACGTAGGCTTGTTGTAGCACATTTTGTGGAGGTAGTGTAATCCTACAGGCATAACAGCAGCAGGCATTATTATTCTCTTTTCATACAACACTGTATCTATTTCGTTTGTATAATAATTATATAACATTGACTGTTATTGTCATAGAAAAGCTAACAGATGTGCTAGTTTCAATCAATATGTACACATGTGTATTTTTCTTATAACCGCAGAGAGAGAGAGAAAGAGATAGAGATAGAGATGGGGAGAGTTTGAAGATTGTTTAGATAGATAGATAGATAGATAGATAGATAGATAGATAGATAGATAGATAGATGGATAGATAGATAGATAGATATATAGATAGATGGATAGATATATAGATAGAGAGATAGATAGAGTGAGTGTGTGAGTGAGAGGTGTATGGATGAAGATAGAGAAGATACAAAAATAGATGGATAGATAGAAAGACATAAGGGGGAACCTGTATTTTGGCACTTCATTATAGCTTCGTCATTACCGGCAGCTTTCTGTTCGCACACAAAGTCAGTTGCATTTTAGAGGTGGTAAGTTCCATGAGTTTGGGAAGGGGTAACCAGATTGAAACCCCAAACGACTTACGGACTTCAACTACCGAACCAACTGATATGGCACAATATAACTAGCAACTTTTAAATATTTTTTTTTCTGTTGCTAATTTATAAATGTGAATACAAATAGCTAAGTATGTTTACACACCTACGTGAAAATAAGAGAGGTGTTTATGTGATTACTACAGAGGTATATGGAATAAAATATATAATTATCAATAGCGGGAAGTTTCCCTTTCTTGTTCACTGTTTTCATTACTTATTAAGATATGAAGTTGTTATATCTTTACACGATGTTAGATACATCGTCAATGTGAACCATTCGTGAAGTCTTTCTTCTCAATTCTCTCTCTCTTTCTCTCTCTTCCAACAGTTTCTGCGTTTTCTTCTGATAATTGTTTAAAGTGCTTATAGCACGCAACAATAACTGTCAATGTTTCCAATAAAGCACTTACATTATCCACATTAAAACAGTCTTTCATTTGCCTATAAGGACAACATGTTATTATCAGTAATACAATAGAAAAAAAGGGACAAGAACTCAACAATACTCCCGTTTGACACGTTTTCCCGGATGTTGAATCCTAGGCAACGCACCATGGCAACCGACGAGTTCAGAGCAAAAGAAAGATGCAACCGTTTATGAAATCAGTTTTCATCCATCGTAGATGCTCCCTGCTATATTTTCAATCACTCTGAGTTATCCGCTTTATCTTTTTGCCTTTTAATCAAAATCTTTCCAACCCAGTACGTATTTCTCTTGGTATATCTGACACATATCCAGTGTTATATCCATGGTAAACCATTGAAGGCAAGGAGAGAGGAATATAGATGGAGAGAGAGAGAGAGAGAGAGGGGGGGGGGGGACGATTGAAAAATGAAATGGTTTTTCCCTTAATATATGGTTGGACCTTTTTTTTCTTTTGAGCTCCGAATCCCGGCAGGTTGTTTGAGCTTGTCCATACCACCTGCCCCTTGATTAGCGGGCCGGTCTCCCGTCATCCGTACGTAACGAATTTCCTGTACACTGATTAAAGTCACCGAGCATATACGTGAGGAAGGGGAAAGAGAAAACAGATAGAAAAGTAGAGAGAGAGAGAGATAAAAAAGACATAGAGAGAGAGAGAGAGAGAGGAGGGGAGAGAGAGAGGAAGAACAAATAGTGGGAGAATATCTCTTTGCATTGCAAAATCAAGTCATTCATCTATCCTCGTACAATAACGTTGATTCAAGTTTCAACCTCGATGTTAGCTCCATACATTCTATTTTATATGGGACATGAAATCATATTGACATTATAGTACGTAAATGAGTTCATAAGATGATGATGATGATGATATAAATTTCTTGTCATATTTGACATGAAATAAAAGGAAATGAAATGAACTTAATTTATCTTACAATAAAATGGGTAACAAAAATGAAATAGTCAAAAGTTATGGAATATTATGGTTCGTAAAAAAGAACCAGCTATAGCAATGAGGCCAGTCGAGCCATTTCTTTCACAATACAAATTATATTACTTATTTGAAGTATTTACAGAAGTAATATTGTAAATATGCATTTTCTTATTTGGGATCATATAAACATTATTCGAAAAGAGATATTTATGTAATGATTTGCGAAAAGCGTTACGTGAATTAATATTCTTTAGATCTTGAGGCAAACCTCTCCATATTATACTACCCGCGTATGAGATGGTTTGTTTCCAAATTTCAGATGTGATATGTGCCGGTTTATAATTCACATTTTGTTTTAGTCGTGTAGCATAATCCTCCCAATTTTAAAGCAATAATCAGACACATTGCGACAAATTTTGATGAATTAGATCAAACATTAGAGATGAAATTACACATTGATATAATCTATCAACATCTAGAATTTGTAAATCGAGAAATATAAATGGAATGATAATCCTTTTATCATACATTATCTATAAAGAAACAAGAGAAAGTAACACAGTGATACTTTTTTATATACATTTTGCATTTATGGACGCTGAATTGCAAATAATTCTGCTTCAGAGACAATTTGAAATACTGGAAATCAACGTAAATAAGCAAACTTTCAGAAAATTATTGTTTTGTGTCTATAGTTTACTTTCTCACCGCCAGAAAGGACAGAAGAATCAAATTAATAATGAATGTCTTTATTAGAACATGACCTCTCCATGAACACTTTACACTCTACACAATAACCGACAAAGATTGGTTTTTAAACACATAATGAAGAATTTTATTGAATTGTTTTCATAATGTTCTGCAATCTATTTTTCTGTCTAGAGGCAGTTGACTCCAGATGACTTTAGCATGAAAATTGTAGCTTCTTGAATACAGTGCCATATGAAAATAGTGTCTTAATTTAACAATTTTTGGTCTTATCTGTATTAAGTTGAATGTTTGTACTAGACTCTTAATCAAAGTGCAAGGGCTGTATCGCTAACCATTTTGAAAAAGTATACTCATGAGTGCATGACAGAATTAGGTAAATAGAATGGATAGACAGATAGATGAATGAATAGATAAATAAACATATAAATACATAAATAAATACATACATACATACAAACATACATAAACAAATGAATAAATGAATAGAAAATAAAGGAATAGACAAATAAATAAATAGATAAATGACCATATACAGATATATGGATATAAATGTGTCAGTGCGTTAGTACAGTATCATAATGCGTCTCATGCTTTGTGTGTTTGTGTTCGGGGTCTATATCAGGCTACGAACATAATGAGTTTCGTTCCTCGAATTCGGCTTGGGATGAGAATTTGCGGGAGGCACAAAATCAATGCGAAAATTGCTGGAGAAGCCACCCTGACACAACATCATAATGAAATCAGAAAATGATACACGACGAGTTTTCTGCCTTTTCTACCACTTGACCCCCCCCCCACCTCTGTTAGATGCATGAAGAAATGATGTAGCGTATATTTGAAGAGTTTTATCGCAAAACGAGCCAGCTCCATTTTTGTTAAGTTGAGATATTTGTGATTAAAGCTGCAAAAAAAAAAAGTAATAAGAGCATATGGGATATTTTCAATCATAAATTCAAGAATATTAATTGTTGTGTTACAAGTGAGGTAACACTGGAATGGTTTTATTTTGCTCTATCTGATGATGAACTTACTTTGAAATGTTTAAAAATGGCGCTTGGCTCATGTTGCATTAAAACTCTTTATTACGTGTAGGTGTTCGTGGTGATACATAATACAGAACTGAATAATGAAACATAAGTGGGGAAAATAACAATTTCTTTCAAGTTGACATTACATTTTTAGATTCACAAGTACATAAATATGATTTTGAAGAACATGCTGAATGTACTGTAAATTACAGTCTATAATCAGTTATTTCAGATTTTGTAAAATATCTGGAACACTGTATTTAACATAACGCCGGCACAAGACTCCGTACACTAACAGACTGACAAACAAATCCTGTAACACATACACACACGTTTTGTTTCATGATATTCTTTATTTGAGTTTCATTCAATATCAGGTCCATGTTGACAATGAAATTGATATGAACAACAACAAAAAAGCAGCTGTATTATTCTTTCTTGTGCTGCTAAATCATTTTTTTCCAACATACAGTACAATATAATTATTTTGTTTTGTTTTTTTCAAATCATACCATGTTTATCCGTTTATATAGGAGAATGACATGAAATTCTGCATAACTCTCAGAAAAAGCTATCTTGATTAACCTAATAAAGGCAATCCATATTTGCCTTATTACACACGCACACACATATATATACACACAAACACACACACACACACACACACAAACACACACGGACGCACAAGCACAAAGATACCATATAACCCCTCGGATCAGACATAGTTGTGGAATAGTACTTTTTCATACATGGGCTCCAACTTTGGAACAACCTTCCAATATCTCTACGACAAGCACCTTCTATTCATACTTTCAAATTGAAGCTCAAACCAATCTTCTTTTATATAAATTGACAATTATTTACATGTATGTGTGTGTACTGTATTTGTTTGTTTGTTTGCTTACTTATTCCTATTTTCTATCTCCTATGATACTGTGTGATAACGTAACATACTTATTCATTTGGATTTCCACAGCGCCATGAGCAACTTTAGGTAGAATGAACGCTTTATAAGAGTCCCCTGTTATTATCATTATTAATACAAACGAACAATCTTTTGAGAGACCTTTCAAACAAACTTAACGCCAAACTTAAAGCGGCTTACTGCTAACTTCATGCTAAACACAGACAAATAAAAACAAATAAACAAACAAACAAACAAGCAGCAGATAAACAAACTCTTCACGAATAATCTCCTTCTTTCATTTGATAAGCCTTGTCAGATTTGGACTATTTTAATATAATTATGTCGGAATTCAGAGCCTGGGTATTTGTTCCAAGTTCATCTGATTCGTGTCTCTGCCGGCAACCATGGATAGGCTGGTGGTAATGTGGCTGTAAATGACAAGTTTGAATCCAACTGGTATCCATTCAAATATATGTTTGTTTGTTTGTTTGTTTTTTGAAAATGTAGATCAGCAGTCATATCTTAATAACACAGAGGGTGACACATTTTGATGAATGTTTCTAAGAAACAAACTAAGAAATACGTCGAGAAGAGAAAAAAAAAACAGGGGGGGGGGGGGCAAAACGATCTTTAAGACAAGATATGAGGCATTTCGACCAAGGATGTAAAGGTAGGCCTATACATATTGTAATAACACACAAGGATGACTTCTCGTTACCTTTTGTTTCTGCTTAGATATTGCCTTTTTTTCTTGTTAGATATTGTATTTTTTCATGGGGAGGGGCTGGTGTCTGGAAAACGCATTCGTCGGAAATAAAATCGCTTTACATCAGGGTACGGTTGAAAAAAAATCTCTTACAGACCATTTCCCACAGTTTCATTGGATTGCAGTAGACTGGCGAAGCTCGCTCATATTTCCCTTTGTGGTTGTAAAAAAAATGTGTATGGATTCCATCAACTGTTAATTCAAGTATCTTGTATATTTATGTACGTAGAAAATGAAGTAGTATCAGTGAAAAAAACAAACAACGTTCTCAAGTCTGCAAGAAGAAGTAAGTCTGACTGCTCGTTGAAATATTTGTGTGGAGAAGAGTGATTGTATTTTTTGTCCGTCCACTTTTAATTAGCAGTCTTTCAAATTGAACACGCAAAACTCAAGCAAGATTCCTCCTTCTCTCTTATCTTTCCCTTAGTCTCTTCGTCTCTTCCGTTTTAAATTCAAAATGTTCTCTCAACCCTCCGCCAAAGATCAAGAACGATTTGTTGTTTCATCTTCCGTGTTTGGTGGACACATCGAACCAGTGATGGACGCTGATTGGCCCAATGCGCCTCGCCAGCCCCCCAAGCAGACAAGCTGCCAAAACATGTCCGCCGAGCAAGTGGTGCTGCGTGGAGCAGACTGGTGACAGATAAGAGTATATAATATATGAAAGGAGGAAGATACAGCGATAGAGAGAAAGAGATAAAAGATATATAGAGAGAAATAGAAAGAGATAGAAGGGAAAACAAACATACAAAGAGGGAAATGCAAGAGAAGGACAGAGAGAAGAGCCTTGACGCATTTAGAATAGAATACTAGATAATAATGCTTGAAATGGGGGGGGGGGGGGGAAGAAACCAGATGGAACCCCACCCCATTAAACATGTTGCAACAGCGAGACATATTTCTTCGTGTAATGTTTCCCGATTATGCTACACAGTGCTTGTCGGAGATATGAGATAAAACTGGAATCTGAAATGAGAGCTGGTGATCAATATCTTCTTATTTAAGCACCTCTCATTTGATCTATTGTTTTGATTACTGGTATCTTTCCCAAACAAGTGATATTATCTGTAATATCAGTAAAGTAGCATCATAGATATGAGAGGCGAAATTGTTATATATTTTTGTAACTGTTTGTAATATAAGTAATGTTATCATTATGGTTTTTATATAATCACTATTAATGTTTTCATCATTATAATTCATTTTATTGCTGTTAAGATAGGGAAACTGAACACCTGATTTAATAAATAATTTCAAATATGTGTCAGATATATCAATTGCGTCATCAAGTATCAGACACATTCTGTCAAATACCTCAACTCTCCATTGTTTACATAATTGAATATTCTCTCTTTTGGCCAATTTTGTGTGGATTCCTCCTGATCTTGCGAATTCTTTTATCAAGGTGGTGAGAAGTGAGAAGTATGGAGAATGATGGAGAATGATGCAAATGTCAAGATAGCGGAAGGGGCCACTTCAGTTGATCCGAAGGAATCAAATGTATGTTTTCAAAAATCTCTCAATATTTCGTAATCAAATAAGACCGAACGAGAATGGTTTAGCCAAGCGTGAATTAATAACAAGTCATTTTTCCTTCTTGCAGCGATCCAATTCGAGCACGTCTCTTCTTTGATAAAAATGTGAAAAAATTAATTCGCACAAGTTATTACAGTCGATCGGCCGACGCCAAAGAGAGGAGAGCGAAAAGGAAGAAAGTAAGAGAGAAAGGGAGAGAGAGAGAGAGAGAGAGAGAGGGAGAGAGAGAAGGGGTGAGAGAGAGATAGAGGGGGGGGGGTTGGTGGTGGTGATAGTAAAGAAAATAGAAATAAAAAGGCCTCGGGAGTAATGCGGAACGTAATCGCGGAAATGAAATTTGTGAATTACTTTTGACTTTTGTTTTAGACGTTCTGCACGCGGGGACGCGTGCGCGTGCGCTTTTACGTATGATAACTTGCTGTGTCAAGTTTTTGTAATTTTGAATGCAAGTAAAAGTGACGTAATTACAGGGAGAGAGAGAGAGAGAGAGAGAGAGAGAGAGAGAGAGAGATCTGATAGATTTTGATGTGACTTGAATTGATTTCATTTCCATCAACAAAAATATATCTTTTTGTAAGTATTTACAAAAAAGGTGGTATGAAAACGAAAGCAAACAAACGAAAACCAATATCTATTTCCCCTAAACTGAAAATAGCAAATTCAGGTAGTTATTTTTTTTTCTGCATGTCTGGATGTATTGAATTCAACAAGTCTTGTTTAATCTCTCTGAAATATAATGAGAAACGAAGAGGGAAATGCAGAGATGAGCATTTAATAATGTCGAATCCGTATTCTAGGGAAAAAAGTTCTCCGAGGGCATCATGGGTTATAGACCTTTTCTATGTCAACCTGCATAATCCTGCTCATGAATTACAACAATCAAACTCTAAATATACACTTCGAGTCCTTTATTTCACCTTTTTTGTTTGTTATCTAAAGTGCTTTCGGTTATTCGAGATTATGTCAATATTCTGTGAATAGGAATACTCTCTTTTTTTTTTTGTTACTCGTACTTTGAAGAATAATTACAGGTGTATCTACAAAACAAGAATGAAACCCAGGAAGGTATACTGTATCATTATTTTGGATTGGGTTTCTGCTATGGTGACATGTGTAAAAACATGTTTACTTAGTTTGAAAATATTCAACTTACCTTTCCAATTTGCATAAAATGCGTTTGAGAATTTTGCATCCTTTCTTCTTTTGTTTTTTGTCCATAATCGCCCGCAACAGTTGTAACCTGCATTCTTCACTTTTTCTGTCGTTTTTTTTTTTGCCAGGTCTATTAAGTGTGTACAACAATATGAGGTTGAGAGGTACCACAGAAAAACAAAAAACAAACAAACAAACAAAAAACAAACAAACAAAATGGGCGATAAAATCAAACACGTGCCCGTGTACTTAATTGGAATTATCTCTACTTACGTATGCGCTATCGCTTGTCCATTTATTTTTTTTTCCAAAATAAGAAAAGCGGCATGGAATCCATTTTCAAGAACGTACATGAATTCTAAAAGTCGATAAGTGTGGTGCCACTGGGGTAGGCTTTAGTGACTGTGTACATTGAAATGTGAGGTGTAAACCAGTGCCTAAGATATACCCTGAAAATTGAGGTGGAAAGTGGTAGCTGTCGTGTACATTGGAGATTGTGGTGTAAAGCGGTACCTGTGGTATACACTGAACACTTGGGTTCAAAGTAGTGTTTGTCGTGTACATTGGAAGTTGTGGTGTAAACCTGTGACTGCGGTGTAAATGGTAGCTGCCGTGTCAAATTGTGTGTGCGGGGTACAGGTACGCACATGTGTAAATCGTCTGCTTTGATGGTTGGTTCTCAGGCTTTGCGTGATGAAAGGTCTTTCGTTAGCATGATCCACTTTTGTGGGAGAGATTATTTTGTTTTTAACGGTACTAAAATTATATCCACACCTCATTATATTCAAAACCTTTGCTGTGCAAAAGATAACACCACTACCAACTTGTCTCAGAAATTACCAAATATATAAAAAAAAATAAATTATATATAATATGTTCTTAAAATTATCAGTCTTGCTACCACTTCTGTCATGAACTTTAGTGGACTTCGATTCCTTTTGAAACAGAAGGAATTAAAAAAAAGGGGGGGGGGGACAGGATGCGGACAAAAATGATCAATTTAGTTAGGTTACTGTAACCGTATGGCAATATTCGTCTCCAATAATATTAATGTTTTTCACTCAAATTATTTAGGATCTCAGGATAATTATAGACTTATCTTGAATATATGTGTGTTTGTCTCTGTAGTATATGCAAACAATAGTCATGTGAACTTATATGACAACCTTTCATTCATGTATTCATAAACATCTAAATATTGCACACAACTCATTTCGTGCGTTACATGAATCAGCTATAGCACACTTCACATTATAAATACAATATTGGATGAATAGCTCAGCGAGCATATGATATTAACATATTTACATCATGCTATATATCAGGCAAGTGTCTACCACTATTTTCCGTCTCTATCTGCTTTCTCCGTATCTATCTATTCTCTCCATCTCTTTCCATCTCTCTCTCTCTCTCTCTATCTCTTCTTCTCCCCCTCTCCATATCTTTCTATATCTCTCTCCGTCTTTCTCCCTCTCTTTATATATATATGAATATATATCTTTTAACTATATCTCCCTTTCTCTCTCCCTATCTCTCTCTTTGTATCTCTCTATCTACCACTAACTCTCTCTATCTCTCCTTCTCTCACAGCTATCTTCTCTCTATCCTTTTTGGCGGATCGATTTTCTCTCGAGTTCCCCCACGGTTATCTATTATGCCTGGAGTGATGGAGGTGCAACTTGCACCTGTTTAGCAAGATTGCACAAAATGGAGAATATTAGAAAAAAATGGATAGGAGAGAGAGAAAAAAAAAAAATAGAAGACGAAATATATGAAAGGATGAATGTGCAATGTGATGGGAAGAAGGCATGATGGGTTCGCAGCAATTCTTTAGTGCGCGTATTAATCATCCTGCTTTTGATTTGTGGATTAAATCCTCTTGTGTGTATCCATATTATCATGCTTGTGTGCGTGCGTATGTTTGTGTGTATGCGTTTGCGTTTATGCTTGATAACCTAAATACCGCGCCTGTAAATGAACATGCAGATACATCAATATGAAAGTGGTCACGAGCATTTGTAAATCTTGTAGATTGGATTAATTTCATATTATGTATAGTATTCTCGTCAAAATCTAACTGCGCATTTACGTGACACGATTATAGTGACAGATGACAAACTCTGGGCACGCTGTATGACACTGCATAATCTAAGTAATCTCAAATTAAGGTGGAATGCCTAATAAGTTATGAACCACAATATCAAGGCATCAAGTTACCAATAACTGTGACGATAACAAAACAAATGAAGAGCTCACTTCCAAAAGGCGCTAAATCCATTGAAAACATGATGGATTTAGGGCCGTTTGGACGCAAGCTCTTCAAATAATAATGTGCTCTATCGTCGTAATAGCCACAATGGTGGCAGTGGTAGTAGTTATGTTGGTAGTAGTAATGATAACAATGGTGATAATGAAATACATATACAATTCATTTGCCCAGGAGTCAGGGAATTGTTCCTTTAGAGCAAGCATGCCGCCCCGCCCGCCCCCCCCCCCCCCCAAGGCCTTTGTGACGTATTTGAGCATTGAATCATTATTGCTGACAAAGCAACGAATTATTCTTGGAGAGAAGCGTACTCGGCATTGACGGCTGTAAGGCATTTAATAAGAACGGGAAATTGAGGACAAAGTGCTTTGCCTGAGGCGAGAACCGCCGTAGCCATGCAGGGTCTCGAACCACTGACTTCGGACAGACAACCTGTCGTCTTACCACTGTGCCACAACCTGCTCTTCGTGCTATCATCACTATCCGAACATATCTTAGTTCACCCATTGATGTACCCTTGCAGAGAATGACATCGTGGGCAACATGGCAGAGTTAGCAACATAATAAATTGCGCATTTTATGAGTCTATTGGGAAAGCCTAATTGAATTATGGACTTGTAACAAGACCAGTTTTGCTAATTGGAGTGTGCCATCCCATTATGAGGAAATAAACAGGGTCGCACAAATTCATTATGCCACCATTAATTATTTCCGCACCTGCATAGAAACGCACTAGGTTCTTATTACTGTTGTGTGTTTGGATCAGTGCAATATTATTATTACGAGTATCGTTATCGCTATCAACTTTGCCACAGTCACGTGATTGTTGTCATAGATACTGCGGTGGAGTGGGCAGCAATTTTAGATTCTTAAATAAGAAATTCCTGGTTCGAGTCCTAAATGTTCATAATTGAAGTAGTTTTTTTTTTTTCCTCTCACTTGTTTCCTCTTAAAAGAGACCTCCGGAAGACTTTTAATCTGTACAAATATAAATTAGTTGTACTGAGTACAGAGGTTCAGAATTTATAGTAACTTGGCTGAGGAATAAGAATGTTTTCGAAATTTACAACAAATTGCAATGAACAAGGATGATGACATGGCAGTCTCACCATAAGAATGCATGAGTTGAGGCTCAAGGAGGCAGACCAAAAGAAAATGGCATTCACACATTCTACACAGGTGAACTTGAAGAGTTTGTTGGCAAAAACCGATAAGCCCATCTTTGCCAAATGGAGATATTTGCGATTAAAGGTCAAGAAAAATAGAGAGAATACTAAGATTTTTTTTTCTTTTGACCATTACTTCAAAAATGTACCTTCCTATGTGGTGACCAATATATCATTTAAAAGGTATTATTTTGTACTTTATGAAAGAGACCGTACTTCAAAATCTTCAAAAATGGACTTATCGGTTTTTTGCGAACAAGTTCTTCACTTGTTAAGCAAGTGGTATTGTAATGGAATTGCACTGCAAAATTTCTGAAATATGCGAGGCTCCTATGTAATCAACACTGTTCAGCGTATTTTGTTTAAGATTTTTAAGAGAATTGTTTCTCTGCTCAAGGACCACAATAAATTCCAAAAATCTTTAGGTCATGGAACTGTCGATTGATGTAGTACTTGATATGAAATTATGGAAATCGTCTGGAATGCCTCTTTAACCCAGGAGTGTAAATGAATTCCTAGCAATACCTAGACAGGAATCTTGCGGTTCGAACAGTACTAACACTATAGCGGGTGTGATAGGATAAATGAGATTTTGGTCATCATAATCATTCTTCCTATGATGTTAATGATTATGATCTCCAACGCTGGCTTTATATCGCAGACTTTATTCCTTTCTTGTTTCAGTATGACTAATCAGCATTACGCTCTACACTGTCGTGATGAAGTTGTATTAACATGGTGTACATTTAGATGGAAAGACAGCGGCGGAATTTTCTTGCCAAATATGCCTCTTCTGTTATCTAGTGATATCGGATTATCGATTAGCGATCATTGCGATCGGCTCCGTACTTCCGCTGCGACCTTTTGACATAATTTACCTCTTCCTCGTTCCTTCCTCGTATGAATCTTTGATGTCATCTCAGTCAATATTTTTCACCAGTAATAGACCTCATATATGGCGAACATACCCGATGCTTTTGTCTAGTCGATAACATATTCTTATACGTTATCCTTTCCTTATTAGTCACTGTTACTAATTTCTCTCCACTCTTACAATTAGTTGAGAAAACAACAACACCAACAACAGCGAGTGGAGAGGACGGGGGAAAATTCGTAATTTGAGACCCAACTGAAATTCTAGCCCCAGCGGTCGTTCACGCATCCGCACCCCGTGCGCACCCGGGTAGACAACTGAAAGGGGAGGGTTCAACAATCGCCGTGCGATCAGGCGAAAACTATGCCTACAACTGGCTAATTTACGGCGCGTGCCAACGTGTGTGTGTTCCAGTGCCTCGTCTAGCTGCGTTTTTTCCCCATCCTCTTTCTTTCCTCATATTCCAACTATATCTTTTTTTTTTCTCTCTCTCTCTCTCCTTTTCCCTCTTTAATTTAGATCGTATGCCCTGAGTCTGGTTGGTTTAGCAATAATTATAGATGATGTACAGAATCGATTTTTATTTACCTTGGAATTTTCCCCGCATATTCCAGCGCATCGGAGTAAAAGAAAAAAAAAAACGTGGCCATTATTAGGGAGTCTTTTTTTTTCTCCAATGTCGACATTGCCGGCCAGTTAGATGGTAACGGGTATTCATTGGGCCGGAGAACAGGGTCGCTTGCCCGGCGCGGCTCGGCGGTAGCGACTGGAAACCACCATCGCTTTTCAGCCCCGCTAAGGATGGTGAATAAGCGCCAAGTTTTTTTTTTTTTTTTGTGATGTGGAGGGCGCAAGATGAATTCGAGAAAAAAAAAACCCTGCAAAGAATAGTAGCTACTTAACACAGCGCAGTTAACACACTCAAGAGTACAATTCATATTTCTCCCTTTTCGTACTTCATCTATCTCCTCTCTCTCTCTCTCCCTCTCTCTCTTCCCACCTCACTAAATTCTACGCTGTAGAGACTGTACCTATCTTTTTCATTTCTGTGTTTTTTTCACGTTCCTTGCTTGTTAGACTACGGTATTTGATTTTTATCTTGAAAATACATATCTACCTATATCCCTAAGAGATGAATTTGAAAAGACTGCTGCAAAAAGCTAAAATTAATGGCATTATTGCTCTGCCCAACTAAGTGATTCATTTGAGCAAGGGGTCACCTTGATTTGAGAGGCTGAACGGTACTTTTCCACCTTTAAAGAAACGAGTGCATGCGCGGTATATTGGATAGGCCATCTATCATGAGTACCATATTAAGATATAAAACATGCAACATTGATGTTTTGGTTGAACAGATGAAGAACGTAAGTCTATTTTAATAAGTGATATTTCTTTCTTAAAGTCACGTGCAATATTACCTACATAACTTCTATCTGGATTGTGGGAATCGGTAGGAAAAGATTTTAAGGATGTGTCGAAAATATGCGTCAAAGAATCGCTGGTTTCAATACTATCTCCTGTATTACTCCCCCACCCACTAATAGAATACTGCCTTGATGATTTTCTACGGTTCTGGGACCAGCTTGTCTCCTTCGGCTGGTTTCCATGGTAACCGCACCACCACCACCCACCGTGCGCTGAGCTAGGACCTATACGCACCCAGCCTCGCTCCGTACAATACCGCACGAGAGGACACCGAGGGAGACACATGAAATATTGAATTGAAATTTTAACAACCAACATTTAATTTTCTCTGTTTTTCTCTGCCTCCATCGCTCTTCTTCGTGTATTTGTCGGTCTGAATCGATAACAGTGGCGGACACACGTGTTATTTTCTCACATTTCTATTGACGCCTGTTTATTCTGTGTACTCGGCAATATTACGTCCTGCACCCTCGAACAGGTTACACGAACGATCATTGGACACGAACAATCGTGGAAAATTTGGAAGGACGAAGGGATGAGGTGCGGAGGTGGTAGAGAGAGAGAGAGAGAGAGAGAGATAGATGGGAAAAATAATATATGAGTGAAGTTAGAAAAGAATGGAAAGAAAAATAGATACTTATAGATAAGTGGATAGGTGGATGAATAGATAGATAGATAGATAGATAGATAGATAGATAGATAGATAGAGAGAGAGAGAGAGAGAGAGAGAGAGAGAGAGAGAGAGATAGGTACATAATAGAAAGGATAGATAGGCAGGTAGGTAGGCAGGTAGGTAGGTAGGCAGTTAGGTAGGTAGGTAGATAGAAAGATAAATAGATAGATAAATAGATAGACAGACATGTAGGTATAGATAGATATAAAGAAAGATGTATATAAAGATTGATAGGCAGATAGAGAAAAAAATCAGATTAAATGAATGAGAAGGAAAAGTATATGAGAAAGAGAAAGATAAAAAAACGATTTTTATCAGTAAGGGATCAAAAAGTAAGAACAAAAGTGGGATTAGAATTCAGAAAAGGTAGATGTATGGCCAAGGAGACTTATCAACAAAATTTTATGATTCGACAGTGATGGTGACAGATTCCCTGTGGCTTAAAAGTGTTCTCTAATAATTCTGATTTTCGTTTCAAATCTCCACCTAGACAACGCAGACCAACGCACAGCTTCTGGAATATGATCATACAATATACAATATACTACTGAGTACAAAATATAATGTACAATCACTACAATAATCATTATACTATTATCGATGACATTGCTAATATCATGCTATCAAGCATTTAACCTGGAGACATCAGTAAATTTGACAGAGTACTCCATTCCTCTCGTATATGTGGTATTTTCTTTTTAGACAATTGGAGGGATTGTTCTGAAAGATTCGTTTTTAAGAAATAGAATGAAACTGAAGGATTCCAATAGTCTTGGGTCCTCCTTTCATGAGACGAGTGACCTTCAATTCCACATACAGCCTTCCAGCACATGGCATGAATGGGATCAGGTTGTTTGGTTCTTATCGGGAGAACATCGCCCCCATATGAGATTTTAATGTGAAGATTATTACTTCTTTAGATTGACACTTTGAATTCATTTGTGGTACTCTGCACTAGATTATAGAGCAGTCCAACAGAGAGAATATAATTCACCCAGATTCTTCCTGAAGTGCTCTTGAGAATCTAAACCAAGACCAAATATTGATTGATGGGTTAATAATCCATGGCCGTATACGGAACAGGGAAAAACCGGGCATAATTTGGCCATCCGACACTGTCGCTGGCGATCCTATTACGGGCAGCCTCTGGCGCAGTGCGTGGCCACTGAGCCGCTTGGGATACGCATAATCATGGTTCGTGAAAAAGATTTTTTTCTCTCTCTCGAAGAGATCATAGAGCGAATGGAGCTCAGTTTTGTATCTGTAATTACGACAACAATATGGAACTGGACTCCTGGACTACTCTAGAAGAAGATTTGTTGTCGATAACATCTCGATAATGTCCCACAACAATATTATCTAGGTCAGTCAGAAGAAGTGTGTGAAGGCTACATCTCTGTAAATACCATGAACTTGATATCTCGGGCCTGACGGCATTCATTCGATGTTTCACATCACACCAATATTAGCTACACACTGCATTTATTGTTTGAATTTTTGCATTCATTGTCTCAATCCTTGTTACCAAAATTTGTTCCTGTAATTCCTTGCGATTGTCTGAAAAGACGGAAGCATTATTCGCAAGACATTATTGCAGTAAACATAGAAAAGTGGCAGCTGCCAACTGACGAAAATTCGAATGTTTGAGTTACAAAGTTCGAATTTCATAGAATTGGAAAAAAAAATGTGCTATCCAAGTCATTCAGGTAATTTTTTCCAAGATATTCTATTAAAGCTTTGGCTCGTTTTGCAAGTGTAACCCAAGGCCTACTCGTTTCAGACTTTCGAATATCAACTAGCGAAAAAAGGGAAAAAATAATTGAGAAAATGTTTAAAAATTGAAATTAAATATTTTTGAGAGAAAGAATGCAAAATTAAATTCATGGTTGTAAGAATAATCGAGGATGGATAGAGATTGACCACTCCTTCCTCTCCCCCTCTCTCTCACTACCTCAATTCTCTCGTAGTATTAATAGTAATGTATAGTCTCTGACCCGGCTAATACTATTAACTAAAGTATTGTACTAACAGTATATATGTGTTTATATATACATAATAATTTATTTATGTATTTATTCATTTATTTATTTATTTATTTATTTATTTATTTATTTATTTATTTATCTATTTATTTATTTATTTATTTATTTATTTATTCATTTGTTTATTTATTTATCAATCTATTTATTTATCTATTCATTTATTTGTTTATTTGTTTAGTTATTTATTTATCTATTTTGTTTCTAGAAACACGATGTGTACGTGGTCCTTGCAGGGACCGTTACTTGGCAGAGGACTGGAAGAAGGGCGTAACCAGATGGAGGGTAATGTTGAGGTCGGAGGGAAGCGACAGAGGGAGAGCTCAGTGCAAGGAAGAAATGTAATGACAATGACTTAGGGGCAGCTGTGAACAGAAAGTTGACGTCACAGTGGCACAAGTCGTGGAGACGAGAGAGTACTCTTGTTATTTCTTGTAGTTACTGACCGATATAACCACAGGTTTTTGTGAAATTTGTATCTACAATAATATTGTTATGGCACTAGGTCTTGATGAGCCATTAAGTTGTAAGCGCTTTAACGCAGATGGCGCTGTATAGATTATGCCGCTCAATATGTAAATACTATTTAAAGCGGTAAGTGACATATCAGAAGGACACTACATTGTAGGCTCCTATTTCAAATAAATACACAAAAATGTAATTGAATAAAGAACGTACTTAGATAAAAACTCAGCTTGCGATAGAGAGAGAGAGAGACAGAGATACAACTTCTTTAATGCATTTTATTCACGGATTGAGGAATGAAAAAATATTGCATTTGATACATTTCATTGTGTCATCAGGTGGAGATAAAATACAACAACTTGAAGAACTTGAACAATGTTTGTTGAAGAGTGCGTGAGATTGAAGAAACCATAAGACAAGCAAATAGTGACTTTGAGACGAATAAACTGGAGAGTTGTATAAATTACACACGTTCTAAAAGATACAGAGAAACATAATGATACACCTATGCATGATATCTCTCTTTAAGAACAGGAGTTTATTTCATATCTGAATTCTTCACTTTCGCATGTTTCGTATACTGTTTTTGTGATATTTCTTGTATTACTTTTATGGAGCTCATGAATGGAAAAAAAAAGGTAATGTTAGAAATGCTGGTTGATCATTACGGTATTGCATCTATTTCAAGTTTGGGCGATATCCAATAAATTTAATGTTGTTTTACAGTGAATCCGTCTAATTCGTCAAATAAGGATTATCAAAAGTCGTAGAGCGACAGGGGTCTTTTCATTAGATATAAGATAACTACGAATAATAAAAATCAAAGAGGAGGAATCAATTCTTTGACAAATATTGCTTTTTTTTTCTTGGGTTTTGTTTTGGAGCGAGCAGTAAACCAAACCATAGTGGAAAAAATATATGTAGGCACCCAAAGTTCAGTTCATACGGCACTTACACAATACAGAATCTCGCGTGCTACAATGAACTAACAGCTCGGTGTGGAGCTGTACGGTCGGTGGAGAGCGGCGGCCAACGAACGGCAGCCAGAGAATAATTTAACTCATGGAGCGCGCGGGGCAATTTTTGCGATCGATACTATCGATTTTCTGATTCCGAACACTCCAGCTTGCAAAGGAGAGAGAGATGGTTAGAGAGACAGGAAGAAAGGAAAAACAGAAATGATGATGGGAGTAAGAGAGAAAGAAAATGAAAAGGAAAGAAGAGTGAAAAGACGAAAAGGGAACACACTGCTCTCCTTAGGGTCTTTCTTTAACTTTCAATTTCTTTTCAGCGCCATCTTTTCCCCCTTCCTTTCTTGTGTCGCAAAAAACGAAGGGCCCTTTGACTAAAGCAAGCGGGGTGCTAATGTGGCGGTGTGTTAATAGATGCATAGCCACGTTCCAGCCATTGATTTGGCGGGCACTCGCTGCATACCATCACACTAACGGACTCTGTTCACTCGGTGAGGCTTTTTTTTTTTTTTTGGTAGCCGCCATGAAAATGGGACATGTCTGTCTCTACCATAGCAGCCCCCTCCCCTTCTGACCCCCTCCCCCAGTAACTCAGTCTGTACCCCCTCCCGCAAAGATCTACCTTTCCCTGTTATTTCTATCCTTTCTCTTTATCTCCCCCTCCCCCTTTGTAAAGTGCTTCTCCTCATATTTTTGGTAGATTTATATTTGTCATCATCATTCAGTCCTCCGCCACGAAACAGGGACACTCGGTGAACACCAACCTACCTGTTTGTCGAAAAGAAAATAATATCTTTTTTGTTCAAAGATCAGTAGAAATAAAGATAAAACGGGACAAACGAAAACATGGATGACCATCATAGATGCAGACACGCAAACACATACAAACATATGAAGAAACGTTTGTTACTGATTACCAGTATGTAATATATCTATAAATATGTGATTCTTGTCGGAAAAATAATCTTCTTGTTTTTTGTTTTTTTTTTGGCAGATATTAATGTACCAGAAGCTAATCCTTAAATGGTTACATAATTTGCCTACTTCGCTGCAACGAAATTTATACAAAAAACAAACAAACAAACAAACAAACAAACAAAAATAAACACGAAAATGAAAATTAGAAAATGAAAATTAGAAAACTAGATGTTTTACTTACGTATAAATATAGAGGGAGAAACAACAAGAAAAAAAGTGCTGAGAAAGAAAAAAGTGATGAGAAAGAAAAAAATGCGGAAGGCAGAATAACAGAGAGAAGAGAGTCAGATAACAGATAGACATAGAAAGAGATAATTATAGGTAGATATAAGATATATAAAAAAATAGGATAAACATATAGAGATACAGGAAGATGGAGAAAGACAGAGATATAGATAGATGAATACGTACATACATACATAGACATACGTACAAAGTGTAGAGGTAAACATACGAGATACAGATATATGTAGAAAGATAGAAAGAAAAAAAGATAAAGAGAGAGATAAGGATAGATAGACAGATAGATAGATAGATAGAAACGTACATACATACATATACACACATACATACGTACATACATAGAGATAAACACACAAAGATACAATGAAAGTTAGAAAGATAGATGAATAGATAGATAGATAGATAGATAGATAGACAGATACGTAGATAGATAAATGGATAAATAGATGAAAAGATGGATGGATAAACAAATAGATAAACATATATATATATATATATATATATATATATAAAGATAAATCGATAGATAGATAGATAGATAGAGAAAGAGGGAGAGGGAGAGAGAGAGATAGATAGATAGAGAGAGAGAATTTGTCACCCTGCTATGAGAGTGTGTTGATACGGCCATCTTGGTTGCCCGTTGGGATTCAGTCACCATTGCCGCCTGCCACTAGGTATGTAAAATTATGCAAATTGCGGTATCGCACCCTACAGGTGCTCCATTAAGCCTGTCCTGCTACCAGTGAAGAAGGAGGAAAGACGGGAAAAAAAAAGGTACATCACAAATCATCCAATTTCTTCATTACCAACTCCGTGAGCTCTTAAATGATCGATTTACCACAATCATAACACATAGCTTCGGGCGGTAACCGGAAGGTAAACTGGAAGCGTCTGCCTTTGACTAGTATTGGGGTCAAAAAATAATTCAATGCAGAATTTACATGTATGTCCACATAAATCCACACTCACACACACACGCGTATGTCTATTTATTTACCTATTTATTTGCGTACACATTATACAGATTGCTAAAGGAAACTCTTAACTGTAGTGGTGTACCCTAAAAATGAAGACACTAGATTTGTTGAGATTCTGAAATATTTTGAAAAAAAAAAAGCCGCAGACTTAATATGTCTGTCTAGATTTCAAATTCAAGGACTGTTTTGAAACTGAAAACCTAAAATTCAGACTTTGAATTGACTTTGGTTGAACATTTCTTAGAGGTATTATGGTAGGCAATACCTCTTTCTCTCTAAGAAAGAAATTGAAGAAAATTTACATAGTTTTTGAAAAAGAAAAGACAAAAGAAGAAACAAAGAAGACTAGAATCACAAAACGTTCTGAGACTTTGTTTGACATTCTTATCTGCTAGTCGCGCGAGGGTTTTACACCAATACAAATACACACAGACACTCAAATTTGTGGCATTGATAAAGCACTTGACATTACACGTTTCTCAATTGAGCAGTTGTGTACCCTAAAATCTGGAAAAATATCAGACATTTCAATTTCCTCTTGTTTTTGGTACAGTAATTAGTGCTAAAGTATACAGAAATGTAAAAAAAGGGTGTCAGTCTGCATCATTCCTAATTTATTGTATGATGATGTAATTCTAAATCTTATGATTATATCATTACGTCATATTCACGCGTATATACGTTTATATATGAAGAGTTTGTTTTGCAAAAACCGATAAGTCCATATTAGCCAAATGGAGATATTTGCGATTAAAGGTCTAGAAAAATAAAGAGAATAATAAGAAAATTTTTGCTTCTTTTGACCATAACTTCAAAAATGTACCTTTATATGTAGTGACCAATATATCATTTAAAAGGTATTATTTTGTACTTTATGACAGAGACCGTACTTCAAAATCTTCAAAAATGGACTTATCGGTTTTTGCGAACAAACTCTTCATATATATATATATATATATATATATATATATATGAAGATCTTTTAACAAAAAGACGCTAAATCCATTGGAAATTGATGGATTTAGCGCCTTTTGGAAGCAAGCTCTTCATATATATATATATATATATATATATATATATCACTATATATACATATGTATACATATATTAATTATATTTGGTGTATGTGTATGTGGGCGTTTGTGTGTGTTTATGTCCAAATGTGTATTAATGTATGCATAGAATGTTCTTTTTGTCAGTCCTTTGTAACGTATTAGTGAAAGAGCACACTCCTGATGAAAATAATGTTAGAAGAGTTAGTGGTTGGAATGTATCAAATAAACGAGCCGATAGTAATATCTTCATTTGGAGATGGCGCTCCTGAGAGTCCTCGTTTTTGCGTTCATCCTCTGACTTTCTGTCTGTTTGTCTGTCTGTCTGTATGTATGTATGTATGTATGTATGTCTGTATGTATGTATGTATGTATGTATGTATGTCTCTCTCTCTCTCTTTGCTTTTTTCTCTCTTCGCTGTATACTCCGATTTTGTTCTCTTCCTACTTGTAGCATCAAGCTACGACTTAAAACCCATTCAGCGAAATCTAGGGCTCTTTCGTAGGAGGAATATCCGGTATAATTTCCTGTTTTGGCGAAGCCGGACGACGGAGGAGAAAAATATGCACATTTCCAGAACCTACGTTAGTAAGTTTGATATTATTACAAAACTAGGTTTCGTATTCTTACCTTCAGACCTCTTTTCTACCATTCCGCCATTATCATATCATCATACATTACCGGGCTCAGATAGTACACATTGAAGCCTTGTATTCTTTGCTACATATATTTGAGGGTCCTGTGTTAAATTATGGCTCAATTCATTCCTGTTAAGATAGGCCTATATATCTATCAACGACATTTTGCCTCGATGATTGACAGTACCACTGCAGCAGTATCCCTTTCATATCAATGATTATTATGATAGCTAACCTCATTACTAAGATTTTGATTGTTGCCGCTGAAGTTATCGTTACAACCGTACAGATGGCATCCCATGACTTGATAACATTATGAATTTTACTACCTCTCCAAATGATAACTTTACCACTCGTATCATGATATTTCCATTTCAGTAACTGTTTTCACCTCAAATCGCCATGCGGAATTCGTCCCATGAATCGTCGTAGCTACCATGATAGAATTTTATTAGTATTCAGAAATGCAATCAAGGCGTGAAAGGACATAAAAAAATGGAAAAAAATGCCTTTTATATGACCTGATGCATGCATGATGAATTGCTTTAAACTTATATTCTTGATCTCAAGCAGTGTTTTTGATACTCAGTACTATATTATTATTACATAGCGACTGCGAGGAAATGATATTTCAGAAAAGCAGCCTCGTTAGCCGAGACTACTTGAGACTTGACGACAAAAACTGTGAAAGAGAATAGACGCGACGACCTTAACGCGGAAAAACTCCAATAACGCGGTCCGGTTGGAACAACGAAATATCATATCCTTAGATTGGTGCTGATCGCACACAATAGTTTCCTAACCCTCAAAAAAAAAATATGAAAAAAAAAACCCCGATCCTGTGCATGATATTGTTGTTGTGCTTTAATTTTCGTCTCTTTTATAAGACGGGTCGGTCGAGCGCACCCTAGGTACGCCATCACAACTCAAGCATTGTGTAATTTGCGCACAATAAGAACACATGGCCTATTGTGTCAATTCTCCCATGTATTTCCTACTGCACTGGCAATAATGTCCGTTTACTTTTCAGCAACCTAATAATTTCTCTCTCCCCCAACTAGCTCTCTCTCTCTTTCTCTCTTTCTCTATTTCTATACCTTATAACCATCTAAGGAAAATCATAAGTAACGCGCTAATTGCCTATCAAACTCTAGCCAAATTTCCTGCATGATTTTTGATGCGAGATGAATTACCAAAGAATACGTGCTTGAATACAGCTTATTCTTAATCTGTATCTTTCACCCTGGACTTATCTTTTTCATGACACCTAAAATACCAAAGTCCAACATATCCTGCATAAATTCAACTTTCTTTCTAGTTTCTCTTGAAATATTAGTGTTTTGAAGACGCGTCTTCGCAGTAATGCTGATGAGAGATGTGAGCTGTTGAGATGATAATGTAAACGGTGGCGATGATTAAGCGCCGACGTCAAAGAGGATGTTGATGATGATGATGATGATGATGATGAAGAAGATGATAATGATGGAGGTGGTGATGATGACGATTATGATGATAATGCAAACGATGATGATGATGATGATGGTAATGATGATGATGATGATGATGATGGTAATGATGAGTATGAGAAGATGATGTAGGGGATAAAATGATCAAAAATACGAAACAATGACAATTTGGCGATGATGATTATGACAACAACGTCATCTATCAACTCAATATTATAAGCCATGTAGGTCATCACTCCTCATTCGATAATACAGGAAGAGCGGGTATGTAGGAGCCGAAAATGCAACTCGCCGTTAACTATAGAATCCCTTACATCCATAGATTTGACAATGGTAATGAGTAGTGATAGAAGTTCCAATTGCTTAAAATATTTTGCCTATCCACACCATAACTATATCTTTTGTCGGGTCAAAGTTCTGGAATAGTTTGCCCTAAAATATTCAAGAGGAAAGAACAAGATCTTCATTTCGAAGAAACCTAAAAAATCACTTCTTGAATGAAGTTTAGTGATAAAGAGAATATTCAGATGTTTCATTTAATGTACTTTTATAGTACAGTTACTTTAGAAGGGTAGACCTTGCAATAATTTTTTTTCGCACTTTATGCAACGGTATACATGTACTTCACTTTGATCACTTCTGTTTCTTTTGTTCACTACTATAATAGGTCCTCAAGTGTTGTACAGTCTTTTCACTTCTCTGTGTTCTATGCTCTATGCTCATTCTCTGTTACCAAAAGAAGTGTAACATATGTTTTGTCGAAAAATGAAATAAACTTTGAATTGAATTGAATTGAATAAGCATCTTAAATATACATGTAGCTATAATGGGAGAACCATATTCTCGACTAGCACTTGTGCTAACTTTTGGTTCCCCCTTTAACAACATTGTCTTCTGTTTTTTATTTTCTATTTTTTCAGAACCTTTGTCTATGCATATATGTCAATATTACATACTTATTCATTCTCTCTGCCTTTTCAGTGATACATGTATCACAATGAAACTAAGTCAATTATACCACATGTATTTTTATGTAAGATAAAAAAAGTATGAATAACATATGCTTGCATAGCTGTAAGAACCTTGTATATCATTGTATTCTCATAAAAGATTTTCATGTTATTGTATCTTACCCTGTGTAATTATGTTATGATATTCACATGTATGTTGGTAATAAACTCAAACTCAAAACTCAAAACTTTATTATTTTACGGTACTCCCTGTTGATAGAATAGAACCTGTTCATGTACAATGCTCTCATTCCTCTGGTCTCCGTCGTGTACGTGGGATGCATTTAAACCAGAATGCAAATTTTCAACTCTAGAATGCTTAATGTGTTCAACCACGTATATACACTCTCTCACTTTGCTGGAGAGAACTGGGACCTTGTGGATAAATTGCCATGCTCGTCGATACAGCTGGTGCCCTTTCAGTGCTCAAACCCTTGACCTCAGTACTCATAAACCACCTTCTCTACCACACACATCCATGCAATTCTTGGCATGGGATCAGACCGGTTACCCTAAATCTTCAAAACAGACTTTATATGAATAGGGTTGACCAGTTTTCCGCATGCAGAAACTTAACAAACTCAAATTCATGTTTGGTTCCTAAAACATGCAAAACAGCTAATGAATTTCTAGAAATCCATAAAGCCCTGTGTAATTACCCACGTACGAGCTTTCGTCTGTCATGAATTCCTCTTTCAGCTTTTGCTTTACTACTTCATGTGATTACATTTTTGTAACTTGTTCTCAAAAGAAGTGGAGACTACAAATTGAAAAGAATTTTTTTTTTCTGTTGCTACGCCTAGTTGTGATCACAATATAGCTTTAACTTGCTTTCCAATGGCGGTACTTGATTACTCTGACGACTTTGTAAACAGCGCGGTTCTGTTATGCTTCTACATCCGAAATTCACAAGTCATGTACTAGACACCCGGCTAGAATCGACTTTTACATCTACTTACACTGCTGTTATTCATTCACTAAACGATCGAGAAAGAGATTGACTTTGTGTTATCGATATGAAGTATCAACTAACGCCAGGCGACAAATGGTAATCAATCGTTCAACAGGTGTTCAGATTTAGGCGGCACTAAATCAGGCTATCGGGGATCGATAGAAATCGAAAACGATATCAAGAGGGGTTTCGACCAGTATCGAGCCAAAAACCGATCGCGTGTCGTGATTTCGCCTGGTCCCCACGGCTCGTAAGCTAGGGGATCCATATCTTTGTGAAGTGTTACCTAAAATCAGTCCGGAAAGGAAGTAATTGGCGCATCATTTTCCAGCTTAATTTTAGATTCTCCACTTAGGGTCTATCCCCTCTACCCCCACATAAATTCCAATAAATGTTAAAATCAGACAGAATAAGTTGGAGGATTCGGAAGATAACTACTATCATGAGATCTAAACACTTGCCAGAGATGCCCGGGCCGCTGTTCCGGGAATCGTCCTCTGTTGTCCTTATTGTTTCAGCCAGAACGCGTCTATAGAACTGTGATTAAGTGTGATGTAATGTTGTGGAAAGTGACATGTTCAATCAGACAATATCGAAAGCACGCTTAGTCATTGGATGCCATGTCTGATTAACAGAACATCTGTATTTAATAGTACATATCTTAACATTTTAAAAGGCTGTTGCAATCTATTTTCCACTGCTTCAAAACATATTAACCTAATCAGTTAATGTCAATGAGAACTTATCTTTTACTTGATATATTCTATCATTTTAACGGTTCTCTTCGTAAACATAATTATCTATCATTCACGAAATAATCAGTGGAGCAGTAAAACAAGAAATAAATATGAATGAATGAATGAATGAATGAATGAATGAATAAATGAATGAATTGCTTTATTGTCCATAAAGGAAATTCTCTTTTCACTGGTTTTTTACATGCACAGAAATATGCACAGAAATCTAGTGAAGAATGGAATAGAATAATTTTTGATTTGTATGAGAGTTCATGTGGCCAATGTAATGATGTTTCGTTTTATTTCAGCATTAATCAGGCAAAAAATATCCAACCATCCTGGAACAATCACCCATAGCAACGTGTGCCGATTAGAATCTGGTCAAACACACAGAGCTCATGTTTACAAAATATGTCCGCTTCTCAGTTGACTTTCTGCAATCAGAAAAAGCAAAGAGAGATGGAGAGTGAGAGAGAGAGAGAGAGAGAGAGGGAGAGAGAGAGAGAGAGAAAAGGACATGATATCAGATTGATAGGATGCTCCATAAACAGAAGTAATCTGCAATTGTTTGAAAACAAATATTTGCCATGATCTAGAGCGTGCACTCTCAGTAGAGGCAAAATTATCAGGAAAAGAAAAATGAACATATTCGCGACATGATGCTCTTTCCCCAGGGAACGTTGTGATTTTTCTCATAAGCTGAAATAACCATTGATTCCAACAGCTTGTCTTGATGAATTTTTTGGCTGAGGGATTATGTCAGAATATACAGCAATAGAGAATGAAGTGTATGGATGTTAGTGTGTTAGTGTGTGTGTGTGTGTGTGTGTGCGAGAGAGAGAGCTTGGGGAGGGGGTAGGAAAGGGCTGGAAGATAATGCTGTGTGGTGTTTCAAGTTATTAATACGTCCTTTTCTGTATAATCCATTGTTTATCAAATGTTTTATCTATCTCATTATCTCTATATTTCTTTGCATTTTTTTGTCTGCAATTAAATATCACTATCTATCTCTGCATCTTCATCTCTTTCTGTTTAATTTTCTCTCTCTTTTCATGCTCATAAAATACATCTAGTTCTCTCTTAAACTTTTTGTATGTTCTTCATGTTTTCCGTATGTTTAATAATTTCCCATGGTAACCATTTTATTCTATCACAATAATGTTTGGAAATGTTTCGTTGTTTAAGTCCACAATGCGTCAGTTGCATTATCCCTTTGTAACAAAAATGAATGAAGTTTGCAATTAATATGCTCTGTCAAAAAAGGAACTAAATTTAATTTGAATTGAATTGAATTGAACTGAATTTTGCTCTGACTTATATCTTTATACTTTCTCTATATTTTTCCCTTCTTCCTCTCTGCCTCTGTCTGACTCTCTCTCTCTCTCTCTCTCTCTCTCTCTCTCTCTCTTTCTCTCTCTATTTATTCCAAGAGAGCACAAAAAAGTCTTTCTGAACCGTTTCTTTCTCTTTAACTGCCGACGTTGTTCTTGTCTGTATGCCTTCTAAATTTTCCCACCGGCTGTGGTCACTACATGAACATATTTATTGAGAACAGCAGAAGAAGGGAATAGGCGAACATGAATCCAGTAAATCTTTAGTATAATGAACACATTGAGAGCAAATGACTAATCATGACTAAGTTATGTCTTTATTTCTATAATTATCAGTCACTTTATCAGTCAAATATCCATATAAGATAACAAACAGGTAACGATCTCACAGACGCGTACATCGGTGAGCTACGAACAACAACAACAACTATAAGCAATATCTGTCTTTGACAAAAGTATGTAACGCCAGAGCCCCACAAGAAAATGGTATTTCATGTACATATCATAGATATTTACGCATGCAGTGTATGTGTGTGTGTTTGAGGGTGTATGTTATATTGTTTCCATACATTCAAGATGAATCTTTTATGTAAAATCATAGAGATCAAATAAAAATGACTGAAAAAGAAAAACGAATTATATGCGTATGTGTATGTGGGTGTGTGCGTAGATGTGTGTGTGTGTGTGTGTGTGTGTGTGCGCGCGCGCGCGCGCATGTTTGTGTGTACGTCTACATTGATATTCATTCAACTATTCCTGGAGGAAAGTATTTCTCCCGGTAAAGACAAAGTTCTTGCTTAAAATGATTGTTATTTTTCAGAGAAGGCTTATTGTTACGTAACTTTGTGTTTCATAATTAGGCATGATCATGAATAATCCCTGCTGAATTTGGGAGCAGTCATTGCCTAATCGCCTTAAAGTTTGAATTTATGGACAATATGTTCACACTGCAAAGGTTGTTGATCTCTTTTTACTCTTTTTACATTTTCTGTTGTTGATGTTGTTTCTCCACCTCTACTTGTGTTAAGTGGCTTACACTGTCAGCTCTGTGAATTTAAGTTTCCTAAGCGGATGTGGGCCTCAGTTTCACCATTCTCTTTAGTTTGTTCATGAGGTAAGAACCATCGAGGCCCGCCATAATCCCCTCATCAAAAATTCATGGCCGCTCGTACCGCTATGCGAATTGAATTCCTTTGTCCCGCTTTGTTTTGGCGACATGTGTTGGTATTTTTACGGTGCGCGGAGCCCGCTATCGATCGCGTCTTTTCAAACAGCTATTTCCGATCGATAGGCTTTGTCAGCGATCGATACCCGCCACATGTCCCACAAGACCACATGCCACACGGTGACAGAGAGTGAGAGAGTGAGTGAGAGAAAGAGAAAGAGGGGGGGGGGGGCAGATAGTAGAAGAGACAGGGTTTAAGGGAAGGTAGAAATTACACAGGTGCACTTCTTTTTTACTTATCTTTCTCTCTCTTAGAACAGTATCATCACCATAAACAGAGATTTAATACCGTCTGAAAAATGGGAATAAAATACAGAAATGCATTAAAAAGATAGAAAAAGAGAAAAAAAATAACAGAAATAAGATGATTTCTGTGAGTATAAAGGAAGCATGAATACGAGGAAGAGAATGACAAAAAAAAAAAAGGTTATTCTAACTAAAGATGTCATTAAGAGGAATTCCATGACTGGTCGTGGATCTGGATCAGCTCAAAGTATTTTATCTAGCTTTTATTTTCCTATAACCGCTGAATCTTGTTAGAGCACACGAGGTATGAGTGTAACGTTGTTTGGTCGAGGCCTTCATTGATGTCTTTGACGTGTTTTACTTCTTACACTTTACGGTTCAAAATATTACCTCTGAGTTTAAGATACAATCACAAGCATCTCCCATTTTTGTAACCCTCTCTTTATAGGGATGGTATTGTATTAGTGGAAATGACGAATGGGCTTTCAACTTTTTGTGAGATACCAAGAAAACCCTTACGAATACGAGAGAGCATGGCATTCTAAGAGGAATTCAAAGTTTATTTGATCTAATTTGGTTTTAGAATGTCTGAAATTTCCAAGCACAAAATAAAACAGAAGGATTGTAATGAATAGTCATAGTGGGTCCCACCTTTCATTAGGATTACTCTGTTTTGGATGTGTCATATGAATCATAAAACGTTGAATTCCTCTTAAAAGTGCAAGTGTATTTCATAAGAGTTTCTCATTATCTCACCAAAGTGTTAGAAACCTGAAGTTTTGACTCAACCGAAAATGTGATCCCTTTAAACGTTTCTGTACCATGGACTTTGGACAGTATGTACAATCCTATGGGGATTTCTATGCCACTCAGCACTTTGCTCAAAGTACACAAAGGGTGAACCTCTCCCCATCTTTCTCTTCTCGAAACACACACCCCTCCTTTTGATATCAGTTTCTACTCTTCTTCCCCTATTCTTCTCTCCCATTCTCCTCCTCTGTCATCTTTTTTATTCTATTTTTCTTTTCTTTGCTTTGATGTTGATTGTCCATGCCAAAAGTTAGAGGTTTATAATGCAAGCGATACAAAGTCTAGAGCATAATGGTACATAAAAATGCCACGTGGTACGAATTTACCAATTCATAGGAAAATGTTCGCATAGACTCTTCACTAGGGGGATTGAAGCTATCGTTTGTTCTCATAGTCATATTATCTTCTTGTAATGAAGAACAACAGAAAGCAACAATGTATAATATACGACATATATGGGAAATAACAACAACACTATCTCAGAGGAAACTGGTTGTACTGAGGCAAGCTTGAGAACTGGGCTTTTACCTCGCCGGTTGATAGTGAGGGCGCTATTCTTGTTTGCGATTTGTTTCAGTTGATTTTCCTCATAGGAAAAGAGTTTCGCGAAAAAAGCTAGACATATGTCATACAAAACCAAACGTGTGTACGGAATGTAGAGCGGGCTAATCACAAGGTTGTACGTGTACTTCCCTTACAATGCAATTTTGGTCTTAAATCTCAGGTAATTACCAATTGTACGAGTATCACATAATTCAGCTGCTATTGCTATTTCTTTTTCAATTAGGGCAAAGAGACTACAAACTCTTCTTTTAATTTGTGTATTTATTTTCATACACTGTCACCCTTCTAATACCCTTTGCGAATGTCAGTATAAAGAATGATTTGTAAATTCTATATAATATTTTGGTGCTGATTTTACGTTTTTGATTGTTTGTTTTGTATTGTTTATTGAAAGTCTTTGTATACTGCACACAGGACTTCTTCACAAAGTAAGTCTGCTGAATATTCCCAGAACTGAACGAAATACTCCGTTAAAAGGTGTCGTGAATAAATGAATAAATAGATAAATGAATAAATGAAAAGATAATGAATAAATAAATAAATGAAGATATAAATAAATACATACATTTACCAGAAACTGTTAATAACACAATATCTTCACAAATTTAAGAAAAATTATAAGAGTTTGATTTCTTGCTTCTGAAAAAAAGGAATGTCTTCACTTTTGTAGATTAATAAGGATTTTGTGTGTGTGTGTGTGTGTGTGTGTGTGTGTGTGTGTGTGTGTGTGTGTGTGTGAGTTTGTGTGGTGTGTGTGCGGTGCGGTTGCTAGCTTTGTTTTCTGCCATTATACCCCTAATTTACGTCATTGTGAAGCTTTACAGTGTATCGCCTTCAGCTGGCGCTATTTCATTTTATCGAAATTGATGTTCAGTTGCTGATTCGTCGGTCATTCAAACGTGCTGCGCTTACGACGCCTTCAATAAAACTTCTATGAGATGGAATGGAATTGAACGTTTTAGTTCGTGGGTAGGCCAGCTTTAAAAGATCCAGTGGGCACTGCTTTTAGTCTAAGATCTTTAACATCCTTATTGTGATATTCCTGTTTTTCTTCACTCTAACTATCAAACTATAATGCTTTTGTTTCAACTGTTTCTCAGACAATTTGCCTTATAGTTTGTCCATATACCATACGTTGTTACTACTGAGGGGAATGCCATGCATTTCCTCCTTCCCATCAACTTTTCCATTTCGTTGCAGTTTGTCTATTATGACTGCATTCTCTTAACTATGTTTTCTTTCCTTTTAAGAACATGAGCAGCTGCATTGATTTCGTATGTATAATTTATTATGCAAATATTATGATTATAATGCATTTTTGGTGGAAATGAAATAAAGAATGAAAGGGGTTTCATGGACGAATATCTTACTAAAGCTTTCCAAAGCTTAGTTGGCAGAGAGCAACACTGTAGCCATGAGGTCTCGCGGTCGAATCCTAGTGGAATCCAATTTCTTTGCTCATTTTCTTTCAATTTATTAAAATTTGATTAAAACGAATCAAAACTTCGAAACAATGTCCTCTCACACCTTATATCGGGGAGGTGGACCACGTGATGTCGGCGTAGCAGCAACGCTTTTGTAGAGAGCTCCCATTCATATTCCGAATTTTGGTGGAAATACGCGATATTTGGATCATATTTCTCCACATTATGGATGTAAGGAGAAGGGAATATAATTTCCGCTCTCAGACAAGTGGAAAACCTAAGCAACCGTCATCTAATACGAGAAAGGAACCGTCAAATCTCAGTGGTTGTGCAGCTAGAAATTCAAGCACACAGGAAGCTATGCGGACCAGCGGATCTATTGGTGGCGCCACGAGCAGCACCATGGGCGGAGCCTCGCCCGCCAACACTTCAACTACGTCTACGGCTAGCAATGTGTCTCTGCTCGAGTCCAGCGACCAGCCGGTCGCTACAGCTGCCGCGCCTCCTGAACTTCTTTCATTCATGAGGGAAATTAAGGTCATGTTTCGCTCCTTCACGAGCCAGGTAAACACAAAACTCGACTCTGTAGTGAACGAAATCGCCTCGCTCAAGAACGACCTTGCAAGCACGAAAAAGACGGTTTCTGACCTGGAAACGGGTCTAACTGATGCTTCTGATCGGCTGTGCACAGTGGAGAGGGATGCCCTTCCTCAGCTGCGTATCTACATCGACAACAAAATCGAGGAATTAAATGAAAAACTTACCTTGAGCGAAATACATGACAGAAAACAAAATCTCCTTGTCTATGGCGTACCACCTAAACACAACGAAAACATTCATGCAGTTGTCACTGAAGTACTTACCATTTTCCTGAACATCTCCACAACGGAGGCCTCGTCGATAACCATCATCAATGCTCATCGCTTGCCACCAGCTAATCGTGGACCCCAAGACTCTGGACGCCAAGACTCTGGACGCCAGCCACCGGCACTCATCATAAGATTCACACGCATGACGGATAGAGACCGGCTCTTGAATGCCTACGAGCATCGCCCCCGCCAACGCCGTGACCAAGGCCAGCAACCCCCACCTCCTGGTAGTGACGCGTCTCCAGCCCCGAATCTCTTCAGCCGAGTTTCCATCCGTACAGATCTTCCCCCGAAGATGAAGCGCGAGAGAGGGAGACTGGCAGCAATGGCATTCAACATCAGGAAAAACAATGACCTATCGACCAGGATAAAGGTAGCTGGAACCAAAGTCATCCTCCAAACCAGGAAAAGTGCACGAAATGGAGGGAATGACTGGAAAGAATAACATGTAAGATTAGTATTATTCGAATTTGTTTTACTCTCTATTCACCTGTCTTGTCTAATATGAATTGATGATATTTCCGCTTCAATCACATTTTTCCTACCTCATGTTGAAATTGGTAATTACTTCAAACAGTACAATAAGTGTTACAAGTATCTGTATGCTTGTTGCTTTTGGTTTCCCGCCGAAGTAGTTGGTGATTTTGAATGTTTGTTTCAATGACCCATTCTTTCACTTCTAATCAGTTGCCATGTGGCTTACCCTTAAATTACCCCTAAATTATATAGCAATTACCCTTAAATTACATAGCAAGGTACAATGAAAAGCCACCTTTTGTTTACACTGAATCATCTCAATATCATGGGATATTTTTGAGATGACTCTCCACAGAGCTATAGAAGATTGTGTCCCCTTGAAAAGAAAGAGAAAAAGAAACAGACCGGAATGGATGAATAACGAAGCCCTAGAGGCAGTTCGAAGGAAAAGGAAGGCTTGGAATAAATATCGTGATAGTAAGAGAAAACAACATCCTGACGTGAATCTACACTGGAAGGAGTATGTCAGGATAAGAAACATTACTACCTCAGTGATCAGGAAAGCAAAAGCAGATTTTGAAAACAAACTAGCAGAAGAAATCAAGCAAAATGCCAAAAGTTTCTGGAATTATGTGAAGAAGCAGACAAAACCAAAGTCGACAGTACCAGATCTCCAAGCACCGGATGGAAGATGGGCTAAAGAGGACCAGGAGAAGGCTGAGACCCTCAATAATTACTTCGGAAGTGTCTTCTCTGAGGAGAATACTCACGCAATGCCATTTGTTGAGAGAAATTGCAATGATCTTCTCACTGACATAGAAATTACAACTGAGGAAATAGATGACTTGTTGGAGCATCTGGACATCAACAAATCTCCAGGTCCTGATGGTATTCACTCTCGTGTTCTAAAGGAAACACATGCTGAGATTGCCGAACCCCTGCAAATGATATTCACAAAGCTAATCAATGAGGGAAAATGTCCACTTGTATGGAAACAAGCTACGGTAGTCCCTATCTTCAAAAAAGGGAAAAAGAGTGACCCAGCCAACTACCGACCTGTCAGTCTTACTTCCATTGTATGCAAAACTATGGAGAAAATTGTCAGAAATCGTGTCGTGGATCATTTAGAACAAAACAAGTTAATGAGTGACGAACAGCACGGATTTCGGGCTGGAAGATCTTGCTGTACTCAACTGTTGGAGGTTTGCGAGGAGTGGACTGATGCAATTGACCAGGGGCATGCCATAGACTGTATCTACCTTGATTACCAAAAAGCATTCGACAGTGTGCCACATCGACGTCTGATGTGCAAACTTAGATCATATAGAATAGATGGTACCTTACTTGCCTGGATTAGTGACTACCTTACAGACAGAACCCAAAAAGTGACGATCAACGGGCATGAATCAAAATCTATTACTGTGACAAGTGGCATACCACAGGGAAGTGTGCTGGGACCAACATTATTTAACATCTTCATTAACGACCTGCCTTCTACAGTTGATTCCAGTGTAAAACTATTTGCAGATGATACTAAGCTTTACAGGATAGTGGACTCCAAAACCGACTCAGACTCATTACAGAAGGACTTACATGCAGTAACAAATTGGTCTAACAAATGGCAACTGCCATTCAACGAGAGTAAGTGCAAAGTAATGCACTACGGGAGGAAAAACAACAGGTATGACTACACACTGGATACTGACTCAAATCCCATCTCAATAACATGTGGAAGTGAAGAAAGAGATTTGGGGGTGCAGTTTCAGGAGAATTTGTCTTTCAGTAAACAGATGCTGCCAATAGAGCCAACAGTAAAGTGGGAATGATTAATAGATCTTTCACAACTCTACAGAAGAAGGGCTTTCTCTCACTCTACAAAACAATTGTGAGACCAACATTGGAATACTGCAACTCAGTATGGCACCCAACACTGAAGAGGGATGAGGACATGCTAGAAAAAGTCCAACAAAGGGCAACAAGGCTTCTTCCTGAACTGAAACAAATGACATACCCAGAAAGACTCAGAGAACTGCACCTTCCCACTCGGGCTTACAGAAGACAGAGGGCTGACTTGATACAGATGTTCAAAATTCTGAAAGGCTTCGACAGAGTAGATCCCTCTAAATTCTTCCAACTGGCCAGCGGTTCAACAACAAGAGGTCATGGTCTCAAACTTGTCAAACAACGTATCCATTCTAGTCTGAGGCAGTCTGCTTTCTCAATAAGAAATGTTAACAATGGGAATGCACTACCCAAGGAGGTCATCAACGCTACCACCATAAACCAATTCAAGTCGCCCCTAGAAAGACACTGGAGAAACAACCCAATCAAATATGAGCCCTACTAGTCTGGGTGCCAGAGGCTGAACCTTGTTTTACCGTCCACCCAATGTTTTTTGATGGTTTTAACCTATTTTGGGGGTGCTGAATCCGAATCTGGATGATGCAACTCTTGCATCCTTGAGGGTTTTGAGATATTCAAGATGGCCGCCAATATGGCCGCCCAAACCGGAAATTCCCATGTATTTCCTTCTAAATGGTGAGAAATTGAAAACAATTGATGGTTTTATCCTATTTTAAGGGTGCTGAATCCGAATCTGGATGATGCAACTCTTGCATCCTTGAGGATTTTGAGATATTCAAGATGGCCCCCAAAATGGCCGCCAAAACCGAAATTTCCCACGTATTTCCTTCTAAATGGTGTGAAATTGAAAATGAATGATGATTCTACCCTATTTCGAGGGTGCTGAATCCGAATATGGATGATGCAACTCTTGCATCCATGAAGTTTTTGAGATATTCAAGATGGCCGCCAAAATGGCTGCCAATTAAAACCAGAAATTCCCATGTATTTCCTTCTAAATGGTGAGAAATTGAAAACAATTGATGGTTCAACCCTAATTCGAGGGTACTGAATCCGAATCTGGATGGTGCAACTCTTGCATCCTTGAGGGTTTTGAGATATTCAAGATGGCTGCCAAAATGGCCGCCAATTAGAACCGGAAATTCCCATGTATTTCCTTCCAAATGGTGAGAAATTGGAAACAATTGATGGTTCTACCCTATTTCGAGGGTGCTGAATCCGAATCTGGATGATGCAACTCTTGCATCCATGAAGTTTTTGAAATATTTAAGATGGCCGCCAAAATGGCCGCCAATTAAAGCCGAAAATTCCCATGTATTTCCTTCTAAATGGTGAGAAATTGAAAACAATTTACGGTTCTACCCTATTTCCAGGGTGCTGAATCCGAATCTGGATGATGCAACTCTTGCATCCATAAAGTTTTTGAGATATTCAAGATGGCCGCCAAAATGGCCGCCAATTAACCGGAAATTCCCATGTATTTCCTTCCAAATGGGGAGAAATTGGAAACAATTTATGGTCCTACCCTATTTCGAGGGTGCTGAATTCGAATCTGCATGATGCAACTCCTGCATTGTTGAAGATTTTGAGATATTCAAGATGGCCGCCAAAATGGACACCAATTAGAACCGGAAATTCACATGTATTTCCTTCTAAATGGTGAGAAATTGAAAACAATTGATGGTTCAACCCTAATTCGAGGGTGCTGAATCCGAATCTGGATGATGCAACTCCTGCATTGTTGAAGATTTTGAGATATTCAAGATGGCCGTTAAAATGGTCGCCCAAAACGGAAGTTCCCATGTATTTCCTTCTAAATGGTGACAATTTGAAAGCAATTGGTGGTTTTTATCTTATTTTGAGTGTGCTAAATCCGAAGCTGCAGGATACAACTTTTGCATCCTTAACGGTTTAGAGATGGTAAAGATGGTCGCCAAAAATGACCGCCAAAAACGGAAATTCATAGGTAGACCCCCTATGTCCTTCTAAATGGTGTAAAATATAAAATAGTTGGTGGTTTTACCCTATTTTGAGTTTGCTGAATTTGAAGCTCCAGGATACAGCTCTTGCTTCCTTGAGGGTTTCGAGATAATAAAGGTGGCCGCCAGAATGGCCCCCAAATGGCCGTCAAAAACGAAATTTTCCATGTAAGCCCTATATTACCTTCTAAATGGTGTAGAAATATGTATATATATATATATACATATATATATAATGTAACATCATATTGCCGAAAAAATAATGAAGCATAACTATAAAAATGTCCAACTCGTGTCTCCAATAATGTCATCAAGACCACCAATATAAACCAATTAACCAATTTGAGAGTTCATGGATGAAGAGATTTGAACTGCTCATGGATTAAGACAGGTAATGTTGGGTAATTTCAGTAAACTTCTCTACATCACTATCACAATATGATTTAGATGAACCGCTTGCACACTTGTATCGTACCAACTCAAAGATATCCGGTAGAGCTGGTTTCACTGTATTATACAGCAATTTCAAACTGTTCCATTGACGACAACCTGAAATCTTTCAGTCAAAACTAAGATAGGGTAAAACCATCAATTGTTATCAATTTCTCACCATTTATAAGAAGGAAATACATAAGAATTTCCGTTTTGGCGGCCATTTTGGCAGCCATCTTGAATATCTCAAGGTGAATCATCCAGATTCGGATTCAGCATCCTCGAAACAGGGTAAAACCATCAATTGTTTTCTATTTCTCATCATTTAAAAGCTAATTCATAGAAATTTCCGGTTTTAATTGGCGGCCATCTTGAATATCTCAATACTCTCAAGGATGCAAGGGTTGCATCATCCAGATTCGGATTCAGCACCCTTGAAATAGGGTAGAACCATCAATTGTTTTCAATTTCTCACCATTTGGAAGGAAATACATGGGAATTTCCGGTTTTGACGGCCATTTTGGCGGCCATCTTGAATATCTCACAACCCTCAAGGATGCAGGAGCTACATCATTCTGATTCGGATTCAGCACCACCGAGCTAGGGTAAAACCATTAATTGTTTTCAATTTCTCACCATTTAGAAGGAAATATATAGGAATTTCCGGTTTCGGCAGCCATTTTGGCGGCCATCTTAAATATCTCAAAATCTTCAAGGATGCAACAGTTGCATCATCCAGATTCAGATTCGGCACCCTCGAAATAGGGTAAAACCATCAATTATTTTCAATTTCTCACCATTTATAAGAAGGAAATACATAAGAATTTCCGTTTTGGCGGCCATTTTGGCAGCCATCTTGAATATCTCAAGGTGAATCATCCAGATTCGGATTCAGCATCCTCGAAACAGGGTAAAACCATCAATTGTTTTCTATTTCTCATCATTTAAAAGCTAATTCATAGAAATTTCCGGTTTTAATTGGCGGCCATTTTGGCTGCCATTTTGGCGGCCATCTTGAATATCTCAATACTCTCAAGGATGCAAGGGTTGCATCATCCAGATTCGGATTCAGCACCCTTGAAATAGGGTAGAACCATCAATTGTTTTCAATTTCTCACCATTTGGAAGGAAATACATGGGAATTTCCGGTTTTGACGGCCATTTTGGCGGCCATCTTGAATATCTCACAACCCTCAAGGATGCAGGAGCTACATCATTCTGATTCGGATTCAGCACCACCGAGCTAGGGTAAAACCATTAATTGTTTTCAATTTCTCACCATTTAGAAGGAAATATATAGGAATTTCCGGTTTCGGCAGCCATTTTGGCGGCCATCTTGAATATCTCAAAATCTTCAAGGATGCAACAGTTGCATCATCCAGATTCAGATTCGGCACCCTCGAAATAGGGTAAAACCATCAATTGTTTTCAATTTCTCACCATCTAGAAGGAAATACATGGGAATTTCCGGTTTGGGCGGCCATTTTTGCGGCCATCTTGAATATCTCAAAACCCTCAAGGATGCAAGAGTTGCATCATCCAGATTCGGAATCAGCACCCCCGAAATAGGGTAGAACCATCAAAAAACATTGGGTGGACGGTAAAACAAGGTTAGGCCCAAAAAGTGGCTTTGGCACCCAGACTATACCTGAGACGGGACAGAACTGTAACGAGGGACAAATAAGCTTTGCTTCCAGTCTCTACACCCAAGTATACCCAAGTAAGTAAGTAAGTATCTCGTATTAGCATTAAATGTTATAGAATGGGTAGCGAGAATCCTGCGATCTGATTGGTCGAGAGCTATGTGTTCATTTTTACTGGCCGCACGCTGAGTCACAGTGGTAAACATGTTATCGCGCACTTAGCAAGAGTACGCGTACTTGTAACAAAGGTTCGCGCACTAAAGCAAGCGTTCGCGCACTCAGCTTGGCCATGCATCCAGTAAAAACTTATGCATGGCTGGCCATGCATCCAGTAAAAACGGTAAGTACGGGTATGCATGCCCTTTACGGAAAGCCAAAACGAAATGCATCCAGTAATTTTGTCATCGGGTAACACGATAGAAAACTGGGTTTTTGACAAGAAAATTACCCATTCTATAAATCAAATGACGCACATGTCTTTTCGTGCGTCAGTCGGAATATAGTGTGCATGCGGTAACTATGGAATTTAGCCTAAACCCACTCGGCTTCGCCTCGTGGGTTAAGCATTCCATAGTTACCTTATGCACACAATTCCGACTGACGCACTCAGACCTGTGCGTCATTTGTATACTATTGCTGTCAGTTACGAGATCGACTGAAGTAAGAATTCAATAAATTGCTGTTCAAAGTTTCACTCCAAAACTGTCACTAAAGTCACTGACGTGATACGTAGCATGTCCGTCACATTCCTCCAATTTTGTATTTTGTCTGAAATCCTTATGCTCAGAGTTATAATTACCCCATGCAAACAAATACCGAGTAGTGTATGTTTGCTTTTTTCTAATCTGACCATAAGTAATTAAATTTTGTGTTATATCAAAAACCTACTTTTATGCTATTAAAATCCCTTGTCAATTATGTGACCAGCTAAATTTACGATTTGTATGTAAATGTCTGCTGTGTATCTCCCTTGAAGAAGGATACTAAAGGCACTTTGGGGTTTTACAGTATTTTTTTTCCACATGATATGTTAAAATTTCGTATAAGTCGTATGTTGTTTTTTCACCTTTTTCACCTCAATTGCTTTAAATAGCAATTACCTTGAAAATCTAGTGGTTGTTTATTGTTTTTATAATGCTACCAAAAGTATTTAAAAAAACCCTGAATTTTGCTCTAATGACCAATTATCATTTTATACTCATTTCGAATCAACTGCCACCTGGCTTTTCACCCAACGTGTTAAGCAAATGATTACATAGAAATGTATGTACTGTATATCAACTGTCCTTGAAAGGTTCAATTTCATGCTAGTTGAATTTCGGGCTCGTATGATTATTCCTGTTGTGAATTTTCCCCCAAAACGGAAACTAAAGTCATGTATTTGATGTACAGCATTTCTTTTTCTTGTCCCAAATTGCTTACAGAGTGCATAGAACTCGTCCATACACTCTTCACTGATATCCACCTGTGTGTAATCCTTAGATCGTTTCGTTTACCCTATTACTCATAATGTGTTAAACATACTCTTGTCAAGACGTTATGGAATCCAAATAACACTCATTCTTTGTACAGCTTTTCAGGGTCTGTACCCTTCCATTGAAGGTCAAGGTGTTTTTGAAAGCCATTCCACTCCCCCACGAGTATTCACACACTATAAGAGTCGTCTATTTTATGGATGTACATGTGTACCCCCAATTTGATTCAACTTTTAATTTTCCAAATACTCATAATGTTTTCAGTTGTATTTGTTTTGACAATGCCATTAATTTTTTTATCATATGTATTTATTTCAACCCAAACTAGAATAAGACCAGAGGGTCATTACGTGTACGCTCTCTTTGTTCATCCCTCACACCCCCACATTATATGAGGGCAGTCATCTCAGCCACTTACCTTATAGCCAGATCAGCGAACTTCAATCTCCACCTTGACCCGTCGTGTATACCCCTCCCTGTTATGTAACATTGTGCTTTGAGTATGAATTGTTTTCACATTTTTTCTACTTGTTGTACAACATGACGCGTGAACTGTTTTCATGCACATTTTTCCCCTTCCTTTGCAAGACAAAGCCCGGTAAAACTTGGCCGAGAAGGTCGTTTGTCTGCTCTGATTGTTCGCAAGTTCACTTACCCTCTCTTTTAAAAGCTGAATTGTATGAGTGTTTAAACAGCCTTGGCGTTTTACATGCTGATTTTCATCACATGCCTAAGAAATATTTGTCTATCCCACCTCCGCCCTTTTCCCCCTCCTCATCAAACACTTTTATTCTTCTTCTCTCCCTTTTTTTATATACGTGAGTGCTTAGAAGTCCACTGTTTTTCCACACCTTGCCAAACAATATAAGTTACACATGCAATCAGTGCGTTTAACTCCTGGACGGTTGAATCGGGAGCGGAGGTGCAGGATATACAGTACATCCTTTTCCGAACAATAGACCGGTTTATTCATGCATCCAAAGGTATTTGACGCTTCCCCGAGACTTTCGAATGATCTGTTGTTGTTTTTGTTCCGTGTCACCTCAAAACGAACATAAAATCACACACACTGATTTTGCGCGAGGACTAAAAATAGGCGAAATAGGTCGACCTAGCCGAACTTGACTGTTTCATAATTATTTTCTGAAAGAACGGGTCTTCTTTTACATTATGCTAAAATTTGGTATCATAAAACGGGCAGGAAAGTGTGTGTTTTTTAGCAGTTTATCCCGAACATTTTTGGTAGAATAGTGTCATTAGGTGTGTCTTTAGAATCCCTTTTTCATTTCTGAAAAACCTTGTCCACACTCTTCACTTTCAACTCTAATAACTTTTGAAAGGATAGTGCTACTGCTTTGAAAATTGGCATCAATTATGGACATAATGTGTCAATGAAGTATTATTAATTGCATTTGAATCTGATAATCCCTTCATTGTTGTTACTCTGGTGGTTTACTTCCTATTTCTTGTCCCATTCATCGAACAGCCACCACGGTTTGGTAAAGATTAAGCGCTTGAATAGACACTGTACTTCAGAGCCTCTTTTCTTAGTTCACACTTTTCCTGAGTTTGTGCTTTCTTTCCAATATTTAGATAGGTTAGAAGAGTCCATTTGATTTGGGTCATACATCATTTTAAAGTTTAAAATCTGCTCTTTCAGAATATGGTCTTAAAAACAATTCATGTTTGGCGACTTTTTGTTTGTTTTGAGGTGCAGGGTCACATATGATGTTATTTTTAGATGACAGTCTGGTGTAATAGTTTCAGGTAATATTGAGGACTTATAGTATTCATAAAGTGGAAGATAGAGAGAAAAAAGAAAAGTGATCACGCCAGTATTGTTTGATTAGTGTTAATTGTTGATGGTACATTATGTGGTGATTCATAGCGCCATCTGTGGCGAGTGTGTAGTTAACATAGTCATACCAATCAGTGTACGGGCTCCCCGGGTACCGTACTTGCACAATCGCCTCTTGGTCGGATCGAGCCTCGGCAAAATAAATGCATATGGTTGTTCTACCTAAATGGACCCCAACTAGTGTCTTCCTTTCTGTCGCAGAAAGCGGAATCGCTCTGGAGAACGTGTTTGGAATTTTCCAATTTATGATACAAAGAAAAACGTGAGATAGCTGCGATATCATCATGTCTGTGTGATTACTGTGGCTTTACTGTAGCTTCATGATACCTGATTAGATGATTGAATGTTTACTCTCTCATTTTAAGAATCATTCCATTTATGAGTAAACGTCATTTAGGCCTACGCATAATGCCTTTTCATTGGGAGATATGGGAATTAAGAAACATTTATTGACGTAATGTCGAGCTTTTTTGTCTTTATTTTGCCTTTGTTTCCAGTTTGATTTGTTTTTGACGAAGAAAAATTGCCTGGCAAAAGGTCACCGTACCTCAACATTCTTTTTTTTTAACTATATAATCCTTAAATTTTAGAAGTAACTAACTTTGCGGAAAGTTCGAATGTATCTCACTAAATTTGCATTTTCAATGTTATTCTTCGAACTCTGATTAGTTCTTATTTTGTATGATATTCAGTTCATGTTTTCATGAAATCTTTGCGGAGTGCTGAGACTTATTCATAAGTCTTGTAAACAGGCTCTGGCAAGTGTTTTATGACATCATCTACGTGCCTTCTTGAAGCAATAACATATTTTCCCAGGGGTCAAGAGACGCCCAAATAAAGATGTACTCTCTAAAAAATTTCGAGTGAATAATTCACTCCTCGGAAGGAGTGAATAAAATTTCACTCAATTAAGAGTGACTTTCACTAGTTGTCGAGTGAATTTCACTCTTGTAACGAGTGAAATTTGTGTGAAACCCATTCGCCGAGTGAATTCCGAGTGAAAATTAAGCCGAGTGAATTCCGAGTGAATACATAATTAAACGCATTTGGCTAGGCCAATAGAAATTGAGAATTCCCCTGTCATGTGTTTACTCTAAGCCAATCACCAGCCGCAATTTCCCCTGGCTTGGGCGCGGGCAGGTTTACCTGAAGAGCGACGCGTCGCCTGTGCGTGGACTGTGTGCAATTGCGTGCTGTGTGCTAACTGTGCGTGTATTATGCATAGGATCACAGAAATACGTGCGTGTAAGTGCAATCGTGAGAATCTGAGCCTGGATGTCGTGATGGACGGGAGAAAATGTCTGTCTTCAAATTGAGTGGGGTGGAGATATTATTCACATTTTTGAAGGTAAGCAAACCATAGATCGATCTAAATCAACTTCTCCGTAAACGACTACCATAAGTAAGTTACCTTTAGGGTTCTATACGAATAACCCCGGGCCCGTACTGGCGCTCCTTCGAACAATTAATGTACAATGGCTTGTACACAGTTAGCTGGTCATACCGTAGAACACCTTACGAACAGCTAGAATCCGAGGCCGAAACTCAGCTGATGGTACACGCTAGGTGTTGGGATCTAATAATACGTTCGAGTCTTTAGACAACACTTAATTGTACACGTTGGGATCTAGGGCTTGAACTATTCAAAAAAAATGAGTGATGAATGAAACGGTGGTCGTTAGTCATTGAATTGACATTCGTAAGCATATCATCACACAGAGATTACTGTGGTCGAGTGTAGAGATCGAACTTATACTATAGGGTCCTAACTGTTACTAAGCTGTGCTAATTAAAGCAATACATTAGAAGCGCCTAGCGCCAGACACGTACTCTACATTGCTATTGTTGAGTTGACAGCCGAATCACTGACACTGGTCTGTGTTGATGAGATGGTGATCTCGATTAGTACGGTAATAAAGAATGGTGAGATTTGGTGATTTATGATTATTGTTCATTATATACACTGTATGTAGCAACCGTTAAAAAGGACTTTTATTTGCCGCTACATTTGAGCATCCAAACAGCTGGGAGAATACCACGTACACTAGCTCCCACGTCATGTGTCGTGATCATCTACTACTGTACTAGGTAAGAAGTATGATGCGTGTACTGTTCGTGTTAAGTGTTGGTCCACTGTGACGATCACACTTCTAACGTTAGCTGAAGATCAGCGTGCTCACACATCATGGGGATCGATCCTCCTTGTAGCAGACGATGACTGGTACTATTTTCAACAATGTTTTTTATGAAAGTTACAGGTGACCTTAGGTATTGAAATTTGGCAGAGATCATCTTTGGGTCTTTAATTCTAACATTAAATATGCTGATGTAGCTAAAAAAGTAATTAGGCCTACTAGCTTTTGTATTGGTGCTCACTTAGTATTTGTGTGGACAAAACAACTGCATATTGTCTTGTGGAAATGAGTTCTAAATCCATTTCTGAACCTTGTGTTTTCATACTTTCCTCCAGATAAGGACGTAGACATGACAGCTCTTGGGGAGTGATGGTGATTTAAAGAAACTCGGTGTAGGGGTCATCATTTGGAGAAGAAAGACAAATATTGATAGCTGTACAGTCTCTGTCACACGAAGAGGGTGCAGATCAGCGGATTGCAAAGTACCAGATGTGGTCATACAACGACTAGCCATTGAATTCAGGGTTGACGAATGCTGGAAACACCGGGCCAACATCAACGAAGGAGCCTCTGAGATATGGACTTCCATTGCATTAACCCTGCTGTAAGCTATTCTGTTGTTTTCCACAATGATTAATGAAGGGAGACTAGTTTGAAAGTGATTTATATTTGAAGAGTTTGTTTGCAAAAACCGATAAGTCCATATTTGCCAAATGGAGATATTTGCGATTAAAGGTCAAGAAAAATAAAGAGAATAATAAGAAAATTGTTGCTTCTTTTGACCATAACTTCAAAAACGTACCTTTATAGATAGTAATCAATATATCATTTTAAAGGTATTATTTTGTACTTTATGACAGGAACAGTACTTCAAAATCTTCGAAAATGGACTTACCGGTTTTTGCAAACAAACTCTTCATTTATTTTACATTCTAGAGTCTTAGTAATTACATAAGAGGCTACATCAAGAGACTGAATGCTTGGTTGGTTTCATTTTGTTTGAAGAAATGATTTTCAAGATACTTCATGGAGCAGTTTTGGAGCTCTCCTTCCCTCTGACAATGAATGTCTTGACAGGTTAGTACTTGTATTTAAGAAAATTGTGTACCGTGTACTTGCTGTATCAACAGAAGTGAAAACCATGTTATGGTCAGTCTTGAGTTGTGTAAGTAGAGCTGTTGCTTTGGTCAGATATGTATGTTAAATGATTTTGCTCTTCAAGTTTATAATGTAAACTGGAGGATTAACCTACTATCCTCATGCCATTTGTATTATTCATAAAACCATTAAATTTTACTTATTTGCCCAGGAATTTAACACACACATCACTTCAAGGAGGAAGAGATACTTCAAAAGCAGAGGGAAGGAGTTCTGACTGTTCCGAGGAGACATCTGCACATCCAGATCATTGCAGCATATTTGGTGTTGAAAATGGAAGCAGAAAACTGTACAGCGTAACTTCAATTATTTAAAATATCATTATTATTCATATATTATTATTATAATTTGAAAATTGGTCTGGAATACCAGTTTCCCATTGTCATGTCTTGTACTGCAATGTACATTTCCATCCAATATATAACCATGTAATTTGCCTGTTCATTTTTTTGGGGGGTCTTCTCAAGTATAGAGAAAAACAGACTAAAATTTGCCCCCCCCCCAAAAAAAAAAAAAAAAAAAAAAGGGAAAGAAAGTAGAAGGGACCGGTAAGTATAACATTGTTAATGAAGCGATGGTTATAGATTTGAAAATAAAGACTGGTATACTTGTATGAAACATGTAAACAGAGTGTACGTACAAGACTCCACGCTGACTTATTTTCGTGGTAGCCCCATCGGGCCACATGTATATTGATTTGATAATAGTCCTAATACTTATGATTTAATCATCACAATGATTAATAAAAAAGTGGGAGTTGATGTGCCATGAAGTTCAATGGATAATCACATCTTGTATACATTTTTTCTACTAACTGTGCACATTCACACTTAACCTATCTGCATGAAATTTTCATATGTATTAACTGATATCTGGCTCAAGTAGCAATAAATGTACTTGAAACAGTGGTACTGAACAGCAATAGCAATTAATGCCAAGAAAAAAAAAAACATAAAAATAGTTCAGCCCCTTAAAAGATTAAAATGAGGGCCAAATTTTTGATGTTTGCATCATAGAATATGATTAACATTTTTCTTGCTTTCTTTTTAAATTCAGATACCAAGTAGTGAGCAAAGGATGTTGTAGCCAAGGCAGTTGCGATGCAGTACCCCACTTTGTGAGACACCACACAAGGTGCAAAAGGACATGTAAGTTTGTACTCGTAAGTTTATGTGATCTACAACTTTTTTTAGCCCTCTTTAGCAGAAAGAAAGTTACATACATGGTATCTTATTCATCTAGCTTGCAAAAACTTCAACATTTTCAACTTTTCTCAAGAGCTAGTGGACAGAATTAAGCAACCAAACGAGGAGTTGATCATCCTTGTTTAGTTAGGGGGCAAGGACCCAAAGTTTTTCAGATTATGGGCATGACCCCCCCCCCCAAAAAAAAAAAAAAAAAAAAATGGCCTTTACAGGGAAATTGCATCTATTTCTTAATTAACTCACTGTGCAAATATACAGGCAATGTGGGGATTGTGATGTACCTTCTCATAGATGTCTAATAAAGTTGTGTGCAGATTGGCCTGATTCCATGACTTAGGTTCGATGAACGTTAACTTCAACGTAACGTCATGTAACTTAAGTTCCAACATGCCAGTTGCGCCGTTCATTTATAATAAACCTATTCTCGTTTTCTTCCATAAGAATGCCACTACATGTATTTCTACTGCTATCAGATCTTCATCAGTTATAGTCAACTCTGTGCCAAAGTCAAATTTGTTGAGACTCAAGAAAAAGCTTTGACTTACAATGTATTCTTATATTTCAGGAGTATACCTGTATGGCAAGGATCATGGATTCATTGAGTATCGTTTGAAGACCTTGAGGAGCTACGACACCACACATCACCTCAGGCAGAGAGAGAGAGAGAGAGTAGTTGCAGCTCCCACCAAGCCCCTGACCGAGCACCATTCCAACGTTAGATTAGAAGCCCAATGAGAAGAGACAGCTACCATCGGTGTATAGGTCTAAATACCCTTGCTTTTTCCTCTTTTGAGATACAGCATATGCTCCTCTGACGTTGGAACTTACATTCTTGTTGAAGAGTCAGCCTCATCAGGCTCAGCGGTAGTTTAGCATGAAGCTGTTACCAGGATGTACTGCAGCACTTCAACATTAAAAGTAGAACAGGGCTCGCCGATGAAAAGAGTTTGTTGCATAGAATGTGTGATTGTTAGTGCTTTAAATTGTTGATTGTTGTATATACTAGTAACTGAAAATAGTTTTGACTTATATAGTAAAAAAAAATCCCCTCTTCATGGCCACAAGTTAATCAATACATTCATCTGTGAGGTGTTCCAAGCATATCAAAGAATGTTTGGCCACACACAGCTTGGCATTCCGCATGATACGAATCTGGCTGCGCTCATGATTAAGCACCCCCTTCTCTCCAGGCAATTCTGACTTGCTTTAATAAAACCTTTTCATGGTCTAGTATTCAAGAGAGAAAACTGTTGACAGACACTCGTATGTAATTTTTTTCTTCTTTCCCTCATTTTTTTTTTTTTGGGGGGGGGAATGCTACAAATAGCAGCTAAATAGTAGAATCTTCCAATGATCATCCATGCTCTTGGGATGAAGATCATGTCTCCATGTTGTGATTAAGTTACCACATACCTTTGTCACCCCTTTGATTAGCATTGATACAGTACAATATGCATGTGCTCAAATTTATTGCATCCATCTTCTTTGGAGTAGGGGGAAAAATCTTTTAAAAAAATAAAACAAAATTGATGGGAATCATTGATCCCTAGGGTTACGGGACCCAGAGTTATTTTGTACATTTTCACCTTTATGTAATTGATGTACTGTACAAATTATTAAGATCACCTGCAACTGACAATCATATTTTGATATAGAGTGTTAGCAGTGATGTCACAATTGCCCACCATAAGGCTGCGTTCACATAGAAGTATACTATTTGGGTATTTGGGGCTCGTTTTCGAGGGCACGCGAATAGCTTGAATCGAACGATATGATTTCCTAACACCGGTTCACATAAGAGGGCACTATTTAAATGTACCGAATAGCATAGAATAGTATAGCAAAGTGGGAATCGAGCTTGTTCGATTTTCTTGCAGCGTATCCCGTCTCTTGTTTATGAAATAATGACAATTTTGGTCTGGATTTGCCCTTTAGCAAAAATAAGCATGTAGACTGACATTCTGATGCAGTTTAGAAATTGTTAATAAGATTTGCTGGGATGTAGGAGGAAGAAATCCTCACTGCATGGGATGGCGAGTTGACGGTGCAGGTGATGGTGTACTGGCTGCCCAAATAGCGAATAGCGAATACCGTATACTTCTATGTGAACGCAGCCTAATGAAGTCAATTGCCTAAACCGACTAGAAATCAAGACTGCATACAAAAGCTGCAGCAATGCTTACTTCAGGGAAACCTAAGGCAAAAGAACACCTTTGTTAGAGAGGCATGCATAAATGAATATTGATCGTCTTTGCTATGGAAGCCACCATTATGGTGGCCAATATGACGTCACATGAAATCACTCTATAAGAAATTCAGTTTGCATGCATTAGTTGTTGCTTCATCTGGCAAAACTCGGAAGGATTACAAGTGTTCAATATTGTACAATGATGCCTTATTTAGGTGAAGAAGATCAATGATATGATACATGTTGTGTCAACTGTATTGATTGCAATTCTTTTTCCATAGATAGTAGGCCCGGTTTGGGGGGGGGGGGGGGGGGGGCTATGAGCCCTCCTCCCCTTTGACATTCCATGCCAAATTTCATGAAGGCATGATTATTTTGGGGGGTTATTGATTGTAATCAATAACATAAATATTTTCATGCTGGATGTGTTGCTGACAAATTTCATTGAAAAGGCAATGAAAAACAAAAAGTAAGAAACAAAGAAATACATGAGTAAATAGAAAAAAAATAGATACTTCTGAATTTTTTGATGGCACAGTTTTTTCTCTTTCATTTGCTATGGACACTAGAAAGAATGTTTACACAAAAAACAAAAAATGTGCCTTTTTGGAACTTTATTTATGGTAAATGGTCTGATTTCATGCTCAAATTAGCATAATTTAGCCAAGTGACTTTTTTTGTTGTTGAAAATCAACATTACCGTTTTATAGATTATGTCACAGGCAAATTGTGTGTGGATTTTGTAATGATCACACGGTTGATGGCCGAGGTCTGGGGGTTCCAGGGAGGCCCCCCTCTGGCTCTATCATTTACATAAATACCCCACCTAAAGCCTACTTAAAGTCAAGACCATGCTTCTCTAATCGAGTATGTTTAGGTATTTGTACAATGTACTTGTAGAGCATCACTGTGTTACATGACAGAGGATCCAAACTTGATTAACCATGCAGTATTGAAAATTTCTGTGTTTTTGTCAATTTTTCGAAGCAATCACAATTCCTACTACATGTGTAATTGTTTTTGTATTATATAGATAATGGTAACTATACTTTGCAAGTCTTTTGTAGCTTATCATTGAACATGCAATAATTATATTCACTTGTAAAATTTTTCACTTCTGCACAAACTTTATGAATTTGGCATATTTTCGGGGAAATGTGTGATGTTAATATTTGAAGAGTTTGTTCGCAAAAACCGATATGTCAATATTTGAAGATTTTGAAGTACGGTCTCTGTCATAAAGTACAAAATAATACCTTTTAAATTATATATTGGTCACTACATATAAAGGTACATTTTTGAAGTTATGATCAAAAGAAAGAAACATTTTCTTATTATTCTCTTTATTTTTCTTGACCTTTAATCGCAAATATCTCCATTTGGCACATATGGACTTAGCAGTTTTTGCAAACAAACTCTTCATTTGTAGAGCTTTCGGAATGACAGCTAGAATAGCATATTTACAGGGACCTTGTGATGATTATGGTGGCAGTTGTTCTTCAATGCTAAAAATATGTATAATTATTATTGGCCACATAATTCATGGAAAACCAGATACTCAGCACATGAAGACTGTTTGTAATGGTGTACTGCTCTGCAGTTAAAGTTTAGATATTTCAAGAGGTATATTCCTTTTTTTTTTAAATTTCAGGTGATCCAGTGGACATCACACATTTATTTAATATAGAGAATCAGCTCATAAAAAAACAACAACATGCGTAGCATTTAGTACATTATCTTCTTATATCCCCCTCAATGCTACTTAAAGAAAGAATAAATTAATAAGAAAGAATGAAACAACAGCCATTTGGATTACAAGCTTATATTTATTCAGTTTCATGTATTGATCCAGCTCGGGTAGGAATTACTTTCAAAACTGGAACACAAAGTTGGCAATGCACTGGGCTACCAGTGGTGGATCATTGGCTTCTAAATACATGCATTAATATTAACAAATATCTATATTATGAACGTTGCTTGCTGTTTTTGTTTGTATTAGTTTGATTGGTATTCATTATTCCAAAAATGACTCCAGACCAACTAGATTATTCCCAAATTCATCACCATATTGTCACTTTTTCTTCCAGGGTTGAATAACTAGTGCACTGAGTGCTGTGATCAATGGTGATAGAGATGTGTGCTCATGTAGAGTGTAATTCCGTTTGGGATTGAAAAAAGATTGAAAAAGGATTGAAAAAAGAGTGAAAAAGGAGTGAAAAACCTCCGGAGTTAAAGAAGAGTGAATACAATAGGAGTGAATTGAGAGTGAGAAAGGAGTGAAAAACGACTGACAAAAGAGTGAAATACGTCAGGAGTGAATTTAGAGTGAGAAAGGAGTGAACATCCCACCAAAAATATTTCCGTCTTTTTTCACTCTCTTTTGGAGTGAAATTTCTGTTCACTCGAAATTCACTCCACTTCTAGTGATCCTTGACGTCACTACCAAGGGGAGTGAAAATCGAGTGAAAATTCACTCTTTCTTTTTTAGAGAGTACCCTTTTATTCATTCTCACAATATCACGATGCTCCTACACCAATGACGCGGGATGACAATTATTGTGAAAAGAAAATCCGTGGTTTTCCCCATCAGCCTGCTGTATTTGAAGTTTTGAAAATCAATTTTGGTACGTTCCATATAGAATTAACAATACCTGTTCACAATAAAGTATACATTTTATTAAAAAAAAAAACGATGAAGACGCAAACAAAAAAAACTTAAAAAAAAGAACAATGCCGAAATGTTTTGTGATCATGATTAGAAAGGGAGTGGGTGTAAACCAGGATTGTGTGCATGGAGTGGGGAGCGGATAAGCAGGTGACAGTCTGCCGCCCACAATTCTTTCGCACCCACCGTTCCATAGGACGCATATTCCCACCTTTGATTAAGAATTACATACACAATATATAAGACAAGGAAACCTTGAATAACCCTAAAAACCGTCCCCCGGCCATTAATGTCTAGGTCCGAGTATATACTCAGGCTGGTTTCTATGGAAGACATGTGCTATAGCTAATTAAGTTTCTGAGAAGAAAATCATCATTTCGGGTTCGGGCCTTCTCAGTTCGAGGTGATTTATTTATCTTTCTTTCTTCCTTTCTTTCTTTCTTTTTTCATTTATTTATTTATTTATTTATTTATTATTATTATTATTATTATTATTATTTTTTTTTTTTTGGGGGGGGGGAAGTGGCTGGGCCCTTTGTAATATGCACAAAGAGTGCGGGTCCTGAGACCCACCTCCCCCCGACGGTTGTTGCCGTTCTTATCCGTTCTTAGTCAAAATTGAATTATATCTAGAAATTAACTTGAAAACGGTCATCTTCAGAAAAGCATTAAACACGAAGCTGGCATTATAGTTGGTGTAGTTGCTTGCAGCATAATCATTCTTTTCCTTCTCCTCATCTTCACTGTGCTAATATGAACAGTTCTACGAAATTGTATCCGAGGGATAACTATTGAGAGATTTCCAGCCTCACATCGAAAAAAAAAATATAAAGACGTTATTTGGTTAAATGAATCTTGCACATTATATTAAATTTATGTACTTAACTTCTCGGCCACAGTATGATGTACTACTTCCACAAGAGTTGCACTGTAATAATGAAAATAATGACAACAGTATAATCATTATACGGATAATACTGATAAAACTGATAATGATAACACCTATAATGATAATTATGATAGAAATAAAAATCATGATAATAAAGGAGAGGGTAAAAACATCTTGTCCAAGGACATAAGCGCTGTGCCAGAATTGAACTCGTGTTTTCCGATCGGGAGTTGGGAGTCTTATCCACTATACCGCAGCATACAATACTGTCAATGAAAAAAACAAAGAAGACATTCACCTACGAAGGAGCTCACGCAGGAGCAGGATGTGAAGAGACTGAGGAACTGAGGATATGAATTTCTTTCGAGTTCAACGGTAAAAAACGTGACTGACATCGGATGAAAAAAAAGGAAGTAATGAGAGTTCGAGATTTTGCTAATTTCTGCAAAAAGGATCTGTACAGTATATATGAACATGAAAATGAGTGAGCTGACCATGTCATAACCTCACATTTTTTCCGTTCATCATGTACACAAAATGAGGAAAATTCAATGTTTCTGTCTTTGAAGTCTTAGTATGGTTTTATTTTATTCCTGGTTGAATAACTTCAGAATAGTGATTATTTAGATTATGTCAGGATTTGAGCCTCGGGAAAAACTGCATTTAAATAAAAAACTAGAAATTTGTGATTGCATGACATGCTCTCTTTGCCATTTGTATAATCATACTGACTGTTCAGGGACTGTTCAGGAACTGTTTCTTCAAAATTTAGCAAAACTCAAAAATTTCAAAACTTCCTTATTTTTTATCTGATTTGGATCAACATGTTACCGTTGAACTCGTAATATTTTACTCTTTTTTTTTATCAGACTAACTTATATTTGGACAGGATTTCCCCTTTAATGGTCTTGGAGTTCCACTAGGGCTGTGCTTAAAGGGTGTGTACGACAGTTCAGGTCGAGGTGAGGATTTAGCTTTTGCATTTTGCGAGATATTCAGAAACCACTCTATATGAGATGTCAAAGAGCATGCAATTCTAAGGTGTATCAAAGGTATATTTGATGAAAAAACGGTTTTTAAAGTGGCCGAGATATTCAAAAACAAGGTGAAACAAAGAGATCCTAATAGTTGTGGCCTTTAGTCTTTTACTATTATCACTTTTTTGGATATCTCAGCCATTTGAAAACCAATTTTCATCAAATGAAGGTTAAATCCTTTTCAAAATTACATGCTCTTTCATATTTCATAAGAGGTTTCTCATTGTCTCACTTAGGAATGTAAAAATCATGAATCCCCACCTCAATCAGTTCAATGTTTCTAAGATGCATCTTCACCCAACATATTTACCAGACCTAGTCACTTCGGAATTCCACCTCTTCCAGAATAATGATATTACACACACACACATACACGCACACACTCACACACAAACAAACATATATGAAAATAATGTGGTTGGGTAACGTTGCACCTCCGAGGACGAGGTCGGTGATGCCGTCAACTACTTAAGATATTAAGGACCAACCAAAGGACCTCTACTACAACAGCATCAAGACACTCCTCACCACTGGAGGAAGAGCGTGGAATTACAAGATGACGACGTTTAAAAATATGACAATAAAGTTTATTGCCTCTTTCAATCACTCAGAGGGTTAAAACTTTTCAGTTTACCTCAAATACTAGATAAATTTTGAGACATAAATGTGTTGTATCATTATTGTTATCATCATCATCATTATTGGTGATAATGAGATTCGTATAAGAAAATCTTCACACTCGGAAGCGAAATAGCAAACTCATTTTCTTTGAAGGCATCCTTATAATTTGGATTTATCCCCGTAAGCTATCAGGAATAATGCCTTGCGTGACTTCAGCAGGCAATCCTAATAAAGGGATTGGTGGGAAACGTCGACTATGTTCACGCTGTCCCAGAACAATGGCTACACACAAAATTGCGTTGCGTTGACTTGTACAGGTTCCAATTTCTTTGTTATCACTTTGCCTTCAGCGAACTTCGTTATCTTCCCTGCAAAACAAGTTGATGAAAGTTGTTGTTGCTGTTGTTGACGATGTGCTACGCCATGAGATGTGAATGTATTTGTCAGATTTTTGGCCCCACCCCTAAGTACTTATCTTTGGCATGCTTTTTCATCTTGTTGTTAAAGTTACTCAATGGTAGCTTGTACCATTTTGCGTTATCAAATCCAATCTTGTCAATCAGGCAAGTTAATGCTCAGCTGTTTTTGTTGCAGGAGGCATTTTTTTCGGGTTGTCCGTCCGTCCGTCGGTTCTTCTGCCCGTAATCAACTTTGGCGACAGCTGTCTTCCTCCTTTGTGATCATTAAACAGTATTTAAATTTTCCTCCTGATACATTGTGTATATTGACAACTATAACTTTCGTTATCTCAACACATATTGCAATGTATCGTTACTGTCAGTTCCAATCATTATCGTTTTCTCAGTACGAATCTACATGCATTATTCTTTTTTTTTTGGTTGCATTTAAGAAATTGACATTTGCGTTCATTTCTATTGAGGAAAAACACTATCATAGCAGCATATACAACACACTTTTGTACAGAAATGTAACATTATCATGCATTAATGTAACTCTACCATACGTTGGTGTCTGCTGGAAAAGGCGCCCAAGTTCAGCAATACCACTTACCGACTCATTTCCTTTAAGGCGACCTTAAAAAGCAACATAAAATCATAACGCTGTCAAAGAACGTTGGAGATGTGGGTAGCTCAACGCTCTATGAGCAAATTGGATAAAAACACAAGGGAGGAGCAGATTTGTTGATTTTTTTTTTCACCAGACTTCCTCCTCAGTGAGAGAACCCATAATTCTTTTTTCTAATGGCTCAGTCACAAATACCGTTAAGAACCGTTAAGAACTGCTACGAACGCCGTACGAACGATTTTTAGACAATTTCTTAAGATCTTCTTAAGAAGGCCGTACAAAACCAGCGTTCGTAGACCATACGTTGGTTCGTAGCCTTGTCAATGGTCTTGTCCAAGATTATTTTTTAACTTCGTACGAAACCCTCTCTTCGTTAGGCGGCCGTACGAACTCCAGAATTCGTACGAACGCACCGTTCGTACGAACCTTTGTGACCGTAGCTTAAGATCCACTGTGTGTTTTGGTGTTGCAGAAATACCTGTTTGCGTACACACCCCTTTCATGTTTCTCCCTACCTCAATCGACCTAATATTTTCATGGAGTGATGGTCATCTTTTTTTTATGATTACTATTTTTTTTTCAGCAATGCAAAACTTGGCAAAGTGTCGTGTGCAGACGGACCCGGGGGTGAGTCTACTGTCTTTGGAAAAATATGACTTGCGATGTTTAGCTATCAAATGTGTGTGAAAGTTGTCTCCTCTATTGCTCCTTTGTTTATGATGACAGTTCAGAATGTTGTCTTGTCAAAAGTTAACGAAAAACTGTTTGAATTGTTTCCCCCTGATAGCTTTCATGACGAAGAAGAGAAAACTTCAATCTCAATTTCTTCAAATATGTCCGAGACAATAAAATTGATACATGTTTGTAATATAAGGAAACGATTTCGACTCATTTCTGTACATTGCATCCTCCGTCCCCTAAAACAAGGAATAAAAGTCATTTATCATGCGTTGCCGTATTCCTTTGTTTTAACTCCATTTTGTATGGTTTCTTCTTCTTCTTCTTCTTCTTCTTCTTTTTCTCCTTCTTGCACACACATGCAGGTAAGGTCAGTGTCAGACATGCCGCGCTTGATCCTCACCGTACAATTCTGCCTCATCGGATCACATCTGACATGTCTGACACGGACCTTATAGTCCACGAACACAAGTCGGGTACATCAGACTGCAATCCGATACACTTCGGTGTGTGGTCAGAAGCAACAAATTTTCCTTCCGACACGTGACCGATGAGAACGAATCTCTGTGAAAGGGGGATGTAACCAAATAGATCACCTGAACTCATCGTCAGCAAAGTTGTTTTTCTAAAGAGACAACCCATCAAAGTAACCTTAAAATCATTAGCGCTATCAAACTGCCTTCTGAAATAGGTCCTATAATATGTACGCCTGAACTCCTTCAAACATTTAACAAAGTTTAAATGACACTCTATATACTGCAAGTCAGAAGTTAATTTGTTCTGATTTCAACGATATAGTAATAAATTCGAATTTTGCCTAGTAAAGCGTTAGTTCAATTTCATAATGTAGTAGGAATTCGGACATTATTTAGATTCAGATTCTTGCACGGCAACCTTTTTTTAGACCTCAACTTCTATAAGTAATCAATTTTGCAGAATGTTCGGAAATACCTCTCTTAATATCCATGTTTACTTCCTTAAATTTCATCTAGTGCATATTTTTTTTTTCGCATGCAGTGGATGTTTTCATGAAGTCTTTGTGCATTGCTGAGACTTATTCTTCATTGATTCATGAACATATGATATTGCAAAGGACATTATCTGCGTGCCTTCGTGAAGCAATAACAGGTCTGCGCACATTTTCCCATTGACCAGGAGACGCCCAAATATGGAAGTAACCCCATATACATTCTCACACGATCACTATACACATACATCAACAGCGTTGAAGGGCAAATAATCTGAAAAGAAAAGCGGTGGTTTTCCCCAGACTGCTGAATTTGAAGTTTTGAAAATCACTTCTGGTACGTTCCATTTTGAATTAACAATAGCTGTTCACAATAAAGAATACATTGTATTGACAAATACATTGTATTGACAAAACGATGAAGACGCAAACAAACAAGCTTGAAAAAAGGACAATACTGAAATATTTCGTGATCACGATGAGAAAGTAGGTCGATGTCAACCAGGGTTGTGTGCAGTGAGTGGGAAGTGGGAAAGGAGGGATAAGAGGGACGGTAGTCGTCCACAAATGTTTAGCACCTTTCCACGGGACGCATATTCTCAACTTTATTCAAGAATAACATTCAAAACATGTAAGGAAATGTAAACGGGTATCGAACGCGGGTCTTCCGACCGAGAGTTGGAAGTCTTATCCACTATGCCACAACGCCCCCACAACATCAATACTATCAATGAAAGATATTACACAGACCTGTTGAGGAGCTTACCCAAGAACATCATGAGAAACAGAAGATACAAATGATCGCAAAACTAAATGCGGTCTTGCAGTTCCACCAGGGCTATGCTTCAGAGTATTTCAATGTTTTCATGTTGTAACATCCCCCCCCCCAAAAAAAAAGACTTTGCCACTTTGGGTTTCCACCTCTTCCCGAAAATAATAATAAAAACATATATTAGAACAGTGTGGTTGTTCAATGATGTGCCATCGAGAACGTCGAGATCACTGATTCCATCAACTCCTGTAGGTAAAGAGGACCAACCAAAGGACCTCTACTACAAAACCTACTCGGTTTCCACCTCTTCCCGAAAATAATGATTAAAAAAATATATTAAAACAGTGTGGTTGTTCAATGATGTGCCATCGAGAACGTCGAGATCACTGATTCCATTAACTCCTGTAGGTAAAGAGGACCAACCAAAGGACCTCTACTACAAAACCTACTCGGTTTCCACCTCTTCCCGAAAATAATGATTAAAAAAATATATTAAAACAGTGTGGTTGGGCAATGACGTGCCATCGAGAACGTCGAGATCACTGATTCCATCAACTCCTGTAGGTAAAGAGGGCCAACCAAAGAACCCCTACTACAAAACCTACTCGGTTTCCACCTCTTCCCGAAAATAATGATTAAAAAAATATATTAAAACAGTGTGGTTGGGCAATGATGTGCCATCGAGAACGTCGAGATCACTGATTCCATCAACTCCTGTAGGTAAAGAGGGCCAACCAAAGAACCCCTACTACAAAACCTACTCGGTTTCCACCTCTTCCCGAAAATAATGATTAAAAAAATATATTAAAACAGTGTGGTTGGGCAATGATGTGCCATCGAGAACGTCGAGGTCACTGATTCCATCAACTCCTGTAGGTAAAGAGGGCCAACCAAAGAACCCCTACTACAAAACCTACTCGGTTTCCACCTCTTCCCGAAAATAATGATTAAAAAAATATATTAAAACAGTGTGGTTGGGCAATGATGTGCCATCGAGAACGTCGAGGTCACTGATTCCATCAACTCCTGTAGGTAAAGAGGGCCAACCAAAGAACCCCTACTACAAAACCTACTCGGTTTCCACCTCTTCCCGAAAATAATGATTAAAAAAATATATTAAAACAGTGTGGTTGGGCAATGATGTGCCATCGAGAACGTCGAGATCACTGATTCCATCAACTCCTGTAGGTAAAGAGGACCAACCAAAGAACCCCTACTACAAAACCTACTCGGTTTCCACCTCTTCCCGAAAATAATGATTAAAAAAATATATTAAAACAGTGTGGTTGGGCAATGATGTGCCATCGAGAACGTCGAGGTCACTGATTCCATCAACTCCTGTAGGTAAAGAGGGCCAACCAAAGAACCCCTACTACAAAACCTACTCGGTTTCCACCTCTTCCCGAAAATAATGATTAAAAAAATATATTAAAACAGTGTGGTTGGGCAATGATGTGCCATCGAGAACGTCGAGGTCACTGATTCCATCAACTCCTGTAGGTAAAGAGGGCCAACCAAAGAACCCCTACTACAAAACCTACTCGGTTTCCACCTCTTCCCGAAAATAATGATTAAAAAAATATATTAAAACAGTGTGGTTGGGCAATGATGTGCCATCGAGAACGTCGAGATCACTGATTCCATCAACTCCTGTAGGTAAAGAGGACCAACCAAAGAACCCCTACTACAAAACCTACTCGGTTTCCACCTCTTCCCGAAAATAATGATTAAAAAAATATATTAAAACAGTGTGGTTGGGCAATGATGTGCCATCGAGAACGTCGAGGTCACTGATTCCATCAACTCCTGTAGGTACAGAGGGCCAACCAAAGAACCCCTACTACAAAACCTACTCGGTTTCCACCTCTTCCCGAAAATAATGATTAAAAAAATATATTAAAACAGTGTGGTTGGGCAATGATGTGCCATCGAGAACGTCGAGGTCACTGATTCCATCAACTCCTGTAGGTAAAGAGGGCCAACCAAAGAACCCCTACTACAAAACCTACTCGGTTTCCACCTCTTCCCGAAAATAATGATTAAAAAAATATCTTAAAACAGTGTGGTTGGGCAATGATGTGCCATCGAGAACGTCGAGGTCACTGATTCCATCAACTCCTGTAGGTAAAGAGGACCAACCAAAGAACCCCTACTACAAAACCTACTCGGTTTCCACCTCTTCCCGAAAATAATGATTAAAAAAATATCTTAAAACAGTGTGGTTGGGCAATGATGTGCCATCGAGAACGTCGAGGTCACTGATTCCATCAACTCCTGTAGGTAAAGAGGACCAACCAAAGAACCCCTACTACACCAGCATCAAGACACTCCTCACCACTGGAGGAAGAGCGTGGGATTACAAGATGACGACGTTTAAAAATAATATGGCAATAAAGTTTGCTGCCTCTTACAATTACGGAGAGGGTCAAAGCTTTCCAATTTTACCTCAAATACTAGATAGATTTTGCAGCATCAATGCGTTGTATCATCATTGATATCATCATCATTATTGGTGATAATATGATTGGTATAAGAAAGTCTTCACACTCAGCAAAGGAAATGGCGTACTCTATTTTTTTTTAAGGGATGGTGGAGTATTGGTGGAGATGAAAATTGGGCTTCTAACTTTTTGCGAGATACCAAGAAAACACTTATTAAATATTACAGATCATACCATTTCATGAGGAAATTCAAAGTTTGTTTGATGAAATTTGGGTTTGGAATGACTGAAACATCTAAAACCAAAATAATGAAAACAGAGTAAGACAAAGCGATCATGATGAAATATGGGTCCCACGCTTTATTACAATCGCTCTGATTTGGATATCTCAGCCATTTCAAAACTAATTTTCACAAAATAAATGTTGAATTCCTCATGGAATTACATGCTCTTTCATATTTTATCAGAGGTTTCTCATTATCTCACCAAAAATGTTAGAAATCTGAAATTAGGTCTCCACGAAAACTATACGATCCCTTTAAGACATCCTAATGATTTGGGTTTTTTTTTTTCGCGTGAGCTAATAAGAGCATGTTGTGCCTTGCGTGACTTCGGCAGTCATTTCATCCGATCCTTCCTTTCTTAGGGGATAAAGGAATCGGTGCGAGACGTCATTTCTATGTTCACTATTACTGTTGGCTACTGCAGACAAAACGGGGTTGTGTTGACTTACACAGGTACCAAGTTGTTTGTCATTCGATTTGCTTTCAGCAATCTTCGGTATTTTTTCATGCAAAACAAGTCGGTAAAAATACTGTGGCTGACTGTGCCATGTCATGAAATGTGAACATATTTGTCAGGTTGCTGGTCCCAGACCTCCCCTATTCTTATCTTTACCATGCTCATTCATTGTGTTGTTAAAGTTACTCAGTGGTTGCTTGTACTCTTTTGCCTTATTAAGATAAATTCTGCCAATACGGCAGGATCATGTTCAGCTTAATATGATTTGATATACAGCTTTAATATAACTTTTTATATAACTCAACTTGAGTATATGTCTCATATTGTTGACATATATCATTGCTATTTCTATGATTAAACCATCTTAGATTTGAAGTGGAGAAAGGAATTTGGTTGATGGATGGTGGTGGCGCTGTAAACTAAATCCTAATCAAGAGCGGGAACCGGATTTCTTCTCCGAAGCAATGGCTTACTCGTACCACGCCGCAGCTCGGCCACCGATTTTGCGGAAGATGATTAAAATCTTTCCGTTGCGTATGTACGCGATGTCGTACAGAGAAGGGAGAGCGGCATACTTCAGTGACAAGAGATTTTCCCTGGAGAATGAGGACGGAAAAATCGAGCATCGTGAAGCTAGTTAACGTGAAGAACTCCTTGATGCCTACAGGACTCATGTGCCAATGATTCCACATGACCGTGTTGAAGAGGCAATCACGAATCGGGGTTCAACGTTTTCAAGTTCAGAGGAGGATCGAAGGCACATACGCGTGATTCCTGTGAAGATGTTTAACGATTATCGTTAATCCAGACACCTTAGAACAGGCACAGGACAGGCAAAGTTGACATGAAGACACGACATCAGCTTTCATATGATATAGTGTGACTGTGTGACCCAGATACATGCTACAGAGATGAGAATAACAATAAACTAGGTCGTTGTAACATTTGATTTCACGTTCTTAATTCAAACTTATACTTTGTGGCTGAACTCTAATAAATTTTTATGCCATTACTGCTATACTGTGTCTTTTTGTACATGATTGTGTATACATCGTGACAAATTCAGCAATAGTTTTTAAGTAAATATAACTGCTGTTCTTATACAATCTGAAGATGCTCACACAATTAATCAAGGCAACACATGATTAACAAGAGATCTACTGTGGTCACACAACAGACTCCATAATAAAGGTCCCACGAAAATGAGACATTGCTAAACTGACTACTCAAAACCTGTACACAACAAAACAGTAAGTAGCGTTTGTAAATATCTCTTGATATATCTTCTATGCAGTTTATATATTCATGTAATTTATATTTCAGCTGTATGCTAATACACTCCTGCACACTTGTACACTGTAATCTACTATTATAATCATATCAACCTATACATGCAGCTTTCAACGTCCAGAAAATGTAATATTGAATTATATTGATCGGTGATTACATCATCAGAGCACAACATAATACGCTCGAAGTGTTTGTTGTGCTCTGTCAAAAAAGGTGGAAATAAGTTTGATTTGAGTTGAATTGTTGTTCTTCTCAGCACAATACGAAAAGAACCGAGTGTACAATAACGAACGCAATACATCATTTCAATAACGAATGAATCACCAAGGCGAACAATTATGAAATGTACATAGAACAGAAAAAAAACCCACTAGTAAGACAATACTTGAAATAGTTATGTCGGCCGATCGATCTAAAGAAGAAAATCTATTAAAAAACATCAAAATCCGCTCAAAGAACAATGAAAATAAGGAGGCGGATGAATGTGTGATACTATTTATTGAGACAAAAATTTTATATAGAGTGAATATGTGGAAATTTGTTAGCATGACAAGAAATTACGTGCTATAGCGAAATTAAAACTGCATTTTCAGTGAATTCAATTTTATGAGTGTGGTATTGATCAGCATGTGTTTTTTAGTGTAACATTTGGATTTGTTTAGTTTGAGTGATACACTTTGAACATATTTTGTTGAATTCGAGCTAATGTTATCTCGTTTGAATGGATTCCTTATGACATTTTAAAATGTGAGAGTCTGTTGTCCCTTTCTGAAACTCACTTTTTTTTTAAAGTTGTGTAAACAATATTTTTCACACTAAAAAAAGATTTTCTCACTTTGTGCGCAAATCCATTCATGATGAAATTTACAGAAATCGAAAATAAGCAAGAATATTTCTTCCATAAAAGTTTAGTTTCTTAACAAGATCAGGTTTCAAGCTTGACAAAATAGGTAGAGAAAGTTGTCATTTGGAGAAGAAACGGTCAAACATAATAATCAGTGTGCAAACTTCAAAAGGGGAATTAAAATCATCTTTCACTGACTTTGATTTTGCTGGCAGATCGTTTGTTGAAAGGTGAAATCAAAAGTGAATTGAACTTGTCATTATACTTTATTTGTTTATAGCAAACCTCATCTCTCGTTTGATTTTATGGTATAATCTTTTTAATATACCTGTATATAATCATTTTCTGTCCGTTTATGCGGTTTATCCGTTGTCAATGTGACACCCCGTGCCTAGTCATGCTAGTTGTTACCATTTGCCGACATTTTATTATATATATATATATATATATATATATATATATATATATATATGTGTGTGTGTGTGTGTGTGTGTGTGTGTACAGAAACCTTCTAATCAGGAGAAATCATGAGAGAAACAAACTCCCAAATACCTGACAATCCCATCAGTACCCTATTCTGAAATTTCTTGACTACATAACACTTTTGCAGAGTATCGCTTTCTATCAACATAATCAAACTAAACCTTCCCTTTTCTTTTCTTCTTGTAGACATATGGCAACAGCAATTTGCACTTGCAAATTTGCCCACAGCTCTCAAAGTTTCTCTAAAGTCAAACCTATTTCTTCAACACACTTGACTGATGGATCGATCAGTCTTTGTGGCATAACGTTAGTATTTGAAATCATTCAGACAGTTTCTTTTTCTCACTGATAACACATTAATATTGATTTTATGCACAGAAAGATTTGTCTCTTGATAGACAATGTCATGTTGACCTCTTCCTCTTCTGTTAAAGGGGATGGCTAGTAACTGATCAGTGGGAATCAGTGAGAATGTTGGGGGATGATTGTTCCAATCTTTGTGGGATTCATTTAAGAGTACTATATCTATTGTGTGAAAATTATTTGCTTCAGAATGGGCTCATATTCAAGTAATGTGCGGTTCAATGTTTTACGAATGCCCCGTCACTGTACAGGCATGATAACCTGGAAACATTAAATTGCACATTACTAGAATATGAGATCATTCTGAAGCAAATAATTTTCACACAACAATAGATATATAATGTACTCTTAAATGAATCCCACTAGGATTGGAAAAATCATCCCCTAGCATTCCCACTGATTCCCACTGATCACTTACTAGCCATCCCCTTTGTTTGTTTGTTTGTTTGTTCATTTCCATCTGAGAAGATGGCTGGATAGCCCATATTATTCAGCTACGTTAAGCTGGTCTTCCATGGGGTCCAGTTGGACCACATCACCGGGTGGGACCACATCACCGGGTTAAACACCCTGCTCTTTGCGATGAATGAATGAAGCGGGATCTTTTACGTGCATGAGTTGTGACTTTCTCATACACGGGACCTCCATTGTATGTCCTATCCGAGGGACAGAATGTTTTGCCTCTGGGGACGGTATGCTTACACACAACATTGCTCAGTCCAGACTCGGGTTCGAACCCGGGTCGCGTGGTCGTGAGGCAGACACGCTACCGACTGAGCCAACTCACCGCCCATTTAAATACATGAACATTGGTTAAAAGTCCATTTGCCTATAAACACAAGAAAAGACGTCTTAAACCCATCCTGAAGGAAAATTTGATAAAGAATTCAAGTACCTTAGTTATGGAATCATAGGAAACCGAGTCTATTGCCTTTCAGAAACCACATATTCTATGAGGAAAACACCATGTGTAGAAATTATACAAAGAACTATCGTGTGACGGTACTGTCGTGTGTGTGTGTGTGTGTGTGTGTGTGTGTGTGTGTGTGTGTGTGTGTGTGTTGATGTGTGTATAGATAGGAGACCAAAGAAAATTAGTCACAGGGAATGAGGAAAAGATGGGGGAGTGTACTTACAGGAATGAGATTGTAAAAACCAGTGTGTTATCTCCATATCTTAATGTTGGAACAAAATGGGATTTATTCCACTGGAACAAGAGCAGCTGGTCAGTCAAGCATGCATGAGTGACATCCACATTTGAAATCAAATCAGCCCAGAAGAGTTATCTTTTCCACATACATGTACATACTGTATATTTCATATCAATACTATGAGACATTCTCATGTAACATTAAATCAAAAGGTTTGTGATTTTTTTCCTCATTATACATAAATCTATCAGTGAAATTACAGAACTCAAATTCAGGATAACATAATACATGTATTGCAAGTGTAAATGTACAAAACAATACAGGTGAGTGATGTTATTCAATCTTTCACACAGTATTTAAAAATGTGTAAAAATGTGTTAATGTATATGTGAGCATATGTGCATGTGGGTGTTTGCTTGTGTGCACGTATTCAGAAGTACCTCTGCATGCAGATGTGATATGAATAATTATGAATGTCTTAGTCCCGCTCAGAGCAAGATCAATTCATACTAAATTTTCTTAAACTGAGTGACCTAGCAACTGTTCTTTCATAAAGAGACCTGACACCATATTCATAAAAAACAATGCTTATTTAACTTTTAATGCTTGACTTCAATGATTATGTAATGAGAACCATTATAGAAATCAACAGAATAATTCCCAAACTAGACTTAGCATTGCATTATGAATTTGGATCCCCCCTGTGGAGGCATTCCAGGTCTCAGAACTTGAGTAACAGGGCCTCAGTCTGCTTCAACACAGATGAAGACTATATAGAATGCTAATGCTTAGACACACATCTTGTGCTCCATTTTCATAAATCTGTGAATCATATACCAAGAGTAAATTATTGCATTCCTTCCCAAAACTACATTTTTTTTCTCAATCTCTTTTGAGTGTGTTATGTTCTATAATGCATACACATTTTATTCTAAATAACCTTGTCAAAAATATTAATATTTGATCGTAAGAGTGAGCTCTAATCTTAACAGCAAACATTCAATGATAAAATCATAGTGAGGGACAGCATTCATGTAGAAATCTTCTAAACTTACCATTACAACACTGAATATCTTTAGAGAATTGTGTTTGCATGCAAGCTCATCTGTCCATAAAAATGGCCATGTATGCTTCAAACATTTTTCCTTCTGTATCCATATGACTGCTGTATTGTAAATGAATTATGATTTTGCTATTGAAAGGACAATATTCAACTGGCAAATAAATGATCTTTGAAACACTATATCAAGTTGGCACCATATTGTTTGTGATGAAATGCAACATACACGTTATACAGACAGAATACAGCAGTAACCAAGGTGATCTTATCTTGTCTCTAAATGATCACTCATGAATAGAAGGTATAAGAATGCAGGGTATGCTTAACACAATTTTGAGTGTTTGTATCCACCATCTGACAGTAGAACAGATGAAAATAGTCTTCTGAAACATCATTCTGCAACAATTAAACACAATTTGCACAGTATCATGTTGTACATGTATTGAATATGAACTTCAATCTCAATTGCAAGGATTCGTGAACCCATCAGATCATTTGCCAGACTGTGCAAATTGTCTCCTGTGATGTTCAATAACTTCCTCCCTTGGATGATACTCAAAGGCACTCACAAGGGGAGGCGTTGAAGGCTAGCAGGGTGCAGGAGTTTTGTCATTGTGCTCCACAACAGCAGAAAGACATCATCAACCTGTGCTGTAGAAAATTCATCAGAAAGAAACAAAGGGACACACAAAATAGATGGAATTAAGTTGTTCGCATTGGTTTTTAGCAACAAAGTTTTTGAGGTGTCATGAACAGACCCCACCACTTTGATAATGACATCAAAAATCTTTGCAAATTCATATAAAAATTGGGGTTTGCCCTCCTCAATGCAAAGACTTGACTTGAGAATGCTTAAGTAGCCATTGGTCATGGAAGGTGGAGTGTTGGTCTTCGGAATGGACAACTGACTGCCTCCCTTCTATGACTTCTCATTAGTGGAACAGGCATAAGACCTGCCCCCCCCCCCCCCGAAAAAAAGAGAAAATGTATATCTAGACCTTTTAAAATTGATCATTTTATGTGTACTCAGTGGTAAAGAAAGCCATGCTTCTACAGAGACAAACAAATAATAAAATGTGTAGTTGACAAATTGTGCCATTCTAATACTTTCCTCTTCATTGGTCTTGTAACGTGAATTCATTTTCTTCCAATATTACATAAAATATCTACGCCGTTCCTTACGAACCTTCACGCTAGAAGAGCCAGGCTTGTATTTCGTCTTCACAATCTGGTAGAGCAGATCTCCTGTTGCACCTCGAGCTCGCTGCCTGTCAGAATTTGTGTTGTACACTGTAGTGCAATGATGCCAGATGAACTCTGTTCACTTACCCAGTGGGCGTATCTATTGAATGTCATCGCCATTATCAATCTTTCCAAACTCTATACTGAGTGGTACCTTGTTGGATCGCTCATGAGGTGCGTGCGGACAATTCGTGTTCTAAATTGCTCAGTGCGAGCACGCATTTCGTCTTTCAACATTCGCATGAACTGTCGATTGTGTCCAAACTACCCCATGTCTCGGTTCGAAGAAATGTTTCAAATGCGTTCATCTCTCCTGAAACGGGTTTTAGATGACAGTGCACCAACTTGGATGCTCTGGCAAAATGTACATTTCTCAAACCACTCGGGAGTTTCTACGCGATCTCGCATTCCAAGAGTCGGCTTTTATCGTGGAGCACGCATGTACACATCCGAAAAACCAAAGCCACTTACCGTCGGCCCCCTTCAGCTCTCGACGCATGAAGCTTTCGACTTCCTCTATCATGTTCTTGGCATTGAATCCTCGCTTTCGAAACTCCGACGAAACCGCTCCAACCTTCTCCAAGAAATCGTCCGCCAAACGCATTATCGAATACCCTATCAGAACATTACTACTGGTATACTGGCACCAAAACCCGACATGAACAACTTTCCAAAGTTCGAAAGCATGAAGGCGAATATGTTTTCCGGACTGGGAGGAATCTGTTACGATCTTAACTTTTTCATGTACAGGTTGGTATATTGATTGTTTACAGTATAAAAGTGCAACCTGCTGGGAACACTGTTGTTAAGAAAGTAACAGACACTTAATTTTTAGATTCCCATGCAGAATGTCATGTAAACCCATTTAGGATGACCGCCCCTAAAAATCGCGACTCACATGTGGAACGTATAGTTTACACCACAACTGTGTTTCAAAGGCTTGTAACTAACGGTGATAAGTAGAACAAATAGAAACAATTTTTTTTTTTATTAAAGCCGAAAAAAAGGGTAGTCTTAGTGAATGTTTAGGTCTTTGTAATGTCATGACAAATTCATACTGATAAAAAAACAACAACACACAATCACGTGAATAAATGGGCGTCGAAGTTTTACCGATTTTCAAGTGACATTTAGTGTTCTTTCACTGGTTTGAGAAAAGTCGATAGCAGCAAAAGTATTTCCTTCCATTTTATCATCTAAGATGTACCGAATTATGCTAATTTGATTGATTTAACTCTATTTCTGTTTTTTTTTTTTTGTAATTTAAACTTTCATTATTGATTTTGAAATCCTCTTAACTCTTTATGTGCCACGTTCGCACGTCCGACTCAGTCGACGGCGTGCTAACTTCGCATATTCTGCTCAACAAACAAAGCCACCAAAACCGATCGATAAATCGCTAATCCCGCGGTACAGTCAAAGCCTTTCTCGCGCTTTTGTTTCTCTCACCAACGGCCTGCATTCCATGTGGTGACTGACTATCAAGCGGTGTTCCCAACTAGATTTGCGTGTACATTCTAAGTTTCTGTCACTATTTTATGTGCAACCACAGTAATGTAGCAATTGGTAATTCAAAAGAAAAATTGACAATGAAAGCAAAGTTTGGCATTCCTCTTTAACTTTGCTCACTTTGTCCAGCTTAACAGAAATTTGAAGAAGTTATACAAATTGGAAAAACAGATTTCTTTCTCAAAGCATGACTAACTTCGTGTCTCAGAATATCGTGGCACACAGGGGGTTTCCATCATGGCACATAAAGAGTTAAGGACTACAAAGTCCCTCTGCCTCACTAAAGGATCATGTTATGAATAAGTCGTGCAAGAAGATTTTGATATCATTATTTTTTTTTGTAACGATGCACTGTTAGTAAATTTTATTTCACCTGATTAGCAAAGAGGCGTACAATCAGTGATAGCCTAGATTCAACGTTTCATTTTTAAACATATACAGCTTACTGACAGCCCTTGGTTACGACCCCATAATAATCTCGGGCATTACCTATGGCGTTGAAGGTGGACATACAGCTACCATAGTGAGAGATCTTGAGGTCAAAGGTGAAAGGCATTTTGTGGACGTCGGTTCATCCGATCCGACTTTTACTCCAATTCCCCTTGATTTCAGCTCTGAAAGTGCTGTCTATCAGGAATCCCTGTCTACCTACAAGTTTGTCCGCACCAAAGACGGAATGATTTGGCGTTTACACCTGCCTCTAGAACATAGCCCGGATAGATACGCTGTACAAAACACAAATTTGATTGATGGGTGGTGGTGGCGCTCTATGGTAAATCCGAATGACAAACAAGAGCCAGATTTCTTTTCAGAGGCAATGGCTTACGCGTACCATGCCACAGCTCGACCAGAGAAAGTTCAGAGCACACCGGGATTCTTTCATATGTTCGCAATGTCGTACAAAGAAGGGAGAGCGGCGTATTTCTGCGACAAGAGATTTTTCCTGGAGACAGAGGATGGAAAAATAGAGCATCATGAGGCTAGGTCACGTGATGAACTCCTTAAAGCCTACAAGACTCATTTGCCAATGATTCCACAAGACCGTGTTGAAGAGGCAATAAAGGATCGGGGTTTAATGTTTTCAAATCCAGAGGAAGATCGAAGGCGCATACATGTGATTCCCATTACGAAGTTTCATGATTATCTTAAAACTAAACGCCTTTCGACAGTCAAATGACAAGAGTTAAATTGACATGAAGACGTGAAGCCACACTCGCCAATGATAATACAGAGATATTCTGGGAATTATTACAAACTCGACAGTTGGTAGATTTGAAGAAGAACAGATCTGTAGACTTATATCGAATTGACTGTTCTCCATTTTTTTTTTTGCCATTAATGGTATTGTACAGGATTTGTGTTGAAGTTATAACATTCTAATAAGAGTTTAATTTACAAAGCGTCATTAGCTAAATTTTGTTTTAGATGAGATATGATTATGACGATTCGGACATTCATTCACTGAACCTTGAATACAAAGGCACATGAGCAATTATACAGTCGTCACACACCATGATCCAGAATAAGAGAACCTACGAAAGTAAGAGAACTTATAAGCCAATCACACCAACCTTTAGGCCCTAGACAAAGAAAAAAAAAGAATTAATCGTAAATCTCCTAAAAATACTAATCCACTATCTCCATCGCATTCCACATCCAGAAGTGTGTTACAGTGCACTCCCGTTATAACGAACACGGTTATAACGAAATTCCGGTGGCAACGAATTAAAAATTCAGACCTCAACATTATGGGGTCATCCCACTAGACCGACACCCACGAGTCATACAGCCCACGAGTTCGACATTGAAATCAGGTCCATGAGTCGTACAGCTCACGAGACATAGAGCTCATCAGTTCGACACTAGGCAAATAAAGCCCATGAGATTGACAGTAGGTAAAAACATCCCACGAGTTCGACAGCTACAACACGGGGCGTAAAGTGTCGGTCTCGTGGGCCTTGTTGGCTTAGTGTCGAACTCATGGGCTGTATGACTTGTGAGCTGTATAACTCCTGGGCTGTATGACTTGTGAGCTGTATGACTTGTGGGCTGCATGACTCGTGGGTGTCGGTCTCGTGACGTGCACCTAACATTATCCGCTCTATGTTTTTTTTTCATTGTTTATTTGTTCGGTTGTAACGAAATTTCCATGTAACGACAGAAATCTGCCGGTCCCGAAGACTTTCTTATAACGGGAGTCCAGTGTATCAAGTTTTATGAATTTCTAAAGTTATTGTTAGCGTGTGAAGTTGTTAATGTGTGTGGGCTTTTTTTTTTCGCATAATGTTCTAAGTAAGTTTGTGTTAAGCTTTTAACTTTGTAAGGAAAATGTGATTGCAACGTGCCTGACCTGGATTTAGACCTGAGGCTCTGAGGGCGTTTTTAAACTGACATTCATTACATCCAGAGAAGGTCGTCTACATAGGTAAGTCAAAATACTAAATGCCTTGATATTTCTGATAATTTGAGGAAAAGACAGAATGATGGAATGAAAGTCTCAAACGATTTCTTTAATATCTTTAGGACCGCTTTCCACTTTAGAAATTAAAAGCAAAGCCAATAGCATCATAGTACTTGTCAACCTATCCACTCACGCAGAGACCATGAGATCAGAGTAGTATGAACGTGGAGTTGTTGTGAACATTGATGATCAAAATTTGACCCCTACCTGTTCGATCCTTCTAAAACCAAAGCCAATAGCATCATAGTACTTGTCAACCTATCCACTCACGCAGAGACCATGAGATCAGCGTATATACTGGAGTTGTTGTGAACATTGATGATCACAAATTTGACCCCTACCTGTTCGGTTCTTTGGGGAATTTGAGAAATCAAAGCGACTTAATGTCATTATATCAGCAGAAATGTCATCTTGGTAAAATTTGGTTGAATGTTTCTTATTCAATTGTATATTTTGTTTAATCAAGGGTCTTATTTTGTAGTGTCACAAAGCATAATATGTGACCCTGCACCTCAAAACAAACAAAAAGTCGCCAGACATGAATTTTTAGTTAAGACCATATTCTGAAAGAACAGACTTTAACCTTTAAAATGATGTATAACTCAAATCAAATAGACTCTCCTAACCTATCTAAATATTGGAAAGAAAGCACAAACTAAAAAAAAAAGTGTGAACTGAGAAAAGAGGCTCTGGAGTACAGTGTCTATTCAAGCGCTTAATCTTTACCAAACCGTGCTGGCTGTGCGATGAATGGGACAAACAGGAAGTAAACCACCAGAGTAACAACAATGAAGGGATTATCAAATTAAACTGACATTAAGCATGCCTCATTAACACATTCTGTCCATAATTAATGCCAACTTTCAAAGCAGTAGCGTTATCCTCTCAAAAGTTATTAGAGTTGAAAGTGAAGAGTGTGGACAAGGTTTTTCAGAAATGAAAAAGGGATTCTAAAGACACACCTAATCACACTATTCTACCAAAAATGTTCAATAAACTGCTAAAAAACACACTTTCCTGACCGTTTTATGATCCCAGATTTTAGCATAATGTAAAAGAAGACCCGTTCTTTCAGAAAATACGAAAAAGTCAAGTTCGGCTAGGTTGACCCATTTCACTTATTTGCAGTCCTCACGCAAAATCAGTGTGTGCGACTTTATGTTCGTTTTGAGGTGCACGGTCACATATAGTACCAAAGAATTTATCTTTCGAGTGCAAGTTTGTTTGTTAGTTGGTTGTTCTTACAAATACAAGAAATATCAATATAATAACGCCCGTTACAGCGTCGATTAATAAGTGTCAAATTTAGCGAATGAATGCACGAATCCTTGCAAACGCCTCTAAACAATTACAAAAATCTTAAAACCATATCCACATCGGGTTTTGCGAGTTAAAGTAATCATGGTCCATTCTATCTAACTTATATCATGTATTTACTTGGTTGACAGAGGAGAATTACAGTATTAAATGGAAAGACGGAAATGGAGTTCAGTTCAGTTCAGTTTATTTCTGCATTCCGTTTTCAATATAATGTATTACAAAAAAATGGCAATGTGTCATAAATCATGTGAAATGTTTAAACCCATCAATACACACTGTGGGATTAAATTATGGGGAGAAAATATACAAGAAAGTCAAAGTGTATGTTAATTTAATGATAAGGAATAGTTAACAATTGTTTTTAAAGAATAAACAACTTACAAGCTCTGCTTTTTGGTAGGTCCCCCACATTTCATGTTTGTAAACTTGTCTTCTCTTGTCTTCTTTTTTTTTAATTACGAAGCCATGTATAGGCTTATATGCAATCGATTGTATCCCATTATTTGTGTTTGAGATGTGGAAATGCAGGGTATTATCTTCATAAGCAGAGCTTGAATAGGAAGATTGGCAAAGATAAATTTACAACAGTACACGACCAAAATATCAAAAGCTGACAAAACGCAAAGCAAACACTGATGAAATTAGATCTTTACGATACTTAATCCTAACTGTTATGATATATAGGCCTATTATAAGTCTTATTTGGGGAGGAATTATGTACGGGGGATGCATGCAAATCAAGCCAGGCTTATGATGTAGCCCTACTGTATTATTCATTGTTGTATTACCTATACGTTTTGCTGTACATTGTGTAAAGTTAATGAAGAAAAAAAAATATCCTATGAACAACTTATGTTTATGTATGTACATAAATATGCATGTACAATGATGATACAGAAACCAATAAATCAAATCAAATCAAATCGACTATAATGGTGTGTGAAGATAATTTGTTTAGTACTCTATCATTGTAGTGTATTATTTTTGGAAAACTTTTTGATATTTTGTCGTGATAGAACTACAAGTGAATCAAATAACAAACACTGACATAGCAGGGGCGAATCCAGGAATCTGCACGGGGGGCGCCCCCGCCTGGATCAGACATTATATATGCGTACTTGTTTTGAAAAGATTTCAATATAAGATCAAGCAATCTGCTAAATAACACTATTGCGGAATGGTTCTCCTGTCATCTGCAAACGCATAATAAGCATTGTTGCAGTCAATTAGCAAAAAATGAAACAAAATTCCGACAGGGTATATACAGACTTCAAATATGGCCAAATGACAAAAATGTGCCCTTCAAAGAAAAGAAACGGTAGCAGCTCAGCCATTCTCTCTAAACATTTCATACACAGCTTCACATTATAACATGCGCGGCAGCTTCACATCATGACATGCGCGGCAGCTTCACATTATCAGGCAAAATGATTAAAAATCATTCTATCGCGTGGTACTTTGACGTAGGTCTTATATCAAGTACAACTCTCAAATCAAAGCTGCTTATATGAGCAGACTTTTCAAAAGCACTTCAGTGCAAACGTAAGCTCCTTTAACGCAAATGAGCCACCACGCACGTCGCCGTCCCTGACAAAGTTCCACCAAACAAAGAACCTTCTGAAATGTTTAGAATTCGTTCACATTAAAAAAAAAAAATCATTTTTACCCGAAAAGGCGCAATGCACCAATGGTTGCTTACAAGTGCACGAAACAGCAAAAGAACACCGTGCGATTATTCTTTATAGGTATGGAGTGGAGATAACACCAGACCGTTGATAGCGCCACACCCCCCCCCCCCCCACCCAGCACTAGATAATTTGTTTAGTACTTTATCATTGGAGTGTAGTATTTTTTGAAAATCTTTTTGATATTTTGTCATGATGGAACTACAAGAAAATCAAATATCAAACGCTGACATAGCAGGGGCGAATCCAGGAATCTGCACAGGGGGGGGGGGGGGGGGGGGGGGGCGCCCCCGCCTGGATCAGACATTGTATATGCGTACTTGTTTTGAAAAGATGTCAATGGAAGACCAAGCACTCTGCTAAATAACACTATTGCGGAATGGTTCTCTTGTCATTTGCAAACGTATGAGAAGCATTGTTGCAGTCAATTAGCAAAAAATGAAACAAAATTCCGACAGTGTATATGTGACCCTGTATCACAAAACAAACAAAAAGTCGCCAAGCATGGATTTCTAGTTAAGAGTAGATTCTAAAAGAGCAGACTCTAAGCTTTAAAATGATGTATAACTCAATTCCAATGGACTCTCCTAACCCATCTAAACATTGCAAAGAAAGAACACACTCTGGACAGTGTGAACTGAGAAAACAGGCTCTGAAGTACAGGGTGTATTCAAGCGCTTAATCTTTACTAAGCTATGCCAGCTGTGGGATGAACTGAACAAAAAATAGGAAGTTGACCATCGGAGCAACAACAATGAAGGGATTATCATATTAAGCTGAAATTAGGCATGCCTTATTAGCACATTCTGTCCATGATAAATACTAGCTTTCAATGCAGTAGCATTGTTCTCTCTAAAGTTATTGGAGTTGAAAGTGAAGTGTTTGGAAAGGGTTTTTGAGAAATGGGAAGAGGGTTCTATGAGAAACAACTAATCACACTATTCCACCAAAAAGTAAAAAAGAAAAACTGCTGAAAATGCAAGTTCCTGTTGGTTTTATGATGCCAAACTTTAATATAATATAGAAAAAGACTTGCTCTTTAAGAAAATATGAAAAACTCAAGATTGGTTAGGTTGACCCATTTCACCTAATTTCAGTTCTCACACAAAATCACTGTGTGCGACTTTTTTGTTCGTTTTATGGTGCACGGTCACATATACAGACTCGAAATATGGCCAAGTGACAAAAATATGACCCCCCCCTCCCCCCCCCCCCCCCCCAAAAAAAAAGTAAAAAGAAACGGTAGCAGCTCAGCCATTATCTCTAAACATTATCATGCACAGCTGCACATTATAACATGCGTGGCAGCTGCACATTATGACATGCGTGGCAGCTTCACATTATTATGCAAAATGATTAAAAAGCATTCTATCGCGTGGTACTCTGACGTAGGTCTTATATCAAATACAACTCTGAAATCAAAGCTGCTTATATGACCAGACTTTTCAAAAGCACTTCAGTGCAAATGAGCCACCACGCACGTCGCCGTCCCTGACAAAGTTCCACCAAACAAAGAACCATCTCAAATGTTTAGAATTCGTTCACATTTTTAAAAAAGTCATTTTTACCCGAAAAGGCGCAATGCACCAATGATTGCTTACAAGTGCACGAAACAGCAAAAGAACACCGTGTGATTATTCTATATAGGTATGGAGTGGAGATAACACCAGACTGTTGATAGCGCCACACCCCCTCCCCCCCCCCCCCCCCCCCAGCACAAGATAATTTGTTTAGTACTTATCATTGGAGTGTAGTATTTTTTGAAAATCTTTTTGATATTTTGTCATGATGGAACTACAAGAAAATCAAATATCAAACACTCTGACATAGCAGGGGCGAATCCAGGAATCTGCACGGGGGGCGCCCCCGCCTGGATCAGATATTGTATATGCGTACTTGTTTTTAAAAGATGTCAATGGAAGATCAAGCACTCTGCTAAATAACACTATTGCGGAATGGTTCTCTTGTCATTTGCAAACGTATGAGAAGCATTGTTGCAGTCAATTAGCAAAAAATGAAACAAAATTCCGACAGTGTATATGTGACCCTGCATCACAAAAACAAACAAAAAGTCGCCAAGTATGTATTTATAGTTAAAAGTAGATTCTGAAAGAGCAGACTCTAAGCTTTAAAATGATGTATAACTCAATCCCAATGGACTCTCCTAACCTATCTAAATATTGCAAAGAAAGGACACACTCTGGAAAGTGTGAACTGAGAAAACAGGCTCTGAAGTACAGGGTCGGCCGTAATAAGGCAAAACAGCGTAACTCAGAATATCATGTTCTGAGAAAAACGAGTTTGAAAATTCAATTGGTTCCCATTTTTCCGTCATAAAAGCAAATCACTTGTGAAGCGGCGAAGTTTTTTAGGCATTACCAAAGAATATCTCGGGAAAATTAGTTAAATAGGACTTTGTTTAGAATAGATACAGCATTTTACCGAATCACAACACTGTGCTGATGAGTAATTCTAGTTTGCCAAAAGAGCGTATCCTGACTTACGTTGTGCGAGAATCATCACGCGGCAACATATGAATTAGGCAAAAGAACGTATCCTGACTTACGGCGCGTAAGCATTTTCTCGTGAAGCAACTTTAGTATGCCAAAAGAACGTATCTTGACTTACAAATATCTGCGCCTCAAACCTTTCATCAATGTAATTAGGCAGAATGACGTATCCCAACTCAATGGCAACAATCTCTATCATTTATTTACTTTCACAATTTTGTTAACTGGATGATTAAAAGTCCCGTTATATGTTTTTTAAATATATATTAAGAATAGTAAAGCACAGTAGCTTGCAAAATTATCGATGCAATGGAATATTTTCATTTTTTTTCTGAAAAATTACCCAGTATGTACTAAAATGTAATTAGTTGTTATCCACCAATAACCGTAAATTTTTGTTTTACAATATGTACTTCATTTGCATATACAGTTTATTGTTTATTGCGATGTCCATTCTTTTTTATTATCTTTAAGTGTATGTTATTTATCTCTTGATGTAAGATTTTTCATTGGGAACACAATTATATTTGGTTTATCATTCATGTTTTAACAAAAACATGGATTTGGTTTAATATTGACCACTAAAGTACGAGTTTGGTTAAAGTCTGCAAAATGGATTTCATTACACGTTTTATGCCATGTGAACTTGAAATATGGATAATCTTTAGTATGAAAATGCAAGAGTGGCAACTATTATGACTGTATGAGAACTGGCAAAAAAAAAATGGGTATAAAAAAAGAATTGTATAGACATCTGTACATACACTTTGTTTTAAAGACACATACACGCATTTAATGTGTTGATATTGAGACTCCTATTTTAATTTCTATCTTTTCTTTGATTTATCTAACGATTTCCATTGAGATGAAAGGATTTCAACAAAAAGAATAATATTGTGTACTTTGTTTATCGTTATAAGTTGTTAATGTTTGGTTGATTGCATGAATTGTATCCGTAAGGTTAAAACTTCTAATGATAATATGCCTCAATTCTTTGAACAACAACAATAATAACAGTGATTTATCAGGTAATTATGAATCCAGGTTTTAATGTTTTAGGTGTAACTTGACCACTCACACACACACACACACACACACACGCACACACACACGCAAGCAAGTACAAAAACACACACACACACACCTCAGACTTGTCAGAGGTGCAAACATTCTCTCAGTAAAATAACTTTGAGATAAACATGACAGAAACGTAGATGCAGAGACTGATTTTCATCTTCTGAAAGGTTTATATGAAAAAAAGTGTGTACATCTGTTTATCAAAGACAACAGCATTACAGATATCATTCGATTATTTGCAAGTCTTAAAAATATGAAATAGATATCTACGCTTCCTTCTTACAATTTAAGATTTTAAGAATTTGATATGCCATTATGCTTTTATCACATTGAAAGCAAATCAGCAGTAGCTAAACATTATCATGGTGGTGAATAAGAAATAGAAAAAAAAATGTAATTAACTTCCCGAGTAAAGTAGCTTACAAAATTTTCAATTTCAATAGAACATTACATAACTGTTTTTTGTTTTTTTTTTCTAGAGATTAGTTATACTACTACCGTATCAGACCTTCGCATCAATTTTTACCTTGGAAGATCAGAACATCTACAAATTACAAATTATAAATAGCACACAAAGTATTTTCAATCCTTACTGTTGTTGAAGATCAAGTGTAGTAAGAAGTAAATACTTGGGTAAAGAACAATCATTAGGCAGCTGAAAGGAAGGGAAAATTTGCAACAGTATTCACTTCATAAACATTTTAATAAACGTGTTATCACAACAGTAATTTGCTGTGCTGCATTACATCTGCGTTGTCTGAGAATTCCCGGCGGGATTAGGCTTAAAATAAATCAAAATTATGCAGGATATAAGGTTACTATTTTCCTGGTTTTCTGAAATATGTTGACAAGTTTCAATCGACATGATATTGATTTTTAGGGCAAGCATTTACAACAACATTTGATATGAACAAGTGATAGTTTTACCTAAAGTTGATAATCATCATTTCAAAGGGCAATAAGCCCTCAACATATTTTCTTTTTTTTTTTCGAAATAGAATCTTTAGTTTCATATTGATATTAAGAAAAAAAACTTTCTTGTGCCTTCTTAACGTGAGAGCAGTCATTAACACTTCACAGTTGAGTTTTGCGAGTTCTTAATTTAACTGTGAAAGATTTACTTGATCCTATATAAACAATCCGAGTCACTATTTTTCTTTTAGAGTTGACTGATCTAGTGCACAATCCACTCCATCTTTCATGAGATTCTGACGGGCGTGCACAGCTGTTCTGAAATTTGTATAGTTGCTTTTTCTCTGCTGTCGAACTGCTCGGTAGACCACTGCAGGAGAATGTAAAAGAAACGGAAGAGAATAATTAACACAAAATAAAATAAGGCACTCTGTATTTTCCATAAAAGACAGCTAGTGAATTTCAACTCTGTTTTAGTTACATTATGTGATTAATTTCTTCATTAGACATGGTTGTGTGTAACAAATCCTCTCTCACAGACCCCACCCCCAAAAAACAAACAAACAAAGAATATGAGAATGAGTATTTATAAAGAGTTTGTTCGCAAAAATCGATAAGTCCATTTTTGAAGATTTTGAAGTTCAGTCTCTCTCACAAGGTATCTTTTAAATGATATACTGGTCAGTCCATAAATAGGAACATTTTTTAAGTTATGGTCAAAAGAATCAAACAATTTCTCTTTCTTTTTCTTGACCTTTAATCGCAAATATCTACATTTGTCAAATATGGACTTATCGTTGTTTTTTTTTTGCAAACAAACTCTTCAAATATTGAAATACACTCAGAATATCTATTATTCAACATCATACAGATACCCCCTTGACGATGCACAAGACTGTGTGCTTGTTTTTGAGAGAGAATATGGTGACTATTTCATCAGTTTTCATTTAACATTATTATATCTTTTATCGCTAAGGAATGAACTGTGAAATGTGGTATTCTCAAGTTATCAGAGAGTCATCATCATGGATTCTGCCTTCTTTTATTTTTTTTTTCATAATTTTACCAAATACCGGCTTGTGTCGCCAGTGATAAGACAAAGGTGGGATTCATTTCTGCCCCCTTCTACTACTTTTTTTTTTGTGGTATGAATTAATAGGTGATTATTCAACTTGTACCTTTTATTGTACTTGATACACTGCACTCCTTTTCTGTGCTGGTCTAGGCTGGCGGTTGGTGTGGACACTGAAAAGAGAGACAAGCAATTATGTATTTCAACACGAATGTTAATATCATCTAAGGTAGACGATTGGGTCTGAATATTTGAACTTTCCATTGTATTTAAAACCACCTAACTTAAGAATAGATATTTGAATTCCATGAGCTTTAGCCCCCTCAACGTTTTTATAGAGGGGGGAGGGGGTGGAACGTATAGCATGTATAGGATCTACCATGGCTACAATGCATTATATTGTATCGAAATGAAAAAAAAATATATAAATGTTTTAAAGAATATGTACAGGTGACTAAAATTGCACAAAGAATAAAAAATAAAGAAATCAGGCCTCCATAGTTAGCAGGTACAGAGTACCATTAAATATTACTTTATTTTTTAGGCTAATTTTAAGTGGGTAAATTCCTGTATGTATGAAAACACCACAATCACATTCTTCATCCTTTCAAGAAAAAACAAACAAGATCTAAGACTACTTGTGTTTAACCAAAGATGTAGACCAAACATTATTTTTTGTCCCTACTTTTCTTGCCAAAGTAATGGTGTTAATGTCATTATTAGAACATGTCGTCTGCCAACAGTTCATGTTGCCGCTGAAGACTAACTAGAATTCATCAGTATCAAGCCTTATTGTCATTAGCTTGAAGTCGAGTCTACTGTTTACTATAAAGCTGTTACTTTTTTAGACTTTTAGACGAAAACTGAATTTGAGGTAGAAGACGTCAAGTCGAATGATGTCGATTATCATACAGTATATTGGGGTCCAGATAATTTATTTGCGCATAGGTAAATTTCTTTTGAGAGTCACTTCTTGATCTACTAGACCACTAGTAGTAGAAGCAGGGGCGTCACCAGCTTTTTTTCAAGGGGGGTGCGTTTTGACACTAAATGTTTACGAGATTTTTTGGACAGACATTTGGAATATAGGAAGCTCTCAATCCCTAGATTTTTACTGTTTTTTGAGGGAAACCAAGCGCGGAAAGGGCACCGGCGTAGCTAGGATTTCATCTTGGGGGGGGGGGGGATGTTAGTATGCGAGGGAGCGAGCAAGGGTGGGGGGAGGGGGGAGGGTGTGGAAGTGCCGGAGGGGGTTGTACCCCCTATAAATGGATTATGAAATGACGGTGTGAAACGAGCGAGCTTGAAAATTTTTACATTTTACAGTTCAAAATCTGCCGTTTGTAGCCTCTTTTTTTTCTTTTTTTGGTAAATTAAGGGGGGGGGGCGCACAGGATGCAACTGCTGGCAATTACTGGCAGCAACATCAGGAGAATTGCATAGCAATTAAATGCGAGCGAGCGAGCGAGCGAGCGAGCGAGCGAGCGAGCGAGCGAGCTTGAAAATTTTGACATTTTACATTCCAAAAACTGCCATTTGGATCCATATTTTTTCTCTTTGGAAATAAAGGAGGGGTGGGGCGCAACGGGCGCAACTGCCGGTAATTACTGGCAGCAACATCAGGTGAATGGCATGATAATTAAATGCGAGCGAGCGAAGAGAGCGAGCTTGACAATTTTGACATTTTACAGTGCAAAAACTGCCATGTGGAGCCATATTTTTTCGCTTTGGAAATAAAGGAGGGGGGGGGGGGCGCACCGGGCGCAACTGCCGGCAATTACTGGCAGCAACATCAGGAGAATTGTACATTATGTTGTTCTGTAATTTGTCTCGTATATTACATGAATGTTTTGCAAACGTTTGAACAATATTATTTAATGACACGTATACTTTGTACTATGTTTTTGATTTTCGTTGATTGGAAATAAACTATGGTATTGATTTAATTGAATTAATTGAATTGCATAATTAAATTCGAGCGAGCGAGGGAGCGAGCTTGAAAATTTTGACATTTTACAGTAAAAAACAAACAAACTGCCGTTTGTAGCTATATTTCTTCGCTTTAGAATTTAAGGGGGCGCATCGGGCGCAACTGCTGGCAAATACTGGCAGCAATATCAGGAGAGCATAATGATTACATTCGAGCGAGCGGAACGAGCGAGCTTGAAAATTTTACATTTTACCGTCCAAAAACTGCCGTTCTTAGCCATATTTTTTCGCTTTGGAAATTAAGGGGGGGGGGGGGGCACCGGGCGCAACTGCAGGCAAATTACTGGCAGCAACATCAGGTGAATTGCATAATTATATAACAATTAAATGCGAGCGAGCGAAGAGAGCGAGCTTGAAAATTTCAACATTTTACAGTAAAACAAAACTACCGTTTGTAGCTATACTTTTTCGCTTTGGAAATTAAGGGGGGCGGGGTGGCGCACCGGGCGCAACTGCTGACAATTACTGGCAGTAACATCAGAAGAATGGCATAAAGATTAAATGCGAGCAAGCTTGAAAATTTTGACATTTTACAGTCCAAGAACTGCCATTTGAAGCTATAGCTTTTTTGCTTTCGAAATTAAGGGGGCGCACCGGGCGCAACTGCTGGCAATTACTGGCAGCAATATCAGGAGAATTTAAATGCGAGCGAGCGGAGCGAGCGAGCTTGAAAAATTTGACGTTTTACAGTCCCCAAACTGCCGTTTGCAGCTATATTTTTTTGCTTTGGAAATTAATGGGGGGGGGGGGGCGCACCAGGCGCAACTGCCGGCAATTACACTGGCAGCAACTTCAGGAAAATAGCTTTACGACTAAATGCGAGCGAGCGGACCGAGCGAGCTTGAAAATTTTGACATTTTACTGTCCAAAAACTGCCGTTTGAAGCTATATTATGTTTTTTTTTTTCGCTTTGGAAATTAAAGGGGGGGGGGGGGGGACGCCCGGTGCGCCCCTCCCCCTGGATCCGCCACTGGTAGTCAAGGGTGTGGGTTTATGTTCATGACTGGGGGAGATATGACCAGGTGGCGTCGAAGTGACCAAGCGGGGGACGGATATCAAAAATCTGCACTTTAGAGCATCCCCTAAACTAATTGTGCGTGTTTGTGTGTGTGTGTATTGTACACATGGAAAAGTTAGGAATTAGCCCAGGTCATGCAAGTCTTTTTATTGGCAATGCAAGACATTTTTATATAGACTAGTATGTAAAGTAACACTGCAAAATCAATGATCTAGCTTTGATATAACGAAGCGTAATGTACAAAGGTGTACATTCTACATCACATTGCGCAACATTGTAGCGATTCTTCGTTCGGATGTACTGAGTACACTGCGCACATCCTGCTTATATGCAGAATGCCAACCAGGAATCACGCTGAATCACAATCTTTTGTCGGGTCCGGCTTTTTTTAACAATGTTTCACACTATATACCTATTTAATTATGGTTAAAAGAAATCATAGAAAAATATCTTATTTCTTTTTTTCAATTCAATTCAATAGTTTATTTATTTCCATCATCACAAAGAAAAGAAAAGAAAAAGTTGACATAATCCAAAGTGATACAATTTTTTTTTCATTTCTCTTACACTCGTCCGATAAAGGATTTTTTTTCCAATACAATATAAATTATACACGAATAATGTCGTAAAAAAGAAACAATGCACTTTGTCATGGCAACAAAAATAGTAAATAATCACAATGATGGAAAACAGTGTTCCACTAAAAAAGCCACGCTTGTTAAACGTGGAACACTGGAACAAAACAACAACAGCACCAATTTGTTATACCAATAAGACATATTCATTTTAAATTCTTCTATATACTATTGTACATTTTACTCATTGATATAATGATGTTGATACTATGAACAATACTTACTAGGATTTTAGGATGCAAACGTATAAACTATATAACATATCACATTTGTGGCACAGACACTATGGGGCCAGGTGTGCCAGGAAAATTGAACGGAAAGGAAGATATGCAATCGGCCACAAAAAACATAACGACGACAACAACAACAACAATAACACAATACACAGAAACAACAGAATTTGAGGAAATGCACTCAGACAGATACTGGACAACGAAGAACGAGGAAAAAGGAGCAGGGAAGAATAGAGAAGGAAAAGGAGAGGGATGGAAAAGGTCTGTGGACACACTACAAAATCTCAAGGAAAAGTGAAACATGACGGGTTTTTTCATTGAACAAAATTAACTGGTATATTTAGAAAACAAATATTTTTTGAGTTTATACTTAAATGTAATTAACTTCACAGATTCTTTTAGATCATTATCTAAGCTATTCCAAAATCTGGGTCCGGTATAAACAAATGTATTTTGAGTGTGTACAGTTCTAACTAAGGGAAGATGAAATTCTTTAGATTGTCTAGTGGGATAGTTATGTACGTGGCTGTTACGGTGAAATAAAGAATAAAATATTTTGGGTAGATGATTGCAGTTGTAATTAAACATAAATTGACCAAGTTGAAACAAATACAACTCTTTTATTTTCAGAATTTTGTGCTCAAGGAAAAGCTTGTCAGTATGTGCTCGGATATGAAGGTTAAAAACGATTCTGAGCGCCATCTTTTGCAGAAGAAAAAGTTTATCTAACAATGTCGAATATGTATTCCCCCAAGCAAGAATTCCGTAATTCAAGTACGGCAATACCAAACTTGAATAAAGCGTAATCAAAGCCGAAGAAGGAAAATAATATTTCAATCTATTCATTATGCCTATGTTACGTGCAATTACTTTACAAATATTGTTTATGTGACACTTCCATGATAACTTATTATCAACACAAACACCTAAGAATTTAATAGACGAAACCTCTTCTAGGGGAGTAGTGTCAAATATAACATTACCTGGTAATCTATCTAAAGAATTACTAAAAAACATATACTTTGTCTTCTCAATATTCAGTGACAATTTATTTGCATATATCCATTGTGAGACATTCTTCAATCCATCATTCACTGTACTAATCAAAGTATTAGGGTCAGGGTGGGAATAAAAAAGATTGGAATCATCCGCGAATAATATGAAAGAGAGTTTATCTGAAGATCTATAAAAATCATTAATGTAAACTATAAATAACAGTGGGCCTAACAAACTTCCTTGCGGAACACCACATTCTATTTTCTTCATAGAAGAATCAAAACTGTTCACATGTACATATTGAAATCTGTCAGATAAATAACTCGTAAACCATTGCAAGGCTTTTCCGCGAATACCATAATGGGATAACTTAGAAAGAAGTATACCGTGATTAATCGTATCAAAAGCCTTTGAGAAGTCCAGGAAGATGCCTATTGTATGCGAAAATGTATCAAGTGCATGTGTAATCTTTTCCACAAAGGTAAGTAAAGCGTGGGTGGTGTTGTGATTTTCTCTGAATCCAAATTGAAAATTCGTAAATATATTACTCATATTGAAAAATTTAACAGTTCGGATATATACTATTCTTTCCAAAATTTTAGAAATTGAAGTTAATAACGATATTGGTCTGTAATTATTGACATCATTTTTCTCCCCTTTCTTATATATAGGTATAACTTTGGCAGTCTTCATTTGACTTGGTACAAGCCCAGTACTAAGTGATAGATTAATAATATATACTAAAGGATCTATTATTTGAAGAATTATATTTTTCAACAAATAATTATCGATTCCATCACAACCTGGGCTTTTCCCTTCTTTCAAATTATTAATAATCTTGATCACCCTTTCATTCAAAAGCAGTTTACTAACACTTGAATGACTATTTCGCTAAGTCTTTTTTTTTAACCAGCGGATTGGGAGGGGCGCACCCCCCCCCCCCCCCTTCGTAGTAACGCCACTGCTTTTGGGTGAAATAATTGGACAGATTTCTTGAATTCTAACAAAAAAGCAAGAAAATCTTTTCATCGCGGGAATTATGATTATGTGGGGTGGGGCAAATGGTGCGCTTGCCTTCCAATATTTTTATGGGGGCAACATTTTTGTTTTCTTTCAAAAGCAAGAAAATCTTCTCATTTCGGGAATTATTCATTATGGGGGGGGGGGGGCAAAATCAAAATATGCTTGCCCCTCCAATATTTTTATGGGGGTAACTTTTTGTTTTTCTTAAAAAAACAAAGACAAGAAAATCTTTTCGTCTCTGGAATTATGGAGGGGGGTGGGCAAAATGATATGCTTGCCCTCCATTTTTTTCCATTTTTTTTTAATGAGGCTAAGGCTCGCTCTTAGGCTGGCAATATGGATTGGTTAGAAGTAACGTACATTTGATGTAGATTATTATTGAACAATTTGCCTATAAATTGGTATAATTTAGATACACTTCTTGTATTAATTCTTTTCACTGAATATCATGAACGCGAATGAACCCGAGCGAGCGGAACGAGCGAGGGGGTAGGGAGGGTGTGGGAGGGGGTGTCCCCCCTCCCACAGTAAGAACGTTTTGCATTTTGATGCTGCAAATGGTGCAATTTGATGCATGGTTTTGAGCGTTTTATCGACGTGAAACAGTCCCACTTGTTTATGATAGCAGTTTATTTTGATGTAGATTATTATTGAACAATTTGCCTATAAAATGGTATAATTTAATACACTTCTTGTATTAATTCTTTTCACTGAATATCATGAACGCGACTGAACCCGAGCGAGCGGAGCGAGCGAGGGGGTAGGGGAGGGTGTGGGAGGGGGGGGGGGTGTCCCCCTCCCACAGTAAGAACTTTTTGCATTCTGATGTTGCAAGTAGTGCAATTTGATGCATGGTTTTGCGCGTTTTATCGACGTGAAACAGTCTCACTTGTTTAAGGTAGCAGTATATTTTAGTGTAGATTATCATTGAACAATTTGCCTATAAAATGGTATAATTTAGATACACTTCTTGTATTAATTCTATTCACTGAATATCATGAACGCGACTGAACCCGAGCAAGCGGAGCGAGCGAGGGGGGAGGGGAGGGTGTGGGAGGCGGGTGTCCCCCCACCACGGTAAGAACTTTTTGCATTTTGATGTTGCAAATGGTGCAATTTGATGCGTGTATTTGCGCGTTTTATCGACGTGAAACAGTCCCACTTGTTTAAGGTAGCAGTATATTTTAGTGTAGATTATTATTGAACAATTTGCCTATAAAATGGTACAATTCAAATACACTTCTTGTATCAATTCTTTTCAGTGAATATCATGAACGCGACTGAACCCGAGCGAGGGGGTAGGGGAGGGTGTGGGAGGGGGTTGTCTCTCCTCCCACGGTGAGAACTTTTTGCATTTTGATGTTGCAAATGGTGCAATTTGATGCATGTTTTTGCGTGTTTTAACAAGTTGAAACAGTCTCAATTGTTTAAGATTGCAGTATATTCTAGTGTAGATTATTATTGAACAATTTGCCTATAAAATGGTATTCTTGAATTAATTCTTACACTGAATATCATGAACGCTGTCTGTTCAGCAATCAAACAGAAAAAAAAAAACATGCACACGAGGGTGTAGATAGGGGCATATCCCCTCCCACACGAAGGTAATTTTGCGTTTTCAGACCTGAAATTCAGCGATCTGGTGCAAATTTTTGGTGCAATACTTTTTCATCGAAATGTTAAAATCACGGAATTTAGCTCTTATTCCGAATGTGCACCATCTGTGGGTATGTATACAGTCTAGTGAGGTAGAGCTTAGGGGAAGGGGGATTCCCCCTCCCGCTCGCGGAGCTTTTGCGTTTTTAGAATTGAAATAAAGCGATCTGGGTATAGCCGCAGTGTACTTATTTGCATGGCGGGGGGCGAGCAGGGAGAAGGCGTGGGCGAGTGTTATCTCCACCCTTCCCTTCCGATGGAGCTTTTATCTTTTTAAGGTTGAAATTGAGATATCTCTTATACGCATAATTGATGGAATCAACATTTGGGAAATCACAAAAAAAAAAAAAATGATGGGGGGGGGGGCCTAAGGGAGGAAAGGGTCGATTAAAAGGGGAAATTCCCCTTATACATGAGGGAACCTTAAGTTTTCGGAATAGTGATAAGTCTTGTGCACTCAGAATTATTCAGAATTTTTTTGTAAATCTAAAAAGTGTACTTAGCTAGGGAAAGAGGCACAGAGGGGGAGGGTTTGGGAGGGGGATACCCCCTCCCAAGCACGAGAGATTTTGCATATTTTGAATTGAAATTCAACGATCTGGTGCACACTTTGAGTGAAATATTGAACAAAAAATATCTTATTTGATGAAAGGTTGGACAGGAGACCCGCTTCATGTGCATTCATACAGTATACACGCATTTTTTTTTCCGCCTCCCAAATCCCCGGTCCAAATCTTAGGGGGGGGGGGGGGCGACCGCCCCCATCGCCCCCCCCCCCCCCCCCGGCTACGCCAGTGCTCGCACCCGATCGATATTTCCATTGTTCACGGGCACATGTAGTTGACCGCAGAAAGGGGGACACAATGAACCGCTTGACTGCCTTCACACAGCTGGATTACCAACCTGTGTGCCTCTCTGTCGACGGTAGAAAAGAATCTCGTTTGGGGGCATTAAAGGCACTCAGAGAATTGCGGAAGGAACGGGTTAATTTAATCATGCTAATCCATCCTGTTGTTAAAGTTACGCAGTGGTAGCTTATACTCTTATGCTCTTTGTAAAAGATTACCGTATGACTCAGCTTAACGATTTGTATCCAAATTGTTGCCATATCATTGTTATTTGTGCATGTAGATCTAGGACGTTATAGATCATAATTAAATTGTATATTGTGCCTCAAAGATACGGAAATCAACGACCCATATTCGCTTTTGCTGTACTCACAGCCACAGATAAAGCTATATTAATAGGTTGAATGTTTTTAAGTTGTAGTTGATAGAAAGTATGTTATATGATGGTTTTTTTTTATAATGTTGGAAAAAGATGCCTCTCTTGTGCTTTATATGTCATTTGAATTCTGTTCATGTAAATGTGTATTGTATATCTATATTTTGTAAAAAGCATGTAAACAAAAGAAAATATCACGATACGGACAATAAAAGACTGAAATGATTCAATATCAAAATGAAAGAAATCATAAATTGGGTTTCCATGTTAAAGTTTATGGGTACTAAAGTTCACCATTATCTAAAAAGTCTTTAGGGGATGCACGCCTTTATTTTTTCATTTGGAGCTGTGGAAATAAAGAAACATTTATGGACATAACATCGAGCCTTTTTTTATTTTGCTTCTGTTACCTTGACTGACTTTTTTTTGACAAATAGTGATCTCAAAAAGATCACTGCATGTCAATATTATTATTATTTATTTACTGTATGAACCTCAATTTTTATAAGTAATTAAGTGTGCGGAAAGTTCGAATATTTTAAGATATATTACATCTCCCTATTACTATTTTCAATTCTTCGAACTTCATATACTGCTTATTTAGATTAATATTCAGTTCATGTTTTCATGAAATCTTTGCGGAGTGCTGAGACTTATTGATCAGTAAGTCTTGTAAATAGGCTATTGCAATGACATCATCTACGTGCCTTCGGGAAGCAATAACATATTTTCCCAGGGACCAAGAGACGCCAAAATAAGGAAGTACAACCATATTCATTCTCCCACCATCACTGTGCACCTACACCAATAACGCGGAATGACAATTATTCTGAAAAGAAAAGCCGTGGTTTTCCCCACTAGGCTGCCGAATTTAAAGCTTTGAAAATAACTTTTGGTACGTTCCATTTTGAGTTAACAAAGGCTGTTAACAATAAAGAATACATCGTATGGACAAAACGATGAAGACGCAAACAAACATACAAAACGAACGATGCTGAAATATTTTGTGATCACAATGAGAAAGGGAGTGGGTGTAAACCAGGGTTGTATCTAGGGAGTGGCGAGCGGGTAAGTACAGCAGCTGGCAATTTCCCTACCCCAGTTGTTTTGCACGCACCTTTTCATAGGACGCATATTCTCAACTTTAATCAGAAATTAAATACAAACTAAGACAAGGTAACCATGAATAGCCTTAAAAACAGTCCTCCGGCCATTAATGCCTAGGTCAGAGTATACTCCGGCTAGTTTGTGTGGAAAACGTGTGCTATAGCTATATTATTTTCTTCCCAATGGCTTACCCGATTAAGCAGAACTTGTAACACTGACAAAGAAGTCATCATTTGGAGATCAAACTCTTCTAAGTTCTTGCACCATGCTTGTGGAATCAGTTACACAGGGCTGGGGCGGCGGCGTTTTTTCCCTAAAAGTGTGTGTATGTTTGGGGGGGGGGGTTGCAGTGGTTAGGTCCGATGTATTCCTATGTATCATGCACAAAAAAGTGCCCCCCCCCCCCTTCCCGGTTTTGCCGACCATGTTCCAAGTCACGTCCATATCCGTTCTTAGCCTTTTATCATTCCTTGGAACTAACCTCAAAACGGTCATCTTCAGAAAGGCATACAACACATACATTAAATGATATTGTAATTGCCTGCCGCATAATACTTCTTCACTGTATCTTCATGATTCCTGATCAGATGATTGAATTTTTACTGTCTCATTTTAAGTATCATTGCATTTATGAGTAAATGTCATTTAGGCCTACGCATAATGCCTTTTCATTGGGAGCGATGGGAATTAAGAAACATTTATGGACATAATATCGAGCTTTTTTGTCTTTATTTTGTTTTTGTTTCCTTGTTTGATTTCTGATTTTGACAAAAGGTGACTGTAAAAAGATCAGTGCACGCCAATATTCTTTTTTTTCTGTATAACCCTCAATTTGAGTAAATGAGTTAGCTGATGGTTTGAATATATCTCTATAAATATTCATTGTCAATTCTTCGAACTTTAATTAGCGCATTTTCCCCCTTTTTGGATATTCAGTTCATATTTTCATTTAATCTTTGCGGTGTGCTGAGACTTATCCGTCATTGAGTCGTGTAAACAGGCTATTGCAAGTGATATCATCTATGTGTCTTCGGGAAACCAAATCAGGTCTGCCCATATTTTCTCATGCAGCAATCAACATTTTGTCTAACCACCGTTTTAATAGTGTACTTGTTGTTTTGTCCAATATTCAATAGGGCTTCTCTCTCATTTCGTCTACAGATAAGATAAAAAATAGGGCGTTATATCGCAAAATATTTAGGCCTATATTACCTGTTACGACCAAAATCACTCTGAGAATGATCGCACAAAAGAAACAATCAACTGATGTTCAGGCGGTTTATTAACAGTGATATTGTGGGTACAGACTGGTAATCGGCGTCACATCAGTACAACAATGCTCAATAGAAACAGTTATAAATCGGTAGTGGAATCACTTACACGTATTAAGTAATCCTTTGAAAGTGTCCAGATACGATGTTCGATGCACAGACGAATGCTCCTTGACGCACCGATGAATGATTCCTCCGACGTAACTCCAGAGGCGCAGGTTACGATAGTCCACGGTATAGATCCGGGGTAAAATCCACGATATAATGTCCACGGCGAAACGTGCAGAGTCCAAACGTTGTGACGACCACGTCCAGTTGATGCGTTGAATGATGATTCACTTAATAATGTTCAGCTAAGAATCGAGCCCATCACAGCTTTGCCGTAGCAATGTCCATTGACACAAACATGGTGTCTATCTCCAATGAGGGCACATTAATTCTCTGCAGGCAAAATGTCTCCCAGGCCTTATCTCCACAAACATAACAGGTCAGCAGGTAACACAGGACTGACTATAACAAGTCGCTTCAGAGCCAGAAGTGACGTAACTCTCAGAGCAGAGGTGTTGGGTACTCTGCCTACTGCAGAATTTCTCTAGCTTATATACTATCTATTCACCCCTTCTAGCACATTCTGTAACTCTCTCCAACCTGGGGCCACACATTCTAGCTAGTCCAAGTTCCAGGAATCCTGGATGACTCACTGCCTATCTATGTACAAAACATCATTGCCAAGAATAACTACCAATCACATTGGGCTACAGGGACAGTGCCTCACTCAGCCAAATATGTAAGCACTTCCCAGAAAATTCTGGAAAGGGTGAAAGCATTCTAGATTGAGTGAGTTATAATGTATTTCCTCTTACATGCATGTACTGTGTAGTTACATTGTATACCACCTAGAAAATTCTCCACTGATCTGGTCAGCCTGTATGTACTATATCTATACCACATAGAATGTTCTCCATTAATCTGGTCCACCTGTGTACATACACATTAAAACAACCATGCATGCAGTACATCATACATGTACATAACTACTAGTGTGTACATTTGTGACATACCAACCCTACAGTGTTTGAAGTACAGTTCATTACATGAGGTAAATGTAACCAAATTGTGACTTCTTTTGATAATTTCATAATATGTGCCTGTGTAGCTTGTGATGCCCCCATGTTTGAATTTTGGAAAGTTCAAGGATAATATTTTCCATGTGACTTGCACTTCGCATGTAAAAACTAACGTTTCTCAGGAGGTCCGCACTAGTATTCAGTTTGAAAAGCGCCCCCGCTCCGTATGCATAGAAGTTGACCCATGCTATTGTGAGCATCAGACGGAGTATAGATTGTAGTAGACCGGTTGAGTATTTGACTAAGTGGCCATTAGAGTAAATGCTGGACCATTTGGGTATTAAACCAAGTGGTCATTAGACCAATGGTCTGTAGACCACAAGTAGCCTAAGTGGTTATTAGATTAATCGATGAATTGCCAAAGTGGATATATTCTAAGTAGGTGGAGCCCATGGGCGATATAGACGAAATGGTAATTAGACAATGTGGGTATTATACGAAATGGAAATAAACGAATCGATCATTAGACGAATACGTGAGGAGATAAAGTGAAAAATGGTAATAGGCCAAAAGGATAATTAAACCAGGGAGGTGTCTCACCTCCCTGATTAGACGAAATGGGCATAGCCCATCTGGTAAGTAGTACTTAGACCCAACAATAGTTTTTCAAAAATAGAACATACACTATGTACCAAGAGATAAATGCGCAAACAAGCCAAAGGAAAACAAAATGTGAAACCTGGGGGGAAAAAAGGGTGTTAGCCATCGGATTGTATACAGGGAGTGGGAAAGGGTTACGAATTAAGTAATCCCAGTCAAAAATTGTCGAAAAAATGCGCTTCTCATTGGACACAATGGGACTATTCACACTTTTGTACACGCTTTTATTCAAGAGCACCATTATCAAGAAATTGGAGACAAGGTTTTATTTCTTTAAGGGAACCTACTCCTACAAGCATCTGCTTCTATGTGGGTTCCCTCTACCCACAATTTTATTCATCAGTCATGAATATACCCTTGAGAATAATTCTAATTGTTTTTGCGCTACGTTAATGCTTTTTGTATATACTGAAATTATAGCGTATAATGTAGGCCTATGTGTCACTTTACATTGTCATTGATGGATGTTGTAAACACGACACTGTATGATTTGTGTGGAAACCTAATAAATGAAATAAAATGAAAAAAAAATAGCTTGACTGACATTGGACATCATGATTTAACAATATACATGTGAGCTTCTAACACTGAGAGCAAAGTAATGATTTGAGAACAGAGCCTGATAAGCTGTGGCACCATCAATTCAAATTAAACGGGGCACTTCTATTTTTTCTTCTTATATATTTTATTAAAAATAAAATAAATGGGGAGAAGTGTTTACTGAGAAAAGAGGCTCTGAAGTTAAGACGTCGTCAATATAGTGCCTAACTTCCACCTACCTGTAGCTTTGTGCAGTGAATGAAAAAAAAAGCAAAACAAAACAACACAAAACAAAACAAAGGAAACAAAATTCCATCAAAACCACAATGAACCGATTATCAGATTAAGCTGATATTTAGCACACTGCTTTTTAATAAGCATATTCTACATGACGATTACCAACTTTCAATGCGGTAACAACGATCAATTAATGCAAATCTTCGGCAAATATAATCATCCGTTGTTTTCAGAGCCTAGATGTGCCATGCAATACATTTGCTGGAATTTTTAAGTCAGTCGTTTTATTTGGGGGCAGATTGGTGGCAATATGATGTGTTTGTAAAAAAAAAAAAAGGAGAAAATTCTTCATTCTCAGCGAACGAAATAACCAACTAGGATTCTTAATCAATCTTTTGACTAGGTATTATCCTCTGTCCATTTTTAATTAATTTCTTCGTTTTTTTGGTTCCTTTTGGGGCCAGAATAATTGTATTGTTACATATGTTTATTAGGACTATTTATATAGGCATTGCAATGATTAAGACACCGAATTTCTCTTTAACATTAACATGGATTTCAAAGTCAAGATTGAACACAGTGACTTCTGCCATGGACCGGATCTGCCCTGGATAACACGTTTGGAATTTTGCAGTTCATGAAACAAAGAAATACATTGGATAAAATCATGTCGTTGTCAATAAAAAGTGGGGAAGTGAGTGGTTCAACGCTGTGTGAGCAAACTGAACAGAAACACAAGGGAGCGGCAGGTTTGTTGATCTTTTGCATCTTTAATAGCAGACTTCCTCATCAGTAAGAGAAACCATGCCGACTGTTAAGATTCGCTGGGTTTTTTTTTTGGTACCAGGTATATCAGAAATACCTGGTTGCATGCAAAAATATTTTTCCTCCCCCTTCCCCACTCGTTCTCCCTCTTCTAATTGACTTGTAGATTTCATTATGTACTTCATTCCAATGCTTGCCTAGAGAGATCATTGTTGTTGTTGTTTCACTGCAAATGATGGTAAAGTGCCGTGTGAAGACGGTTGTGAACCTGCTATCTTTTAAGAAAACGATTTGTGATGGTGAGCTATCAAACGTCTGTAGAAGTTGTCGCTTTCAACTTTTTTTTTATTTTTTCTAATGACGCTCCCGATGTTCCCACACCAAAGGTTGACATAAGTCCAAAGTAACTCCTCATTACATCTCGCATTCCAAATGATTAAATTAACTTTGATCAAAGTAATCCTCCACATACTGGGCTATATCAAAATATGCCAAGAATGTCGGAGGTGGTCGGAGGTAGTGGACATGATGTTTGGCATTTCAATGACACGTTTGTTTGTTTTCTTTTTTTTTTCTCTCATCTGTGGCCTGTATCTCTCTCCCCCCCCCCAAAAAAAAAAAAGAAAAAAAAAAAAGAAAATGAAATAAATAAAATCATTGCATCTTATATTGCTACATTCCTTTAATTAAACTGTATTCCTCTTCTATTTGTAGACGCCTTCGCAAGGAAGCTGCGTTTTTCTTCAAAATGTGTACAGAGGGTCATAGGAACACACAGCATCTCCAGTATACAAATCTCCTGAGCTGTATGGATCAAAATACATTATACGTCATGCTTGACTTCTACAGGAAGGTCACGCTAATGGTCCCTTTTTTTAGATATAGAGGGATGGGGTGGGAACGTCATCTATCGTCATGTCCCTATAGACAATAGATACAAAAGAGTTGTCTTGACATGTACAGGTAGCAGCTATTGTTTGTCACATGTTTGCTTTCAGCTAATTTGTCTATCTTTAATACAGAACAAGACAATCCAATGCTTGAGGGCATGACAGTGCGTGATGTCTGGAAATGTGAACCTATTTGACGGTTTGTAGGCTCCTCCCCTACCTTTTTTTCATACTCATTCAATATGCAGCTACCTTACACGCCCTTTTTCTTTGCATTATCAACATGAATTTTGTTAATATGGCTGAGTTCATGCTCAGCTATACCGAAATGACCCACTCAATATCTTGAATGTGACCTTGCAACTCAGCCCTAACAATTGTGTTTAAACTGTCCTTATATTTTTGGTATATATGTCATTTAAACCCGATGGTTTCTACGCAGATTTTTTTCCCACTTCAGTTTATACAATTTGGTCTATTGTCAATTCGTCTAAATTCCATTTAGTAATTCAGAATTTAGTTTATGGACATTTCGGCTAATCTCGCTTGGTCTACTGCCCACTTGGTCTAAATTTCACTATATTTAATAGACAGTCAGTCTACTTTAATTTCGTCTAATTTTCAGTTAGTTAACAAGCCATTTTTGTCTAATCACCGTTTAGGCTAATTGTCATTTGTTTCAATTTCAAATTGGAATACTCTCAATTCTTCTAAACACAAGATGCGAATGGGGCGTCTCGCAAAACATTCAAATTACCAACTTTGCTGTGATGGAAGTTAGGTCTACAGTTCATTACGCGATGTACATGTGACCATATTGTGACTTCTTCTGCTAATTTATATGTGTCTCTGTAGCTTGTAATGCCCCCATGTCTGAATTATGGAAAGTTTACCGATAAAAATGTATTGATCTGACTTGCACTTCACATGATACGACTAACGTATCTCGAGAAGATCAATACTAGCATTCAATTTGGAAATTTCATTCAATTCGGACACGTATGCATAGTAGTTAGCCCGACGTGTTAGCATCAGTCGTAGTTTAGATGGTAGTGGACCAGTTGGGTATTAGCCTAGGTGGTTATTAGAGTAACTGCTGGCAGACCAGTTTGGTATTATACTAAGTAGTCATTGTAACAAATGGTTTGTAGACTAATTCATAAGTAGCCCAACTGGTAATTAGACTAATTGTGACCGTGCACCTCAAAACGAACATAAAGTCGCACACACTGATTTTGCGCGAGGACTGAAAATAAGTGAAATGGGTCAACCTAGCCGAACTTGACTTTTTCATATTTACTGAAAGAGCGGGTCTTCTTTTACATTATGCTAAAATTTGGTATCATAAAACGGGCAGGAAAGTGTGTTTTTTAGCAGTTTATCTCGAACATTTTTGGTAGAATAGTGTGATTAGGTGTGTCTTTAGAATCCCTTTTTCATTTCTAAAAAAAAACTTGTCCACACTCTTCACTTTCAACTATGATAATTTTTGAAAGGATAGTGCTACTGCTTTGAAAGTTGGCATTAATTATGGACAAATTGTGTTAATGAGGCATGCTTAATTTCAGTTTAATTTGATAATCCCTTCATTGTTGTTACTCTGGTGGTTTACGTCCTGTTTTTTGTCCCATTCATCGCACAGCCAGCACGGTTTGGTATAGATTAAGCGCTTGAATAGACACTGTACTTCAGAGCCTCTTTTCTCAGTTCACATTTTTCCTGAGTCTGTGCTTTCTTTCCAATATTTAGATAAGTTAGGAGAGTCCTTTTGATTTGAGTTATACATCATTTTAAAGCTTAAAGTCTGCTCTTTCAGAATATGGTCTTAACTAAAAATTCATGTCTGGCGACTTTTTGTTTGTTTTGAGGTGCAGAGTCACAATCTGATAAATTGCCGAAGTGGATATAGTCTAAGAGGTGGAGCCCAAGTACAGTTTAAGCGTAATGGTATAAGTAGACAAAGTGGGTATATGACGAATACGTATAAGACACAAAGTGATACATAGGCCCAATGGTAATAGACCGAAAGATATTGGACAAAATCGGGATAGCCCATCTGGTTGTTACACTAAGTGACAATTGGACCAAATGATAACTAGAACAAACTGGTTGTAGATGAACTATAAGATTAGACCACGTGGGTTGAGACGAAACGGGTATTGGACGAAGCGGGAGTAGACGAAGCGATAGATCCCCATGGTGTGTATGACAGTAGAAGTATCAGTGTTTGCATTCGTTAGAAAAGCCTGTATAGAATCAAGATAAATTGGAAGATTTTGGCAATGTGTTTACTTTGTGTTCACATTTGATTCACAGTGTGTTTGTTGTGTGGTGTATTGTGTTCTTTCCAGCAGGCAAAAGACGCCCCCCCCCCCTAAAAGAGAAAGAAAAACAAACAGAAAAGAAAAAACGATATCCCTTTGCATGACATGTATTAATTTCCACGCCTGCCACACACTAATAACTTTGAACGACAACTATTTTTAATTGACAAGAAAAGATGTGGTTTTCCCGAGACTACTGAATTTGAAGTTTTCGAAAATGAATGTGGGTATAAATCAAGTTATACTTTGAACCAACAATAGCTGTTCACAAAAGAGCATACACAATGTATATCAACGAAAGAAATGCGCAAACAAGCCGAAGGAAAGGAAAAAAAAAAACCGTGAAAACTGGGGGGAAAGGGTGTTAGCTATCGGGTTGTTTACAGGGAGTTCTAAAGAGGTATGAAAGTGGTAATCCCCGTCAGAAATATTCAGTTTTACCTTGTACTTTCATGGAACAAAATATTTTCACTTTTACCATAGGACAATATTTGTACGCGCTTTTATTCAGGAGTATGATGATGTAGAGTTAAATACATAAATAAGTTAATATTAAAGGGGGCACCGTGTAAACTCACTTTATTTCCTCTTCTTATTTCTTTTGTTACTCTCTAAAAAAAATCGAGTGAGAATTTTCACTCTAAAAGAGGTGAATACAAAAAAGAGTGAATTTAGAGTGAAATTGAAGTGAATTTTGAGTGGAAAGGTTCATTTTCACTCGTTTTAGAGTGACGTCAGGGATCACTCCAAAATCTTCGAGTGATCCCTGAGGTCACTCCAAAATGAGTGAAAATGAACATTTTCACTCGAAATTCACTCCAATTTCACTCTAAATTCACTCTTTTTTTGTATTCACTCCTTTCAGAGTGAAAATTTTCACTCGATTTTTTTAGAGAGTAGAATATAAACAAAAATAAACGGGTGCTGTTGCGAGTCCCCTCCACCCCCCTCCCCCATCCGACACTTTTATGGACAAGTGCTTCATGAGAAAAGAGGCTCTGATGTTTCGATTTTATCTATACAGTGGGTAACTTGCACCAAGCTGTAGCTCTGTGCAGTGAATAAAAAAGAAATTCGAAACAAAACTCCATATCAACCACAATGAACGAAGTGTCAGATTATATTGATATTTGAGCACAATCTATTATCATATTCTATTGTCATGATGAGTACCAACTTTCAATGTAGTAACAAAAATCAAATGCAAATCTTCTGCCGACTCGATGTGCCATGAAATACATTTGCTGGAAAATTTGAAGTCAACCATATTTGTAGGTAGGTTGACGGCAAAGAGATGGGAAGAAAATAACCAATTTAGTTTTTTACACAACCTAATGACTTTGCTTTAACCTCTGGTCATTTATTCATTTATTTGTTTGTTTGTTTGTTTGTTTGTGTGTTTGTGTGTTTTTTGGGGGGGCGACCTTTTTATTGGGGGGGGGGTGGCGGAATCATTGTTTCTGTCACATGTGTTTATTACAACTATTTATAAAAGCATTGCATTGATCAAGACGCCGAATTTCTCTTTAACATTAACATGGGTTTCCAAAGTCAAGATTGTCCATCGTGACTACTGCCAGGGACCGGATCTGCCCTGGAGAACACTTTTGGAATTTCCCAATTCATAACACAAAGAATCAAGTAGGTGAAAATCATGCCGTTCTGTATAATAAGTGAGGATGTTGGTGGATCAAGGCTCACTGAACAATCTGAATAAAACCCCAAGGGAGGGACAGGTCTATTGATCTTTTGCACCTTAGCTAACTTCCTCATCAGAGAGGGAAACCGTACCGACTGCTAAGAGGCTTTGGGTGCCTTGGTTTTGCAGAAATACCTGGTTGCATGCAGACTCGGCAAATATATTTCCTCCCTTCCTACCTCCCCACCCTCTCTCTTCTGATTGGCTTGTACAGTCACTTGTACTTCAATCCATTGCTTGCCGAGAGTGATGTTTGTTTGTTTGTGAAGGTGGGTTTGTTTGGTTGTTTTTTCCAGTGTAAGCATTGGTAAAGTGCCGTGTACAGAAATGACTTTGGATGGTGAGCCCACAAACATTTGTAAAATTTGATTCTTTTAGTAGGGTTGTTTTTTTTTTTCTTTTTGTGATGATGGTCCAAATGTTGACAGGACAAAAGTTTACATGAGACTAGAGTGATTTGCTCATTACAGGTCGCATTATAAAGTAAGTAAAGTAAGTAATTTTGCCAACGCTGAGCTTGAAACGACTATGCCAGTGAAGTTGAAGGTTGATACATGTTCGCATTTCAATGAAATATGTTTACTTCATCTGTGGCCTACAGACTGTATACTATGTCTCCCCCTCCCATGCACACACCAAAGTGAAAACAATATTCTGGATAATAATAAGAGCATTCAACTCCTACATAGCTACATTCCTTTGATTTATCTCTATTCTTCTCCTTCTTTTTGTGCACGCCTTCACAAGGAAGTTACGATCCCTTTCAAAAAATGATATTCAAAGTCACAGTCACACGCACAGCATCTTTAATATTTTTTTTCTCTCTCCTTGAAATGAATTGATCAGGATGGTGTCATTCGTGACTTGTGCTGGAATTTCAATCCGATCCTTCCTTTCTTTGGAGATAAAGGATTGACTGGGGAGCGTCACCTCTTTTTTTTTTTTTTTTTTTTTTTGCATGCTCTTCGAATGAAATGGCAACAGACAAAAAATAATTATGTTGCATTGTCTTGTACAGGTAGCGGTTTATTTGTCATGTGTTTGCTTTTAACTTGATTCCAGTTAATTTATCAATTTTTCATGCAGAACAAGCCGATAAATTGCTGGGTGGGCCGATTGCGTGTCAAGTCTGAAAATGTAAACATTGTCAGCTTGTAGGCCCTTCCCCTACTTGTCTAATAATCATCTTAGCTTGCACCCCTTTGGATTCATATTATTAAAAAGAATTTTGCCAATGTGGCTGAGATCATGCTCAGCTACCGAATGACCGACATAATACCTTGAAGATGGCATTATGATTAGCTTTAGCATTTGTCTTTGAACTGTTTTATAATACTTTATTCATATTTATGTAAATCAAACAATACAAATTTTAAATCAAATGAGAGATGAAATAGACTTTCTATATGCTGGCCGTTATTGGTCTTAAAGCTCATAACCATCTACAGTGACTTTAAGGGACCTGAATTGTCCTGGAGAACGTGTTAGGAATTTTCCGATTTATGACATAAAGAAATACGTGGGAGAAAAATCATGTTTGCGTGAAAACTGTGGTTTGACGGAGTCTTCACGCTGACTGATCAAAAGAACGATTGTTTCCTGTGTCATTCAAGTATCATTGAATTTGGAAGTCAATTGTAATCAGGGTCAAGTCTTCACCTCCTCTGGGAGCTGTGAGAATTCAGAAACAGTTATTAACATGATATCGAGCAAATATTTATTCGATCTCTCCATTTGTTTTTCTCCCACATGCACGTCTCCAGGATTTAACTGCCATTGATTTTCCTCTCCACAATTTGTCATTTTACTGCAAAATCTATTTCTACGATCCAGCCAAGCCCCCTCTCCTATACTTTCATAACTTTCATTCCTTATTTTTTTTCTTCTCTTCTCTTATTTCCCCCTCTCTCTCCCTTCTGTCAACATCGTCTTATCTCTTCTCGACTTACCTTTCCCCCGCGGAATTCTTTATCCTTTCTTCATTGATTCCGCTTTCCATGGTCAACATTGTTCGCCGACTGCGCTCTTTTGGGTTTCATGAATCTTTAGTTCTCACTCCTATATCAATGATTTTGCAACCTTCAACTCCTCTCGCTTCCTCTTCCGTTCTATTTCATCTTTCTCCTCCTAACAATCTCCGAACATATTGCTTGATTCTCACCCTATTCTTCCTTACCCCTCTCTCTGTTCCCCTCTTTAGCGTTTCAACTAGTGCAGCTTCAACTTCCTGCCCATTACTGTTCCCCACTCTTCACTTACAATAATCCTTACAACCCCCATATTTCGCTTCCGTCTTCAATTCTAATTTTTAGACTCTTCTTCTGCCACTCAACTATCCGGTCAAGGACTACATGCACATGGTGTCAACTCAAACATTTCTCTTCCAATATCTGGAATTTGTGTCTTTTGTGTTTTGTTTGTTTACTTGTTTAAATGTTTTCTTTTAAAAACAAATCTTCCTTTAACTTATTTTAGCTTCACATTGACAATGAACAGTTTAGTACCCTACTTTTAAATTAGAACAGAGGAAAAATTCACATAAATCTGCCGGTTTATTATCTTTACTAAACACACAAACCATCAGGCGCATCAGTTCACCCACAACTCTTAGTGGTTGCCCTCCCCACCACCACAAGTCCATATCTGCCTACCCTTAACAAGTCACGAAAATTACTTGATCAGATGACCTCCCATCAAACCCAATAAAAAATAATCAATGGATGTTTCTGTAAAGCCACTATTTCAAGAGACGACAGAAGGGCAGTGGAGAAACTAACATATCCCGATAGATGAGTAAGAGAGGATTAGGCCCTAAGTAATTATTCTGTACTTCATACAGAGCAATGTCAATACCTACATGAAGGCACCCCCAAACAAACAAACAAAAACAAAATAACACAAAACAAAACAAAACAAAACAAAACAAAACAAAACAAAACAAAACAAAACAAAACAAAACACGACATATCCGAAAATCAATTCCAAGAGCTATCTGTCACTTCATTTTGTTTTCTCTTGATACTTGCAATACTACGTCAAGCCGGATCAGGTAAACAAGCAGGTAGGGCTAACGGTTTATTTGGAACTCTTTGGAACTTTCAGCAATACGAGGCAGCAATACAAGACATACAGCAATACAGCAATACAAGACATTTGACGCTTAGGTATGAGGGCGCTATTTAAGCTCTTCCATGTCTTTCATTGACCTTCCATTTACGAACCTAAATTCGCAAGACTGATTCACAGTGCATTCAAGAGTAAGTCTGTTTTAGGAATGGAGATGAAGATGAAGATGATAAACTTCAACCCTTAAGTAAATAATATTGCTAAGCAAGGATAACAATGTTTTCCATGTTCTACAATGGTTTCTAAGTTCTATGTGTACACGGATCCTTTATTTAAAGAACGTAACTTTTTGATGATTTTTGATATGAACCAATTCTTTCTCGCTGTTTTCATGCACACTTTATGTGAACAACATTTTGATAAAGTTTCTTGATATTTCCTTCACTGAAAATAAAAATGATTAAAATACTAGAGAGATGAATATATTGTATATCAACAATATAAATATACTGCGTTTCAACATACACTTTCAAATAAAAAAAACTGTTTTATGGAATGATTTGCCAAATGTAATATATTTTTTTTAATCTAATAGACTTTCAATAATTTAAAGAAGTGAAGTTCTTTCTTGTTCATAAAGATAATACAATATTATAAGTTTCAGTTTCTATCCAGTGTAAAAGCACCACGCTTTGGTCACTGTTGCCTCCTCCTTCTTATTGTGTTCTTTCTGTAGCATAGTTGTCTTGTTTGTATTGTATTGATGTAACTATTTCATTGTAATACTGGGGATCAGCCCCCCCCCCCCCCCCACAAAAAAAAAAGACGAACGGTCCTTGTTGATCCCCCTTAAACTGAAATAACTGCTTTTATGCTGTGTTTGTCTGTTGTGGAATTGTTATACGTTGAACATTTTCCTGTATTGTTCCAATGTTCTAACTGTGCATGTATTGTTCCTGTATTCCTTGTAAATGCTTGTTATCAGGATATGGAAATAAATGAAATGAAATGAAAAATGAAATGTTTGTATTACAGTTCCTGCGTTAGCCCTTCTCTCTCCCTCTCCCGCTCTCTCTCTCTCTCTCTCCCTTTTTCCTTCTCTCTCTAGTCTCTCCTTTTCACTATCTGCAATGGAGTGCCAATCTGCAGTCATGGATTTGAATAGGCCCAAACAAAGTTCACCACACTGTGCAGCTTTTACTGTGCTGCCGCTAGCTGGCGCCATTTCATCGACGAACTATTATTGTCTGTCGAATTTGATGTCAACATCATCCAGTTCTCCCATCCAGTAAAAATAATAAGGTAATAACCACCCAAACGCTTTGCATTCAAAATGACTTCCTACCCGACGATTTTTTTTCCTTTTTTTTGTGTGTGTTTTTTTTTTTCTCGAGCAGGAATGCTGTTTGTCTCTGTAGTTTATGTGTAGAAATAAATTGCGAAAATTAGACATTTAGGACATTTAGGACAGGCTATGATTTTAAACGGTGCCACGTTCACACGTCCGACTTAGTCGATAGCGTGTCATTATATGATTAAGTTCGCATATTAATCTCTTCAGATTCTGGTGGAAGGCTCAAACCCGCCACAACCTAAAATGTCGCCAAATGCCATATACTACAATAAAAACGTTTCTCGCGGTTCGGTTCCTAAAACATGTATGATAGCTTTCATTCCATGTCGTGATTGACAATAAAGATTTCGTCACTTTTTCGTGTCCAAAAGTAATGTCTCTATAAAATAATGTATAGCTACTGGTCACTTGACAGAAAAAACAAAAAACAGAGACAAAATACGATCATGAATTGACATACAACCTACATCAAAGCAAATCTTGGTATTTACTCTACAACGTTGCTCGTTAAAGGGTAACAACAATCTGTCTGTAACAGTCACATAGATTTAAAAACAAAACAACACAGAATGCTCCCCAAAGCATGTCAAAGTTGCTGTCTCAGAATAATGTGGAACACACGGGTTTCGACATGGCACTCATAGTTACTTGCAGTTGAGTATAAATATAACAGTATTAATTTATCGATTTCCTTTAACGTAAATGAAAATTTCAACATGCCAACGTATGTACGAGCTGTAGCGACGTGCTTGCTAACATTGCCTTTGAAGATAGAAATGACAATGGCAACTTTCTTGTCATATATCCGGTGGAAAAAAAAGTTTTTACTTCAGTTGTTTGTGCGCATCTCCTTATACTGTGAAATTAAATGAACTCACGTATTCCGTCATATATATAATTATATATATCTATATATATATATATATATATACATATATCTATATATATATATATATATACATATATATATATATATATATATATATATATATATATATGTATATGAAGACCTATAAGAACGACCTAAGTCGATTTTTGGACCAAAAAACAGTTTGACATGGGAAATTGTAGCTTATGCATGGACTCATCATGTGTATAAATGATAAAGCCTAATTACCCCCGGAATTGCCTAAAATGAATGAGTTAAATATTGTATGAATGTAAGAATGAAGGGCTTGGGTCATTCTTAAATTCATGTTATAGCGCCCTCTCTCGTCCTCTCATCTCTATAGCAGAATACCATGTATCATTCAAAGAACGACCCACGTCCATATGATTCAAAGAGCGACCCAAGTCCATCACACAAAATGGCCTCTCCACAAGTAATATAAACGTTGATTGTCATAATAATATATATTCTAATTTGTATATAAGTTTTTAAAGTTTATTCCAAATGGACTTCCATGGACTTGGGTCGTTCTTATATTCAGATACTCATATATATATATATATTTATATATATATATATATATATATATATATATATGTGTATATTGTGTGTGTGTGTGTGTGTGTGTGTGTGTGTATGAGTGTGTTAATACGTGGTCAGAGGCCTAACACCGACACAAGATCTGATGCGCGAGATGCATTTCAGTACGCTTTTTCATCTAAGTAACTGCAAGACACACCAGTTTATTTTCTGCCGTTCATGTTTATATCAATCTGTATTAAGTTTCTCTTTGTCATGCAATACAATAATTTTTGTTTGAATTGCTGCTAGGATTGCACCATAACAAAATGTAGGCCAAACCCCCTTTCATTCCTAGTTCTGAACCGACAGCATTCATGATCGGGTCAATATCAAATATTTTGTTCTAATTGAAAGTAAAGGGCAAGTGAAGTGTGAATTTATTTGCCCATGATCAGTTAATATCCGACTTATCCTTCCATGTGTCTTTACTTAATTTCTGTTTTCCAACCTGTAGTTCTACCTACAACGTGTGAGTCTTAGCATATTAAAATTGTTTTCTATACAGTCATAGTGACCAAGATGAATTCTACAATGATTGAATATGTGTGTGTGTGTGTGTGTGTGTGTGTGTACACAGGATAATAAAACAAGATTATTTTGAATGATAGTTTGCTTAAAGTGTATGCTTAGATGTGTTTGAAAGGGTAAAAATTTGAGATATAAATGAGACCGCAAATTTGCAAATAAAGCAGAGAGTTTTAACTTTATAAAGATAACGTTAAAATGTCTGTGTGCTTATTTCTCTAGATACAATATACCTTTTCATTCTTTGATTGTGTTTATGGATGTTTGTGTGTGTATATAAAGAACGTGATAAGTGTATTAATTATTTTGAGAGTAGATGTGTGTGTGTGTTTGCGTGAGTATGTGTATGTGTGCTGTTGTTTTTTATGTGAGTAATAGCAGTCATTGAAAACTTTTTATCAGGCAAGAAAAAAGATGATAATCATGAATTAATCGAAGAAATATTGCGTGAATCAAGACGAATTTCGATCATTAGTAGCCAAGAAATCGATTTTCGCCGCTATACTCAACGTCGCAACAATTGTCATTATAATCACCAGCATCATCCAAACACCCTTTTCATTTCTAAGTGAAATATCTTGTTATTTCACATTGCCACTATAGGTCATAATCAACACATCTAAGACAGCCTACATCAACACGAAACAAAAAAATTCTACAAATCGTCTGATTAATTTAATTCTGATTCGATTACGCGTTGTGTTCTATTGATTCCTTTTTCTAAATGGTAATCTAATTCACTGAACAGGAAAATGATACAAAATGATGACTAAATGCAAGTGTGATTATTATGCTGAATCTTATTTTATTACTTGGTTGCTCACGTAAACGTAAAAGGAAAATACTTTATAAAAATTCTCTCATTCGGTTCGCTTTTAACCAAATATTCTAGATGTTATTCTCAAATATCCGGGCCTTCTTCAGAAATCAATGCATTGCATACAATGTTCAAATTGGAGAATTATTCAAATGAAGTCAAATGTAAGGTAAAGAAAAAAAAAAACAGAAGACGAAAGGAATGCTTGTATAACATTGGTCTTATTTGTCTAAACTACATGACTTCACCATGACCCTAGCGTGTGTGCAGAATAGAGATCCAGAAGAAGTAACATGGTTATATTCTATGAGTGCACTGTAAAAATTCCGACTTTTCTATCTTGAGGAATAATTAAGCGCCTTTGTGTGTCGTATCCCCGGAAATCTCAATTGCTAACTAGAGCTCTAATGGACATCTAAATAACTTTATGTTCTATGACATTTAGAAGACTCAGAATCTTTCTCGGAATTCCTTTTTTCCCCCTATGCATGCTTACATGTTTTCACAAGTTGCTTATTCTTTTAACGAACTCCTGACTACAAAAAAGAAAGAACAAATATATTCTAACTTAGGAGTACATATCATCACACTGCTACTAAATTGTAATTTGTTTGAACAGAAGACAGTGACATAATGGAAAGATCTATATTTATGTGAGCTATAAGTTGTAGAGAATCCATGTGCTTCCGTTGTTGGTCAAAGTTAGAGTCATACTGTCATACAGCTCCACTTGAACCTGCAATGAGGACGAAAAGAAAATGAATTACGTGTACACACGTTCCTTCAGCAGTCAGGCACAGGCGCAGAAAACTGCGCCTCCCGCCAGGCGCAGAAAACTGCTACTTTGGGGTTATCCGCCCGAGCGCCGAGCAAGTGTGCCCGCTACAATCGATTCTCGTAGTTTCCGCGAACAGTCGGTTCCATTGATATCGTCTGTGTACCAGGCGCCCGTTACTGCTTTTTACTGATTTGCAGTGCACTAAGTACTGTATGCAAGACAAATTGCCAAAACACGATAGTATGTATGTGTATACTGCACTGTATCACCATAATTATATCGAAATACAGCATGCATCAGGCACATCCAGAGCCACACGCTCTCACCAACAAACACCATGCGCTATATAGGTCTCTCCACACTGACCATAGCTCATTTATAAATCAAGAAATAGGCTAGTGAGATTGAGAATGAAGTAGGAGTTATTGGGATTACCTTGCTGTTACGATGTTACGCTGTTCTGCTTCCTTTGCAGAATCATCTGCAATTAACTCTGATAACTCATGTTTAACTATATGTATAACTCTGTCTCTCTGGAATCTAATCTAAAACTGCAATACCTATCGCATAGCCCCTGCCTCTGTGCTTTGCCCATGGTCAGTTCAAGACCAGGGAGGTACGAGGTAGGCCCCACAGAGAGCCTGGCCGCACTTTCACAACACTTTCCTCGTTTTAAAGGGGAAGGCTAGTAACTGATCAGTGGGAATCAGTGGAAATGCTGGGAGATGATTGTTCCAATCCTTATGGGATTCATTCAAGAGTTCATTGTATATCTATTGTTGTGTGAAAATGATTTGCTTCAGAACGGTCTCATATTCAAGTAATGTGCAGATTAATGCTCCGTCACTGACCAGGGACGCTAACCTGGAAGCATTAAACTGCACATTACTCGAATATGAGACCATTCTGAAGCAAATCATTTTCACACAACAATAGATATACAATGAACTCTTGAATGAATCCCATTAAGAATTGGAACAATCATCTCCCAGCATTTCCACTGATTCCCACTGATCAGTTACTAGCCTTCCCCTTTAAACTGCTGCCCTATGTTTACTCAACAGAGATAAGAACCCAACCTGCCGGGGAGAGTACCACAGAGAAGAGAGAGGGGGAAAGAGATGATGCGTTGAGAGATGGAAGGGGGCTGTGCTGGGGGAGAGAAAGGGAAAGAAGCCACGAGAGGAGATGAGAGAGGAGAAGGGAGAGAGGAAGGTCTGATAGGAAGGAGTACATTTCTGTTACACTAGCCAACACCTGTTGCACAAGGCTAAAAAGAGGGCAAACCGGTGGTCATTCAAAAAACATTTACCTAATTATGTATTCCGACCAGAATTACGCCAGATGTCAAGGTTTTATTCCCCTAGAAATGATTATTATGCAAGATTAGGTATTTGGCTTACTACAGAGGAAATATCAGAAAAGTGTCAAGGTTAGAATTTTCGTACGAAATTAATATCGATTAGGTGTCTTCATCACCTAAATTTTCTCCATGCCTTTTACACTACGAGCATCGCGTGGCATGATGGGTATTGTCATTATAATATTCATGATAGCAGAAATCGGCGCTTTTCGACAGGCGCAGTTTTCTGCGCCTGTGCCTGACTGTTCAGGTTACTATAAACATTGCCAATGCATCACATATTATTCAGGCTTTCAAATATTCAAAGAAGTGTTTGTCAGACATATCTAATATTTGCTTCTAATGTGACCCTGCACTTATTAATTTTCGTCAAATTTAAAGAGCGAGAGAAATAGAGGTTAATAAATATTTAGACGCAATATACTATCTTTCAAATTTACCATGCTATGAACTTGATTATTTGAGAAAGGCCATGAGCAGCAGCTGTAGAAAGAAGAAGAATACGAGAAGGACAAATTGCTAAATCAATTGCGAAATCTTGGGTAATAATATTTTGTGTATGATTTTCCATTTTCCTGTAATTAAGTAAAAAGAATATTATTAATATCTAATTGAGCTAGAGCTATCCGAATAAAGACCGAAAGAGAAATCATGCGATTATTCTTTAACTCATGTGCCATGGTGTAAACCACCTGTGTGCCACACTTTGCTGAGACACCAACGTAGTTCTGCTTCGGTAAAATATTCTGCTTTACAAATCCATTTAAATTTCACAGATTTCTTCTACCCTCGACATGTATTGAGCAAAGTTGTACGGAAAATGTCTAACTTTTCTTTGATGTAAATTGCATTCACATATTTATGATTATTTTCTTTCAAAAGAACAATAGATGCACTGTTGTAGAGGCATAACTTTTGCACACAAAGCATTGACAAAAATTGGGAATTTACTTTCAAATCCAGTGAGCAATAGCGGTTGATATCTAGTCACTCCATAAAATGCAAGCTACGTGTGACAGGAACTGTCTCGCGAGAAACGCTTTCATTTGTATTTTTGGCATTTGGAGATTTATCGATTGGTTTTCGCGAGTTTGTGCTTTTGAGCAGAATATGCGAAGTTGGCACCCGGACGACTGAGTCGGGGGTGCGAACGTGGCACATACAGAGTTAAAATTTGTGAAAGCTATTCAGTTAACACCAATCTGTCTTGTGTAATTTGTTGAAATGTTTAACAACCGAAAAATAAGTATTCACAGGAAATTTCACCAGTACCTGACTCTCCGGTGAAGATGAACTTATCGTCCTGTTTTGCCAGTCCTGATATCAGGAGACCCCGCTAGGTCTAGAAGGGAAGATTGAACGAAAAATACAATATCGTTAAACCAATTGCAAATTATTTAATGTGCGGCCATCTTCTTGTTGGCCTGAGGTTTTACCCCCACCAAAATGAAGAAAAAAAAACCACACACACACATACACACACACACATAAAAGAGCTGAACTACGAGTTCTCTCTAAAACACCCACGTTTTGGCCTCCGTCAAACTAAATAGCATGCACCATGAGTGAAATTGAGGAAAGAAGGTTTCCTTTGTTGTTGTTGTTGTAAGTCTTCAACAGCAGAAACTACGAAAACAGGATGGAAGACATACGTCCCTCAAACATAACTTCTTGGTTACGAGAGGAAAAAAAAATGTTCAAAAGAGGACCAAAAAAGAAAAATCAAAGAGAATCTGTAAATGGTAGAAAATAGGAATTCTGAACAAGGCAACTATTTCAAATTGCAAAAAACAAAAAACAAAAACAAAAACAACAAGAACAACAACAACAAAAAACTATCCCCTCTTTCTGGGTCATTCCCTGTAGCCATTAAATTATAATTACATGGCTCAGGTATGGAAGAAAAAAACGATCCTAATAAATTGTGACAGGCTAAGGAATTTAATAGGATCTCTTTGTTTTACTTTTTTAAGATCTCGGTCATTTCAAAACCAATTTCCATTAATTAACGTTCGGTTATCTTCAGAATTGCATGTTGATCAAAAGTTCACAGGGTGTCACTTGGTGAAATAAGGAGAACAAGGAGACTTTTTTCATCCACTGTTGTTCTTTCTCTTTGCAAAGTAACGTTTTGACTCCATCCATTGACGTATATACCTTATGCTAAATGATGCCTGTTAGATATGTTATCTGTGCTGTTACCACCAAAAATGTGATTTGCAGATATGCGTTGCTGTTAAAAATATATGTTAAATGATTAACTGAACGAATGGGGGCATTGCTTTATTCTAAAAATATTGTTTATCATTTGCTGCAGTGATTTGATAAAAAAAGAAAATGCTTGAGTTATCATAATTCATTACTTGATGCATATGCGTCACAAAGCATCCTACATGTAAACATTTCGTATCTTTACTTTTTCTTTGAAATAATCATAACTGTAGACGGTTAATTCTAGAAACGATTCCATTATTATGTGCAACCGTTGTTCACATTTTGTATATTTAACAGTATTTAATATTTGTTGTACTGATTAACTTTTTTTTTCATTTGAGTTGTTTTTACATTCTTACTGCTGTTCGGAAGAACTTTTTTTTTTTCAGGAACTATATATTAACAACAGACTAAAAAAAATACCGATCTGTCTTTGCAACCCAACTCATTGCTCTGAAAAGGGAAAGTCAGAGCAAATAAGAGACATTAAACAATAGACTAAACACCAAAATACAAATACCATCAAATAATGAATAAAAGATACATAGGTGAGAGAGCCATAATGGATTTACAATGCTGAAGCAAAGTTCATAATACACAGCATTATGAATACCTTACATTGGGCTTATTCTACACGAACGCCCCGATCTTGAAGACGACGTTGTCCTTTATATACATGTGGAATGAGTCAATGCAGCATTTTGAGTGGAACACATCATTGGAAGTTTGACCTACATGCGACAATCTGATCACAAGTTATGAATTCTTAAAGTTCTTATGCAATCACTGCTTGATGAGAGGGCTTGTGCAGCTTATCATGTCGTATGCGTGGAATGACATAAGGACAATATAAATGGTATCTGACGAAATTTTACAAATTTCACCAAATTACACACAGATCGCTTGAATTGACATATTCCTTCTCCATTCGGAAAGAAGGCAGTTCATGGGAAATTTTGTTATGCAAAAAAAAAGTTGAAATATATCATTTTTTTAATAATGTCTTTATATCGCTTTACACATGCACCACCACAACCCTTAGTCATGACGCTACTGAAAAATCATAAGCATTGAACGGATAGTCCGACTTTCCTCAAATATTCCCTGATGTGAATTACTATGTTATTACCATCGCTGAATTCTCTCAATTCACATGTAGGACCTAATAAAAGTGAACTTGTCCTTTTTGCCTGTAAATTATTTACTTTATAGAATATCTTCCACAACCTATTTAAACCTCCCATTTACCCATACATGAAATCATTGAGTGTGATTATCGCACTCGATTGCTTTATAATCCTGGGCTGTCTTTCCTGATCATTAGGAAGGGGGGGGGGGGGGGCAATGGTGAAAGACTTTATATGCCTGCAGGACCTGTGAAAAAAAAAAAAAAAAAACTAGCCACGTGAATGCTCTCAGCAAGTCATTTAATAATATGCTACATAGCTTTATTTTTTTTTTATAAAACACAATGAGCAAAGGAGGATTATAAACCTATTAGCTTATGAACAGAAATGTAAATGAATACAACTGCGCTCTCCGTTAGGACGTTGAAAATCAACTTTTATTCACTTTCTGACTGTATCATTCCCGCCTTGAGTCTCCTAGAGGAAGCATCGCTTTGCTTAATTTTTTTGTCAGTTTGGACTTTTGAATTACTTTACCTACTTTATGGATAGTCCTCTGTATTTTGCCATTAAATGAAAAGTTGAAAGATCGGATTACTCCTGGCACATACACAGACATACATACTAACCGTAGTACTTCTCGTACAATCCGTTCCTCTTGAGGAGTTCCTCCAAAAGTGCCAGGGCTGTGAAGTGTACGACATTTGAAACAGTTGATTTCAGATTACAGAAAGGTATGTATATGCATACAACCCTTTACAGACACATACCCACGCATGTAAATTGTTCATCACGGTTACTGTACGACCTGTGTACAGGTCTCTTTTTCACCTACAAATCTTGTAAACGCAATCTCAATGCAATTACCAGAACATCAAAGAGCTACAATGGACTCTCTTATGTCAAGTCCCCTCACCTCCCCTTCCCGCATGAAAGAGTACCCATCTCCCACAAAAAGCACATTATTTTCAATATCTGCTACAGGTGCTTTTTTATACAGAAATCAAATTAAACAGGAATTATATTTGAAATACTGTATAAAGGAATATAATCATTATGTAAAAAAAAATACGCAAAAAAATAATCTCCGTTAATTCATTTGAAATATGGACAAGTCATATTGGACTTATTTTTCTTCTGATATGGATTTCAAGGAGATACGAATTTTCGCAGAATTTGTACTTAAAATCGGAAATTTATCAGTGTCAATTTGTATATTATCCTTTTTTATTTAGGAAAATTATTATGATGAGTCTAAAATGATTGACATTGAAGAAAATGTTTTCAGGTTTTGTGGATTATACACTTAATAAATAACCTTGGAAGGATTGGCTGACAGCGGAATTGTAGAGAGAACTTTAGACTGTCAGAGTACAATGGGTGGTGTAGTGTGTTTTAAAAAGGTTGTACAATTTTGCTTGAAAAAAAAATTAATGCTCTCATTATTCACATGCATAAACACGAGGCGGTTTTCGGACAGCCTTCCTCAGGGCGACCATCCCATATTCTTCCCCTGACCCTTAATCTACAACTGAAGAGTTTATTCGCAAAAAAACAAAAACAAAAAACCCGATAAGTCAATTTTTGAAGATTTTGAAGTACGGCTTCTGTCATAAAGTACAGAATAATAGCTTTTAAATGATATATTGGTCACTAAAAGGTACATTTTTGAAGTCATGATGAAAAGAAACACAGAGTTTCTTTCTATTCTCTTTATTTTCTTGACCTTTAATCGTAAATATTTCCATTTGGCAAAGATGGACTTATCGGTTTTCGCGAACAAAATCTTCAACTGTTTAATTTTATTCCTCAACCTTATCCCGACTCTAGCTCATCCTAACTCTTTTTCGTTTCTTTTTTTTTTAGTTTCTTCGCCATTCTTCTGTCTTCAAATATTGTTTGGAAATTAAACATTGTTACGTTCCCTGTTATTCTTGTTGTTGTTTAAGAGAAAGAAAGAAGAGAGAGAGAGAGAGAGAGAGAGAAGGGGCCCTATACCCCATTAAATTCCCTTAAAAGTGCGTTATCTGTGCTTCAAAATAATTACGGTTAGAAAAACGATGATGTATACGAACAATTTATCTTGTTTTGAGTGATCTCTATGTATTGCAAGCCCAGGATTTTAATGCAACACTCTTTTCTATAATATCTTAAGGGTATGAACATCTATGCTTATTCATACTCCTAATATCGCATGTTATAATGTGTCTCTTATTCACATGGATGTCTTGTATATGTAAATGTACACGCGCTCCGAACATCAACAGGTGACAGAACAGAAATTGGTTTTACTTTCTCTCTTTAATACTTAGCCTACCTTGCCCCAAACATCTATCCTCAATCATGTTATTCCAGAATTGGAAATATTTAATGCAATGCAGGAGTTACGGACACAAGCTATATGTAGACCTCTAAGAAATTATATTTAAGATATCATGGTGATATAAACCAAACACAACAACAACATACAATACGGGACAACCATAAGGCTCTCCCTCAAAACACAATAACCTCTTCATTGCCTTTGGTCATAGACACACGATATTATCATTAGAACCTGCGGGGAGGGGGAAACATGTTCAGTTGCTTCTATTTGTATAATATGTGTGTGTCTTTACGTATACTAGGGACAACTATGGACAATGTGTGAAGACTTACCAGGCTCTCTCTCGAAGATGACCCCTTGTTCACGTTTTGCGACGTCCATTTCTGGAATAGAAAAAGACGAATAAAACAGGAGTGTTGAAAAGAAGTCAAAACAAAATTATAAAGTATGATTAAATCTGCTTGTATGGCAGAGAACGAACAGGCCAATAATGTTTACCCTGTAGCAGGAATCTTTAGAGTAGAAAGGAAAGCATATTATAAAGGTGTCCAATTTTGACAAGTCTTCGCGGCGCTATACTGAATCTGGTAGAAGCAAATATCCACTGAATGAAGAAAAAACAATATCTTTTCCAATATGCGTTTTTATAACACATTAAACAATTAAAATGAAATATCTGACTGTTTGAGAAACATACATTGCATGGGGATCGTTTGAGAAAAGAAAAATATTTGGTAGGTAACAATTATATTAAAAGACAAGAAAATGTGAGAATGAGATTTTTCAGTGTCATACAAATTGTTGGCGGGAATAATAATGATAATAATAATTGTAATACGCAGCAGTGAATGGTGAATCATGGTCGATGACAGACATGAATGTTATTATAACATATGACTACCTCATATCAAGACCTAGAAAGAACATAACTATCCTATTAGTTGATTACCCATCACGTGACATACGGTTTGTGCCATCACACGCTGTCTCTGTCTGCCGTGGAATTGTGAACGAGGGGAAATGGAAATCGGATGGCTGATGTCTCGTAATTTCATCGCCATCAGTGTTAAACTCAAGATTGACTCTACTCTTTTTTATATAAAATTGCACCGTTTTGATGTCATATTCTTTTTTGTTAAAGTTCATTAGAACCAAATCTTTTTTAAGAAACAAGATCGTTATAATGGGAGAACACTCTATTGCTATTTATTAAAAGAGCAATGGAGAATAAGATTTTTAGATGAGGGGTTATGGTGTATTTATGAATTCATTACGCAATAAAAGGCACAAGCCACGGAGTTGGTATATGAATTGAGATTAAAAAGGATGTATAGTATCGGGGGAGATGGGGATTGGGCTTTTCACTTATTTTTTTCACTTTTAAAGTTTATTAGATGGAAAGTCGATTTTGGATTGGCTGAGACATCCCAAAACAAAGAAAATCAAAAGTGATCTTACAAAAGGTGGGTAACATTTTTTATTAGGTCACTTTGTTCTAGGTATCTCCGCCATGTCAAACCCGAATTTCATCCAATAAATGTAAATGTCTTGAAATTATATGCTTTTTCATAAGCGGTTTAAGTTAAGTCTCAACCAGAACTATACGTTCCCTTTAACTTGTATCGGAACTACTAGGAAATGACCATGCATTACAAGCCCAAGATTTTAATGCACCGCTCTTTTCCATATCTTAAAGGCATGTACATCTATGCTTATTTGTACTCCTAATATCGCATCTTATAATGTGTCTCTTATTCACATGAATGTCTTGTATATGTGACCGTGCATCACAAAACGAACAAAGAGTCGCACACACTGATTTTGCGTGAGGACTGAAAATAAGTGAAATGGGTCAACCTACCCGATCTTGACTTTGTCATATTTTTTGAAAGAGCAAGTCTTCTTTTACATTATGCTAAAATTTGGGGTCGTAAAACGGGCGGGAAAGTTTGTTTTTTTAGCAGTTTATCTCGAACATTTTTGATAGAATAGTATGATTAGGTGTGTCTTTAGAGTCCCCTTTTCATTTCTGAAAAACCTAGTACACACTCTTCACTTTCAACTCTAATATTTTTTGAAAGGATAGTGCTACTGCTTTGAAAGTTGGCATTGATTATGGACAGAATATGTTAATGAGGTGTGCTCAATTTCAGTTTAATCTGATAATCCCTTAATTGTTGTTACTCAGGTGATTTACTTCCTGTTTTTTGTCCCATTCATCGCATAGCCAGCACCGTCTGGTAAAGATTAAAGGGACTGTACAGTACTGGTTGATGTGGGGATTCATGTTTTGAGCATTCCTAAGTGAGATAATGAAAAGCCTCTTATGAAATATGAAAGAGTATGTAATTTTAAGAAGGATCCAACATTTATTTGATGAAAATTGGTTTTCAAATGGCTGAGATATCCAAAAAGTGCTAATAATAAAAGGCGACATGCCCCAACTGTATTAGGATCTCTTTGTTTCACCTTGTTTTTGGATATCTCAGCCATTTCAAAACCGATTTTCATTGAATAAACTTTTGATACCCCTTAGAACTGCATGCTCTTTGACATCTCATAGAGTGGTTTCTGAATATCTCGCAAAATGTTAAAAGCTAAATCTACACCTCGACCAGAACTGTACACACCCTTTAACGTTGATTAAGCGCTTGAATAGACACTGTACTTCAGAGCCTCTTTTCTCAGTTCACACTTTTCCTGAGTTTGTGCTTTCTTTCCAATCATTAGATAGGTTAGGAGAGTCCATTGGATTCAAGTTATACATCATTTTAAAGCTTAGAGTCTGGTCTTTCAGAATATGGTGTTAACTAAAAATTAATGTCTGGCGATTTTTTGTTTGTTTTCTGGTGCAGGGTCACATATGTAGATGTACACGCGCTCCAAACATCAACAAGTCACAGAACAGAATTGGGTTTTACTTTCTCTGTTTAGTCCTTAGCCTGTCTCACCCCGAACATCTATTCTCAATCATATTATTCCAGAATTGGAAATATTTAATACAATGCAGGAGTTACAGACACAAACTATATGCAGACTTCAAAGAAATGATATTCAAAATATCATGGTGATATAAACCGAACACAACAACAAAATGCAATACGGGACAACCATAAGGCTCCCCCTCAAAACACAATAGCCTCTTCATATGCCTTTGGTCATGGACACACGATATTATCATTAGAACCTGCGGGAGGGGGGGGGGGTGGGGAACATGTTCATTTGCTTCAATTTTTATAATATGTGTGGGTCTTCACGTACTAACGACAACTATGGACAATGTTTGAAGACTTACCAGGCTCTCTCTCAAAGATGACCCCTTGTTCACGTTTTGAGACGTCCATTTCTGAAATAGAAAAAGACGAATAAAACAGGAGTGTTGAAAAGAAGTCAAAACAAAATTATAAAGTATGATTAAATCTGCTTGTATGGCAGAGAACGAACAGGCCAATAATGTTTACCCTGTAGCAGGAATCTTTAGAGTAGAAAGGAAAGCATATTATAAAGGTGTCCAATTTTGACAAGTCTTCGCGGCGCTATACTGAATCTGGTAGAAGCAAATATCCACTGAATGAAGAAAAAACGATACCTTTTCCAATATGCGTTTTTATAACACATTAAACAATTCTAATGAAATATCTGACTATTAATTTGAGAAACATACATTGCATGGGGATCGTTTGAGAAAAGAAAAATATTTGGTAGGTAACAATTATATTAAAAGACAAGAAAATGTGAGAATGAGATTTTTCAGTGTCATACAAATTGTTGGCGGGAATAATAATGATAATAATAATTGTAATACGCAGCAGTGAATGGTGAATCATGGTCGATGACAGACATGAATGTTATTATAACATATGACTACCTCATATCAAGACCTAGAAAGAACATAACTATCCTATTAGTTGATTACCCATCACGTGACATACGGTTTGTGCCATCACACGCTGTCTCTGTCTGCCGTGGAATTGTGAACGAGGGGAAATGGAAATCGGATGGCTGATGTCTCGTATTTTCATCGCCATCAGTGTTAAACTCAAGATTGACTCTACTCTTTTTTATATAAAATTGCACCGTTTTGATGTCATATTCTTTTTTGTTAAAGTTCATTAGAACCAAATCTTTTTTAAGAAACAAGATCGTTATAATGGGAGAACACTCTATTGCTATTTATTAAAAGAGCAATGGAGAATAAGATTTTTAGATGAGGGGTTATGGTGTATTTATGAATTCATTACGCAATAAAAGGCACAAGCCACGGAGTTGGTATATGAATTGAGATTAAAAAGGATGTATAGTATCGGGGGAGATGGGGATTGGGCTTTTCACTTATTTTTTTCACTTTTAAAGTTTATTAGATGGAAAGTCGATTTTGGATTGGCTGAGACATCCCAAAACAAAGAAAATCAAAAGTGATCTTACAAAAGGTGGGTAACATTTTTTTATTAGGTCACTTTGTTCTAGGTATCTCCGCCATGTCAAACCCGAATTTCATCCAATAAATGTAAATGTCTTGAAATTATATGCTTTTTCATAAGCGGTTTAAGTTAAGTCTCAACCAGAACTATACGTTCCCTTTAACTTGTATCGGAACTACTAGGAAATGACCATGCATTACAAGCCCAAGATTTTAATGCACCGCTCTTTTCCATATCTTAAAGGCATGTACATCTATGCTTATTTGTACTCCTAATATCGCATCTTATAATGTGTCTCTTATTCACATGAATGTCTTGTATATGTGACCGTGCATCACAAAACGAACAAAGAGCCGCACACACTGATTTTGCGTGAGGACTGAAAATAAGTGAAATGGGTCAACCTACCCGATCTTGACTTTGTCATATTTTTTGAAAGAGCAAGTCTTCTTTTACATTATGCTAAAATTTGGGGTCGTAAAACGGGCGGGAAAGTTTGTTTTTTTAGCAGTTTATCTCGAACATTTTTGATAGAATAGTATGATTAGGTGTGTCTTTAGAGTCCCCTTTTCATTTCTGAAAAACCTAGTACACACTCTTCGCTTTCAACTCTAATATTTTTTGAAAGGATAGTGCTACTGCTTTGAAAGTTGGCATTGATTATGGACAGAATATGTTAATGAGGCGTGCTCAATTTCAGTTTAATCTGATAATCCCTTAATTGTTGTTACTCAGGTGATTTACTTCCTGTTTTTTGTCCCATTCATCGCATAGCCAGCACCGTCTGGTAAAGATTAAAGGGACTGTACAGTACTGGTTGATGTGGGGATTCATGTTTTGAGCATTCCTAAGTGAGATAATGAAAAGCCTCTTATGAAATATGAAAGAGTATGTAATTTTAAGAAGGATCCAACATTTATTTGATGAAAATTGGTTTTCAAATGGCTGAGATATCCAAAAAGTGCTAATAATAAAAGGCGACATGCCCCAACTGTATTAGGATCTCTTTGTTTCACCTTGTTTTTGGATATCTCAGCCATTTCAAAACCGATTTTCATTGAATAAACTTTTGATACCCCTTAGAACTGCATGCTCTTTGACATCTCATAGAGTGGTTTCTGAATATCTCGCAAAATGTTAAAAGCTAAATCTACACCTCGACCAGAACTGTACACACCCTTTAACGTTGATTAAGCGCTTGAATAGACACTGTACTTCAGAGCCTCTTTTCTCAGTTCACACTTTTCCTGAGTTTGTGCTTTCTTTCCAATCATTAGATAGGTTAGGAGAGTCCATTGGATTCAAGTTATACATCATTTTAAAGCTTAGAGTCTGGTCTTTCAGAATATGGTGTTAACTAAAAATTAATGTCTGGCGATTTTTTGTTTGTTTTCTGGTGCAGGGTCACATATGTAGATGTACACGCGCTCCAAACATCAACAAGTCACAGAACAGAATTGGGTTTTACTTTCTCTGTTTAGTCCTTAGCTTGTCTCACCCCGAACATCTATTCTCAATCATATTATTCCAGAATTGGAAATATTTAATACAATGCAGGAGTTACAGACACAAACTATATGCAGACTTCAAAGAAATGATATTCAAAATATCATGGTGATATAAACCGAACACAACAACAAAATGCAATACGGGACAACCATAAGGCTCCCCCTCAAAACACAATAGCCTCTTCATATGCCTTTGGTCATGGACACACGATATTATCATTAGAACCTGCGGGAGGGGGGGGGGGGACATGTTCATTTGCTTCAATTTTTATAATATGTGTGGGTCTTCACGTACTAACGACAACTATGGACAATGTTTGAAGACTTACCAGGCTCTCTCTCAAAGATGACCCCTTGTTCACGTTTTGAGACGTCCATTTCTGAAATAGAAAAAGACGAATAAAACAGGAGTGTTGAAAAAGAGTCCAAACAAAAATATGAAGTATGAATTATCAAAGAAATCTGCTTGTATGGCAGAGAATGAACAGACCAATAATGTTTACCCTGCAGCAGGAATCTTGATAATAGAAAGGCAAACGTATAAAGGTGTCCAATTTTGACAAGTCTTCGCGGCGCTATACTGAATCTGGTCGAAGCAAATATCCACTGAATGAAGAAAAAACAATATCTTTTCCAATATGCGTTTTTATAACACATTAAACAATTATAATGAAATATCTGACTATTTGAGAAACATACATTGCATGATGATCGTTTGAGAAAAGAGAAAAATATTTGGTACGTAACGATTATATTAAAAGACAAGAAAATGTAAGAATTAGATTTTTTAGTGTCATACAAATAATATTGTTGGCGGGAATAATAATAATAATAATAATAATAATAATAATAATGATTTTAATACGCAGCAGTGAATGGTGAATCATGGTCGATGACAGAGATGAATGTTATTATAACACAAGACTACCTCATATCAATGTTAACTATTTCATAAGACCTAGAAAGAACATAAATATCCTATTAGTTGATTATCCATCACGTGACATACGGTTTGTGCCATCACACGCTGTCTCTGTCAGCCGTGGAATTGTGAACGAGGGGAAATGGAAATCGGATGTCTGATGTCTTGTATTTTCATTGCCATCACTGTTAAACTCAAGATTGACTCTACTCTCTTTTTTACAAAATTGCACCGCTTTGATGTCATATTTTCTTTTTTTTTAAGATCATTAAAACCATTTTTTTTTTGAGAAACAAGATAGTTATAATGGGAGTAAACTCTATTGCTATTTATTAAAAGAGCAATAAAGAATAAGATTTTCAGATGAGGGGTTATGGTGTATTTATGAATTCATTACGCAATAAAAGGCACAAGCCATGGAGTTGGTATATGAGTATTGTGGGAGATGAGGATTGGGCTTTTCACTTATTTTTTTCACTTTTAACGTTTATAAGATGATTTTGGAATGGCTGAGACATCCCAAAACAAAGAAAATCAAAAGTGATCTTACAAAAGGTGGGTAACATCTTTTATTAGGTCACTTAGTTTTAGGTATCTCCGCCATGTCAAAGCCGAATTTCATCCAATAAGTTTAATGTCTTGAAATTGTATGATTTCTTTATAAGCGGTTTAAGTTAAATTTTACTTAAGCGGTTTAAGTTAAGTCTCAACCTGAACTATACAATCCCTTTAACTTGGATCGGAACTACTAGGAAATGACACATTATATTTCTAGCTGATATTCCATATGTGACCGTGCACCTCAAAACGAACATAAAGTCGCACACACTGATTTTGCGTGAGGACTGAAAATACATGAAATGGGTCAACCTAGCCGAACTTGACTTTTTCATATTTTCTGAAAGAGCGGGTCTTCTTTTACATTATACTGAAATTTGGTATCATAAAACGGGCAGGAAAATGCGTAATATTAGCAGTTTGGTAGAATAGTGTGATTAGGTGTGTCTTTAGAATCCCTTTTTCATTTCTGAAAAACCTTGTCCACACTCTTCACTTTCAACTGTAATAACTTTTGAACGGATAGGGCTACTGCTTTGAAAGTTGGCATTGATTATGGACAGAATGTGTTAATGAGGCATGCTTAATTTCAGTTAAATCTAATAATCCCATCATTGTTTTTACTCTAGTGGTTAACTTCCTGTTTTTTGTCCCATTCATCGCACAGCCAGCACGGTTTGATAAAGATTAAGTGCTTGAATAGACACTGTACTTCAGAGCCTCTCTTCTCAGTTCAGACTTTTCTTGAGTTTGTGCTTTCTTTCCAATATTTAGATAGGTTAGGATAGTTCATTTGATTTGAGTTATACATCATTTTAAAGCTGAAAGTCTGCTCTTTCAGAATATGGTCTTAACTAAAAATTTATGTCTGGCGACTTTTTTTTTGAGGTGCAGGGTCACATATGATATAACCAACAAAAATATAAACAAACAAACAGACTCTGCTTCGCGTAATTGGGGAAAAAAAAAGAAAATCTGCTAAACTTGCACTCTCATGTAATACTCGAACCATCACATTAACAACATTGAACAGTTGTGTAATATAAAAGAACGAAATTTTATCAATAGAATCCATTATTATAAACCCATTCGTTTGCACAATAGTGTCCTGCAACTGTATACTGACCTCTCAGCTCCAGGCCGCTCCTCTCCAGGAGTTCCTGCAGTTCTGCCAGAGCTGTAAAGTAAAACACCGTGGATTTAGCAAAACTGCTCATTATATGAAGAGTTTGTTCGCAAAAACCGAAAAGTCCATATTTGCCAAATGGAGATATTTGCCATTAAAGGTCAAGAAAAAATGAAGAAAACAATAAGACAATTTTTGCTTCTTTTGACTATAACTTCAAACATGTATACATACGTTTATGTAGTGACCAATATACCATTTAAAGGTATTATTTTATAATTCGTGACAAAGACCGTACCTCAATATCTAAAAAAATTGACTTATCGGTGTTTTTTTTTTTGCGAACAAACTCTTCATATACTCTATACAGGAATACATGCGCCCAAACAAGCACTGACACAATTGCACACACCCAGAGTGGAGCTACACACATTTATGGCGGCTAATGTTACGAGAGAAAACAACTGTTCTTATTTCATGCGACGGGGTAAATAAGAGATCCCCTTGATAAAATACATATACCTCAGGATTTAATTTCTTGACCCTATACTTCGTTTTAAATGATATATGCGAAGTGTCTTATCATTTTCAAACCAAAAAAAAAAAAAAAAGGAGCTTGTGATACTGCAATATCGGTAAAAGCAAGCGTTTATATTTGAGGAGGCTTTAGAATAAATTTCAAATTCATAGATACTGATCAACTGTAAACCCTATATCCAAGCTCACTCTTTTCCAAACGCCATTCGCTCACCCGCTATAGTCATTGTAAAGAGAGAGGGTCTTGCCAAAAGGCCAGCCCCGTCGGCAGTGAGCGACATTGTATCCTCACACTCTTTGTCGGATAGAAGGGTAAATGAATATAAATGCAGAAACAAATGAATGAAACAGTTTAATGTTATAGCGAGAAGCGATGGCGTGGGTGAGAATGTCCGGGCAAATTGCAACCAAAACATACTGAATGCACAAACTGCGGGGCCGAACCTAGTAACCGCCCCGGAAAGAGTGGCGCATGCCGTCAAACCCCCGTTTGAGGCGAGACCCCATCACCAAACGAAGATGATGGGGTGCTATACGGGTCCCCCCTAATAATTCCTCGTTTGAAAATGGGAGTAGATGTACTTGTCCACCGCAAAATTACTTTCTACTCAGGCGTTGCAAACCTGGAGGCCAAGCCAGGGTTTAATGACTGCAACAGCTGTCATATTACGTAAGAGCATGATAAGGATATCTGCCCGAGGCAGACCATTCAAAGTGCACTCAATTTTCTCTATTCTTTCGAAAGTTTTAGATTTTATATTCTATTGAGAATTTCTATAGTCATCCGTTTTGAATTTCAAACGAAAAAATTTGACCCATAAATAACGAAAATACAGGAATAAGAAGGAGAGCATTGTAGAAGTTTGTCGACACACACACGCACCATGGAGCTACATAGCCCATGCCAAAACCAAAACAATCTCCTCCTCTCGCGGGTGCCCCCCCCCCCCCCCATGGCGGTGACTGATGCTTAGATTAGGCCAGGGTCAAGAAACAGGTGTTTTATATCTCTGGTTTTTAAGTCCTTGATTGCCAAGATATACACTGGTATTGTCTATTACAGGGGTGTAGCTTCTTCAAACGAGAGATTTGCCTCATGGGCTCACAAGAGACTGTTGGCACTACATCATGGTCCCATTTCATAAAACGTATCATTAAAAAAAAAAATCCAACATTTTTTATGAAAAAAAATGCTATCAGCCAATCAGATGCAAGGATTTAAATATCTTATTTCAGCTATGGTGATATTTTATCGATAACAAGTTTTATGAAACGGGGCCCCGGTCTTCTGCCTTCAACCTGATTTAACCTCTGCTTCTGTTCAAACCTCTGCTATAATGTAATGTAGCTTATGAGGAAGATATTGTTTTTACCGTGGAGATTGCAGACAGGAGATCTTGACAAAGAAAATGCAAGATTTGGAACGGGCACATAATGAAAAAGCACAACAGATTGGATCTTCGCATGAAAGATCATGTAATCAATGAAGTACAGAGCACACCATACTTGGGGCTGTAGGGCCTAAATTGATGTTTCACTTAAATGGAATGTACATGCTGGTTATTTGTGCCAAAAGGTTGATCGCATGATTTCATTTCTTCGTTGTTTATAAAGAGGAAACAGCGTGATTTGGTATATGGAGCAGTTAGTTCATCTCGTGTAGATTATGCAGACGTTATATTCGAATCGTCGCGCGAACTACCTCTCTGCATCGTAGGAAATGAGAAACATAGTAAGAGAGAGAATACTAAAAATCTTACAAATAAAAACACGATTTCATTTCAATGTATAATAAGCGCATGCAATATTACTATGGGCAACTTTGAAATCTCGCCACATTCTCCACATTCAAATTATAATGTTCAAAGTCCTGAATGACTTAACATCCAGTTATGTGCCAGAATATATCATATTTTTGGCACGTTGATCTTAAAAAAAAAAAAAAAAAAAAAACTTCGAACAAGTAGTTGTAAACGTATATCTAAGTCATTAAGTTACTAGTAGTCTTCTGGCACAAATGCCATGTTTATAACTGCCAAACATTAACCTTCAGGCGATCAAGGGATCATGTTTAATATTTGCAATACACAAACATGCTGATATGATAACCCTGTATCACGATATGTCAAACTTGTTCGAAATTGGAAATACAAAATGTACTATCAAAAAGCAGCGACCTACCTCCGAGTGAAGCGGCGGAGGTGCATCCCACCAAGGCGAGGACGAGCAGACAACACGCGATCTTCATGGTTTATGATGTTTTCTCTTCTCTTGCTGATTGAAGAATGGTGTCTGATGAGGATACTCCATGCTACTTATAGCCCCATGGCATCCCCAAAGCGAAACAAAAGAGGATATTACAAATTCAGATTATGCTGGGCACAAAGCCAACAAATTATCAGTTTCATTTATTTTTACCCCAAATTTGATTTACGTGGCATCGTAATAAACGTTGTACGCCTAAAAGTAAATATTTACATATAAATGATTCAACATGGTTCAAACTATGTTACAAGGTAATTCATAAGTCATGTATTAATGAATGCATGAATGGATGAATGAGTGCATTGATTGATCAATGTGTTATTCAATGCTATCACAATCTGTGTACACGTTTGCAAATACAGACTGTATGCAGTCATATTGAATAGGCAAGGTAGTTGCCTTGTCTGAAATGTGCCAATCTTGCAGTGATGTTATTTTCCTCTTGATGTCTTTTTTCCCCTCCCCGCCACGAATTATAAATATGAACGCACATGAAATGTGTCAATCGCAAATGGTGTGACATTGGAAAACATAAGTTTGTGTTGTAAATGACCTCCAATATGTTCTCTATAATAGACTGACATATCTACCAGACTGTAACTCTACAAGATGCCCCTTGAAAGGGTGTAAAAAGAATCTTATTGATTTCATGATGGCTATCTTGGTGGCCTTTCTGCTATCATCTCATCTGTAACAAACCACTGTCAATCACTGTCAACTTGTCAATCTTTACGTGTATTTCGTCCTCTATAGTGTATACACTTCAACTCACCTCCACCTTGAGACATCCATTGTGGTGTAGAGCAGGATTTTTTTCTACCCATTGCCATCATAATGATATCACGCTTGAAAAGAGAAAGTCTGCTCTTCTTTTATTTTATTTTCTGCACGATAGCCTTTTCTTTTCCTCCTCTAACTAGCAACTTCAGCAGCAAACACAGAAGCATTCGCACATCACTGTTTACATTTCCCATCAAGATTTCTCAATTTCACTGTCAATTTCATGTTCGTATTTCTCGATGGAAAAAAACATGAAATATAACACAGTATTATAATACTAAATGTCCAGCTTGTATATGATATACGAAAAGACATACAAACATAGTACATAGCGGTCGATTTGTCATTTTTAATCAAAGTAAACTATTGCTAAAAAGAAATAAGATGGAACCTACTAGACAGCACAACTCGTTGAGTATGTCCCAACAAAAGCCTATATAGTGTGGAGAACATGAAGGAGCACAGGTACAACTAAAGACCATGGTAAGGAATAATAAAAAAAAAAGAGAATCACTATAAATACTCGGGGTACAGAAGACTCTTTTCACAAAAAAAAAATGTGAACATGTAACCACATGCTGCACACTATATAGCAGTTGCTGTAATAGCAATTTTGACAGTGGAGTGATAATGTGAATACGACATATCATTGTGGTTTTAACATTCCGAATTAATTACATTGAAAATACACGGGGAAAGAGTCGGAAAAAGAAGACATGAATAAACAATCCTATATCATGTGATATACCAGCGAGCTGCAATGCCGCATAAAAAAAGAAAGAAGGGAAAACTATTACAGTATATGACGTGACCGAAGGTCTTAAACTAGATGTAGAAGGAAAACACCGATAGCCAGATATTTGAGAGCGCAAGCAACTACATGTATATATGCAAAAGTCTGTTCATATGACAAAAACAAAGCAGTAAAGCAGAACATCCATGAGCATAATCAAAAGAAATGTTAATGCAGTCGTGTGTTGTAACTATTCAATACATGCTGTCTTAGTTTACACTTAAAGTATTTTAATGACAAACAGATAGCAACTTGTACCGGGAGATCTTTCGAATATTTTGGACCTGTATACTTGTACAGAAATATTTTTTTAGCGAACATTGTTCGAGTCCTTGGAAGGTGGTAAGCGTCACTTTGGGGGGCTGGATATTGGTGGAAAGATTGTTTGTTATGAATATCTTTAAAAGGTCAGGAAGATCTTTTGAGGAATATTTATACATGAAAAGTTACAATAAAACAAATCTGTCAATTTCAAAATGTTATTTTTTCTGGAATAAGGCGTTTGTGTGAGATAAATACCCGACATGGTAAAGAATTATAATCGCTCGCTTTTGAACAAGAAAAGGCGAATCCAGCAAATATTTGGATGCGTTACCCCAAGCAAGAATTCCATGGTGGAGATATGGGTAAATCGTGGTTGAATATATGATCTACAAAATATGGTTGGGCAAAATATGTTTCAGTTTGTTTAGGATTCCTGTGTTTCTTGATGCCTCTAACGTTAAAATATACATGTTTTCCTTTCATGTGCGAGTGAATCTCCAGGAACTTGTCAACACAAAACATATTCAAAACAAAACCATTTTCTCACACATATCGTAGTGGACATAGCGCTTTACATCTCCTCATATCTCACCATAACCCATGTTATATGTGACCGTGCACCACAAAACGAGCAAAAAGTCGCACACACTGATTTTGTGTGAGGACTGAAAATAGGTGAAATGGGTCAACCTAACCGATCTTGACTTTTCCATATTTTCTGAAAGAGCAAGTCTTCTTCTACATTATGCAAAAATTTGGGATCATAAAACGGCAGGAAAGTGTGCTTTTTAGCAGTTTATCTGAAACATTTTTTTTTTTTGTAGAATAGTGTAATTAGGTGTGTTTTTAGAGTCCCCTTTTCATTTCTTAAAAACCTTGTACACACTCTTCACTTTCAACTCTAATAACTTTTGAAAGGATGATGCTACTGCTTTGAAAGTTAGCATCAATTATGAACAGAATGTGATGATAAGGCACGCTAAATTTCATTTCAATTTGATAATCTCTTCATTGTTGTTACTCTGGTGGTGTACATCCTGTTTTTTTTGTCCCATTCGTTGCCCAGCCAGCACGGCTTGGTAAAGATTTAGCGCTTGAATAGACACTGCACTTCAGAGCCTCTTTTATCAGTTCACCCTTTTCCTGCGTGTGTGTTTTCTTTCCAGTATTTAGATGGGTTAGGAGAGTCCATTTGAGTTGAGATATACATCATCTTAAAGCTTTAAGCCTGCTCTTTTAGATTATGCTCTTGACTAAAATTTCATGTCTGGCGACTTTCTGTGCGTTTTGTGATGCAGGGACACAAAACATGACATGAGGAGCGCCCATCCTGCAGGCAGCTCCCCTGACTGCTCTCCTTTGTTTCACCTAATTTGTTGGGTCTCGTGTGTTTTGCTGTGCGAAAACTGTACCAGTGTTTTTGTAATCATCTCAGGGTTCTTCTGGACTTGTAAGAGTGATATTTCAACTCAATTTTGAGAGGATTCAGCCTGCACCTTGTCATACTGCTTCATGTGTACACTGGTCAAATGCAGCCATGTTACAGCTCCTCCATGCAACACAGTGGCATTGATATTCACTCAAGCCTGACTACAATGTGAAGGACAAGGAGAACCCTTGGTAAGAATGGAGGCCGCTAAGTGTTATTCTATTGTGCTGCTGGTAGGGATGAGTCTGTTGAATAGCTCCAATTTCAATGGACAGCAAGCTGTGTTATCTGAGTACAAGCCTGTTTGTACTGCATATGTTTGTACTGCATGTGGATTGAACTCTCAAATTTCCAGACCTGTTCGGAGTTTCTGTGGCAACCGAATCAACTATTACCCCAACTCTGATGCGTCTCACCATATTTTGCTTCTAAAGGATGGCGACGTCAGTCCCAATCCTGGTCCTGAAGTCAGATCTGAACGAACACAACCTGTCAGAGAAAGCATATCCTAAACACGTGAGCAACTGTTTGATGTCAGCCCTCATGACACTTGCCATCAGAGGCTGTCTCCGATTTTATGGAAGAAGCTCACCTCCGTGGGGATCTTTCACCGCAAGTCAACACGACGTGGTAGAAGAGCAGGTGTGGGAAGGAGGAACCAGATATCTCTTACTACACCTGGAGCTCTAGCCCCTACACGTTTGGATGGAAAACGGAAGCATCAGCCAGAAAGAAGCACATTAAGCAACCAGGTCAATATGTTGGGAGTGTCAAAATGGAGAGATGAAAAACAAATTAACCATCAATTCAATCAATTCAATTCAATTTTTATTTTCCACTCATGGGGTGGAACACCCTCGTCAGCCAAAGGCTGGTTTTCAGAGGGGTCCACACATTGATTAAAAATACAAACATTATACGTACAGTATGACAAGGATATACATCACATAATATGCAAAGAGCAAGAAACAAGGTATATGCACCATGATCGCTTGTTTCAGACACAAAAGTAGCAAAGGAAAAAAAACATTATCTACAAGGCCTTAGATTACAACTTAAAGAAAAAGAAGAAGAAAAAAAATAAGGGCATGTGATACTGAATTTCAAATACAGAAGAGAATCGGTATTGCTGAGATATTTTGACTGTGAATTAATGAGTAAAAAAAGGGAATGGCTTAAACTCCATCCGGTTAAGCATCCTATATTTATACTTATTTTATATATTTATGTAATTGTTTTTTGAATGTATCAATGGAAACATCAGAAGAAACATGTCGAACTAAATCATTCCATAAAGAAGCACCTTTATATACAAAACATCTTTTACCATAATCTGTTTTAGGGCGTGTAATATTCAATTGCATGTCGCCCGACCTTGTGGCATAATGTGATTGACGTACTCTAAAAAGTTGATTCAAATACGGTGGGGCAGTATGATGAACACATCGATACATAACTTGAGCTAAATGCTTTGATCTGCGAATGTGAAATCGATCTAATTTCAATGAAGAATACAATAATCTACTTGGGAATAACTGGTTCACCTTCAACACTGCCCTCAAAGATCGGTTTTGTAGAGATTGCAACTTATCTAAATTTGTTTTGTTGGTGTTTCCCCACACCACAGAACAATAATCAAAATGAGCTTGAATGACAGATTTGTAAAATAATTCAGCTGTTTTCTGAGTTATGAAATATCGTATTCTTTTTAATAGATACAGATTCTTCACTACTTTTGATTTCAGATATTCAATATGTCTATTCCATGATAAATTCTCATCAATATAAACTCCCAAATATTTACAAACATTCACTTTCATAATAGGTGTGTCATTTATATACACACAAGAATCACCACTTATATTGTTCCATTTCTTCAATCTTTGTTTACTACCAATTAACATATTTTCACACTTTGCAACATTTAAAACCAACTTGTTAACGTTCAACCACTCTGAAATAATCTTCAAATCATAATTCATCATGTCATATATTACGTTTGGGTCCTTATTTGAATAAAACAAACACGTGTCATCTGCATATAAAGACAGTTTACACTTTTGTACTTTGATAGGGAGGTCATTTGTATATAATAGAAATAACAGCGGCCCGAGGAGCGAGCCTTGGGGTACACCACAGGTTACATTTCTCACAGAGGATGAAATGCCATTTATACATGTAAATTGTTTTCTTTGACGGCACAAATAATTTTCGAACCACTTTACTTCTTTATCATCAAAACCATACAGTTTCAATTTATGCAATAATATTGCGTGATCCACAGTGTCAAACGCCTTTTTTCAGGTCTATCATAACAACACCAACTAATTCCCCTTTATCTATCACTGAGAACCAATTTTCTGTTACATTAAGAAGAGCAGTCTGTGTAGAAAAATTTCGTCTAAAGCCGGACTGGCAGTTGGAAAGTATATTATTCAGTAATAAATAATGTTGTACCTGGTTACAAACAATTTTCTCCATTACGGTTTTTGGAAGTGAAAGTGTCAAATAACACCCAAGCTCAAATCGGTCTGTGGAACGCCCGTTCTATCAGCAACAAGTCAACGTGTATCAGTGATTTGATACAGGAATGCAATCTCGACGCTCTAGTTATCATAGAGTCTTGGCTTACTGGTGATCACAGGGATGACCATGTTTTAGCCGATCTTAAGCTTTCACTTCCAAATTATAGCATCTCACATTGTCCTCGCAAGGGTTCCAAAGGAGGAGGAATCTGTGTCATTCACCGTTCTTCTGCTTGCATCTATTTGAATGATGCAAAAACCTTCTCATCGTTTGAGCTCATGGACTTTAACATCAGATTCTCACCCGCATCTGTTCTGAGGGTCTATGCCATCTACAGGCCACCACCATCTTCTCAAAATAAGCTGACCTATAGCATGTTTGCTTCTGAATTCTTCACTCTTCTGGAGTCAGCGGCCATTGCTGAAACCTGCCCAGTTAAAATCAGTGACTTCAACATCCATGGTGATAATAGCTGTGACAGTCATGCAAAATCTTTCTTAAGCTCGTTGGAATCGCTCGGGTTTCAACAACATGTGAAGGAAGCTACTCATCGAGCGGGTCACACCTTGGATTTGATAATTTCTAGGAAAGTTGATGATACAGTTTCCTGTGTCAACCTTATTTCTGGTTTACCATCTGATCATTCTATGATCATCACAACCATAAACACTACGGGTTCAAAAAATCCTGGGAAGCGAATTACCTTTAGGAAGCTGCGAAGCATTGACATCAGCTCCTTTCGGCAGGACATCAACACTTCTTCAATTGGGTCTTCACTTTCATCTCACCTTTCCACGGCTGTCGACGTGTATAATGAGACCTTGATTCAACTACTTGACAAGCATGCTCCCGCTGAAAGCAAGGACATTACCATTAAGCCGTATGCACCATGGTATAATGAAGAGGTTAGGGAGGCTAAGAGGTGCAGGCGGCGGGCAGAGCGTCGAATGGTTAAATCTGGACTTTGCATCCAAAAACAATTGTACAAGAAGGAATGTGAAGCTTACTACAATATACTGTTCGAAGCCAAATCAAAGTACCTCAAGTGCGAGATCAAGGAATCAAATACCAAGCAGTTGTTTGAGGTAGTGAAAAGGTTGTCGACCCCTAATCGTTCCGCAGCGCTTCCTGATCAATCTTCTAATGAAGACCTAGCCAATAACTTTGGGGAGTTCTTTGAGAACAAGATCAGCTCGATTGTTTCTTCTTTTGATGATTCTTCTCATGAATTCTCCTGTGTGCCTGCACAACCTGGGATTTCACCTGACTGCAATCTGTCAGAGTTTGATCCTGTTCCCGAAAGCCGAGTGAAATCCCTCATTAAATCGCTATCCTCAAAGTCTTCCAGCTTGGATCCAATCCCCACATGGCTGGTAAAGGCATGTCTCGATGAACGTCTGCCTCTTATGACACAAATCATCAACCTCTCTCTTTCCTCAGGAGTGGTTCCTGAGCAGTTCAAGACAGCACATGTGGTACCTTTATTAAAGAAACCTGGTCTTGAACGGAATGATTTAAAGAACTACAGGCCTATCGCTAACTTACCATTTCTTAGCAAGGTCCTTGAGAAACTTGTTGCAGCTCAACTCAGGACTTATCTGGATGAAAACAGCTTGTTTCCACCTCATCAATCGGCTTATCGTCATTTTCATTCTACTGAAACTGCTCTGGTAAGAGTCCTCAATGATCTTCTGCTTGCTCTGGATAAGGGTCAGGAAGCTGTCCTCATTATTTTAGACTACTCCGCTGCTTTTGATAGACTAGATCATCACAGTCTCCTTCATCGTCTAGAGTCTGATTATGGTATCAAAGGAACTGTTCTCCATTGGATAGAATCTTATCTGGAGGGACGCAATCAGGATATTCTTGTTAATGGCACTCGCTCCAGACCCTTTTCCCTTCCTTATGGGGTCCCTCAAGGATCAGTTGTCGGACCCCTGATGTATATCCTGTACACCGGTCCTTTGGGAAGACTTATCAACTCTCATCATGGAATGCAACATGCAACCTACGCTGATAACACTCAAATATACCTCATCATGAGCTCATCAGATCATGAGGGGGCGATGCTCAGACTCTCCGCCTGCATCATTGATGTGAAGAGATGGTCATTTGAGCATAAGCTGAAGCTTAATGAGCTCAAAACTGAAATGCTTTCATCCAAGTTCCGTAATACAGACCGCCTGCCATCTCTTAACTTTGAATCTGGAAGCATTTCTTCGTCAGAGCGTATTCGAGACCTCGGGGTTATTCTTGACAAGAACCTGACTCTTAATCACCAAATTAAAAGTATATGTCGATCCGCATCATGGGGTGTATGCAAAATCGGAAAGATAAGACGATATCTCGATAAGTCATCCACGGAACGATTAGTCCATGCCTTCATCTCATCACATTTGGATTACTGCAGTGGTCTCCTTGCTGGTCTCCCGTACTCCAACATTGCACCCCTTCAACGAATACAAAACACTGCAGCCAGACTTGTCACTCGAACTAAAAAAATCAGATCATATCAGCCCAATCTTACAGTCCCTTCACTGGCTACAGATCCAAGACAGAATCATCTTCAAAGTTCTCCTTCTCATTTTCAAAATCAACCACAACCTTGCACCACCCTACCTTCAAGATCTTGTTTCTCTCCGCTCTGCATTCTCATCCTCCACAACCAGACTTCTTCGTTCCGCCACCACTGCCAATCTTCAGTTATCCTCTGGACCTCGTACCAACACACGTTATGGTGATCGTGCCTTTTCCTCTCTTGCTCCTAAACTATGGAAGAATCTTCCCGTCAGCATCCGACAAGCCAATACACTAGATTCATTTAAGTCAAACCTCAAAACATATCCCTTTAGGAAGTGTTATCTGTGTCGGTAGTATACTAGTGTTTGTAATTGTTGTCATATATATGATTGTTGCTGTACTTATATGTGGATTGCTTATTGTTTTCTTCTTCACTAGTTCTCTATCTTTGTTTTTCCCCAGCGCTTAGAAATATGATATTAAGCGCTTTATAAATGTTATGTATTATTATTATTATTATTATATATGAATCCCCACTATAAATCATTACTCAGGTTCCCTGGAGTCATGTATATGTGACGATTAGGAGTGGAAGTCAATGCAGATCAGCCAGGACCAGGCTGATGTGATCAAACTTCTTTCGTCCAGTTAACTAACGTGCCACTGCATGAAAATCTGTCAATCATTGCTTGAAGTCAGTTTGAACTGGCAGAGGGAAGATGGATGGTTTGCCCACATCGGAAATTACTTTATTAGCTTTTTTATCAGACATACTAGGTGTTTCAAAACACATTTCCCACTTTTGATTCTTAATAATTCATAAACTATATATCAAATAACACTGTTATCAATATGAGTAATAGCTGAATAGTGTACAATTTGGTTGGAGGTGGTTTGAATATGAAAACATAATTCAATTTCATGAAATCCATGATTAATTTCACAGTTAGGTTCCAGATTTTCCTCTATTTTCAACCCTCTGTTCAAAATTTCACTTTGCACAGGGGTAAATGGGTGTATATGGGAGTGTGTGGTTAACACCCTGACAATGGTCCTAAACAATGGTTAGGGTTTGAATGCTTCATTATTTATTCATGAGAAATTCAACTATCACAACTAGTCTTTATTAAGCCTCTGGCAGTATCTGTGTAAAATCAAACGCCTGCCGATACCGTCGTTGCGTCTCGACAGAGCTTTCCCTACTTCTGAAAAACGACATTACAATAAATACATTCTGTTCTATCGTAAACATGGTGACAGGAAGCAGAGAAAATCAATTAAAGTATACACTTGTGTAAATGGAGTCTTAAATTAACATATCGCCCCAATGATAAATGCTGCTGAACTCTTAACCAAAAATGATTTCTTTTTATCAAAAAGCGAAAAATTTGTCAGACTATTTAATTAGTAGATAGTTGTATTAAAATGAGGAACTTTAGATCAGTTATGCTTATTTGTATCCCAAATTTAGTAATATGTGAAGCAAAAATTGAAAATGATTGCCAGCTGGAATAGAATGTGGTGGTTGCAAGCACATGGAAACGTGTGCTTCCTTTTTCCATGTGCATGCAGTTCACCCTTTGTCGTGCATGAATCCAGACTAGCAGTGCCCAGGGCAATCCACATGAATTATTGATTAAGCATTCATGTGCCTGGGAGCACGAGACTGACGCCTAGTCAACAGGTGGTTCAGGCATGTCCATTGTCAAGGGCCATTGTCAGCACACACTCACATACACATCGTTGGTTCCTGTGCGAGGTTGAATTTTTGTACAGAGGGTTAAGAATTGACCAAAATCTGAAACCTTACTTCAAAATCAATCTTAGATTTAATGAAAGTGATTTATGCTTTCACATTCAAATTACCTTCAACCAAATTGTACACTATTCAGCTATTATTTATATCAATGATAGTTTTATCGGATGAATAGTTTTTGAGCTATTAATGATCAAAAGTGGGAAATGATTTTTGAAACACCTAGTACAATGTCAGGAACATTCTTGTCATGGTTCACTTTTTGGCGCCCATCAAACGTAAAAAATGTGATTTGGGCAGCATGTGTGCAAAAGTTGGCGCTTTTTTTTTTTTTTTTTTTGAAGAAGAAGAAGAATTTGTACCAAAAACTCCTTTGCGCCCCACGTTTGACAATGCCTAGACAAATTTCCACCTACTCTGCCAGATTGCATTTGCATAGTAATGGGATCTGAAACTCCATCTTATTTCTAATTTTACTTTTAAGTCCTTTACTTTCGAAGGGAGGTCAATCTAGTGTGCTGTTAGTGATAAGTATATTGATGACTGCAATTTTAAGTTTGAATAAATTGAGTGTATAATGCCACTTTAAAAATGTTACCTTCCACGTTTGGTGGAAACCCTTATATTGTACTCAATAAGAAGGTGTTATGTTTTATTGGAAGAAAATGCGAATGAAATAAATAAAATGAGATAAGATGAAATGAAGTGAAATGAAATAAAAGGAATGCACGAAAAAAAAAATTGGTCACAATTGCCCCCACCTAGCATTGTTCCTAATCAAATCAAGATTACGTAAAGGAATTTCGCTCTGATTTGCCACCCAAGCCCGGCCTCTTGCATGCCACCCTATCCCCGCTATAAGCAAACGTGCTTCTACGCTCATTTTCCTCATAGCACTAACTTTCTTCTATCTTACTTCGTTCTCGACGTGAAGAAGATTATTGTTTTTTTTTGTGTGTGTTTTTTTTTTTCAGAAGAAGTCCTCCAAAATGTAAATAAATTTCTAAAGAAAGAGAAAAATATTACCGCCGGAGCACGATGCAAAACTTAGAACATTAGGTTGAGAAATAAAGATATGACATTTTGAAATTGCACAGTCTATTTTCTGTAAACATTTCTTGACCATTCCTTAAGAAAATTCAAAGCAGCAAGTTAAAGATATCATGCTTTCACAATTTTGTATTCATTTCATATACAGAAATGACAAAAAAAAAACAACAACAACACACACACGCATAATTAAGCTGTAAAAACAGAAAACTTGTCTTAAGAGCACCGAACAAGAACAAATTAATGTTAAATCTTAGTACGCTAACATGTCTTTACTTCAATAGTTTTTATTTAGCTGAATATAACAATCTTTCCCGAATTTCATAGTATTATAGCACAAATGGAAAGTTGCTAGGGTATGAAATCATCAACTCGCTCATTTGAATATTCATAAGGACTGATCAAGAATGTTTTCCTATCAAGTGCGATATTTCAAACTGTCATATCTTCTCTATTCCTTATCCGATCTGTGCCTTTTTCAACATGGTTTAAATAAAGTGGAGGATGTGAGATGATTTAACTTGAATATTGCATTATTTATATGTTCAGCCGTATTTTTTCCCCCATTGAGTTGTTTCTTATATATACTTTGTCACTCCAACATACATACATTACGTGAATATGTATTCGTAAAGAACACCTCTAAAATGAAATATGTGTACCCATTTTCAGCCATGCAGGACGTATTTTGTTTGTTAATACGTTGCATCTCCACAAGTCTCTAACCATGTTTGCCGGCAACTATTTGTTTTTCATTTGCGTATGTGATTGCATAATAGTCAAAAGTTGAATAATAAAAAAAACACACAAATTTGGAAGATCCAGAAAAGTTGTGAAAAGTGATAATGAGTCATCGACTTCATTAAATGTGAAAGAAAATGCATTATTGATAGAACTTCTTGCCAGTTAAAGTTAAACACTATACTGTGAAATGGTGAGGGTAGTAGCACTTAGTCTAATAACAATGTCTAACGGCACAAGTCTCCAGTAGGTTGAGGAGAGCTAAGCTTACCCAAAATGAGAGTTGAGCCACTCTAGGAATGTTGTACCACCTTGTGTTTCGGGAATAGGGAAAGAAATGTTTTACTTGTGACTTTCCTACATCAACTTCCACATGATGTCCTTGTTCAATGGTAACTGTCGCCATAATCATCAATTCAATCCAATTGATTTCATTTTTATACTTCTCATTTATGAACATTACAACAGAAATAATAATACAAGTTCTTTTACCTTGTAAACAATACACATGGTAGTAACATATCAATTGTAATGATAGCTGGTCAAAATCGAAATGGGGTTGAACAAAGAGAAGTACGACATTTCGAATGACATTTCGAATGGGAATACAGTGGCATTATTTTGCTTCCGGTAAAGTGAACAATTTCAGCCATCAAATGCATCTGATTTCCGTAGAATAGTATATGCATATATTTGAGGTATCGATGCATGTTTATCTTTGTTACCTTTTTCTTTTCTTTTCCTTGCACATAGACACGCCTACTTTGGAATTTTTTCGCCTCCCCTTGCATCTATCCATTTTCCCCCATTACTTTTGAACTAATCTCAACACTGTCTGCCATTTCACTGTCACACTTTAGTCTCATCTACCTCATCCAAATCATCTATGGTGGCTTATGATTTTTCCATTTTTGAGCCTATAAAAAACAGAGTGCATACACTCAAGATGCTTGAATTCAGATTTTGTTTTCAATCATTAATCTACCACGATGGTATCACATACCTCAGCGTTCTTTTCTTAAAGTAATGCAAATAAGAGATACTGACAATAGGGAGCTTTAGATTTTAGACGCGCGGACATTCAAAGGGGAAAAAACATGTTCTGAGCGTGCGCAGAAGCGCGGGTCATTATACTGCGCACGCTCACATCATGTTTTTTTCCCCTTTGAACGTCCGCGCGTCTAAAATCTAAAGCTTCCTAATATCCCAACTTGAACGTTCAGCAATAAACACTGACATACTCATATCCCGATGTGAACAAAGTCAATCATATCTAAGAAAATACAATTGAAGTATCCCTTTTCCTGCATTGTATTAGTTTCCGTTATTCAGCTGTGGTTGAAAGACTAAAGAATACATGTTATCTATAGAAATGCAAACACACATACACACACACAAACACACACACACACACAAACAAACAGAAACATGAGGGTATCAAATATGAAACAAAACGCAGGAAAAGGGTAGTTATCGTTTCTGGCTTAATTAACAACCATATTCTTCAATTGAGAGTTCTTGTTGATTGTGTTGATCTTTTAATGCATGGGTGCAGACATTGATACCTTGTTTCATACGGACAACTGAGGGAGAATAGAAATTGATTATTATTACTAAAACGCGAAGAATTTCGTTCATATTGTTAGCTCCTTATGTGTCATTGTGTAAACCTCTTATTTGTCACATTATTAGACTGCAGTGTAGGTGTACATTGTGGGCTGAACATGTAATGAACAAAGTTGTATAGAAAATGACTTCTTTGTTTTTTATGTGATTTGTTTTATTACAAACCTATGATTATTTTTCTTAAAAATAACCAGTCATCTTCAATAATTTTCCAGGCATGAAATTTGCACACAAACACAAACACACACACACACACACACACACACACACAGACACACACGCACGGACACACACACACACACATAAATCATAATTCATATCAAGCCTCATGTATTACACCGCTTGATAAATAGTCAATCAGTACATGAAGAACACAAGCTTTATGTGACATGAATCAGTTCGACACTGTAATTACACTCTCACATTTTAAGATATATCGATCGAATACAGTGCGTTTGTGAGTTTAAGCAAAATAGACCAACATGGCACGACGTCAACTGAGTCCGGCATGTGATTGTGGGACATAAAAAATTTAAACCGCCGTCATCCTCAACGTTGCAACAATTGTAATTATAATCAACAGCAGTATCATACCAACACTAATCACACCCTTATCATTTCTAAGTAACTATCCTTTAATATCTTTACACTGTTTTTATAGATCATCATCATTTTTCAACATCCACGTCAGTCAAATGACATGTTGAACAAATAACTCCATCCATCGTCTGTTTACAAGGATTTTGATTCGAATACGTATTATGTTTTACTTTTTATACTTAAGAGACAAGGAAGAATTACTGCGTAAAACAATGTTTATTATGCTGAATTGTATTTATTTTGTTGCTCACATACACTGATTGGTTTCTTCTTTGTTTGTTATTCGAATTGACTCCCTATGAACCACAAATGAAGATGCTACTCTGAAACATCTAGATGGGTTTCAGATATCGCTGCATTGTATGCAAAGTTCACATTCCAAGTTCACTTTAAACGAAGTGGAACGTAGGAAACAGAAAAAAAAATAGGAGAATATGAGATGAAAGAGATCTTCTTTAACGTGTCTTGCTTGTCTTAACTGCTTGGTTTGGTCATTAGCATTACATGCAAGTTGAAAGCCCACGAGAGTAGCATGGGTTCTGATCATTATTAATATCTTTAAGTGCATAATGATAATTACGACATTTCGACCTGGTATAACCAGGCATATGTTGGAGCCTTGAGTCTCTTAATCTCATTCAATAGACAGAACTGGGGTTGTTATTTTGATGATTTTGTGAGCTAGATAATTCCAAGCTCTTATTAGATATTTTCATCCAGACTTTCTTCGGATTTAAAATGTGCATTACATTTAGGATGAAATTTTTACTTGAATGGAACATTTTTCACTCATTACTTTTATTTCTGATAAAATTCAGACGCAATAAAACGCATTATTTATCTAATGGCATAAGTGTACGAGCCATATGACCACTACTTTAGCTGTTTATATAGAACAGAGAAACATAAAGGTATTGATAATTGATAATGTGTGAGCGCTAAGTCGAAAATAATCCAAGTGCTACGTCGTGTACAAGCTCTTGGCCATGCTGTTATAAGAACCACTTGAACCTGAAGTGGAGGCAGAAAGAACGAGACATCAAATTCACGTAGACTTATGTCAACTTTGAAAATATGGCCCGATTTCACGAAGATGGCACAAATGAAGCCATGTTTTAAACCATTGACAAAAACCATGAAACGCCATGTATAGCGTGGAATAATTCGTTAAGAAATCAGTCATTTTGTCGATGAAATGATTATTTTGTAACGGAATGACAACAGTTTGTAACTAAACACAAATTTAGTTCATGAAATGATAATTTCGTGAACAAAATGGTAATTTTGTAGACGAATGATCAATTTTGTAACGAAATATCCCCTGCGACAATTGGCGCTCCTTGGTTTTTGGTTTAAACCATGGTTTCATTTGAACCACAATCGTGAATTCGGGCCTAAATTATTTATTTTCCTTTCTTCATGTGCTGAAATGTATATGCCAGAAATGAGAAAAAAAAAGGGGGGGGGGGACTATTGATCGTGCTACATGAATATCAGCTCAACTAAAGAGCGACAATAACGATTAGTGAAATACAATAACACAAAATAGAATATCGTTCAAATGTTGCTTTTTATGGGAACTTGATGACATGATAAACGGCCGTAAGAAGATATTGAAGGGTGAAAAAATGAAAGCAAGTTTATTAAAAGCAAGTGGAAGATGTTTCCTTTATAATATGTTTTCCAGGTTGCCATTATGGAAATAACATGAAAATACAGCTATCTCGAGCTGAAGCATTAAATAGCGAAAAAGGATATCTCAGTACATAATGTTTGAGAGTTATGCGATGCTCACACGTTTTAGATAGCTTTTGAAATTGAAATGGTTTGAGATGTTTGCACAGAATATTGTTTACACTACCTGTCTGTCAATGAAACATGAAGCTACCCGCTCGAATCAGGCTGGGTTGTGCCCCCTCGAGTCAGGGGACCCCTCAAGGACTTGAAGGAAAAATGAAAAAGAAAAAGACAAATTATAATATTTTCGGATCAAATGTTTGAAGTATACTTTCATATCGTGGTCTGACGAGCCTTTACAGTGACGATTAAACCATGACAAGGTAGATTAGCTGAGTTACCAGCTAATAGAATACCATTACCTATTAGCATTATTTGTACAAACAACGAAAAGCAAAAGTATTCGAGGAAAATAAGAGAGAGAGAGAGAGAGAGAGACAGAAAGGGAGAGAGAAAGTAGGGAGGGGATTTTATCTATTTATTTGTTGTTGTGTTGTAACCCATTGTCTGTTGTTTAATGATGCCATCAATATCTAGTTGTGCCATGTTGACAGGCGTCAGCCTTTGAAAGTGCCATTATGGCCTTTTAATGATTCCCCCATATCTTACAGATGAGTTGCATCTTGCATTATGTATGTAAAACAAACTTATGAAGACTTACAAGGCTTTCTCTCAAACAAAGCTCCTTGGCGTCGTCCTGAAATGCAAAGAGAAACAAATAAGAATACTAACACATTTTTGTAGAGCGCAAGTAACATTTAAGTCTTTAAGCGCGTTTAAAAAGCGAGAGAAGACAGGAAAATGAATAGAAAGACAGAAAAGTAAAAAAAAGAGACTATATAATTTCCATAACAATGAAATCACCAAATGCATACAACATAAAATAAATGAGTAATGAGATGCAACCCGAACAACACGTAAGAGTTCAAAGGATGGTTTTCCCTGAGGACTTTGCAAAACAACATTTTGAACTTTTTGAGCTCATCACTGTCGCTTTGAACCTCCAAGATAAATTTGTCAATGCGTCGTTACTTAAATTGCCTTGTCTCCTTTGTAGATAATAGGGAGCTTTAGATTTGCACCGCGGACGCTTGAGACGACGCTTGAGCTGGACGCTCTCCTCTTCCCTGCGTCGTGTTGAAAAGTAGCTTTAGACTACGCTGGAGGACCGGAACGCATAAAAGAATAAAATTGCGCCCCATATGATCGGTGCATCATGTAGCTCTCTACGTCGTGAATTGAGCGTACGTAAAAATAGCCTAGAGCGCGTAGGGAAAAACTCAGACGACGCAAGCTAAAAATAGATCAACTTGACGCGCGTTTCAGCGCATACTGAGATTTGTTTTTTTCCTCTGAACGTCACCGTCGCAAAAATATAAAGCTCTCTGATATACGATAGTCTGTCATATTTAAAATGAATATCTCAAAGGTCAACCTACTACTGGCTATGTTTGTTCACACATACACAGACATATATACTAACCTGAGTTTTTCTCGTACAATCCGCTCCTCTTGAGGATTTGCTCCAGAAGTTCCACAACTGTGAAAAATACAACATACTTGATTTCATACTACAGAAATACAGTAAGCATACAAACTCTGGCAACATTTAATGTCTACATACATCCACGAATAATGTATAACGCAAGGTCAGTGTTTGTTCTATTAATCAATCTCTTTTCATTAGAATAATTGACCCTGCATCACGAAACCAACAAAAAATCACCAGACATGGATTTTTTAGTTAAAGGGTGTGTACAGTTCTGGTCTAGGTGAAGATTTAGCTTTTAACGTTTTGTGAGATATTCAGAAACCACTGTATGAGATGTCAAAGAGCATGCGGTTCTAAGGGGTATCAAAAGTTTATTCGATGAAAATCGGTTTTGAAATGGCTGAGATATCCAAAAACAAGGTGAAACAAAGAGATACCAATAAAGTTGGGGCATGTCGCCTTTTATTATTAGCACTTTTTTGGATATCTCAGCCATTTGAAAACCAATTTTCATCAAATAAACGTTGAATCCTTCTTAAAATTACATGCTCTTTCATATTTCATACGAGGCTTTTCATTATCTCACTTAGGAATGTTCAAAACATGAATCCCTACCTCAACCAGTACTGTACATTCCCTTTAAGGGCAGATTCTGAAACAGCAGACTCTACGCTTTAAAATGATGTGAAACGTAATTCAAATGGACTCCTCTACCCAGTCTAAATACTGGAAAGAAAGCACACACTATGGAAAAGTGTGAACTGAGAAAACAGGCTCTAAGGTACAGGGTCTATTCAAACGCTTAATCTCCACGAAGCCGTGCTAGCATGTGCGATGAAAGGGACAAAACACAGGATGTCAACAACCGGGGAACAACAATGAAGAGGTTGTCAAATAACACTATTGAGCTGAAACTGAGCAAGTCTTATGAACACATTCTGTCCATGTTTGGTGCTAACTTTCAAAGCAGTACAGTTATCCTTTCAAAACTTATTGCACTCGAAAGTGAAGAGTGTGCAAAGGATTTGAAGAAATGAAAGGGGCCTCTAAGACACACCTGGTCATTCTACTATCCCAACAAAAGGGTTTTGACACACAAAAAAAAAAAAAAAAAAATGCTGCAAACACTCTTTTCCATTCATGTTATGATCCCAAATGATAGAATAATGTAAAAGAAGAATATCTCTGTCAGAAAATCTGAAAAACTCAAGATTGAATCGGTTAACCCATTTCACCTTTTTTTTTGAGTCCTCATGTAAAATCAAGGGGTGCGACTTTATGTTTGTTTTGTGATGCAAGGTCATTTTATGAGACCGCGCATCACAAAACGAACGAAAAGTCGCACACATTAATTTGTGGTGATGACTGAAAAAAAAGGTGAAATGGGTCAATCTACCCGATCTTGAATTTTTCATATTTTCTGAAAGAGCAAGTCTTCTTCTACATTATGCTAAAATTTGGGATCATAAAACGGGTAGGAAAGTCTTTTTTTATCACTTTATTTCGAAAATTTTTTGGAGAATAGTGTATGATAATTATCATGATATTGCACACTACACATGCCACATTTATTTCAAGCCCAATCAACCCTGAATTGAAATGAAGGTAATATGTGACCCTGCACCACAAAACCAAAAAAATGTCGCCAGTCATGGATTTTCAATTAAGGGCAGATTCTGAAAGAGCAGACTCTAAGCTTTAAACTGATGTATAACTCAATTCAAATGGACTCCCCTAACCTACCTAAACACTGGAAAGACGGCACACACTCTGGAAAAGTGTGAACTGAAAAAAGAGGCTCTGAAGTACATGGTCTATTCAAGCGTTTAAATGAAGAGTGTGCAAAGGGTTTCAAGACATGAAAAGCGTCCTCTAAGTTTTACCTGATCATTCTACTCTTCTCGAAAAAAAGGTTGTAGAAAAACTGCTCAAAACACACTTTCTCATTCATGTTAAGAAACCAAACTGAAGAATAATGTAGAAGAAGGATAGTTCTTAAAGAAAATATGAAAAACTCAAGATTGACATGGTTGAACCATTTCACCTTTTTTGAGTCCTCATGTAAAATCAAGGGGTGCGACTTTATGTTCGTTTTGTGATGCAAGGTCATTATATTCCATTATATATACTAATCATGACATTACACATTATAAAATGGGTTCAAGAATGTAGCCAATTGGAAGCGCTGAAATGAGTCACGTGCGCGTGCATTAATTTCTTAGTACGTCACAATGTTTACACTAGCAGTGCGCACTCAATCAGTTGTTACAAGTGCGTCACGCGCTACTATACGCGCTGTCAATCCTGTAAACAACTTCTAGTTCGGGCTGCCACAACAGCAGGCGGCCTTTCTTGTGCATAACACGTGGCGTACGTATACTCTTATACGTACGTACAGTACTTATGTGCGGGATTTCCGAGTGCGACGTGCGTAAATGTTTGGGACGAACATCTTCGGACATCTTGACTTTTGAGCGAGTGCTACATGTAGCTGACTGGTATTGACCCACAATGGTACGTGAATAATGCTGTTAGTTTTCGACCCATTTTATAAAACAAATGATGCACAGGATTAGTTCGTGGCGTTAGTGAAGGTGCGGCGCGCTCGAGAGTATTGACAATGGTGCGACATGCACGAGGCACTCTATCCTGTGCATCATTTGTATAATATACATGCCACATTTATTTCAAGCTCTATCAACCCTGAATTGAAATGAAGGCTATAATATGCCATTGTAGTCAGACACATTGACAAAATTCTCCCCAAACACGCACGAAACGTTAGTAAGACTTTTGTTACAAGAGAACAGTTCGTGAATCAATATATTAAGAAATTTCCATCAAACAAAAACGAATGCAACACGTGGTCATTTGGTTCCCTTCCGTTTTCTTGACAAAACGATCACATACTCAGTGAAAATAGCCTGTCATTCACCACACAAACATAACGAATAGACATAATTATATTACCTGGCTCTCGCTCATACAGAACACCTTGCTCGCGTTTAGACGTGGGCAATTCTGAAAAAGAAAGGGATAGAGAACAAGACAAAGGATAATGAACAAACAACAAAAACAACAAGAAACCGGGGAATATTGCTCTTAATTGAATGCCATCAGTTTACTTTCCTCGCCTTCTTGCTTGTTGCCCAAAAATAAAGGAAACTGGGCAGGGTACCGTTATGTTATAAATGGTAAATGTATATTTGTACGCCAAACTATCAAAAATACCTGCCAAGTGTTCATGTAGAGGAATTGACCAAACATTTTCATTTAAAATGATCAAAACGTAACTACACTCGAAATTTATCAAGACTGATAAAGTAAGGGATCCGATGTATTTTGAAATAAATGTTCTGAGTCGTGATCCCAATACGCAAGATCCGATCTGTTTATTTTTTTTTTCGGTGCATTTTGCAATGTGATATTCTCATCCAGAAAAAGCAGTCGAACCTGCCTTCTTTTGCACCGAAGTAACTAAGATAAAGAATAAAAAATATTTGACATTTGACCTCACTTTGCAAGGTCAAGATGGCATCTGAACAAAAAGATGCTATCTTGTGATATGATTCTTGTAACATGGTCTTTACTTGTGCAAATATATATTTATCTATTTATATATAACATGTAATCAGCAATATAAAGATTCAGGACGTAAAAATGTATGACCTGTGACCCTACTTTACCTACCCATGATGGTGTCTGATGAAATACCTGTTACTTTATGAAAGGATGTTCGTTACATGGATTAAACATTGCGCCAATATTGCGAATTTTGTGACATCATTCCGAAACCCAATGAAAAAAAAAATGGTAAATTACGATACTCCATAACATAATAAATATTGAACTCTAAGAGAAATTTACCGAAGAAAATGTGAACTAGTGCTCGATGAAGATGTTTCCAGACAGAAAAAAAGAACATCTGTACAGATAGCACGTAAACCGCTCAAATTTGACAAGCTTTCATTTAATCAATTTTTCGACGTGATGACGTCACCCAATTCATGTGAAACCTGATATTAAGCTCAGGAAAAAGAACATTGAAGAAGCTGTTATATATTGCTATATTGTTGTTATATTGTTATATATTGGGTTAAAATCTTACAGTGATAGGAGATATGCTCGAGTGAACTCGAAATTATATGATGTCATTGTGATATTTTTCTTTTCCTTTTATAGAGGAATTTGAAACACTTTAATCATTTTGCCAGCATCGGCCACAAATGAAGTGATATCTACAACATCATCTGCCAGAGTGTGTAAAGAAAAAAGGGGGAGGGGGTCACCGCCCATCCTGACGAGCTATAACGGCTTGAAAATTAGCGGTTTTTTGGCACGTTTGCACTGTATAGCGGCATTGACGCACGCTGGAAAATTCAACTCTGATATGTCCGTATGACATCATAACCCAAGCTTGAATGAAAATCGCGGTGGATTCTAGTAGCATACCATCTATTTTCAATGGGTAAAAACTGTCCCACCTTTAACGATGATTACCTCGAACGAAAACAAAAAATGATGGCGGTTTTCTCGAAACGCGGCTAATTTCCTGGAATCCTCGACTTGCTCTCCTAGAATCATTAGGGAGGTTTAGATTTTGACGCGCGGACGTTTGAGCCGACGCTTGCGCTGGACGTTCTCCTCTCCCTGCGTCGTGTGGAAAAGTAGCTTTAGATTACGCTGGGACGCAACGTATAAAAAATAAAATCGCGCCCCCATATGATCAGTGTATGAAGAAGCTCTCTACGTCGCAAACTGTGCGGACGTAAAAATAGCCCAGTACGCGTAGTAAACAACTCAGGCGACGCAAGCTAAAAATAGATTGACTTTACGCGCGCTACTGCGCAAGCTCAGAACATGTTTTTTTTCCTTTGAACGTCCGCGCGTCTAAAATCTAAAGCTCCCTATTGATATCTCCGCAACCGAGTACTTTTATGAGTCGTGTTACATACGACATGACTTTTCGATTCTTTTGTTGAAAGGGGTCACATAGTTATACAGCAGAAAATTATCACTTCTATTGCACAAAAATGAACGTCCATTGTTTACTGACCTGCTTCTTGCAGCTCCAGACCGCTCCTCTCTAGCAGTTCCTGTAGTTCTGTCAGGGCTGTGAGGTAAAGACCACAAAAACAGAACTGCTTATCTCACAGTCTACAAAGGAAGACGAGCGCTTAAACAATGACACTCTAACTTTTATGTGCCACGGTCGCACGCCCCTATGGCAAGCCTTTTTGACATTTAAAGTTAAATTCTGATATCACGAAATCCATTTTGTGATATCGAAAAAAATAAATAAATTTTTGATATCACAAATTCCCGTGAGTGTAGCACATGAACTTAATTTGTGATATCAAGAAATGGGCTTTGTGATATCACTGAATGAATTTGTGATATCAGAAATTCGAATTCTTGATATAAAATATAGGTTTCACGTGAAAAACCAATGGTAATTCGTGATATCACAAAATACATTTTTGATATCACAAATTTGAATTTATGATATCACTAATTTGAAATTGTGATATCAAGAATTCTTATTTGTGATATCACAAATCCCATTTTGTGATATCACAAATTGAATTATAGATATCACAAATTCGAATATGTGATATCAGTAATTCACAGGGAATTCGAGCGTTAGTTTTGCGCTGAAATTCAACTGTGAATTCGAGCGTTAGTTGAGCGCAGAAATACACAGGGAATTCGAGCGTTAGTTCAGTGCAGTAAATCCCTGTGAATTCGAGCGTTAGTTGAGCGCAGAAATACACAGGGATCTCGAGCTTTAGTTCAGTGCAGAAAATCGCTGTGAATTCGAGCATTGGTTTAGCGCAGGAATACAAATCATAGCTGCTCTTCAGCACAAAACTAACGCCTGAATTCCCAGAGTATTTCTGCGCTCAATTAACGCTCGAATTCACTGTTGAATTTTAGCGCAAATCTAATGCTCGAATTTCCTGTGAATTTCTGCGCTCAACTAACGCTGGAATTCACAGTGGTTTCCTGTGCAAAACTAATGCTTGAAATCAAAAGATTTTTTGGGAAAGATAAGTGCTGAAATTCCATGTATATCAATGTTGTCACAAATTGGAATTAGTGATATTACAAACTGTATTTCTTGATATAGGCCTAAGAAATGGGATTTCGTGATATCTCGAATTGAATTTGTGATAAAATCGAATTTGTGATATTACTTATTCGTTTTACGTGATAAACCAAAGGGTAATTGTGATATAAAAAATGAATTTGTGATATCACAAAATGGAATTCGTAATATCAGAAGTTAATTTCAAATATAAAAAAGGCTTGCCATACGCCCCTACTCAGGCAACAGCGTGCCGTGCTAGGTTTACATGTTCTGCCCGAACGCACAAACTCGCTCAAACCGATCGAAAATTCGCCACATGCCACAGAGAAAGCAAGTGCGTTTCTGGCGATTTCATTCCTTTCTCGTGTAGCTTGAATTTTCTGTAGTGATTGGTTATCAAGCGATGCATCCTTCTTGATTCGTGAGTATATTCTAAGTTTCTGCTTCATGTTTGTGTGCGAGAGGGAGAGAGAGAGAGAGAGAGAGAGAGAGAGAGAGAAACTAATGTGTTTATTTTACACCAAGGTACTTTAACAAGGGCGAATTAAGCTCCACCCCTCGCTACCTCTACCTAAAGGCTATAAGTTTACCACTAGTATACTTGATGATTTGTTTATGAACGATTTTGTCCTTTTATTCTTAAACCAGTTGTTAATGGTCACTTGTTCCAAAAATTGATTTCAAATTTCATAGAAGTATAAGTGAGTTCGTCCGAATAGTAAAAACACTGATTTGGAGACACCAAAGTGAACTGCATACGATTTAAATGACAAACAAAATGATAAAACAAAGAAGCAAGTCGCAGTATTTCATGAGGAATTATACAATACGGCATGCACTTTCATGGGGAAAGAAAAGACGTTTGGAATAAAATACATCTGGGGGGCGTTTCATCAACGAGTTCGTCGGAGTTTTCACCGACAAATTTGCTATCAGCCAATCAGACCAAGGATTTCATTAGCTTTTAACAGTTGTCAGTGTAAATCCTTGCGTCTGATTGGCTGATAGCAAATTTGTCGGTGAAAACTCCGACGAACTCGTTGATGAAACGCCCCCCAGGTCTTCTGCGCCTGATCTGATAATAGGGAGCTTTAGATTTTGACGCGCGGACGTTTGAGCCGACGCTTGCGCTGGACGTTCTCCTCTCCCTGCGTCGTGTGGAAAAGTAGCTTTAGATTACGCTGGGACGCAACGTATAAAAAATAAAATCGCGCCCCCATATGATCAGTGCATGAAGAAGCTCTCTACGTCGCAAACTGTGCGGACGTGAAAATAGCCCAGTACGCGTAGTAAACAACTCAGGCGACGCAAGCTAAAAATAGATTGACTTTACGCACGCTACTGCGCAAGCTCAGATCATGTTTTTTTCCTTTGAACGTCCGCGCGTCTAAAATCTAAAGCTCCCTAATGTGTAATTGTGAAGAAGATATTGATTTTGTTTTTTATTATGTAAGGGATGCAGATCTCAGAGTATGTGACAAGCGCACAAGTTTATATGAAAGGCAATTTTCAACAACAACAAAAGAAATATTTGATTCAGTGCACATGTTTCAGGTTCTTATTGACGTTGTCAATATATTCTTAAGCTATCCCGGTTTCATTCATGTCAAACTTTTAGAAATTGGAAATACAAATCACTCATAGGAGATCCACCTGCAATTGAAGTGGCGGAGGTGCACCCCACCAAGGCGATGACGAGCAGACAACATGCGATCTTCATGGTTGATGATGTTTATTCTTCTCTTGCTGATTGAAGAATGGTGTCTGATGATGACTCTGCCTGCTACTTATAGCCCCCTTATCATCCCGTAACAAAACAATACGCGATATTTCAGAGCTCAGATTTTACTGGGCACAGACCAATAGATTGCACGTTTTATTTACTTTTACAAAGAACTTTAATTGGCATTGTCATTCACATGAATTTCTGTCACATATTAAACCTTCAATATTTGAACATTAAACAAAATGAAATAAAAAAACAATCATCATTCAAAGTTGGGTGCGTGCAATACAGAACTCGTGCGTTAATGAATGAATGAACAGATGAATGAAGGCGAGTATTGATCAATGAATTATCCAATGCTACAACACCCATTGTATTTGTGTACAAGTAGTCATATGCAACAGGCAAGGTAGTTGCCTTGTTAGAAATGTGTCAATCTTGCAATGGTGTTATTTGCCCCTTGATGTTATTTTCCCCTCCCCATCACGAACGAAAATATATCTGATACAACAGTGACCCTTGTATATGCTTACAAATATACAATACAATAAAAAACAGAAGATACAATCTCGAAAATAATATCAATGGTAGTCGAGTTGGGTTCGTGTAATTCAAGCAGTTACAAATAATTCTCTCATTATTTTTTCCTACTGTCCAGTTACGCTTAACTGCCAGATAGTTACCAATAATAATTATATTTTAGTATCTATAGTAGAGAAACCATAACCTACTTATTATCAATTGATGAATCAAGAAGTTATGGTTATATTCCTATGTGTGATAGATGATGTCTACTTCTAACCCAAACAATGAAATGTATACGAGAAATGTAATTTTGTTTGTATCACGTGTACAACATTTATTTTTAAGCAGTAAAGTATCCATTTAACGAAACAAAAATTAATTTTCAATATCCGAACTTTTTGTTTTCAATCCCTACATGCGGCAAGAAATTTGCAATTTGAGGTTCTTCCACATTCTGCATTTATGAAATTTCATTATGTGTTATACTGTTGGTATAAGGAAACATGAGAATACATGAAAATATATTTTACACGGAATATGTTTCCGTCAGCAGTCGTCTCGTACGAAATTTCATCAATCTCACAATCTTGTTGTTTTCTTTTCGTCACCTTCGCAAGAGGAAATAAATGTGTCAATCAAAGATGGTGTGATGTTGGAACATGTAAAGCTGCAATGCATGTGTCCTCTAATATGTTTTATATAATCAAATTAGACTGACATATCTTTCAGACTGTAACTGTAACAAGATATCCCTTGAAACGTTTGTATAGCTTCTGCTTCATTTCATGGTGTCTATTCCGGTGGCCTTTCTGCTCTTATCTCATCCGTAACAAAATACTGTCAATCATTGCCAACATGTCAATCTGTACTTACACTTTGACTTCAATAGTGTAATCACTTCAATCCACCTCCACCTGAAATATCAATTTTGGTATAGAGGAGGATCTCTTTTCCCCGTTGCCACACATGATACTCACATGAAGCAAGAATATGTTGTTGTTGGTTTTTTTTATTACTTTGTATTGCTTAAGGTTTGTTGAAGGTGTAAAATGATATTTTCTTAGTCATCAGAGAGGTTTTCGCAATGACAGGAGCAGCATTTACTCTTTTTAAAGGAATACTAGTAAGCATCATATTATTTGGATGTGTTGGTAATCTTGCTTCTCACTTTATTTCGTACATTGTGCCATTGGAAGCTGGTCTCCCCTTTTCCATAATCTAGCAGAGATCATACTACAATGAATATCCGTTGTGCCTTTAAGATCTAATAAGTATGGGTGCACGCCACGAGGCTGACACCCACCAACCATACAGCCAACGAGTCATCATACAGCCCATTAGTTTGACGGTAAGCAAAGGAGGGTCACAACCCGACACATTAAACCCATGATGTCTCGTCAGATGACCCATGAATTAAATCATGGCAACGGTGTAGACAATATTTGTATGATTCGTATATTCGTATCAAAACATCCTATCACATACAATTTTCGAAAGAGCCTAAGAGCAACAACCTAAAATGCAATGAACGTAAATACATGTTTACTTTAGTCAAGGCTGACAGATGGCAATCACGAAATCGACTCTTGTGATTACATATATATATATATATTTTTTTTTTTTGCATAAAAAGGACCGCATGTCGCATGTTTGAGTTTAGTTGACGTTTTTAACCTATCCCATTCACAGAAATTCCAGAGCTTAATGGCCTGTCATATTCGGATTATTATTCTTTTTTTATTGAATTTTCTAACGTCAGTTATGCGACAGAAAAAAGAAGTGTAGGAAAAGAGTCATATCACTCTCAATGCCATGAATTTGAGGGCAGCTCAATGCTCTGTGAGCAATTAAGCAATAGCTGCTTTGTTGTTCTTGTGTGCCCCAACTGATTTCGTTGCGTGTTGAAGGGTTGACGAAGTTTTCCTACTTGAATACAAACCCAACCCCGCCTTTCTCTACCCCCAATTTTCTAGAGAGAGAGAGAGAGAGAAAGAAAACAAAAAAAAAGAATAATTCTTCACAGTACTAAAAACATGAAAAAAATGAAAGACGCAAAACAAGTGGTAAATTGTGTATTTTGTGTGTTCTTGGTTGCATACTTGTTGAACAAATTTGAGCAAGGCTGAATTTTGCTTGTCAATATAGTGCATCTCTACAAGTCTGTAACCATGTTTGCTGGCAGCTAAATGATTTTTTTTTTCTTTCCATATGTGGTCGCATTATGGGAAAAAGTGCGATAAAGATACACAAGAATATTGATGTACATAGATTACGTTTGATATGCAATATATCCTTTCAAAATTTATGTCCTCAATTGAAAATCTTTCAGAAGATGATTACTTTTGATACATAAACGTATGTTGTTGCGGGATATATTGGAGGAGCATTTCAAAAATTCCACTTTAAAATAGATTTGAATTGGAATCCTAGGCTAGGACTATCATCAAGAAATTCCATGAGTTCGTCGCGAATGGCAGTGTAGGTTTAACAAACACAATGCCTGGGTTTATCTACTTAGATAAAAAAACAAAGAAATATGCACTTCAATTCAATCAGATTACATGGAATCTTTGCAGTCTATTAAAAAAAAAAAACCAATCTACTAAAAAGGACTATTCTGTTTGTCAAGTGCGTAGACACACGAAATCTCTGATCTAGTAAAGTGCATGTACCATATCTTTGATTATTAATGTTTTTTTTTCTTTACATTGTATAAAAAGCCATTTTTGAATAAATGATCTGTCATGTCTGAAATGTGTTTTAGGGGGCATTTTATTATGCCAGTATTCTTTATTAATCATTGGTGTACCGGTAAGAAACGTCAATTAAATTATGATAACTGACTATAAACCAAGATATTTAGAATGAGATACGATTCCGTTTCTATTCTCATCCAGAATTATAAACCCTGTTTTGCAGAAACCATGGAAAACTGTAAAAAACACGACGTCATAAGTATTAGATTTAAATGGGGGGGGGGGGGGGGAATAAAAGATAAAGTGTGTGCCCGCTGCCGTGTGTGCTTGAAATGGTGTAGCTTTTGTTTGTTCACGTATGTTAAGAATGCCGTTACTTGAAGAACATGATTATTTATTACATATTGCGATGAAATTAGAAAATCTCCAGAAAAAAAAATGTGTTTACATAATACTGAAACGGGAGTGTGTTGGATATCAAAGATGACACTTATGTTTCTGCCCTCCTTGCGCCTTCCTTTTTTTATCATGTTTTCCCCCTTTTTATCATAACAACGCCTATACCCGATGAGAAGGGAAGGTGTAGGTAATATTTCATGGACTGGTGGGTTTTTATGTTTATTTCGATATGATTTATTGTAGAATCCGCATATTAGGAAATACATTCAGTTTAGGTAGAGGGAAATGTTTTTGGAATGGCTTATAGTTATGATAATACATGCACTTCTTTTTTTTTCTTTGGTAAATGTTGTACTGTTGATGTGTACACGTTAGTGGTATACTGAGGACATGGCATTAATCAGGGACAGAATATGTTGACAGAACATGATCAATTCCAGTTCTAATAATATGATAATCCCTTCATTGTTGTTGCTCCGCTGGTTTACATCCTGTATTTTGTCCCTTTGATTACACGGCTAGCACGGCTTGGTAAAGATGTAACGCTTGAATAGATCCTGTACTTCAGACCCTGTACTTTCTCCTTTCACACTATTCCAGAGTGTGTGCTTTCTTTCTAGTATCAGGGGTGTATCCAGGATTTTTTCTGGGGGGGGGGGGGGGGTCGTAACCAAAATTTTTGGACCTTTACCTTTGCGAGGGAGAGGAGCGACCGAGCGGGGGGAGGGTGTGAGAGGGGGGTGTCCCCCTTCCACGGTAGGGAGTTTTTGAATTCTATATCTTAAAATGGGGCAATTTGGTGCATACAAAAGTGACTTTTTCGGCATGGCAGTGCAGCTTAGAAATAAGGTAAATTATGGCATACTAAAACTAAGTTACGAAATTTACGAGGTTTTTGACAATTTGCTGGAACGCCACCTGGTCACTTTTTTTTTCCTGTTGTAGGCCTATAAAAAAAAAAATGTCTTTTACAAAAAGTGGACCTCTTGAAAATTTGGGGGGATCGTACGACCCTCTCGACCCCCCTTGCATACACCCATGAGTATTTAGATAGGTTAGGGGAGTCCATTTGAATTGAGTTATACATCATTTTAAAGCTTAGAATCTGCTCTTTATGAATCTGCCTTTATCTAAAAATCCATGTCTGGCGACTTTTTGTTGGTTTTGTGAAGCAGGGACACAGATAAGTAGTGTAACAAACTTAATGTTTACTATTTAGTAATCTTCTGGATTTGTATTTTTCTGTCGGGGGGGGGGGTACATTAAAGCTTCGTTAATTGTTGATATTATTATTTATTCAATTATTTTTCTTTTTATTGATGTTTGATTTCGCCTGTAAATTTGTCTAATTATTTGTAATATTTTATATATATCATGATTTTGTTGATTCAATAAAACTTATAAAGAAAAAAGTTTGTTACCATGTGTGCTGGCAACTAAAAGGATTTTTCCCCGTATTATGTGGTCGCATGATAGGAAAAAAGTGAAATGAAATACTTTAGATTAGTGATATATATATGGTTATAGCTGTTAAGAGACTACTTACAATATACATGTACTCTGGAGTCTATATTTTTCACATATTCAATATAAATTTTCTTCTGATGAAAACAGGAAATCATCTTTTCAATATTTCCTCTGATAAAAAAGTTGAGAACAACATTACTTTTTATACATATAAGTTTGTTTTTCAACCTTCATATTCGAGCACATACTGTTTAAGTTTAAAAAAAAAAACTCTCCAAAGTGCAGTCTCTATCTTCCTATTCAAGCGCTTAACCGTGCTAGCTGTGCGATGAATTGGACAAAAAAAAAAACTGGAGTTAAACCACTGGAGAAAAACAATGAAGAAATGAATTGTTTGTTCGCAAAAAACAATAAGTCCATTTTTAAAGATTTTGAAGTACGGTCTCTGTCATAAAGTACAAAATAATACCTTTTGAATGATATATTAGTATGATATAAATATATGTGATATAAGTTGTTCCCTAAACAGAAAATCCTGAAAATAAGAGAGTTGAATTTATTTCAACTTGGTTAATTTATGTTTAATTACAACTTCAACTACCTACCCAAAATAGTTCACTCTTTTTTTAAGCCGTAACAGACACGTATACACCCTCAAAATACATTAGTTTAAATTGGTTCCAGATTTTGGAATAGATTAGATAATGATTTAAATGAATCTGTTACGTTAATTACATTCAAATACAAATTTAAACAAATATTTTCTTTCCATATAGTATACCACTTAATTTCGTTTAATGAAAAAAAAGAATATCCGCCATCTTTTACTTCTCCTTGAGATTTTGTAGCGTGGCCACAAACCTTTTTCCTTCCTTTTCTTTTCCTTTTCCTTTTCCATTTGTCCCTACTTCTCTTAAATTGCTCTTCGTTGTCCAGTAGCTGTGTGTATGCGTTTTGCTTCATTTCTATCATATCTGTGTTTTGTGTTGTTATCGTTGTTGTCGTTATTGTTTTGTGTGGCCGCGCGTATATCTTCCTTTCTTATACATTTTCCTGGCATACCCTGCCAAATAGTGTCTCTGCCATAAAAGTACTCTGTTATATAGTTTAGAGTTTGCATTCTAGAATCATAGTAAGTATTGTTTATAGCATCAGCATCATATATCAATGAGTGAATTTATATAGAAGAATTTAATATGATATATGTTATTGGTATAACAGATTGATTCTCTCGTTGTTTTGTTCCAGAGTTCCAAGTCTTACAAGCTGTTTTTTTTTTTAATGAAACACTGTTTTCCATCGTTATGAGGATTTAATAATTTTGTTGTCATGACAGAGTGTATTGTTTCTTTTTTATGACATGTACGCATATACCTTAGGTTGTGTTTGAAAAAAAAAGTAACTTGTCGAACTGCGACTTGAACCGCTTTGAACCATGTTCTCTTTCTCTTTTTTTTTTGAATGCTATCGCGGGGTATTGGAGGAGCATTTAAAAAGTTCCGCTTTGAGAAACAAAAATGAATTAAAATCCTAGGCCAGGACTATTAGAGAGACATTCCATGAGTTTGCAGCAAATGTCAATGCTGTTTTATTTGACTGAATGGATTCATCTACTTTAATAGCTTAAAAAAACATACAAACAAACAAACAAACATGGAATTCAAAATTCACTCAGACTTTGTGAAATCGTTTCAATCCTCCCCCCCCCCCCAAAAAAAAGAAGTACAGTTTATATTCAACGGATGATACAGTACTGGTGGAGATGAGAATTGGGATTTTAACTTTTTACGAGATACCAAGAAAATGAAATTGTACAGAGCATACATACCATTTTAAGAAGAATTCAAAGTTTGTTTGATGGAAATCGGGTTTGGAATGACTAAAACATTCAAAATCAAAGTAAAACTAAGCGTTCGTAACAAAGGTGGGTCCCACACTTTATTTGAATCGCTCTGTTTTGGATATCAAAGCCATTTCAACACCAATTTTTCACCAAATAAACGATGAATCCCTTATGGAATTACATGGTCTGTCATATTTTATAAGAAGTTTCTCATTGTCTCACCCTAAAAAAATGTTAGAAACATGAAATTAGGTCTCAACCTCAAGTATACTATCCCTTTAAGCCATTTTTGAAGAAGTGATCTTTCCTGCCTCGACTGTGATATCAGAAAACATATGTCAGTATTCTTTATTGATTATTTGTGTACCGGTTAGACACATCAAATGAATTGCTGTAACTGTCTAGAGCAAGATATTTCGAGTGAGTTACGACTCTACTTCTAATCTCAGCTAGAATTATACAGAAACCATTGAAAACCGTGAAAATCCCATACATCATGAGTATTAGATATGGGGGGGGGGGGTGAAAGTGATAGAGTTTGTGTGTATTTTTTATGTGTGTGTGTGTGTGTGTGTGTGTGTGTGTGCGTGCATTGGTGCAGCTTTTGTTTGTATATCAAGAATACCGTCATTGATGAAATATATTTCAGATATACTTGAGAGGACAGCTAGAAAATCTCCGTAACAAAATGTGATTACATAAAATGGGAATGTGTTGGATATTACTGATATATGTTTCTTATCATAACAACTGCGATACCTGATACATAATTTTATAGACTGCTGTGTGTTAGTTGTTGTGATATGGGAGAAAGTAAAGGTGTATGTAATTATGTTTGGACTGGTGGGTTTTTATATTTTTGAGTAGAGTACAGGTAAATTAGGAAGCACGGTTAGTTCTGCTAGGCCTACAGAGAAATGTTTTGGAGTGGTTTGTAGATATGCTAAGACATGTACTTCTTTGTTTTTCTCCTTTGGGAATTGTTGTACTGTTTGTATTTCACATATTACCTGTACACTGAGAAAAGGAAAATGTATATTTCAATTCTCTTTAAAGTGATTATTCTCTTATCTTACAGAGTAATACTAACGTCACGTGAATTCATGTTTCTTGTAATATTTGAATGGACGTAAATAAACGCGTTTCTATTTGACATTTGACAGTTCACATTCATAGACATGTGGATTGAGTGAATGCAGCAATATTAATAGAACACATCAGCGCAAGTTTGAAGAAAATTGGACAATCCGTTTAAAAGTTCTGAATTTTTGAAGTTTCTGCTCAGTTACTGCTGGATGAGAAGACTAGCACAGCTTGTGATGTCACCTGTGTACAATATGGAAATCATAAGAAAAAAAACCCCGATATTTTCACATTTTTCGCATGATAAAAGAACACTTGACTTCCCTCTTTCAGAAGGCTTGGAGATATTATTACCCTTAACATACGTCAGTGATGAGGTGAGGAAATGTGCTCTTTTTTCAAAAAGTAACATTGTGTAAAATTCTCTGTATATTTTCCGCATAACGTTGTACGCCTGTGGCATCATACACTCTAGTAGTCTTCTCATCCAGCGGTGACTGTGAAGATTTAAAAGTTCATAATTTTTGAACAGAATGTCCAATTTTCTCCAAACCTTCACGAATGTGTTCCACAAATATTGTTGCATTAACTGAATCCACATCTATATGAAGGTGGACGTCCTCCTGTAATTCATTTTCTCTAAAGAATTCGATTAATAATGTTGCACAGTAATACCAAAGTGAATTGATTTTTTTTTTTATCGGTTGTATGAAAGTAAGTAGATATGTGACCCTGCACCACAAAACCAACAAAAAGTCGCCAAACATGGATTCTTAGTTTAGTTCAGTTCAGTTCAGTTTATTTTATTTAATCACGGCAATTTGCTTCAGCAAAGCTCTTCTTCTGCAAATCCGTGAACAATATAAAAATAGCAGTAATACATACAAAGTGAATTTACAATAATAAAGAAATGAACAAGTATCAGGTATAGCAACAAAAACAACGAAACATTAAAAAAGTAAGGCAAAAAAGGTCAACGGAGCAAGTACCCTAAAGAAACATGTTATTTCAACAATATCAAGTAGAGACAGGGAGAGAGAGAGAGAGAGAGAGAGAGAGAGAAATCCTGGGCAGTTGCTCTGGCTACAGCAGATATATATCAAGAGCTCGTTTGAAACTGGAAAGAGAGAGCTTACATTTCAGATCATAAGTTATAACATAACATATTCCAACACTGCACACCTCTAAAGGAAAGAGTTCTTTTTCCGACTTCTGTTTTTACCATTTACACAGCATAAATTTTTTTCGTACTTTTTCTCAAAAAAATAATTTGTTATATGTTCTTCAAACTTTTGCAAAACATATTCTGGAAACATTCCATTAGAAATTTTATACATAACATGTAGTAATTGTTTATATCTTCGTTTTTCCAAAATATCTAATGACAAACGATTGTAGATTGCTGAGGTCGAGTATCTCGATTCAACCAAAAGGACAGTTTTCAACACTCTATTTCGAATAATTTGCAACTTGTCAGAATCCGTTTTTCGCAGATTACCCCATACAACGCTGCAATAATCGAGTTTACTCTGAATAATGGATTTATAAAATACAAGAGCAGTTTTTTTTTCAGTTATACAAAATCGTACTCTTTTCAATAGATATAGACTTTTCACTGTGCTTTTTATCACTCTATCCACCTGTTGGCTCCAATCAAGATGTTGGTCAAGATAAACTCCTAAGTATTTACAGCAAGTAACAGAGGGAACCTCAGATTCGTCAATACTGACTCTCAACACCTTGTTTCTAATCCTCTTTCTGGAACCTATCAACATCGCTTCACACTTTTTCACATTCAGAGCAAGTGAGTTTACTTCCAACCATTGTGACAAACACGACAAGTCATTATTTAGACCTCTTTGTATTTGACCGAGATCCTTGCCAGGTAAATAAAGACATGTATCGTCAGCGTATAAATGAACCTTACATTCCTTAATGCAATCAGGCAAATCGTTGATGTATACATTGAATAACAAGGGCCCTAACGTAGAGCCCTGTGGGATTCCACATGTTACATGCCTAGGCTCGGATATAGAGCCGTCAATAGAAGTAAACTGAACACGATCGTGGAGATAATTACTAAACCATTTACACACAATATCATTCAAACCAAGGAGAGATAACTTATGAAGAAGTGTCGCATGATTGACTGTGTCAAATGCCTTTTTGAGGTCAATGGAGACCATTCCAACCTTTTCACCCTTATCTATGCTATGGAGCATTTCTTCTGTGACAAAAAGTAAAGCAGTCATAGTGGAATGGGCAGGTCTGAAGCCTGATTGATTTGGGTTAACAATATCATTTCTAGTTAAATAATCATACAACTGGTTGAAGATGAGTTTTTCAATCATCTTTGAAATAACAGACAAAATAGATATGGGTTTGTAATTACCCATCTCACTTCGACTGCCACTTTTATATACTGGCATAACTTTTGAGACCTTCCATTGTTCTGGAATGCAACCACAATTCAAAGAAAGATTAAATATGTACCTAAGTGGTTTTGCAATTATACGTATAATAGGCTTTATCAATGTCATTGGTATAGTGTTCATTCCATATGAGTTTTTCATTGGCATACTTTCAACCACTTTCACAATGTCTTCTTCAGTAACATCTTGAAATGAGAACATGGAACTCCTTTTCGGTACATATTTAGCAATCTCTTCCTCTGTTCTTTGACCATGGCTCTTGCAAATCGCATCGACTACATTAATTTTGTGAAATATGCATTAAAACAATTTGACATATTAGTTTTATCCTTGACCTGTGTGTTATCATTCACAATATATTCTATTTGCTTGAAGGTATTCTTTACAGGAGTAATAAGCTTTAATGATTTCCAAACATCTTTTGAGTTACCTTTACTGGAAAAAATAACATTACTTATATATTCTTTCTTTGCCTGACGACATTTCATAGTAACTTCATTTCTAAGCTTCGTGTGTAACTTCCACTCACTATGAGTTTTACATGATTTAGAAATGAGTTTTTGCCTATCTCTTTGACGCATCAGATCTAAAATTTCTTCTGTTATCCAAGGGGATTCTTTTTTCTTTACTCTTTTCTTTTTTAGCGGTACAAATGCATTCATCACACTTAATAACTTTCTTTCAAATTCATCTTATGCCTCAATTACATTATGGTATGTTTCTACATGGTTCCACTGTACCTTAGAAATCGCTTCCGCGTATTCTTCCATATTACATTTACTAACATTACGGGACACCTTATATATATGTAGATTTTGTTTTTGGTTCTTGTTTTTTGTACCCCAAGTGCAATATACAAGGTAGTGGTCGCTCAGAGATATTGGTATAATATTTGTGAACTGAATTTTTCCGACCCTGTTAGTTATGATAAGATCAATTATAAACGATGTACAGATAGTTTCTCTTGTGGGAGTGCTGACTATCTGTTGGAGATTGAAAGAGGTCAACAACTCACGCAGGTGTTTTGTTTGCCAAGATGTACAATGTTGTGACATATCACAGTTCAAGTCACCAAGAATAACAAAATCAATGCCCAAATCGTCTACTTCACCAAGAAATCTCTCAAATTCTTGAAATACGTTTAGTCTAGCATTGGGTGGCCTATACCATACTATAACAAAAAAATGGCTTCACCATTTGTGCATTTACTTCTATAACAATCAACTCCAAATCAAACTCAAAATCAGATCTCACTCTGTAATATATTCCTTCTTTTACATAAGCTGCCACACCTCCACCTTTACTACCTCTGTCTTTCCTTATCAGATTGTACCCATCTATATTCAATTCTGAATCATCAATATAATCATTCAAATTGGTTTCACTGAGAGTGAAAATATCAAATTCAGCTTTCTTACACAGAATACGTATCTCTTCAATATTTTTCCATAAAGATAAACAATTCAAATGTGAAAACTTTAAAATTTTCAGGAGTGAAAGTTCACTTACTTCTTTATCCAAATCAAATTCCAGTTTCTGTTTTAACGTATTTCTGATTTCAGGTGAACATAGAAATTCATTTCTTTGAGTTTCCAAACCAGGTGTATGGTCATCATATGTATCACATGCAAACGGTAACTCAAGTAATAAACAGTAATCACATACCCAGTCATATGTAGAGTTAAAAATACTTAGGCTTACTTTATTACACTGAAAGTGACACCAAGTATTACATGAAACGCAAAGTAAAGCGTTTTGATTAACATTAACATAACGCATGGATAGCGGATAGACATAGTGTAATTAGTGTCAATTAGTGGTGGTACCTTGCTATTATCGTGTTTAGTTCAGTCTTTCGAGGTCCCGTTGATTCTGTATCACCACCTTTCGTCTCCGGTTTTGGTCTCCTGTCAACGCGTATATTCTACCATCCTGCGTCCATGTCCACACGACCGACAGATGCGTTCGGGTCAAGTAGAGAAGCTGCGCTCGAGGTGCTGTCAGGTCTTCGTTGACGAAGATCGTCGACCCCTTCAATTTCGATCGCGCCTGGTAGATTTGCTGCTTGATGTTGTGCGTCGCGAATTTGACCAGGATGACCTTCTCAGATTTTCGCCTCGATGACGATGCCGCGTTGGAGTCTTGCTCATTCTGCCTGGGTGTTATCCTATGGCTCCTATCGATGTCCTGTGCTTTCAGTTCGATCCCGAAATGATCTTTGACAATGTCGGTGATGACTTTGTCGGTGTTCTCACCATGCATTTCCTTCACGCCACTAAATCGTAGTGAGTTTCTACGACTGTACTGTTCATGATCGTGTAGAGTGTCGTTCACTTTGTCAAGATCGTTCTTAAGTTGCTCGATCTGTGCTTTCAGCGACTCTGTCGTTTCCTGGTGCGTCTGTATATCCATTTTCACAGCCTCGTAGACATCTTGGCTTATTTGCTCTACCAAAGTTTTCTTCACAGCAGCCACCAGCTCTTTGATCACATCTGGGGAACAAAGCGCCTCCTTTATCCCAGCCACAATTGCTGCGTCAAGTCTATCAGACTGTTCAATAGGCGATGTCTCGGTCGGCTGACCAGTGGTACCTTCCTTCACCCCTGACGGCTGGTCAAGCCCCCGGGTGCTCCGCGAACGTGTTTTTGGCACATCGTGCTCGTGTACTCTCCGGTTGGCTGACATTTTGTCCAAATCTTGTCCTCAAATTCCACGAGACATTGAGTCAGATATCACAAACAGTAAGGTTCAACCAAATCCATGTAGCATAAGCAACGTCCAGGTACATAACTTCGTCCACATAAGTGAACAAGAAACGATGAATTTCGGGTGTTTTTCTGGTGACTCGAAATTAACTTCTCGTGTAACGTCCGCATCGACACACACATCACGATTTCAGGGCTGATTCTGAAAGAGCAGGCTCTAAGCTTTAAAAGAATGTATAGCTCAATCATAATGGACTCTCCTAACCTAACCTAACATAAATGTTAGAAGAAAGCACACAATCTGGAAAAATCTGAACCGAGAAAAAAAAATCTCCAAAGTGCAGTCTCTATCTTCCTATTCAAGCGCTTAACCGTGCTAGCTGTGCGATGAATTGGACAAAAAACAAACTGGAGTTAAACGACTGGAGAAAAACAATGAAGAAATGAAGTGTTTGTTCGCAAAAAAACCGATAAGTCCATTGTTAAAGATTTTGAAGTACGGTCTCTGTCATAAAGTACAAAACAATACTTTTTGAATGATATATTGTTATGATATAAATATTTGTGATATAAAGTTACATTTTTGAAGTTATGGTCAAAAGAAGCAAAAAAAAAATCGGTTTTTGCAAACAAACTCTTCAAATTTTTAGTTTAAGTTGAAATTGAGGATGATTTATGAGCACATTCTGTCCATGGTTAATGCCAACCTGATTGTGTGTGTGTGTTTTGGTGCGTGTGTGTGTGTGGGTTTTCAAATGGTCATGACTTGGCAATATTGTACCCATTTGTTTATTTCTAAAGAGAATGATAATGATAGAATTGCCGTACGATCTCATAAAAGCAAACTCTGTATTTTTTTAGTAACTTTATATGCTTCTAATATGTTCGCGTTTATCAAATGAATACAAAGATTCGACAAACATATTCTTTTTTTCCTCAAAGCTTATGTGGTCTCAGAGTAATGTGACAAATAGGGGGTTTAAACAGTGGCACACTAGGAACTAATAGTATGAAAGAAATTATTTGCGTATTACACATCATTCTGGTCTATGATTTCTTCTATCGTAGTAATCATTACCAATGTTTACTCAGCTGCATCTGAAACATGGTTTCATTAAACGGTATCCACGCATTAAACGGCCAATACGTACACACACACACACACACACACACACTTATACACATAAACACACATATACAGAGACCTCTCAGAAACAAGTGACGAATCAGGAATCAGGTAAATCACAAGCGGTAAATCCGGTAATTAAAACAAAACTTAAAGGACAAGTTCACCTTCATAGGCATGTGGGTTGAGTGAATGCAGCAATATTAGTAGAACACTTCAATGAGAGATTGAGGAAAATCTTACAATCCGCTCAAAAGTTATGAATTTTTGAAGTTTCTGCTCAGTCACGGCTGGATGAGAAGATATACTATAGCTTGTGATGTTATATGAGTACAACTGTATAAAGAAAGAATAAAGAAAATTCAAGATATTCTCACTTTTCTCATATAATAAAAGAACACTCGACTTCTCTCATTCAGAAGTCAGGGGGAATAATATTACGCCTAACATAAGTTAGTAACAAGTCGAAGAAATGTGCACTCCATTCAAAAAGTCAAGTTTTGTGAAATTCTCTTTTTATTTTCCTTATAACGTTGTACGCATGCGACATCATACACTGTAGTAGTCTTCTCCTCCAGCAGTGATTGCACAGATATTCTAAAAATTCATAACTTTTTGAACGGATTGTCCGATTTTCCCCAAACTTTCACTGATGTGTTTTACTAATATTGTTGCCTTCACTCAATCCACATGTATATGAAGGTGAATTGTCCTTTAATACATCGGACGGTCATAGAATAACAGAGTACTCGCTATGATAACGGAATAAGTGCAAGTTTCCACATCAATTTCAAATTAGATAAAACAACAAGGGACATTTTAATACAGTGTGGGAAGGTTCTTGTGCACTTCGATCACATCGTCTACGAGTTAAAGCGTAAATGCCACTGTTTGCATCTACACATTTTACCTCCAAAACAATATGTGACCTTGCATCCCAAAACGAACAAAAAGTCGCACCCCTTGATTTTACGTGAGGACTCAAAAAAGGTGAAACGGGTCAACCAAATCAATACTGTAGTATTAAGTTTCACAAGTTTTTTTCGAAAGAGCTACCCTTCTTGAGTAGTGAGATTGTGTATGTCTTGAGGCCCTTTTTCATTTCTTGATAATCCTTTGCGTTTTTTTTTTTCACTTTCAAGTCTGATAACTTTTGAAGAGATATCTAACTTTTATGTGCCACGGTCGCACGGCCCACTCAGGCAACGGCGTGCCCGTGCCGACATGACATTATACATGAACAAAAAAGAATAAGTTCAATTTTGTTTTATCACGAAGGAAATAAGCCCCCCCCCCCCTACATGTATACCTCAAGGTAAAATTCTTTTCCCCCCTTTACATTTGTGACCCTGTATCACAAAACGAAGAGAAAGTCACCAAACATGAAATTTTAGTTATGAGCATATGTGACCCTGAACCACAAAACAAACAAAAAAGTCGCCAGACAGGACATTTTAGTTAAGGCCATATTCTGAAAAAGCAGACTTTAAGCTTTAAAATGATGTATAACTCAAATCAAATGGACTTTCCTAAGCTATCTGAATATTGGAAAGAAAGCACACACTCAGGAAAAGTGTGAGTGTCTATTCAAGCGCATAATCTTTACCAAGCCGTGCTGGCTGTGCGATGAATGGGACACACACACACACACAAAAAAAAAAAAAACCCAGGATGTAAACCACTGGAATAGCAACAATGAAAGGATTATATCAAACTGAAATTAAGCATGCCTTATCATCATACTCTGTCCTTAATTAATGCCAACTTCCAAAGCAGTAGCATCATCTTTTCAAAAGTTATAGGAGTTGAAAGTGGAGAGTGTGTACAAGATTTTTAAGAATTAAAAAGAGGAATCTAAGGACACACTTTAATAATCACACTATTCTGCAAAAAAGAAAAAAATGTTCGAAAGAAACTGCTGGAAAACACACTTTCCTGCCCGTTTTAAGATCCCAAATTTTACCATAGTGTAGAAGAAGACTTGCTCTTCTAGAAAATATGAAAAAGTCAAGATCGGCTCGGTTGACCCATTTCACCTGTTTCCAGTCTTCACACAAAATCAGTGTGTGCGACTTTTTGTTCGTTTTGTGGTGCACGGTATACATATTATGAAAGGGCAGACTTTAAGCTTTAAAATGATGTATAACTCAAATCCAATGGACTCTCCTAACCTTTCTAAATATAGGAAAGAATGCACATACTCGGGGAAAAGTGTGAACTGAAAGAAGAGGCTCTGAAGTACAGTGTTTATTCGAGCGCTAAATCTTTATCAAACGTGTTGGCTGTGCGATCAATGGTATGAAAAAAAAAGCTGTAAACAGCAAGAGTATTAAACTCAAATTGAGCATGCCTTACTAACACATGCTGTCCATAAGTAATTCTAAATTTCAAAACAGTAGCGTCATAATTTCAAAATTTATTAGAGTTGAAAGTGAAGAGTGTGCACAATGTCTTTTAAGAAAATAAAAATGGGAAAATGACACTACTAATCACACTATTCTACCAAAAAATGTTCGAGATGAACTGCTAAAAACACACCTTCCTGCCCATTTTATGATCTCAAAATACAGGATGATGTAGAAGAAGACTTGCTCTTTCAGAAAATATGAAAAGTCAAGATCGGTTAGGTTGACCCATTTCACCTATTTTCAATTCTCTCAGAAAATCAACGTGTGCGACTTTTTGCTCGTTTTGTGATGCACGGTCACATTTATATTTTGTTTATACCATCAATTTTTTTTTTCATTCTTGAACGAGAAAAATAGTCTCGCATACAGCGATGTTTGTTAAAGTGTGCATTTCAACAAAATGCAAGAACCGCTTTAGAATGAAATGAATAATCGAATAGAAATCTAAATGCATTGTATGGAAATGCGTTCAAAAACACATTAAAAAAAAAAAATTCCGGAAAAATGCATTTCCATTCATCATACCAACGTTAAGGCACTCGAGGCACTCGATCGTTATTGAGAAAGGTTCTTATGAAAAAGTAAAACTATCAAGACGTCATATTAGGCGTTTGCACATCAGCACGATGTTTCGAAATAGCGCGCTATATTCTGACATGGGAAATTAACGCGATCACGAAATAGCGCGCTATTTGATAATGTGAATACAAATTAGCGCGCTAATTGATCGAGAAAATTTCTCGAGCCAACTCGGGAAATGTCCGAAATAGCAGGATTATTATCGTGAACTAGCGCACTATTTGATAATGTTCGGGCTGATGTGCATAGGAAATGAAATAGCGCTAATTTGCAATCGCGAAAAATATCTCGAGCCTGGATTTGGATCGGGATGATGGGAAAACCCTATTGATCACTTCAATCGTTCTTCCAAAATACTGATTTCAAACTTCAGACAAGTCCAAATGAGTTCGTCCGAATAGTGACAACACTGATTTCGATACACCAAAGTGAACTGTATACTATTCAAATGACGAAAAAAGTGATAAACAGATAATCAAGTCGCAGTATTCTATAAGGAATTATGAAATACGGAACGCACTTTCACCGAAACATACAATACGTTTGACGTATATCGTGTCTTCTGAACCTGCCAGTGGTATTTCGTTTTAAACTCTGATAGTTGGTAACTGTAAAGGAGATATTGTTTTCATCGAGTAAGGGAATCTGAGAGTATGTGACAAACCCACACAAACTAATGTGAATGGAAGCTTGCAACAAGAAATGTTTTATACATTCAATGCACGTGCCTCAGGTTCCTTTCTTTTGACGCCGTCAATAAGTTTAAAATAAGCTATCTCTGTTTCAAATTCATGTCAAACTTTTCGAAATCAAAAATAAAAATCACCTATAGGAGACCTACCTGCAATCGAAGCGGCGGAGGTGCACCCCACCAGGGCTAGGACGAGCAGACAACATGCGATCTTCATGGTTGATGATGTTTTCTCTTCTCTTGCTGATTGAAGAATGGTGTCTGATGATAGAACTGCCTGCTACTTATAACCCCTTATCATCCCGTAACAAAACAATACGCGATATTTCAGAGCTCATATTCCACTGGGCAGAGACCAATACATTTTAAATCTTATTTACTTCTACCACGAACTTTAATTGACCTTGTCATTAACATGAATTTCTATTCACATATTAAACCTTCAATATTTGAACATTACACACACGCACACACACACAATCATCATTCAAAGTTGGGTGCATGGCAATACAAAAGTCGTGCGTTAATGAATGAATGAACGGATAAATGAAGGCAAGGATTAATCAATGTACTATCAAATACTACAACAGCCATTGTACGTGTTTACAAATATGCAGTTGTATTGAAAAAGCAAGGTAGTTGTCTTGTTATAAATGTGTCAATCTTGCAATGATGTCATTTGTCCCTTGATGTTATTTTCCCTTCCCCATCACGAAGGAAAATATTATCCAATGCACTGCTGACCTTTGTAGATGCTAACTAATTTACAATAACATAAAAATCAGAAGTTACAATCTAGAAAATAGTTTGGATGGTTGTCGAGATGAGTTCGTGTCATTCATGCAGTTACAAATAATTTTCTCATTATTTCTTTTCCTACACTTCAGTAACGTCTTACTGTTAGATAGTTATCAGTAGTAGTTATATTTCAGTATCAGTATTCCTTTTTTTGCTTTATATGTTTATTGTTATATTTCTATATCTTACACTATATATAATTGTAACAAAAATGTAATTTTGTTTGTATCACGTTAACACAATTTGTTTTTAAGCAATAAAGTGTTCATCTAACAAGACAGAAATTAATTTTTACTACCTGAACTTTTTTTCAACCACTATATGCGGCAACAGATTTTCAGTTCCTAAATTGTGTATTTTAAAGGGTGTGTACAGTTCTGGTCGAGGTGAAGATTTAGCTTTTAACGTTTTGTGAGATATTCAGAAACCACTCTATGAGCTGTCAAAGAGCATGCAGTTCTAAGGGGTATCAAAAGTTTATTCAATGAAAATTGGTTTTGAAATGACTGAGATATCCAAAAACAAGGTGAAAGAAAGATATACTAATAAAGTTGGGGTATGTCGCCTTTTATTATTAGCATTTTTTTTGGATATCTCAGCCATTTGAAAACCAATTTTTATCAAATAAACGTTGAATCCTTCTTAAAATTACATGCTCTTTCATATTTCATAAGAGGCTTTTCATCATCTCACTTAGGAATGTTCAAAACATGAATCCTTACCTCAACCAGTACTGTACAGTAACTTGAACGGGTGTTTTTGAGCTTATTCCTCATTCTGCACTTTTACAAACTTAATAATGTGTAATGATGATGGTAAAAGAAAACACAAGAATACATGTTCATGACTATATGGAATATGTATCCATCAGCAGTCGTCTCGTACGAAATGCGTCAATCTTACAATGCTGTTGTTTCTTTCCCGTCACCTTGGCAATGGGAGATGAATGTGTCAATCAAAGATGGTGAGGTTGGAGAATATAAAGGCTGTATTTCAGATGGCCTCTGATATGTTTTCTTCACTAGAGTTACATATCTATCAGACTGTAACTCAACAAGATGCCTCTTGAAACGATGTGAATAGCTTCTGTTTGATTTCATGATAACGATACCATAGGCCTTTCTGCTATCTGTAGCAAAATACTATCAATCATTGTCAACATGTCAATCGTCTTGTACAGCGTATTCACCTCCACCTCCACCTTGAAGTATCCGTTGTGGCATAGAGGAGGATCTCCTTTCTCGGTTGTCACACTTGATATCTTATTTGAAACGAACATTTTTTTTTTTCTTCATCCTGTATTGCTTGAAATTTAATGAAAGTTGTAAAAGGAAGACGGTTGCACCAATATGGATCGTGCATCAGCAGACATTGATTGAATTTTTTAGCCACGTCAGAATTTGGTAAAATGTTGAAAGCTAATTAACTCTCATGGGGTTTCCCAGTGATGAGTTGCATTTCATAGACCATCCAAGAGGTTGACGATAGATTAAATGTGGTTTGCGATACATAATTGATCAGGCTTCAAGTTACCTTGGACTGAATAGTATGTGTGTGTTTCAAGGAACGTATACATAAGCACGGTTGAATATTCTACTATCCATGTCTTCAATAGATCTTTTAAATTCAAAGGCGTACCCTTCATGCATCCATGGTACATTTATCTCTTTTAATTCCTTAAAGATTATAAAAAGTTTTGGTACCTCAAAAGCTTCCCTGAATTTTCTTGTCTTGGTTTGTGTTTCATGTTAAAGTACGTTGTCTGTGAGAATTACTCGCCCCAAAGTGCTCTCATGTCTTAGTAATCATGCAATAATGGTTTCGTACCAGAGCCGACGCTGACCAGCGTCGATAAATATTGTACGAAACCACTGACTGCGCCGCATTCACCAGCAGCGTGCAGCCCATTGTACGCATAGCTAACTGCGACCAGCAGCCCCATACGCATAGCGTAATGGGGCTTCGCATTGTAGCATTCAGGATCATGACAGAATTAGTATCGCGGGTAAATGTCAACTTAAAATCCAAAAATTTCTTCGATTTGAAGACTTACCAATTAAGTTGAAATATTGAAAACAGGCTTCGAACAACGTTTGGTTCTGTCAATAGTCCCTTTCTGTTCGAATTGATGACTGAATGTGACTCGGTCGAGAGGACCTTGGGAGAGCTACATACACTGGATACCATGGCCAGCGCATGCGCACACAAACATCTTATCCGTTCATGGATTTGAAATTTGTGTGCATGTGATGTGTTCGCATGCACTGGCTGTAGTATTCAGTGTACTGTATGTAGCTCTCCTAAGGTCCTGTCGACCAAGTCACATTCAGTCATCATCTTTTAGATTCTGCCGTTAGCTAAAATTCCCCAATCTGGCGATTTTTTTGTGTGTGTGATGCAGGATCACATTTTGGTAAAATAACGAGATTTGGTCAAACGCCATTTTGGCTGTGCAAATGAGCTTCAAAGGTCAATAGGTTTTCCCGGTCAATTTCATACTTTTGTCATTCAAGTTCCTATTCCCAGCATTCGATTTCACGCATTCTACACTCGCAGCACTGCATCAGCAATCAAATTCAAAATCCGGTCATTCGAATTCACTATCCGAGCATTCAAATCCACTGTCTTAGCATTCAAATTCAATATCGGAACAATCAAATTCACTATCGGAACATTCAAAGTCACTATCAGAGCATTCAAATTTAAGAAAGGAACACGCATTTCATCAATGAACATTTACATTCATGTCAAGCTGGCGATGGAATCTCGCCGGTCATTCAAATTCGTGAATAGGCAACCATGTTAAAAAAACAAAACAAAACAAAACAAAAGAAAAAAAAACTGCATTCAATTTAAAAGAAGTCCTGAATTCAGTTGTTTTACGGCCGTGTATGCATGTGTCCCTCATTTGGCTTTGAATATATTGGGATTTATGATGATTATTTATTTTGCAGTAGAGGTCCACCTTTCAATTGACAATTTTGAACTCGCGCTAAACAAAAAGGAATATACAGGCACATGTTCCTATGAAATAAAATGGAGGTCCCATGTGTGAGAGAATCACAACTCATGCACGTAAAAGAGCCCACTTCATTTATTCATGGCAAAGAGCAGAACATCCAACTGGACCGTCCCCATATGGAAGACCAGCTATTGCAGCTGAATATTGGTTATCCAGCCATCTTCTTTGATGGAAAATGAAACAAACAAACAAACAAACAAACAAACATTAGGCAATGTATAGGCCTACAGACGAGCATAATACGGAGGGTTGGTTGACACTTTTGAGGAAAAAAAACAACAATTTCGACTATATTGAAACTGATACACGTAAATTTTGTACGTATTATTTGTTGTGTATTGCTTTCTTATGGATTTACTTTTGCGGGACTACGTGAGATCATTGTGTGTCAGTTTGTCTTTAAATTGATGAATTGTCATTGCATGTGTGGTTGGTGTTGGGGCATTGTCAGCATGCAGTAGGCCTATCATCAAGAAATATGATTACTAGTCGTTGTGTTGTTTGGATGCACTGCTGATTGGACATTGCAATTTGAAATTTATTGAGATGAAAAACAAAGAATACATGAACAAAGAACAATGTAAAGCCTGTAACCAATCATAATTTCACTATATGCAATCCTTCATCGGTTGTGTTGGCCCTTTTTCCTTTCTTAAAATTCTACTCCATTTTCCTCGTTAAATTGATTGCACGAAGTAGGAACTTGATCGCCTAAAAATGAATTTGAACGCTCCAAACAAGCTCATTGGGACTATCACATGATTATCGCATAAACTTGAATGCACGAGTAGGAAAGTCGGTGCTCGCATTTTTAAATTGAATGCCCAATCGTGAATTTGATTTCACGAAAACGAAATATAACGCCCATGAATGAATTTGAATGCCCAAATATTTTCGCGTGCGTGCGATGTGTGAATTTGAATGTACATTAACGAATTTGATTGACAAAAGTATGAAATTGACGGGGGAAACCTATATCTTTTATTTCGTATCTTGCTTACTAAATACTCAGTCGGGCTGGATCATTTTATAAACAACGACTTTTGATTCAGATGCCACCTTGGCTTTGCGAGGTAGAGTCAAGGGTCAAGGGTCAAGACTCATTTTCCCTGTATCTTGGTAATTATACATGCCCTATCACTCCCATATCTCGCACACATTTAACCCATGTCATATTTATCGTTTCATGAAATAACAGCTTTCTAATCAGACTCCATCTTGACTGTCTAAAGGATGGTCTAAGATCAAACAAATCGCCCAGTATCTTGGTAAATACATGATATATTGCACCCATAGTTTGCACAGTTATAGACCTTGTCAAGAGGATCTTTTCATGGGATAATGGCCTTTTCTTCAGACGCCATCATGGATGTAAAAATGAGGTTCAAAGATACACAAATCGTCGGTGTTTTCACGAACCGACGCTATTTCGATTTTGGTCAAAATTTTCAAAACCGAGATATTGGTACCAAATGAAAGTGCTTTCAAAACTCTACCAAATCCCAAAATTTTAGATCACAAAATTAATTATTCTTAATTTCTCAAAGAAAGAAAAAAAAACGACGGTATTCGAAATATCGAGAAATTGAGAAAAAGGGGTTTCACGAACCGACGCAGTAAAGATACGCCGGTTCGTGAAACCCGAATTGCTAGGGTGAAGAGCAATGCGAGTTTTACGAACCGTCGCAGTTGCATTATTTTGAGCTTTGTTCAAGTAACTGGCCTAGAATTAGGTTTTGGCCCTAATCCAGATCTCAGAGTGAGAACCAAACCTTCTGAAAGATGAATGACGACCTAAGCCAGCCCACTGTCCACGAGTGAAGTGAATGGTACACACAGAGAAATTAGGGTTCTATTAGGGTTCATATTTTCACCCTACGAGCAAATCTAACTAAAAGGCACCTTATAGGGTTCGGGATGGGTGTAGGGGTGCAAATCCGAACCCTAAAGGGAGCCAAGTCTTAAGGGTTCGAATTTGGAACCATTCCATAGTCTTTCCCGAAAGCTGACATGTGGGTGTTAAATGGTGTTTGCTTGAAATGCCACGCTATTTTTGGATATTATCGTATATTTTTATTTGAAAATATAACTACACATTGTTAAAGAGTAACAGTGTCATCAGTAATACTGTACTAAAAAAATTACTACTTGAATTAAACATTTGTTTTTTCTTCTCGCACCGGGATCAAGAATATCATTTCAATGACGTTATCATAGAGTACACGTATTATGCGTGCACGCGTGGACCGTTCAGCACTTGGTCAATGGCAAAGCTAAAATCGCATGCGCACGCCACGCCGTTGGTCGCGCGGTATACGTACGTACGTGCATACTACTGACGTTCCTCGTTTGAAATGGACAGACGACCGTGAGGTTGGGATGATGAATTAATCTTTTTGATGAGCCAAACGTTGTGAGTAGATAGTTGTACTATAATTCCGTTGAAAATATTTCACAGTAATCGATGATGATATGTGTGAATTATGCTAATCGAATGCTGAGTGGTGAAAACTGATGCGAAAGAGTTGTATCGAGGTACATGTGTACTAACATGTGTCAGAAGTGCGATCATACATATCAGGTACATACAGTAAAGCATAGCGAATAAGTCAATGAAAGTGCACGGTAATACGGAAAGCCTCAACCAAGGTACTAACTACGACCAACAGCCCCATACGCATAGCCATAGCGTAATTACGCTATGCGTATGGGGCTGCTGGACGCAGTTACCAAGGTACGTACATAAATAGGTGACCGGATATAGTCGCATCATATTCGTTAATAGGAATTATTACGTTTGAGCCGAGTTGAGGCTCAGTTGGATATTGGTTTCTGTGAAGTTGACACGAAGAACGATGTAGGCATGTATGATGTGCCTAATGAAGAAAAATAGCGTTCCTGGTTCATTTAGGAGAATTTAAGACATGTATGAAGATTGAAGTCAGAAAATTTAGGTTGGCCTTGACTCCTTGTTGTCTATCAATGAAAATAGAATGTGTGTTATAAATTAGCAATGCCATAGTCACAGAGCATAAGTAATGATACACGATATGTGAATTTAGATAATATCTACTGGAGAAGTTGCATGTGCTAGACATGACATAAAATAAGTCACACAAACAAGGTATGTAAACGGTAAATCACTTCAGAAGTACAACTACTTGATCCCATACTTTAGCAGGTAGATATTCCAATATTGATTGTATGTTGAACTTTGTTTTATTCAATTACAGGTTGAGCCTTGCTGATCCATGCTGATGCATGGTGTTAGCTTGGTCTCATACTGGGCCAAAGGGACCTGTGATTATTCATCATCGAGTTCACTATGCATCAAGTTCAATAATGGTCTTCAGGATGAGTGATGCAGGTCAACCTCGAGAGACTGGTGAGCCATATAGGATGCCAGAGCTGGAGATGGAAGATGTTCAGGATGTCAATCCTGGTTCCTCGTTGAGTCAGTGTGGAAGCCATGCCAGTCCTTCTGAGAGTGATGGCCAGAAGGGCATACTATTTGGCAGCTGAAGCAGGTGCTATAGAAACGCATCAAAAACTAGAGCTCGAGGAGTTTCGACTTATGCAGCGTAAGATGAGATTAGCTATGAAGACCAAGCTGCAGGTTGCTGAAGCAGAGGATCAGATATACCTTGACTACGAGAACAAGAAGTTGGGAGTCGGCTTTCCTGTGAAAGCAGAGGATGAAACCTTGCTGTACCCAACTGAATGCGCCAACCAACCAGTACACACGAGTACACCGATTTCCCTGACTAGAGAAGTAGCAAAAACGTTATTTTCAAATTTTCTTTGACTTTTAGCAGATATACAAGTCCAAAAGCCAATAAGATCATCAGCATCATGTAGTATCCCTGAACCAGGTTTGATGAAAGCCCATCAATTTTTCCGTAGATACATCCGCACAGACCGGGAGACAGACAGGCAACCTGAAAACATATGCCTCCGGCACCATTCAGGGCAGAGGCATAATAATGAGACTCCTATGTCATAGGCTATGTCATGTATGTTTAAACCATATAAAATTTGAGACGGGTCACATTGAACCCCCCCCCCCCCATTAGAATTGCTAAACACCACGGCTCTAGAAACATCTTTCCATTTTAATCCAGAAAGTAATCACCTCCCTGTTTTTAGCCGAGGGTGAGCATGAAGCCACTCCATGAAATGAAGATTAGCATTTTTTTTTTTGCAAAATATATGTGAAAATGTCTAATTTCATAGATAACGATAACTATTTATTCTGTCTTCTAAACTGTTGTCAGGTTATTCCCTTTCTTAGAATGCACTGGGCTTGAATATTTACAAGAATACTCTAAAGAAATATATAATAGAAAAATACAAGAGAACGAACTGGCAAATTACAAATTTAAACACAACCTAAAGAGAACTTGACTTCTATTCACTTTTATCTTTTTTCTTTTTTCTTTTTTTTGGGGGTGGATTATGGATGAAAATATGAATCTGCTAATGGATATGAAATACTCAAATTATGCTTTCCATTATATTTCATACTAGATGGGGTTAGTTTGTATTGTTCATATATTAGATATTTCTTCACCATCGATAGCCTCAGTGCTTCAATAACACATGCACACTTTGAATTGATTGTTTAAGTAGGGAACAAAAAAAAAAATAAGTCGCCTGCTGTTTTTTGTAGTAGACAGCCACACAATGTATGTCAATTTTGGGCAATCTCTGGCAATGCAATGTCATAAGTGGAGTAGCTTTGTGACACTTGACAGAAGCATGATTTTCTCACAAACCCTTTATGTGTATAAGGATTGAAAAATAGAGTTTGTTCCAAAACCTGAGAAAACTCAACATATCATATCTACTTTTTTTGCATATAAAAGAACACTGGACTTCACTCTTTAAGAAGGCAGAAACTACATGTATTATCATTGCCCTTACATACGTCAGTGACTTGTTGAGGAAATGTGCATGTTTTACCTAAAAGAAAAAAAAAGTGAAATTCTCTTTAGGTTTTCCTTGAATTGTTCTACGCATGTGACATCATAAACTCTTCTCACTCTGCTGCGACTGCACAAATGATTTAAAGATTATTAACTTTTGAACTGAATGTCCGCTTTTCACTTTTTTTACTGATGTGTTCTAATAGTATAAGCCAGTTCGGGGTACCAGTTTGAGCATGTGCGGAAAAAGGTTATTTGTACCGAGAGACAGGTTGGTTTTTTAATTTCACTGAGATAAGCATCTGTAATGCTAGGATTATTCATGGAATCCTTATAAATGGTGCCTGCCAGTACATCCACTTGACAGCAAGCCTGGTATTTGGCAATGTTAACACACAAAAAAAGTTTGTTAACATATTCAAAACAGCACTTAATAAAATAGATGATTCCCTAAGTGTTGATTGACGAACCATACTGGTCACTTCATCTACACTGGTTAGGTTCATTCTTTGTTTGAATATGAGTTCCATAAATGGCTATGGTGGGCAAGCTGCTGCATTATGTCACTTTGAATTGAGTGAAGTGCCTAACCAACTGAGAAAAATGAAAGGTCAGTTGTACCTATGTGCACATGAGCTATCTCCGGACTGGCTTATTGCTGCGCATTCACTCAATCCACATGTAGGTCTATATGAAGGTGGACTTGCCCTCTAACTCTGATTATAATTTTAAGCTTTCTTTAAGTAGGTTGTATAAAGTGCTGATATATTTGTGTAAGGTTTGGTGAAAATTAAGTGTTAAATATGATTGGAAGAGTTGTGAGACTGTAACATCAACACTTGAGATATTTCTCATGCATGATCATAAATCTCTGTAAAATATTGATGGTAATACATGTAGTAATAATGATAATGATAATAATAATAATAATAGTAGTAATGATAATGATGATGATAGTAATAATAATATATTTTGCTTCTGATCATTATGCTTGTGATGGTGCCAATACCAATACCTGCTTTATGAATGTGAAAAATCGACTGCTCTTTACAATATTTTGAATGTTGGGGCTAAACTGCATACATTGTGTAATTATATTTATGGTCTACTGAGTACAATGTGCTTCTTGTTTCCATCGCTTGAAGAAACAACAACAGTGTATCAAAAAAATTGTTTTTAAACTTGTCTCACAAGACATATTCCTTCCTCTTTATGTCCAGTTTGTCATACCACTGATTGGTTAACTTTATTTTCCCTTTCTGAGGTTACATTTTCTGTGGAATTGTTAATGTTAATTTGATGCAATGAAAAGTGTTTTCAGATGTGCTATTCTGCCCAAGATTTATAACTGGGACATATCTTTAGCTGTGTGCATAAAAAAGTAGTCAAATTTAGATGTGCATTCTTCATTTTTTATTCTTTTTTTTCACCTTTCTTATCATTGGTGTAATTGTATATGAAAAACAAAATGTGAAGTATACTAATTGTATAATGGCGCACATTCGCTAGCTCTCAAGTTTGGAATTGGATGGAATATGTCAGTACAAGTAGTGAGTTTCAAATATATATGACAGAACTTTGCCATACCCTTCATTGTTTTGGCAATAACTTGTGTACGAGAAATCAGAGTTGACATATCGCTGTTAATGTCTAAGAGCGTAATAAAGGTGCTTTTGATTACACATAAAGGTGCTTAAGATGTACCGGTAAATTCAAGGTACATATCTATGATCCATTCTAGAAGTAGAAGGACAATGTGAAAGATATTTGTCACATAGTTTACTATTACTCTGCACAAGCTTCAGGGATTTTTTAAATAAAAAGAATTAGTGCTTTTTGTCAATGTGGTAACTTCCTTTAAAAGAAGAAAAAGTAATCATTTGATGGAAAGAACAAATATTTTTTTCTTTTATAATGTATTGACCAAATTTCATACATTTTTGATTTACATTGCCCTTTTTATGACAAAATATGCATATCGTATTAGAATTTGTAGAAATACAATGTATATTTGATGTTCACTTTAAAGTAAACCATGAAAAAGAAAATCGCTGTTAACTTGTCCCTCTTCCATTAGACATATATTAAAATGTTAATAATTTATATGTAAGTATGCACTGTATTCATCATGTTTATGTTCTATTTGTTGTTGAATTGAAGTCTCTGACTTCATTTTTCGAAAGATTGTGGATTTAATTGACTGAGGAACTGTGTGTAAATCTATGCATGCTATTTTGCGTCATGTCTGGAGTATTGCCTTAGGTAATTGTTTGTGAAGTCAGTGAAGGCATCCAGTAGACATTAGGTAATTGATTGTGAAGTCAGTGAAGGCATCCAGTATATAATTATTTTGGTTTAAAAAAAGGTTATAATTTTCACCATATGGGGTGCAGAAAGGTAACCCTATATAGAGACGTGTGCAAATTGTATTGCATCCTATATTGCGGTGACTTTATCACCCCATAGGGTGCAAAATTACAACAATAACAATATGAACCATAATGGGTGCAGGTATGAGGTGCAGAAAGGGAACCCTGTATAGAGGTCCATATTTGCACCTTATAGGGTGTTGAATATAGGGTGCTAAATAAGAACCCCCCAAAATAGAACCCTAAATGGAGCCGCTGGTGTTACAACGATATGAACCAGAAAGGGAGCAAATTCGCACCTGAATTTTTGTTCACCATATGGGGTGCAGAAAGGGAACCCAATGTAGGGGTGCAAATATGCACCAGATATGGTGTTGAATATAGGGTGCTAAATAAGCACCCCCCAAAATAGAACCCTAAATGGAGCCGCTGGTGTTACAACGATATGAACCCTATTGGGTGCAGAAAGGGAACCCAATGGAGGGGTGCAAATATGCACCATATATGGTGTTAAATATAGGGTGCTAAATAAGCACCCCCAAAAATAGAACCCTAAATGGAGCCGCTGGTGTTACAACGATATGCACCCTGTAGGGTGCAAATTAGAACCGTAATTTCTCTGTGTGTAAGCTATAATCCTATTAAAATCATGCTCAAAATAACAGTTTCAGTTGGACTACCATAACCATTAATTGCGGTAGAGTGTAGTCCCATGTATTCAATCGCGTGATGCTTATGAAGCCTAGTCTGTAAACGCCACCCAATTTCAAATTAGATCCCAAATCATATTATTTATAGTTTCTTTTCAACTTATGTCGTTACTTCTGAGACTACTGAGTACTGTAGTCGTAACGTCTGTGTGCAAGACATGCAAGATGTCAAAGTCTCGAAGACACTCATGGCTATGCCTTGACTTGAGTTGAAAATGAAATCATGAGATTGACAAAGTAGGCCTACTAAACTAAAAAAAGAGTAAAAAGTCTAAAAGTAAAACTCAAAGGAAGAGTAAAGAATAAAGTTAGACATGTTAGACTTTAACTTTCAAGTTTAACTATTAAGTCTAAGTTAAGACTTTACTGGTAATACCAGTTACTAAAACTAAGATCAGCTGAAGTCTAAGACCAAGTCAAATTAACACAGAGTCTATAGTCTAGCTCTAGATCTACATCTAGACTAGTGGTAATAGTAGGTAGAGTCCACCCATTTTTTCCCCCAATTTTTACTGGTCCATTCCTGAAAAAGTTACTGGTCAGTGTCCAACAGTGATTTTTCCTGGTCAGGGACCGTCGGTCCAGTGCCAGTGTGCAGCGTTGGTGTAGATGTCATCTATGAGTATGACAGTATGTGGTCTAGTGATACTACTAGTACCTAAACACTACCGAACGAGTTTACAGGTTAGGTGGCTTTCCTGTACAGTGCAGTGTTAGAGTATACTTGTGAATTCAGCCCTAGTACCGTACTGTGTGTAGATATGTGACATTATGTCTAACGTTAGTTCGAGTGGAGTACCTTTGAAGCACAGCGGTGGGGCTTTTTTTCCCTAAAACTTGTGAATGCGGCCCAACCAAATGGCGTTTACATATTTACGAGTGATTGATAGTGATACAGTAGCTGTCGATTTCCACAGCAGCCATACATAATCTTTTGTCCTTTCTTCTTTCCTTTTTTCCCTTTGTTCTTTCACCCTTTTTATTCTTGGAATCGAAGGACTTCTAAGAAATTTCCCTCGACTGATTTAACCAGGACTCTTGAGTCCTGGTAAAGCTAACCTAACCGAGTAACCGTTAACGTTTGTTAGGCCTAACATAACAGTAACACTGACTTAGCCCTGTATTGACTTTGTCTAACTCTTTACGTTAGTCTAAACGTAGTCGTTAGATCTGTCAGTGTCAGTGTCACCGGTTATTGTATATGGTGCCATCTCTAACGTACGTTAACAAGTTGATGTTAGTTATCTATGTCAACTTACTGATTCAGTAAATAGTGGTACTGTCATCCTGTTGGATGTCGCCGCAATATCATCCGTGACGTGTTAATTTTGTGTCACAAAGACAAAAGTTGCCAAGATCTAATACAATGTAGTATTAGATGTCTAGATCTAGATGTAGTCTAGATCTATAATATAAATTCTGTGTACCACTGGTAACTTAAAAGTGAAAGGTCTAGACTTCACTTAGTCTATAATTAGACCAGACATTCATGAGGCAAAGGCCTATTTAGTAGATCTATTCTTATTCTATTTTAACGTCAATTCCTACTAACTCGCCACGTGTTATTCCTAAGACCAAGGACTTCCGGGTTAGTGATTTTTTTTTTTCATAAATACCAAACAGCAGACGTGTTTCATTTGCATTCTTGCACAGACTTCATGAAAATATGTGCAGTATCAAAGAAATATGATGCACATGACAATGCCAGTGTTTTATAGGTGAATGGTTAATACCTTTAAAAGCTGAATGATAATGTAGAGTCTATGTCTAATTAAGATGTTACAGTCTCTGATAAGAAACAGGTTTGATTGTCATAGACTGTTTCCCAAATGCAGGTACATGTACAACTGTAGTAATATTCAGCTATTTCAATGCAATGCCTTGTTTACAAATACATGTAGATTTATATTCATGTGAATGATAATTCAATTTCTACATGAGACATACTAAGTGCTAAACATAATATCTTGCATCAGTAAAATGTGTAAATGACGAGACAATTTGAATATGCATCAAATACGAACAGCAGCATTTTTGACATTCTTTGATCCTGCATAGGCCTACCATTTTGTTTTATGTTTAATATAAATAGAGCAAAATAATTTCAACTTCAGTTTTGTTGGCTGATTTTTTTTTCTTCTCAAAATCAAAGTTGTATCTTGTACCATGATGTTTGATTTTAATCAAAAGTTCTTAATTTCTTTCTTTTCTTTCAGATGACTGGTGCCATGTAGTAGCGAAGAACTGGACTGTCTCAGAAAAGAAAAGGAAAAGTACAGGGTCGTGTACATCACCAACGGATGTGAATACAATGGTAATGTAGATTCTAGGTCTAATTAAGATGTTAAAGTCTCTGATAATAAACAAGTTTGATTGTCGTAGACTGTTTCCCAAATGCAGTTAGTAATATTCAGCTTTTTCAAAGCAATGCCTTGTTTACAAGGACATGTAGATTTATTCATGTGAATAATAATTTAAATTCTACATGAGACTTACTAAGTGCTAGACATAAGATCTTGCATCATTAAAATATGTAAAAGGCGAGACAATTTGAATATGCATCAAAGACGAACAGCAGTATTTTTTTGACATTCTTTGATCCTGTATACCGTTTTGTTTTATGTTTAATATAAATAGAGCAAAATAATTTCAACTACAGTTTAGTTGGCTGATTTCTTTTTCTCAAAATGAAAGTTGTATCTTGTATCATGATGATTGATTTTAATCGAAAGTTCTTAATTTCTGTCTTTTCTTTCAGATGACTGATGCCATGCAGTAGCGAAGAGCTGGACTGTTTCAGAGAAGAAGAAAAAAGTACAGCATCGTGCTGATCATCAAGGAATGTGAATACAATGGCTTAGGAAAGAAGACAATCTACAGATAGGATAGAAGGGAGAAATTGGGATGAAGGGCGACAACATAAGGACGGTATATCTACAGTGAAATGTGATTGTAAAGTGGAAACATGAAAGGAGATCCTAAGATTGAAGGTGAAAACAATGCATTCCATTCTGTGATGTCGTAATTACAATTTTGCTACACTTTAATAACACTACAGAGAGACATTTATATCAAGGAAAGCTTCATGTGGATATGGAATGTTAGATTTTTTTAAGTGTTCATTGGTATGTATTTCATGATAATAAATCTTGAAGGTTTTGTGTGGTAATCATAACCTTGTGATAAATCTTGATAGATTTCTAAGTGCACATTGGTAGTATTTAGATGATGCTGTAATCAGATTAATTTCTATTCTCCTTTATTCTTTTATTTATTATTTTGTTGTCTTCAACCCACTTTGAATGTGTCACGTATGATTCTTATAAACATGGGAACATGCACTCCATGTAACTGATAGGACTTATAACAAATTGACATAATTATTCAACCATCACTAGACAGTTCAGTTATAAGATGTTCTTTATTTAACTAAAATTGTAAATTATGATACGTGTATGTTCCCATGCAAACTCACAACAAAATACAGAAATATGATTTCTTTTAATAATAATTCATTATGTCTCTAAATTTACAATTAAAGAAAGTGATTGCAATAAGGATGTCAAACATTGTATATTAAAATAATAGATTATTCATTTGTCTCCATCCGTAGTAACGCACGCAACTGCAGTGTGCAGTTTGGGCTACTGTGAAAAAAAAAAAAAAAAAAACATCACAGGCAGCCCAAGCAGGATTCGAACCCATGACCTCTGGATTACTAGACCAGCGTCATAACCACTAGACCACCGGAGTACCCTGGCGCTACCTTCACACATGAATAATTAAAGTATAGAAGGGCTTGGGGGCGCTTCGAAGTTTACTGCTCTTATTAAATATGTACATGTCATTTGCAACTCAACTAAAGATGATTAAACACACTGAAATTCTTACTTTAAATGATATTCATAATCTTTTTTTTTTTCTTTAATAGCTTGGGATGTACACTTTATACACTGTATCGGTCTACATTTCGCCTACAATATGGAATTCTTTACTTCGAGACGTTTGTTTTTAACAAACAAAAAATTAAGAGTCCTTTAAAGGTGCTGTAAAACAGTGGTGTTTGTTTGTTTGTTTTTTTTTTTTGGTGGGGGGGGGGGGTGAGGGGAGTCAAATTAGCCTTGGCCCCTCTCCGCCGTCATTTTTTTTTCCTTTAGCTGCATTTTTTTTAGTCATCACATGAAAATTCGTCTGCATCCACCCCGTAGTTTTGCTGATGACCTTTCTTTTTAATTATTTTAGCCACACACAATTTTTGCCGAATTTCCCCACCCCTCTTGTGAATTTGCTAGTACATGTACTAAAACACATTCTCAGAATGTGTTTATAGTACTGGTGGATTAAGGATTCACAGGGAGGGGGTGGGTCGGCCAAAATTTCTCTTTTCTCATATGTAAAAAGCCTACGGGGCGAAAGGCTGATATTATGGGCTTTCTACACACACTTTTAGATGCTAATTATTGGTTAACATGAGCACGATCATTTATGTTGTGATTAATTTGTTTCCTTATTATATGTATGACTTCTATTAGAGACTTAATTGGCTTGGCACTCCTTACATCGACCTATTTTAAACACCCATTTCCTTCTCTCTCTCGTGCTTTTTTTTGTACTGTCCTGTGAATAGTGTAACTACATGTACATGCAGTACCTCTTCTCTTTTGTATGATATAGATATAGTTTTTATCTGAGCATATGGGTGTTGCAGCACTCTCAAGCTTCATGCATATGCAGCAACATCTTTGTGTGTTCATATACATAGTTATGCTTAATATATTAATTTGAGAATGTTATTCTTTCTCTTGTATATGTTCCGTCCGCACTCTATAGATGTAAATGTACGAGGTAAGATTTGGTGTGCATGTTCGAACTGTGTTCCTCTTTTTGTGAACACACAAGAACTGATATAATAATGAACTTGAATTACACATATTCTTGAATCTTGATTCCATCTTCATTTGCCATTAGATATGTATTGATTTATGGAGCTCTTCCACAATTGTTATCCTTCCCTTGTCATTACTCATCTCTGAATAATTCAAATTTGATATTTTATTGAGGACCTAAGTTTCTTCGATTACATAATGTACCTCTTCAATATATTGCTGCAAAAGGCATAATAAAACATGACCATTATTATATATTTAAAATGAAGCTTGAAATTCTGATAGTGTTGATATTTTTGTATTTTTAGGAATTTATCAGTTTCGAAGAGTGCATGCAGGGTGAGTTTTATGTTTTTATATGATCAGGTGCAGCTATCATAGAATCTGTTGAGCAGGAAAGAGAAAGATGGAAAATGAGGAATTGTGAGTGAATTCGCATGCGAGCCAAATGACAATAATGACACTGATAAAAATTGTGACAAAGTAAATGTCACAAATGTGTGGAATAATAAGAAATAAAGAAATTAATAGATTATTTCAGAGAAAGAAGTAACAGAGTGCATGCATGAGTATGAAAGATGAGTAAATACAAGTAATTATTACTGACTGGCACGTCTTTTTCCCAAGATTTAGCGGTATCCTTCATCTTAGAACAAACATTCATAATCAATATGAAAGAAGTGAACTGAATTTGAATTAAAAATAATGTGAAAAAATAAAAAAAGTAAGTTAAAAAAGTAAAAAAAAACAGTAAAAAGTAAAAAATATGAAACACAGTATAGCGAGTACATGTATTACCAAATGATAGATGTCCACATGCAAAAGTGTTAAATAATATATCCACAAAAAAAAGGGGGGGCAAAGAAATCTGTGGAACGATCAACCACAGCTATAATAACAATACATGCGTGTACTAAATGAAGATGAAAACAATGACAACACTCTTTTTAGAACAATTAAGAGAAACTGGCTTGTATTATCATCTTAATTATCACTAAATGTATTGTAATCATCACAACAATCATTACATGACAATTACTTTCAATTAATAAGGTTATTGTTGATACGAAGGTATAGCCCTAATAGTATTTGTATGTAAACACATACGAAAATGAAATAGCGACGGTTCGTAAATACACGCGTATTGCACGTTACCTATTGTACAGGCCCCACAGCGCGGGTCTCACGAACCGACGTAATACAACTTAGGTCGGTTCGTGAGACCCGCGCTTAAGTACATAACCTATGGTGCGCGCAAGAAACGATGGATTTACGAACCGACGCAGTGAGTTTGAAGACAGAAATATCGTATTTTTTTTTTTTGAATTCACACTAAAATTACACTATGGATAGGAAGAACAACTTCCACTCTCATCACCCTGTCAAAATTTTCACACACAAGACAGGAAAAATCATTGAAAACGTTCTCTAAAACTTGTGAGATCTTTAAACGCGATTTTCTCAGAATTGCATTTCGCTCAAAAACGAAATAGCGTCGGTTCGTGAAAACGCCGACGAAATGTCTTTCGGTCTCTTTGTTAGCATAATATGCCCTTTCATTTCAAACCTGTAGGTACTACAGGTTTCATTCCTTTTTCTTAATTGAGAATCTCAGTAATCATTTATTTCCGAATATATTGGATCACCTAATTTGTCAGGCTTGACAAATTCTCGAATCGAGATTTTTCAGCAAACAGTTCTTGAACGATCATTGTGAATATGCAAATGACAAAGTGAGTATGTCATCCCCTCAAACTTGCCATATATTTTGTGTATAAAATTGTGAAATTTCCATATTTTTTTTTTATTTACCCGCAATTATGCCGAAGGCTCAAATGCTTGGATATCTCACTGTTCTGAAGTTATTCAACCAGCAATAACAGCATGTTTCTGACGTCAGTGACGTACTCAACCTCGCAACAACTTGTCATTACAGTGCACTTCCATTGTTATTACGAAATTCCGGTTACAACGAAGTAAAGATTCAGGCCGCAACATTTCATGTATTCTTACTGTTTATTTGTTCGGTTATAACGAAATTTCGATATAACGAAAGAAAACTGCCGGTCCCAAGCCCTTCGTTATAACGGGAGTCCATTGCATAATCATCAGCACTATCTCCACACCCTCTTCATGTCTAAGTGAATAATCATTTTATCTCACATATTGCCACCATAGATCATCATCACTTCACCACATCCATGACAACCGACAGCAACTCGTAACAAAGAATCCACATTAAGTCGTATGTCTATTATTAGCTTTGATTCGATTACGCCTTGTGCTGTAGTGCTGCCTATTTTGTGAATTGTAATCTGATTATTAAATTGAAAAGGAGAATAGTACAAAATAATGACTCAATGAAATTCTGATTATCATGCTCAATTTTATTTAATCACTTGATCGTTCACGTAAATGGAAAGGAAAAAAAAAACTTCATAAAATTTCGTCTCCCTTTTGACTACATATCCAAGGTGCTACTCTCAAACATCCGTGTGTTCTTCAGATGTCACTACATTGTATACGAAGTTCACATTAGAGTATTAGTTGAATTAAACGTAATGTAGGGTAAGAAAAAACATAATACAAAAGGGATGTTTGCACAAATCTTAGTGCTTGTCTAAAGAGCTTGACTTCATCATTGACCCTATAGTGGTGAGTGCAGCATTGAAAGCCAAAAGGCGCGCCATGAATATTATTCGTTTAATGCATCGTGGTATTTAGAACATTTCTACCTGGAGGAATAATAGAACGTCTTTGGGTGTCGTATTCCAGAAAATATCAATTACTAACCAGAGCTCTGATCGACACCCAAATAACTTTATGTTCTGAAGTACCAAATTGTATTATTGAGTACCCTCAGGGGCTTTCTTGGAATTACTTTTTCCCATGCATGTATACGTGTTTTCACCCGTTGCTTATTCTTTTAATGATCTACTGATTAAAAGAAAATAAAAAACGAAAATTAATATTCAAACAAAAGAGTAAAGATCATCAGATTGCAACAGATTTTTCATTTGTTTGAACAGCAGACAGTGAAATAATGGAAAGATCTATATTTGTGTGAGCAATGAATATCAAATTCGTGTAAAATCCATGTGCTTCCGTTGTGGTTCAAAGTTGAAGTCACATTGTCATACTGCTCCACTTGAACCTGTGATGAGGACGAAAAGAACAGAAGAATTACGTGTACACTTGTTCCTTAAGGTAATATAAACTTTGACAATGAAATTTAATTTGGATTCCTCATATTCAAAGAAGTGTTTGCCAGAAATATTTGATCATTATTTGGTCAAACTGTGACCCAGCATCTATTTTTTTTTCATAACTGAATAGCGAGAGAAAAAGATTTGTATTCTGAAATCGTTCCTGGGAAGAAATGTCTTCCAAAGTGAGTAATTTTCCCTAAGTGGTATTCTGGAAATGTTCCTAAGTTTCTTTTTAAGTAAACTTAGGAAGAAACTTAGAAAGGGGCGGGAATATGTAAATTTCTGACTTAGGAAGAAGTTGGTATTCTAGAATGCACTTAGGAAAGAATTTTAGGAGGATATTAAGGATACCAAGCTGCAAAACATCGTGATAGGTGCATTTGTCATTCACTGCGCGCAACATGTACTTTGATGCGCGAAATAGGCGCGAGAAAAGGGACATGCCGCGCAAATGTGTATTTGACCCTACGTCATAGTAATATGCGATTGTCATTGGTTGGTTCCGTATGATACGGCATTTTTTACTGGCTTAAGAAAGGACGTGGGCGGGGATAAGGATGGCCTAATTTGCATGAAGAAGTTCCTAGGAAGAAATGTCAGAATACCAATACTGTTTTTCCTAAGCACTTCCCCAGTTTCTGACTTAGGAAGAAACTTAGGTAGATTTTCAGAATACCACCCTTGACTTATAATTAGACAAAAATTCATCTTGCTATATGAACTTGATTATTTGAGAAAGGCCATGAGCAGCAGCTGTAGAAAGAAGAAAAAAAAGAAACAACAACCAAGAAGGACAAGTTGCTAAAACAACTGCGCAATCTTGTGTAATGATGTGCATGATTTTCCACCCTGTAGTTGAGTTTTAAACAAAAATATATACATCGTTGCATACTCCATACATCGTTGCCACTCCAGGCTCACGCGACTATAAGACTATGGTTTGTTTTCACTCCAACCGGTATCCATGACCCCTTGACACGCAAAATACCCGGATGTCCGACCATGATAATAATAGAAAAGAAGGAGTCCGCGATCATAAGCAGCAGCTTGACATGGATCGATGCCTCGGAGTAAAATTCGAGACTTAAAATCTATTTACAAATTTGTGTGACGGACGTGTCTTCAAAATAGAATCAATAATCAAATCCAAAACATCGTAGTAATTTATGAAGTCAAAAATAAAGGGAAACTTCAAAATAGTTATCGTTTGTTGTCAATAGGCATTCTTTACTATAATTCTGTGCTGAAATGAGTGCTGTGACGTGCTGTGCTGTGCATGCCATGAAATAATATTTTGTTAATTTAACGTTTGGGTATATTTACCTGATTGAGTTTGCTTCCGGTGTATGTTTGTGTCACATGCATGTCTGTTACATACTTCTGTATACAATATCAACAATTTTGATATGCAGCAAATTACCAAACTTCTAATATATCGATATAAACTGTTCATGAATTAACATAAGAACCCCAATACTTCTTATCACTCATACTTCATTATATTTCGATTAAAGATATTTTTCATAAGTGCCTTAAAAGAATATAATCTAGTGGTTGCCTTGACTTGCTCAGGGAGATTATTCCAGACGTCTGGTCCATGGTGTCTAATTGACTTGTGAGTAATCATTAGCTTGGAATTGTGGCGGTGATAATCTTTGGAATGTCGAGTTGGTTAAGTGTGGACGCTGGAGTTTATGGAACGAGGAAGGGAGGGTGTTAGATTTGTATTTGTACATGAATATTGCGCATTGTAATGTATGAATATCGTTTATTTTCAGAACTTTAAATTCAAAAATGATTGGACTACAGCTGGCCTAATGAAGAACGAAGGAGAAAATCATGTCCTTAAAATGTGTGACAGTTATTGAGTTAACACTCATCTCTATTATTTTTTGAGATGTTTAAAGAACGAAAAATAGGTATTCACAGAAAATTTAACTCGTTATGTGCCATGGTTAACCCCCTGTTACGGCACATTTTGGTAACTGCACATTTTGGTAAATTTACCAAATTGTGCAGGACATTGGCGGCACAGTTTGGTAACTTTCTGCTCCTCCACAATCATCACAAAAACAAATGTGACCCGCTACATAAAAGGATCCTAAAGTCGCTGACGGGTGAGCCAAGAAAATCGAGTTTGAAGTCAGATCATCAAATCCGTCAAGACTTTTGGATTTCTATTTTTTACATAATTTTGTAGTCTAATGTATCGATCATCTGCTGAAATTTCCAAGCTAAGTGATCAACGGAAAAGCAAGAAAATAGCGTTCTTCTGGGCCATGATTTTTCGACTTTCAACCAAACAGAAACCAAAACCGAAGTTTTGGATTTAGCGCCGCAGCTAGACTCCGCCCCTAGCAACGAGGGAGCAATCTCACTGGTCAGTGCGTGACATCCTGGTTACTTATACACCGCTGGCTCTAAGCTTGAATGAACATCGCCGAGGTTGCTAGGAACGTACCTTCTTTTGTCAAATGGTGAAAACTGTCTTGCTTCCCCTTGATCATAGTAGCGTCGGAAGGAAAACTTTGAAGGCGGTTTTCTTGAAACGCTGATTTCCTAAACAATTCGACATGCGCTGATAAAATCATCGATATCTCCACAACCGAGTACTTTTATCAGTCATGTTATATATGCCATTAAAGTGGAAGAGTAAGGGAATAATGTTATGTCATTTTCAGAAAATTGTCCTCCCCCGACTTTCGGATCCTTTTGTTGCAACGGGTCACAAATTGTAAGTGCAGTTGGTGTTTGTCCCCACCGAATGAGTTCGGTAGCCTAAAGGCCATGTCACCGGGCTTGTTGCGAGTAAGGTTTTTCCAGCACGCAGGAATATTACCTCGCCCGTAGTTGCTCGAAGCTGCGCATGCAAGTCCGATTTACCCGCAGCCAAGTTTTGAGCAGCACCTCGTAGGCAACTCCCACGCAGGTAATTCGCAATCCCCGTATGCGGCCAGCGCGGCCAAGATAATGACATAATGTCATTTCAGTTGGACTTCTGCCATTCCTTCAGATGAATTTCTGAGTTGTCGGCCCCCACGCGCCTGGCACGCAGGTCACACAGAATACCAGCCAGAAGAACATAAATAGCACGCATCCAGCAAGTAAGCACATGCACAATTCGCCATAGTCCTTATCCGCCCTCAGAAATTGTCCGGTATGCTGGAAAATCCTCACACGCAATAATCCCGCATAGCTTGGTGTGACAAGGTGTGACAAGGCCTAAACATGGTTACGGGTAAAAAGGATTTGCGTGCGCACCTCCGGGCGACTACGGGTGAGTCATACGTGCTAGGTACTGTTATTTGCAGGTCATCTGCGGGAACTACCTCCGGGTAGTAAAAAAAAAATGTTCTTCGCAAGTCGCATACAAGGCTTGCCCAGAAAGATGTGAAACGGCCTACAGGGGCGTATCTAGGGGGGGGGGGGGGGGGGGGCAAGGGGGGCACGTGCCCCGGGGCGCCACTCCTTGGGGGCGCCAAAAACGAAAAAAAAAAAAAACGAAAAAAAAAAAAACGAAAAAAAAGAACAAAAAAAAAAACCGAAGAAACAAACAAAAAAAAAAAATCGCCCGGACGCGAAATTATTTTTCCCACATAAGTTCCGGACCCCAGGTCTACATTATATGAATATTCATGACTTGTGTCTTCAAAATAAAAGTACGCATGAGCGTGGACTTGTTTTTTTATATCGCGGCGAGCTAGGAAAAGAGAAAATGAATAAAATGTCGACCTCCAACATTGAGTTGTGCTCGCATGTATCTTTGTTGCCCCAGCACAACTGCAGTGATTTCTTACGCACTGTGTATCGTGATATCGATCTCCTCAGAGCAGAGAGAGTGACGATATCTGTTTACATGTGTGTCGAATTACGTTGGGTCGTTAGAGTGTGTTGTAACTTCTCTAGGTACGCTTCCCGTCCATTTCTCTCTTTTTTTCTCTCTTTTGCTTTCGTATCATTCTATCTCTTTTATTCTCAGAGTACAATCGTACTTCTGAGAGTGTTTTGTTCATTTTTTTTAAGTGATTATCTCGTTTGCAACAATTTAGAGATGAGTTTTTGTTCGAGTGTTTGTTGAGTTTTTTTTATTGAACACGATGTAGATTATCTACGTGTGTGCGAGAACATCGTATGGTACCCACTCGTTTGTTTCCGTGTAAGCATTTTTACCGTAAAGTGTCTTCATCGTTCGTCTTCCAAGCATCGGGTTTTCACCCTAGTTTTCCTCATTGTAGTTTTTACCTCGATTTTTTCCGGTGCAAGATGTTCTGTGTATTTTTTTTCTACGGTAAAATGCCATCGCTGATAGTCTTCGTGTATTCATTACTAGTTTTCCACCTCTGTTTCATTTTGTGTACAACTTCTGTCTAGCTAGGTCTGCGATGTCTGTATCGTTTGCTGATGTGTTTTGTGAGAGTGACTATGTCCATGATGGGAGTGATATTCAGGGCTTTGCTGCGGTTGAGATGATAGTGATGATGATGATAATGATTCTGGTGATGTTGATGTACGAACTCTTTATGGTGATGCAATTTATTTTGTGTGACCATGACGTTGACGATGGCGAGTACGACACGATCTGCGAGTATCCTAGGCCGATGACAAGAGTGACACTGAAACGTGCACAGGAGGGGTCTGAAGACCTGCATTTTATCATTTTTTTTTTGTCCTTTTGCTTGTTCACTCGGGTTTAGTGCTACCAAAATTCGTGTCTCTGAAGAAACTCAACCAAAAGCTTGACAATAAGTTTGCATCAGGTCTATTCTGTTCTAGTAAATATTAGATCTAAATGCCATGGCGATGCTGATTTAATTTTCATTTAGAACTCGAAATCCCATTTTCTTTGCTCATTTTTCAACTAATGAATTATTTAGAACTGTACTGAAATTCTGATGTACTGCGTTCACCATTGTGTGAAATCAATAAAAAAGAGCCTGCTGAGCAGGTGTTTGATTATATCCTTTTCATTTCCTCCCTATCCTATTTGTTTCCTTTCTGTCACTTTCTTCTTTGACCCTGGATGGAAAAAAATCTCATCTTGCTATGTAAATACAGAACACATACCATCATGAAATATTATGACATTAAACTAATAAAAAAATATGTTAGTAAAGAAATGTCTTGTTTGTGAAAATAAATCATAGATCAAAAGTGATTTCTTATGAAGCAGTTCTTTCAAATGTGCTGTATTGAGGTAACAATGTGCACATTTGCATGAGTTTACACGCATCAAACCTCCTGCCTAGTGGGAATGGCACACAGTCAGTTTTTCAATGACGGATATGAATGCTCTTCGCGTGTATATCGCGCCGTAGGGAAGATAGCGCCAAAGTTCACTGCCAACTTACTAGACAGACACGAAATTACAGATTACATGGAGGCCCATACGTGGATTGGTTAAAATGAGCACAATATTAACCAATGCCTTTAATATCAATGTCATGCACATCATCACTGCGACCACCACCACGCGCATGCGTACTCTTATTCCGAAGACGTAAGTCATGCATATTCATATCTTGTAGACTTGGGGTCCGGAACTTATGTGGGAAAAATAATTTCGCTTCCGGGCAAGCTCCGCGTGCTTGTTGCGAGTAGGAATTTTTTAGCACGCAGGAAAATTTTCTGCGGGCGGACAAGAATGTTTACGAGTTTCGCATTTTTGTCTTATTTGCTAGAGGCGTGCTACTTTTAATGCCTTCTACTTGCGTGTATTCCGTTTGACCTGCGTGAGAACTTTGAAAGCGATCCGCTTTCTGTTACGAGCGACTTACGTCTGCAAGGTGCTGCCGGTAGGGGTCTCCTGCTGGTGTTCTGCGTGTGCCCCCGCGACTCGCTCGGAACATATTTTGAACATGCTCAAGGCCTTGTCATACCGTATCTGGCGAAGTAAATTTGCTACCCGTAGCTCTCCGCAGTTGGTCCGCACCTGACAGTACCTAGCGCGTATCTCGCCCGTATTTGCCCGGACGTGCGCACGCAAGTCCGATTTACCCGCAGCTAAGTTTACAACATGACAAAAACTTTGTTCCGAGTGAGTCGTGGGAATTGCACGCAGAGGTACACGCAGAACGCCAGTAGGAGGCCCTCAGCGGCAGCACCTTGCAGGCAAGTCCCACGCATGTATTTCGCACTCCCCCTACGCGGCCAAATTACTTCTGCAATTCCTTCAGAGGAATTCTTTCACTGAGTTGTCAGGGCCCCACGCACCTGGCAGGCAGGTCACACGGCAAACCCGCACGAAAAGCAATCGCAATAGCTCACTCGAGCCTTCAGCTAGGGTGAGCTAAATAAGTGCCTTGCCTGTGTTTACTGCAGGACCACATCACCTTAACTCCTTTACCATTATAAATCTAAAGCCCATCCATGGGTTTTTAGTTCAGTTACCAAAGTGTGCAGATTGTCCAAAATGTGCAGGCAAATCCACCTTTAACTGCACAATTTGGTAACAATCGATCCCGTCAGGTATAGGTGCACTATCGGCACATTTTTACAAAATGTGCCGTAACACCCCCCCCCCCCCCCCCCCCTTGTGCCTAATTATTCTGAGACACCAAAGTAATCATGCGTTGAGAAAAATACATTCTGGTCTTTTTTTTTTTCAAATCTATATAAGTTTTATACATTTATGTCAAATTTTAGACGAAGTGAGTAAATGTGTAGGGAAAATGCCAAGCTTTGCATTGATGTAAATTCTATGACAAATCTATGATTGATTGTCTTTCAAATGCCCAGTAGCTACATTACTGTAAATGAATGACTTTTGCAAAAAAAAAAAAAAAAAAAAAAAAAAAATCAGAGGCAGGTACCTGGAATTTGCATGCAAATCCAGCATGAAATACTGCTTGTTAGTCAATCACCACATAAAATGCAAGCTATACAGGAGAGGAATGAAATTGAGAGAAATGCTTTCATTATATTGTGGCATTTGGCGATTTATCGATAGGTTTGGACGGGCTTGTGCGTCTGAGCGGAATATGCAAAGTCGGCACGCCGTCGATTGAATCGGACGTGCAAACATGGCACATACAGAAATAAACAGTACCTGACTCTCGGTTGAAGATGAATTTATCGCCCATAGCCATTCCTGATATCAGGAGACCCCAGGTCTTGAAGGGGAAGTAAAAAAGAGTAAAAGAAAAACGACGATATCGTTAGACAAAGAGCAAATTATTTAATGCGTGCGCATACATGTGGTTGTTGCCCTGAGGGATATTTACCCCCAACAAAAGTGGCAGAAGAAAGAAAACACAGACACACACGCACTTTTTAAGGAGTTGAGTCACGAGTTCTTTCTAACACACCCACGTCAAACTAAATAGCATATGAGTGAAATTGAGGAGAGAAAGGATATTTGTTATTATTTTAAGTATTCCACCGCAAGAAACTACAATTAAAAGAATCGAATACATACGTCCCTCATACATATCTTCTTGGTCACGAAAGTTAAAAAAGAGCAAAAGAGCACAAAAAAAAGATCAAAGGGAAATCTGTAAATGGTAGAAAATGAAAATTCTAAACATGGCGACTATTTCCAATTGCAAAACGAATTTAACCTTTCCCCTTTTCTGGGTCATCCGCCGTAGCCATTTACTCACTTAAAGAAAAGGGCTGTCTTCTTAAAGAGAATTTCTATGACATTTAAGTTTTGTTTTGTTTTGTTTTGTTTTGTTTTTTTCCCTAGTTTTGCCCTCAGTCGTCATGGAAGAAGTCACTATAGCTTGTTATGAAAAACAACAACAACAACAGTAACAACAACAAGCAAACAGACAGGCAAATAAACTATTATAATGCAACCCACATTTGCTTTCTTGTTTGTTTGCTTTTTTTTTTGGGGGGGGGGGGGGTAAACTATGGTCTGAAAAGTATTTATTACTCAAATTTAACACTCAAGATAGGGAAAAACTTTAAGGGCTGGTGCAATTTTGGCTTAGATGGGACTGCAGGTTTCCAATTTCTATGTCTGTGTGTGTGTGTGTGTGTGTATGTTTGTGAGGTAATGAGAATCCTCTTATGGAATATGACGGAAAAAGCATTTACAGTCATTGAAGGAACAAAAATATAAATGGCTCCGATATATATATATATATATATATATATATATATATATATATATATCCCAATAAATTGTAACAGGCTAAGACCTTCATTCAGATCTCTTTGTTTTACTTTGGGTTTTTTGAGATCTCAGTCATTTCAAAACCGATTTCCATCAAACCAACCTTCAATTCCCTTCAAAATTGCATATTCTTTAAAATGTCATAGTGTGTTTTTTTTTGAATATCTCGTATACGTTGAAAGATGAATCTTTACCTGAACAAGTACTATTCTATCAATTTATAGAGGGAAAAATGAAAAAAAAAGTCTCATTTACTTTATTGGCCTAATCTGAAGAGAATATACCACCAGATTTAAAAAACCTTTAAAATCCGCTAGGTGAACTAAGGAGGACATGACTTTTTTATTCGTTTTTGTCCTTTTTCTCTGAAAAGTAGACATTTTGGCTCCATTCATTGACGTATAAATGTTATATCAAATATTGCCTGTTAAATATGTTAACTGTATTTTTTCCGTCAAAGTGATTTTTTGATATGCGTTTGTGTTAATACATGTGTGAAATTGTTAACTGAACAAGAGGGGGGGGGGGAGGGGGCTTTAGTTTATTCTAAAGATAGTGTTTTCGTTTGCAGCAGTGATTTGAAAAAAAAAGAAAAGTTTGAGTTATCACATTTGATGCATATGCGTCACTGAGCATCCTACATGTTAAAAAAAAATCGTAAGAAAGCCGGAAATATGACGAGATATTTTCATTTTTTTTTTACAATAACCATAAATCTTGACGGTTTATTCTAGAAACAATTCTATTATATACATTTGTTGTTCACATTTTGTATACTTAACAATACTTAATATCGTTTATACTGATTTACATTTTTGTCGTTGGTTGTCTCTATTCTTAATACCACTTTGAAAAACTAATCTATCACTGTTATCATTTGTGACCCTGCATCTCAAAACAAACAAAAAGTCGCCAGGCATGAATTTTTAGTTAAGACCATATTCTGAAAGAGCAGACTTTTAAAGCTTTAAAATGATGTATAACTCAAATCAAATGGACTATCCTAACCTATCTAAATATTGGAAAGAAAGCACAAACTCAGAGAAAGTGTGAACTGAGAAAAGAGACTCTGAAGTTCAGTGTCTATTCAAGCGCTTAATCTTTACCAAACCGTGCTGGCTGTGCGATGAATGGGACAAAAAACAGGAAGTAAACCACCAGAGTAACAACAATGAAGGGATTATCAGATTAAACTGAAATTAAGCATGCCTCATTATCTCATTCTGTCCATAATCAATGCTAAATTTCAAAGCAGTAGCACTATCCTTTCAAAAGTTATTACAGTTGAAAGTGAAGAGTGTGGACAAGGTTTTTCAGAAATGAAAAAGGGATTCTAAAGACACACCTAATCACACTATTCTACCAAAGATTTTCGAGATAAACTGCTAAAAAAACACACTTTCCTGCCCGTTTTATGATACCAAATTTTAGCATAATGTAGAAGAAGACCCGCTCTTTCAGAAAATATGAAAAAGTCAAGTTCGGCTAGGTTGACCCATTTCACTTATTTTCAGTCCTCACGCAAAATCAGTGTGTGCGACTTTATGTTCCTTTTGAGGTGCACGGTCACATTTCTCTCAGGAACTATTAACACAAGTGTGAAAATTTTACCGATACGACCACCCTTTCTTTGAAAATCAACTCCTTGTTCTGAAACAGAAAAGACAGAGAGAATAAGAGCAATGAAAATGATTGCACTTTAGAAAAAAAAAAATTGAGCAGGAAGCAGGAATACGATCAAATCATGATACAAATGACGCAAAGGTGCGACGGCTTTAGTGGATATACAGTGGTGAAACATCCACGCGGCGCAGCCAAGTGCATATTACACAACATTATGAAAACCTGACATTGAGCTTATTCTACATGAACGTCCGCGTCTTGAAGAACAAGTTGACCTTCATATTTGTATGGATTAAGTAATGCAGCAATTTGAGTAGAACACACCAGTGACAATTGGAATCAACACTTATGAATTCTTAAAGTTCTTCTGCTTGGTGACATGACTAGTACAGTTGCTTATCATGTCATATGCGTGGATCAACATAAGGGCAATATAAAGAGAATTGCAAAAACAAATCACAAATTTCACATTACATATTCGCTCGACAAGTCTTATTCCCCCTTAACTCTGAAAAGGGGAGAGTCATGGGCCATCTAGTTATGCACGAGACGTTGAAACATATTAGAATTTCCTTATATTCTCTTTACATCGCATTACAGATGCCCCACCACATTCTTAAGTAGACTTTTTATACAACGACGATGGCACTGAACTTAAAAAAAAAAAAATCATAATTCTTAAACGGATGATCAAAATTTCCTCAACATTCACTGATGTGTGCTATCAACATCGCTGAATTCTCTCATTTCACATGAAACAAACGTGACCTTGTCCTTTATTCAAAATATTTCTCACAACCTACAGTTTATTTCATTTAACCATGTATGAAGTCATTGAGTGTGATTTTCACATTCGATTGCTTATCTCTGAGCTGTCGTTACTGATCATAAGGAGTTGGGCAATGGTTAAAGACAGTCACTAGCCACGTGAATACTCTCAGACAGTCATTTGATAATATTCCACACAGCTTTATTCTTTTTTTATTAAAAAAATGCTCAAAGGAGGATTTTAAACTTGTAAGCTTATAAACAGAAATTCAAATGAATACATCTGCGCTTTTGATTAGGACATTGAAAATCAGCCTTTATTCACTCTCTTACTGTATCATTGCCACCTTGAGTCTCCTAGAGAAAGCAATGCTTTGCTTATTTTTCTGTCAGTTTGGTATTTTGAATTATATTGCCTACTTTACGGATAGTCCGTGATATTTTGACATAAAATGAATGGCTGAAAGATCGGTCTACTCCTGGCATAGACGTAGGCTACATTTTGTACATACTAACCTGACTTCTCGAACAATCCGCTCCTCTTCATAATTTCCTCCAGAAGTGCCAGGGCTGTGAAGTGTACATGTACAACATTTTTAACCGCTGATTTCTGATTACAGAAAGGTATGTATGCATACAACCCTTTACAGACACATACCCACGCACGTAAATTGTGCATCATGGCGACTGTACGTCCTGTGTAAAGGTCTCTTTTACACTTACAAATCTTGTAAACGCAATCTCAATGCAATTACCAGCACATCACAGAGCTACAATGGTCCCTCTTATGCCAAGTCCCCTCACCTCCCCCTTTCCGCATGAAAGAGTGCCCACCTTCCACGAATAGCAAATTACTGTTAATGTCTTTTACATGAGTTTACATACAGAAATCAAATTTGATAGGAATTATATATGAAATACTGAATAAAGGAGTATATCATAAGAAAAATACGCAAAAAAAATCTCCATTAATTCAACCTGAATATGCACAGGTCACATTGTACTTATTTTTCTTTTCGTATGTAAATGTCATTTGAATTATTTGAATTGTATACTTTCGCCGGAGATGAAATACAATGAAATGAAAAGATATGTTTCAGTCGAAAATGCGTTAATTTAAGTTTATTTTCCTTAAAAAGTATTGCGAAAACAAAAACGAGGGAAGAATAGAACTTTAAAGACATTTTAGTACTAGAAGAAAATATAACGATAACAACCAGGTTATTAAACGAGAAAGATACTCGACGAAAATACACAAAAAGGAGTCACAAACTAGTCATTATTACAAAGACGAAGTATACGATTCTTTATTTAATAGGATTTTTGATTTGAAATAGGGGAAAGAGATGTGTGATATGTACGATCAAATGTTAAAATACAAAATGGTTATTGGTAATTTTGAGGGCAATGACATTTACTGAAATAAGTACAATTCCAAGGAAATACGAATTTTCTGTACAATTTGTGACCCGCTACAACAAAATGATTCTAAAGTCGGGCGAGGTCGATTATTTGAAAATTGCATGACATAATTCCCTAATCTTTCTGCTTTAAATTGATAGGCCTATATAACACTAATCATAAAAATAATCGGCTGCGGAGATATCGATGTTTAAAAGAGAGCATGTCGAGACGTCTGGGAAATCACTGTTCCGAGAAAAGCGCCCTAAAAGTTTTCCTTTCGACGCAATCGCGATCAAGGGACACGCAAGTCAGTTTTCAGCTCCGGACAATAGAAGGTAAGCCCTAGCAACCCCCGAAAAGTTCATTCAAGCACAGCGTCGGCGGTCTCCTCACTGACCAATCAATGACCAGGATGTGAGAAGCGGCTGAGCATAGAGCACCCCGCCTGCACGCACCAGTCGACTGGGCAGTGTGCGAGCTTCACGCTTCGGTTAGCAGCAAGCAGCACACCGACCAATGAGATCACTCTGGTCGGTGTTAGGGGCGGAGCCTATCTGTGGCGCTCAATCCATGCGTAATTTTCAAACGTTTCGCTGAAACGCCAAAAAAAAAAAAAAAAAATGGCTCAGAAAAACGCTATTTTTTGTCTTTCCTTTCATCATTTTGCGTCAAAATTTCGACAAATGATAGAAGACATGTCAGACTCCAATATGTCAAACTCCAATAATATGTCAAAATCAGAAAATCGTAAGTTTTGACAAATTTTAATGCTCTGACTTCAAACTCGATTTTCATGGCTTCGACCGTGCGCGACTTTAGGACCTTTTTGTTGTAGCGGGTCACAATTTGTTCTTAAGATCGGAAATTTAATACTGAAAACATAGATATTATCCGTTTTTTATTGACGTAGATTACATGATGAGTCTTAAATATTTGACATTGAAGGGAGTGTTTTCAGGTTTCGTGGATAATAATAAATGACCTGGGAATGATTGGCTAACATCGGAATTGTAGAAAGAACTGTGTGCGTACAATGGGTAGTAATTCCAGTTTGTCAAGAGGTTGTACAATTCTCCGTGGGAAACCTATGCTCTCATTATTCACATGCATAAACGCGAATAGGTTCTAGGGCAATCTTCCTCTGGGCGATCATCCCATATTCTTCCCCTGACCCTTAATCTACAATTTGTTTATTTTATTCCTCAACCTTATCCCGACCCTAACTCATCCTTACTCTTTTTTCTTTTATTTTCTTATCGTTTTGGCCTTTTCGCCATTCTTCTGTTGAATACACACAGCGCATAGAATATTGCTTGCAAATTAAACATTGTTACGTTCCATTCAAAGTGTATTATCTGTGCTTCAAAATCATTACGGTTTGAATAACGATGATGTATACTATTATATCTATCATGTTTTGAGAGATCTCCATGCATTAGAAGCTCAACATTTTAATGCACCGCTCTTTTCCATATCTTAAAGGCATGTACATCTCTGCTCATTTATACTCCTAATATCGCATCTTATAATGTGTCTCTTAATTCTCCTAGATGCCCTGTACATGTACACGCGCTCCAAACATCAACAAGTCCCAGAGCAGTAATGGGTTTTACTCTCTCTCTTTAATCCTTAGCCTGCCTCGCCACGAAGATCTATCCTCAATCATGTTATTCCGGAATTGGAAATATTTGATGCAATGCAGGTGTTACAGACACGAACTATATTATGCAGACTTCAAAGAAATGATATTTTATCATTGTAATATAAACTAAACACAACAACAAAATACAATACGGGACAACTATAAGGCTCTCCCTCAAATACAAACCCTTCGCCTCCCTCCGATACAACCCCTTCATTGCCTTTGGTCATGCACACACGATATATCATTAGAACCTGCGGGGAGGGGAAACATGTTTAGTTGGTTCTATTTGTATATGTGTGGGTCTTCATGGACTAAGGACTACTATGGACTATGTGTGAAGAGTTACCAGGCTCTCTCTCAAAGATGACCCCCTGTTTACGTTCTGAGAGATCCATTTCTGGAATAGAAAAAGATTAATAAAACAGGAGTGTTGAAAAAGAGTCCAAACAAAAATATGAAGTATGAATTATCAAAGAAATCTGCTTGTATGGCAGAGAATGAACAGACCAATAATGTTTACCCTGCAGCAGGAATCTTGATAATAGAAAGGCAAACATATTATAAAGGTGTCCAATTTTGACAAGTCTTGGCGGCGCTATACTGAATCTGGTCGAAGCAAATATCCACTGAATGAAGAAAAAGCGATATCTTTTCCAATATGCGTTTTTATAACACATTAAACAATTAAAATGAAATATCTGACTGTTTGAGAAACATACATTGCATGAGGATCGTTTGAGAAAAGAAAAGAAATATTTGGTACGTAACGATTATATTAAAAGACAAGAAAATGTAAGAATTAGATTTTTTAGTGTCATACAAATAATATTGTTGGCGGGAATAATAATAATAATAATAATAATAATAATAATAATAATAATAATTGTAATACGCAGCAGTGAATGGTAAATCATGGTCGATGACAGAGATGAATGTTATTATAACACATGACTACCTCATATCAATGTTAACTATTTCATAAGACCTAGAAAGAACATAACTATCCTATTAGTTGATTATCCATCACGTGACATACGGTTTGTGCCATCACACGCTGCCTCTGTCAGCCGTGGAATTGTGAACGAGGGGAAATGGAAATCGGATGTCTGATGTCTTGTATTTTCATTGCCATCAGTGTTAAACTCAAGATTGACTCTACTCTTTTTTTTTTTAAATTGCACCGCTTTGATGTCATATTTTCTATTTTTAAGATCATTATAACCAATTTTTTTTGAGAAACAAGATAGTTATAATGGGAGTAAACTCTATTGCTATTTGAAGAGCAATAGAGAATAAGATTTGTAGATGAGGGGTTATGGTGTATTTATGAATTCATTACGCAATAAAAGGCACAAGCCATGGAGTTGGTATATGAGTATTGTGGGAGATGAGGATTGGGCTTTTCACTTATTTTTTCACTTTTATCGTTTAGATGGAAAATTGATTTTGGAATGGCTGAGACATCCCAAAACAAAGAAAATCAAAAGTGATCTTACAAAAGGTGGGTAACATATTTTATTAGGTCACTTAGTTTTAGGTATCTGAGCCATGTCAAAGCCGAATTTCATCCAATAAGTTTAATGTCTTGAAATTGTATGATTTCTTTATAAGCGGTTTAAGTTAAATTTTACTTAAGCGGTTTAAGTTAAGTCTCAACCTGAACTATACAATCCCTTTAACTTGGATCGGAACTACTAGGAAATGACACGTTATATTTCTAGCTGATATTCCATATGTGACCGTGCACCTCAAAACGAACATAAAGTCGCACACACTGATTTTGCGTGAGGACTGAAAATACATGAAATGGGTCAACCTAGCCGAACTTGACTTTTTCATATTTTCTGAAAGAGCGGGTCTTCTTTTACATTATACTGAAATTTGGTATCATAAAACGGGCAGGAAAATGTGTAATATTAGCAGTTTATCTCGAACATTTTTGGTAGAATAGTGTGATTAGGTGTGTCTTTAGAATCCCTTTTTCATTTCTGAAAAACCTTGTCCACACTCTTCACTTTCAACTCTAATAACTTTTGAACGGATAGTGCTACTGCTTTGAAAGTTGGCATTAATTATGGACAGAATGTGTTAATGAGGCATGCTTAATTTCAGTTAAATCTAATAATCCCATCATTGTTGTTACTCTAGTGGTTTACTTCCTGTTTTTGTCCCATTCATCGCACAGCCAGCACGGTTTGATAAAGATTAAGCGCTTGAATAGACACTGTACTTCAGAGCCTCTCTTCTCAGTTCAGATTTTTCCTGAGTTTGTGCTTTCTTTCCAATATTTAGATAGGTTAGGATAGTTCATTTGATTTGAGTTATACATCATTTTAAAGCTTAAAGTCTGCTCTTTCAGAATATGGTCTTAACTAAAAATTTATGTCTGGCAACTTTTTTTTTTGAGGTGCAGGGTCACATTTGATATAACCAACAAAAATATAAACAAACAAACAGACTCTGCTTCGCGTAATTGGGAAAAAAAAAAAGAAAATCTGCTAAACTTGCACTCTCATGTAATATTCGAACCATCACATTAACAACATTGAACAGTTGTGTAATATAAAAGAACGAAATTTTATCAATAGAATCCATTATTATTAACCCATTCGTTTGCACAATAGTGTCCTGCAACTGTATACTGACCTCTCAGCTCCAGTCCGCTCCTCTCCAGGAGTTCCTGCAGTTCTGCCAGAGCTGTAAAGTAAAACACCGTGGATTTAGCAAAACTGCTCATTATATGAAGAGTTTGTTCGCAAAAACCAAAAAGTCCATATTTGCCAAATGGAGATATTTGCCATTAAAGGTCAAGAAAAAATGAAGAAAACAATAAGACAATTTTTGCTTCTTTTGACTATAACTTCAAACATGTATACATACGTTTATGTAGTGACCAATATACCATTTAAAGGTATTGTTTTATGATTCGTGACAAAGACCGTACCTCAATATCTAAAAAAAAATGGACTTATCGGTGTTTTTTTTTTTTTGCGAACAAACTCTTCATATACTCTATACAGGAATACATGCGCCCAAACAAGCACTGACACAATTGCACACACCCAGAGTGGAGCTACACACATTTATGGCGGCTAATGTTACGAGAGAAAACAACTGTTCTTATATCATGCGACGGGGTAAATAAGAGATCCCCTTGATAAAATACATATACCTCAGGATTTAATTTCTTGACCCTATACTTCGTTTTAAATGATATATGCGAAGTGTCTTATCATTTTCAAACCAAAAAAAAAAAAAGGAGCTTGTGATACTGCGATATCGGTAAAAGCAAGCGTTTATATTTGAGGAGGCTTCAGAATAAATTTCAAATTCATAGATACTGATCAACTGTAAACCCTATATCCAAGCTCACTCTTTTACAAACGCCATTCGCTCACCCGCTATAGTCATTGTAAAGAGAGAGGGTCTTGCCAAAAGGCCAGCCCCGTCGGCAGTGAGCGACATTGTATCCTCACACTCTTTGTCGGAACATGCCGTCAATCCCTCGTTTGAGGCGAGACCCCACTTCCACGAAGCTGATGGGGTGCTATACCTCGCTAAAGATTTTTCGTTTGGGAGTTGGGAGTCGAAGTATTTGTCCATTGCAAATTAACTTTCTGCTCAGGCGTGACAAACCGGGAGGCCAAGCCAGGGTTTAATGACTCCAGCAGCTAAGGTATTACGTAAGAGCATGATAAGGATATCTGCCTGTGGCAGACCTTTCAAAGTGAACTCAATTTTCTCTATCCTTTCTAAAGTTTTCAATTTTATATTCTATTGAGAAATTCTATGGTCATCCATTTTACATTTCGAACGAAAAAAAATTGACCCATAAATAACGAAAATACAGGAATAAGAAGGAGAGCATTGTAGAAGTTTGTCGACACACACACACACACACACACCATGGAGCTACATAGCCCATGCCAAAACCAAAACAATCTCATCCTCTCGCGGGTGCCCCCCCCCCCCCCGGCGCTGTGGCGATTACTGATGCTTAGATTAGGCCAGGGTCAAGAAACAGGTGTTTTATATCTTTGGTTTTTAAGTCATTGATTGCCAAGATATACACTGACATTATTTACGGGGGTGTAGCCTCTTCAAACGAGAGATTTGCGTCATGAGAAGGGTGAATGAATATAAATGCAGAAACAAATGAATGAAACAGTTTAATGTTATAGCGAGAAGCGATGGCGTGGGTGAGAATGTCCGGGCAAATTGCAACCAAAACATACTGAATGCACAAACTGCGGGGCCGAACCTAGCAACCGCTCCGGAAAGAGTGGCGCATGCCGCCAAACCCCCGTTTGAGGCGAGACCCCATCACCAAACGAAGATGATCGGGTGCTATACGGGTCCCCCCTAATGATTCCTCGTTTGAGAATGGGAGCAGATGTACTTGTCCACTGCAAAATTACTTTCTACTCAGGCGTTGCAAACCTGGAGGCCAAGCCAGGGTTTAATGACTGCAACAGCTGTCATATTACGTAAGAGCATGATAAGGATATCTACCTGAGGCAGACCATTCAAAGTGCTTTCTAAAGTTTTAGATTTTATATTCTATTAAGAATTTCTATAGTCATCCGTTTTGAATTTCAAACGAAAAAAAAAATGACCCATAAATAACGAAAATACAGGAATAAGAAGGAGAGCATTGTAGAAGTTTGTCGACACACACACGCACCATGGAGCTACATAGCCCATGCCAAAACCAAAACAATCTCCTCCTCTCGCGGGTGCCCCCCCCCCCCCCCCCCCCATGGCGGTGACTGATGCTTAGATTAGGCCAGGGTCAAGAAACAGGTGTTTTATATCTCTGGTTTTTAAGTCCTTGATTGCCAAGATATACACTGGCATTGTCTATTACAGGGGTGTAGCTTCTTCAAACGAGAGATTTGCCTCATGGGCTCACAAGAGACTCTTGGCACTACATCATGGTCCCATTTCATAAAACGTATCATTCAAAAAAAAATCCAACATTTTTTATGAAAAAAAAATGCTATCAGCCAATCAGATGCAAGGATTTAAATATCTTATTTCAGCTATGGTGATATTTTATCGATAACAAGTTTTATGAAACGGGGCCCCGGTCTTCTGCCTTCAACCTGATTTAACCTCTGCTTCTGTTCAAACCTCTGCTATAATGTAATCTTATGAGGAAGATATTGTTTTTACCGTGGAGATTGCAGACAGGAGATCTTGACAAAGAAAATGCAAGATTTGGAACGGGCACATAATGAAAAAGCACAACAGATTGGATCTTAGCATAAAAGATCACGTGATCAATGAAGTACAGAGCACACCATACTTGGGGCTGTAGGGCCTAAATTGATGTTTCACTTAAATGGAATGTACATGCTGGTTATTTGTGCCAAAAGGTTGATCGCATGATTTCATTTCTCCGTTGTTTATAAAAATGTATCAAGAGGAAACAGCGTGATTTGGTATATGGAGCAGTTCATCTCGTGTAGATTATGCAGACGTTATATTCGAATCGTCGCGCGAACTACCTCTCTGCATCGTAGGAAATGAGAAACAAAGTAAGAGAGAGAATACTAAAAGTCTTACAAATAAAAACACGATTTCATTTCAATGTATAATAAGCGCATGCAATATTACTATGGGCAACTTTGAAATCTCGCCACATTCTCCACATTCAAATTATAATGTTCAAAGTCCTGAATGACTTAACATCCAGTTATGTGCCAGAATATATCATATTTTTGGCACGTTGATCTTAAAAAAAACATCGAACAAGTAGTTGTAAACGTATATCTAAGTCATTAAGTTACTAGTAGTCTTCTGGCACAAATGCCATGTTTATAACTGCCAAACATTAACCTTCAGGCGATCAAGGGATCATGTTTAATATTTGCAATACACAAACATGCTGATATGATAACCCTGTGCCACGATATATCAAACTTGTTCGAAATTGGAAATACAAAATGTACTATCAAAAAGCAGCGACCTACCTCCGAGTGAAGCGGCGGAGGTGCATCCCACCAAGGCGAGGACGAGCAGACAACACGCGATCTTCATGGTTTATGATGTTTTCTCTTCTCTTGCTGATTGAAGAATGGTGTCTGATGAGGATACTCCATGCTACTTATAGCCCCATGGCATCCCCAAAGCGAAACAAAAGAGGATATTACAAATTCAGATTATGCTGGGCACAAAGCCAACAAATTATCAGTTTCATTTATTTTTACCCCAAATTTGATTTACGTGGCATCGTAATAAACGTTGTACGCCTAAAAGTAAATATTTACATATAAATGATTCAACATGGTTCAAACTATGTTACAAGGTAATTCATAAGTCATGTATTGATGAATGCATGAATGGATGAATGAGTGCATTGATTGATCAATGTGTTATTCAATGCTATCACAATCTGTGTACACGTTTGCAAATACAGACTGTATGCAGTCATATGGAATAGGCAAGGTAGTTACCTTGTCTGAAATGTGTCAATCTTGCAATGATGTTATTTTCCTCTTGATGTCTTTTTTCCCCTCCCCGCCACGAATTATAAATATGAACGCACATGAAATGTGTCAATCGCAAATGGTGTGACATTGGAAAATATAAGTTTGTGTTGTAAATGACCTCCAATATGTTCTCTATATTAGACTGACATATCTACCAGACTGTAACTCTACAAGATGCCCCTTAAAAGGGTGTAAAAAGAATCTTATTGATTTCATGATGGCTATCTTGGTGGCCTTTCTGCTATCATCTCATTTGTAACAAACCACTGTCAATCACTGTCAACTTGTCAATCTTTACGTGTATTTCGTCCTCTATAGTGTATACACTTCAACTCACCTCCACCTTGAGACATCCATTGTGGTGTAGAGCAGGATTTTTTTTTCTACCCATTGCTATCATAATAATATCACGCTTGAAAAGAGAAAGTCTGCTCTTGTTTTATTTTATTTCCTGCACGATAGCCTTTTCTTTTCCTCCGCTAACTAGTAACTTCAGCAGGAAACACAGAAGCATTCGCACATCACTGTTTACATTTCCCATCAAGATTTCTCAATTTCACTGTCAATTTCATGTTCGTATTTCTCGATGGAAAATACATGAAATAAAACAAAATATGATAATACAGAATGTCCAGCTTGTATATGATAAACGAAAAGACATACAAACATAGTACATAGCGGTCGATTTGTCATTTTCAATCAAAGTAAACTATTGCTAAAAAGAAATAAGATGGAACCTACTAGACAGCACAACTCGTTGAATATGTCCCAACAAAAGCCTATATAGTGTGGAGAACATGAAGGAGCACAGGTACAACTAAAGACCATGGTAAGGAATAAAAAAAAAAAAGAGAATCACTATCAATACTCGGGGTACAGAAGACTCTTTTCACAAAAAAAAAATGTGAACATGTAACCACATGCTGCACACTATATAGCAGTTGCTGTAATAGCAATTTTGACAGTGGAGTGATAATGTGAATACGACATATCATTGTGGTTTTAACATTCCGAATTAATTACATTGAAAATACACGGGGAAAGAGTCGGAAAAAGAAGACATGAATAAACAACCCTATATCATGTGATATACCAGCGAGCTGCAATGCCGCATAAAAAAAGAAAGAAAGAAGGGAAAACTATGACAGTATATGACGTGACCGAAGGTCTTAAACTAGATGTAGAAGGAAAACACCGATAGCCAGATATTTGAGAGCGCAAGCAACTACATGTATATATGCAAAAGTCTGTTCATATGACAAAAACAAAGCAGTAAAGCAGAACATCCATGAGCATGATCAAAAGAAATGTTAATGCAGTCGTGTGTTGTAACTATTCAATACATGCTGTCTTAGTTTACACTTAAAGTATTTTAATGACAAACAGATAGCAACTTGTACCGGGAGATCTTTCCAATATTTTGGACCTGTATACTTGTACAGAAATATTTTTTTAGCGAACATTGTTCGAGTCCTAAGAAGGTGGTAAGCGTCACTTTGGGGAGTTGGATATTGGTGGAAAGATTGTTTGTTATGAATATCTTTAAAAGGTCAGGAAGATCTTTTGAGGAATATTTATACATGAAAAGTTACAATAAAACAAATCTCTCAATTTCAAAATGTTATTTTTTCTGGAATAAGGCGTTTGTGTGAGATAAATACCCGACATGGTAAAGAATTATAATCGCTCGCTATTGAACAAGAAAAGGCGAATCCAGCAAATATTTGGATGCGTTACCCCAAGCAAGAATTCCATGGTGGAGATATGGGTAAATCGTGGTTGAATATATGATCTACAAAATATGGTTGGGCAAAATATGTTTCAGTTTGTTTAGGATTCCTGTGTTTCTTGATGCCTCTAACGTTAAAATATACATGTTTTCCTTTCATGTGCGAGTGAATCTCCAGGAACTTGTCAACACAAAACATATTCAAAACAAAACCATTTTCTCACACATATCGTAGTGGACATAGCGCTTTACATCTCCTCATATCTCACCATAACCCATGTTATATGTGACCGTGCACCACAAAACGAGCAAAAAGTCGCACACACTGATTTTGTGTGAGGACTGAAAATAGGTGAAATGGGTCAACCTAACCGATCTTGACTTTTCCATATTTTCTGAAAGAGCAAGTCTTCTTCTACATTATGCTAAAATTTGGGATCATAAAACGGCAGGAAAGTGTGCTTTTTAGCAGTTTATCTTCAACATTTTTTTTTGTAGAATAGTGTAATTAGGTGTGTTTTTAGAGTCCCCTTTTAATTTCTTAAAAACCTTGTACACACTCTTCACTTTCAACTGTAATAACTTTTGAAAGGATAATGCTACTACTTTGAAAGTTAGCATCAATTATGAACAGAATGTGATGATAAGGCACGCTAAATTTCATTTCAATTTGATAATCTCTTCATTGTTGTTACTCTGGTGGTGTACATCCTTTTTTTTGTCCCATTCGTTGCCCAGCCAGCACGGCTTGGTAAAGATTTAGCGCTTGAATAGACACTGCACTTCAGAGCCTCTTTTATCAGTTCACCCTTTTCCTGCGTGTGTGTTTTCTTTCCAGCATTTAGATGGGTTAGGAGAGTCCATTTGATTTGAGATATACATCATCTTAAAGCTTAAAGCCTGCTCTTTTAGATTATGCTCTTGACTAAAATTTCATGTCTGGCGACTTTCTGTGCGTTTTGTGATGCAGGGACACAAAACATGACATGAGGAGCGCCCATCCTGCAGGCAGCTCCCCTGACTGCTCTCCTTTGTTTCACCTAATTTGTTGGGTCTCGTGTGTTTTGCTGTGCGAAAACTGTACCAGTGTTTTTGTAATCATCTCAGGGTTCTTCTGGACTTGTAAGAGTGATATTTCAACTCAATTTTGAGAGGATTCAGCCTGCACCTTGTCATACTCCTTCATGTGTACACTGGTCAAATGCAGCCATGTTACAGCTCCTCCATGCAACACAGTGGCATTGATATTCACTCAAGCCTGACTACAATGTGAAGGACAAGGAGAACATTTGGTAACAATGGAGGCCGCTAAGTGTTATTCTATTGTGCTGCTGGTAGGGATGAGTCTGTTGAATAGCTCCAATTTCAATGGACAGCAAGCTGTGTTATCTGAGTACAAGCCTGTTTGTACTGCATATGTTTGTACTGCACGTGGATTGAACTCTCAAATTTCCAGACCTGTTCGGAGTTTCTGTGGCAACCGAATCAACTATTACCCCAACTCTGATGCGTCTCACCATATTTTGCTTCTAAAGGATGGCGACGTCAGTCCCAATCCTGGTCCTGAAGTCAGATCTGAACAAACACAACCTGTCAGAGAAAGCATATCCTATACACGTGAGCAACTGATTGATGTCAGCCCTCATGACACTTGCCATCAGAGGCTGTCTCCGATTTTATGGAAGAAGCTCACCTCCGTGGGGATCTTTCACCGCAAGTCAACACGACGTGGTAGAAGAGCAGGTGTGGGAAGGAGGAACCAGCTATCTCTTACTACACCTGGAGCTCTAGCCCCTACACGTTTGGATGGAAAAGGGAAGCATCAGCCAGAAAGAAGCACATTAAGCAACCAGGTCAATATGTTGGGAGTGTCAAAATGGAGAGATAAAAAACAAATTAACCATCAACAAGTGTCAAATAACACCCAAGCTCAAATCGGTCTGTGGAACGCCCGTTCTATCAGCAACAAGTCAACGTGTATCAGTGATTTGATACAGGAATGCAATCTCGACGCTCTAGTTATCACAGAGTCTTGGCTTACTGGTGATCACAGGGATGACCATGTTTTAGCCGATCTTAAGCTTTCACTTCCAAATTGTAGCATCTCACATTGTCCTCGCAAGGGTTCCAAAGGAGGAGGAATCTGTGTCATCCACCGTTCTTCTGCTTGCATCTATTTTGAATGATGCAAAAACCTTCTCATCGTTTGAGCTCATGGACTTTAACATCAGATTCTCACCCGCATCTGTTCTGAGGGTCTATGCCATCTACAGGCCACCACCATCTTCTCAAAATAAGCTGACCTATAGCATGTTTGCTTCTGAATTCTTCACTCTTCTGGAGTCAGCGGCCATTGCTGAAACCTGCCCAGTTAAAATCAGTGACTTCAACATCCATGGTGATAATAGCTGTGACAGTCATGCAAAATCTTTCTTAAGCTCGTTGGAATCGCTCGGGTTTCAACAACATGTGAAGGAAGCTACTCATCGAGCGGGTCACACCTTGGATTTGATAATTTCTAGGAAAATTGATGATACAGTTTCCTGTGTCAACCTTATTTCTGGTTTACCATCTGATCATTCTATGATCATCACAACCATAAACACTACGGGTTCAAAAAATCCTGGGAAGCGAATTACCTTTAGGAAGCTGCGAAGCATTGACATCAGCTCCTTTCGGCAGGACATCAACACTTCTTCAATTGGGTCTTCACTTTCATCTCACCTTTCCACGGCTGTCGACGTGTATAATGAGACCTTGATTCAACTACTTGACAAGCATGCTCCCGCTGAAAGCAAGGACATTACCATTAAGCCGTATGCACCATGGTATAATGAAGAGGTTAGGGAGGCTAAGAGGTGCAGGCGGCGGGCAGAGCGTCGAATGGTTAAATCTGGACTTTGCATCCAAAAACAATTGTACAAGAAGGAATGTGAAGCTTACTACAATATACTGTTCGAAGCCAAATCAAAGTACCTCAAGTGCGAGATCAAGGAATCAAATACCAAGCAGTTGTTTGAGGTAGTGAAAAGGTTGTCGACCCCTAATCGTTCCGCAGCGCTTCCTGATCAATCTTCTAATGAAGACCTAGCCAATAACTTTGGGGAGTTCTTTGAGAACAAGATCAGCTCGATTGTTTCTTCTTTTGATGATTCTTCTCATGAATTCTCCTGTGTGCCTGCACAACCTGGGATTTCACCTGACTGCAATCTGTCAGAGTTTGATCCTGTTCCCGAAAGCCGAGTGAAATCCCTCATTAAATCGCTATCCTCAAAGTCTTCCAGCTTGGATCCAATCCCCACATGGCTGGTAAAGGCATGTCTCGATGAACGTCTGCCTCTTATGACACAAATCATCAACCTCTCTCTTTCCTCAGGAGTGGTTCCTGAGCAGTTCAAGACAGCACATGTGGTACCTTTATTAAAGAAACCTGGTCTTGAACGGAATGATTTAAAGAACTACAGGCCTATCGCTAACTTACCATTTCTTAGCAAGGTCCTTGAGAAACTTGTTGCAGCTCAACTCAGGACTTATCTGGATGAAAACAGCTTGTTTCCACCTCATCAATCGGCTTATCGTCATTTTCATTCTACTGAAACTGCTCTGGTAAGAGTCCTCAATGATCTTCTGCTTGCTCTGGATAAGGGTCAGGAAGCTGTCCTCATTATTTTAGACTACTCCGCTGCTTTTGATAGACTAGATCATCACAGTCTCCTTCATCGTCTAGAGTCTGATTATGGTATCAAAGGAACTGTTCTCCATTGGATAGAATCTTATCTGGAGGGACGCAATCAGGATATTCTTGTTAATGGCACTCGCTCCAGACCCTTTTCCCTTCCTTATGGGGTCCCTCAAGGATCAGTTGTCGGACCCCTGATGTATATCCTGTACACCGGTCCTTTGGGAAGACTTATCAACTCTCATCATGGAATGCAACATGCAACCTACGCTGATAACACTCAAATATACCTCATCATGAGCTCATCAGATCATGAGGGGGCGATGCTCAGACTCTCCGCCTGCATCATTGATGTGAAGAGATGGTCATTTGAGCATAAGCTGAAGCTTAATGAGCTCAAAACTGAAATGCTTTCATCCAAGTTCCGTAATACAGACCGCCTGCCATCTCTTAACTTTGAATCTGGAAGCATTTCTTCGTCAGAGCGTATTCGAGACCTCGGGGTTATTCTTGACAAGAACCTGACTCTTAATCACCAAATTAAAAGTATATGTCGATCCGCATCATGGGGTGTATGCAAAATCGGAAAGATAAGACGATATCTCGATAAGTCATCCACGGAACGATTAGTCCATGCCTTCATCTCATCACATTTGGATTACTGCAGTGGTCTCCTTGCTGGTCTCCCGTACTCCAACATTGCACCCCTTCAACGAATACAAAACACTGCAGCCAGACTTGTCACTCGAACTAAAAAAATCAGATCATATCAGCCCAATCTTACAGTCCCTTCACTGGCTACAGATCCAAGACAGAATCATCTTCAAAGTTCTCCTTCTCATTTTCAAAATCAACCACAACCTTGCACCACCCTACCTTCAAGATCTTGTTTCTCTCCGCTCTGCATTCTCATCCTCCACAACCAGACTTCTTCGTTCCGCCACCACTGCCAATCTTCAGTTATCCTCTGGACCTCGTACCAACACACGTTATGGTGATCGTGCCTTTTCCTCTCTTGCTCCTAAACTATGGAAGAATCTTCCCGTCAGCATCCGACAAGCCAATACACTAGATTCATTTAAGTCAAACCTCAAAACATATCCCTTTAGGAAGTGTTATCTGTGTCGGTAGTATACTAGTGTTTGTAATTGTTGTCATATATATGATTGTTGCTGTACTTATATGTGGATTGCTTATTGTTTTCTTCTTCACTAGTTCTCTATCTTTGTTTTTCCCCAGCGCTTAGAAATATGATATTAAGCGCTTTATAAATGTTATGTATTATTATTATTATTATTATATATGAATCCCCACTATAAATCATTACTCAGGTTCCCTGGAGTCATGTATATGTGACGATTAGGAGTGGAAGTCAATGCAGATCAGCCAGGACCAGGCTGATGTGATCAAACTTCTTTCGTCCAGTTAACTAACGTGCCACTGCATGAAAATCTGTCAATCATTGCTTGAAGTCAGTTTGAACTGGCAGAGGGAAGATGGATGGTTTGCCCACATCGGAAATTACTTTATTAGCTTTTTTATCAGACATACTAGGTGTTTCAAAACACATTTCCCACTTTTGATTCTTAATAATTCATAAACTATATATCAAATAACACTGTTATCAATATGAGTAATAGCTGAATAGTGTACAATTTGGTTGGAGGTGGTTTGAATATGAAAACATAATTCAATTTCATGAAATCCATGATTAATTTCACAGTTAGGTTCCAGATTTTCCTCTATTTTCAACCCTCTGTTCAAAATTTCACTTTGCACAGGGGTAAATGGGTGTATATGGGAGTGTGTGGTTAACACCCTGACAATGGTCCTAAACAATGGTTAGGGTTTGAATGCTTCATTATTTATTCATGAGAAATTCAACTATCACAACTAGTCTTTATTAAGCCTCTGGCAGTATCTGTGTAAAATCAAACGCCTGCCGATACCGTCGTTGCGTCTCGACAGAGCTTTCCCTACTTCTGAAAAACGACATTACAATAAATACATTCTGTTCTATCGTAAACATGGTGACAGGAAGCAGAGAAAATCAATTAAAGTATACACTTGTGTAAATGGAGTCTTAAATTAACATATCGCCCCAATGATAAATGCTGCTGAACTCTTAACCAAAAATGATTTCTTTTTATCAAAAAGCGAAAAATTTGTCAGACTATTTAATTAGTAGATAGTTGTATTAAAATGAGGAACTTTAGATCAGTTATGCTTATTTGTATCCCAAATTTAGTAATATGTGAAGCAAAAATTGAAAATGATTGCCAGCTGGAATAGAATGTGGTGGTTGCAAGCACATGGAAACGTGTGCTTCCTTTTTCCATGTGCATGCAGTTCACCCTTTGTCGTGCATGAATCCAGACTAGCAGTGCCCAGGGCAATCCACATGAATTATTGATTAAGCATTCATGTGCCTGGGAGCACGAGACTGACGCCTAGTCAACAGGTGGTTCAGGCATGTCCATTGTCAAGGGCCATTGTCAGCACACACTCACATACACATCGTTGGTTCCTGTGCGAGGTTGAATTTTTGTACAGAGGGTTAAGAATTGACCAAAATCTGAAACCTTACTTCAAAATCAATCTTAGATTTAATGAAAGTGATTTATGCTTTCACATTCAAATTACCTTCAACCAAATTGTACACTATTCAGCTATTATTTATATCAATGATAGTTTTATCGGATGAATAGTTTTTGAGCTATTAATGATCAAAAGTGGGAAATGATTTTTGAAACACCTAGTACAATGTCAGGAACATTCTTGTCATGGTTCACTTTTTGGCGCCCATCAAACGTAAAAAATGTGATTTGGGCAGCATGTGTGCAAAAGTTGGCGCTTTTTTTTTTTTTTTTTTTTGAAGAAGAAGAAGAATTTGTACCAAAAACTCCTTTGCGCCCCACGTTTGACAATGCCTAGACAAATTTCCACCTACTCTGCCAGATTGCATTTGCATAGTAATGGGATCTGAAACTCCATCTTATTTCTAATTTTACTTTTAAGTCCTTTACTTTCGAAGGGAGGTCAATCTAGTGTGCTGTTAGTGATAAGTATATTGATGACTGCAATTTTAAGTTTGAATAAATTGAGTGTATAATGCCACTTTAAAAATGTTACCTTCCACGTTTGGTGGAAACCCTTATATTGTACTCAATAAGAAGGTGTTATGTTTTATTGGAAGAAAATGCGAATGAAATAAATAAAATGAGATAAGATGAAATGAAGTGAAATGAAATAAAAGGAATGCACGAAAAAAAAAATTGGTCACAATTGCCCCCACCTAGCATTGTTCCTAATCAAATCAAGATTACGTAAAGGAATTTCGCTCTGATTTGCCACCCAAGCCCGGCCTCTTGCATGCCACCCTATCCCCGCTATAAGCAAACGTGCTTCTACGCTCATTTTCCTCATAGCACTAACTTTCTTCTATCTTACTTCGTTCTCGACGTGAAGAAGATTATTGTTTTTTTTTGTGTGTGTTTTTTTTTTTCAGAAGAAGTCCTCCAAAATGTAAATAAATTTCTAAAGAAAGAGAAAAATATTACCGCCGGAGCACGATGCAAAACTTAGAACATTAGGTTGAGAAATAAAGATATGACATTTTGAAATTGCACAGTCTATTTTCTGTAAACATTTCTTGACCATTCCTTAAGAAAATTCAAAGCAGCAAGTTAAAGATATCATGCTTTCACAATTTTGTATTCATTTCATATACAGAAATGACAAAAAAAAAACAACAACACACACACACACGCATAATTAAGCTGTAAAAACAGAAAACTTGTCTTAAGAGCACCGAACAAGAACAAATTAATGTTAAATCTTAGTACGCTAACATGTCTTTACTTCAATAGTTTTTATTTAGCTGAATATAACAATCTTTCCCGAATTTCATAGTATTATAGCACAAATGGAAAGTTGCTAGGGTATGAAATCATCAACTCGCTCATTTGAATATTCATAAGGACTGATCAAGAATGTTTTCCTATCAAGTGCGATATTTCAAACTGTCATATCTTCTCTATTCCTTATCCGATCTGTGCCTTTTTCAACATGGTTTAAATAAAGTGGAGGATGTGAGATGATTTAACTTGAATATTGCATTATTTATATGTTCAGCCGTATTTTTTCCCCCATTGAGTTGTTTCTTATATATACTTTGTCACTCCAACATACATACATTACGTGAATATGTATTCGTAAAGAACACCTCTAAAATGAAATATGTGTACCCATTTTCAGCCATGCAGGATGTATTTTGTTTGTTAATACGTTGCATCTCCACAAGTCTCTAACCATGTTTGCCGGCAACTATTTGTTTTTCATTTGCGTATGTGATTGCATAATAGTCAAAAGTTGAATAATAAAAAAAAACACACAAATTTGGAAGATCCAGAAAAGTTGTGAAAAGTGATAATGAGTCATCGACTTCATTAAATGTGAAAGAAAATGCATTATTGATAGAACTTCTTGCCAGTTAAAGTTAAACACTATACTGTGAAATGGTGAGGGTTATGATATTTAGGGTTATTGCATGCTCAAGTAGCACTTAGTCTAATAACAATGTCTAACGGCACAAGTCTCCAGTAGGTTGAGGAGAGCTAAGCTTACCCAAAATGAGAGTTGAGCCACTCTAGGAATGTTGTACCACCTTGTGTTTCGGGAATAGGGAAAGAAATGTTTTACTTGTGAGTTTCCTACATCAACTTCCACATGATGTCCTTGTTCAATGGTAACTGTCGCCATAATCATCAATTCAATCCAATTGATTTCATTTTTATACTTCTCATTTATGAACATTACAACAGAAATAATAATACAAGTTCTTTTACCTTGTAAACAATACACATGGTAGTAACACATCAATTGTAATGATAGCTGGTCAAAATCGAAATGGGGTTGAACAAAGAGAAGTACGACATTTCGAATGTCATTTCGAATGGGAATACAGTGGCATTATTTTGCTTCCGGTAAAGTGAACAATTTCAGCCATCAAATGCATCTGATTTCCGTAGAAAAGTATATGCATATATTTGAGGTATCGATGCATGTTTATCTTTGTTTTTTTTTTTCTTTTCCTTGCACATAGACACGCCTACTTTGGAATTTTTTCGCCTCCCCTTGCATCTATCCATTTTCCCCCATTTCTTTTGAACTAATCTCAACACTGTCTGCCATTTCACTGTCACACTTTAGTCTCATCTACCTCATCCAAATCATCTATGGTGGCTTATGATTTTTCCATTTTTGAGTCTATAAAAAACAGAGTGCATACACTCAAGTTGCTTGAATTCAGATTTTGTTTTCAATCATTAATCTACCACGATGGTGTCAAATACATCAGCGTTCTTTTCTTAAAGTAATGCCAATAAGAGATACTGACAATAGGGAGCTTTAGATTTTAGACGCGCGGACGTTCAAAGGGAAAAAAAAAAACATGTTCTGAACGTGCGCAGAAGCGCGGGTCATTATACTGCGCACGCTCACATCATGCTTTTTCCACTTTGAACGTCCGCGCGTCTAAAATCTAAAGCTCCCTAATAACTCAACTGGAACGTTCAGCAATATACACTGACATAGTCATATTCCGATGTGAACAAAGTCAATCATAGCTAAGAAAATACAATTGAAGTATCGCTTTTTTCTGCATTGTATTAGTTTCCGTTAGTCAGCTGTGGTTGAACGACTAAAGAATGCATGGTATCTATAGAAATGCAAACACACATACACACACACAAACAAACAAAAACATGAGGATATCAGATTTTAAGTCAGAACAGAAATCCGAATGTTTTGATTGATTTTGATGATCTGGCTTCAAACTCGATTTTCTCGGGTCACCCGTCAGCGACTTTAGGATCCTTTTATTGTAGCGGGTCATATTTCTTTCTGCAATAGAGCCATATTTATATCATGTCTTTATATCATTATTTGTACAGAGCACCGAAATAATCTGTCTGCTTTTATAACTATGATTGTAAAATATGTGCAATTCAGCCTTTGGCTGCCAGACATGAGTTTTAAAACCTGTTCAATTCAGTTCAATTCAATTCAAATTACAAGGAGATATCTGTATTGTCTCTATAAACTGCAACTGTAAACGTTTAGTCTGGAAACAGTTTGATTACATCTATTGTTCACATGTTGTATGTTTAACAATATTTAACATTAATTGTACCCATTTAAATTTTTAAAGCGGTTGTTTCTATCCCTAACTCACATTTTAGAACTTTAAAGCACTAATGGTGGGTTTTTCTTTTATCTTCAAATGGTATATTATGCCTTTAAGATCTAATAACCCAAATTCATTGATCTTACAAATATGGGGATATTTGACAGGAAGTTCTCAAGAAACTGAAACTGAAAAAAATCCCCCAAAATACATACATTTTCAAGCACCTATGCATTAGTTCTGAAATAGCCGACATTACAAAGTTAAAAAAAAGATTTTTTCTTTCTTTTTTTGTTATAGTCACTTTCAGCTTGTCATTCTACAGACCATCGCTCAGCTCAAGAGATGTCTGTCAAAATCCAACCCAATGTGTCTCGTGCATCAGCAGACAGTGTTTGACCAGATGAGAAAAAAAATCCATGAACTCTCATGAGGTTTCTGAGTGATGTGTTGCATTATTTCATCGACCATTCAAGAGGCTTGCGTAAAAACAAATGTGATTTGCATTACGAAATCGAATAAACATCAAGTTAACTTGGACTTAATAGTGTGTATATTTTTTTTCAAAGAATGTGCAATCATGGTCGAACATACTACTGTTTATCTCTTGAAAAGGCCTTTTTGACGAACCCCTCATTCATTTTGCTCAAATCAACGCATTTCAATTGCTACATTTATTTGATTTAGTTATTTTAAGATCAGCTTCATCGCGGAGTTACATTTTTTTTATAGTTTCATCAAGGCTGACAGGTGGCGATCACGCAATTAACTCATGCGATTAGATAATGTTGTATGTATGGATTTGGTGCAGTGCATTAGTAAAAATTTTAATAGGCAGGGGTGGAAAGGGAGGTATAGGTAATTATTTACGGGCGGGATGGGTGTTTATGCTTTAGGATGTTATAAATGGTCGTATATAGCTAGGAATATATTTAGTTTAGCTAGAGAGAAATGTTTTAGGGATGATATGATAATATTTTCATTGTTTTCTTCGGTAGTAGCTATACTGTTTGCCTTAAGTATCATAGTGAGAAATGGAAATGTAGTATATTTGAGTTGTCACATTGTAGGGAATCATATTTTTTATCGTACACAGCAGTACCTAGATGAATTGATGTTTCTTGTAGTAATAAAATGCGATTGATTAACTTTATTATTATTTACAAACATGTCAGTATTTCTAAAGGAGTTGTTTTTTATGCTGCACAATAACAGGAAAATGAATTTGATGTTAATTGGATTATTTGAATGAAAGTTGATAGATAACATTAAAAAAGTATTGCATAGTATAGTAGGGTACAGTAAAGTCTTACACATGTATTACACTTTGCCTCACCGTACTGTATCATTTAGTTTCTTGTTGTTTTATCGAGTTCTACATTCATGTGGCTATCATTGTCAGTATTGTGGGTTTTTTTTCTTTGTATTCATTTAACTCTTTATGTGCCACGTTCGCACGTCCGACTCAGTCGACGGCGTGCCAACTTCGCATATTCTGCTCAACAAAGCCGCCAAAACCGATCGATAAATCACTAATCCCGCGGTGCAATCAAAGTGTTTCTCGCGCTTTTGTTCCTCTCACATACGGTCTGCATTCTATATGGTGATTGAATATCAAGCGCTGTTCCCAACTAAATTTGCGTGTACATTCTAAAATTCCGTCACTCTTTTATGTGCAAAAGTCCTGCCTTTTACAGTAATGTAGCAACTGGTAATTCAAAAGAAAAATTGAAAATAGAATTGTCATACATTAAATGGAAGCAAAGTTTGGCATTCCTCTCAACTTTGCTCACTATTATGTCCAGCTTAGCAGAAATTTGCAAAAAAAAAAATGTTAAATTGCGATTTGTTTTGTTTTATTCACCGGATTTACTGCTAGTAATTCACCTGTTTATAGATTCACGCTTCTTTGCTTAAACGTAGGTATTTACTTTGATAAACAATAGGTCTTATGTCAAGGACCATCTGTATTGACCCTATAAAGCCCAAGGGGAGGGGGGGGGGGACACATTGTGCCCCCCTAACACATCATTTGCCACTCCTTCGCCCTTAATCCGATTTCAACCAAACTTGGTGACTTTTCCTAAAATCTTATTGCGAACATTTTGATATATAATTTAGCTAAATTTCATGTTGCTTGTTGCCATGGCAACCATAAACTGACAACCATTTCAATGAGATTTTGCATCTTTTTTCTGTTCCCATTTCATTTAACATCATTACAGTGTATAAAATGGGTGTTTCTTGGCTGAGATTTGTTGAAGGAGGCAAATTTGAAGTAATAATGATCCCGGACAGTTTGTCCCATTTTTTCCTTTGTTTTTATAGGACAAATGCATAAAACAATAGATGTAATAGAGATGATTGAAAATTATAATATTTTCTAAAGATTGCCCTTCTATTTTGAGTTATTTTGATTCCTTCACCCAAGTTATGTCTTAAACATCATAAGTTTATCATATTATCAATTTGCTATCTCAAAATTCCACTATTAACAATGTATCTTTTCATACAGAATGAATTTTTGTTCATTTTTTAGCAGATTTCAGGTTTTAATGAAGTTGTTAAATGACTGTGAAATAATGATACTAAATAAAGACAATTTAAAAGGTAAGGTATCTTGCAATAGTAAAAAAGAGTGATCAAGAACTAGGTATTACAATTTCTAAACATTTTAAATTTCATTCCTTTGTTACCACATATCTCAACCTCTACTTATGCTTTTTTTTTTTACGTTCCCTATCTCAAGGCTGTTTCAAATTCGTCAGTTTATTTTCTCCCATGCCACTTCAGCCTCTGCTCACGCATTCTTTATTTTCCAGACTTCTCAGTTAAGTCTCACCCCTTTCATTTTCTGTCAGCAGTCATCGTACCCTCTACTTTATTGCTCTTTTCTTCATCCTCAATCACACAAACATCTCACATCATCACCCTCTAATTTTTTGTCTCTTCCTCGTCCTCAATCACACAAACACATCTCAAAACAATGTGAAACCACTTAAACTGAATCAACTTTCAATCACCAGTGATATTCAATGGGGGAAAAAGCTATAAGTTTTCATTCAAACAAACATGTAATTTCACCCTCTGTTTACACACTTGTTTTCTGACATCTCACTGTCATTTTTAATACTTTATTTCATTTTATTTCTCCAGCCATCAAACCCTCCACTTAGTTATTTCTTCATCTTCCATCACACAAACACAAATCAAAAACTTTGTAAAAATTGACACAAGAAATCCAACTTTCAATCAATCGATGTCCAGTCAAAAAAAGACATACATGTTCATAAAAACAAATATGTATATTTATTTCAAATTATTTTAGTACATATATTGCTCAGGTAACATACCCATACAAGCTATACCTCTTCGGATGGAATTGTCTCAGTGAAACGTTTTAAGTTTGAATCTCCTATCCAAACTATACTTATTCGGATAAGATTGTCAAAGTGAAAGGCATGTACCGTATATCAAGCTTGGGTAACATACAACCTGTTCAGATAAAATTGTCCCAGTGAAACATGGTAAGATAAGATAACAAATAACTCGGATAAAATTGTCTAAGTGAAAGATGGTTCCGATAAAAGGCTATTTGGATAAAATTGTCTCAGTTTGACATGGTATGATAGGACAACATACAACCCATTCAGATGAAATTGTCCCAGTGTAATAGAAAGATAGGATAACAAGCTATTCGGATAAAATTGTCCCAGTGAAGCATAGCATAAAAGGCTATTCGGATAAAATTATCCCAGTGTAACATGGTAAGGTAGGATAACATACAAACTATTCAGATGAAATTGTCCCAGTGTAATAGAAAGATAGGATAACAAGCTATTCGGATAAAATTGTCCCAGTGAAGCATAGCATAAAAGGCTATTCGGATAAAATTATCCCAGTGTAACATGGTAAGGTAGGATGACATACAAACTATTCAGATGAAATTGTCCCAGTGTAATAGAAAGATAGGATAACAAGCTATTCGGATAAAATTGTCCCAGTGAAGCATAGCATAAAAGGCTATTCGGATAAAATTATCCCAGTGTAACATGGTAAGGTAGGATAACATACAAATTATTCAGATGAAATTGTCCCAGTGTAATAGAAAGATAGGATAACAAGCTATTCGGATAAAATTGTCCCAGTGAAGCATAGCATAAAAGGCTATTCGGATAAAATTATCCCAGTGTAACATGGTAAGGTAGGATGACATACAAACTATTCAGATGAAATTGTCCCAGTGTAATAGAAAGATAGGATAACAAGCTATTCGGATAAAATTGTCCCAGTGAAGCATAGCATAAAAGGCTATTCGGATAAAATTATCCCAGTGTAACATGGTAAGGTAGGATAACATACAAATTATTCAGATGAAATTGTCCCAGTGTAATAGAAAGATAGGATAACAAGCTATTCGGATAAAATTGTCCCAGTGAAGCATAGCATAAAAGGCTATTCGGATAAAATTATCCCAGTGTAACATGGTAAGGTAGGATAACATACAAATTATTCAGATGAAATTGTCCCAGTGTAATAGAAAGATAGGATAACAAGCTATTCGGATAAAATTGTCCTAGTGAAGCATAGCATAAAAGGCTATTCGGATAAAATTATCCCAGTGTAACATGGTAAGGTAGGATGACATACAAACTATTCAGATGAAATTGTCCTAGTGAAGCATAGCATAAAAGGCTATTCGGATAAAATTGTCCCAGTGTAACATGGTAAGGTGGGATAACATACAAACTGTTTACATGAAAATGTCCCAGTGAAGCATAATACAATACGACAACAGACTGTTTGGATAAAATCGTCTCTAAGTGAAACATACTAAGATAGGATAACAGACTATTCGGATAAAATTATCCCATATAACATACAAACTGTTTGGAAATTATTGTCCCAGTGAAACATACAAACTGATCGGATAAAATCATCCCACTAAAACATACTAAGATAGGATAACAGACTATTCGGATAAAATTATCCCATATAACGTACAAACTGTTTGGATAAAATTGTCCAAGTGAAACATACATTGTACATGTACTAAGATAGGATACCAGACTATTTGGATGATATTGTCCGAGTGAAACATGCAAACTGATTGGATAAGATTGCCCAACTGAAACATACTAAGATAGGATAACAGACTATTCAGATAAAATTATCCAAGAAAAACATAACAAGATAGGATAACAGACTATTCGGATAAAATTATCCCATACAGAATACAAACTGTTTGGATAAAATTGTCTGAGTGAAACATAAGACAGGATAACAGACTATTCGGATAATACGAGTGAAACATACCAACTGATCAGATAAGAGTGGCTCACCGAAACATACTAAGATAGGATAACAGACTATTCGGATAAAATTATCCAAGCAGTGAAGATGGGATAACAAGCTTATTGGATGATATTGTCCCTGTGAAACTTTTTGAATAAAATGTGTAAGTGAAACGCATCAAGTAAGGATAACAGAGACAAGCTATACTTATTGGGGTAAAATTGTCCAAGTGAAACATATTGAATTTTGGGTAAGAGACAACCCATGACATTCAGATAAAATTGCCCGAGTGATACTTATCAACTTTCAATTAGATACACATACATATACAGTGCACTCCCAAACAAAATGCTGGGGACCGGCAGTTTTCTTTCGTTATAGCGAAATTTCGTTATAACCGAACAAATACAGTAACGAAAACAAGGAAGCCACACATATATGATATTCTGTTTGTTGAATACTAGTCATACACTGGAAAGCTATGTGAACATTAAAACAAATAGTTAATCAATTTCAGATTATTGTATTACAATAGCGCAAGTTCCCCTCGGAATCTCTGGGTGACACACCAAGCGAACACACAGTGATGTGACGCTTTCGCCCGCTACGTATTTTCGAAAGCGATCCGCATTTCGTTAAAACGGAGCAAATGTCTTTTTTTTTTCTTTTATTGAACAAAACATGTGCAAATCAGATCTCAACCATGCAGGTTATGATCATATATCTGATTAGTGCCTGCAGTCTGTAGCTCAGTGATCTAATGTGGTACCCAACAAATAAGACATAAAACCTACATTTTCCTCAGTTTCTTTTTTGGAGTATATGCATGTACAACCTCTGAATTTGTCATTACAGCGAGAAGAAGTTCTGTCTTGTTAACAGACCAAGAACAAGAGGACCTACCCTCTGACTCTGGTGCCTCTAATACTAGGAGAAATGTGAAGTTTGCCAATAGTCAGTTACAACCACTTGCAAGGTATACAAAACAAGGCATTACTTGATATGTCGTAACTATACATGTACCCATCCCAAACATTTCATCTCAGGTCTCATAATGTATCACTGTGTTCATATGAATAGCGCCCCATGTGGTGACCTTGAGAAATTTCAACAATAAAAAAATGATAAGATTCCGCTTGCTTATCATTTCGGGCAAATATGTAAATGATTGGTCTATGATAAGACATATATAATGGGATAAAGAAATTATACAAACAAATCATGTTTTAAGCATAAGATATATTTCCTATGTATTTCTTTATATTTTGGTGAATAGCGCCCTCCATGGGTGACCTTGATAAAATTCAAATGTACGGTCATGTAGAGTACGAGTTATTCTACCTATGTGCCAATTATGACGATGATGCATCAAATAATAAAAAAAAAGTTATATGGGGGGCACAATGTGCCCCCCCCCCCTCTTGGGCCTGCGAGGGGTCAAAATAGCTTGGGCTTAATAGGGTTAAATTGTGATCTGTTAATGCCTAGCAGCACCCGACCCTTTGGCCCGAGTTCACAAAGGCGGTACAAATAAAGCCATGGCTTAAACCATGGACAAAAACCATAGAGCGCCAAGTGTCGCACGGAATATTTCGTTACAATGTTAGTCATTTCGTCGACAAATTACTGTTTCGCTAACGAAATTATCATTTCGTGGACGAAATGTTCATTTCATTACAAATAATCATTCCTTAGATGAAATGACTGATCTTGTATAAAATATTACAAGTGACACTTTGCGCTCATAGTTTCTGTCCATGATTTAAACTATGGTTTCATTTGTACCGCCATCGTGATTTCGGGCCTTTGTGTATTAGGGCGTGGTATTCACTTCAGGTAGCCTAAAGCCGCGCACACCCGACGACAACGCGATCAACTGCTGAATCGAAGCTTTCCATTCATATTCAGTAAACCCAAGTATTAATATTTGGACCCTTTCTATATGACACAGCCTTGCACAATAAACTCATTATTAATTGGACGTTGTGTGTGTTTGTGTGTGTGTGTGTGTGTGTGTGTGTGTGTGTGCGTTAAACATTTATTAGAGAAATCACAGTTATGTTGAACATTTTTTTTTGTGCTAAATGTGCATGCTAACAAGTGTTTGAAAAAAAAAAAAACCCAAATGGGATTCGAAATAACATACTATTGCAAATTTGCAAATTGAAAGGAGAGCTTTGTTGTACAGATCTACTATTTACATTTCCCTGCTAAGATGAATGGTTCTAATAATGTGCTTGGTACTTTATGTGACCGTGCATTGCAAAACAAGCGAAAAGTTGCACACACTGATTTTGTGTGAGGACTTAAAAATAGTTGAAACGGGTCAACTTCGCCAATCTTCACTTTTTCATGGTTTCTGAAAGACCAAATCTTCTTCTACATTATGCTAGAATTTTGGAGAATGAAACGAACATGAGAGTGTTTTTTTTTTTTTTTTTTTTTTTTTTTTTTTTTTTTAGCAGATCATCTCGACCACTGTTTTTAGAGGAGTGCGATTAGGTGTGTCTTGAGAATCCCGTTTTCATTTCTTAAAAAAAATATCCTGTATACACTCTTCACTTTCAACTCTAATAGCTTAAAATAGGATGATGCTACTGCTCTGAATGTTGAAATTATTCTTGGAGAGAATGTGTTAATAAAACATGCTCAATTTCAGCTTAATCTGAAAACCCATTTATGTTGTTACTCTGGTGGCTTACATCCTATTTTTTGTCCCATTCATCGCACTGCTATTGTGGCTTAGTGCAGATTAAGTGCTTGAATAGACCCTGTGCTTCGAGCCTCTTCTCAGTTCACATTTTTCCTGAGTGTTCTTTTCTTTCAAATTTCTAGATAGATTAAGTGAATCCATTTGATTTGAGTTATACGTCATGTCTGCTCTTTCAGAATATGCTCTAATAACTAAAAGTCCATGCTTGGAGACTTTTTGGTGGTTTTGTGATGCAGGGTAACATACTATAAATGATACGTTCAATGTGTTTTTGTAAACATGTGCTTAAATGCATAATGTGGGTGATAGTGAATAGTAATATGTTTCTGAGAGAAAGTTTGCGCGTGTGCATAATTATATATATATATATATATAGATATATTTATATTTATATAAAATATATATATATATACACCATATATGCGTGTGTGTGTGTCTGTGTGTATGTGTCTGCTTCAGTGTATATTTTTTAATACATGTTGCAGTCATGGAAACTGTCTTTCCTACCGAGCTGAATAAACATTGATAATCATTATTTATCAAGCGATGCAATGCCTATCAGATAAATGAAGAGTTCGGTTTCAAAAGGTACTACATCCATAATTTCAAGTTCTGAGAAAAACGTGATTTTTTAATTATCATATATAGGAAGCTCACACTGGAATGATATTTCCCCTTTTATACTGCTAGATGATACAACACTAAAACCACTCTCTAAGAAAATCCAGGTCCATTCATTTATTTTCTATGAATTAAACATTTTTATATTTTTGTGAATGTAGTACCTTTTGCAACCGAAAGTGGATGTAGTACCTTTTGAAACCGGAATTTCACATGCCATAGATATATTTAGTGTGGTGTTATGACATGTTGCGCGGATTTATTTTTTCAGCAATGGTGTTGATGGGGATGGGATACGAGGTCAAGGGGGCCTAGGTAATTGACAATGCCCTGCCCTATTTAGCATCAAGAATAATAAACCAATGTGCATCATCGCTAATGCCCCACTTCTCCCTTGCTGACTAATATTTTGAATGAATGACTGTCATTGGTCATAAGCATGGGGAAGATCCATTATGCGTGAACGGTTATACATGGGGAGGGGTCACAATATCTCACCAGGTGATTTCTCTCTTCCCTTTTCTTCTTTTGTTTTTCTCTCACGAGCTTTATCTCATGATTTCTTATCTTTTTCTTCTATGTATTACATTTGTGGTTATTTTCTCTCAGTAAATTCTCCCTTCACGTGCCTCAAGAATACTGTAATCATTATCTTTTCTTCATTTTATTTTCCAATGTCACTTCTAAGGGAAGAGGTGGAAAAGCAGCATCTGAATGTGCTGTATTTTCTCAACACTGTAATTAAATTCATTACATGAATTTCATTCTTGTATGTTCTTTATCAGGTAAGAGAAATCTGATAATCTAATAGTTGATAAAAATTAAGACCGTCGATGAGTAATATGACCACCTATACCAAACGCACATTTGGTATTACCTTTGCGACATTGTATAAGTAAAAGGTGTCATTTACAAGAATGAATATAAATCTAGTGTTCACAGCTGTATGTCACTATGTACTTTCAAGCCCTGGTACTTGACATCATGCACGTATAGTATAGCACAGCACACTCACAAGGTAAAGCACTGTTGGTAGAGATGTCAGAATTTCATGCTATTGTATACATTTAACAAAGTAACTTTGCTTTCAGACTAGTTGTCAAACACTTATTAGCTGTGAAACTATGTATGTAAGAAATAGACCATACCTACAAAGTGACTGTACTTTATTCTGGGGACAATTTATGGCTCAAACTCAACACCCTAGGAGTAACGCACGGTACCGGTAACTAACAGTAAATGCAGTACGTGGGACTACATGAGAGTCGCGTAATTTCTCCAGTTTCTGCCGTCTTGTCGACTGCTTTTAATTCATGATCCTTCTCCTGGGATGGTTTGTTTTATCAATGAGTTCTCCTTCATTTTCCTACATTGCTTGATCGAAATGTGACGAGTTTTTCGAGATATTGGTCAGGTTTGCGTGGTGATTTTAACAGAAAGCCAAAAAGCCACAAGCGAACTTCTATTGTTTACAGATTAAAGCCAGTGCTGCTCTCTGATTGGTCAGTTTCCCGATGATGTCATTAGAGTGGATGTAGTACCTTTTGCAACCCAACTAAAATGGATGTAGTACCTTTTGAAACCGAACTCATTTTTAAATGTAATTTTTCAACACTTTCTGGTTGGAAATTCAGCTTTTCGTTAGTATAGGTGTAAAGAGGTCCTAAAAAATTAGTAGGGTTGGGGGTACCACGTTTCGTCACCCTAAGGATCTGTAGCTTGTTTATTCTAAAAATATAACACAAATCCTCCTAATTCTTACCTCAAATATGCCATAAATACTGCAGTTTTGAATGTCGTGACCGTCTCGTTGATTATGAATCTCCGTTTTAAAATAGCGCAATTTTAGTGCGTGCGTTCCGTTTTCTTCGCGCAGCTAAAAAGGGAACCTTGCGATCGGCACCCCCTCCCCTCCATAGGTATACACGTGAATTTCACAGCATAGGTAATACACGTGAATTTCACAGGCCATAGGTAATACACGTGAATTTCACAGCCATGCGTCGTTACTGAGCGGATGTGTAATTTTTAGCTTGGTTTGTTTGAGTTTGATTTTCGTTTCTTCGTTTTTATTGTCTTTATAGCTAATGACACTTAATCCCGCGCGTACCTTTTCGTTCTATACGCAAACAGCCATGATACGCAGGGTGAAGGTGCCCTGCCGATAGGTGGTGCCCCAACCATACATGAAGACCACAAAGTGGATTTTGATGAAAAATGGATGTAGTACCTTTTCCAACTGAGCTCTTCAAATATTGATTAAAATGTTGAGTTTCTATTACTGTTTGTGTATGTGTGTGGGTGTGCAAAACATCGTGCCTGGACACTAGTGTAGATAACTGGTTATTTCGAAGAACAAAATTATACGAAAGTACACGAAATTCTTTGTGTTTTAGATAATATATTTTCTTGTAAATAGTAGTCAATTATCACAGAAAACAAGCTATTTGTGACAGGAGTCATTTTGACGCTGTAATTGTACTGTCGTATTCATCGATTAGTTTTAGTGGGTAAGTGAGTTTGAGCAAGATATGCTGACTTGATGCACCGTTGACTGAGTCGGCTGTGCGATTGCGTGGGACCAAAAATGATAATAGGCCTAATATAGCCGCCATTCTCAACTTCGAAAACAAAAAACCGACAAAAAAGTCATTATAATCACCAGCACTATCACCACGCGCTATTCCTTTCCAATCAACTAACCATTATTGTTTTACATTACCGTCATAGATCATCATCACTTTTTTCACTACATGCACGGAAGTCAGTAGCCAACGTGAAACAATAAAATCCTTATCTTGATTTTGATTCAATTACGTATTGTGTTCTTTACTTGTTGTTTGTGTATAAATGACATTCTAAATCACCAAGAAGCAGATTTGTACAAAAGAACGACTAAACAAAAGAAGGATTATTATGCTGGCTTTTATTTACTACGGTTGCTCACGTAAACGGATTGGAGACTTTTTATTTCTCGACTCCATTTAAACCATACATAAAGATGAAAAATGAGACATACAAACGTTCTTCAGATACATTGTATGTGAAGTTCACATGAGGGAAATATCCAAATGAAGAAGCGTATGGTCAGAAAAAGAAAGAAGATGATGAGATGAAAATGATGTTTTTCTAGAGTGTCTAAACTGCTTGGATGTGTGGGCAGAGTTGAAAGCCGACAGGAGTAGCAAGGATTTCTCCAAGCTGTTACTGAATAATTTCATGCAGACTTTCTTAGGATTAGATTTGTGTGTGAAGTGTATGAACACCACTTCAGTGTGAAACTGTTCACATGTTGCTTTTAGTTTGAATGAAATTCAGAAGCAAAAAAAGAAAGAAAGAATATAATATTTGTGTAATTTAAGACACCATTAAAGACTTTTAATGTTTTGGTACAGAAGAGAGTAACATAAATGAAGTAATTGATAGGATGTGTGAGCGTTGAGTCAGTCAGGGAAAATCATTGTTCTTTCGTCGTGTACAAGCCATTGGTCACGCTGTTATACAGCACCAGTGGAATCTGAGGTGGAGGCAGAGAAAAAGAACAAGGAATTACATGGACATACATCTCTTAAGGTGCTGCAAAATTTTGACAATGTACGTTTAGTTTGGATTCTTGATGAACTAATTTGCCAGAAATGCTTAAATTAAAGGGAGACAATTTTATCCTGTTTCCGCTCATACAAAAGGCAGTCGCGAATTCAGAGTGGGTCGCAATGTGATCCACACTCTTTATTTTTTCATTCAAACGGAAGAAATACAAAAAAAAAATGCATTGCCTCAGCAGCAATGACAGCTTAGTTGAAGAGTGAAAGGACGATATGTGAAATACAGCAATACACAAAAAGAATTTCTTTGAAGTGTTGCTTGCTATTGGCACTTTTTTTTTTACTCTTGGCTGTCAGAAGATATGGAAGGAGGATAAACGCAATCAAGATGAAATGTTAAAGCAATGGTGAAATGTTGTTAAATGTTGAATATGAAACAGTGAGCTGGTGTTAAATTTCCGGTGCTCATTATGGTGTATGATTAAAAACTTCGGGTGTCATTTCAAAATATAAAATTGTTTCGTAGTTACTGCACTTCTTGTTAATTTGAACTTCAACAAGAAGATCAAGGATTTGCCGATAAAGTACTTGATTTCTGAAAAAAAAAAGCGTGTAAACACATTTACACCACAGTAACATCAGTTGGTGTAGTCTCCTACTGAAGCTGGTAGGGTGTTATACCGTTGATATAACGACAGGCAATATCAAATCTACACCATGCGGTGTCATTATTGAATTAACGCCTGCGCAGTGTCAAAAATATCACCAGCTAAGGTGTCCAATTAAAAAACGAAGTACCAGGTGAACACTTTTTTTTAGCACCATCACAATACATTTTCTACACCTGTGAGTGGGGTCATCTATTGGCACTTGATCAGTATTAGATTTAATACCCATGGAGTTGAATCTAACACCGATGTTTTCACAATGAACGGAAATGTCTAAGAGCCACATACAGATCCTTAACGAACATTAATCTGAAAGTGGTCTGACGAGTATTTACCATCAAACCGAGACAACCCAAAGGAGCTGAATCACCACCTTCTTCTCTTTTACTTAAATATTGGCCTCGCTAAAACATGTAAACCAAGAACGAACAACAGCGTTTGAGTGAAATGAGACTGGGGAGGTATTTTCCATTGCTCTAATGCGTATCACTCAGCAGGTACTACGAAAAAAGGTCTGAAGACTAACGTGGCATTCTTTTTTGGTTAATGGTCTGAGAAAATATTTGCTATTGAAAAGGAACAACTAAATAAATAGAGATAGGCAATGTCATATTTGTAAGGGCAAATTTACATTTTTTTTTTATAAACCTCATCTATCATATATTTGATATTCTAAAGAAAATCAACTATGAAAAGATTACAACAAAAAAGCAGGTAGAAGGTGACATTTTTCTTAATCTATGTACAAGCTAAACATTGTTGTTTTTTCTGGTTTCATTCCCGTATTATGCAGCTAATGTGTGTTGTGTGTGATGTTAACTGTATTGTTACCTTCAATGTGGTTCGCTAATTATATTTCGGTGTCATTGCATGCAAAGCGGATAATTAGAAAGCAGGTAGGAAACGTTGATTTGTTATAACGCGCTACAGAAGTTCAACTATTGGTATTGTTATGATTATCATTATTATTAATATTTTTGTTGTTATTATTATCATAATTATTATTAGCGTTAGCATTTCTTTCGTCAACTTTGAACAAAATTAATGAGTGAAAGTTAACCAGGCTATTTCTCATAGATAACTCCCTGGCCACGTTCTGAAATGGAAAAGACAGAGAGAATAAGATCAAGAAAGAACTAAAACACAAAAACAAAACAGAACAAAACAATACACAAAATGTACAGAGGAAGATTCTAAACCCAGTCGCTATTTCAACGCTAGGATAACATTGCGTAGTTCTGCGAAATGTTCTACTCTAGATCATTGCATATTAACTTTTTCATGCTTTTTTGAGTTCATTCATGTTTCCTTAGGTCACCTAGAGAATGGACTGGATTGGTCAGTTCGACGGTGGAATATACTTTGCCTCCTTCGTAGATATCCACGATAGCTTGGCATAATGGAAATGAATGGCTCTACGTTCAGTCTACTGCTGGTACTGTCTGTTAACACATGTACAGACGTATACTCACCTGTGTTCTCGTACATTCCAGCCCTCTTGAGGATCTGCTCCAGAAGTTCCAGAGCTGTGAAGTATACAACATTTTGAACAGCTGGTTTAACACTGCAGGCATGCGTCCTTCCATACAAACTCTGGCAATCTGTAACTCTTACGTGCCAGGTTCGCACGCCCGACTCTGTTGACTTTGTGCAAACTTTACATATTCCGCTCAAACGCACGAAGCCGCCCAAACCGATCGAAAAATCGCCAAATGTCATAGTGCAATGAAAGGATTTCTCGCGCTTTCATTCCTGTCGCATGTACCTTGCATTTTATGTGGTGATTGGCTATCAATTGGTGTTCCCTACTGGAATTGCGAGTAAAATACTAGGTTTCTGGCACTGTATTGTGTACAAAAGTAATGCCTCTACAATAATGTAGCTACCGTCCATTCGAAAGGAAAGCGATCATAGATATGTCTTCCAATTCTACATCAAAGCAAAACGGGCAATTTCTTTACAACTTTGCGTATTACATGTCCAAGGTAATGTAAATTTATTTAACTTACATAGATTGAAAGGCAGAATGTTTCCCCAAGGAATGACTACGTTGCTGCCTGAGCATAATGTGGCACACAGGGGTTTATATCATAGCACATAAAGAGTTAATACGCAGACACATACCCGCTCTATGTGTCTGCGCTGTGGCATAGTAGATAAGACACCCGACTCCCGATCGGAGGACCCGAGTTCGAATCCCGCCCCGCGCGTATATCCTTGGACAAGATGTTTTACCTATGTCCCTCTCGACCCAGGTGTAAAAATGGATACCTGGCAAAGCTTGGGTAATAATGATGGCAGGGCCCTCTGGTAAAGCATTGGCAACACTGTTCGGAGAGGCTACCCTGGGTAAAAAAGACCTTATTATCATCATCATACCCATGCATCTTCACAGTGGATCATGGTGACGGTACGTCCTGTTAATCGGTCTATTTTTTCTGGATAAAAAGAAGACGGCGCTTTGAGAAAAATTTAAAAAGTACATGCCCAAAAGATGATAAGTCTCTTTAGTCAAGGAAAATGCATGTGCAGTTTTAGTGTATATTGTCAAATCGTCGCTAAAGCAATTTCGTTTGCGAAATACAAGTACTTGACAAGAAAAAGCTAATAATTAGGCAGGTTGACTGTGCTTTGTAATCCATTTTTTCCCATTTGTCGCACATTGTTTCATTAAGAGTAAACATGGACAAGCTTGTCTTACCATTCTGGGACGTTACATGCGTGGCCGCAAATGTCCGCTTCAGTAATTACCAATTTTGTGAGGCAAGATGTGTCTTTGTTTGAGGTTTGCTGCTCCCCATCATTAGTGTTTATACGAAGGCAGTTGAGTCTGAAAAGACACCTCTGCCAAATAGGACCGAGATGAGGGAAACGTTTTTGTTTTTGTTTTTGTTTTTGTTTTGTTTTGTTTTTTTTGCCATTGACGATTCACGATTACGCGATCATCATTGTCCGAACGCCTGAATGTACCCATTAAGATGCACATAATCTGGTGGCGGTGGTGAACGTTGGATCAAACAAAGACCTCCGTTCATAGTCTATGTGTAGTAGGTCCATGGTACAATTATCGCTTTTATTCCAAGCCCTAACCCCCCCCCCCCCCCCCCCCCCCCCCCCCGAGCATTAGTCCTCTATGACCTTCATCTCTTTTCCGGGATGCAAATTAAATAATGCCTGTAGCAGAAGCATACGGCAAACGAGTTTGATAGAAATTATATTTGAAATATAAAGCAGACATCACTGGAATATCACAACAAATGAGAAGGATAGGGAGCCCAGTTCAAATATAAGCATCTCGATATCTGAAGGTCCCTCGACTACCCCACTTATATTTTCCTTATGTCCTATGACCGTGCATCACAAACCCAACAAAATGTCGCATGAACTGATTTTACGTGAGGACTCAAAATATGTGGAAAGAATCAACCTAGTAAATGCTTGGTTTTCATATTTTCTGAAAGAGCAGTTCTTTCATATTGTTGTACAGTTTTGGGATCATAAATCTAATAGCAAATTGTGGTTTTAACCGTTTTTCTAGAACACTCTTTTTATTTTGTGGAATAGTGTGATTAGGTAGACTATGCCCTTTTCATTTCATAAAAACCCTGTACACACTCTTTACTTACATCTCTGGAAACTTTTGAAGGGATGGGGCTACTACTTCGAAAGTCATGAATAGAATGTGTTGATAGAGCACGCTCATTCTTAATTTAATTTGATCATTCCTTCTTTGTTGTTGATTTGGAGATTTACATCCTGTTTTTGTTAATTGTTCCATTCATTGCACAGAGGTGCAGCTTGGTAAGATAAAGCGTTTGAATAAACCCTATACTTCAGAGAATAGTTCTTCAGTTCACTCTTTTACAAAGTATGTGCTTTCTTTCCAATATCTAGATATATCATAGGTGAGGCCATTTAAATTGATGTATACATTGTTTAAAAGTTCTTATCTAAAAATGCCAGTCTGGCGGCCTCTTGTTGGTTTTGTGATGCAGAGACAGGGTCTCATATATAGATAGGGCGAACTATTGACCGATTAAAGGTAAGATATCTATTTATATGTCTGCCGTGTCCGTTGTTGTTGTTGTTGTTGGTTTTTTTTTTCTTTTGCCTTTGTGGTAACAAGATTTCACTCGGGTAAAATGCGAAAATGCGAAATATTCGAAAAAAAAAGTGTTTGCCAAAAGTATTAAGTGTTACAACATACGATCGTAGTTACTACTTAATACCTTGATATACGATAGTCAATAATCAACGTTGGATTATGAAGATTATTATAGGATCAGCAGATCAGAATGTATTAATGTGGACATGTTTGGGAAAGCTTATGGAAATATGAAGTTTGCTAGAAAGTTCGAGGAAGAGGAATTAAACGACGAAACAATCATACATATAGATAGAGAGTACAATGTATACAAAGTCATTCAGATTTTTAGATAATCTCAAAAGATGCAACAACTTTTGTGGGACATGGGAATGTTTTCAACTGCTTCTGATCATTCAGCAATTATTGGGCTATTACGGTTTTGGGATGAGGGTTAGGGGATATAATGTGAAAACCGTATCGAAAACAAAAGCTCTTATTGGAAATGCAACAATAGCTAGTGCAGTGACCTTTTTATGTTAAGCAAAAGGAAGAAAACATTTTATAATTGAAGAGGGGTGTAGAAGTTAAGATAAATATAAGATAAGGATTGCTTTGGACATTTTTTTTTTAGTTTTATTTGAAAATTCGTCAATTTACCCTACTTTCCTTCAAGATATTTTTATAAGAAGAGAAAAGAGCAAAGAGGAAAACTAGCAAGAGAGATTATACAGTTAGAGGAAATCTTGAAAGATCAGCCGGATTAGGATAATTATATATAAGATAACCGAAGGACAAAAAAGGGTAATAACCAATTAGTTATGATTACGAGAACTTATTCGTGGTGTTTTTGGTATGATGGAGGTGAAAGAGATGCGTAATGCTTTACGCAATTATGTAATCAAATAGGAAAGAAGTGTATGATACAAAAACTTATTAATGCTATCGAGGGCAATGTATACTGATATCGGCATAATAAGGAAATCATAGATTTTTCCAGTAAGAATCAGAGCTCATTCAGTAGTCAGATATTTGGTTGTTGTTGGTTGTTTTGTTTTCCTAGATATACACAAACTATCCGATGAGTGTAAGAATACTTGAGCAGTATTACTTGTAAAGGGGTGTTTTAGGGTTTGGGAAACAAACAAACAAACAAACAAACAAACAAACAAATCATGACAGCTTGGCCCGTCATAGTTCAGTTAGTATTACAGGCTTTTAATAGATAAAGCGTATCAAGGTGGGGAGTTATCAGCTTCTAAAATAAAGCAATGATTATTTTGATTGCCAGGGAATGTAAAGCTTTGTTGCACATGAAAATGACAGGCCTACGTCAGCATCAACCCTTTCCCTGCGGAATCGTGGTTGTCTGTGCATTAAGTTTGTGTTGATTTCATAACTCAGTATGGAACGGATTTTATATGGAATAGAACATTCTCTCTAATGCATTATTATACGTTTCAGATGGCGTTATTTTGAAAAGCAAATCAACTAGGGTTTATGGAAAGCTGAACTATACGTGAGGTAATACGTGTTATTGACAATTATGATCTCCCACACGTTGTATATCACATGTTCATTTACTGGAATAATTATCCAGCTGCGATTCATTTTGGAAAGGATTTTGGTTAACTTGTTCTCAGTTTTTACAAAATGCCCTCTTAAATTGTGATTTTCGACTGATATCTCGGACATTTGTCGGTCCTCTGCATAATAGTGTTTGCCTCTTTGTTGTATTTTGGGTGTATTTACATTACATTTTAAGGTTGGAAAAGAAGGCATTAATTCCACTTTCAGCAGAATTGATTATCTGTTCACCTTATGAATATACATTCTAGCATATTCGAAAAAAGAAAGAAAGACAGATTTTAGGTGTTTTTGTTTTATTAACGTCTGATTGTATGATATTGGTTTATTTGTTTGTGTTTAGATTCATTAAGCTTTTGGGTCCTCATGGGGGCTCCCAAGAATGGCCTTTATCAAACTTGAAATGATGGTCCCCAATCTACACTTACTCATATCACTTACTTTACCAACTTTACTTATTCCTTCTGATTCTACACATACTGTATGTACCCCCCCCCCCCCCCCGAAAAAAAATACAACGGGACCCTCTCAAATGATAACTTTAGAAATAGTGAATCAATCAAACATTTTCAATTTCAGGATATGAAACTATAGCTTATTACCCACATGAGTACAGAAAACCCTGTCTGATTTTCGTCAGTGGTCAAAGAGAAATAAGGAGTTTTGTAGAGAATGCCAGGAATCCTTTCCCTCCAAGATCTGTCCATTATGTTCCTTGAGCATCCAAGTGATAAACTTGGAAGAATCAGACCCATGACATGCTTTACAATAATCTACATTTCTCTGTCACCACTTGATTAAATTGAATGGGGTTTCCTGTACAGTGTAGCTAACAAGTTGTATTTTAGGACTCTGAAGTAACATATAGACTGTTTAATCATATTGGAAGTTATCAATGCGGAAATCGTAATTTATGGGGGGACATGCTGTACAGCAATAGGCTGTTACACATTTCTTGATGGGGGGGGGGGTGACCATTTGACCCTCAAGTTTTGAATGACCCTAGTTTGTTCAAGTATGCATTCTATCACTGTGGCGCCAATAAACAGTGATAAATGCCAAGTTTGGTTTAAAAAAAGAAGAAAATGAATATATATATATGAAGAGTTTGTTTGCAAAAACCGATAAGTCCATATTTGCCAAATGGAGATATATGCGATTAAAGGTCAAGAAAAATGAAGAGAATAATAAGAAAATGTTTGCTTCTTTTGACCATAACTTTAAAAATATACTTTTATATGAGGTGACCAATATATCATTTAAAAGGTATTATTTTCTACGTTATGACATAAATCGTACTTCAAAATCTTCAAAAATGGACTTATCGGTTTTTGCAAACAAACCCTTCATATATATATATATATATATATATACTATACGTGGATATATATATATATATATATATATATATATTGTCAATCCCTGAATCTTTTAACGTCAACTTGAGTCACTTGAACTGGGTACCCCAATATAAAAAACGTAAAAGAGAAAATTGCGTTGAAACTAAATACTTCAGTTTAGTTTTTAGGTATCAACAATTCATAACAGATTGGAAGGGACGATTACGGCCTCAATTCTCAGCGATAAAACGTAGCGCCCTTCCAGCTATTAGAAGAACGAAGCTCCCCATTGGTGACAGGATGCTTTAAATCAGGAGCATGTTTTACTTGCACATGTATCACATTTTAATTGTACATATTCTGATATAATCATGTGCACCATCACATACTGCCACTGCACCAACCCATCCCAGTCTAGCTGTGTTTACAGCTGCTATAGGATTACTCAATCAAGACTCAAGAGGATCATTGCGCTTCTTTGTGAATTTCATCGTGATTATATTTTGCCGCTTTTTCTTTTTCTATCTGTTCTTTCTTCAAGAGAAAGAGAGCAAAAAAAACCGAAAAGATGATTTGTATCGTAAACGAACGGTAGTTATGCATTAAATATAATTTAAAACATGTATCAAGGAAGGGAGATAATTCTGGATACTTTTAGTCCCATGTACAATAAATCATGTGGCCATTGGTATCCCCCCCCCAAAAAAAAACAAAAACAAAAACAAAAACAAAAACAAAAACAAAAACAAAACAAACAAAAAAACATAAATGGATTTATACGCTCGTGGACAAGATTTTCTCTTGTACAATGCGCTCCTCTATGGGATTTCCAGATCAAATCAAATCAAATCAAATCAAATCAAATCAAACAAATCAACTTAAATTAAATGAAGATAAATCAAATCAAATCATATCAAATCAAATCAAATTCAATCTGACTGTATTGTGTTCGAATGTACTGGTGGGATTGGAATGCAGAAGGGTGTCATTTTAACATTATATCGCTTGAAGAGACGACAGCTTAAAACAAAAAATTGACACGTTTGGGGGCATATTGTATGTGAAAAAAAAAACAAACAAAAGGGACGCCAGAAAAACTTGATTTCCTTCAGAACTACAAGGGCTGTAAAGGAGTTGCCTCTGCGTCATGTTGTACTGTTGACTTTGGGTGATGTTCGATATTTAGAAGGTTCGTTAATCCGAAAATGAAACGAGGTGCACTAATTCATTATTCCTAGATTAAAGAAAGGCGCATATATTACAGTAAGGAACCATCAGGATTACCAACCGTATTTCTTTATCGGATTAACAAACCTTTTGAATAACGAACTGCAGCTGTTGATATCACAGTGCAGAGAGACATGTGCATTCGCTGAAACCTATGCGCTCATTACAACTGTACACACGTATCACAGGTATTGTTGCGTCTTAGTATAATGTGTTTCGTATTCACCATTGATGGATCCCTTGTATACAACCGTGCTCCAAACATCAGAAAGTCACAGAGCAGCATTTTGTTACCATTTTTAATCACTTTAATCCCTAGTGCCTCACCCCTCTCGAAATGCAAATAATGTAATGTCATGCATATACAAAGGCAAAAAGCATATAGTTTTGATAGAAAATATATCTAGAATATTAAGAAGGTATTACCAAAACATGTCAACAAATACTCATGTCATACAATACGGGGCATTTACAAGATTCTCCCTCAAGCACAAACCTTTCGCTTTGCACGAATATCAACCCGCGGTCACGCTAAGACGCTGTGTCTTTTTAACATTCATGCTTATTTTCTTTTTTATACATTTTGGTCATCAAGAACTACGGAAAACGTGTAAAGACTTACCAGGCTCTCTCTCGTACACAACTCCTTGGCCACGTTTTGAGGAGTCCATTCCTGAAATCGGAAAGTAAGAATTTAAAGAAAGACTGGTGAAGAGAAAACATGAAGCATAACAGCAAAAAAAAAGGATCTGATATTATATGAAATGGCAGAAAAGGTACAGCCAAGGAATCTGGACGTGATCGCAATTATTTTCTAAACAATTATGCCGTAGTCAATAAGGTCATTAATAAATCAACTTATATCACTTTCTAATTTACCTGTTTGTTTGTTGTTGTTGTTGTTGTTGTTGTTTTTTTTTTTGTTTCCTTTGGGGGGGGGGGGTAAGATTGGCAGCGAGGGTATGAAAACGGACTCTCTGTGCCAATATTGATAAAAAATCAAGGATGTATACTTATCTCCCAAAAATATCAACAAATGATCATACAATACGGGACAACTACAAGAATCTCCCTCAAACACAAACATTTTGCTTCGCACGAATACAGACCCGCGGCGGTCGCACTCAGACGCTGCATCGTTAGAACCTGCCTGTTTTTGTTTTTCCTTTCTTTCTTTTTTTAATACGTTGGTCATCAAGAACTACAGACAAAGTGTTAAGACTAACCAGGCTCTCTCTCGTATATAACTCCTTGGCCACGTTTTGAGGAGTCCATTCCTGAAATCGGAAAGTAAGAATTTAAAGAAAGACTGGTGAAGAGAAAACATGAAGCATAACAGCAAAAAGAGGATCTGTTATTATATGAAATGGCAGAAAAGGTACAGCCAAGGAATCTGGACGTGATCGCAGTTTTTTTCTAAACAATCATGCCGTAGTCAATAAAATCATTAATAAATCAACTTATATCACTTTCTAATTTACCTGTTTGTTTGTTGTTGTTGTTGTTTTTTTTTTGGGGGGGGGGGGGATAAGATTGGCAGCGAGGGTATAAAAACGGACTCTCTGTGCCAATATTGATAAAAAATCAAGGATGTAGGCTTATCTCCCAAAAATATCAACAAATGATCATACAATACGGGACAACTACAAGAATCTCCCTCAAACACAAACCTTTTGGTTTCGATCGCACTAATATCAACCCGCGGTCAAGCTCAGGCGCTGCATCGTTAGAACCTGCCTGTTTATTTTCTTTCTTTCTTTTTTTAATACGTTAGTCATCAAGAACTACAGACAAAGTGTTAAGACTAACCAGGCTCTCTCTCAAAGACAACTCCTTGGCCGCGTTTTGAGGTGTCCATTCCTAAAATCGGAAAGTACGAATTATAAGAAAGACTAGTGAAGAGAAAACATAAAGTATAACAGCAAAAAGAGGATCTGATATTATATGAAATGTCAGAAAATGTACAGATGAAGATTTTTGATGTAATCGTATTACTTCTAAGCAAGGATGCCGCTGTAAATAAGGTTATCGAAATCAACAAAATATTATTACTTTTTGAATTACCTCTTTCGTTCTTGATTGACAACGAGGATATTGAGAAAAAAAACTCTCGGTGCTAATATTAACCTAAAATCAAGGAGATATAACCAAAACATATTAACAAATACTCATACAATACGAGATAACTACAAGAATCTCCCTCAAACACAAACATTTTGCTTCGCACGAATACAGACCCGCGGTCACGCTCATAGACTGAATCATTTTAACATTCATGTTTATTTTCTTCTTTTTTAATATTTTGGTCATCAAGAACTACGGAAAACGAATAAAGACTTACCAGGCTGTCTCTCGTACACAACTCCTTGGCCACGTTTTGAGGAGTCCATTTCTAAAATCGGAAAGTACGAATTAAAAGAAAGACTGGTGAAGAGAAAACATAAAGTATAACAACAAAAAGAGGATCTGATATTATATGAAATGTCAGAAAATATACAGATGAAGATTTTTGATGTAATCGTATTACTTCTAAGCAAAGATGCCGTTGTAAATAAGATTATCGAAATTAACAAAATATTATCACTTTCTAAATTACCTCTTTCGTTTTTGATTGACAACGAGGATATTGAAAAAAAAAAAACTCTCGGTGCTAATATTGACCTAAAATCAAGGAGATATAACCAAAACATATTAACAAATACTCATACAATACGAGATAACTACAAGAATCTCCCTCAAACACAAACATTTTGCTTCGCACGAATAAAGACCCGCGGCGGTCACGCTCAGACGCTGCGTCGTTAGAACCTGCCTGTTTTTTTCTTTCTTTTTTTTTTGTTAATACGTTGGTCATCAAGAACTACAGGCAAAGTGTTAAGACTAACCAGGCTCTCTCTCAAGATAACTCCTTGGTCGCGTTTGAGGTGTCCATTCCTAAAATCGGAAAGTACGAATTAAAGAAAGACTATTGAAGAGAAAACATAAAGTATAACAGCAAAAAGAGGATCTGATATTATATGAAATCATAGAAAATGTACAACCGACAAATCTGGACGTGATCGCAGTTATTTTGTAATCAAGGATGCCGTAGTCAATGAGGTCATAAAAATCAACCTACGATATATCACTTTCTAAATTATCTTTTTTTTGTATTTGATTGACACCGAGGATAGTAAAGAAAAGAAAAGAAAACAAATATAAAACTCTTGTGCCAATATTGACCAAAAAAAGCAAGGAGGTAGGACTATAACTGAAACATAATCAACAATTCCTCATACAATACGGGGCATTTACATTTATTTATTTATTTATTTATTTATTTCCAGCAATATCGTGGATAGCCCTTTCAGCACAGCTGATTTCAAAGGGGTCCACTTTATGACGGCCTGGAGTGACGAAATTCAACACAACCGTACAACTATACAGCCATGCAATGGATGTCAGGTTTTAACCAATCAGAACGCAAGAAACCGTACAACTTATGGCGGGCGAAGTGAGTCAAAATTAGTACAACTATGCAACTATACAGCCATGGAATGGATGTCAGGTTTAGCCAATCAGAACGCAAGAAACCGTACAACTATGGAACTGTGCAACTATACAACTGTGCAACTGTACAGCCCTAGAATGCCTGTATGGCTGTCACTCGCACGGGCCGAAGTGCCATTAACCGAACAACCATACGTCCCTGCATCCCTTTACGGAACGCCTGTCGGATTTTAGCCAATCAGGACGCGAAAAACCCGACAGACATACATAAATCCATGAGTATAGGAACGGTTGTAGGTTTTTAGCCAATCAGGACGCGAAAAACCCGACAGACATACATAAATACATGAGTGTAGGAACGGCTGCCGGTTTTAGCCAATCAGGACGTGAAAACCCGACAGACATACATAAATACGTGAGTGTAGGAACGGCTTTAGGGTTTTAGCCAATCTTGACGCGAAAAACCCGACAGACATACATGCATGGGTGTGGGAATCGCTGTAGGGTTTTAGGACACCAGAATGCAATAAACTCGACAGATATACACACATGTATTGTTCCGTTCTCTCCAAGCACCTCCCTGAGTATACGTCCACACCTGCCTAGTAGGTCAGGTCATGAACCCTCGATGTGGAAAGGAATGGAGACCATTGCACCAACGGTATAATAAATCTGTCAGGAGATTTCAGTGGTTAGCAGAGCCCCAAGGCTAATTACGTGCAGAGGGAAAGGCTGAATGGATAAAACCCAACAGCCGTCCCTCACTAATGCATGTGTGTATGTCTGTCGAGTTTATTGTATTCTGTTGCGCTAAAACCCTACCGTCTTTCCACACCCATGCATGTATGTCTGTCGGGTTTTTCGCGTCCTGATTGGCTAAAACCCTACAGCCGTTCCAACACTCATGTATTTATGTATGTCTGTCGAGTTTTTCACGTCCTAAAACCCGACAGGCGTTCCGTAATGCATGTAGGGATGCATGATTGTTCGGTTAATGGCACTTCGGCCAGTGCGAGTGACAACCATACAGGCATTCTAGGGCTGTACAGTTGCACAGTTGCGTAGTTGCAAAGTTGCATAGTTGTACGGTTTCTTGCGTTCTGATTGGTTAAAACCTGACATCCATTCCATGGCTGTATAGTTGTATTGTTGTGTTGAATTTCGTCACTCCAGGCCCGGCATAACAACTATGCAACTGTGCAACTATGCAACTATGCAACTGTACAGCCCTAGAATGCCTGTATGGTTGTCACTCGTACGGGCCGAAGTTCCATTAACCGAACAACCATGCATTCCTACATGCATTACGGAACGCCTGTCGGGTTTTAGCCAATCAGGACGTGAAAAACTCGACAGACATACATAAATACATGAGTGTAGGAACGGCTGTAGGGTTTTAGCCAATTAGGACGCGAAAAACCTGACAGACATACATGCATGGGTGTGGGAGAGACGGTAGGGTTTTAGCACACCAGAATGCAATAAACTCGACAGACATACATACATGCATAAGTGAGGGACGGCTGTTGGGGTTTTAACCATTCAGCCTTTCCCTCTGCACGTAATTAGCCTTGGGGCTCTGCTAACCACTGAAATCCCCTGACAGATTTATCATACCGTTGGTGCAATTGTCTCCATTCCTTTCCACATCAAGGGTTCATGATCTGCCCTCCTAAGGCAGGTGTGGACGTATACTCAGGGAGGTGCTTGGAGAGAATGAAACTATACATGTGTGTATATCTGTCGAGTTTATTGCATTCTGGTGTCCTAAAACCCTACAGCCATTCCCACACCCATGCATGTATGTCCGTCGGGTTTTTCACGTCCGGATTGGCTAAAACCCTACAGCCATTCCTACACTCATGTATTTATGTATGTCTGTCGGGTTTTTCGCGTCCTGATTGGCTAAAACCCGACAGGCGTTCCGTAATGGGATGCAGGGACGTAAGGTCGTTCGGTTTAATGGCACTTCGGCCCGTGCGAGTGACAACCATACAGGCATTCTAGGGCTGTACATTTGCACAGTTGCATAGTTGCACAGTTGCATAGTTGCACGGTTTCTTGCGTTCTGATTGGTTAAAACCTGACATCCATTCCATGGCTGTATAGTTGCATAGTTGTACTAATTTTGACTCCCCTCGCCCGCCATACCACTTGACGTACATGTACATATAACATTCATATAAAAACAACAACAGCGATTAAGACACATTTTAACTTGTACAACGTGGGTATGAAAAAATTGTAAAAAATTTAAAAATGTGACTTACAGTCGACTAATTGATAAATTCATCAAAATTATTTCAGTGGCAAGTAGAAAAAGATATACACACAATGACTCACAGTCGACATGTTAATATCATATATTGAAATAATGGCAGTAATAGAAATAGCCGGACAAAAACAATAGAAATATGCTCAGGGAACTAAATTTAACACAACTAAATACCTAATCAAAATACTAATCAACGACAACAAAAACGTATTTGAGTGTGTGTGTGTGTGTGTGTGTGTGTGTGTGTGTATTATGAAGAAGGGGATATCTCAAACCGGAAACTTGGAACCGGTGACCAAAATAATAATTAAACAATACTTTATATAAAAACAGATATCAAAAATATGAATACAAATATATCAAATTACAACTTAAGAAGCCTGGATCTCATTTTTCATCTTCTTACAAAAACAATGTATATCTTTTGTGTTTCGGGTGACCAATGACAATGAATTGAATAAACCTGAACTTGCATATAAAAACCTTCTTTTCATAAAATTTGTTTTAGGTTTGGGTAACCAAATTTGAACCTGAGAATTACGGAGTTTATAACTGTGTTCTTTCAAATGTATTCTTGAGGAAAGATGTTGTGGAGCAAAGCCGTACAAACATTTATGCAACAAAATCACATTTACTCTTTTCCAACGAACATATATTGAATATATACCTGATTTACTAAACAGTATCGAGGTTCTTTCTAAATTATCTACCTTTAAAACAATACGTAAAGCCCTTTTCTGTAAAACAAAGAGCCTATTCAAAGTGGACTTTGCGGCATTACTCCATACTGGTGAGCAATAATCCAGATGAGATTGAATAATAGAAAAATACAACATTTTTGCAACTTTGAAATTCACACAAAGCCGGATTTTCCTCAGTAGGAACAAATTTCTCAAAATTTTCCCTCTTATATAATCCACGTGAAGTTTCCATGTAAGGTTTGGATCAAATACAACTCCTAAAATCTCACATTTATATACTTCTTTCAATCTTATACCATTTATTTGAAGAATACTACCAAAATCATGAAAATACTTCAACTTCTTCCTGGAACAAAAAATCATATATTCTGATTTATCAGCATTCAAAACCAGGTTATTCGCCATCAACCACGTAGAAATCTCTTTCAAATCTTGATTTATACATCTTGTCATTTCAACAGGATTATTGGAGGAAAAATACATACATGTATCATCTGCATAAAGAGATAAATCACAATGTTTGACCGTGTGAGTAATATCGTTTATAAAAAGTAAAAATAATACCGGCCCCAGTATCGAGCCTTGTGGCACCCCATACACAACAGGAGCAGGGTTAGACATGGCAACATTCACTTCTGTTCTTTGCATTCTTCCGTTTAGATAATCCGTAAACCACGACAGGCTGGTGTGGTCAAACCCATAATTATAACCTTAACTTTTCAACCATTATTGTGTGGTCGACCATGTCAAAGGCCTTTTTTTCAAATCTAATGTTACAAGCCCAGAAACCAGGCCTTTATCCATACTGGACAATAAATTTTCGGTACGGTTAACAGAGCTGTTGTAGTGGAGTTACCGCGTCGAAACCCCGACTGATTAGTAGACAAAATAGAGTATTCAGATAAGTATTTGGTGACTTGAGAATGAACAATTCTTTCAATGACTTTAGACAAAACCGGTAGAATGGAAACAGGTCGATAGTTTGCTAACTCTGTTTCCTTGCCGCCTTTGAATAAAGGAACGACTTTTGCTTTGTTGAAATACATGAATCTCCCTCAAACACAAACCTTTCGCCTCGCACAAATATCAACTCGTGGTCACGCTCATAGACTGAATCATTTTAACATTCATGTTTATTTTCTTCTTTTTTAATATTTTGGTCATCAAGAACTACGGAAAACGAATAAAGACTTACCAGGCTGTCTCTCGTACACAACTCCTTGGCCACGTTTTGAGGAGTCCATTTCTAAAATCGGAGAGTAAGAATTTAAAGAAAGACTGGTGAAGAGAAAACATAAAGTATAACAACAAAAAGAAGATCTGATATTATATGAAATGTCAGAAAATGTACAGATGAAGATTTTTTATGTAATCGTATTACTTCTAAGCAAGGATGCCGTTGTAAATAAGGTTATAGAAATTACAGGTAACAAAATATCATCACTTTCTAAATTACCTATTTCGTTTTTGATTGACAACGAGGATATTGAAAAAAAAAAACTATCGGTGCTAATATTGACCTAAAATCAAGGAGATATAACCCAAACATATTAAGAAATACTCATACAATACGAGATAACTACAAGAATCTCCCTCAAACACAAACATTTTGCTTCGCACGAAGACAGACCCGCGGCGGTCACGCTCAGACGCTGCATCGTTAGAACCTGCCTGTTTTTTTTTCTTTCTTTTTTTAATACGTTGGTCATCAAGAACTACAGACAAAGTGTTAAGACTAACCAGGCTCTCTCTCAAAGACAACTCCTTGGCCACGTTTTGAGGAGTCCATTCCTAAAATCGGAAAGTACGAATTAAAAGAAAGACTAGTGAAGAGAAAACATAAAGTATACGAGCAAAAAGAGGATCTGATATTATATGAAATGACAGAAAATGTACAACGGACAAATCTGGACGTGATCGCAGTTGTTTTCTATTCATAAAGCAAGGATGCCGTAGTGAATGAGGTCATAAAAAATCAACCAACGATATATCACTTCCTAAATTATCTTCTTTTTTTTTGTAATTGATTGACACCGAGGAGAGTAAAGAAAAGAAAACAAAACGAAATATAAAACTCTTGTGCCAATATTGACCAAAGAGCAAGGAGGTAGGACTATTACTGAAACATAATCAACAATTCCTCATACAATACGGGGCATTTACATGAATCTCCCTCAAACGCAAACCTTTCGTCTCGCACGAATGTCAACCCGTCGTCACGCTCATAGACTAAATCATTTTAACATTCATGTTTATTTTCTTTTTTTTTTTATATTCTGGTCATCAAGATCTACGGAAAACTATTAAAGACTTACCAGGCTGTCTCTCGTACACAACTCCTTGGCCACGTTTTGAGGTGTCCATTTCTAAAATGGGAGAGTACGAATTAAAAGAAAGACTGGTGAAGAGAAAACATAAAGTATAACAACAAAAAGAGGATCTGATATTATATGAAATGTCAGAAAATGTACAAATGAAGATTTTTGATGTAATCTTATTACTTCTAAGCAAGGATGCCGTTGTAAATAAGGTTATCGAAATTGACAAAATATTATCACTTTCTAAATTACCTCTTTCGTTTTTGATTGACAACGAGGGTATTGAAAAAAAAAAAACTCTCGGTGCTAATATTGACCTAAAATCAAGGAGATATAACCAAAACATATTAACAAATACTCATACAATACGAGATAACTACAAGAATCTCCCTCAAACACAAACATTTTTCTTCGCACGAATACAGACCCGCGGCGGTCATGTTCAGACGCTGCATCGTTAGAACCTGCCTGTTCTTTTCTTAATTTTTTATATGTTGGTCATCAAGAACTATGGACATCGTGTAAAGACTTACCAGGCTCTCTCTCACACACAACTCCTAGGCCACGTTTTGAGACGTCCATTTCTAAGCAAGGATGCCGTAGTCAATAAGGTCATCGAAAATGCTACTCCCTTACCCCATCTTATTTCAAACCGACCAGCATTTTAACGAATCGTAAAGAAACTCAGTGGAGTATTGAATGATATAAAGATAAAATAGCATTAGAAGATTGTAATGATGTGTTCCGTGGGAAAATTGTGAATATTGCTTATGAAAAGTTTAATCATAGGCTTGAGACTTGTTATGAAAAAAAAAATCATGTGTAAATGCAAAAGCTAATTTCTGAAAACTTACGAACCCATAAAAACGAAAACAATTGTGAAAACAATTAAGACGAGAAATCAGTTATGTATTTTTTTGTGAAAAATCCAACGATTGCATGACATAAATATTACAAGAAATATCGTTGGCAAGTTGGCAAGTTAATTCGTGAGTCTCGTATTAAAGCCTTAGTACTCTCAAGTACTCTCGCCACCTGAAGTGTGATCGGGGAAATTATTAGAAATAAAGCAGATCACCTGCCTATTAATGAACGAGCTCACTTCGCATGGAAATACAATTTCTTGTATAACTGATTATGCTCCCTCATTCAATTCATTTATTCGCAATATCGTGCCAAAATTAGCAAGTAAAATCCCAAATACGGATCACTTGGATTTCTTTTTCAGACTTTTCAGAATCATCAATTTTGCTAGTGCATTAAATTCGCGTAAATCTCATGGTTATGATATAATAAATATTTCATTCGGGTCAAGGGCAATTACCCCCATGGCAATTATCGCGGATCCTTCGCCTTGCCCTAATCCTAATCCTGAACCTAATCCTAACCCTAACCCAAACTCCTAACCCTAATCTTTGCTCTAACCTCACCACTATATAGATTTTAACCGGGAAGGGGGGGGGGGGGTAATTGCCCTGATACGATTTTATTCATATCAACAAAAAATGAATTATTAGTTAATACAGTACATTCTCAATTACCGAAAGTTTCTGGGTGTCTTAGGTTATAGATTAAACTCATTTCATACATTTTAAACATTTTCATGTTACATCGGTTACTATTCCTTTAGGCATTAAGACTGATGAGTTATTTTTTCACCAGAGACAACATTCCAAATGTCTTTGCGTAGTTATTGATGAAAATGTAAGCTGGAATGCTCATATACATTATATCTTAAGTTCAATATCTAGAGGTGTCAGAATTAATTCTAAACTGAAGTTTTTTTTTTGTCCTATAATGCAATGGTATTACCATACATATTCTATTGTAATATTGTTAGGCCATTTAGTTAGGGAAAGACTGAAATTAATTCTATTTCATTTTCCTATTTACTACAAAAACATCAGTCTCCATTCGTACAGGATAATCCTATTTAGCTAATGGGGATCCATTGTTTCATTAAGTAAAAACGTTAAAAGTGACTGATATTAATGCTCTTCAAGTCTTTCTTCAGTTTTTATGTTAAAATATATGAATTAACAACTTCCTTCATCTTTTGTTTTTTGTTGTTTTTTGTTTTTTTTTTTGTTTTTTTGGGGGGAGGGATTTTAATAATATGTGACCCGCTACAATAAAAGAATCCTAAAATCGCTGACGGCTGAGCCGAGGAAATCGAGTTTGAGAGACGCATCTTCAAAATTGGTCAAAATAATCGGATTTCTGTTTTCGGCATAATTTTGTAGTCTAATGTTTTGCCTTTCATCTGCCGAAATTTCAAAGCTAAATGATCAAAGGAAAGGTAAGAAATCAGCATTTCTCTGGGCCATGATTTTTCGACTTTCAACGTAACAGAAACGTGTCCGAAGATTTGGATTTAGCGCCGCAGCTGGACTCCGCCCCTGGCAACGAGGGAGTGATCTTATTGGTCAGTGCATGGCATCCTAATGACTGATTGGTCGTGCTTAGACCGCTGGCGCTAAGCTTGAATGAACATCACGGAGATCGCTAGGAGTATGCCTTCTTTTGCCAAGCGCTGAAAACTGTCTCGCCTCCCCTTGATCATGATACCGTCGGGAAGTAAACTTTTAAGGCGTTTTTCTCGAAACTCCGATTTCCTCAACCAATTGACATGTGCTAATAAAATCATCGATATCTCCACACCCAAGTACTTTTATGAGTTGTGCTATATATGCAATTAAAGTAGATGAGCAAAGGAATAATGTCATGCCATTTTCAGAAAATTTTCCTCCCCCGACTTTCGGATCCTATTGTTGTGGCGGGTCACATATATCCAACACGTAATGCAAAATATTTTCAACTTATATATATACAAAATTGTTAGCAGGAAATAAATCTATAAGACGTTACGGGCCTCACATGAAAAATAGTTTTCCTAATTGTGTTAAAATATCATCTGGTCAATTCTCAATTCTCACTATAGGAAAATATGAAACGACATGTATTTACTATGCCAGAGAGGAGAGAAACGAATGTGTTCACTTATGCGGAAAACTTCCCTTTGTATTAACGACTCAGTCGACTTTGTGCCAAGTTCACAAGTCATATTCTGCTTAAAAGCACAAACTCGCCTAAACTGATCGCTAAATCGCTTAATGCTACAGTGCATTAACAGCGTTTGTCGCAATTCCATTCGTGTCACCAAAGAAGCAGCTTGCATTTTTATGTAGTGACTGACAATCAAGCGGTGCTCCCTACTGGATATCCGAGTAAATTACCATTAAAAACAGACAGTAAACCGATCACAGATCTGTCCTACAGTATGTACATTAAAGCAACGTTGCAAAATTTCTCTTCAACGTTGCACATTACCTTTTCTGTGTAACAAAAGTCTATAATTATAGGTTACATAGATCTGAAGAAAAAAACATGGCTTCCCAAAGCATGTCTAAGTTGCTGTCCCAGAAAAATGTGCCACAAAAGAGATTTTCACCGTGGCACACAAAGCGCAGTTAAACCTCCCAGGTTGATGGCCAATTTAATCACATTTGATATGATATACCATACATTGATTTTATTCGAATATTGTATGAGAAATTTTAACTAGAAAAAAAAAAGTGTTTACTTTTTTTTTTCTGAGTGTATAATGTATGTTTATAGATATTATACATGATCATAGGGTTCGCCTGCACAATAGTGCACTGGAACTGTATACTGACCTCGCAGCTCCAGCCCGCTCCTCTCGAGTAGTTCCTGTAGTTCCGTCAGGGCTGTGAAGTAAAACACCGTGTATTTAACAGAACTGCATACGTTGCAGAAAAAAAAAAATCAACTCGGTCAGTTTATGTTTAATTATAATGTAAATGCACTTCCCAGTATTTTCAATTCATTGTTCCCACGGAACCAGTCTTTTCATGATTATCCCAGTAGACAATCGAATGAATTTCATTTACCCCTCCTGAGAACTTTATTGGCTCAGAATACATGTGTATACACCGGTCCTAGATTTTGGAACTCACTAAGCTCTGAAATGAAAAATCCCCCATCTTTGTATTCTTTTAAGCACAAGTTGATTTTTTTTTCTATTAAATCCTCATAACATGTGTTTTTTTTTTTTCATTAGCTTTAGGTTTCGTTAACCTTAGGGTTCATCATCCATCCACCAATCATTCAATCACTGAGTTCATTATTACATAATGAAGTAGCCATCACAATCCTTGCACAGCTGCATGCAGCGCTAACTCTACGAAGCACATTCTCTACCATCCCCTGTTCCATTTCCCTTTTTCAGGGTGTAGGCATTCTCTCATCCTCTCTTTTTCTTTCTTTCCTTCCATACTTTTCATCTATTCTGGCAAGTTGTGTCATGTTGTTGTGTGTCTTCTGCTTTGTCCCGTCCTGTCGTATATCATATTTGTCCCAAGTGTTTGTAAATAAGTAATTCATAAGTTTTATGAGTGGTTCACAATATACACACTTTGCTTTTTCAATAGTGGACCTCTCTACTCTTTTTTTTTTTCAACTGAAGCATGACTTTGTTGTTTGTTTTTTTGTTTTTTTTGTTTTTTGCCAGTACGCGCTCTTATGTTCATTGATATCGTTTATCTATTGCAAAGGCAAATGCTTTTGTTTATGATAGTATACCTGATTTATGTTGTGTTATATTTTGTTGGAAAAAAAGAAATATGAAAATAAGTGAATTGAAATCGAAAAAAATGCTAATTTCACAGTTTACATATGAAGACGTGTGCCCAAACAAACACGGACACTTTTAGTATGCGGAAACAGTAGCCATACACATACTGATATGTTACGAAGGAAAGCCATTGCGTTATTTTTATACCATTTGGTAAATAATCGACCCCCCCCCCCTCCAGTACCTCATGATTGGATCCCTTTCAAACAGTGTATGCGATTTGCCTTTTATTCTCAAACAAATAAACCAAGCGTCGCTTAAGAATGAATGGAATATTCAAATGGACACATTCAAAATGTATCGTACGAAAATTAATGTAAGCAGAACTAATGTTCCCCTTTTTTCACACCTTCTCGGAAAAAACAAAATCAGCATTCTTCAAATCAACTTTGGATGACCAGTATTAATGTGGAGTTGTTAACTGAATAGAATATTTTGTAGTAAATATTCAACAAAATCTATTTTAATTATTCCCAAGAATAAAGTTATAGGAAAAACAAAATGTAGCAGACTGCTGCTCTTGTACATAGGATTCGCTCGCTAATGAGAAAGAAAGTGTTGAAACAGTTACACTATAGTTTGACATCAGGCCATATTGATTACAATTGCATAATAATGGCCACTTGATCCAAAATATTGATTTCAGACTTCAGAGAAGTCGAAGTAAGTTCGTCCAAATAGTGAAAACACTGATTTAGATACGTCAAAAACAAAGAATTAAGTAACAGTATTCTGTTCTGAATTATAAATTTACAAAATCAGGAAAGGACTGGTATAGACAAATCTAAAGTATATAGTTTCTGTTCGTCGCGTAGAAAGTAAAACCATGTCATTTTGGGAAGTCCCACAAACAAATATTTCAAAACCAAACCTTGATCTTGGAGGGATTATACAGTTTTCTATTGAGACCTGACTCTATGTTACTAACACATTTTTTTTTTTTGTGAGCTATGAGAAACCTCTTACGAAATATGAAAGAGCATGTAATTGCATGAGGAACATTAACGTTTGTTTGATGAAAAATTGGTTCTGAAATGGTTGAGATATCCAAAACAAAGCCATAGTAATTGAAGGTTGGACCTACCTTTTATAATGACTGCGTTTTGAATTTTGTTTTTCGATAACATAACCCACTACGAACCGATTTTCATTAAATACATTTTGAATTCTTCTTGTAATGGTATGCGCAGTAACATTTCGTAAGTGGTTTCTGAGCATCTCGCAATCTTTGCTTCATTACGTTACACGTTTAAATGTTGTTGTTTTTTTTTTTCTGCTTAAGTGAATTTTGTGTTAGTCTTTTCAATATACTTGAAATATATACTTTTGCAATGCATGCTGATGTCACTGGGCTTTTTCAAAGCAGCCCCTCGGCTCTGAGCCAGTATACACTGTGAATCTTTGAAGAAAAGAGATTAAATGATTGCATAAACATATGAATGAATAAACATGATTCAACGCGACACAATGTCGTTATTGAAAACAAACAAATAAACGCAACTTCGACTCGATTGCTGAATGTATAAAAGCCTAAATGCACAGATCTTTGGACCGAGCCAAGTAATTACGAAGAGCAGCGACTCGGCCCATGTCTGTAGCTTTAAGGAGATCTTCTGCCTGCAACGGGTACTTTGTGCTGACTTTTGAGATGTTGTAGTAATAAAGATAATATAAATTTTACCGGAGGGGATACACAGAAAAAGATATAAGTTTGACAAGCACACACATACACACACAAACACAACGCATAGCATATAGGAAGCCTGTAGCATGAAATGTCTAATTGAAAGGATGATATAGCAATGGTTTTATAATTATCATTCAATTGACTAATTAATTAATTAAGTAATTAATTAATGAATTTATGTATTTATATATTCTTTTATTCATTTATTTATTTATTTATCTATCTATCTATCTATTTGAATGTATCTATACAGGATTAAAACGATCAGCTAAAATCTATCTTACATCGAAGTTCTGTGCGGACATTGCAGTTTCCTGCAAAAGAAATTACTGTAAGAAAGACGGCATCAAAACATCAGAGAACAAAACATTTTATAAAACACAATACTTCAGATTTCAAACTTTAAAAAAAAAACAATAAAAAAAAACACTTATGAAACATGAGAGAGCTTACAATTTTAGAATTCAATTTGCGTTCACTCAAAATTGATTTTGAAATGTCTTGGATATAAAAAAAAGTGAAATTATTGAAGGGTGAAATGCACCTATTATTTGGATCACTATGTGTAATTTGTTTTTGAATATCTCAGTTATTTCACAGCTAATTTTCATTTAATAAACTTAGAATTCTTTGTAAAATTGTAACGCTCATTATTATTTCACAAGTGCTTTCCAATCATTTTTGCAAAACATTTCAAAGCTGTACCTCTATCTCAACCAAAGCTCACCATCCCTTTAATTCATGCACATGTTTCAGGTTCCTGTTGTCGTCATCATTATGTTTACACGACATCGCGCTGTTTGAAATGTCAAAATTTTCGAAATTGTAAAAAATACAAATCTCCTAAGAAGATACCTACCTGCAATCGAAGCGGCGGAGGTGCAGCCCACCAGGGCGAGGACGAGCAGACAACATGCGATCTTCATGGTCGATGATGTTTTCTCTTCTCTTAGTGGATTAAGACTGGTGTCTGATGATGAATGCCCTTGCTACTTATAAGCCTAAGGCAAAACACCACAAAATTATTCAAACTGAAGCTCCCCTGGGCAAGAAGCCAACTTTTAACAAAAGCTTAAATTCATTTGGCATCTTCATAAACATTAAAAAAAAAAAAATCTTCAAACATCTCTGAGAAAAAAGAAACTGCATTCAACTTTGCCTCAAGATGTTTAAAAGTCATGCATTGTGAACATGACATTCCTTTGCTAGCTGTTCAAACAAACTAGCGTTTTGTGGTAACCTAAATCAACAACATGAATTGTCCTCTCTTTGCAAAGCTGTAGCAGGTAAGAATTTCCGGAACATTGTGTTTTATGTGTGTGTGTGTGTGTGTGTGTGTGTGTGTGTACGTGTGTGCGTGTATGTGTGTGTTATATGTGAAATAATAGAAATCAAATACAGACTACTTAAAAACAACAAAATTTGTTCTTGTGGGTGTGTGTTTGTTTGTTTCGTTTCGTTTTGTTTTGTTTTGTTTTCTTGTGAACGACGTTTTGTAATACCCACCTATTGTAAAAAGCGCCGGCAATGTCTCACAATGTCATGAAGGGTACCAATACCCAAATCCCTGGGAGCTGGGGGTGTTATTTTTCTTTCTTTCTTTTCTCTGTTAAATGAGAGCAGTTGGGGTGTGGAAGCGCCAAATAAATCATGATATTTGTGGGAAAGCACTCAAAACTTTGTGTGTGATTGTATTACTCTGTAGTTAATAAATCGTATAATATTCATCGCGCATGATATCAATACTACTAGTTCGTGAAAACACCTGTCACTTTGGTGAGAATGTGTTCACCACAATCACCCTCTATTAGGAAATTGTCAAACTTCCCCCTTTTTAGATTAGGATATCACATTACCAAGTAATGTGAAAATACATGCATTGTATGTAAAAAATTTAGGCAAATTATGCAACAATGAAGAAGGTACATATAGCAGCTCCCAATTTCAATAACAAGCTTAACGTTTTGTTTTGAGTTAGAAATTGATAATTGGTGCTTTTGCATGGGCCCATTCTGTGTGTATGATGAGCCTTAACCTCCCCCATAAGTGTCGTTTTTTTTTTTTAATCAAAGAGTAATAATAATGTAGTATGAATGCAAGACTCAAATTAGTTTTATTCATGTTATATCACCCGCTGCCATCTCTCCTTGTCCAAGATTACTCCACAACTTCAAAATACCTCAGGCATACACAATGAATTGGATTTGTTAAACAATGACGGTGAGTTTAGTGTGTGTTGGGGGATCAAGATGATCTAGAATGAAAACAAAACTAAAGAAAGGATCTCTAACAGTGATAGAAGATTATAACAATTACAAATGAACCAAGCTTCCTGCTGAGATATCATCATTGAATTGAGACGTTTCATGATTTTAGGGCGCAGCTTAGTCAGTAATGTCGATGGTCTAAACTTAGGAGTTACTAGAATTGTTCCTGTATGTTAAAAGTAAGAAATGTTGGGGTTTTCACCTGACCTTAAAACAAATGGCAGAATATCTTCAGCAAATCATTCTCTGGTGATATGTGTATAAACAAAGCTTTACGAAGACATCCTGGGCCATGTCTCTGAGATATGGATAATAACTTGACATGTTAGGATTATCACATTAACCCAAACATCATCACTTAATCTTTGACCTCTTATTTTTCACGCAATGGCCGAATCTTTCCCTAGAGAATCTCTCTCTCGCAATGAAATTTGAAGCACTTTCAGGGATGCGGCGTATATTGTGCATTTTCAGAAATTGGAGTCAACCAGTGACCTATGACCTTAAGTGTTATCGAGGACTTTGGTATTTAAAAGTGACGTTTAACTAATGGTCACAAATTCACTGTTGTAATGATTATCGACTGGAAATGCTGCTGCTTCTGTAATATAAGGAAGCTTCACCATCACCCTCAACACCACAATCTACGATTTGAGGAACAAGCATCAAAGCTATGAAGTCATTTTCTCTTTCTTTCTTTTTCTGGTAGCAAAATTTGAATTACGTAATACAAAATCTTGTAGTTAAACACAAGATAAAAAGGCAAGAAAAAAAAAACAGCTCACGATATAAGCCTAATGCCTGAACACATGAAGTGATATAAACGTTATGATCCGTATAGAGTAAAGGGACTGGCAGTTGCAAGGTAGACCCCCAAAACGGAATTGTTCAATTACCACGTAAGATTCCTTCATGATTTTGCCATTTCAATACAATTCTAATTCCAGTTCCAAATTCAATTAACTTTTTTTTTCCAATTCTTCCTTTGCCCAATTTTTGAGATAGCGTCTGGTTTGGCATTTTGCATGCAATTGTAAGCCTGAATGGGTGGACTGAGAAGCCGATCCTCCTGGGCGCGTGCTCTTCCGAATGTCTACTAATGGACAATGTAAACAGAATGTAGTCTTGCGTTGTAAATTGATTAGTTATTTGTAATTACTGAAATTAGGCCTCGTACAAATCACATACACAAAAATATTCCACCGAAACCATTTATGGTCGCCTACAGCAAAAGGTTCCGAGAGTCGGGGAGGAAAATTTTCTAAAAACGACATTACATTATTTCCTTACTCTTACACTTTAATTTCATAACTAAGACGACTCGTAAAAATGAGTTTCTAAATACAAGAACGTCTAAAGTCCATAGAAGGTTATTTCGAGCAAACTTGAAAAAAAACAAACTTCATATCTGTTGTATATGTCCAACAATATTCTATTTAACGGTGATGGTAAGACAACGATTGTAAAATTATACAAATTAGTACATATATGATTACCACCATTAACATCTACATCAATTGTGAAGAGGTCATTTGTATGATGGACTTGTGTCGTTCTTTGAATCATATGGACTTGGGTCGTTCTTTGGATCTTATACAGGATAGGCTGCTATATTAATTCAATTCAATTCAAATTCATTTGATTGTATTCTTGATTTTCCAACAAAACATAACATTGAATAAATGAGGAATTGAAAAGTTTTTTTTTTTTTCGCAAAAACCGATAAGTCCATTTTTGAAGATTTTGAAGTACGGTCTCTGGCATAAAGTACAAAACAATACCTTTTAAACGATATATATATTGGTCACTACTTAAAAAGGTACATTTCTTAAAACGTTATGGTAAAAAGTATGAAAACATCTCATTATTCTCTTTATTTCTCTTGACCTTTAATCGCAACTATTTCCATTTGGCAAATGTGGACTTATCGGGGTTTTTTTCGAACAAATTCTTCAATTGCATCATAAACACATCATTTGCCATTCTAAAAGACACATGATACCGATGAACATAAGAGCGCATACTGGAAACAAATTACTACAAAGTCATGCTTCAGTTGAAAAGAAAATGAGAGGTCCACTAAAAAGCAACGCTTGTACAATGTGAAACACTCATAACACTTATAGATTTAAGTTTTAACATTTTGCGAAATGTTCAGAAACCAATGATATGTCAAAGAACATGCAATCCTAAGGGGTATCAAAAGTTTATTTGATGAAAATCGGTTTTGAAGTGGCCGAGATATCCAAAAACAAGGCGAAACAAAAAGATCCAAATAAAGTTGTGACATGTATTCTTTTAATATCACTTTTTTGATATCTCAGTCATTTGAAAATCAATTTTCATGAAATAAACGTCAAGTCCTTTTCAAGATTACATGCTCTTTCATATTTGATAAGAGGTTTCTCATTATCTCACTTAGGAATGTAAAAAAAAAACCCCATGAATCCCCACCTCAACCAGTACTGTACAGCCCCTTTAAGATAAGGTAAAATTAGGGAGAAATATAACGTCAACAAAGAAGACAATAGAATATGAAACTTTCGTCTATTATCAATACCAATATTGCGTGAAATAATTGTACAAATGTTTGTAATATTCGGCCTCCACTAAAGTTTATCATCCACTATGATACAAAGGAACTTTATATGAGATACTCGTTCTAACAAAGTGTTATCAAAAATAATATCTCTGCCTAAACCTTCTATCGAATTATTAAAACGCATATACTTAGTTTTCAGAAGATTACGTGATAATTTATCAGCTCTTATCCACTGAGTACCTTCTTGTTTTTTCGAAATTAACGATGCGTACAAGGGTATCTGGATTTTGGTGAGGAAAGAAAATACTTGAATCATAAGCCAAAAAAAATATAAATGAGAGTATGTCAGATAATCTGCAAAAGTCAATGATATACATGATAAAAAGTAAAGGTCCTAATAAACTACCCTGTGGGGAGCCACATTTAATGAATTCTAAACTTGAGCTGTTCTCGTTCAGAGATATGTATTGTTTTGTAAGTAACTCCGGAACCACTCCAAGGCCTTCCCCCGTATTCCATGATAAGACAGTTTATCAAGTAATATTTCATGATTAATTGTATCGAAGGCCTTAGAGAAGTCCAGGAAGATACCAATAAGAAGATACCATATATTTTGATGCACGAAAAAGATGTACTGTATATCCCACCCTCGCTCCCGATTCAACCCTACCGGTGTTCAACGCCGGAGTTCAGCGGTAAAATTAACAAGGAAGTTTTGATATTTTGAAGTTTTGCTGATTTCTGGGAAAATGAGGGAATGACATGCTCACATTTTCCTCAATATTTGCATTTGAATTTAATGAAAATGATCTATGCTTTCATTCATTTACCTCCGACAAAATTGTAACCTATTCAGCTATTGCTCCTATCAATGTCAGGGTTATCTGATATATAGTTTTTGAACTACTAAGGATCAAAAGTGGGATATTTTTTTTTATTTTTGGTAACACCTTGTATGATCCTAGCAATCTTCAATTATGTCAAAAACAGAAATCCGATCGTTTGGACCGATTTTGATGATATGACTCCAAACTTGGTTTTGTGGGTTAAGCCGTCAGCGACTATAGGGTATTTTTTGTTTGTTTGTTAGGAAGGTCATTTTTTTTTTCGATTTTACATCCAATTAATTTCAGACCTTTCTTCAAAACCAGTATACTGCAAGAGATTAATGGCTTATAAATGGTTAATTTTGAGCATTTTCCACATTCTGGACTGCATGAAATTGCATCGAGTGTTACGAGAAGGGAAAATAAAAAAAAGTATCTAAATACAATCATGTTTATGTATCTAACATGAAATAAGTCTTCGTCACAGGTTATCTTGGCTGAAATGGATCAATCAGGAAATGTTGTTGTTTCTTATTTTCCTCTTTTCATCAGAACCAGCAAACATGGCATGTGTTTGTTGAGCTGTCGGAAACTGTGAAGTTGTATCACAGGTATCCATGAATATGTTTTTCATATTAGATTGACATATTTAAGACTCTGTAACTCACTAAGACGCCTCTTGAACCATTTTGAAAAAAATTCTGATTGGATTCACATGAGCGAGCTGTTGATTATCAGTTGTCTTTCTGCTATCATCTCGTCTGAAACAAAGCATTGTTGTTTTTTCGTCAAAAGACTGAGTACCGATATGTCAATTTGCACCTACAATTTAACCTCGACAATGTATGCACTGCAACCCACCTCCGCATTGAGACATCCATTGTCACATAAGACAGGAGCTTGAATACCTATTGTCATCCCTTACATCTACCATGAAGACAGAATATTCTTTTGTATCCGTTTCTTTTCTTCCCCCCTCAATGACTTTGATATCTTTTTCCTTTCCTAGTTCACCGATTACAAGTATGTTTAGCAGGAAACTGAAGCATTCACACATACTGTTTACATTTCCCATCACGAGGAGTTTAACTTTGGGATATCAATATAACATGTGACCCTACACTACAAAACAAACTGAAAGTCGCCCGACATGAGATTTTAGTTAAGAACATATTCTAAAAGGGCAGACTTCAAACTTTAAAATGATGTATAACTCAAATCAAATGGACTCTCTTATCTAAATATTGGAATGAAAGCACACCCTCCAGAAAAGTGTGAACTTAGAAAAGAGGCTCTGAAGCACAGGGCCTATTCTAAAGCGTTTAATCTTCATCAAGTCGTGCTACCTGTGCAATGAATGGTTCAAAAAAAACAGCATGAAAACCACTGGTTTAGCCACAATAAAGGGATTATCAGAATAAGCTGACATTCAGCGTGCTGTATCAACCTTTTCTGTCCATGATAAATGCCAACTGTCAAAACATTCGCATCGTCCTCTCTAAAGTTATTAGAGTTGGAAGTGAAGAGTGTGTATATGATTCTTTTTTTTTTAGAAATAAAAGGGGGAATGTAAAGACACACCTAATCACTCTATTCTAAAAACATAAGTGTTCGAGATAAACTACTAAAAAAACACACTTTCCTGTTCATTTTATGATACTTAATTTCAACATAAATTAGAAGAAGACTTGCTCTTTCGGAACATATAAAAATGTCAAGATTGACCAATTTCACCCATTTTACCATTTTCAATCCTCACAAAAAAAAAAAAAAATCAGCGCGTGCGACTTTTTCTTTGCTTTGTGAGGCACGGTCACAAATAATAATGGATGGGCTTTGAGTGGAAGAGTACATGTATTGCCTATTGTTGTATTGTATTGTACGAGTCAAAGACGAGCGCAATGCAATGCTAGTGAGTTCAGTCGATTTTGATTTCAAGTATCTTGAGCAGTAAAAATAATCATTACAATGTAAACTTACCGTGGATTGGCAACAAGTGTCAGTTCTAATCCATATAGCATGCATCTGCTACTGCGTACTTATTCTAATTCATGAAATTCTTCCGTGGATGTGCTTGCATTGTAACTGATTGACAAATTGCCCTACATCGACGTAAATGAGCGCGGAATTGATCAGTGTTTTAGCAGAAGACATTACAATAATTAAAACATAATGTATGTCGGGCGAAAGCTCGGTGGTCTAGTGGAGATATGTGACGCCTGTCCGGTGATAAGGAGGTCGTAAGTTTGAATCCTGCTGGAGGATGTGAGACTATGAGGTGTGTTTGACTTTTTTTTTCTTTTTGTCATGGTTACTCCTAAGACACTGATCAATTCAATACTTATCTACGTCGATGTAGGGCAATTTGTCAATTAGTTGCAGATATTATTTGAATTTGATGAAAATGAAGATTAATAACGGGAAGTTTTCTTTGCCATTTGTTGGTGTATCTTCGTGAAATGACCTCTCACTATCCAAACGGCAGTGCAGCTCAACATACTCATTCAGTAGGTCTCTAAAATCTGTCTTTTTTTCTTTTTTTGCTGTAAAATATCCAACATGATATCATGTATGTTATCACCAATAGAACAGCTGGATATCTCACATCAATATATCTATACATATATTTCCTGCTTATTACATTTACATTACTTTAAGCCAACATTTCATTTACACTTAGAATAAGAGATGAACTCTCATGCCAAGTTCTCAACTAAAATTATTCATGATGCAAACACGTGTAAATATGTTCATGTTTCAATTATGTTCAAAGTACAATTTAAAGATCTAACCATTGTACTGTACGTATTACCTTTTTAGACCATTGTATCAGACAGGTATTGAAGTTGATTGACATTCATACCTTTTATCCTGTATGTGTCTTTTGGCATGTGTTATGTCATATAAACCTAGAAATATGGATGACAAACTTGAACTTGAACCTTAACTTCAACTCGATCCCTGAATCATGACACTAATTTGTTCTGGAATGCCTTGCGAGTTTAGTGAAATATTTTTGCTTGTTTCTGTTGGGCTATATTCAGCTTGACATAGCTATACGTTACATCGTTAAAGGTACTGTACGGCAAAAGGCAAAGCAGAGTGTCTCGTCACCTCCAAAAACATGCTCAGAGATAATGATACATCTCAGAATTGTGTGAATTATAGAATTATGTTTGACTCTAGCATTTTTCGTGATAATGGGTTACATTTCATAAATTGGTCAAGGAATGGGCGTAACACTAAATGGCATTTGCATTACGCATCAAACTTCAAACTACTTCGGCTAAATACTGTGTTTTCGGAACGCGATGTAACTATGGTCGAATGTTACGATGGTCTATCTCTTGAATAGATCTTACGTGGGCAATGACCTTCATGTGTTGTGCAGACATTATTGCATCTCACTTTGCTACTTTCATTTTGATTTAATTCTATTTTTTTTTTGGTCGACTTCATCACCGAGTTAATTCTTCTCCAAGTTTTATCAAGAGTGACAGATGCCAATCACGCACACCTTCGCAAATAACTATCATAATAGTTTCTTACGCCAGGGACCGCATATTATTATGGCATGCGTGACTTTGGTTGAAGTTTTAAAGCCACCCACCGAATTTCCGGAGTTCAAGGTTAACTATGACTGCTTCTAGGGACCTGGCTTGCCCGGATAATGTTTTTTGTTTTGTTTTGTTTTTTTTTCGTATTTGAAATGGAATACTGTAATATTGATTTTTAAAAAATGCGTAGGAGCAAACCGCATCTATTACCGTCAATACTAATATGCAATTAACTGTGACTCATTGCTTCATGAGCAAACTGATTTTACCCGTTGAGGACGGACTGATTTTGCTACAACACGCATTTCCCATAGACACCTGCCCGAGTATACTCGGGACTCGTCCTCAACGGGTTTATGATTTACATTCTTGTTGTATTTTTCCTCACGGTTTTAGAAGGCAATGCCGACGTTGTTGTTATGATATCCATAGCTGTTTTGGTGGTGGAGAAATTTACCAGCTTGCATACAGAGCAACTCTCTCTCTCTCTCTCTCTCTCTCTCTCTCTCTGTGTGTCTCTCTCTCAGTCTCTTCCAGTTTCCTCGACAGTCATTTGCAAATCCCTGTGTTAATGCTGTTGTTTCTTCTCGTTCAATCAGTGCAATACTTCTGCGCAATTATGTAAAGTTTCGTATGCAAACGGGCGCAGGAAATATAACTTGAGATGGTGCGGTGACCAACCAAATTGTTTAACAGTATTTTTCTTTGAACAGGTTTTGGGGATAACGATCCATATGTTGACTTGTACAAAAATTGATATAACACTTAATTGATACTTTAATCTACGCGAATTGAGCAACGCTAGAGCGGGCCAACGAAGTTTAGTTCCATACATGGCTGAATTTTAACAGAATTTTGTTTGTTTTTTCACTTGCCTGTGACCTTAAAAACTCAGTCTTTAAAGAACACAAAATAAGGCTATTCTGCAAATATTCTTCTTCTTCTCTTAGTAGACACCGCCACAGGAAATATATTCTATTCAGAATATGGCCTCTATTGTAGGTCACAGCCTCGCACAACATCTACAATATTTTCTCCTCTGGGAACTAATAGATCATGCTTGACTTCTATTGGAATTTCAAGTCATTCTTCCTTTCTTTGGAGATAAAAGGATTGGTCGGGAGCGCCACGAGACGTCTATCACCGCGCAACAATGGCTATAGTGACACAATTGTGTTGTGTTGACTTGTGTAAGTAGCGGGTTGTTTGTCATTTTTATGTTTCTCAGCTAACTTCGTTATCTTCCGTTTACAACACGCCGATATAATCCTGAGGGTGACTACTCTGCCCTACTTTGGCAAAAGGACGCAAGTGACATCAAGTACAAATGCTGCGAATGAAGAAAATATGTTTTTGGGTAGGCCCTTCAGCATGGAAATTTGTGATGAGAAATAATGTCGGTATTCGTGCTGATCATAGGATGATGCATTTCAATAGTTATGACAATTCGAAGAATTTTGATATTCCCGTAGAAATGCATTGTTATGTAATTTGCTTCCTTTTGCCAGAGTGTTAAACATTTGTAGCAAACACGAAAAATCTGGCAAAAGAAAGCATGTGACAATCATATCATGAGTATGTTACTCGCTTCCTTTCGCAAAAGTATTATAGATTTGTAGCAAACATAAACGATTGGCAAAAGAAGGCAAGTGACAATCATATCATAAGGATGTTCCTTGCTTCCTTTGGTCGAAGTATTTTAGATTTTTAGCAAACATAAAAAAAAAATTGGCAAAATAAAACATGTTTTTTTCCCTCAGGGAAAGTGATGTGTAAGAATGTACATTTTTCTTTTTCTGCCCAGCGAGAATGTACTACAACTGATTGACAAATTGCCCTACATCGAACTAAATAGGCACTGAATTGATCAGTGTTTTAGTATGTACGCCCATGATTTTTATCATGGCAACTACTAAAACACTGATCAATTCAGTGCCTATTTGCGTCGATGTAGGGCAATTTGTCAATCAGTTGCAGTGAAAACATCTGGACGGAAGAATTTCATGAATTTGGAATATGTACTATGTGGGTAGTCTTACACCAAATGATTGGTAGTGTCGCGTTGCTTCACGGTGCCTGGAGCGGACCGTTTGTTCAAAGCCTCTCCTACTTTCAACTTTTACATGATCACTAAAAGCTGCAGGTTGATTTATGATGCCTTGAGCAAACATAGACAGCATTTCTCGACAATTCTTGTCAATTTCCCTTGTAATCCTTATCCCTTCATGTCAGTTGGGTCTACAAACTGTCACTAAGGCTTATATTGTTCGACTACGTAACTGACCAACAATCGTAATGCAAATACAATTAACGATTGATTTCCGTTCCACATACTAATCGCGCTGTCTTCCGTCTCTATTTTCAATAAAAACATGACTTCAGATTTCCTTCTGTTTTATACCGCTATAATCATACAAACTGCATTGTGTTTGTTTTTGAACAACAACAACAACAACAACTACTACATCGTCATCATGATGATAACCCGACACAGACGGTTTGCAATGCAGCGATTCTTGCAATATTGTCGGTGTGAATTGAAACAAAAAATGCACAGGGACATTCCATCGATACATATCAATATTCACCAAAACAACTACCTCGTTAAAACTCTCTCTCTCTCTCTCTCTCTCTCTTTACGTACTATCTGTATTACTCGAGCAAAAGAGAACAGGGTGAATGGAATACGCCCAAGTAGAAGAAACCAAAATTGACATGATGACATCGATTGAAAGGCTCAAAGAAATCAGCAGATCATTTCATTGTATTTCTTCTTTAACATCTTTGTATCGTTCTTATAGTTAAAGGGATGGTATTGTTCTATTTGAGAATAGGATTCAAGTTTTAACTTTGGCGGGATAATTAGGGAACACTTTTTAAAATACGAAAAAGTGTGCAATTTTAAGAGGAATTAACAATTAATTTCATGAAAATCAGTTTTGAAATGACGGAGATATCCGAAAAACAAAACAAAGTGATCTTTAATAATAAAATGTGGTGTCCAGATGCTGTTTTCCACAGAAGGAACTTATTTCACCGTTGAACGCCATGTTCAGGCGCAAGTCCAGTCAGTGTTGGATAAGTGTCGAGTCAATCCTTCCTTTCCTCACATATAAAGGAATGGGTTTGGAACGCCACGTCTTTCATCAGGAACGATTGCTTGAGACAAAAGTCCGTTGTGTTGACTTGTAATTGAGACAAAAGTCCGTTGTGTTGACTTGTACAGCTAGGTTACACGTTGTTTGTCTTCATTATGATCGCTTTCAACTGACATCTTTCTCTTCTATTCACAACAACTTGACCACTGCTGAAGGTGACTATGCGCCATGTCTGGAAATGTGACACTAATTTTAGTCAGATTGTAGGCCCCTTTCCATTCCTTTATCTGTGCCATGTTCCTTCAAGTCGTTTTTAGGCTTGTTTTTTTTTTTTCATTTTTCCCACACATTTGATTGTGTTTGTCAATGCAAAAAATAAAAAAAAAATCATGCTGAGCTTGCTTAATGACCAATACAATTTCTGGAAGTCATGTTTTGCTCGGTTTTATTATTTTTCTTTGTTATTGTCTCTTTCACTATTTGTTAATAACTGCTTGATTTAAAATGTTACTTAGTATAGTTATGTCTGATTTATGTAAGGTCGGACATCTTTCTTCGCTAACAAAGTTCTCCATCTGATCAGGGACTCGCCGTGACATGGCTGGAGTGCATTTGTTGTTTCCAGGGACCGGAATACGTCCTTGCCCTTAGGAACAGTTTGTTGTTTTGTTCGTTTGGATTTCATTTGTCCAAACTCTGAAACAAAGGGATACGTGGGAGATTGCCATGACGGTGTCACTCAATTAATTTGAGGCTATTGTTTCATGCTCTATTGATCAGTGTATTGCCTTGTACAAAGAGCAGGTTGTTTGTCAAATTTATGTTGTTCGTAAGCGACTTCTCCATTATTTGTGAAGGTTATTATATTCCCGCGTCATTAATTATCAAGTAAGACAAAGCGTTGTGGTTATCCAAAAAAAAAAAAAAAATGGTTGTTTGCAGATCCCGTCCCTTTTTTGTTTCTCACTAACTTCTATCCTCTATCATCTGAATATGACAGCCAATTCATACTGAATGTCATTTCTTTCTTATTTTTTTCCAGCACATCACAACCTACGTGTCGCTGGTGCCTTACGAAATTGGAAAGGGAAAAGAATAGTTGTACGTCTTCGGAATACAATTAATCTAAAATTTGTCAGGGACCATCTCCGGGCAATTACCCCTAAAGGGCAATTACTCTACCAATTGGGTAAGGGTTAGGATGGGCTCAGGATTATTATTAGGATTAGGGTCAGGGAGGGGTAAAGGGGTATCATTGTCCAGTGGGTAAGTGCCATATCAGACCCTTGTCTTCATTATGATAACTGTCAAGTAACCCTTTCTTTTTTTTTCTACTATTCACAGCAAGTTAACGACTACACTGAAGGTGACCATGCGCCATTTCTGCAAATGCAAAATTATGTGTCCGAATATAGTCCCATCCATATTCTTTGATCTTCACCACGAGGGCGGTGAGTTAGCTCTGCAGTCGGTAGCGCGTCTGCCTCACGATCACGCGGCCCGTGTTCGAACCTGAGTCTAGACTGAGCAATGTTGTGTATAAGCATAGCATACCTAATATCAGATGAAACAGATGAAGCAAATCCGGTCATCTCTATCGATATCAGGACTCAAAATATTTATTTCCGAATAGATCGGATCACCTTACTTGTCAGCGTTGACAAATTCCGATTCTAGTCTTGTATTATTTTCATTCCACACATCAGCTTGTAATTGTCAAAGCAATTCATTGAGGTTCAGCTAGCTTCACGACCAAAAAAGTTCTCGAAGTCACGTTTGACTCGATTTCCATATCTTTTCTTTTTCATTGTCTCTTTCACTGTTTGATAATCACTGTTTGATTGTCCATATTAGTTAGAATAGTTAGTACTGATTTATGTAAGGTCGGATAGCTTTCTTCGTTAACAAAGCTTACCATCTGATTCACCTGCCGTGACATTGTTGGACTGCATTTATTTTTCCCAGGGACCGGAATCCGTCCTTACCTTTTGTAACTTTTTTTTGATTGTTTGCATATCATTTGTCCAAATTCTTGGACAAAGGAATACGTGGGAGACTTTTTTTCCATAACTTCTCACTCCACTGATCTGAAGTTATGGCTTTATGCTCTGTGATAACAATTGATTAGTGTATTACCTGATTTACAGAGCAGGTTGTTTGTCAAATATATGTTGTTTATAAGTATTCAACTGCGCCATAATTCAAGGTCATGGTGAGGGCATTTACTATCAAGTCCTACAATGCGCTGTGGCTAAAGCGAGACTGTTCCGCAGACCCTTAGACTGCTTTTAATTATTTCCATCCTCTTTCATCAGTTCATCACGGAAAGCATTTCACGAAGCAGTTTGTCCGACAAGTTTGACTGACAAGTTTGCTCTCAGCTAATCAGATGCAAGGATTTTTGTAACCAGTTACAGGAACATAATACAGACAGTTCCTTCTGCACTCATGTTGTGTAAGGTTTTAGTGTGTCTTGGCATTATGTTGTTTTTATTTCTAGCACATCACAACCTTTGTTTCGCCAGTGACGTGTGCAGATATGGTCAAGAAAATGATAGCTGTTCTAAGATGTTTTGATGTTTGCCAGCGAGAATATTTAAGTAGGAATGCATCAAGGGATTGGAAACTGCGTGGAAGCCCGACCATTGCTACAAACCCCTCATTCTTTCTACTTACAGATACACATAGCAAGATAGGCTGCTGGTCGATTAATGATACCTTGACCAAACGTAGAGAACATTTGCCAACAGTTCTTTCAATCTCCTCTCTGATCCTTATCCTTGCATGTCCGTAGGGTCTACAAACTGTCAAAAAGATATGTATTGCTTGACTAGGTAACCGTCCAACAATGTTAATGCAAATACATCAATCAAAGATTAATTTCTGTTTAACACGATACTTCTTACGCTGTCTACAATATCTATACTTTCATTGACAGCATAAATCAGATTTCTTTCTGTTTTATAAGGCTCTAATGATTCTAACTGTACCATGTTTGTAGTAGCAAAAAAGATACCACATCATGAAAGCATGTACGACACCTTAGGTTTGCAATTGATCGATCCTTGCACTGATGTATGTGTGAATTTAAATGACAGACATACATTGATTTGCGATAGAAACATAAAAGTATTCACCAACACATGTACGTCACTACCTCTCTGTCTCTTTTTGTATTTCCCTCTTCACTTTTCCACAAACGAAAGTAAAAGGGGGAATGAATACGCACAAATAGATGAAAGGATCCTTCAAACATAATAACTTTGATTAAACGGCTAACGCTGCGTCTATCATCGCGCTGCGCCAGGGCTGAGCAATCGTTACAGACAAAAGTATGTTACGTTGGCTTGTGCGGCTAAGTAACAGGTTGTTTTGTCATTTTTATGATTGCTTTCAACTTACTTTTTTTTCTTTCATTTTGAACAAGCTAATTTAACTATTGAAGGTGACTATACGCCAGGTCTGGAAATGCGAAACCAATTGTCAGAATGTAGGCCACTTCCATCATTTTTTTTTTTTTTTTTAATCTAGCCCATGTTTCCTCTTCTCGTTATTACGGCAGGTTGTTATTTTCCACACATTAGATTGCGTTTGTTAATACAATACATTCATGCTCAGAAAGCTTAAAGACAAACACAATTTCTAGAAGACGTTCTTTACTTGATTTCCTTATTTTTCTTCTTTCATTGTCTCTTTCACTGTTTAATAATAATTGTGTGATTTACAAAGTAAGTTAATATATTTAGTACTGATTTATGTAAGGTCTGATATCTTTCTTCGTTAACAAATTTCACCACCTGATTCAACTGCCGTGACTTCGCTGGAGTGCAGTATTATTTCCAGGGACCGAAATTGCCCTGGATAACTGTTTTTGTTTTGTTTCTTTGGATTTCATTTTTTTGTCACTCCATTCTTTTGAGGGTATTGTTTCATGCTCCATTGCCTAGTGTATTGCCTTAACATAAATCAATATAATATGAATTCAATATTTTTTTCTCCTACCACGAGGTATGAGGTTACTGATATTGTATCTGGTTTGAAAAGCAAAAAAAAGTTCAGGTTATGATGATATAAGCAATATGATTTTGAAAGGAGTTATATCTTCTGTTGCGGATCCTTTGGCACATATTTTTAATTTGTCAATGTTAACGGGTGTGTTTCCGGAACAAATGAAAATAGCTAAAGTCATCCCGATATATAAGAATGGGGATAAGTTAGATGTTAGTAATTATAGGCCTATTTCTTTATTATTTTGTTTGTCCAAGATTTTAGAGAAAATAATATATAAAAGGACGATGAATTTTCTACAAATGTACGGCGTTTTTACAAATTCGCAGTTTGGGTTCCGGGAAAAGCATAGTACCTGTCACGCTTTGTTGAATTGTGTTGATAAAGTAGCACATGCTTTAGACAATCACTCTCATTTGATTGGTATCTTCCTGGACTTCTCTAAGGCCTTCGACACCATAAACCACGATATCTTACTTTACAAGTTGTCTCATTATGGTATACGTGGGAAGGCCTTGGAGTGGTTCAGGAGTTATCTAACTAATCGCAAACAATATGTTTTTCTGAACAATTATAACTCTGATATGAGAGAACTTCAGTGTGGCGTGCCACAAGGCAGTTTATTGGGCCCGTTGTTGTTTATTGTTTACATTAATGATTTTTGTGCCTCGTCCGATGTGTTATCGTTCATACTTTTTGCCGACGATTCAAATGTATTCTACTCACATGAAGACTCAAATACCCTTGTGCAGACAGTTAATTCTGAATTACAAAATTTATGTGAGTGGATACGAGCAAATAAGTTGTCTTTGAATATCCAAAAAACAAAATATATGCTTTTTAGTAACACTTTAGATAATTTGAATGTGGACATTTGTTTTGGTGACGGTGTCTTAGAAAGTGTTTCCCATATAAAGTTTCTCGGCATCACAGTTGATAATAAACTTTCTTGGAAATTTCATATTGATAATGTCTGCAAGAAAATTTCACGTCATATAGGTGTTATTAATAGAGTAAAATTTTCCATTCCTCAACATTCTTTGTTTACACTGTATTTATCTTTGATATTGCCTTATTTAAATTATGGAATTTTGGTATGAGGAAATACGCATCAATTATTGTTTGATATAGTGGGGTGGCTTAGTGACAAATATACTGATAATCGTGACACGCCGGACAAAAGTGTGATTTTTTCCTCAGACATTGGTATATATATGAGGATCAAAATTAGGGGGTGCTCCAAGAAATCCGCTAACAGAAAAAATGAGAAAATGCCCTTAATTTGTACATAACAATAATGTCTGAATTCAAAGACTATACACAGGGCATTCGCCAGGTTTCTGTACAATGCAATGCAATGTACATGGTTGCTAGTCTTAAAATTCAGACCCATAATACGACATATTATGTGCATGTTTACAGTAATACACCATTTTTACTGGTTTTCCTATGGTAACAGGTGGTTAGTCTGTGTTGCAGACCTGAGGGAGGTGTGTTGGAATAGTCCAGTTTTCTTAAGCACCTTTTCATTGAATAATTTCATATAATTTCTGGTAAAGGATTTTTTTAGTACTGTCTACCTCCTGTAGAGAAATGGCAAAGAGTGACATGTGACTCTGGCTCAGATACTTTAAATCTTGGGCAATGACTGAGCCAGGTGTAGGACTATGTCACAGTTCATTTTTTCTCCCAGAACTACTAGTTTACCAGTAGAAGAGCTGCATATTCCATTGAGAACTTAAGGTTTTGGGTATTGCCCTACATATTTCCTAACAAATTTAACCCGTTTCCTCCAAGATTGTGTGAATTCCATAGGTTTAGCGCAGGGATTACCTGGTTCCCGTAAGCAATTTTTATAGTCCGCACCTCCCCTCTTTATATGTTTCTTATTTCTTATGGGGGTTATTCAAATGTTTAAAAAAGTTAAAAGTCTGCTTTCATAGATAAAGTTGAATTTAGACAATTTGAATATTTTTAAAGATATATTGATATTTGTAATTTCACTCATAAAGACTTAAAGCGGTTTGAATATTTTTGGTCTGATAGCTATGTATAGACATGTTATTAAAAAGTAAAAGCAATGTTTGATTGGTTCACATTATCCAAAGAGGGTGGGATGTAGTTGGCTGGTGAACAAAGTCTATGGGGAAGTTTAAAAAGTTGATAGAAATAAAACAAAATCGGCATAGAGCAGAATCTAAATCACAATATGATATGACAAAATTCCCGACCCCAAAGGCGGTTGATTCTATGATGCTTTATGTCAAAATACATTCCACCCAAAAATACATGTGATTGATAGGAGGAAAAAGTATAGCACATTAAAAACAATATAGTTCAACTAACCCCATTAGTCCAGCAGCATAATGAAATGATTGTTAAGTTTTATCGCCTTGTCAATTGAAGATGATGTTACATAATGACAATTATCAAAGTCAGGTAGATCTACTAGTATATCAAGAAACCAAAAAGAAGGGGTGGGGTGGGGAGAGAAGAATGAAGTAAGTTATTAGTATCTGTAGTTTTGGTTTTCAGTATATTCATTTTAATTTCCTTAATTTCCGTTAGGTCATCATGGATTGGAGCATTTGTGTACTAGTAATCTGCCAGGAACAAACACAAGAAAAACTTAAAGGTCCTATATATACACTTTTGGGAGAGTGACTTGAAAAAAATGTTCAGGATATCACATTTTATGCATAATATGTGTAGGTCTGGGGGCATTTCATGAAGCATTTTGTCCGACAAGTTGTCGGACAAATTTGCTCTCTGCCAATCAGATGCAAGGATTTCTGTAGTTTGTAACAGTTTGTCAGAAAAATATCTGACCAAACTGCTTCATGAAATGCCCCCCTGTTGTATCACAAGACATCCTACCATATACAGTTTTTGCAATCAAAGCAAACATATAAAGAGATATCAGTATTTTTCTCATTAAAGCATAAATGCGGACGGTTTAGTCTGGAAACATGTTATCATAGAAATATTGTTCACATTTTGTGTTATTAACAATACTTAACATTGATTATACAGATTCATTTTTTTTTTTACAGAGGTTCTTTCTATCCGTAACTCACACTTAAGAATAATTTTCAAGCACTAATTTTGGGTTTTTGCCTTTAATTATCCACAAAAAGGAGGACTCAATGCATAAAAGGTGTATGCTTTATTTTTGGAAAATGTTGAGGAGATCAGGAAAATAATATATATTGATGTAGATTTTGGACCTGAAGGAGCAGTTGAAGCATTTTTAAGAAACAATGCCTTGTGGCATCGTTCTTATCATCAAAAATTAATAATGACAAACTCAAATGAAAATTGGAGGGGGGAAGAAAAGATGAACATAATGACATGAGACAGCTTGGTAAAGATTAAACGCTAAAATAGACAATGCAGCCTCTTTTCTCAGTTCATACTTATCCAGAGTGTGTGCTTTCTTTCCAGTACCGGTATTATTATTTAGATAGGTTAGGGGAATCCCTTTGAATTGTGTGATACATCATTTTAAAGCTTACAGTCTGCTCTTTCAGAATCTGTCCTTAAAGGACAAGTCCACCTTCATGCGCACGTGGATTCAGTGAATACAACAATATTAGTAGGACACATCACAGAAAGCTTGGAAAAAATCGTACAATCCGTTCAAAAGTTATGATTTTTTAAGGTATCTGCACAGTCGCGGCTGGATGAAAAGACTACCACAGTGTATGATGTCACATGCGCACATTCTAAGGAAAATGAAATGAGAATTTCACAAAACCATACTTTTTGAATAAAGTTCACATAGTTTCTTTGACTTGCTAGTGACGTATGTCAAGGGTAATATTATTCCCCCTGCCTTCTGAAAGAGAAGTCGAGTATCCTTTTGTAAGCGAAAATAATTTATGTTGAATTTTCTTTATTCATTCTTTATATCGTTGTACACATGTGATATTACAAGGTATAGTAGTCTTCTCATCCAGCCTCGACTGCATGAGCAGAAACTTCAAAAATTCATAACTTTAGAACGGATTGTCCAATTTTCCTCAAACTCTCACTGATGTGTTCTACTATTGTTGCTGCATTCACTCAACCCACATGCTATAAAGGTGACAAATCTTTGTCTGGCGACTTTTTTGTTGATCAATAATACCAACCCTGATGGAAATCTCTTCAAATTCATAAGTTCTGAAGTCTCCTTTAAGTTTAACCAAAATCTATATATGTAGTTGCCATGGCAACATACCACTTAACACTAATGAAAAGTATTTCAAACCTCTATACATCCCGTTGATCAGTTGTACCTATTCAAATGGAATCTCTTCCAAACTGGAAAATAGCCTCCTGTAACTAACTTCAATTAAAAACCCTAGTTTTGGGTTGCCATGGCAACGCACAAATCAACAATTATATTTGACCCCTGGTTTATACTCTTGGTACCTTCTATACAACGTTCATATCAAATTTTGTGAAAATTGAATCTTCCTACCTGGAGAAATAAACAAAAACATGATTTTTAGAAAAAGTTCATTGACCTTTGACCTTTGACCTTTGGAAATTTCACCCCAAATTCAATCAAAATATTTTACTTGTTCTCAATATTCTTCCTGCCAAGTTTTATCCAGATTGGATATTCCTGACCTGAGAAATAGCCAAAAAACCTATTTCACAAATAAAGGTCATTGACCTTTGACCTCTAACCTCCTTCCCAGCATCAATTTTCTTGGAGCACCCTATTTTTTGAGAAGGTACATCATGAAGTACCTTTGGTGAAAAAATCATGCTTTTGTCCGCCGTGTCACGATAATTTCACTAAGCCACCCCACTAATAGGGTTCTACTGCTACAAAAGAAGGCTCTTCGCATTATTTGTAATACCATTCCATATTCTCATACAGATCATTTGTTCTTTGATAATAAGATTCTGAAAATTACAGATTTGTTTTTATTACAAATGGGGCAATTTATGTACACTTATAATAATAATTGTCTCCAGTTAATTTTTAACTCTATGTTTATGCGTAATAGGACATACTATAGATATCCAACTAGACAGTCAAATGAATTTCATTTACCTCTGTTGAGAACCTTGCTAGCTCAGCAGACTTTTATTTATGTAGGTCCTAAATTCTGGAACTCCCTTCCCTTGGATATAAAAAATGCACCTTCGTTAAATTCTTTTCAAAAGAGATTGAAAATGTTTCTTTTGAAGTTTTATAATATAACCGAATGAATTTAATTTTGTAGGCACGTCATTGTCCTCTCTTCTTTCACTATAGGCTGCGTTCTCTTTGAGGCATAGATATTTTTTACTGCGTGCTAGTATTCCATACGCGCTCTAGTCCCACAGTTACAAACTCTACCGCTGGAAAGCACCTCGACAATGTATCACTTTCGAAGACGCTTGGCTAATTGTCTCTGTGGGCTTTCGCCCTCGGTGATTGCATCAAAATTATTGAGGATTTTCTTTCTTTCTCTCCCTCTCTCTCTCTCTCCCTCTTTCCCCTCTTTTTTGTTTCCTCTTTTCTCACATTTGCTTTTTTTTTTCTCTCTATTCCCGACTTTCCCAGTTTCCCGCACTCTTTGTAGTTGTAAGCTTTTCACCCCCTTTATTTCCCCTTTTCCAGAGGTACCCACGTGATACAAGCCTGGTCTTTTGAGTGGGTACCTCCACTTTTTTTTTTCGCAGAGGGTATAATAGAATGTATGTATCTTTTTTGTACTGATTATGTCGATATGAACATGTTGTTAATCCTGTCTGGTTATGTATTGTTACTCCCATGTCAAACTCATAATATTGTTTCTTGTACATTCTGTTGGAAAGAAAAAGTGAAAATAAAGTTTGAATTGAATTGAACTGAATTGAATTGAATTATATAGAGCAGGTTGTTTGTCAAATTTATGTCATTTGTAAGTGACTTCTCCATTATTTGTGAAGATCTTTGAATTGCGTATGTCATTCATTATCAAGTAAGACAGTGCATAGTGGTTGTAAAAAAGCTAGACTGTTTCGTAGACCCCGTCTTTTGTCTGCTTTTCATTAACTTCTATCCTCTTCCATCTGAATGAGAAAGTCAATCCATTGTAAATATCATCTTTTCCCCTTTTTTTGCAGTACATCACAACCTATGTTTCGCTAGAGTCGTATGTAAATAGGGAAGGGAAAATGATAGCTGTAAGATTTCGAAATACGATTAATCTGACATTTGTCAGGGACCATCTTCGGGCAATCCCCCCCCCCCCCCCCCCCCCCCGGCTAAATACTGGCTAGCGGTGAGCTGAGAGCAATTCCAAAAGTGTAACTGCTTAGTGTGACGATACGCCATGTCTGGAAATGCCAAACTATTTATCAGATTGTAGGCTACCTCCATCTTTTTTTATTTATCTTCGCCATGTTCCTTCTACTCGTTATTACGGCAGGTTGGTATTCCTCCACACAAGTCAATAGATTGTGTTTGTCAATGCAATACGTCCAGGCTCAGCTATGATAATGACCAACACAATGTCTGGAAGTCACGTTTGACTCAGTTTCCTCATCTTTTATTTTTTTTTTCTCTCTTTCACTGTTTGATAATAACTGTTTGATTTACCAAAAACAGTTAGTACTGATTTATGTAAGGTCGGCTCTCTTTATTCGTTAACAAAGCTCACCATCTGGTTGACCTGCCGTGATATTAATGGAGTGCATTTATTGTTTCCAGGGACCGGAATTGCCCTGGATAACGGTTTTTGTTTTGTTTCTTTGGATTTCACTTTTCCAAACTCTGAAACAAAGGTATACGTGGGAGATTGCCATGGCGGTGTCACTCCATTGATTTGAGGCTATGGTTCCATGCTCCATTGATCAGTGTATTGTCTGATAGAAAGAACACGTTGTTTGTTAAATTTAAATTGTTTGTAAATGACTTCTCCATTATTTATGAAGGTCTTTAAATTGCCCATATCATTAACTATCAATTAAGACAGTGCGTTGTGGTTATAGCAAAGCTCGACTGTTTCGTTGACCCCTTTCCTGTGTCTGCTCATTAAACTCTATCCGCTTTCTTCTGAATATGAAAGTCACTTTATTCTGCACTTTATCTCGTTGATTTTATTTCCAACACATCACAACCTATGTGTCGCTAGTGTCGTATGGAAGGGAAATTATAGCACTAGGTGTTCTGAACACAATATTAATGATGTAGGCTATGTCAGGGAGCGTATCCATTCTATACCCAGAGGGCTATTACCTCCCGGCTAAATACTGGATAGTGGAAAGCTTAAAGTAAAGATCAAGGTCCGGGTTTGGTTTAGGGTTAGCAGTTTTGGTTAGGGTAAGGATTAAGTTAAGGCTAAGAATTGGGGCAAGGATTAAGATTAGGATTACAATTAGTATTAGAGCCAGGGCACTGTCCGGGGTAATTCCCCAGGGAGTAAAGTAAAGGCAGCCTTTCTTGTTCATGATTCAAAGATTAACCTAAGTCCATCACATAAAATGGCCTCTCCACAATTAGTGTAGATGTCCATTGCCATAATATATATGTTCTAATTTGTATGTATACAGTTGCCTTACCATCACAGTTAGATAGAATATTATTGGACAAATCAAAAACATAACTTAGATTATGAAGTTTTCAAAGTTTACTCGAAATGGCTTTCCTTGGACTTGGGTCGTTCTTATGTTTAGATACAGTACTCTCCGCATATCGGGTAGGCTCGAGCAGAGCGTTTCTTACCCGATTAAACAGAGTACCCGATTAACAGAAAAACACGTCTCATGATTGACACACACAATGTGTAGGCCTATGTACATGCACTGTACACTGCACCAAACACCTACGCTGTATACTTAACATGCGTGCTTACACCGCACATGATACAGTGTACATACCTTACACTTGCTCAGTCACGAGCAACAATTTACACTCTTTTTATGGACACATATGTCTTCAGAAAACATTGTCGTTTGACTATAGACTACTCGCTAACATGCAGGCGTTTTCCAAAATGAACACGTCTCTCAGATTACTTTTCAAGAATTGAGGGGGAAAAGGAAAATTATGGAGTATTGTCAATGTTGTTGCGGAGCGCAAGTGTGTTCACCTCCTGTCTGTCTATGCAATTGTGAGTTCCAGCTTCATGTGTAATGTTGGTTTGCGTGTGACAAGTCGGTACTTGAACATTGTGTTTTCATGTTTAATCATTCCCCAAATGATTGGTCTTCTTTGCAAATTAAGCCGAGAATGCGATTAGCCGTGACCAAATTTGACATTCATGGTTTCCTAATGTGTTTTAGCTGTGATGAAATGTGGGTTAAATTAGATAAGAAGAAAATTGCTTACCCATTTATGCAGAGAGGCAACCCGATTATCGAGTAATTTTAATGTGCATTGAAACTGATTTTGACATTACTACCCAATTAAACAGAGTACCCATTTAAGCGATACCTGATTACGTGGAGAGTACTGTACTCAATCACTAGAGGCAAAAGCATGTTGTGTTGACTTTTACAGGCAGCAGTTGTTTATCTTCATTATGGTTGCTTTCATATAACTTTTTTGCTTCTTCCATTTACAGCAATTAACTGCTTAGGGTGACTATACGAAATGTCTGGAAATGCCAAACTATTTGTCAGAATGTAGGCCTCTTCCATACTTTCCTTTTTAATCTTCGCCATGTTCTTTCTACTCGTTATTACGGCAGGTTGGTATTTTCCACAAGTTAGATTGTGTTTGTTCATGCCATACGCACATGCTATACGTACATGACCAACACAAGTTCAGGAAATCACGTTTTGCTCGGTTTCCTTATCTTTTATTTTTCATTGTCTCTTTCACTGTTTGTTCATAATTGTTTGATTTACCATATCAGTGACTATATTTAGTACTGATTTATGTGATGTCGAATATCTTTATTCCTTTAATAACAAAGCTCACCCTCTGAATCAACTACCGTGACATTCATTGGTAGGGTGCATTGATTGTTTCCAGAGACCGAAATTGCCCTGGATAACGATTTTTCTTTAGTTTCTTTTGATTTCATCTGCCGAAATTCCTAGACAAAGGGATACGTGAGAGATTTTTTTTTTATTTTTTTTTTTTTTGCCATGACGGTTCACTCCACTGATTTGAGGCTACGAGCTTCATACTCTTTGATCACAATCGACTAGTGTATTGCCTGATACACAGAGCAGGTTGTTTGCCAAATTTACGTTGAGTGTATAAACTTCTCCATTCTTTAAGGTCATGGTGAGGGCATTTATTGTCAAGTCCGACAGTGCACTGTGCCCATAGAAAAGCTAGACTGTTTTGTGACCTCACCCCTTGTCTGCTTTTCATATTTTCTATCGTCTTCATCTGAATATGAATGTCAAATCACTCTGCACATCCAATAGTGTAACATGTAGTGTTTCTTGGCATCATGTTGTGTTTATTTCCAGCACATTACAACTTTGTTTTGCCAGTGCCGTGTGCAAATATGGCAGGGAAAATTGTGAACTAGCACCACAAAACCAACAAAACGTCATCAGACGTGTATTTTAGTTAAAGGGCAGATGTTGAAAGAGTGGATTGTGAGCTTTAAAAAGATGTAAAATTGAATTCAAATGGACTCTCCTGACGTATCTAAATATTGGAAAGAAAGCATACACTCTAGAAAGGCTCTATAATAAAGGGGTTTATTTAAGCGCTTAATCCTTAGATACCGTGCTGGCTGAGCGATGAATGGGACAAAAAACATGATGTAAACCGCCGTAGTAACAACAATGAATTCATTATCAAATTAACTTGAAATCGAGCATGTCCAATTACAAAATTTTGTCCATGAAAAATACAAACTTTCAAGGTGGTAGCACTATCTATTCAAAAGTTATTCGAGTTGAAGTGAAGGGAGTGCAAAGGATTTTTTTAAAAAGGAAAAGGTACCTCTAAAGTTGTATCTAATTGCATTACACTACAAAAAGGGGTTGTAGAAAAACTGCTTAAAGATAATAAAAAGTTTTGGTACCTCAAAAGTGTCCTTGAATTTCCTTGTCTTAGTTTGTGTTTCGGGTTAAAGTACCTTTCATATAACTAACACTGTGAGACTTACTCGCCCCAAAGTGTTCTCATGTCTTAGTAATCATGCAATTAACTGCGACCAGCAGCCCCATACGCATAGCGACCAGCAGTCCCATACGCATAGCGTAATCGGGCTTCGCATTGTAGCATTCAGGATCATGACAGATTTAGTATCGCAGGGTAAATGTCAACTTAAAATCCCATAAATTCTTCAATTTGAAGACTTACCAATTAAGTTGAAGTATTGAAAACAGGCTTCGGGCAACGTTTGGTTCTGCCTATAGTCCCTTTCTGTTCGAATTGATGACTGAATGTGACTCGGTCGACAGGACCTTAGGAGAGCTACATACAGTACACTGAATACTACAGCTAGTGCATGCGAACACATTACATGCAGCCCGCACACAAATGTCAAATCCATGAACGGATAAGATGTTTGTGTGCGCATGCGCTGGCCATGGTATCCAGTGTATGTAGCTCTCCCAAGGTCCTCTCGACCGAGTCACATTCAGTCATCAATTCGAACAGAAAGGGACTATTGACAGAACCAAACGTTGTTCGAAGCCTGTTTTCAATACTTCAACTTAATTGGTAAGTCTTCAAATCGAAGAAATTTTTGGATTTTAAGTTGACATTTACCCGCGATACTAATTCTGTCATGATCCTGAATGCTACAATGCGAAGCCCCATTACGCTATGCGTATGGGGCTGCTGGTCGCAGTTAGCTATGCGTACAATGGGCTGCACGCTGCTGGTCGCAGTCAGTGGTTTCGTACAATATTTATCGACGCTGTACAGCGTTGGCTCAGGTACGAAACCATTATTGCATGATTACTAAGACATGAGAGCACTTTGGGGCGAGTAATTCTCACAGACAACGTACTTTAACCTGAAACACAAACCAAGACAAGGAAATTCAGGGAAGCTTTTTAGGTACCAAAACTTTTTATTATCTTTAAAACATACCTTCCAATTCGTTTTATGACCCCAAACTTAAGCATATGTACCGACGGATAGGACCGTGCGCCGCGTGATACAACAATGGTCATTTTTTTTTTTTTGCAATATTCAGGCTCAAAAGTTAAAGGTATAATCTGCTAACATCATGCAGATAAGATGAAAAAGAACATAAGAAGTATACTTTTAAGTTAGCTATACAAAAACATATATTACGCCATATTCCAAACTTTTTTATGCACGTACACCAATCCCAGTAGGTGACTATAAAAGCAATACACAGCAACCCACCACATTCAGCTAAGAGTGAGAGATGGAGACCGAGAGACCTGAGTGGATAAAAAAGACAAACACAATCGTTTTGATTTGTATGCCTTATGACATAGCAGCTCGAGAACTATCGATAACTGCATTTGAATAAGAAGAAAAGGAACAAGAAGATGATGAAGAAGAAGAAGAGAAACATCATTACGAACACGAGGAAAGTACAAAAACATACACAAGAATCTTCCTTAAGCTACCTATCGTAACATTTTGATACGATAACTAGTACACCCAGGCCGGCGGGACCTTTGAGCACATGTATCCCCCTATAACCCTTCCCCCCCTCCTCCGGGCCCCATACCCCATTTTTATATTTTTGGTGTTTGATTCATTGTAAGGTAGTAGTCACGGGGTGAACAATGAAATCCGATTAGACGCTGAGGCTGACGGCATACCACATTATACAAACAATATGACATTGCATCATGGTAAAATCGGAACACTGAGGGCGCCGTCACTACAAACTGTTTCATGTAATACTGATCCAATGAGAATTGCCGGCGGTAGAGCGCTCACAAGAGAATTTCAGCGGAGGACGCGACGAGGCCATATCCATAGTTTATCTCCCGACCTTTGTTTGGAGGAAATAGTATTGTACAATTATGCTTTGATCTCGACACGATTAAAATTTTGATAATTCACTGTTCTTCAAACTCTACAAAAAACTCCAGGAGCATGCAGCTCATTCATTCATTCATTCATTCATTCATTTTTAATTTCATTTCCGGCCAAACCATATAAAATGACATTGCATATACACAAAGTCAGTACAAAGTAACTTTTACATGTCCAAATGAAATTTAAATACACGTCATTTGTTTACATGAAACAAAAAACATATTTTGGTAGAAGAAGTACAAGGACAAAATGTGACTGAATCATAACAAAGAAAAGGTCGGAAATGGAGGGGACTGCTAAAAAGCCAAGCTTGTAGAATGCAGTCCTCTCGGAGTCGCTTTATAATAGTAATACACGAGACATTTTAACATAATCCACGGGAACCAGAACACAAAACGAGTACGCACTCAAACGCACATACATATAACACAGTAACAAAGCAGCTCTCTTACATACACGTGGAAAGGATAAAAAGGAGATAGAAAGGGACAGGAAGACAGATGGAAGGGCAAAGGAGAAGAGTATTGTGGGTCGATGCAGGACACAGGAAGTTGTTTTCATATGAATGATATAACATAATGGTTATGAAATAAAGTAAACAAAATAAAGGCGTTAGCAGCAAGAGAAATCAGTTAGGAGCTTTCAGAATGCAAATCCCAGTAATATAAGAATTAATAAGCATTTTCTTTAATTTTAAAGTAAAAGTGTTGAAACTTAGAGATTCTTTTATACTGCTGTCAAGGGAATTCCAGAGTTTAGGTCCAGCGAAGGAGAATATAAACTTTGCAAAAATTGTCCTAAACAGTGGTAAATGGAATTCATTGGTTTGTCTAGTGGGGTATGAATGTACAGTTTTATTTTGGATAAACATAGAGTCAAACACCAAAGGAAGGGAGTGATTTATTAATTTGTACATAAACTGACCTAAATTCAAACAATATAAATCCTTAATTTTTAAAATATTATTTTGATGAAACAAGTCATTAGTATGACATCTCCACGATTCTCTACAAATGATACGAAGAGCTTTTTTCTGCAATAATAATATTCTTTCTAAATATGAGGAGTAAGTGTTGCCCCAGGCGAGAATGCCATAGTTCAGATAGGGTAAGATCAAAGATGAATATAACATTAACAAAACATTTTTCGGAAAATAGAATTTAACTTTATTGATAACACCCACATTTCTAGAAATTGTGCGGCAAATTGAATCGATATGCAAATTCCAGGTGAGCTTATTATCAAGAGTCAAACCTAAAAATTTAATTGAGGAAACTTCTTCAATGGCTATATTGTCTAAATAAATATTCTGAGATAACTTTTCTAAAGAATTACTGAAAAGCATACATTTAGTTTTTTGAAGATTAATTGACAATTTGTTAGCTCTAGTCCAATAAAGTAACTTTTTTATCTCGATGTTCATAGTATCGATCAAATACACTGGATCAGAGCTAGAAAGGAACACATTTGTATCATCAGCAAATAATAAAAAGGAAAGAATACTTGATGAATTTATGATATCATTGATGTAAACCACAAATAAAAGTGGTCCAAGTAAACTTCCTTGCGGTAGACCACAAGTGATATCATGCATAGCAGATTTGTGACCATTAATATAAACAAATTGTTTGCGATTGGTAAGGTAACTCCTGAACCACTCCAAGGCCATGCCACGAATACCATAATGAGATAATTTGTAAAGGAGTATTTTGTGGTCAATGGTATCGAAGGCCTTGGAGAAGTCCAGGAACACACCTATAGTATGATGATAATTATCAATGGCTTTGGAGACTTTGTCTAGGAAAGTGAGAACTACATGGGATGTGTTGTGTTGTTGCCGGAAACCAAATTGATTATTTGAAATAATCTTGTGCTTATTGAGAAAATCCAAGAGTCTAAAATGTACAACTTTTTCTAATAATTTAGAGATAATGGATAACAAAGATATTGGTCTATAATTACTGATGTCTTCCCTATCCCCTTTCTTAAAAATTGGAATAACCTTAGATACTTTCATTTCCTCGGGGACAACACCATTACTTAAAGACAAATTAAACACATGAACCAAAGGATCCACAATGCAGTTTATAATGTGTTTTAAAAGAACATTATCAATATTATCATAACCAACACTTTTTTTACTCTTTAAATTCTGAACTATATCAATTAGTTCATTCCGGTGAGTGGGAGCAAAAAAACAGGAGCTAGAATTGGGCGTATGTACAAAATCGACAAACAACTTTTGGGACTTGGGAATCTTTCTAGCAAAACTATTTCCTATTTGTGAAAAATATTGATTGAAAACATCAGCTATAGACCTGGGGTCAAAAATAATAAGATCATTATGTTTGATTGTAGTAATACGGGATGTTGGTTTGTTTCTATTAATGGCAGAATCAATAACTTTCCAAGTATTTTGGATATCATGTTTAAAATAACATATCTGGTCACTGAAATATTTTCGCTTTGCACAACGCAAACTTTGAGTGAGAACATTCTTATATGAAATATATTTATGACGAGATTCCTCAGTGTGTTTAATTTTATCGGCATAATACAAATTATTTTTTCGGTTAATTGACCGCAGCAAAGACTTCGATATCCACGGAAGTCTCGGGGATCTTTTATAATTGCTATTATTTTTCTTAACTAAAGGAACATGCTCGTCTAAAAGTGAATTCAATTTTCTCATGAATAAATCATAAGCATTATTTGGGTCCTCAGCATCATATACCTCAGACCAATCTACTTCATTAAGGCCATTTTGCAACCTAGCTACATTATCGGGGGTAATCTTTCGAAAATACATTGCAGAGGAATTCAGATTACGTTTGCGATTATAAGGAATATGGGTAAATATGGGGTAATGGTCGGACAAATCTGATAAAACAATGCCAGAAAAGGGTAAGGGGTTAATATTGCAAAATATGTTGTCAATTAGAGTTGCTGAGTGATCAGTTACTCGAGTTGGCTTTGTTGTAAGGGGTAAAAAGGATGAGGACATCATAATATCTAATAAATTCTGAGCTGAGTTTAATGTCTGAAACTTAGATAAATCTATGTTAAAATCTCCCATGATATAACAATCTTTATTGTTGAAAAATGGACTTTGCAGTAATGATTGCAAATAACTAAAAAAACCTTGCATCTCATCTTTGTTCGTGTCGATTACGTTTTCTCTGAGCTAAAATTTCCTTTCGGGAAATTCCAAGATCAGCCTGTCTCGTCAAAAGACGTCTTCGGAAAACAAAATTCAGGGATTCCGTTGAAAATAATAGAACTACCTCTGGTCGCATGAACAATATTGTCCTATGTGTCAATGTAAGTTGAAATCACGATGATCTCATTTTTTTGTATGTTGCCTTTTTTCTTCTTTGTTTGTGTGTATGAAGTATGCTAGTTTCAGTATTTGATGATTATTGCCAGAGTATAAAAATTAAGTAATGTAAGTTAATATAGAGTTTGTTGTTATGTTGAATGATAATTATGTAAGATTATGTTTTGATATATTTATGATAATATGTGTAAGGCGCTTTGTATTAAGCGCGGTAAAAATGCTTATTATTATTACTATTCTTATTATCATTATTATTATTATCACTATTTTTATTATTATTATTATCATTAGTATTATAATGAGCGGATATTATATAATACAAAAACAAATAAATAAAACATATTTCATCTTCGGCTGGAGTAATGATCTCTTGAACTGCATGAAAAAGACAATCAGACACACACACACAAAGGTAAAAGATTGTAGTGAGCCACAGAGAGGAGAGAGAGAAAGATAGAGAGAGAGAAAAAAAAAGTCTAATATGTAACTCAATCCACTGAGAATGTTACCATAAGAAATTGAAGAAAAAAAAGCAAAAACAAAAACAAGTGAACATACACTCGTTTCTTATTCGCGCTCTTTGTCTCCGTAGCCAAAACCTTGCATATTGTGGTTTTGGTCGAGTTGTGGATTCATGTTTTACCTTTTTGCGAAATAGTCACAAAAAACACGTACATGCCATATATATATATATATATATATATATATATATATATTATAAAAAGATAAGTAACAAAGCTGCAACAAAGTTCATGCTGTATTCACCAACGGTTTATTTCTTCACACAAATTTTCGGGCGTCTCGCCGCCCTTTCTCAAGTGTTGATACTGAGAGAACAATAACAAAATTAAGCCATAACAATATATTGCAACCGTGTTACTAAGGATGCGCGCTTTAACGCATCCATGCTAGGCATCCTAACACCCAGCGCGCATCCTGGCAACAGTACAATGTTACGTCATAATGAAATTACAATGAGTATAAAGCATACATGAAAAAACTTGGCACGACTGATACAGAAGTAATTCCTCTGAATACGCAGCTGCGGTGGTAATGTAAAAGCAGTGCATTATTTCTTTCAAAATTCAACATACACATAAATTAACTTTAATTCTAGTGTATAGATAATCTTTACATAATCTGAAATTATCATGATCAATATAAACATTCGATTTTTTTAAATCAAACTGAATCGTCACACTGATGGTTATGCAAAATATGTGCAAGCAGTTTACCATTCCTTTCAAACTTCAGCATACATATACATTAACTTCCAAATTCTGGTGAGTAGATAGTCTTTAAATAATCTGAGACTATAGCATGAATATGAAATACGTGAAAAATCATATTTTTCTTCTTTTGATTAAATAGATACGTCACAATACGTCTCGGAGTGGAAAAAAGACTGGTTCCAAGAAATGGTTAAAAGGAGCGTCAGCATTATATCACTCAAGCAATATAATGATAAGATCTATTGCAGCGGGGTAAACGGGAGAACATACAACAATAAGCGGCGCACCTACTTGTAAAAAGTGTAGTTCGTGAGCCATGATAGATCTATGTTCATGCCCTGTCCCTGGAAGCTTCGTGTGCGGATGATTGTTTTTAGTTCTTTCACGTGTCTTTCTTCAAATGCTTCCATGTCCTTGTATAAAATGCAACATTGCAGATCTGTTAGTGTGTGATTTGGTTTGTTGAAGTGTTGTGCGACTGGATGTTGTGTTTGACTTCTAATGATTGTGCTTTTGTGATTGTTGAAACGTTGTCTAAAATTTGTTGTTTCTCCGATGTAGACAGCCAGGGGACATTGCTTGCATGTAAGGCTGTATACTACATTCTTGCTGTTGCAGTCCCCTGACGTCGGATGGAGGGTGTGGCCGGAGCCAAGTGTGATATCTGTATCTGTGATTAGGTGAGCGCATATTTGACATCGTTTGTTTATATTATATATATATATATATATATATATATATATATATATATACCGGGCGTCCCAAAAAAAGCGGAACGGTGGATTTTCAGTACCTTACGTTCTAAAAGTGATACATTTTTTTGGACATCATTAGAAAGAGCCTCTTCTGCAGAAGACATTGATACCAAAATCATTAAATTTGGTTCAGTACTTTTTATTCTACGCCAATTTCTGTAAATCTGCCCCCCCCCCCCCCCCCACGGAAAAAAAAAAACAGTAACTGACATTTTTATGAATTTGTACTTTTTTGGAAAAATGAATAGTTTACCCAATGCTCTTAAATGTGAATAAGTCAGTTTTGAAAAAAAAAAAATGAGATTGACCAAAAATGCAATTTTTTACTTTTGCAAAAAGCAGTAACTGTATCCAGTTGATTCAACTTTTCAAGTTTCCCCACGGAAGAAAGCAGTAACCAACAAAACCTACGGAAGAAAGCAGTAACTAACAATCTAGTCTTATAATTCAGACTCTATAATCCTGCCTGTACATTTTTTTTCCTGATACTTGTTTTTTCAAATTCTATCAATTTTCTAAAACAACATAAACAGCAGTTTCTTCATTAATTTAGGGGAGTAGATATAAAAAGATTGTTTCACCAGTTGCCCGCAGGGAGTCATTACTGTATAAGTGGTTTCTTTCGCGGTGGTTTTATTTTCGCGACGCGAAGGAAACCACTTACAGTATGACAAGTTGTAGAAAAAAAAAGTTTCTTTCTGGAGACTAGCAAAGCTAACATACTTAGCGCACTCAGAGTGCAGAATACGCGTACTGCATGCGCGCATAAATTTTGCAGCATGCCTACAACATGTCACACTGCTGCAGCAGTAACTGCAGAATTCATCACTACAGTCTAGTCATCACTTGCACAGTACAGTACAGTCTGAATGACAGTGCCACCATGCAGTCACACAGTGACTGAAAATTTTCTGCAGTCCAGGCATGCCTGCAAATCTATCATGAATTGCAGAGGAACCAATAAAATCAAGGTGAGCTGAAAATGTGAGTAGAAATTTTGAATGGAGATGAGCACTAGATCTACTCTAGTATTAATACACTAGTAAAGGTCTAGTCTAGATCATCAAACGCTGGGTCTACCGCGTACCAGACCACTCACTTCAATTACCTTTACTGTTATGTTACACAAAAGGCCATTCATTCCTAGATAGAGTAAAAGCGACAAGACCGAGTCTAGGTCTAACGTTAGGTCCTAGATCTTATAGATCTAGACTAACCAGAAAGTAGAAGAACTTTATAAGCTGGTGGTGGTAACAATTCTCCTCACTATGGCCATGTGACATGTGCAGTTACTGCTTTTTTCCATGGGGAAAACAGCAGAATCCTGGCCATCTGTAGACCGAGTGCAGTTACTGCTTTTTTCCATGGGGAAACTACCCAGAATCAAGGGTGAGTTACCGCAGTAACTAACATTTTCCTAAATATCATTTAAAAAATAACGGAAACACAATTTTTTTTTTAGGTTTTGTTAGACAACTAGGTATGGTGCATAATCATACCACAAAATTATTTTTGAATGTTTCTGTGTTTTTAAAGAATCTGCAAAAAACACAAAATCGCATTTATCTCAGCTCAGCAGATATGCAGTTACTTCAGTACCGCTTTCTTCCGTGGGGAGGCAGATTTTAAGTGCAGTCATTTTCAAATTTCGCCGGATTTTTGCGACTTATGAGATAATAATTTTAGGGCGACGCGCGATCCATACGGTAAATATTATGTAAGCTCGGTGATCCATATCAACAAAAGATACAGCTTTCACATTGGGCACGGGCCAGGAAAAAAACAGTGTGTGTGTGTGTGTGTGTGTGTGTGTGCGCGCTCCCAATTCAAACGTTAGTATCTTCTGTTGATATGGATCAACGAGTTTACACAATTCACCGTATGGAACGCGTGTTGCACCCAAATTATTATCTCACAAGTCGCAAAAAATTGAAAGAGACTGCATTTACAATAATTGGCGTAGAATAAAAAGTACTGAAGCAAATTCAATGATTTTGGTATCATGGTCTTTTGCGGAAGATGCTCTTTCTAATGATGGCAAAAAATATTTCACTTTCAGAACGAAATGTACAGAAAATCTACCGTTCCACTTTTTTGGGGACACCCGGTATAGAACATATATATATATATATATGTATATATATATATATATATTGTCATGCACCAACAGAACACCTGTTGGTGCATGGTCATGTTTTACCTTTTTGCGAAATAGTTACAAAAAAAAACACGTACATGCTTTATATATGTATATAATCACGTGACCGTGCACCTCAAAACGAACATAAAGTCGCACACACTGATTTTGCATGAGGACTGAAAATAAGTGAAATGGGTCAACCTAGTCGAACTTGACTTTTTCATATTTTCTGAAAGAGCGGGTCTTCTTTTACATTATGCTAAAATTTGGTATCATATAACGGGCAGGAAGGTGTGTTCTTTTAGCAGTTTATTTGGTACATTTTTGGTAGAGTAGTGTGATTAGGTGTGTTTTTAGAATCCCTTTTTCATTTCTGAAAAACCTTATCCACACTCTTCAATTTCAACTCTAATAACTTTTGAAAGGATAGTGCTACTGCTTTTAAAGTTGGCATTAATTATGGACAGAATGTATTAAAGGGACACAGTCCTCACGAAATTAAAAAAAAAATATGTTGTTGTTGGTACCTCCAATGAACTACTTTCACCAAAAACAAACTTTAAAATCACCAAATAAGCTCGTACATTTTGGTTGAAAAAGTGTGACTCTGCATGGTGAATATGCTAATGAGCAAGTCTTGGCGGAGAGTCATACGTCGTCGATGCACAACTCTTCCCAGCCGTGTTCTGCTCGTTATCCGTACGCTCCCTAGTTTACCCGGATGCATGAAGACGTCGGTGGCTACTCCGACTCGTATTTGACATTGTTTCTACGTTGTGTGTGTGTGTGTGTGTGTGTGTATGTATTGTGTATTATATTCGCACGTGTGGACGGTACAACTAGATGATAGATCTACGGTAGATACGCGTACGCACCCCGTACGCGGTTTTGCCCTTCGCACTTTTCCAGTCTCAAGCGCAGCTGCAGCCCTACCTGTCGCCGCTCATGCATGTTCTATAGCACGTACAGAGTGTACATATTTGTAGGTAGAAACGATTCCACACAGGCCTGCTAGTACACTACAGGGGCGACCGCATTCAGCGTCGTCTGGTCAGGCTATCTTACATCAGTAGTTTTGCTCGAATCGTGCAGAAAATTTCCCAGGAAAATCCTTTTTTCCGTCCCAGACCAACAAAAGTATCGTGAAAGGTGAGCTGTATGGCTGGGAAATATCGGTACAACGATGCCGAACATAAGAAACTCAGGGCCTACAAAATCTCGAAATCGTGTTGTGACCTACCTGTGCGTGGACAATTTGTGAAGCGATGTTTCTACGTGGACCGGCAGGCTGTGGCCCTCGGTTATAAACCGAGAAAACTCCTGAAACCAGATGCAATCCTGACCATTTGCTCACATGAGTTATAAAACAGAAACACCTCGAGCATCGACTTCGAAGAGAACCGAGGGAAAAAAAAGCGTAGAGAGGTAAGGAAAGTGGCTAGCTATGTTTAATTTACCGTGGGCCTGCAGCCGGGGTTGGACTGCAGTACAGTGCCACTGAGCTAGCTGCTGCCAGTGCCGACTGGACATGCACGGCAAAGTGGAGCGAAATCATATCCCTACGACCCCCTGTGTTTACCCTTCCCGGCTCACGTCATAATTTTTTTTTTTTTTTTTTTTTTTTTTTTTTAGGAAAGGCGATTATCTGACTACTTACAGAAATATTGAGATACAAACAATATTTTCTTTGAAGAATTCGACTCTCTCATGCACAGGTTATCTTCGGTTTGAATGCCAAAATCGACTGGACGGAGTCGAGTGTATACTGTGTATGTATACATTGGTATGGTAAGGATTTGCGCGCGAGAGTGGTTTCTACGCTATGAAGTATGCAACACGGACGGAAGCTAGAAAACGACCGTGCCTATTTGATGTCAAGTTCATGGTATATTTGGTTTAAAAATACATATAAATTTATGTTTACAATATTAAGTTTTCGTAAATTATATATATCTAAGCTTGAAATATTTTGTTTGAAATTATAAAACCACAAACTTTCACATTATATGATAAAATTGCAACTAATCATTTGAACACTTAAATTAGTTTTTAGAGGCACGGCTGTCAACTTGGTGAGTAGGGCATGCACTACGTAGCATCTTTTTGCCGGCTCTTTCACGATCACTTGCAGGAATTATTTTTCAAAAATCGCGTACGGAGACAATTTTTGATGTCCAAGCGTATAAATTGGTGAAAGTTTATATTTTTTACTCTTCTTAATTATCAGTACAGTGAAAATCTCAGGACTGCTTCCCTTTAATGAGGCATGCTTAATTTAAGTTTAATCTGATAATCCCTTATTGTTGTTACTCTGGTGGTTTACTTCCTGTTTTTTGTCCCATTCATCGCACAGCCAGCACGGTTTGGTAAAGATTAAGCGCTTGAATAAACACTGTACTTCAGAGCTTCTTTTCTCAGTTCACACTTTTCCTGAGTTTGTGCTTTGTTTTTAATATTTAGATATGTTAGGAGAGTCCATTTGATTTGAATTATACATCATTTTAAAGCTTAAAGTCTGCTCTTTCAGAATATGGTCTGAACTAAAAATTCATGTCTTGCGACGTTTTGTTTGTTTTTTAGGTGCAGGGTCACACACATATATATATGTATGGGCATTTCCACGGTAACTCACGTTACATTCTGAACTCAAAATTAGGTTGTTGAGATCAATATCCTTAAAACCTAATTAGTGATATGAGTTACTATATGTGAATGAGTATCATGCACCTCCATCCTACCTCACAGCAACATTACATCCACAGACTCTTATGAGAACTATGAGAAAAAACACTACAAATGTCGGTAACTCACGTTACATAATTTGGACATGCAAAAATTTGGCATGTCTTATATTCAAAAGTTTCCTCAAACAAGAAACAGAGAGACTTTAAAGTCTATTGTGTCAAAGTCATGGACTAACAACATACATCACCGAGTATGGTAAAAATTCAAATTGTCTTACATTCTCCAGGTATTGTCATGTGAAGCGGTAACTCACGTTACGGTAACTCACGTTACAGTTTGTCCACATGATCACAAGACGATTTTTTTGTCTTAATAATCCAAAGAAAACTTACCAAGACAACTTTTTTTCACAAACAAACTCCATGAATAAAGAATCTAAATTGATTTGAACATTGATCTGACAGTAATTAATCCCATTTTATCCATGAGATTACCAAAGGGCAGGAAACTTTACATTTAGAATACCAACTTGAAGATAAATTTCATTTTTAATTGAGTCGTTTTCCAAGCTTTCATTTGTACTGAGACAAAAATTGTATTCAACAAAATGATATGAAACAGAGTCTATTTCATTAAATTACACTCTTTTCCAGTAACAAATGCATCAGAAATTGAGGATTTAATTGAGAATTTGATTTGATTGTTTTTTTTTATTTTACTAGATTTAAATGGATTTCAGGCTATCTAGATAAAACAAGTCATCCATAAACTATTCCATTTAATACACTGAGTCACGAGACTAGAGACCTGTACATGTAGTCTGTGGAGAGTTTAAAGGTTCAGAAATGAAATATTTCAATAAATCTTTTAACTTTTAAACAATGCAATTTATATTCCAATTATTTGATAATTGTTTGAAGTACTCAATAATCAATTGCTTGTATGTTTGATTTGTTTACAAATTCTTATACGAAACTGGTACAGAAATTAGACTTGAATTACAGAAACTGCAGATAAATTTTAGTTATCTGCTACCAGGATTGATCAGTTTAATAAAACATGTTCATAAATGTTTTAGCCTTAAAACACAATGGCTTTGGTCTATGAAATGTCAAGTAGCCATTATTTAAATTGTATATACATGTAAAAAGTATATACCAGTATTTTCTAGAGTAATCAAGCAGACTGAAGCAGTAAATCCCAATGAAAAACATGAATAGTAGATATTTTGTGATCAGGAGGCTAACTATTAATATCACAAAATGTTCATAGTTTGCTTTGAGGCACATGACTGTCCAGCTCTTAAAGAAAATGTCTGATAATGAGGTTCACATTCAACAAGTTTTTGGTAATAGATCAGCATGTAAAGTAAATTATAGTAAACATGGAAAAGTTTCATTGTAGGATTTTGCAACAATATAGCTAAAACCTCAGAGTAGAATAGTATAAAATACATAAGCGTGTCAAATTCACAATGTTCAGTTCTCAAAAATCTCAGAAAAAACAGCAGGGAGCGAGCTCCAATCTTAAAATTCTGTTCATACATGTAAATGTTTCAGCCTCATAAACAATGGCTTTGGTCTATACAGGTAGGTATAAACTATGAAATGTCAAATAGTAATCACTTGAATTACAAAAACAAGAACTTTTCAAGAGTAATCATGCAGTGATTATCCCAATCAGGAGGCTATTAATAGTTATCACAAAATTTTGATAATTTGCTGGAACAAGGTCCATGCAGCTTTAGAAGAAATGTCTTTTAACAACTTTCGTAACAGATCAGTATACATGCACTGTAATATTAGATAGTAAATATGGAACAGTTTCTTTCAGAAGTTAACATGTGATGAACATGTGTAATTAATACATTGTACATGTAGACCAGTTGGTTTGGTGATAGAGAGAGACCAAGAGAATAACAATCTACTGGAAATAGAATCTTAATATAAGAGTTCAGTAATCATGTACTCATTGGTTACTTACAATCACAACCTTCATATCATTTCTTGGTATTAAACAAAAATCATGTCGGTAACTCACGTTACATTGTGGTAACTCACGTTACATGGTAACTCACGTTACAATTTTAAGACCTCTGTTATGAGAATTCGAAGCAAAGACTATAAGTCCCATCATATTTCTTGGATGTGTCCTGCATAGTTATTTGATAATCCAAAATACCATGTCTCAGTTGGGCATAGTAAAATTGCTAGGTTAAAAAGTTCATGTTTCGGTAACTCACGTTACAGCAGCTTCTCGAGCTATGTAGGAGCACGCTGGTGTCCGAAGTACATATCTTATATCGAGGTCTCCACTTTATTTTCTGTTAGATTAATATATTTTTGATTTGTAAAACCAAACAAAGTTTGATTTGAGCCTCAAATATAAAAAATAATCACAAAGAGTTAGGGATTTTTAGGTCAAAAAATGCTTTCTGGCTTCAAAAGGTATAAAAATGCACAAAAGGGAACTTTTCTTAAAGGTAAAGTTGGTTTCACACACTTGAAACTATGGCTAACAAAGTAAGATTATCAGTTGTCCTGAAATATGCAGGTAAAATTTTGGTGGTCATGTCGCACAACTCACGGAAACGCCCATGTATACATAGTGTCATGCACCAACAGAACACCTGTCATGCACAGACAAAATATCTGTCATACACCGACAAAAAATGCTTGAATCAGCACTGAATGACTGCAGCTGCTCACGCCATGTCTGCCAACTTCAACTGTCGTGTCCCGGATGGACACTTTTATTCCACCCCCCCCCCCCCCCCTGGTTTCACCAAGGAGGGAGTTTCACACTGCTGTTCACCATCACACCTCCCCCCCCCCCCCAACAAGAGAAAGTTATGAATGCAACTTTTCGACTATAAACACCTTCGTTGTAAGGCTCACTCCACTTATAATTACTGATTTTGAGCCTTATCAGAATCAGTTAAACCCGGCATCAATTGTCCACTTTTAGAACAATATATGAAAACTTGACAAGCCCCCTAAAAAACATGTAAATACATACAATAATTACGCAATGTGTCTACAGTAATACACATGTGAAACTGTTTTCAACGGGTGCCCATACGGGTGCACATAATTCGAAAGATTACACCAGGTGTAATCAATCATTGCTCCAGTAGCATCAATATTTTGACTGAGACTGTGCTTTCTGGTAGTCTCGACTGTAATTACATCCTCACATACTTGACCAATAAACCTACATAACTTCAAACATGTACATGCATAGTATTTTTTGAAACACATACACTGCATCTTTAAATGTGAAAAAAAAATACATTTCCATAATGAAATTGTGCAGACTGTTGCAATGATATATCTGTTTCTCCAATACAAACTTTTACTGGAGTTTCACTGAATGAAGTAACATCACGCATCTCTTGATTATAACAAAATCCTATTTAAACACTATGACACAGTATACATCTACTCTATATACTTCCTAATAAATCATATACTCATGTCAACTCTGCGTTATAAGTTAGCCAAAACAACAACAAAAATTTAACCACCGGAAATTTCTTTTTGTCCCTTCACACATATGTACGTATTGTCACTCGTTAAGGTGTTAGAATATTATGTGCAAACTCTGGAAAATATCGAGATCATACTCGACACACAAATGTGACTCTGTCACTCTGTAACGAAATACATATACAGGTTATTAATTTACAAAAGTGACATTATATCTTGGCTTCTTTATGCCTCACTGTTACTCAACACTTTTTCATGTATACAAAACAACACAGATTCTTTTCTTTTAGCACAAATCGGTTGACATAAAACCCAAAATTTGATCAACAGTTTTTCTGTGACTAGCCGGTTGTGTTTTGCTTTAATACTGTTTTTGCATTTGCTAGCATTAACTCTGTAACGTATCGGAATACATACAAATCTGAATCATTTGACTCTTTGGGGTACATTGAATGAAATCAAAATAGAAGTGTGCAACTGAAGCACAACTTTCACTGTAATCTTACCCACCACAAATGCTGTATCCTGACGCTTCCTGTAACGTTGGGATTTCAAAATACATGTACAGTATTATACAATGCTTGGCGTGCAACACATCATGAAATTTGTCAAGTGAAGTTTTCTTAAAGATAATAAAAAGTTTTGGTACCTCAAAAGCTTCCCTGAATTTCCTTGTCTTGGTTTGTGTTTCAGGTTAAAGTACGTTGTCTGTGAGAATTACTCGCCCCAAAGTGCTCTCATGTCTTAGTAATCATGCAATAATGGTTTCGTACCAGAGCCGACGCTGTACAGCGTCGATAAATATTGTACGAAACCTCTGACTGCGACCAGCAGCGTGCAGCCCATTGTACGCATAGCTAACTGCGACCAGCAGCCCCATACGCATAGCGTAATGGGGCTTCGCATTGTAGCATTCAGGATCATGACAGAATTAGTATCGCGGGTAAATGTCAACTTAAAATCCAAAAATTTCTTCGATTTGAAGACTTACCAATTAAGTTGAAGTATTGAAAACAGGCTTCGAACAACGTTTGGTTCTGCCAATAGTCCCTTTCTGTTCGAATTGATGACTGAATGTGACTCGGTCGAGAGGACCTTGGGAGAGCTATACACTGGATACCATGGCCAGCGCATGCGCACACAAACATCTTATCCGTTCATGGATTTGAAATTTGTGTGCATGTGATGTGTTCGCACGCACTGGCTGTATACTAGTATTCATTGTACTGTATGTAGCTCTCCTAAGGTCCTGTCGACCGAGTCACATTCAGTCATCAATTCGAACAGAAAGGGACTATAGGCAGAACAAAACGTTGCCCGAAGCCTGTTTTCAATACGTCAACTTAATTGGTAAGTCTTCAAATTGAAAAATTTATGGGATTTTAAGTTGACATTTACCCTGCGATACTAAATCTGTCACTAATGATCCTGAATGCTACAATGCGAAGCCCGATTACGCTATGCGTATGGGACTGATGGTCGCTATGCGTATGGGGCTGCTGATCGCAGTTAATTGCATGATTACTAAGACATGAGAGCACTTTGGGGCGAGTAAGTCTCACAGTGTTAGTTATATGAAATGTACTTTAACCTGAAACACAAACTAAGACAAGGAAATTCAAGGACACTTTTGAGGTACCAAAACTTTTTGTTATCTTTAAAAAGACAGAGTATTGTGTATTAGTACTTTCTCATACTTCCTAGCATCACTCAAATATATATTTTTCGTTCAAAACAAACATGATTAGCATAAATACACTTTAGACAAACATTGTGATTTGATGAATCTCCTCCTATAACTTTAATGACATTTAGAATGAGGCACTCATGTCTAGGACACAAAGACAACTGATGCTAGGCCACATGATGGATTGTTACGTCATATTCCTACAAGTCTCATATCTGTGTTATTATTGATTTTAAAAGGGGCATTTGGACAGCACTTCTGAGCATAGGTGACCCTCCACCAACCCCCCCCCCCCCCCAAAAAAAAAAAAAAAAAAATTCCAAACAATGACTTTAGGTCAAGCACAGATTCTTAACAAGCAGACTCTAAGGTTTAAAATGATGTATAAGTTAATTCAAATTGATTCTCCTAACCAAAGCTGAATATTAGAAAGAAAGGACATACTCTGGACAAGTGTGAAATGAGAGGGACAAAACTCGGGGTGTAAACAACCGCAGCAACAAAAATAAAGGAATTATCAGATTAAGCTGAAATTGAGCATGTTCTATCAACACATTCTGTTCATGATAAAGGTCATCTTTCAAAGCAGTAGCACTATCCTTTCAAAGGTTATAAGAGTTGAAAGTGAAGCGTGTGCAAAAGATTTTCAAGAACTGAAAAGTGACCTCTAAGAAAAACCTGATCACAGTACTCTACCAAAAAAGAGGTTTTAGAAAAACCGCTGAAAACCCACTTTCCCATTCGCTTATTGATCCCAAACTCAGGTAAAATTAAGAAGAATAGCTCTGTAAGAAAATATGAAAAACTCAAAATTGACTTGGTAGACCCGTTTCATCAGTACTTTCTTGAGTCCTCATGTAAGAAAAGGGGTGCGACTTTTTGTTTGTTTTGTGATGCACGCTCACATAGGTAATTGACAAGTTGCATTGTCTGATGACTATTGAGATATGAATTCCGTATGGCTATAAAATATAATGTTTGCCTTCCAATTCTGCCAAAGACTGGCCTTACCTTCAGGCTGCAAAAGGTACCATGGATTCTTCTGAGCTCTGAAACTATCCAATGCAAAATACTGATGCCTCGAAATGTATTAAATCTCTTTCTTCAAATAAAGTATGAGAACTGTTGTCTAGAAATCAATTTAATAATTTAGGATGAATTCAAATTGGCTCACAATAGAAGCGCAAACGGGTACAAGAAGATCAAATGTAATGCATCCAACAAAACATACTCCCTTTGTTATATTTTTCTAACTAATTTTCACACTTAAACAACTCGACCAAGTTCTCAATATAAAGGGCCTATGACCTTTCGGAAAAAAAAAATATGAAAGTGCAAAAATCAAATGCCATTCTTGCAATAGCGAAATTATGTTGATGTTATTGTAACGGCGACCTATATTTGTCGAATATGGGCAGAATATAGTTCCGATTCTGTAAATGACCCAAAATAAAGTCCCGCTATATGTTGAAGTTCATTGTCGAAGGATGCCGAGGGACACATAGAAATTACAGTTGTCAGGCAGAAATCACGGTTAAAGAAGTTTATTGTGGAGAATCACTCGAACACATTTACATGGATGGATCGCGGGGATGTCTCGCCAGGCATGAGAGGTGCGATGCAGTGAAAGACTTAGACTAATTAATGCGAAAAGCTAACATGACTGAAGACCGTTTCTGGACTGGTTGACTCTTTATCTCTTTCGTAGGTTACTCTCTCGCTGTCCAAACACGGGTTTCACTCTTAGCGGACACACTCTCCTCTTGGTCAATTCTTTTTGAGATAAGCGCAAAGTCTGTCTTATATACTGCTGTCAAACAAGCTCCTCTTGTTCGAGAGAGATAGAGAGGACCAGTCATGAAAGTCACGAGAAAGACGTTTATCGCGCTGCGGAGAATATAGGAGAAGGACGACTTTGAGCGCATATAGATGAAGAGCTGAAAGTCGTAGGCAAGGAGAGGATACAAGGACAGGAGAAAGTCAAGATAGGAAGCAAGCACAAAGGGCTGAAGGACAGTGAAAGTCAGGGGGAAAGGGAGCAAGCTGAAAAGGCTGAAGGACAGTGAGAGGCAAGGTTGAAGGGCAGTGAGAGGCAAGGGCGAAGGGTAAGGGCAAGGATTCTGAAAGTCAGGACAAGGTTAAACTGAGGAGAGCAAGGCAAGAGTTCTGAAAGACAAGGCAAAGTCAAAGTAAGAAGGGACAAAGCGAAAGTACTGAAGGTGAAAGCAAAGTCAGAGCGAGGGAGGCACAGAATGACATGTGAAGGTCAGAAGAACAAAGAAGATGGCCAAAGAGAGTACTCCGCTGTATGCAAAGCAATTGGGATTGGGCTTGCTAAACTAGTAATTTGCAATAGCGCTAGCGAGACATCCTTTACATAGACTTGTACAATAATCATGAAAACAATGAAAAACAAGTAATGCTATATACACAATATTACATCAAATATCTTAACCAAAATGCGTGACACTATGGTTAATAAAGTGAACTCACAATAGATAGCTGCAGAGATCGGACTCGAAGAGACTGTCATTTTGAAGTCTTTTCCCTTGACTTTGCAAATAAACGGCATAACCTCTTGGCAGTACACATCATTCCATTCCTGTAGGGTGTCATCGACGACATTACGTCACAAAATATGGACGCAGTCCTCTTGTTGTTCGTGGTAATAGTTGTTGTTGGGCTCACTGCGCATCCAGTTCATGAAATCGAATGCTGAGCCATCAGTGTAGTACCAAGGCCCGTAAGGTTGGTCTGGTTCTGATTCAGGCCGATCCAGATACCATGGAACATTCGGCGATTATTATAGTCGAGATGATTTGTGGATCAATAGTAAGTTGGAGATCAAAAGATATTCCATTCTCATTTTATCTGATTATCTTTCAAATTCGATTTCAAATATTTAGTTTTTAATCAGTTTGACTGCATGACGCATACACGACCACAGTGACCAACAAGTTTACAAATCATGCCATAATCCTAAAAAAGTAATATCGGTTGCCGAGTCAATTCTTTAGAACTTGTCTTAACTGGGAATGTAATCTTTTTTTTCTGCATACTGCAAAAAAAAAATGGAGGCTTAAGCAAAACAGAAAGTGAAATAACAGTGTTTTTTCTCTCTTTTTTTTTTTGAGCCATTTCTTTTCCAACAGGCCCTGTTTTTTCTGTGAATGTCATTAATACTTCTGCTCATCACGCCTGAGCGATCCTAATTTTCCAATCCTGTTTTCCCTCTTTTCTATGAAACTCCTCCTCCTACCTCTCTCTCTCTCTCTCTCTCTGATTTAATTACTTACGTGTCCTAGAAATTTGCACACAGGAATATCGCAAACATTGACGGACAAAGTTGTTGAGGACTTGCTACGAGATGTTACTTGCACAACTTCAGTTTTCGCAAGATTCAACTTCAAACCATTTTGCCGAGACCAATCTTGAATTTTACCTAAGCATGATTCAATTTGACCAACTGCTACATCAGAATTGGTGCTTTTTGGCAAAGAAAGATAAATCTGAGTGTCATCAGCATATGTGATTTTACTTATACCACACTTGTCAATTATCATATCATCTAAGGGAGCTGTGTACATTATGAAACACAGTGGTCCTATTAGACAGAACCCTGAGGATCCCCTTGTTTGAGAACATAAGGGGCAGATGCAGTACCATTGATTGACACACTCTGCGTTCGGTTGCTAAAATACGACCGAAACCAATCAAATGCAGTACCAACAATTCCATAAGTCGATGACAGACGATGGAGCATGATGATATGAACAATAGTGTCAAATGCAGACGAGCAATCTATCATCACCAACAGTGCCTCTTGGCCCCTGTCTGCTGCAAGAAGTAGGTCATTAGAAACACGTATCATAGCTGTCTCGACACTGTGATTTCTCCTGTATGCTGATTGTGTTCTTCCATACATTTCATTTGATTCCAGATATGCATGCATCCGATTGGAAAATGCTCGCTCTACCAACTTTGCAACACATTTAAGCTTTGCTATTGGTCTGTAATTTCCCAATAATTTATTCTGAATCTAAACCTGGCTTCTTAATAAGAGGATAAACTTGTGCATGTTTGAAGGAATCTGGAAAATAGCCGCTCATCAGAGTCTGGCGTGCGATTGTAGGGAATGAAATAAAATAATGATAAAAAAGAAATATATATATATATATATATATATATATATATATATATGACCGTGCACCTCAAAACGAACATAAAGTCGCACACACTGATTTTACGTGAGGACTGAAAATAAGTGAAATGGGTCAACCTAGCCGAATTTGACTTTTACATATTTTCTCTAAGAGCGGGTCTTCTTTTACATTATGCTAAAATTTGGTATCATAAAACGGGCAGGAAAGTGTGTGTTTTTTAGCAGTTTATCTCGAACATTTTTGGTAGAATAGTGTGATTAGGTGTGTCTTTAGAATCCCTTTTTCATTTCTGAAAAAAAACCTTGTCCACACTCTTCACTTTCAACTCTAATAACTTTTGAAAGGATAGTACTGCTTAAATTATGGACAGAAAGTGTTGATGAGGCATGCTTAATTTCAGTTTAATCTAATAATCCCTTCATTGTTGCTACTCTGGTGGTTTACTTCCTGTTTTTTGTCCCATTCATCGCACAGCCACCACGGTTTGGTAAAGATTAAGCGCTTGAATAGACACTGTACTTCAGAGCCTCTTTTCTCAGTTCACACTTTTCCTGAGTTTGTGCTTTCTTTCCTATATGTGACCGTGCACCTCAAAACGAACATAAAGTCGCACACACTGATTTTGCGTGATGACTGAAAATAAGTGAAATGGGTCAACCTAGCTGAGCTTGACTTTTTCATATTTTCTGAAAGAGCGGGTCTTCTGTTACAATATGCTAAAATTTGGTAACATAAAAAGGGCAGGAAAGTGTGTTTTTTTAGCAGTTTATCTCAAACATTTTTGGTAGAATAGTGTGATTAGGTGTGTCTGTAGAATCCCTTTTTCATTTCTGAAAAACCTTGTCCACACTCTTTACTTTCAACTCTAATAACTCTTGAAAGGATAGTGCTACTGCTTTGAAAGTTGGCATCGATTATGGACAGAATGTGTTAATGAGGCATGCTTAATTTCAGTTTAATCTGATAATCCCTTTATTGTTGTTACTCTGGTGGTTTACTTCCTGTTTTTTGTCCCATTCATCGCACAGCCAGCACGGTTTGGTAAAGATTAAGCGCTTGAATAGACACTGTACTTCAGAGCCTCTTTTCTCAGTTCACACTTTTCCTGAGTTTGTGCTTTCTTTCCAATATTTAGATAGGTTAGGAGAGTTCATTTGATTTGAGTTATACATCATTTTAAAGCTTAAAGTCTGCTCTTTCAGAATAATAATTATGGTCTTAACTAAAAATTCATGTCTGGCGACTTTTTGTTTGTTTTGAGGTGCAGGGTCACGTATTAAGATTGGTTAGGAGAGTCCATTTGATTTAAGTTATACATCATTTTAAAGCTTAAAGTCTGCTCTTTCAGAATATGGTCTTAACTAAAAATTCATGTCTGGCGACTTTTTGTTTGTTTTGATTGGAGGTGCAGGGTCACATATATATATATCGCCGCCATCCTCAACTTCGGAAAAAAATGTTACTATAACTACCAGCACTATCACCCCATTCTCTTCATTTCCAAACAACTAACCATTATTGCCTTAAATTACCGGTACAGATCATCATCATTTTCACTACATCCACGACAAGCAATAATCAACGTGGAACAAAGAGACCACTGTGTCCTCTGTTTATCTTGATTCTGATTCGATTACGTATTGTGTCTACTTGCTGTCTGTTTATAAATGACAATGTAATTCACAAAGAAGGAGACTTGTACAAAAGAATAACTAAATAGAAGAAGGATTATTATGCTGGCTTTTATTTAATGTGGTTGCTCACGTAAACATTGGATAGTTTTTTTTTCCATTTTTTCGACTCCATTTGAACCATACAATATGAAGATGAAATATGAAACATCCAGATGTTCTTCACAAACATTGTATGTGAAGTTCACATGAGGGTAATATCCTAATGAAGAGGAACGTAAGGTCAGAAGAAAAAGAAGATGAAGAGATGAAAATGATGTTTTTCTGAGAGTGTTTAAACTACTTAGCGGTGTGGGAAGAGTTGAAAGCCGACAGGTTTAGCATGGATTGTTATCGTCATTATTTTCTTGAAGTGTATTGTGATAATTACGGCATTTAGACCTGATGGAATGATACAGCATGTTGGGATGCTGTGCCCGGATAATCGCATTCACGCGACAGAGTTCTCGTGGTCATTTAATGTTTATTTTTGTTTTTAATGCTAGATTTCTCCAAACTGCTACCGAGTAGTTTCATGCATACTTTCTTCGGATTAGATTTTTGTGAAGGGTATAAACGCCACTTCAGTGTGTTCACATGTTGCTTTTATTTTTAATGAAATTCAGTAGCAAAAGGGAAAAAATAGAACGAATTTTCTAATATAAGAGTAAAAACCATGAAACCCTTACAGACTTTTTAATCTTTTTGTACAGAAGAGAGTAACATAAATGAAGTAATTGATATAATGTGTGAGCACTGAGTCAGTCAGAGGAAAACATTGTGCTTTCGTCGTGAAGAAGCTCTTGGTCACGCTGTTTTACAGCTCCACTTGAACCTGAGGTGGAGGCAGAGAAAAGGAAAAAGAAATTACACGTACATAAATTTCTGAAGATGCCGCGAATTTTGACAATGTACGTTCATTTTGGATTCTTATGATAGAATTTACCAGCAATGCTTAACTTAAAGGGAGAAAATGTTATCCGGTTCCCGCTCATACAAAAGACAGAAGTGGATCCAGAGTGGGTCGCACCAGGCGCGTGCGCCCCATCTTTATTTTTCGTTCAAACGAGAGAAGTGAAAAAAAAAATATGGGGGGGGGGGGTCGCGTGGCCCCCCCTCCCATTTTATTTTGTAAAGGCGTCTCCCTTTTTCGGAATTCCTGGATCCGCCCCTGAAAGACCCCTTGGTAATTTAGTGTCTTAGCACCAATGTCAGCTTAACAGAAGGAAGATATGTGAAATTTAACAATCCCAAGAAAAAAAGATATGGAAGGAGGATAAGCGCAAACAAGATAGATTGTTCAAGCTATGGTGGAATGTTGTGAAATATATGATATGTATTATATTTTACCCTGTTGTTGGATGCCAATAAAATAACATTGAAATGAACCGGAGCTGGTGTAAAAAAAAAAAAGAGGGACAGGTGATAATCTCGGTAAAATGTTTGAAAGTTATGCCATACGCACTCTTTCAGCTTTTAATACAGAATCGGGTGAGAAATTTTACCACGTAAAAGAAAGAATAGATCTTCACGGAATAATGTTTACAGTACCTGTCTGTCGTTTAAAACTGACGCTGCTGCGACGAATCCCTAGCCCTGACTCCGGAACGACCCTTGAAGGAGAAGTAAAAAAGAGAAATAACACGGAAATGTCTTAGAGCCAGATACAAATCATTTAACAACCATTCATCTTATTAGTGGTCTGACGAGTATTTACCATCAAATCTTGACAACAAAACGGAGCTGAATCACCACAGGATTATATTTTTTCTATGGTCACCATCTTGAATTGCAAGATGGTGGCCTATCTATTGATCCACAATAGGAAACAGCTGTACTGGAACGTTGGACACCACAAGCATGTGCATCACTGAAAATGTGATGCTCATACAATAATTGCAACATGAGATATGGGTAAACACGCTATGGCGGCCATTTTGAATTTCAAGATTGCAGCCTTTAACTTGTATCAAAACAATCCACAATAACAAAAATGATATATCAGAGTGTCTAACATCACAACCATACATTTTGCACCAAATTTGAAGCTTCTACAATGCTCACTTAATGAGATATGGATAAAAATACAGTTTGCTATGGCGGCCATTTTGACATTCAAGATTGCTGCCTACAAATTGCATCAAAACAATCCACAATATCAGAAAAAGATATACCAGAGTGTTTTACATCACAACCATGCATTTTGCACCAAATTTGTAGCTTCTATAATGCTCACCTAATGAGATATGAATAAATATACAGTTTGCTATGGCGGCCATTTTGAAATTCAAAAGGGCGGCTGAAGACGTGGTCGGAATGAATTGCACAAAAGTCTTTTTTTTTTCGATTCAGCACCCCCAAATTGACAAACTTAGCACAAAAAAAAAAAAAAAAAAAAAAAATGGCACAAAAATCTCACGGGATTACATAGTAGCCTCTATACTAAAAGTAAACATTTTATTTTTCTGGTTTCATTCCCGTATTACGCAGCTAATGTTGCGTGTTGTTTATTTAATACGTTAACTTTATTGTTACCTTCAATGTGGTTCGTTAATACGTATCGGTGTCATTGCATGCAAAACGGATAATTAGAAAGCAGGTACGAAACGTTGATGTGTTGTAACGCGCTATAAAAGTTGAATTACTACTTTTGTTATCATTATCATTATCTTCATTTATATCATTATAGTTATTATTATTATCATTAGCATTAGCATTTCTTTCGTCAACTGTGAACTTAATGAGTGAAAGCTTACCAGGCTCTCTCTCATAAATAACTCCTTGGCCACGTTCTGAAATGGAAAATACAGAGAGAATGAGATCAAGAAAGAACGGAAAACCACAAGAACAAATGAATTAAGATAAAATCGATTCCCCTAAAATTACACATTATGTACAAAGGAAGATTCTAAGCCCAATCGCTATATCAACGCTAGGATAGTTACTAATGTACTCCGTTAAACATTGGAAATTATCCTTCTTTTTTCTTCCTTTTTGAGTTCCTTCGTGTCGCCTTAAATCACCTAGAGAAAAGACTGATTTTGTCAGTGCGTCGGTTGAATATACTTTGCCTCCTTCGTAGATAATCCACGATAGCTTGGCATAATAGAAATGAATGGCTGTAATTTCCGTCTACGGGTGATACTGTCTGTTCACACAAACCTGCGCAGGGGTATAGTAACCTGAGTTCTGAGACATTACAGCCCTCTTGAGGATCTGCTCCAGAAGTTCCAGAGCTGTAAAGGATACAACATTTTGAACAGTGGGTTTCACACTACAGACATGCGTTGCATACAAACTCTGGCAATCTGTAACTCTTTATGATCCACGTTCGCACGCCCGACTCTGTCGACTTTGTGCAAACTTTGCATATTCTGCTCAAACGCACGAAACCACCCAAACCGATCGAAAAATCGCCAAATGTCATAGTGCAATAAAAGGGTTTCTCGCGATTCCATTCCTGTCGCATGTAGCTTGCATTTTATGTGGTGATTGGCTATCAATCAGTGTTCCCTACTGGAATTACGAGTAAAATACTAGGTTTCTGGCACTGTATTGTGTACAAAAGTAATGCCAGTACAATAATGTAGCTATCGTCCATTCGAAAGAAAAGCGATCATAGATTTGTCTTCCAATTTTACATCAAAGCAAAACTGGCAATTTCTTTACAACTTTGCTCATTACATGTCCAAGGTAATGTAAATGTATTTAACTTACATAGATCTGAAAAGCAGAATGTTTCCCCAAAAATGACTACGTTGCTGTCTCAGCATAATGTGGCACACAGGGGGGTTTATATCATAGCACATAAAGAGTTAATACGCAGACACATACCCGCTGCATGTGTCTGCGCTGTGACATAGTGGATAAGACTACCGACTCCCGATCGGAGGACCCGAGTTCGAATCCCGCCGAGTGCGTATGTCCTTTGACAAGATGTCGAGAGGGACCTATGTCCCTCTCGACCCAGGTGTAAAAATGGATACCTGGCAACGCTTGGGTAACAATAATGGCAGGGCCCTCTGGTAGAGCATTGGCACATTACAAAAAGTCTACACGCGAACGGTGACAAACAGATAATGAGCTATGACGTAGATCCGTCATTTGCATACCACCTATCACAGTGCGTTGAGCGTTAAAGAATAATACATATTCATGATGCAATCACGCGCCGCAAATGCTACGTTGAGCTAATGTATCAATGAAATCTAAATAGTAATAATAAAGACGCGCGCACCTATTGTCACGTCACGAATTTGCATACGGTAAGTGTTAGAACATACGATCGTAGCCACTACTTAATTTCTTGATATACGATAGTCAACAATCAACGTTGGATTACATAAATAGTGATATGATCAGTAGATCAGAAGGTATTAATGTGGACATGGGAAAGCTTATGGAAATATGAAGTTTGATAAAAAGTTGGAGGAAGAGGAATTAAACAACAAGACAATTATACATATAGATAGAGAATACAATGTATACAAAGTCGTTCAGATTTTCGGATAATCTCAAGGATTCAACAAATGTTATGGGAAAATGTGAAATAATGTTTTCAACTGCTTCTGATCATTCAGCAATTATTGGGCTATTACGGTTTTGGGATGAGGGTTAGGGGATATATGTCAAAACCGTGTCGAAAACAGAAGCTCTTATCGGAAATGCAATAATAGCTAGTGCAGTGACCTTTTTATGTTAAGCAAAAGGAAGAAAACATTTTACAATTGAAGAGGGGTGTAGAAGTATAGATCGATATAAGATAAGGATTGCTTTGGATTTTTTTTATTAAGTTTTACTTAAAAATTCGTCAATTTACCCTAATCTCCTTCAAAATATTTTATAAGAAGAGAAAAAAGCAAAGAGGGAAACCTGCAAGAGAGATTGTAAAGTTAGAAGAATTCTTGAAAGATCAGCCGGACTAGGATAATTATATGTAAGGTAACCGAAGAAAAAAAAAAAAGGTAATAACCAATTAGTTATGATTACGAGAAGTTAAAATCATTTCGCGGTGTTTTTAGTATGATGGAGGTGAAAGAGATGATTTCATATAAAAAGGAGTATACGATACAAAAACTTATTAATGATATCGAGGGCAAAGTATAGTGATATCGGCATAATAAGGAAATCATAGATTTTTTCCAGTATTAAAGAGTAAGAGGTTATTCATCAGTCAGATATTTGGTTGTTGCTGTTGTTGTTGTTTTTTTCCTGGACATGCACAAACTATTCGATGAGTGTAAGAATAGTTGAGCAGTATTACTAGTAGGAAAGGGGTGTTTTAGGGTTTTGGAAAACAAACAAACAAGCAAACAAATAAACAAATCATGACCTGGGCATGATGAGCTGACAGTAGAATTGTAAAGAACAGCTAAGCCCGTCATAGTGCAATTAGCATTGCAGGCTTTTGATACATAAAGCGTATCAAGGTGGGGAATAATCAGCTTCCAAAATAAAGCAATGATTATTTTGATTGCCAGGGAATGTAAAGCTTTGTTGCACATGAAAATGACAGGCCTACGTCAGCACCAATCCTTTCCCTGCGGGATCGTGGTTGTCTGTGCATTAAGTTTGTGTTGACTTCATAACTCAGTATGGAACGGATTTTATATGGGATAGAAAATTCTCTCTAATGCATTATTAGACGTTTTAGATGACATTATTTTGAAAGGCAAATCAACTAGGGTTTATTGAAAGCTGAAATATACGTGAGGCAATACGTGCTACTGACAATTATGATCTCCCGCACATTGTATATCACATGTTTATTTACCGGGATATCTAGCTGCGATTCATTTCGGAAAAGATATTGGCTCACTTGTTCTCAGTTTTTACAAAATGCCCTCTTAAATTTTGATTTTCGACTAATATTTCGGACATTCGTAGGTCCTCTGTATAATAGTGCTTGCCTCTTAGTTGTAATTTGGGTGTATTTACATTACATTTTAAGGTTGGAAAAGGAGTTTGAAAAGGCATTAATTCCACTTTCAGCGCATCTGTTCACCTTATGAATAATACATTTTAGCATACTCGATAAGAAAAGAAAGACAGCTTTTAGGTGTTTTTGTTTTATAAACGTCTGATTGTATGATATTGGTTTTTTTTTTGTGTTTAGATTCATTAAGCTCTTGGGTCCTCTGAGGGCTCCCAAGGATGGCCTTTATGAAACTTGAAATGATGGTCCCCAATCTACACTTACTCATATCACTTACTTTACCGACTTTACTTATTCCTTCTGATCCTATATATATTTTATGTCCCCCCCCCGAAAAAAAAATATAACGGGACCCTCTCAAATGATAACTTTAGAAATACTGAATCAATCCAAATATTTTCAATTTCAGGATATGAAAGTATAACGTATTACCGACATCGTACAGAAAACCCTGTCTAATTTGCGTCAGTGGTCCTAGAGAAATAAAGAGCTTTGTAGAGAATGCCATGAATCCCTTCCCTCCAAGTTCTGTCCATTGTGTTCACACATTACGCAGTTCCTTGAGCACCCAAGTGATAAACTTGGTAAATCAGACCCATGAAATGCTTTATGATAATCCAAATGTCTCTGTCAGCACTTTGTTAAATTGAATTGGGGTTTCCTGCACAATATAGCTAACAAGTTGTATTTTAGGACTCTGAAGTAACATAAAGACTGTTTAATCATATTGGAAGTTATCAATGCGGAAATCGTAATTTTTGGGTGGACATACTGTACAGCAATGGGCTGTTACACATTTCTTGATGGAATGGGTACGTGTGACCATTGGGCCCTCAAGTGTGGAATGACGCTAATTTGTTCAAGTATGAATTCTATCACTGTGGCGCCAATAAACAATATAAATGTCAAGTTTGGTTTAAAGAAAAAAAAAGAAGGAAATGAATATATATATATATATATATATACTTATATATATATACATATGTATATATATATATACTTATATATATATATATATATGTATACTTATATATATATATATAAATATATGCATACTTATATATATATATATATATATATATGTATATATATTCAAACCTTGAATCTTTTAACGTCAACTTGAGTCACTTGAACGGGGTTTCCCAATATAACAAACGTGAAGGAGAATATTGCGTTGAAACTAAAAACTTCAGTTTAGTTTTCAGGTATCAACAATGTATAACAGAAAGGACGATTATTTCGGACATTTTAAGCCTCAATTCTCAGCGATAAAACGTAGCTCTCATTGTGCTCCCTTCATAAGTTTCGTCGTGATTATATTCTGCCGCTTTTTCGTTTCTATCTGTTCTTTCTTCTAGAGAAAGAGAAACAAACCGAAAGGATGATTTGTGCCGAAAACGAACTTAGGTATGTATTAGATATAGTTTAAAACATGTATCAAGGAAGGGAGACAATTCCGGATACTTTTAGTCTCATGTACAATAAATCATGTTGGTCATCAAGTAGTACAGATATCGTGTAAGGACTTACCAGGCTCTCTCTCATACACAACTCCTTGGTCACGTTTTGAGACGTCCATTCCTACAACCCAGAAAGTACGAATTAAACGAATGACTGGTGACGAGAAGACATAAAGTATAACAGCAATAAGAGGATATGATATTATATGAAATGGCAGAAAATGTAGAAGCGATGAATCTGGATGTGATCGCAATATTTCTTATCAAGGATGCTGTAGTCAATAAGGTCATCGAAAATAAACCTATATCATATATTCTAAATTACTGTTATGTTTGTTTTTATTAAGAGCCATAATATTGAAAAGAAACTCTCTGTGCCAATAATGACCTAAAATTAAGGAGGTAGGTCTATTAGCTAAACATATTAACAAATGTTCTTACAATACGGGACAACTACAGTATTCTCCCTCAAACACAAACATTTCGATTCGCACGAATATCAACCCGCGGTCACTCTCAGACACTTCATCGTTAGAACCTGCCTGTTTATTTTCTCTTTTTTTACTTACTTACGGACTTACCAGACTCTCTCTCGTACACAACTCCTTGGCCACGTTTTGAGATGTCCATTCCTACAACCCGGAAATTACGAATTAAAAGAATGACCGGTGACGAGAAAACATAAAGTATAACAGCAAAAAGAGGATCTGATATTATACCCCATGTATATTTTCTTTACATCCTATGACCGTGCATCACAAACCCAACAAAATGTCGCATGAACTGATTTTACGTGAGGACTCAAAAAATGTAGAAAGGATCAACCTAGTCAATGCTTGGTTTTCATATTTTCTGAAAGAGCAGTTCTTCTATATTGTTGTAGAGTTTGGGATCATAAATCGAATGGCAAATTGTGGTTTAAACTGTTCTTCTAGAACGCTCTTTTTATTTTGTGGAATAGTGTGATATTTCGTTGTTGTTGTTTTTTTTTACCTGGATAAACACAAACTATTCGATGAGTGTAAGAATAGTTGAGCAGTACAACTTGTAGGAAAGGGGTGTTTTAGAGTTTTGGAAAACAAACAAACAGACAAACAAACAAATCATGACCTGGGCATGATGAGCTGACAGTGGAATTGAAAAGAACAGCTAAGCCCGTCATAGTTCAGTTAGTATTACAGGATTTTTATAAAGCGTATCAAGGTGAGGAATAATCAGCTTCCAAACTAAAGCAATGATTATGTTGATTGCCAGGGATGTAAAGCTTTGCTGCACATGAAAATGACAGGCCAACTTCAGCATCAACCCTTTACCTGCGGAATCGTGGTTGTCTGTGCATTAAGTTTGTTTTGATTTCATAACTCAGTATGGAACGGATTTTATATGAAATAGAAAATTTTCTCTAATGCATTATTGGACGTTTTAGATGACATTATTTTGAAAGGCAAATCAACTAGGGTCTATGAAAAGCTGAAATATACGTGAGGCAATACGTGCTATTGACAATTATTAACCGAAAGGATGATTTGTATCGTAAACGAACTTAAGTTATGTATCAAATGTAGTTTAAAACATGTATCAAGGAAGGGAGATAATTCCGGATACTTTTAGTCTCATGTACATTAAATCATGTTGGTTATCAAGTAGTACAGAAATCGTGTAAGGACTTACCAGGCTCTCTCTCGTACACAACTCCTTGGCCACGTTTTGAGGAGTCCATTCCTACAACCCAGAAAGTACGAATTAAACGAATGACTGGTGACGAGAAGACATAAAGTATAACAGCAAAAAGAGGATCTGATATTATATGAAATGGCAGAAAATGTAGAACCGATGAATCTGGAAGTGAGAGCAATATTTCTTATCAAGGATGCTGTGGTCAATAAGGTCATCGAAAATAAACCTATATCACATTCTAAATTACTTTTTTGTTTGTTTTTTATTAAGAGCCCTAATATTGAAAAGAAACTCTCTGTGCCAATAATGACCTAAAATCAAGGAGGTAGGTCTATTAGCTAAACATATTAACAAATGTTCTTACAATACGGGACAACTACAGTATTCTCCCTCAAACACAAACATTTCGATTCGCACGAATATCAACCCGCGGTCACTCTCAGACACTTCATCGTTAGAACCTGCCTATTTATTTTATCTTTTTTTATATGTTGGTCATCAAGTAGTACAGATATCGTGTAATAACTTACCAGACTCTCTCTCGTACACAACTCCTTGGCCACGTTTTGAGATGTCCATTCCTACAACCCAGAAAGTACGAATTAAAAGAATGACTGGTGACGAGAAGACATAAAGTATAACAGCAATAAGAGGATCTGATATTATACCCCATGTATATTTTCTTTATATCCTATGACCGTGCATCACAAGATCAACAAAATGCCGCATGAACTGATTATACGTGAGGACTCAAAATATGTGAAAAGGATCAACCTAGTCAATGCTTGGTTTTCATATTTTCTGAAAGAGCAGTTCTTCTATATTGTTGTAGAGTTTGGGATCATAAATCGAATGGCAAATTGTGGTTTAAACCGTTCTTCTAGAACGCTCTTTTTATTTTGTGGAATAGTGTGATATTTGGTTGTTGTTGTTTTTTTTTCCTGGATAAACACAAACTATTCGATGAGTGTAAGAATAGTTGAGCAGTACAACTTGTAGGAAAGGGGTGTTTTAGAGTTTTGGAAAACAAACAAACAGACAAACAAACAAATCATGACCTGGGCATGATGAGCTGACAGTGGAATTGAAAAGAACAGCTAAGCCCGTCATAGTTCAGTTAGTATTACAGGATTTTAATAAAGCGTATCAAGGTGAGGAATAATCAGCTTCCAAAATAAAGCAATGATTATGTTGATTGCCAGGGATGTAAAGCTTTGCTGCACATGAAAATGACAGGCCAACTTCAGCATCAACCCTTTACCTGCGGAATCGTGGTTGTCTGTGCATTAAGTTTGTTTTGATTTCATAACTCAGTATGGAACGGATTTTATATGAAATAGAAAATTTTCTCTAATGCATTATTGGACGTTTTAGATGACATTATTTTGAAAGGCAAATCAACTAGGGTCTATGAAAAGCTGAAATATACGTGAGGCAATACGTGCTATTGACAATTATTAACCGAAAGGATGATTTGTATCGTAAACGAACTTAAGTTATGTATCAAATGTAGTTTAAAACATGTATCAAGGAAGGGAGATAATTCCGGATACTTTTAGTCTCATGTACATTAAATCATGTTGGTTATCAAGTAGTACAGAAATCGTGTAAGGACTTACCAGGCTCTCTCTCGTACACAACTCCTTGGCCACGTTTTGAGGAGTCCATTCCTACAACCCAGAAAGTACGAATTAAACGAATGACTGGTGACGAGAAGACATAAAGTATAACAGCAAAAAGAGGATCTGATATTATATGTGACCGTGCACCTCAAAACGAACATAAAGTCGCACACACTGATTTTGCGTGAGGACTGAAATAAGTGAAATGGGTCAACCTAGCTGAACTTGACTTTTTCATATTTTCTGAAAGAGCGGGTCTTCTTTTACATTATGCTAAAATTTGGTATCATAAAACGGGTAGGAAAGTGTGTTTTTTTAGCAGTTTATCTCGAACCTTTTTTGGTAGAATAGTGTGATTAGGTGTGTCTTTCGAATCCCTTTTTCATTTCTGAAAAACCTTGTCCACACTCTTCATTTTCAACTCTAATAACTTTTGAAAGGATAGTGCTACTGCTTTGGAAGTTGGCATTAATTATGGACAGAATGTGTTAATGAGGCATGCTTAATTTCAGTTTAATCTGATAATCCCTTCATTGTTGTTACTCTGGTGGTTTACTTCCTGTTTTTTGTGCCATTCATCGCACAGCCAGCATGACTTGGTTAAGATCAAGCGCTTGAATAGACACTGTACTTCAGAGACTCTTTTCTCAGTTCCCACTTTTCCTGAGTTTGTGCTTTCTTTCCAATATTTAGATAGGTTAGGAGAGTCCATTTGATTTGAGTTATACATCATTTTAAAGCTTAAAGTCTGCTCTTTCAGAATATGGTCTTAACTAAAAATTCATGTCTGGCGACTTTTTGTTTGTTTTGAGGTGCAGGGTCACATATGAAATGGCAGAAAATGTAGAACCGATGAATCTGGAAGTGAGAGCAATATTTCTTATCAAGGATGCTGTGGTCAATAAGGTCATCGAAAATAAACCTATATCACATTCTAAATTACTTTTTTGTTTGTTTTTTATTAAGAGCCATAATATTGAAAAGAAACTCTCTGTGTCAATAATGACCTAAAATCAAGGAGGTAGGTCTATTAGCTAAACATATTAACAAATGTTCTTACAATACGGGACAACTACAGTATTCTCCCTCAAACACAAACATTTCGATTCGCACGAATATCAACCCGCGGTCACTCTCAGACACTTCATCGTTAGAACCTGCCTGTTTATTTTATCTTTTTTTTATATGTTGGTCATCAAGTAGTACAGATATCGTGTAATAACTTACCAGACTCTCTCTCGTACACAACTCCTTGGCCACGTTTTGAGATGTCCATTCCTACAACCCAGAAAGTACGAATTAAAAGAATGACTGGTGACGAGAAGACATAAAGTATAACAGCAATAAGAGGATCTGATATTATACCCCATGTATATTTTCTTTATATCCTATGACCGTGCATCACAAGATCAACAAAATGCCGCATGAACTGATTATACGTGAGGACTTAAAATATGTGAAAAGGATCAACCTAGTCAATGCTTGGTTTTCATATTTTCTGAAAGAGCAGTTCTTCTATATTGTTGTAGAGTTTGGGATCATAAATCGAATGGCAAATTGTGGTTTAAACCGTTCTTCTAGAACGCTCTTTTTATTTTGTGGAATAGTGTGATATTTCGTTGTTGTTGTTTTTTTTTTCCTGGATAAACACAAACTATTCGATGAGTGTAAGAATAGTTGAGCAGTACAACTTGTAGGAAAGGGGTGTTTTAGAGTTTTGGAAAACAAACAAACAGACAAACAAACAAATCATGACCTGGGCATGATGAGCTGACAGTGGAATTGAAAAGAACAGCTAAGCCCGTCATAGTTCAGCTAGTATTACAGGATTTTAATAAAGCGTATCAAGGTGAGGAATAATCAGCTTCCAAAATAAAGCAATGATTATGTTGATTGCCAGGGATGTAAAGCTTTGCTGCACATGAAAATGACAGGCCAACTTCAGCATCAACCCTTTACCTGCGGAATCGTGGTTGTCTGTGCATTAAGTTTGTTTTGATTTCATAACTCAGTATGGAACGGATTTTATATGAAATAGAAAATTTTCTCTAATGCATTATTGGACGTTTTAGATGACATTATTTTGAAAGGCAAATCAACTAGGGTCTATGAAAAGCTGAAATATACGTGAGGCAATACGTGCTATTGACAATTATTAACCGAAAGGATGATTTGTATCGTAAACGAACTTAAGTTATGTATCAAATGTAGTTTAAAACATGTATCAAGGAAGGGAGATAATTCCGGATACTTTTAGTCTCATGTACATTAAATCATGTTGGTTATCAAGTAGTACAGAAATCGTGTAAGGACTTACCAGGCTCTCTCTCGTACACAACTCCTTGGCCACGTTTTGAGGAGTCCATTCCTACAACCCAGAAAGTACGAATTAAACGAATGACTGGTGACGAGAAGACATAAAGTATAACAGCAAAAAGAGGATCTGATATTATATGAAATGGCAGAAAATGTAGAACCAATGAATCTGGAAGTGAGAGCAATATTTCTTATCGAGGATGCTGTGGTCAATAAGGTCATCGAAAATAAACCTATATCACATTCTAAATTACTTTTTTGTTTGTTTTTTATTAAGAGCCATAATATTGAAAAGAAACTCTCTGTGCCAATAATGACCTAAAATCAAGGAGGTAGGTCTATTAGCTAAACATATTAACAAATGTTCTTACAATACGGGACAACTACAGTATTCTCCCTCAAACACAAACATTTCGATTCGCACGAATATCAACCCGCGGTCACTCTCAGACACTTCATCGTTAGAACCTGCCTGTTTATTTTATCTTTTTTTATATGTTGGTCATCAAGTAGTACAGATATATCGTGTAATAACTTACCAGACTCTCTCTCGTACACAACTCCTTGGCCACGTTTTGAGGAGTCCATTCCTACAACCCAGAAAGTACGAATTAAACGAATGACTGGTGACGAGAAGACATAAAGTATAACAGCAAAAAGAGGATCTGATATTATATGAAATGGCAGAAAATGTAGAACCGATGAATCTGGAAGTGAGAGCAATATTTCTTATCAAGGATGCTGTGGTCAATAAGGTCATCGAAAATAAACCTATATCACATTCTAAATTACTTTTTTGTTTGTTTTTTATTAAGAGCCATAATATTGAAAAGAAACTCTCTGTGCCAATAATGACCTAAAATCAAGGAGGTAGGTCTATTAGCTAAACATATTAACAAATGTTCTTACAATACGGAACAACTACAGTATTCTCCCTCAAACACAAACATTTCGATTCGCACGAATATCAACCCGCGGTCACTCTCAGACACTTCATCGTTAGAACCTGCCTGTTTATTTTATCTTTTTTTATATGTTGGTCATCAAGTAGTACAGATATCGTGTAATAACTTACCAGACTCTCTCTCGTACACAACTCCTTGGCCACGTTTTGAGGAGTCCATTCCTACAACCCAGAAAGTACGAATTAAACGAATGACTGGTGACGAGAAGACATAAAGTATAACAGCAAAAAGAGGATCTGATATTATATGAAATGGCAGAAAATGTAGAACCGATGAATCTGGAAGTGAGAGCAATATTTCTTATCAAGGATGCTGTGGTCAATAAGGTCATCGAAAATAAACCTATATCACATTCTAAATTACTTTTTTGTTTGTTTTTTATTAAGAGCCATAATATTGAAAAGAAACTCTCTGTGCCAATAATGACCTAAAATCAAGGAGGTAGGTCTATTAGCTAAACATATTAACAAATGTTCTTACAATACGGGACAACTACAGTATTCTCCCTCAAACACAAACATTTCGATTCGCACGAATATCAACCCGCGGTCACTCTCAGACACTTCATCGTTAGAACCTGCCTGTTTATTTTATCTTTTTTTATATGTTGGTCATCAAGTAGTACAGATATATCGTGTAATAACTTACTAGACTCTCTCTCGTACACAACTCCTTGGCCACGTTTTGAGGAGTCCATTCCTACAACCCAGAAAGTACGAATTAAACGAATGACTGGTGACGAGAAGACATAAAGTATAACAGCAAAAAGAGGATCTGATATTATATGAAATGGCAGAAAATGTAGAACCGATGAATCTGGAAGTGAGAGCAATATTTCTTATCAAGGATGCTGTGGTCAATAAGGTCATCGAAAATAAACCTATATCACATTCTAAATTACTTTTTTGTTTGTTTTTTATTAAGAGCCATAATATTGAAAAGAAACTCTCTGTGCCAATAATGACCTAAAATCAAGGAGGTAGGTCTATTAGCTAAACATATTAACAAATGTTCTTACAATACGGGACAACTACAGTATTCTCCCTCAAACACAAACATTTCGATTCGCACGAATATCAACCCGCGGTCACTCTCAGACACTTCATCGTTAGAACCTGCCTGTTTATTTTATCTTTTTTTATAATATGTTGGTCATCAAGTAGTACAGATATCGTGTAATAACTTACCAGACTCTCTCTCGTACACAACTCCTTGGCCACGTTTTGAGATGTCCATTCCTACAACCCAGAAAGTACGAATTAAAAGAATGACTGGTGACGAGAAGACATCAAGTATAACAGCAATAAGAGGATCTGATATTATACCCCATGTATATTTTCTTTATATCCTATGACCGTGCATCACAAGATCAACAAAATGCCGCATGAACTGATTATATGTGAGGACTCAAAATATGTGAAAAGGATCAACCTAGTCAATGCTTGGTTTTCATATTTTCTGAAAGAGCAGTTCTTCTATATTGTTGTAGAGTTTGGGATCATAAATCGAATGGCAAATTGTGGTTTAAACCGTTCTTCTAGAACGCTCTTTTTATTTTGTGGAATAGTGTGATATTTGGTTGTTGTTGTTTTTTTCCTGGATAAACACAAACTATTCGATGAGTGTAAGAATAGTTGAGCAGTACAACTTGTAGGAAAGGGGTGTTTTAGAGTTTTGGAAAACAAACAAACAGACAAACAAACAAATCATGACCTGGGCATGATGAGCTGACAGTGGAATTGAAAAGAACAGCTAAGCCCGTCATAGTTCAGTTAGTATTACAGGATTTTAATAAAGCGTATCAAGGTGAGGAATAATCAGCTTCCAAAATAAAGCAATGATTATGTTGATTGCCAGGGATGTAAAGCTTTGCTGCACATGAAAATGACAGGCCAACTTCAGCATCAACCCTTTACCTGCGGAATCGTGGTTGTCTGTGCATTAAGTTTGTTTTGATTTCATAACTCAGTATGGAACGGATTTTATATGAAATAGAAAATTTTCTCTAATGCATTATTGGACGTTTTAGATGACATTATTTTGAAAGGCAAATCAACTAGGGTCTATGAAAAGCTGAAATATACGTATGTATCAAATGTAGTTTAAAACATGTATCAAGGAAGGGAGATAATTCCGGATACTTTTAGTCTCATGTACATTAAATCATGTTGGTTATCAAGTAGTACAGAAATCGTGTAAGGACTTACCAGGCTCTCTCTCGTACACAACTCCTTGGCCACGTTTTGAGGAGTCCATTCCTACAACCCAGAAAGTATGAATTAAACGAATGACTGGTGACGAGAAGACATAAAGTATAACAGCAAAAAGAGGATCTGATATTATATGAAATGGCAGAAAATGTAGAACCGATGAATCTGGAAGTGAGAGCAATATTTCTTATCATGGATGCTGTGGTCAATAAGGTCATCGAAAATAAACCTATATCACATTCTAAATTACTTTTTTGTTTGTTTTTTATTAAGAGCCATAATATTGAAAAGAAACTCTCTGTGCCAATAATGACCTAAAATCAAGGAGGTAGGTCTATTAGCTAAACATATTAACTTCTAATGTACTTACAATACGGGACAACTACAGTATTCTCCCTCAAACACAAACATTTCGATTCGCACGAATATCAAACCGGGGTCACTCTCAGACACTTCATCGTTAGAACCTGCCTGTTTATTTTATCTTTTTTTATATGTTGGTCATCAAGTAGTACAGATATCGTGTAATAACTTACTAGACTCTCTCTCGTACACAACTCCTTGGCCACGTTTTGAGATGTCCATTCCTACAACCCAGAAAGTACGAATGAAAAGAATGACTGGTGACGAGAAAACATAAAGTATAACAACAAAAAGAGGATCTGATATTATATGAAATGGCAGAAAATGTAGAACCGATGAATCTGGAAGTGAGAGCAATATTTCTTATCAAGGATGCTGTGGTCAATAAGGTCATCGAAAATAAACCTATATCACATTCTAAATTACTTTTTTGTTTGTTTTTTATTAAGAGCCATAATATTGAAAAGAAACTCTCTGTGCCAATAATGACCTAAAATCAAGGAGGTAGGTCTATCAGCTAAACATATTTACAAATGTTCTTACAATACGGGACAACTACAGTATTCTCCCTCAAACACAAACATCTCGATTCGCACGAATATCAACCCGCGGTCACTCTCAGACACTTCATCGTTAGAACCTGCCTGTTTATTTTATCTTTTTTTATATGTTGGTCATCAAGTAGTACAGATATCGTGTAATAACTTACCAGACTCTCTCTCATACACAACTCCTTGGCCACGTTTTGAGATGTCCATTCCTACAACCCAGAAAGTACGAATTAAAAGAATGACTGGTGACGAGAAAACATAAAGTATAACAACAAAAAGAGGATCTGATATTATATGAAATGGCAGAAAATGTAGAACCGATGAATCTGGATGTGATCGCAATATTTCTTATCAAGGATGCTGTAGTCAATAAGGTCATCGAAAATAAACCTATATCGCATTCTAAATTACTTTTTTTTTTTGATTAGGAGGGAGAATAATGAAAAGAAAATCTCTGGGGCCAATATTGACCTTAAATCAACGAGTTAGGCCTATTAGCTAAACATAATTTTATCAACAAATGCTCATTCAATACGAGACAAATACAAGAATCTCCCTCAAACATAAACCTTTCGCTTCGCACGAATACAGACCCGCGGTCACGCTTTGACGCTGCATCGTTAGAACTTGCCAGTTTGTTTTCTTCTTTTTTTAAGTTGGTCATCAAGTACTACAGAGAACGTGTAAGGACTTGCCAGGCTCTCTCTCGTACACAACTCCTTGGCCACGTTTTGTGGTGTCCATTCCTACAACCCAGCAATTACGAATTAAAAGAATGACCGGTGACGAGAAAATATAAAATATAACAGCAAAAAGATAATTTGACATTATATGAAATGGCAGCAAATGTACAGGCGAGGAATCTGGACGTGATCGCACTGAGAATTTAACATTATATGAAATGGCAGAAAATGTACAGGCGAGGAGTCTGGACGTGATAGCACTTATTTTCTAGGCAATGATGCCGTGGTCTATAAGGCCACGAAAAATTAACATATATGATATATAACTTACTAACTTACTTTTTTGTATTTGATTGACACCGGGGACAGTAAAGAAAAGAACCGCAACCACAACCGCAACCCCCCCGGGGGGGGGGGGGGGGGGGATTGACCCAAAAATCAAGGAGGTAGGACTATTTCCAAAACATAATCAACAATTCCTCATAAAATACGGGACAACTACAAGAATCTCCTTCAAACACAAACCTTTCGACTCGCACGAATATCAACCCCCGGTCACGCTCAGACGCTGCATCCTAAGAACCTACCTGTTTATCTGTTTTTATATGTTGGTCATCTACGACTACAGACAAAGTGTAAAGACTAACCTGGCTTTCTCTCGTACACAACACCTTGGCCGCGTTTTGAGGTGTCCATTCCTAAAATCGGAGAGTACGAATTAAAAGAAAGACTGGTGAAGAGATAAGATAAAGAATAACAGCAAAAAGAGGATCTGATATTATATGAAATGGCAGAAAATGTACAGATGAGGAATCTGGATGTAATCGTATTATTTCTAAGCAAGGATGCCGTTGCCAATAAGGTTATCGAAAATTAACAAAAATATATTCATCACTTTCTAAATCATCTCTTTCGTTTCTGATTGACAACGAGGATATTGAAAAGAAACTCTCGGTGCTAATATTGACCTAAAATCAACGAGATATTACCAAAACATATTAACAAATACTCATACAATACGAGATAACTACAAAAATCTCCCTCATATACAAATCTTTCACTTCGCTCGAATACAGACCCGCGGCGGTCACGCTCAGACGCTGCATCGTTAGAACCTGCCTGTTTATTTTTTTTTTTTTAAATGTTGGTCATCAAGAACTATGGACATCGTGTAAAGACTTACCAGGCTCTCTCTCATACACAACTCCTTGACCACGTTTTGAGATGTCCATTCCTACAACCCGGAAAGTACGAATTAAACGAATGACTGGTGACGAGAAGACATAAAGTATAACAGCAAAAGGAGGATCTGATATTATATGAAATGGCAGAAAATGCAGAACCGAGGAATCTTGATGTGATCGGATTATTTATTATCAAGGATGCTGTAGTCAATAAGGTCATCGAAAATTCTACTCCCTTTCCCTATCTCATTTCAAACTGACCAGCATTTCAATGAATCGTAAAGAAACTCAGTTGAGCATTGAATGATACAAAGAAAATTTAGCATTAGAAGATTGTAATGATGTGTTCCGTGATAAAATTATGAATATTCCTTATGAAAAGTTTAAGCATAAGCTTGAGATTTGTTATATGTTATAAAAAATGAGTGCAAAAGCTAATTTCTGAAAGCTTAAGAACCCATGAAAAACGAAAATAATTATGAAAACAGTTAAGACCAGAAATCGGTTATATGAATCATTTTTTTTTTGGAAAAATCCATCGATTGCATGACATCAATATTACAAGAAATAGTTGGCAAGAACTAGTTGGCAAGTTAATTCGTGAGTCTCGTAAGCCTTAGTACTCTCAATAAAAGATTCTTCTAATTCTAGCGCCAACTGGAGGGTGATCGGGGAAATTATTGGAAATAAACCAGATCCCCTGCCTATAAAGGACGAGCTCACTTTGCATTCAAATTAAATTTCTTGTATAACTGATTATGCTCCCTCGTTCAATTTACTTATTTGTAATATCTCATCATAATTAGGAAGTAAAATCCCAAATACGGATCATTTGGATTTCTTTCCAGACTTTTCAGAATCACCAATATTACTAGTGCTTTAAATTCGCGTAAATCTCATGGTTATATGATATAATAAGTTCTTTGTTGGTTACGCTTATCATCTGTTTTATAGCAAATCCTTTTTGTCATAAAAGTCAATCTCTCTCTACCATTTGTTATATGCCCAGATTTATTACAAATAGCAAAAGTTCATTCAATTTACAGGAAACATGACCTATATAATATAAGCAATTACTGCCGAATACCTATACTTTCCAATTCATCCGAAATACTTGAAAACCGATAAACAAATGATTATATATATTTTAATACAACATATTGATTTTCAATCAACATGGTTTTAGGAAAGATCATTCCAACGGTGTAGCTTTATTGCAACTTTATGACAAAATGTCAAATGCTATGTAGAATTAGGATCATGCGATTGGCATCCTCTTGGATCTGAGCAAGACGTTTGATACGCTAAACCGTTCAATTTGGATTTCTAAACTCCGTTCATATGGTATACGTGGTAATGCGCTTTCATGGTTTCAAGATTATCCCTCAAATAGAAAATAATTGTATCATTTAAATGCACAGAAACGCGTTTTCTCTCAATTAGTAGGGGAGTTCCAGAAGACTCAATTTCGGGGCCTCTTCTTTTTTCTTTTGTACGTCCATTCGGGTCTATTGCAATTACCTCCTGAGCAATTACCGCGGATCCTTCCCCTTGCCCTAATCCTAATCCTAATCCTAATCCTAATCTTGAACCTAATTCTAACCCTAACCCAAACTCCTGACCCTAAACCTAAACCTAATCTGCGCTCTAAACTTACCACTATATAGAATTTAACCGGAGGGTAATTTTCCTGATGCGATTTTATTCATGAAAAAAAAACAACAACTTTGAATTAAGTATATTGTGACCCGCTACAACAAAATGATCCTAAAGTCGGGCGACGTCGATTATTTGAAAATTACTTGACACAATTCCCTAATCTTTCTCTTTAAATTGATATATAACACATCTTATAAAAATAATCGGCTGCGGAGATATCGATGTTTAAAAGAGAGCATGTCGAGACGTCTGGGAAATCAGTGTTTCTAGAAAAGCGCCCTAAAAGTTCTCCTTGCGACGCAATCACGATCAAGGGACACGCAAGTCCATAAGTCAATAAGGTCATCGAAAATCAACCTATATCACATTCTAAATTACTTTTTGTTTTTGTCTTTTATCAAGAGCGAGAATATTGAAAAGAAACTCCCTGTGCCAATATTGACCTAAACTCAAGGAGGTAGGCTAAACATAATTGTATTAACAAATGCTCATAAAATACGAGACAACTACAAGAATCTCCTTCAAACACAAACCTTTCGCTTCGCACCAAGACGGATCCGCGGTCACGGTCAGACGCTGCATCGTTAGAACCTGTCCGTTTATTTTTATTTTTTTTTGTAATATGTTGGTCATCAAGAACTACAGAGAACGTGTAACGACTTACCATGTTGCCTCTCGTACACAACTCCTTGGCCACGTTTTGTGGTGTCCATTCCTAAAATCGGAAAGTACGAATTAAAAGAATGACTTGTGAAGAGAAAACAAAGTATATATGACAGCAAAAAGAGAATTTGTCATTATATGAAATGGCAGAAAATGTACAGGCGAGGAATCTGGACGTGATCGGAGTTATTTTCTAGGAAATGATGCCGTAGTCTATAAGGCCACGAAAAATCAGCATATGATATATCACTTACTAACTTACTTTTTTGTATTTGATTGACACCGAGGATAGAAAAGAAAACAACCAAAACCACAACCCCCCTAAAAACAAACAAACAAAAAAAATAACCCTCTTGTGCAAATATTGCGAAAAAATCAAGGAGGTGGGACTATTACCAAAACATCATCAACAATTCCTCATGAAATACGGAACAACTATAAGAATCTCCTTCAAACACAAACCTTTCGACTCGCTAAAATATCAACCCGCGATCACGCTCAGACGATGCATCATTTAGAACCTTTCTGTTCATTTGTTTGTATTATGTTGGTCATCAACGACTACAGACAAAATGTAAAGACTTACCAGGCTGTCTCTCGTACACAACACCTTGGCCGCGTTTTGAGGTGTCCATTCCTAAAATCGGAGAGTACGAATTAAAAGAAAGATTGGTGAAGAGAAAAGATAAAGAATAACAGCAAAAAGAGGATCTGATATTATATCAAACGGCAGAAAATGTACACATGAGTTATCTGGATGTAATCGTGTTATTTCTAAGCAAGGATGCCGTTGCCAATAAGGTTATCGAAAATTAACAAATGTTTTAATATTCATCACTTTCTAAATCATCTCTTTCGTTTCTGATTGACAACGAGGATATTGACAAGAAACTCTCGGTGCTAATATTGACCTAAAATCAACGAGATATTACCAAAACATATTAACAAATACTCATACAATACGAGATAACTACAAGAATCTCCCTCATATACAAATCTTTCACTTCGCTCGAATACAGACCCGCGGCGGTCACGCTCAGACGCTGCATCGTTAGAACCTGCCTGTTTATTTATTTATTTTTTAAATGTTGGTCATCAAGAACTATGGACATCGTGTACAGACTTACCAGGCTCTCTCTCATACACAACTCCTTGGCCACGTTTTGAGGCGTCCATTCTTACAACCCAGAAAGTACGAATTAAAAGAATGACTGATAAAGAGAAAACATAAAGTATAACAGCAAAAGGAGGATCTGATATTATATGAAATGGCAGAAAATGCAGAACCGAGGAATCTTGATGTGATCGGATTATTTATTATCAAGGATGCTGTAGTCAATAAGGTCATCGAAAATTCTACTCCCTTTCCCTATCTTATTTCAAACTGACCAGCATTTCAATGAATCGTAAAGAAACTCAGTTGAGCATTGAATGATACAAAGAAAATTTAGCATTAGAAGATTGTAATGATGTGTTCCGTGATAAAATTATGAATATTCCTTATGAAAAGTTTAAGCATAAGCTTGAGATTTGTTATATGTTATAAAAAATGAGTGCAAAAGCTAATTTCTGAAAGCTTAAGAACCCATGAAAAACGAAAATAATTATGAAAACAGTTAAGACCAGAAATCGGTTATATGAATCATTTTTTTTTTGGAAAAATCCATCGATTGCATGACATCAATATTACAAGAAATATCGTAACCAGTTGGCAAGTTAATTCGTGAGTCTCGTAAGCCTTAGTACTCTCAATAAAAGATTCTTCTAATTCTAGCGCCAACTGGAGGGTGATCGGGGAAATTATTGGAAATAAACCAGATCCCCTGCCTATAAAGGACGAGCTCACTTTGCATTCAAATTAAATTTCTTGGATAACTGATTATGCTCCCTCGTTCAATTTACTTATTTGTAATATCTCATCATAATTAGGAAGTAAAATCCCAAATACGGATCACTTGGATTTCTTTCCAGACTTTTCAGAATCACCAATATTACTAGTGCTTTAAATTCGCGTAAATTTCATGGTTATATGATATAATAAGTTCGCTGTTGGTTACGCTTATCATCTGTTTTATAGCAAATCCTTTTTGTCATAAAAGTCAATCTCTCTCTACCATTTGTTATATGCCCAGATTTATTACAAATAGCAAAAGTTCATTCAATTTACAGGAAACATGACCTATATAATATAAGCAATTACTGCCAAATACCTATACTTTCCAATTCATCCGAAATACTTGAAAACCGATAAACAAATGATTATATATATTTTTAATACAACATATTGATTTTCATTCAACATGGTTTTAGGAAAGATCATTCTAACGGTGTAGCTTTATTGCAACTTTATGACAAAATGTCAAATGCTATGTAGAATTAGGATCATGCGATTGGCATCCTCTTGGATCTGAGCAAGACGTTTGATACGCTAAACCGTGCAATTTGGATTTCTAAACTCCGTTCATATGGTATACGTGGTAATGCGCTTTCATGGTTTCAAGATTATCCCTCAAATAGAAAATAATTGTATCATTTAAATACACAGAAACGCGTTTTCTCTCAATAAGTAGGGGAGTTCCACAAGACTCAATTTCGGGTCCTCTTTTTTCTTTTGTACGTCCATTCGGGTTTATTGCAATTACCTCCTGAGCAATTACCGCGGATCCTTCCCCTTACCCTAATCCTAATCCTAATCCTAATCCTAATCTTGAACCTAATTCTAACCCTAACCCAAACTCCTGACCCTAAACCTAACCCTAATCTTCGCTCTAAACTTACCACTATATAGAATTTAACCAGAGGGTAATTGTCCTGATACGATTTTATTCATGAAAAAAAAACAACAACTTTGAATTATTAGTTAATACAGTATATTCTGAATTACCGAAAGTTTCTGGGTGTCTTAGGTTTAATAACTTATCCCTGAATATAGATAAAATTCATTTTATACATTTCAAACATTTTCATGTTACATCGGTTAGTACTCCTTTAGACATTAAGACTGATGATTTATTTTTTCAACATCCCAAATGTCTTGGCGTAGTTATTGATGAAAATGTATTGCTGGAATGCTCATATACATATCTTAAGTTCAATATCTAAAGGTGTCAGGATTGAATCTAAACAGAAGTTTTTTGCCCTATAATAAAATGGTATTACCATATATATTCTAATGTAATATCGCTTAGGCCATTTAGGGAAATACTAAAATCAGTCCTATTTCACTTTCCTATTTATTACAAAAACATCAGTCTCCATTGGTACAGGATTATCCTATTTTGCTAATGGGGATCCATTGTTTCATAAAGTGAAAACGTTAAAAGTGACTGATATTAATGCTCTTCAAGTCTTTCTTCAGTTTTTTATGTTAAAATATATGAATTGATAACTTCCTTCATCTTTTGATTTTTGGGGTAGGGGTTTTAATAATATATCCAACACGTAATGCAAAATATTTTCAACTTACATATCCAAAATTGTTAGTAGGAAATAAATCTATAAGACATTATGGGCCTCACATGAAAAATAGTCTTCCTAATTGTGTAAAAATATCATCTGGTCAATTCTCAATTCTCAATTCTCACTAGAGGCAATATGGAACGATTTGTGTTATGCCAGAGAGGAGAGAAACGAATGTGTTCACTCATGCAGAAAGTTTCCCCTTATATTAACTGTTTATGTGCCATGTTTGCACGATCAACTCAGCCGACGGGGTGCCAAGTTCACATTTTCTGATTAAACGCACAAACTCGCCTAAACTGATCGCTAAATCGCTTAATGCTACAGTGCATTAACAGCGCTTGTCGCAATTCCATTCGTGTCACCAAAGAAGCAGCTTGCATTTTTATGTGGTGACTGACAATCAAGCGGTGTTCCCTACCGGATACCCGAGTAAATTACCATTAAAAACAGTCAGTACACCGATCACAGATCTTTCCTACAATATCTCCATTAAAGCAACGTTGCAAATTTTCTCTGCAACGTTGCACATTACCTTTCCAGTGTAACAAAAATTTATAATTATAGGTTACATAGATCTTAAGAAAAATGGCTTCCCAAAGCATGTCTACGTTGCTGTCCCAGAAAAATGTGGCACACAACGAGATTTTCACCATGGCACATAAAGTGCTAACCTACCAGGTTGATGGCCAACTTAATCACATTTGATATAGTATGCGATACATTGATTTTTATTCGAGTATTCTATGAGAAATTTGAACTAGAAAAAAAAGTGTTTCCTTTTTTTTTCTGAGTGTATGATGTACATTCATAGATATTATACATGATCATAGCGTTCGCTTGCACAATAGTGCACTGGAACTGTATACTGACCTAGCTGCTCCAGCCCGCTCCTCTCGAGTAGGTCCTGTAGTTCTGTCAGGGCTGTGAAGTAAAACACAGTATATTTAACAGAACTGCTAATATCACAGTGTACATAGAAAGACGTGCGCCCAAACAAACACTGACACTTAGTATACGGAAACAGTAGCCATACACATACTGTTATGTTACGAAGGAAAGCCATCGTGTTACTTTTATACCATTTAGTAAAGAAGCGACAACCCCCCCCCCCCCTGTACCTCATGATAAAATTCTTGGATCCCTTTTAAATACTCAGTTTATAAACAATGTATGCGATTTGCCTTTTGTTCTCAAACAAACAAACGAAGCGTCGCTTAAGAATGAATGGAATATCAAAATGGACAGATTAAAAATGTATCGTACGAAAATTAATGTAATCAGAAGTAATGTTCTTTTTTTTTACAATTTATCGGAAAAAACAAAATCAGCATTCTTCAAATCAACGTTGGATGATCGGTATTAATGTGGAGTCGTTAACTGAATAGATAATGAATATTTTGTAGTAAATACTCAACAAAATCTATTCTAATTATTCCCAAGAATAAAGTTAAAGGAAAAACAAAATGTAGCAGACTACTACTCTTGCACGTAGGATTCGCTCGCTGGTGAGAAAGAAAGTGTTGAAACAGTTATACTATGATTTAATATCAGGCCATATTGATAACAATTGCATAATAATGGCTACTTGATCCAAAATATTGATTTCAGACTTCAGAGAAGTCGAAGTAAGTTCGTCCAAATAGTGAAAACACTGATTTAGATACGTCAAAATGGACTACATGCTAAATGCCAAGACTGTAAAACAAAGAATCAAGTAACAGTATTCTGTTCTGATTTATAAATTTACAAAATCAGGAATGGACTTGTATAGACAAATCTAAAGTATATAGTTTCTGTTCGCTGCTTAGAAAGTAAAACCATGTCATTTTGGAAAATCCCACAAACACATATCTCAAAACCAACCCTTGATCATAAAGGGATTATACAGTTTTTTTACTGAGACCTCATTTTGTGTTTCTAACACATTATTTTTTTGTGAGTTATGAGAAAGCTCTTACGAAATATGAAAGAGCATGTAATTGCATGAGGAAAATTAACGTTTGTTTGATGAAAAATTGGTCCTGAAATGGTTGAGATATCCAAAACAAAGCCATAGTAATTGAAGGTTGGACCTACCTTTTATAATGATTGCGTTTTTAATTTTGTTTTTCGATATCATAACCCACTACGAACCCAGTTTCATCAAATACATTGTGAATTCTTCTTGTGATGTAAATTGTATGCTCAGTGACATTTCGTAAGTGGTTTTTGAGTATCTCGCAATCTTTGCTTCATTAAGTTACACGTTTCAATGTTGTTGTTGTTTTTTTTTTCTGCTTAAGTGACTTTTGTGTTAGTCTTTTCATTATTCCTGAAACATATACTTTTTCAATGCATTTTGATGTCACTGGGCTTTTTCAAAGCAGCCCCTCGGCTCTGAGCCAGTATACACTGTGAATCTTTGAAGAAAAGAGATTAAATAACTGCATAAACACATGAATGAATAAACATGATGCAACGCGACACAATGTCGTTATTGAAAACAAACAAATAAACGCAACTCCGACTCGATTGCTGAATGTATAAAAGCCTAAACGCACAAATGTTTGGACCGAGCCAAGTAATTACGAAGACCAGCGACTCGGCCCATGTCTGTAGGGGATCTTCTGCCTGCTACGGGTACTTTGTGCTGACATTTGAGATGTTTTAGTAATAAAGATAATATAAATTTTACCGGAGGGGATGCACATATATGTGACCGTGCACCTCAAAACGAACATAAAGTCGCACACACTGATTTTGCGTGAGGACTGAAAATAAGTGAAATGGGTCAACCTAGCCGAACTTGACTTTTTCATATTTCCTGAAAGAACGGGTCTTCTTTTACATTATGCTAAGATTTGGTATCATAAAACGGGCAGGAAAGTGTGTTTTTTAGCAGTTTATCTCGAACATATCGGTAGAATAGTGTGATTAGGTGTGTCTTTAGAATCCCTTTTTCATTTCTGAAAAACCTTATCCACACTCTTCACTTTCAACTCTAATAACTTTTGAAAGGATAGTGTACTGCTTTGAAAGTTGGCGTTAATTATGGACAGAATGTGCTAATTAGGCATGCCTAATTTCAATTTAATCTGATAATCCCTTCATTGTTGTTACTCTGGTGGTTTACTTCCTGTTTTTTGTCCCATTCATCGCACAGCCAGCACGGTTTGGTAAAGATTAAGCGCTTGTATAGACACTGTACTTCAGATCCTCTTTTCTCAGTTCACACTTTTCCTGAGCTTGTGCTTTCTTTCCAATATTTAGATTTGAGTTATACATCATTTTAAAGCTTAAAGTCTGCTCTTTCAGAATAAGGTCTTAACTAAAAATTCATGTCTGGCGACTTTTTGTTTGTTTTGAGGTGCAGGGTCACATATAAGATATAAGTTTGACAAACACACTCACACACACACACACACACACACACACAACACATAGGATATAGGAAGCCTGTAGCATGAAATGTCTAATTGAAGGGATGATAGAGCATTGGTTTTATATTTATTATTCAATTGATTAATTAATTAATTAATTCAGTAAGAAATTAATTGATTTATTTATTTATTCATTTATCTTTTTAATTTTTATTTATTTATTTATTTATTTGAGAGTACTTATATACAGGATTAAAACGATCAGCTAAAAGCTATCTTACAGCGAAGTTCTGTGCGGGCATTGCAGTTTCCTGCAAAATAAATTACTGTAAGAAAGACGGCATCAAAACATCAGAGAACAAAACATTTTATAAAACAAATAATACTTCAAATTTCAAACTTTTTAATAAAACGATGAAAAACCACTTATGAAACATGAGAGAGCATACAATTTCAGAATACAATGTGCATTCATTCAAAATTGATTTTGAAATGTCTTGGACATTCAAAAATAAATGAAACTAATAAAGGGTGAAATGCATCTATTATTTGGATCACTATGTATAATTTGTTTTTGAGTATCTCAGTTATTTCAAAGCTAATTTTCATTTAATAAACTTAGAATTCTTTGTAAAATCGTAACGCTCTTTAATATTTCAAAAGTGCTTTCCAATCATTGTTACAAAACATTTCAAAGCTGTACCTCCATCTCAACCAAAGCTCACCACCCCTTTAAATCATGCACATGTTTCAGGTTCCTGTTGTCGTCATCATTATGTTTACAGGACATCGCGCTGTTTGAAATGTCAAACTTTTCGAAATTGTAAAAATACAAATCTCCTAAGAAGATACCTACCTGCAATCGAAGCGGCGGAGGTGCAGCCCACCAGGGCGAGGACGAGCAGACAACATGCGATCTTCATGGTTGATGATGTTTTCTCTTCTCTTGCTGACTGAAGACTGGTGTCTGATGATGAATCTCCTTGCTACTTATCAGCCCCGAGCAAAACAATACAAAATGATACAAATTCAGACTTAGCTTGGCAAGAAGCCAACTTTTAATAAAAGCTTGAATTCATTTGGCATCTTCGTAAACATGATAACAATTTTCGAAAGAAAAAAGAAAACAATCTTTGAATACCTTTAAAACAAAGAACACTCAACTTTGCCTTCAGGTGTTTAAAAGTCATGCATTGTGAACATGACATTCCTTTGCTAACTGTTCAAACAGACTAGCGTTTTGTGGTAACCTAAGTCAACAAGATGAATTGTCCTCTCTTTGTTTAAGCTGTAGCAGCCAAGAAATTCCGGAACATTGTGTTTTATGTGTGTGCGTGTTGTGTGTGCATGTGTGTGTGTGTGTGTGTGTGTGTGTGTGTGTGTGTGTGTGTGTTGTATGATGTTATGTGAAATTGTTATGTGAAATAATAGAAATCGAATGTTGATTATTGAAAAACAACAAAAAATGTGTATGTGTGTTTGTGTGTGTGTTTGTTTGTTTTGTTTTGTTTTGGTTTTTTTTTATTTGTTTTGTTTTTGTTTTTGTTCTGAACGAGGTTTTGTAATACCTACCTATTGTAAAAGCACCCGCGATGTCTCACAATGTCATGAAGGGTACCAATATCCAAGTCCCTGGGAGTCGGGGTGTTGTATTTTCTTTCTTTCTTGTATTTTGAGTGAGGGTACGCAGCGACCCTGTGAAATGAGAGCAGTTGCGTTGTGGAAGCGCCAAATAAATCATGATTTCTGTGGGAAAGCACTCCAACCAGTCCTTTTTGTGTGATTGTATTACTCTGTAGTTGATAATAAATCGTATGATTTTCATCGTACGTGATATTAATACTACTAGTCTGTTAAACAAACAAACAAAAAAAAAAAAAAAAATATATATATATATATATATATATATATATATATATATCACTTTGGTAAAAATGTGGCCAGCACAATTTCCACCCTCTCAGGAAATTTTCAAACTTCCCCTCTGTTTAGATTTGGATATTACATTATCAAGTAATGAGAAAATATATAATATGGGCTAATCACGCAACAATAAAGAAGGTAAATATACCAGATCCTTATTTCAATTACAGGCTTTACGTTTGGTTAGTGTGAGTTAGACATTGATAATTGGTGCTTATGCATGGGCCCATTTTGTGTGTATGATAAACCTTAATTTCCCCCGGAAGAGCTTTTTAATCAGCGCGTAATAATTATCTAGTATGAATGCAAGACTCGAGTTAGTCTACATTTATGTTATAGCGCCCTCTGCCATCTCTCCTTGTCCAAGCCTACTCCAAAATTTCAAAGAACCTCAAGCATAAACAATGAACAGGATTTGTTGAATAGTGATGATGAGCTAAGTGGGGAGGGGGGGGGGGTCAAAATGATTTAGAATAGACAAAAGACAAGAAGAAAGGCTCTCTAGCAGTGATGGAAGATTACACCAATATTGCAAAGGAACGACGTTTCTGCTGGGACATCATTTGAGACGTGCTTTTAGCGCGCATTTTAGTCAGTAATGCGCATGGTCTAAACTTGGAGTAATAAGATTGTACCTATAAAGTCCATTCAAAGGGACCGCACAGTTTTGGCTGAGACCTAATTTCAGGTTTCTAATATTTTTTGGTAAAATAATGAGAAACTTCTTATGAAATATGAAAGGACATGTAATTCTATGAGGAATTCAACATTTATTTGATGAAAATTGGCTTTGAAATGGCTGAGATATTCAAACAGAGCGATTCTAATAAAGTGTGGGACCCACACTTCATTGCGATCACTTTGTTTTACTATGTTTTTGGATGTCTCAGTCATTCCAAACCCGATTTTTATCAAATAAACTTTAAATTCCTCTTAAAATGGTACGCTCTGTACTATATCATAAGTGTTTTCTTGGTATGTCGCAAAAAGTTAAAAGCCCGATTCTCATCTCCACCAATACTGTACCATCCCTTTAACAACGATGGAGAAACTAAGGAATGTTGGGATGTTCACCTGACCTTTTAACAAATGGCAGAGCATCTTCAGCGAATCAATGTCTTGTAATATGTCTGTGAATAAAGCTTCACGACGCTCTGAGCTATATTTCTGAGATAAGGAGAATAACATGCAATTTTAGGGTTATTACATTAACTTAAACATCATCACTTAATCTTTGACCTCCTATCTTTGACCCAATGTCGAAACTTTCCCTAGAGAATCTTTACCTGGCAATAACATTTGAAGCACTTCCAGGGATACGGCGTATATTGTGCAGTTTTAGAAATTGGCGTCAACAGTGACCTATGACCTTGAGCGTTCGCGCCCTTAAATTGATAGGCACAAGTTTGTTTACTTATTCAAACATATCCATGCGAACTTCATTTGGATGCCTCTAACGGTTCTTTGGTCACGTCGTCTACAGTGTCGCTTACGGCAGACGAAATGCTTAGTTTGTCCTCATTTAAAGAAACTATTTATAGTCAGGACGCTTAATGTCACAATATGGGCTTACCGTTACAAAGCGGATAAAAGTACCAAATTTGGAGAGGTGATCCCCCGGGATCTATTCATTGATTTTAGAATAAAAGCCCTCTGGAATTTTTCGATTTGTAAGGTGAAAATACTGAATTGTAATATTTCTTTATCATATGATACTGTATTGCGTAAATAAAGGAATATGATAACATACAAGTTCTGATCTGTTGTGAATTGATTTATTTTTCATGGAACTGTAAACATAAACCCAACCTTGAGACCATGATTAACATCAAAGTATCTGAAACATGGAGTTGGTGGAATTAATTACCGATCAAATGTAATATACATATATTACATACTAATCAAAAATAATGTATACAGTTTAAATAGACAGAAGATAGTTTCTAAAATAAACAGTTTTCCTACTCAGTGGCGGATCCGGGTGGCGGCGCACCGGGCGCGCGCCTTGTATTCTTTGCTAAAACAAAGAAATAAAAAACAAACAAAAAATGGAGGAGGAGGGCATGCGCCCCCTTTAATTTTGTAAAGACGCCCCTCCCCCTCACGGAATTCCTGGATCCACTCCTGCTACTTCCATGCTCTGAGACCTTAAGAATCAGTTTACACTGAAAATTATTTTTCAGTGTAGTAAAATTCATTTGTGAATACAGTGCACACCTGTTATGACGAACGCGGTAATAATATTTGTAACAACTAAGTAAGAATCAGGTCCCAAAACTCTCATCTACAGTCCTATATCTTTCTATACTTGACTGTTCTGTTTATAATACAACGAAATGTCGATATAACGGGGAAAAAAGCTGCCGGTCCCGACGACGTTTGCTATATCCATGATAACGGGGGATGCATAATCTTCTACTGCTATACTACTTTCTTCTTGTGCCGCTGATACGTGTCTCAGCAACAGAACATTTCCCTTTTGAGATTACGAGTGAGCTTTATATTTTGCCAGGAATTTTACCGATAATTATGCCACATAAGGACAGAACGATAGACACGATGTCCTGTCATAGTTGTGCTGGCCATACGCTATGTTTGTGTTAAAGATGTTTAAAGTTGCGTTTGCTGAGGTAGGCTTGTTTTGCAGAATGTTTCATAAGACCAAAGGAACTAGCTGACTATCATAGTCGCTTTACAAAAAAAAAAAAAAAAAAAAATGTATAATGTCCTCTTTTTTCCCCAGAGGACTACCTCTATCATGTGAATGTGCTTTCTGCTGTAACATTCCAAGGCAAGATTATACGTGTACATATTTAGAGATCAATTTTTACCAGAAAATGTCTTTGCTGCCAGGTGCATGACAACATTACTCAAATCCACTTTAAGCGATATGATGCGATGGAGTTCAAAGGTTGCACAATAATTGGAATGAATTCCAATATTTTTGCTCTTAAGAATGTGATCCATCATGGTTTTTAAGTGGGATCTTTGTGTGATTTGCCAGCAAGACACCACTGAACCCTTCCGTAACTCGTGAAGAGTTGAGGGGCAAGTGGTCACAAGACAGATGCCTACAAGTCATTCCTGTCCAAGGCCGAACAGTTCCGTGTCATTAATGCTGTTCCAGTTGAAGCCTGTTTTGGGAGCAAAGAAACTGTCGAAAGCTTTTTTACACGCTCAGCTCAACGGCACAATTCTTGCCATTTGAAATTCAATAATTCTAAACTACAGAAGACAAATAAAAAGAGAGTTCACACCCCCAAATGAAGATCAGAAAAGGCTGACTAAGCGCAGAGCATTAGATATTCAAATATATTTCTTCTGTGAGAAAGGAGGAGAGGGTGGAGGATGTCCTCCATGAAGTGTCAACATCCGACGCAGATAAAACTATTCGGGACATGATCAAAGAACTCAATATCACCTTACTAATGGCCAATAAAACTGCAATTGACTCTCGCAAGGCAGGCCAGGCGTCAGAAAACATAGATGAGAGGGCTACAACTCTTAATATTGTTTCATGATCTCAAGGAATCCGTGTGTCGAGTTTGAACCTTTTATCCGCTGTGTAAGAGCAAAGCGAAAAAAAAAGCACTGAAAAGAACAAGCGAGCAGCATTTTTAAGGGGGTCCCATTCCTTTTGCCCTACCCCCTCCCCGAGTTTAGACACTTACATTACGCAAAAAATGTAAACAATGCTCCTTCCACAATTTCCAAATAAAGGTTCTAAGCCAAATAAAAAATGAATACATACAAACTTAAAATAATATAGTGATCGAATCACCCATATGGCATAAAAAGCGGGGAGTTTATCATAAGTGCTGGCAAGTTTGAAATTTGATTTCGTGGGTGTGTGTGTGTGTGTGTGTGTGTGTGTGTGTGTGTGTTTTCCTTGAAATTTGCAGGACTCCTCCTCTAATAAGGAATCCGTTCACCAAATTTGATGCTTTTATCCGGCGTGTATAAAGCAAGACGAAAAAAACAAAACAAAACAAAACAAAACAAAAAGCAGCACGCAAAGGAACAAGCGAACCACCACTTTTTTATCACCTATAAACAATATCGCATAAAAAGTGGGGAATGCCATAAATGTCGGCCATTTTGAAATTTGATCTTTTGTGTTTGTGTGTGTGTGTGTGTGTGTGTGTGTGTGTGTTTTCGTTAAAAATTCCAGGAGGGCTCCTACTCTAATATTGTTTCCAAGTCCTCAAGGAATCCGTGCTTTTATCCGCCGTGTATAGAGCAAAAGGAGAAAAAAAAAAGCACGCAAAAGAACAAGCGAACAACCATTGTATTGTATTATTACAAAACTAGTATACGTCCCTACCTTTTCCTCAGGCCGGGCATCTTTTCAAGCTATGCTTACAATGGCGGCCCTCTGCATAATCGCTCCATAATTATAATTGTTGGAATCCCCGCTGCATAGACATGCATACTGTATATATTGTATCATTAATTACCTTTTATATCTTTGTTAACGCAAGTCAAACGACTCTGCTTTGAATTCATTCTGTATATTTCCCACTTGTTCATGATTATGTGCCTTATGTATATTGATTTGCTGATTGATTTATTGATTTGCAGAAAATAAAGTATCTATTAAACAAACAAACCATTTATTTTAAGGGGTTCCGCCCCTTTTACCCTACCCCTTCCCCAGCAGTTAACAGACTTTACATTACACAAGAATATAATGCTCCTAACGGATTGTTCAAGCTAAGTTTTTTAAGCAAACCAAAAATACAAAAATATGTAATATATATATACATGTATATATATATTGTCATTGTATCACCAATATGATATGAAAGATGAGGTTTTTGCCAATTAAGTGTCGGCCATTTTGAAATTTGATCTTTTGGGGGTTTTTTCTCAAAAATTCCCGAAGGGCTCCTACTCTAAATATTGTTTAAAAGTCCACAAGGAGTCTGTGTACCAAATTTGATGCTTTTATCCGCCTTGTAACGGTATTTTCACTAAGCGACCTGACTTTTACCACTTGCAGATGAAGCAAGCTGTAGTGAAACGCAGCTGTCGTACTTCAAAATGTGACCCTGCACCTCAAAACAAACAAAAAGTCGCCAGACATGAATTTTTAGTTAAGACCATATTCTGAAAGAGCAGACTTTAAGCTTTAAAATGATGTGTAACTCAAACCAAATGGACTCTCCTAACCTATCTAAATATTGGAAAGAAAGCACAAACTCAGGAAAAGTGTGAACTGAGAAAAGAGGCTCTGAAGTACAGTGTCTATTCAAGCGCTTAATCTTTACCAAACCGTGCTGGCTGTGCAATGAATGGGACAAAAAACAGGAAGTAAACCACCAGAGTAACAACAATCAAGGGATTATCAGATTAAAATGAAATTAAGCATGCCTCATTAACGCATTCTGTCCATAATTAGTGCCAACTTTCAAAGCAGTAGCACTATCTTTTCAAAAGTTATTAGAGTTGAAAGTGAAGAGTATGGACAAGGTTTTTCAGAGATGAAAAAGGGATTCTAAAGACACACCTAATCACAGTATTCCACCAAAAATGTTCGAGATAAACTGCTAAAAAAAAAACACTTTCCTGCCCGTTTTATGATACCAAATTTTAGCATAATGTAAAAGAAGACCCGCTCTTTCAGAAAATATGAAAAAGTCAAGTTCGGCTAGGTTGACCCATTTCACTTATTTTCAGTCCTCACGCAAAATCAGTGTGTGCGACTTTATGTTCGTTTTGAGGTGCACTGTCACAAATAGTTCTAAAATAGTTCTAAAAGAAAACAAGCAGTATAAAAAATGTTCAGTAGTATATTCACTGATAAGTATGGTTAAATATACCAAATGTGAGGAATACCTTTATCAAAATAGATTATGAGGATTGACAGTGTATAGTTATGCTTTAATAAGAAATATAGTGATATTTCCTTATAGTTTAGGCTCTATTGCGAAATTGTTGTATTGTAGGATGTTTTGTGATACAAGTGACATGGCTTGGCTTTTTGCATGCAATTGTATATGAGGGGACTGAGCAGCCGATCCTACTTGGCGCGTGCCCTTACGACTGTCTACCAATGAACAATGTAAACAGACGTATACAGTAGACACTTGTAGCCGATCAATTAGTTACTTGAAAGTACTGAAATTAGGCCCCGTGCAAATCAAAGCCATTGAAATCACAAAACTGAAAATACCACCGGAACCATTTGTGACCAGCTACAACAAAAGGATTGAAAATAACATGATATTATTTCCTTGAACCTTAATTTCATTAATAAAACGACTTATAAAAGTGCTCGGTTGCGGAGATATCGATGATTCTATTGGCGCATGTCGAGTGGTTTAAAGTGATTGCATAGTATATAGGCCTATTGGTGGAGATGAGAATCGGGCTTTCAACTTTTTTGCAAGATACCAAGAAAACCTTAAAAGATAGTACAGAGCATACTATTTCAAGAGGAATTCAAAGTTTATTATAATCTATGAATATCGGTTTTGGTATTGCTGAGACATTAAAAAAAGTAAAACAAAGTGGTCAGAATAAAGTGGGTGCCACCTTTTGATAGGAATGCTCTATTGGATATCTCAGCCATTTTAAAACTGATTTTCATCAAATAAAAGTTGAAATCAATAGAACGTATGCTCCTAGCAACCTCCGAGGTGTTCATTCAAACGTCTGCCGGCGGTCTATGCACGACCAATCAGTAAGCAGGGTGCCACGCACCAACAAATAAGATCACTCCCTCGTTGCTGGGAGCGGAGTCTATCGCTAAATCCATATCTTCGGACACGTTTCTGTTCGGCTGAAAGTCGGAAAATCATTGCCCAGAAAAAAAGCTGATTTCTTGCCTTTCCTTTTGACCATTTAGCTTCGAAATTTCGGAGGATAGAATATGCAATGTGACCCTACATCACAAAACCAACAAAAGTCGCCCGACATGGATTTTCAGTTGAGAGCATATTCTGAAAGAGTACACTATAAGTTTAATGATGTATACATCAAATCAACTGGACTCTCCTAACCTATCTAAATATTGCAAAGAAAGCACACACTCGGGGAAGACTGTGAACTAAGAAAAAGATGCTTTGAAGTAGAGGTTACCAAGCCATGCTGCTCGTGCGATGAATGAGAAAAAAAAAAACAACAATAAAGGATCATCAGATTAAGCTGAAATTGAGCATGCTTTATTAGCAGACTCTGCCCCTGATTATTACTTACTTTCAAAGCAGCAACGTTATAATTTCCTAAGTTTATATCAGAGATGAAAGTGACGAGTGCGTACATTTTTTTTTAAATGAAAAGAGGAATCTATAAAATACACACCTTATCACACTATTTTTTAAATACAAATCGAGATAACCTGCTAAAAACACACTTTCCTGTTCATTTTATGGCTCAAAATTTTAGCATAATGTAGAAGAAGACTTTCCCCTTCAGAAAATTATGAAAACAAGTCAGGTTTGGTCAGATTGACCATTTTTACCTATGTTCAGTCCTCACACAAAATCAGTACATGCGACTTTTTGTTCGTTTTGTGATCACTGTCACAAATTATGCCAAAAACAGAAATTCGATTGTTTTGACCGACGTTGATGATCTGACTTCAAACTTGGTTTTGTCAGCAAAGCCGTCTGCGCCTTTAGATTTTTCTTTCTTTCTTTCTTTTTTACCTGGTCACTTTTTTGTTTTGATTTTTTTTTTACATTTGATGATTTTCCGAACTTTCATCACAACCAATATACGATAAGAGATAAACAGGTAAATGGGTAATTTTGACCATTTTCCACATTTCTTACTGTATGAAATTGCACCTTGTGTTACGAAAAGGAAAAATTGAAAAATCTAAATGCATAACGTTTATGTCTCTTACATGAAATTGGTTTTCGTCAGTAGTTTTCTTGGCTGAAATGCATCAATCTACAAAGGTTGCTGTTTACTATTTTTCCCTCTCCAGAACGAGAAAATATGGCATGTATTGGTGTGACGTCGGGACATGTGAGAGTGTACTGTTAAGTAGCAATTAATAATATGTGACCCTGCACCTCAAAACAAACAAAAAGTCGCCAGACATGAATCTTTAGTAAAGAACATATTCTGAAAGAGCAGACCTTGAGCTTTAAAATGATGTATAACTCAAATCAAATGGACTCTCCTAACCTATCTAAATATTGGAAAGAAAGCACAAACTCAGGAAAAGTGTGAACTGAGAAAAGAGTCTCTGAAGCACTGGCGTAGCCAGGGGGGGGGGGCGATGGGGGCGGTCGCCCCCCCCCCCCTAAGATTTGGACCGGGGATTTGGGAGGCGGAAAAAAAAATGCGTGTATACTGTATGCATGCACATGAAGCGGGTCTCCTTTGCAACCTTTCATCAAATAAGATATTTTTTTAAATATTTCACTCAAAGTGTGCACCAGATCGTTGAATTTCAATTCAAAATATGCAAAATCTCTCGTGCTTGGGAGGGGGTCACGGTATCCCCCTCCCAAACCCTCCCCCTCTGTGCCTCTTTCCCTAGCTAAGTACACTTTTTAGATTTACAAAAAAAAATTATGAATAATTCTGAGTGCACAAGACTTATCACTTATATTCCGAAAACTCAAGGTTCCCTCATGTATAAGGGGAATTTCCCCTTTTAATCGACCCTTTCCTCCCTCAGCCCCCCCCCCCTATTCAGTTTGTTTTTTGTTTTTTGTTTTTTTTTGGTGATTTCCCAAATGTTGATTTCATCAAATATGCGTATACGAGATATCTCAATTTCAAACTTAAAAAGGCAAAAGCTCCATCGGAAGGGAAGGGTGGAGATAACACTCGCTCACGCCTTCTCCCTGCTCCCCCCCCCCCCCCCCGCCATGCATAGAAGTAGACTGTGGCTATACCCAGATCGCTTTATTTCAATTCTAAAAACGCAAAAGCTCCACGAGCGGGAGGGGGAATCCCTCTTCCCCTAAGCTCTACCTCTCTAGACTTTATACATACACTGTACACACAGATGGTGCACATTCGGAATAAGAGCTAAATTCCGCGATTTTAACACTTCGATGAAAAAGTATTGCACCAAAAATTTGCACCAGATCGCTGAATTTCAGGTCTGAAAACGCAAAATCACCTTCGTGTGGCAGGGGATATGCCCCTATCTATACACCCTCGTGTGCATGCTTTTTCTGTTTGATTGCTGAACAGACAGCGTTCATGATATTCAGTGCAAGAATTAATACAAGAAGACTAGTGTATTTAAATTATACCATTTTATAGGTAAATTGTTAAATAATAATCTACACTGAAATATACTGCAACCTTATTGGGACTGTTTCAACTCGTTAAAACACGCAAAAACATGCATCAAATTGCACCATTTGCAACATCAAAATGCAAAAAGTTCTCACCGTGGGAGGGGGGACACCCCCCTCCCACACCCTCCCCTCCCCCCTCGCTCGCTCCACTCGGTCGGGTTCAGTCGCGTTCATGATATTCAGTGAAAATAATTAATACAAGAAGTGTATTTTAATTATATCATTTTATAGGCAAATTGTTCAATAATAATCTACACTAAAATATACTGCTACCTTAAACAAGTGGGACTGTTTCACGTCGATAAAACTCGCAAAAACATGCATCAAATTGCACCATTGCAAAATCAAAATGCAAAAAGTTCTTACCGTGGGAGGGGGGAAACCCCCCTCCCACACCCTCCCCTCCCCCCTCGCTCGCTCCGCTCGCTAGGGTTCAGTCGCGTTCATGATATTCAATGAAAAGAATTAATACAATAAGTGTATTCAAATTATACCATGTTATAGGCAAATTGTTCAATAATAATCTACATTAAAATATACTGCTATATACCTTAAACAAGTGGGACTGTTTCACGTCGATAAAACGGGCAAAAACATGCATCAAATTGCACTATTTTGCAATATCAAAATGCAAAAAGTTCTTATCGTGGGAGGGGGGACACCCCCCTCCCACACCCTCCCCTCCCCCTTCGCTCGCTCCGCTCGCTCGGGTTCAGTCGCGTTCATGATATTCAGTGAAAAGAATTAATACAAGAAGTGTGTTTAAATTATACCATTTTATAGGCAAATTGTTCAATAATAATCTACACTAAAAGTTACTGCTATATACCTTAAACAAGTGGGACTGTTTCACGTCGATAAACCGCGCAAAAACATGCATCAAATTGCACCATTTGCAACATCAAAATGAAAAAAGTTCTTACCGTGGGAGGGGGGACACCCCCTCCCACACCCTCCCCTACCCCGTCGCTCGCTCCGCTCGCTCGGGTTCAGTCGCGTTCATGATATTCAGTGAAAAGAATTAATACAAGAAGTGTATCTAAATTATACCCTTTTATAGGCAAGTTGTTCAATAATGATCTACATCAAAATAAACTGCTACCATAAACAAGTGGGACTGTTTCACGTCGATAAAACACGCAAAAACATGCATCAAATTGCACCATTTACAACATCAAAATGCAAAAAGTTCTTACCGTGGGAGGGGGGACACCCCCCTCCCACACCCTCCCCGGCACCCCCCCCCCCCTCCTCGCTCGCTCCGCTCGCTCGGGTTCAGTCGCGTTCATGATATTCAGTGAAAAGAATTAATACAAGGAGTGTATCTAAATTATACCCTTTTATAGGCAAATTGTTCAATAATAATCTACATCAAAATAAACTGCTACCATAAACAAGTGGGACTGTTTCACGTCGATAAAACGCGCAAAAACATGCATCAAATTGCACCATTTACAACATCAAAATGCAAAAAGTTCTTACCGTGGGAGGGGGGACACCCCCCTCCCACACCCTCCCCCCCTCGCTCGCTCCGCTCGCTCGGGCTCGGTCGCTTCGCTCCCTCGCAGACTAACCGCCCCCCCTAAGATGAAATCCTGGCTACGCCGTTGCTCTGAAGTACAGTGTCTATCCAAGCACTTAATCCTTACCAAACCGTACTGGCTGTGCGATGAATGGGACAAAAAACAGGAAGTAAACCACCAGAGTAACAACAATGAAGGGATAATCAGATTGAAATGAAATTGAGCATGCCTCATTAACACATTCTGTCCATAATCAACGCCCACTTTCAAAGCAGTAGCACTATTCTGTCAAAAGTTATCAGAGTTGAAAGTGAAGAGTGTTGACAAGGTTTTTCAGAAATGAAAAAGGGAACTCTAAAAACACACCTAATCTCACTATTCTACCAAAAATGTTCGAGATAAACTGCTAAAAAAAACACACTTTCCTGCTCGTTTTATGATACCAGATTTTAGCATGATGTAAAAGAAGACCCGCTCTTTCAGAAAATATGAAAAAGTCAAGTTCGGTTAGGTTCACCCATTTCACTTATTTTCAGTCCTCACGCAAAGTCAATGTGTGCGACTTTATGCTCGTTTTGAGGTGCACGGTCACATTTGTTTTTCATATTAGATTCATATATTTAAGAATCTGTAACCCGCTAAGATGCCTCTTGGAACATTTAGAAAAGCTTCTGCTTGATTTCACATGAGCGAGCTGTTGATAATCAGTTGTCTTTCTGATATTATCTCGTCTGAAACAAAGCATTATTGTGTTTCTTCACAAGACGGTATCGGTACGTCAATTTGCACTTACAGTTCAACCTTTACAATGCATTCACTGCCACCTCCACCTTGAGACATCCATTGTGATATAAGGCAGGAGCTTCCATCCCTATTGACTTCCCTTACATCTTTCATGAAGCGAGAATTTCCTTTTGTGTCCTTTTTTCTTTTCTTTCCCCCTATAAGACTGTCGTTTTCTTTTCTCCCCCCCCCCCCCCATTACAGGTAAGTTTAGCAGTAAACAGAAGCATACAAATATACTGTTTACATTTCCCATCACGAGGCGTCTAATTTTGGAATATTGATATAATGTGAAATGGCCTTGAGGGGAATGCGACATTTATTGCCCGAACAAGACTTGTATTGCCGAGTCGAAGACGATCACTGAATCATGGCTTTTATTTGCTCTGGATTGCCTTGCGAGTTTAATGAGATATTTTCCATTTGGGGTTTTGTTTCTGTTTGTCTACATTCAGCTTCTCATAGCTATGCGTAACATCTTTGAGGTGGTGTATGCCAAAAGGCACTTTGTGCCTCGTAACCTCGGAAAACATGCTAGAGATCATGAGACATCTCAGCATTGTGTAAATTATAGAATACTGTTTGATGGCAGTCTGTCGTGATGATTGGATACATTTCACAGACTGATCAAGGAATCGGCGTAACAATAAATGGGATTTGCATTACGCATCAAACAAACGTCAAGTTACTTTGGCTAAGTATTGTGCTTTCTTAAGGAACCATGTAAACAAGTTCGAATGTTCTACATGGTTTATCTCTTGAATAGATCTTACGTGCGCAATGATCTTCATGTGTTGTGCCGACATTATTGCATCTTACTTTGCTATATTCTTTTGATTTAACTCTATTTTTTTAATGGTCGAATTCATCACGGAGTTACATTCTTATTTGAGTTTCATCAAGGGTGACTGATGCCAATCACGCACACCTTCTGCAAGCAGTTTTTAAAATAGTTGCTGACGCCAGGGACCTCATATTATGGCATGCGTGACGTTGGTTGAAGTTTTCAAGCCACCCACCGAATTTCTGGAGATCAAGGTTCACTATGACTGCTTCCAGGGACCTGGCTTGCGCGGATAATGTTTTCTTTTTTTGTTTTGTTATGTTTTGTTTGTTTTGTTTGTTTTGTTTTTTAAGTGGAATATTCTAGTATTGATTATCAGACATAAAATTACGTAGGAGCAAACGACATTTATTACTGTCAATACGATGCAATTGACTTTGACTCAATGCTTCCAGAGCAAACTGATTTTGATCATTGTTGTATATTTCCTCATGGTTTTTGAAGGTAATTCTGACGATGTTGTTATAAGATCCACTGTCTGTTTCGGTGATGCAGAAACTTACCTACTTGCATGCAAAGCCTCCCCCCCCCCCCCCCTCTCTCTCTCTCTCTCCCTCTCTCTCTTCCAATTGGTCCTGGCAGTCTTTTGTTAATCTCTGTGTGCATGAAGTGATTTTTTATTGTTCTATAGTCCAAACAGTGCAATGCTACTGCGCTACTATGCAAAGTGTCGTATGCAAACGGACACAGGAAATATAACTTGAGATGATGAGCAATCAAACAGTATTTTTCCTTTGACAGGTTTTGGGGGATTACGGTCCATATTTTGACTTGTACAAAAGTTGACATAGCACTTAACTAATTCCTTATTAGATCTTGCATCAAGATATAAAGTTAACTTTAATCTAAGTGAATTGGGCAACGCAGGAACGGCCCAACGAAGTTTAAGTTCGATACATGTTTGCATTCTAAAGAAATTTTGTTTGTTTCCTTTTTTCACACGGCGGTGTCCTGTTTCCACTCAGTCTAAAAAAAAAGAAGAAGAAACTATTCCGCACTCTAAAAATACTCCTCAAATTGGAATAGAAACTTGTCAAATTTGACAAGTTCTCCGCATCCGAGAGGGACTGACAAGTTTCTTGTTAGATTGACAAGTATAATCTTCTCAATTTTTTTGAATAGGAGTTCTTGTCAAAATTTGAGGATTTGAGGATTATGGCTAGGGGAAGGGTCCGGGGTAATTGTCCAGGGGGGTAATTGCCCTGGACCTGGTCCTCATAAAATGTGGTACCCATATCCTGAGTATTATCCGATGACAGAACTTAGTTCACCATCGGACACCATATACAGTCGTAAGTCCAGTCAGTGTTGGATAAGTGTCAAGTCAGTTACAGTACTCTCCACATAATCGGGTAGGCTCGGACACAGCGTTTCTTACCCGATTACACGGAGTACCCGATTAACAGAGGAATACGTCTCATTCACAATTGACACACACAATGTGTATGTACATGCAGAGTACACTGCACCAAACACCTACACCGTATCCTTATCACACGTGCTTGCACGGCACATTATACATACCTTGCACTTGCTCAGTCACGAGCAATAATTTACACTCTTTTTATGAACAAATATGTCTTAAAAAAACTTTGTAGTTTATTAAGCAGAGAATGCGATTAGCCGTGGAAATTTGACATGCAGGATTTCTTAAAATGTTATATCTGCGATAAAATATGGGTAGAAATTAGATTAGAAGAAAATTATTTACCCATTTACGCGGAGAGGCAACCCGATTATCAGGTCATTTTAATGTGCATTGGAACTGATTTTGACATTACTATTCAATTAAACGGAGTACCCGTTTAAGCGATACCTGATTACGCGGAGAGTACTGCATTCCTTTTCTCGGACATAAAGGAATGGGTTGTGAAACGCCACGTCTATCATCACGATGTCCCAGAACTATTGCTAGAGAAAAAAGTATGTTGTGTTGACTTAATATACAGCTATGTGATAGTAGGTTATTTGTCTACAGTATGATTACTTTCAACTAACCTTTATTCTTCTAATCACAACAAACTGACGACTGCTAAAGGCGACTATGCGCCATGTCTGCAAAAGCGAAACTATTTGTCAGATTGTAGGACCAGATGATCCTTCCCTTCTTATCTTCGCCATTCTAAATTTGTTGTTTCCGTATAAAACTTGTACTCTTTTTATTTTCCCGCATTTGATTGTATTTGTCAATGCAATACGTTCATGCTCAGCTGGCTTAATGACCAACACAATTTCTGGAAGACACGTTTTGCTCGGTTTTCTCATTTTTCTTTTTTACTGTCTCTTTCACTCTTTGACAATAGTTGTTTAACAATAACTGTTTTATTTACCATATTAGTTATTACAGCTAATACTGATTTATGTAAGGTCGGCTCTCTTTATTCGTTAATCAAGCTCACCATCTGGTTAACCTGCCGTGACATTAATGGAGTGCATTTATTCCAGGGACCAGAATTGCCCTGGATAACGGTTTTTGTTTTGTTTCTTTGGATTTCATTTTTTCAAACTCTGAAACAAAGGTATACGTGGGAAATAATTGCCACCACGGTGTCACTCCATTGATTTGAGGCTATGGTTCCATGCTCCATTGATTAGTGTATTGTCTGATACAAAGAACAGGTTGTTTGTCAAATTCATATTGTTTGTAAGTGACTTCTTCATTGTTTATGAAGGTCTTTAAATTGCCGATGCCATTAACTATCAAGGGAGACAAAGCCCTGTGGTTATAGACAAGCTAGGCTTTTTCGTAGACCCCGTCCCTTGTCCGTTTTTCATTAATTTCTATCTGTTTTCATCTAAATATGAAAGCCGATTATTCTGCACTTCTTCTCGATGTTTTATTTCCAGCACATCGCAACCTATGTGTCACTAGTTACGTATGCAAATGTAAAAGGGAAAATGATAGCTGTAGGTCTTCTGAATACAATTAATGATGTTTGTCAGGGAGCGTATCCGGGCAATTAACCCCAGAGGGCAATACCCCCTCCCCCAGCTAAATACCGGTTAGTGGCAAGCTTTATAGAGTAAAGATTAGGGTTAGGGGTTGGGTTAGGGTTAGGATTTAGGTTCAGGATTATGATTAAATTTAGGGCCAGGGAAAGGGTCCTGGGTAATTGTCCAGGGGGTAATTGCCATAGACGCGGTCCTAATAAAATGTGGTACCCATATCCCGAGTATTATCTGATGGAAGAACTTAGTTCACCATCGGACGCCATACCCAGTCGAAAGTCAAGTCAGTATTGGATAAATGTCGAGTCAATGCTTCCTTTTTTTTTCAGATATAAAAGAATGGGTTTGGAAGGCCACGTCTATCATCACGCTGTCCAAGAACTATTGCTAGAGACAAAAGTATGTTGTGTAGCTTTAATATACAGCTACCTATGTAATAGCAGGTTATTTGTCTACATTATGATTACATTCAACTAACCTTTATTCTTCTATTAAACAACAAGCTGACGACTACTTAAAGCGACTATGCGCCATGTCCGGAAATGCGAAACTATTTGTCACATTGTAGGACCAGATGATCCTTCCCTTCTTATCTTCGCCATTCTAAATTTGTGACCGTGCACCTCAAAACGAACATAAAGTCGCACACACTGATTTTGCGTGAGGACTGAAAATAAGTGAAATGGGTCAACCTAGCCGAACTTCACTTTTTCATATTTTCTGAAAGAGCGGGTCTTCTTTTACATTATGCTAAAATTTGGTATCATAAAACGGGCAGGAAAGTGTGTTTTTTAGCAGTTTATCTCGAACATTTTTGGTAGAATAGTGTGATTAGGTGTGTCTTTAGAATCCCTTTTTCATTTCTGAAAAACCTTGTCCACACTCTTTACTTTCAACTCTAATAACTTTTGAAAGGATGGTGCTACTGTTTTGAAAGTTGGCATTAATTCTGGACAGAATGTGTTACTGAGTAATGCTTAATTTCAGTTTAATCTGATAATCCCTGCATTGTTGTTACTCTGGTGGTTTACTTCCTGTTTTTTGTCCCATTCATCGCACAGCCAGCACGGTTTGGTAAAGATTAAGCGCTTGAATAGACACTGTACTTCAGAGCCTCTTTTCTCAGTTCACACTTTTCCTGAGTTTGTGCTTTTAGATAGGTTAGGAGAGTCCATTTGATTTAAGTTATACATCATTTTAAAGCTTAAAGTCTGCTCTTTCAGAATATGGTCTTAACGAAAAATTCATGTCTGGCGACTTTTTGTTTGTTTTGAGGTGCAGGGTCACATTTGTTGTTTCCGTATAAGGTTTGTACTCTTTTCATTTTCTCGCATTAGATTGTATTTGCCATTGCAATACGTTCATGCTCAGCTAGCTTAATGACCAACACAATTTCTGGAAGACACGTTTTGCTCAGTTTTCTCATTTTTCTTTTTTACTGTCTCTTTCACTCTTTGACAATAGTTGTTTAACAATAACTGTTTCATTTACCACATTGGTTAGTACAGTTAGTACTGATGTATGTAAGGTCGGCTCTCTTTATTCGTTAACAAAGCTTACCATCCGGTTGACCTGCCGTGACATAAATGGAGTGCATTTATTGTTTCCAGGGACCGGAATTGCCCTGGATAAGGATTTCATTTTTTCAAACTCTGAAACAAAGGGATAAGTGAGAAATTGAAATGACGGTGTTACTCCATTGATTTGAGGCTATGGTTCCATGCTCCATTGATTAGTGTATTGTCTGATACAAAGAACAGGTTGTTTTCAAATTCATATTGTCTGTAAGTGACTTCTTCATTGTTTATGAAGGTTTTTAAATTGCCGATGTCATTAACTATCAAGTGAGACAAAGCGCTGTGGTTATAGAAAAGCTAGGCAGTTTCGTAGACCCCGCCCCTTGTCTCTTTTTAATCAACTTCTATCATCTTTCATCTAAATATGAAAGTCGATTTATTTTGCACTTCATCTTTTTATTTCCGGCACATTACAACCTATGTGTCGCTAGTGCCGTATGCAAATGTGAAAGGGAAAATGATAGCTGTAGGTCTTCTTATTATAATTAATGATGTTTGTCAGGGAGCGTATCCGGGCAATTACCCCCTCCCTCCCCCCTCCCCCCTCCCCCCAGCCCACCCTCCCCCCCCCCACCCCCACCCCCCGACTAAATACCGGTTAGTGGTAAGCTTAGAGTAAAGATTAGGGTTAGGGGTTTTGGTTAGGGCTAGGATTTAGGTTCAGGATTAAGATTAGGATTAGGGCCAGGGGAAGGGTCCGGGGTAATTGTCCAGGGGTATTTGCCCTGGACCCGGTCCTCATAAAATGTGGTACCCGAGTATTATTCGATGAAAGAAGTTAGTTCACCATCGGACGCCATGTCCAGTCGCAACTCCAGTCAGTGTTAGATAAGTGTCAGGTCAGTCGTTCCTTTCTTCAGAGATAAAGGAATGGGTTCGGAACGCCACGTCTATCATCACGCTGCCTCAGAACAATTGCTAGAGACAAAAGCATATTGTGTTGACTTATGCAGCAAGGTAACAGGTTGTTTGTCTTCATTATGATTGTTTTCAACTAATTTCCTTCACTTCTATTCAAAACAAGCTGACGACTTCTAAGGTGACTATGCGCCATGTCTCAAAATGTGAAACTATTTGTCAGATTGTAGGTCCCTTTCCAATCTTTTATCTTCGCCATGTTCCTTCAACACGTTATTACCGTAGGATTGTATTCTGTATTATAATGCACTTTAGATTGTATTTGTCAATGCAATTCGTTCAGGCTCAGCTAGCTTAAGGCTCGGTCACAAATGCCTTTTCGAACTGCTACGAACGCCGTACGAACAATTTTTAGGCAATTTCGTTAGATCTTCTTAGGAAGGTCGTACGAAATCAGCGTTCGTAGACCGTTCGTAGACCGTTCGTAAGTTCGTGGCCTGGTTGTGTCTTGTCCAAGATTTTTTTTTTCTTTTTTACTTCGTACAAAACTCTCTCTTCGCAAGGCGGATGTACGAACGTCTTGCGAACATCGTAAGAACTACGTAAGATTTTGCAGGGTCGAGAGACAATTCTAGAAGCCTAAAATTCTTACGATGATAGTAAGAACGCCTTAAGTCGTTCATAGAGGGCTCTTACGCCTTTCGTAAGAATGCCTAACGAACGGAGACTAGTACGGCATTCTTACTGACAACTCTTCGAGTTTCTAAGGCGCTCGTAAGGGACTTGTAAGGCGTAGGTACACAATAGATATGCAACTGTTGAGTTTTTAGGGGTATAGAGCCAAACGTGCGAAGTTCAAATCCTCACTTTGTTCTAGGTGTTCGACCAGACAGCGTCTTTGTAACAACCCGAAAAAATATACTAAAAAATCGTAAATCTTCTTACAAATGACTTCAGAGTGCCGTGAGTTGCATGTACGACCATCTTACGACAAAAAGAAATCGTAAGATGGCCATAAGTCTGACGAAAGAATAACTCAAGGCATTCTTACGAAAAACGTACGAATTCTAGAGCCATAAATCATTTCGTTTCTCTAAAAGGTCTTAAGCTGTTCTTGTGAATTAAACAGCGTTCGTACGAAATTCGTAAGATGGCCGTAATAACTGTTTGATTTACCAATAGGTTAGTACAGTGAGTACCGATGTATGTAAGGTCGGATATCTTTATTCGTTAACAAAGCTAACCATCTGATTCACTTGCCGTGACATCGGCGGAGTCCATTGATTGTTTCCAGAGACCGGAATTGCCCTGGATAACTGTTTTTTTTTTCCTTTGGATTTCATTTGCCCATATTTCTAGACAAGGGGATACGTGGGTGATTTTTTTGCTAGGACGGTTCACTCCACTGATTTGACTTTATGGCTTCATGCCTCATGATCACAAATGATTAGTGTATTGTCTGATCCAAAGAGCAGTTTGTTTGCCAAATTTACGTTGTATGTATTAAACTTCTCCATTATTTAAAGGACAAGTTCACCTTGACAGACATGTGGGTTGAGTGAATGCAGCAATAGTAGTAGAACACATCAGCGAAAATGGGGGAAAATCCGACTATCCGTTCAAAAGGTATGAATTGTTGAAGTTTCTGCTCAGTCATGGCTGGATGAAAAGACTACTATAGCTTGTGATGTCACATGTGTACAACGATATAAAGAAAGAATAAAGGAAATTCAACATATTTCCATTTTTCTCGCATAACAAAAGAGCACTCGACTTTTCTCTTTCAGAGGGCAGGGGGAATAACATTACCCTTATCATACATCAGTGACAAGTCGAAGGAATGTTCACTTTATTCAAAAAGAAAGTTTTGTGAAATTCTCTTTTTCGTTTCCTTATATATCGTTGTACGCATGTAACATCATACCCTGTAGTAGTCTTCTCATCCAGCAGTGATTGGGTAGATACTTTAAAAAATCATAACTTTTGAATTGATTGTCCGATTTTCCCCGAACTTTCACTGATGTGTTCTACTAACATTGCTGCATTGTCTCAATCCTTATGTATATGAAGGTGGACTTGTCCTTTCAGGTCACGGTGAGAGCATTTACTATCAAGTCCGACAGTGCGCTGTGGCCATAGAAAAGCTAGGCTGTTTCGTAGACCCCGCCCCTTGTCTGCTTTTCATTATTTTCTATCCTCTTTCTTCTGAATATGAAAGTCAATTCACTCTGCACTTCCTGTATCGTAAAATGTATTGTTTCTGGGCATCATGTTGTCTTTATTTCCAGCACATTACAACCTTTGTTTCGCCAGTGTCGTGTGCAAATATGGCAGGAAAAATTGATAGCTGTAGGTCTTCTGAAATGTAATGATGTTTACCAGGGAGAATATATGTGGGCATGCACCGAAGGATTGGCAGCGTTTCGTCGCTTCGCGCTGACTGGAAACCCAACCATTGGTCCAAAGTCCCTCATTATTTCAACTTAGTTACACTTTCAAAATATGCTGCAGGTCGATTAATAGTTTTGTAAACGAACGCTAGCGACTGCTCCCAACAGCGTATGCCAATCTTCCTGGTGATTCGTTTCTCTACATATCCACTAGGCCTACATACTGTCACAAGAATCAGGATAGCTTGACTATACCTTCATAATTAAAATACATTCCATTCCACATTATATTGTTTTCGCTGTCTTAAATCTCTGCATTCATTGAAAGCAAAATTTCAAATGCCTTTTAGTTGTATGATTGAGGGTACTACCTATCGTCAACCTAGGGATATGCTGGTTTTTTTTTCCAAAAAATATAAAACAATTCGCCTAAGTTTTGCCTGGAATATGCCATAAATACTGCAGTTTCGAATATCGCGACCGTCCTGTTTCTAAATCTCCACAGTGAAATAATGTCATTTTAGAACGTGTGATGCATTCCCATTGCGCTGCTTAAAAGGTTACCTCAGCATTGGCACCCCCTCCCTCCATAAGTAATACACGCGAATTTCACAGTCGTCTTCGGAATTTACCAAGTGGATGTGTAACCCATGTAAGGTTTACTTTGTTGGTTTGCTTATGAGTTTGTTTGTTTTCTTACAGTGTCTTCGTTATTATTTTCAAAGCTTATGGCGTATAATCCCATTTATTTTTCCACTTTTTTATTCTAAAGCTATCAGCTTTGATACACAGGGTGCCGATGTTATGGTACCCTGCCGATACGTGGTTCCATTACCATCTGATTATAGTTATTATTGATTATTATGTATTGTGGGTGTACCTTGGTGAAATTACAATATAGTGGTAACGTAAGCAACATACTCCGCTTGCAATACATTGTATGAATGACAGGAATCATAGTCATAACACTGATAATGGTATATTAATTCTTTGAAGAGCTGACGTTTAAATCTCTGTGTAGAATCAGGTTTGTGTATACTATTATGATTACAGGGGCGGATCCAGGAATACCGTAAAGAGGGGGCGCGTTTACAAAATTAAAGAGGGGGGCGCATGCACCCCTCCCCTGATTTTTTTTCTTTTTATTTCTTTTGCTTCAACAAAAAATAAAGGGGGGGGGGGGCGTGCGCCGGTTGCGGTCCTCCCTGGATCCGCCACTATTATCATGCTAAGACACAAATGGATGTAAGAAGAGCGTGTATGTACCGATGGATAGTGTGCCGCGTGATACAACAATGGTCATTTTTTTTTCCAGTATTCATGGTCAAAATTTGAACCTATAATCTGGTATCATGCGGATAAGATGAACAAAAAATATAGCAAAAAAAAATGTTTTTAACTATACAAAAACATATATTACGCCATATTCCAAACTTTTTATACGCGCACGAGTTCCAGAAGACGACTATAAAGCAATACACAGTAACCTATACCACATGAGCCAAGAGAGAGAGAGAGAGAGAGAGAGAGAGAGAGAGACGTGAGGGGATTTAAGACACAACAGATCGAGAACTATCGATAACTGCATTTGGATAAGAGGAAAAAGAAGAAGAAGAAGAGAAACAGCATTACGAACACGAAAAAAGTACAAGAACATGCACAAGAACCTTCCCAGAGCTACCTGTGGACAAGTAACATTTTGATACGATAACTAGTACACCCAGGCCGGCGGGACCTATTTTAGCGCATGTATCCCCCTATAATCCCCCCCCCCCCCCTTCTCCGGGCCCCATACCTCATTTTTATTTTTTCATTTTTTGATGTGTGTTTCGTTGTAAAGTAGTAGTCACGAGGTGAACAATGAAATCCGATAAGGCGCTGAGTCTGACGGTATACCACATATCATACAAGCAATATGACATTGCATGATATCAAAATCGGAACACTGAGGGCGCCGTCACTACAAACTGTTTGATGTCATAACTGATCCAATGAGAATTGCCGGCGGTAGAGCGCTCACTTAAAAATTTCAGCGGAGGACGCGACGAGGCCATATCCATAGTTTATCTTCCGACCTTTGTTTGGGGGAAATAATATCGTACAATTATGCTTTGATCTCTACACGATTAAAATTTTGCTAATTCACTGTTTTGCAAACTCTACAAAAAACTCCAGGAGCATGCAGCTCATCTTTGTTCGTGTCGATTACGTTTTCTCTCAGTTAGAATTTCCTTTCGGGAGTTTCCAAGATCAGCCTGTCTAGTCAAAAGACTTCTTCGGAAAACAAAATGCAAGGATCCCGTTGAAAATAATAGAACTATCTCTAGTCGCATGAACAATATTGTCCCATGACTAAATATAAGTTGAAATTACGATAAACTCATGTTTTTGTATGTCACCTTTTTTTTTTCCTTCCTTTTTGTGTGTATTAAGTATGCTAATTTCAGTATTTGATGATTATTGCCAGAGTATATTAAGTAATGTAAATTATTATAGAGTTTGTTGTAATGTTAAATGACATGTAAGACTATGTTTTGATATATTTATGATAATATGTGTAAGGCGCTTAGCAACTATGTATCAAGCGCGATAAAAATGCCTTATATTATTATTATTATTATTATTATTATTATTATTATTATTATTATCATTGTTATTATTATTATTAGCGGATAATATATCATACAAGAAAAAAAATAAAACATATTCCATCCAAGACTGTAATAAAGATCTCTGGAACTGCATGAAAAAGACAATTACACACACAAAAAAAAAATAAACCGGGAAAAAGGTTAAAGGGATGATGTGTATATGTAACTCAGTGCACTGTAAATGTTACCACAAGAAATATAACGAATCAGCTTATACTCGATTCTTATTCTCGCTCTTTGTCTCCGTAGCCATGACCTTGAATGGTATGGTTTTGGTCGAGATGAGTATTCATGTTTTACGTTTTTTGCGAGATAGTAACAAAAAACACGTACATGTATCATTAAATATATATACATATATTATATGTGACCGTGCACCTCAAAACGAACATAAAGTCGCACGCACTGATTTTGCGTGAGGACTGAAAATAAGTGAAAGGGGTCAACCTAGCCGAACTTAACTTTTTCATATTTTCTGAAAGAGCGGGTCTTTTTTTACATTGTGCTGAAATTTGGTATCATAAAATGGGAAGGAAAGTGTGTCTTTTAGCAGTTTATCTCGAACTTTTTTGGTAGAATAGTGTGATTAGGTGTGTTTTTACAATCCCTTTTTCATTTCTGAAAAAACCTTGTCCACCTTCTTCACTTTCAACTCTAATAACTTTTGAAAGGATAGTGCTACTGCTTTGAAAGTTGGCATTAATTATGGACAGAATGTGTTCATGAGGCATGCTCAATTTCAATTTAATTTGATAATCTCTTCATTGTTGTTACTCTGGTGGTTTACTTCCTGTTTTTTGTCCCATTCATCGCACAGCCAGCACGGTTTGGTAAAGATTAAGCGCTTGAATAGACACTGTACTTCAGAGCCTCTTTTCTCAGTTCACACTTTTCCTGAGTTTGTGCTTTCTTTCCAATATCTAGATAGGTTAGGAGAGTCCATTTGATTTGAGTTATACATCATTTTAAAGCTTAAAGTCTGCTCTTTCAGAATATGGTCTTAACTAAAAATTCATGTCTGGCGACTTTTTGTTTGTTTTGAGGGTCAGGGTCACATATATGTATACATATATATATGAAGGGGTCGGTGCAATATAGTGCTAACCCACACAATAGTCATATTGAGATAATCGCTGTTGAATGTTTGGAAAGTCCATACATTGTACATTAATAAAACATGAATGCATGCATTTCTTACCATCTTATTGGTTGAATTCAAATATCATATTTTCACAGAGGTTAGAGTAAAGGATAAGGATTATGAAAATGCATGTCACTCAATTTTGACAATAGTGTGGGTTGACACTATGTTGCACCGACCCCTTCATATATATATGTATGTATATAATTATATATATATATATATATATATGTATATGTATATTTATATATATATATATATATATATATATATATATATGTATGTATGTATGAAGAGTTTGTTCGCAAAAAACGATAAGTCCATATTAGCCAAATGGAGATATTTGCGATTAAAGGTCAAGAAAAATGAAGAGAATAATAAGAAAATGTTTGCTTCTTTTGACCATAACTTCAAAAATGTACCTTTATATGTAATGACCAATATATCATTTAACTTTGTACTATGTGACAGAGACCGTACTTCAAAATCTTTGAAAATGGAATTATCGGTTTTTGCGAACAAACACTTCATACATAATGCATTGGGAAGCTTCTGTAATGTTTTGCAAAAATAGTTATTGAACATTAACTTTGATTTAGGTATACGAGTGAGTTGGTGTTATCATCTCAAATGTTAAATCGATTTTTGCCAAAACAAACAAACAAACAAACAAATAAAACAGACAGAACGAGATTAGCGTATCATAAAAGTGATGTCACTAAGCTATTCCTGGCTGAATAGATACAGGTTAAACATCAATCATAATAATATGTCAACCATTCAGACCTTAGCATTTATGTGTCTGAAGGAAAAGCCGAATATTTTAAGATTTTATCTAAAAACAACAACAAACATAGTTTGTGAGGTAATTGGATTACAAACTCACTCGTTTGTACATTCATTAAAAAAAAAAATCTTGTAAATGAGAAAGGAAAGAGTTCGTCGATTAAAGACCACCTGAGCTCGCAATCCTGTCGAAAGAAGGCATCATTATTTGTGGCCCTGCACCACAAAACCAACAAAAAAATTACAAGACATGGATTTTGGTAAAGACAGATTCTGAAAGAGCAGACTCTAAGCTTTAAAATGATATAACTCAATTCAAATGGACTCCGCTTACCTACCTAAATACAGGCAAGAAAGCATACATTCTGGAAAAGTGTGAACTGAGAAAAGAGGCTCTGATCAAATTCTATTCAAGGCTTCATCTTTCACCAAGCTGCGCTAGCCGTGCAATGAAAGGGCAAAAAAAAAAATCAAAAACAAAAACACAGGATGTCCGCCACTGGAGCAAAAACAATGGGGGGTTATCCGATTAAGCTGAAATTGAGCATGTTCTATTAACATATTCTCACCATGATTTATTGCCAACTTCAAAGCAGTAGCATTATCCTATTAAAGTAATTCGACTTGAAAGTTAGGAGTGTACAAAGGATTTCAGAAAATGAAGGGGGCGTCTAATACTAACCTGATCATTCTTCTCTCCCCACCCCCTCCCAAAAAGAGGTAATACAAAAACTACTGAAAACATATTTTCCCATTCGTGTTATAATCCCAAACTAAAGAATATTGTAGAAGAAAGACAGTAGAGTCTCTCACTTCATATCGGAGCATGAATCTGTTCAAGGATATACTGTAATGACACTGGTGTGATTTTTCCTTAAACATATTACTTTGTCTCTTGACAGTATAGATCATTCCATCCCTGTAGGGTGTCATCGACGACATTACGTCACCACATATGGACGTAGTCCTCTTGATGTTCGTGGTAGTAGTTGTTGTTGGGCTCGCTGCGCATCCAGTTCACGTAGTCGTATGCTGAGCCATCAGTGTAGTACCAAGGCCCGTTGGTCTGGTTCTGATTCAGACCGATCCAGATACCATGGAACAGTCGGCGATGATTATAGTCGAGATGATTTGTGGATCAATAATAAGTTGGAGATCAAAAGATATTCTATTCTCATTTTTTTCTGATTATCTTTCAAATTCGATTTCAAATACCTAGTTTTTAATCACTTTGACTGCATGGCGCATACACGACCACAGTGACCAACAAGTTTACAAATCATGCCATAATCCTAAAATAGTAATATCGGCTGCCGAGTCAATTCTTTGTATATATATATATATATTTTTTTTTTGCATAAAAAAATGCAGGCTTAAGGCAAAACAGAAAGTGAAATTACAGTGTTTTTTTGTTCTCTCTCTCTTTTGTGGAGCCATTTTTTTTTCCAACAGGCGCTGTTTGTTTTTTTTTTCGAATTTCATTGATACTTCTGGTCATCACGCCTGAGCGATCCTAATTTTTCAATCCTGTTTTCCCTCTTTTCTATGAAACTCCTCCTCCTAACTCTCTCTCTCTCTCTCTCTCTCTCTGATTTAATTAATTTTTTGAATGTGTTTGTGTATATCATTTTAATGGGTAGAGCTTCCTGTTTCTTATCTACGTAGAAAAGAGTGAGGATCCATTTTGGTCTACTTTCTGTATGCTTTGAGCGGGCAGTCACATATGAAAGAGCTTTTTTTCAATTTTGCTGGGACTCTTACATAATGATTTGATGTTAAATATCATAAGGAAACGTGTTGAAATAATGTCTGCAAATCCATCGGTCGTTTGAGACATCAAGGGTACAATTACGTGATCCGGGAATGACAATATGTAGTCTCTGATACCTGACAGGCATGATATTATTTTCGTTGAGATGGAGGTTCAGATTTTTGGTGAGATAGTAAGAAACGAGAAAACGTGTCGGTATTCGTGCAAATCATATGGTGATGCACTTATGACAATTCGAAGAATTTTGATATTCCCATAGAAATGCATTATGTAACTTGCTTCCTTTTGCCAAGGTATTATATATTTGTAGCAAACATGAAAATCTGGCAACAGGAAGCATGTGACAATCATATCATGAGTATGTTATTTGCTTCCTTTTGCCAAAGTGTTATAGATATGTAGCAAACATAAAAAATTGGCAAAAGGAAGCAAGTTACAATCATATCATAAGGATGTCACTCGCTTCCTTTTGCCGAAGTATTGTAGATTGTGTGCAAATATAAATAACTTGGTAAAAAAAGGCAAGTGACAATCGTATCATGAGGTTGTAACTTGCTTCCTTTTGCCAAAGTATTTCAGATTTTTAGCAAACATGAAAAATCTGGCAAAAAGGAAGCAAGTGGCAATCATATAAGAACGTTTTATTTGCTTAATTTTGCTTAAGTGTTATAATTTTGTCACAAACATAAAGATTGGTAAAAGGAAACAAGTGACAATCATATCATAAGGATGTTACTTGCTCCCTTTTGCCAAAGTATTTTAGATTGTGTGTGAATATAAATGATTTGGCAAAGGGAAGCAAATGACAATCATATTAAGAGGTTGTAACTTGCTTCCTTTTTTTATGCAATTTTGTGCACTTGCTTCCTTTTGCCACCCGAATATCTCAGAAATGGGCCAAACTTGCAACTTTTGGATTTTTCAGTGAAATAGAGCATGCCTCAAAAATGCCAAATCAACAGAAAAGTCAATATCAATGAGAACGTCACTTGCTTTCTTTTGCAAAAGTAGGCAGTTTGGTAGGGTAGATATCTTCCTGATAACATTTTTTTTTTCGAGCAACAAAAATCCTTCAATTCAACCGTTATTCTTCAAAGGAGCTCTTCCAAACCATTATTATAATCCAAATGACTAAAAATAAACGCATGAACCAGATTTTCTGTAGTTGCTTTATCGAGAACGTGTCTCAATTTTCCAATCATGTGTAGACCTATGGCTGCAGATTTGCATAATTATGTCATTGATGTGAGTTTTCATACTTTAAAGATCATCTTGGATAATGACACCAATGTCACGTGTCCTAGAAATTTGCACACAGGAATATCGCAAACATTGACGGACAAAGTTGTTGAGGACTTGCTACGAGATGTTACTTGCACAACTTCAGTTTTCGCAAGATTCAACTTCAAACCATTTTGCCGAGACCAATCTTGAATTTTACCTAAGCATGATTCAATTTGACCAACTGCTACATCAGAATTGGTGCTTTTTGGCAAAGAAAGATAAATCTGAGTGTCATCAGCATATGTGATTTTACTTATACCACACTTGTCAATTATCATATCATCTAAGGGAGCTGTGTACATTATGAAACACAGTGGTCCTATTAGACAGAACCCTGAGGATCCCCTTGTTTGAGAACATAAGGGGCAGATGCAGTACCATTGATTGACACACTCTGCGTTCGGTTGCTAAAATACGACCGAAACCAATCAAATGCAGTACCAACAATTCCATAAGTCGATAACAGACGATGGAGCATGATGATATGAACGATAGCGTCAAATGCAGACGAGCAATCTATCATCACCAACAGTGCCTCTTGGCCCCTGTCTGCTGCAAGAAGTAGGTCATTAGAAACACGTATCATAGCCGTCTCGACACTGTGATTTCTCCTGTATGCTGATTGTGTTCTTTCATACATTTCATTTGATTCCAGATATGCATGCATCCGATTGGAAAATGCTCGCTCTACCAACTTTGCAACACATTTAAGCTTTGCTATTGGTCTGTAATTTCCCAATAATTTATTCTGAATCTAAACCTGGCTTCTTAATAAGAGGATCAACTTGTGCATGTTTGAAGGAATCTGGAAAATAGCCGCTCATCAGAGTCTGGCGTGCGATTGTAGGGAATGAAATAAAATAATGATATATATATATATATATATATATATATATATATATATATATATATATATATATTTATATATATATATATATATATATATATATATATATATGACCGTGCACCTCAAAACGAACATAAAGTCGCACACGCTGATATTACGTGAGGACTGAAAATAAGTGAAATGGGTCAACCTAGCCGAATTTGACTTTTACATATTTTCTGTAAGAGCGGGTCTTCTTTTACATTATGCTAAAATTTGGTATCATAAAACGGGCAGGAAAGTGTGTGTTTTTTAGCAGTTTATCTCGAACATTTTTGGTAGAATAGTGTGATTAGGTGTGTCTTTAGAATCCCTTTTTCATTTCTGAAAAAAAAAACCTTGTCCACACTCTTCACTTTCAACTCTAATAACTTTTGAAAGGATAGTACTGCTTAAATTATGGACAGAAAGTGTTAATGAGGCATGCTTAATTTCAGTTTAATCTAATAATCCCTTCATTGTTGCTACTCTGGTGGTTTACTTCCTGTTTTTTGTCCCATTCATCGCACAGCCACCACGGTTTGGTAAAGATTAAGCGCTTGAATAGACACTGTACTTCAGAGCCTCTTTTCTCAGTTCACACTTTTCCTGAGTTTGTGCTTTCTTTCCTATTCTATTAAGATAGGTTAGGAGAGTCCATTTGATTTAAGTTATACATCATTTTAAAACTTAAAGTCTGCTCTTTCAGAATATGGTCTTAACCCGTTCCTTCCGCAATTCTCTGAGTGCCTTTAGTGCCCCCAAACGAGATTCTTTTCGCCTGTCGACAGAGAGGCACACAGGTTGGTAATCCAGCTGTGTGAAGGCAGTCAAGCGGTTCATTGTGTCCCCCTTTCTACGGTCAACTACATGTGCCCGTGAACAATGGAAATATCGATCGGGTGCGAGGTATGAATAGAGCGTGCGCTGATGAGCTCTCAGAATCTTTTGTTCTACACAAAACCAGGTACCTGAATGAGGTGACTGGGGTAAGCGAACCCGCATTTCTAACTGATCTCAGCCTTGATCATTATGTACATGTTCGTACGAGTTTACAGCAGAACAAGCAAAAAACTAAATCAGGAAAAGGTTCATAATACTGTAAAACCCCCTTTTTTTAAACAGCAGGAGAACAAATCCTGATAGAATAAACTCTGATCTTTTTATCAAACCTACGTTTCTGAGCATTTTAACACAAAGAAACATGAATTTAGGCCACTGAAGCAGGCACCCTTGTCTTCATTTTTGGAACCTGGTAAACCAGGTTCCCGTATATCAGTTGCTCCCACGGGAACCTGGTAAACCAGGTTCCCGTAAGGAACGGGTTAACTAAAAATTCATGTCTGGCGACTTTTTGTTTGTTTTGATTGGAGGTGCAGGGTCACATATATGTATATCGCCGCCATCCTCAACTTCGGAAAAAAAATGTTACTATAACTACCAGCACTATCACCACATTCTCTTCATTTCCAAACAACTAACCATTATTGCCTTAAATTACCGGTATAGATCATCATCATTTTCACCACATCAACGACAAGCAATAACCAACGTGGAACAAAGAGACCTCTGAGTCCTCTGTTTATCTTGATTCTGATTCGATTACGTATTGTGTCTACTTGCTGTCTGTTTATAAATGACAATGTAATTCACAAAGAAGGAGACTTGCACAAAAGAATAACTAAATAGAAGAAGGATTATTATGCTGGCTTTTATTTAATATGGTTGCTCACGTAAACATTGGATAGTTTTTTTTTTTCCATTTTTTCGACTCCATTTGAACCATACAATATGAAGATGAAATATGAAACATCCAGATGTTCTTCACAAACATTGTATGTGAAGTTCACATGAGGGTAATATCCTAATGAAGAGGAACGTAAGGTCAGAAGAAAAAGAAGATGAAGAGATGAAAATGATGTTTTTCTGAGAGTGTTTAAACTACTTAGCGGTGTGGGAAGAGTTGAAAGCCGACAGGTTTAGCATGGATTGTTATCGTCATTATTTTCTTGAAGTGTATTGTGATAATTACGGCATTTAGACCTGATGGAATGATACAGCATGTTGGGATGCTGTGCCCGGATAATCGCATTCACGCGACAGAGTTCTCGTGGTCATTTAATGTTTATTTTTGTTTTTAATGCTAGATTTCTCCAAACTGCTACCGAGTAGTTTCATGCATACTTTCTTCGGATTAGATTTTTGTGAAGGGTATAAACGCCACTTCAGTGTGTTCACATGTTGCTTTTATTTTTAATGAAATTCAGTAGCAAAAGGGAAAAAATAGAACGAATTTTCTAATATAAGAGTAAAAACCATGAAACCCTTACAGACTTTTTAATCTTTTTGTACAGAAGAGAGTAACATAAATGAAGTAATTGATATAATGTGTGAGCACTGAGTCAGTCAGAGGAAAACATTGTGCTTTCGTCGTGAAGAAGCTCTTGGTCACGCTGTTTTACAGCTCCACTTGAACCTGAGGTGGAGGCAGAGAAAAGGAAAAAGAAATTACACGTACATAAATTTCTGAAGATGCCGCGAATTTTGACAATGTACGTTCATTTTGGATTCTTATGATAGAATTTACCAGCAATGCTTAACTTAAAGGGAGAAAATGTTATCCGGTTCCCGCTCATACAAAAGACAGAAGTGGATCCAGAGTGGGTCGCACCAGGCGCGTGCGCCCCATCTTTATTTTTCGTTCAAACGAGAGAAGTGAAAAAAAAAATATGGGGGGGGGGGGGGTCGCGTGGCCCCCCCTCCCATTTTATTTTGTAAAGGCGTCTCCCTTTTTCGGAATTCCTGGATCCGCCCCTGAAAGACCCCTTGGTAATTTAGTGTCTTAGCACCAATGTCAGCTTAACAGAAGGAAGATATGTGAAATTTAACAATCCCAAGAAAAAAAGATATGGAAGGAGGATAAGCGCAAACAAGATAGATTGTTCAAGCTATGGTGGAATGTTGTGAAATATATGATATGTATTATATTTTACCCTGTTGTTGGATGCCAATAAAATAACATTGAAATGAACCGGAGCTGGTGTAAAAAAAAAAAGAGGGACAGGTGATAATCTCGGTAAAATGTTTGAAAGTTATGCCATACGCACTCTTTCAGCTTTTAATACAGAATCGGGTGAGAAATTTTACCACGTAAAAGAAAGAATAGATCTTCACGGAATAATGTTTACAGTACCTGTCTGTCGTTTAAAACTGACGCTGCTGCGACGAATCCCTAGCCCTGACTCCGGAACGACCCTTGAAGGAGAAGTAAAAAAGAGAAATAACACGGAAATGTCTTAGAGCCAGATACAAATCATTTAACAACCATTCATCTTATTAGTGGTCTGACGAGTATTTACCATCAAATCTTGACAACAAAACGGAGCTGAATCACCACAGGATTATATTTTTTCTATGGTCACCATCTTGAATTGCAAGATGGTGGCCTATCTATTGATCCACAATAGGAAACAGCTGTACTGGAACGTTGGACACCACAAGCATGTGCATCACTGAAAATGTGATGCTCATACAATAATTGCAACATGAGATATGGGTAAACACGCTATGGCGGCCATTTTGAATTTCAAGATTGCAGCCTTTAACTTGTATCAAAACAATCCACAATAACAAAAATGATATATCAGAGTGTCTAACATCACAACCATACATTTTGCACCAAATTTGAAGCTTCTACAATGCTCACTTAATGAGATATGGATAAAAATACAGTTTGCTATGGCGGCCATTTTGACATTCAAGATTGCTGCCTACAAATTGCATCAAAACAATCCACAATATCAGAAAAAGATATACCAGAGTGTTTTACATCACAACCATGCATTTTGCACCAAATTTGTAGCTTCTATAATGCTCACCTAATGAGATATGGATAAATATACAGTTTGCTATGGCGGCCATTTTGAAATTCAAAAGGGCGGCTGAAGACGTGGTCGGAATGAATTGCACAAAAGTCTTTTTTTTTTCGATTCAGCACCCCCAAATTGACAAACTTAGCACAAAAAAAAAAAAAAAAAAAAATGGCACAAAAATCTCACGGGATTACATAGTAGCCTCTATACTAAAAGTAAACATTTTATTTTTCTGGTTTCATTCCCGTATTACGCAGCTAATGTTGCGTGTTGTTTATTTAATACGTTAACTTTATTGTTACCTTCAATGTGGTTCGTTAATACGTATCGGTGTCATTGCATGCAAAACGGATAATTAGAAAGCAGGTACGAAACGTTGATGTGTTGTAACGCGCTATAAAAGTTGAATTACTACTTTTGTTATCATTATCATTATCTTCATTTATATCATTATAGTTATTATTATTATCATTAGCATTAGCATTTCTTTCGTCAACTGTGAACTTAATGAGTGAAAGCTTACCAGGCTCTCTCTCATAAATAACTCCTTGGCCACGTTCTGAAATGGAAAATACAGAGAGAATGAGATCAAGAAAGAACGGAAAACCACAAGAACAAATGAATTAAGATAAAATCGATTCCCCTAAAATTACACATTATGTACAAAGGAAGATTCTAAGCCCAATCGCTATATCAACGCTAGGATAGTTACTAATGTACTCCGTTAAACATTGGAAATTATCCTTCTTTTTTCTTCCTTTTTGAGTTCCTTCGTGTCGCCTTAAATCACCTAGAGAAAAGACTGATTTTGTCAGTGCGTCGGTTGAATATACTTTGCCTCCTTCGTAGATAATCCACGATAGCTTGGCATAATAGAAATGAATGGCTGTAATTTCCGTCTACGGGTGATACTGTCTGTTCACACAAACCTGCGCAGGGGTATACTAACCTGAGTTCTGAGACATTACAGCCCTCTTGAGGATCTGCTCCAGAAGTTCCAGAGCTGTAAAGGATACAACATTTTGAACAGTGGGTTTCACACTACAGACATGCGTTGCATACAAACTCTGGCAATCTGTAACTCTTTATGATCCACGTTCGCACGCCCGACTCTGTCGACTTTGTGCAAACTTTGCATATTCTGCTCAAACGCACGAAACCACCCAAACCGATCGAAAAATCGCCAAATGTCATAGTGCAATAAAAGGGTTTCTCGCGATTCCATTCCTGTCGCATGTAGCTTGCATTTTATGTGGTGATTGGCTATCAATCAGTGTTCCCTACTGGAATTACGAGTAAAATACTAGGTTTCTGGCACTGTATTGTGTACAAAAGTAATGCCAGTACAATAATGTAGCTATCGTCCATTCGAAAGAAAAGCGATCATAGATTTGTCTTCCAATTTTACATCAAAGCAAAACTGGCAATTTCTTTACAACTTTGCTCATTACATGTCCAAGGTAATGTAAATGTATTTAACTTACATAGATCTGAAAAGCAGAATGTTTCCCCAAAAATGACTACGTTGCTGTCTCAGCATAATGTGGCACACAGGGGGGTTTATATCATAGCACATAAAGAGTTAATACGCAGACACATACCCGCTGCATGTGTCTGCGCTGTGACATAGTGGATAAGACTACCGACTCCCGATCGGAGGACCCGAGTTCGAATCCCGCCGAGTGCGTATGTCCTTTGACAAGATGTCGAGAGGGACCTATGTCCCTCTCGACCCAGGTGTAAAAATGGATACCTGGCAACGCTTGGGTAACAATAATGGCAGGGCCCTCTGGTAGAGCATTGGCACATTACAAAAAGTCTACACGCGAACGGTGACAAACAGATAATGAGCTATGACGTAGATCCGTCATTTGCATACCACCTATCACAGTGCGTTGAGCGTTAAAGAATAATACATATTCATGATGCAATCACGCGCCGCAAATGCTACGTTGAGCTAATGTATCAATGAAATCTAAATAGTAATAATAAAGACGCGCGCACCTATTGTCACGTCACGAATTTGCATACGGTAAGTGTTAGAACATACGATCGTAGCCACTACTTAATTTCTTGATATACGATAGTCAACAATCAACGTTGGATTACATAAATAGTGATATGATCAGTAGATCAGAAGGTATTAATGTGGACATGGGAAAGCTTATGGAAATATGAAGTTTGATAAAAAGTTGGAGGAAGAGGAATTAAACAACAAGACAATTATACATATAGATAGAGAATACAATGTATACAAAGTCGTTCAGATTTTCGGATAATCTCAAGGATTCAACAAATGTTATGGGAAAATGTGAAATAATGTTTTCAACTGCTTCTGATCATTCAGCAATTATTGGGCTATTACGGTTTTGGGATGAGGGTTAGGGGATATATGTCAAAACCGTGTCGAAAACAGAAGCTCTTATCGGAAATGCAATAATAGCTAGTGCAGTGACCTTTTTATGTTAAGCAAAAGGAAGAAAACATTTTACAATTGAAGAGGGGTGTAGAAGTATAGATCGATATAAGATAAGGATTGCTTTGGATTTTTTTTATTAAGTTTTACTTAAAAATTCGTCAATTTACCCTAATCTCCTTCAAAATATTTTATAAGAAGAGAAAAAAGCAAAGAGGGAAACCTGCAAGAGAGATTGTAAAGTTAGAAGAATTCTTGAAAGATCAGCCGGACTAGGATAATTATATGTAAGGTAACCGAAGAAAAAAAAAAGGTAATAACCAATTAGTTATGATTACGAGAAGTTAAAATCATTTCGCGGTGTTTTTAGTATGATGGAGGTGAAAGAGATGATTTCATATAAAAAGGAGTATACGATACAAAAACTTATTAATGATATCGAGGGCAAAGTATAGTGATATCGGCATAATAAGGAAATCATAGATTTTTTCCAGTATTAAAGAGTAAGAGGTTATTCATCAGTCAGATATTTGGTTGTTGCTGTTGTTGTTGTTTTTTTCCTGGACATGCACAAACTATTCGATGAGTGTAAGAATAGTTGAGCAGTATTACTAGTAGGAAAGGGGTGTTTTAGGGTTTTGGAAAACAAACAAACAAGCAAACAAATAAACAAATCATGACCTGGGCATGATGAGCTGACAGTAGAATTGTAAAGAACAGCTAAGCCCGTCATAGTGCAATTAGCATTGCAGGCTTTTGATACATAAAGCGTATCAAGGTGGGGAATAATCAGCTTCCAAAATAAAGCAATGATTATTTTGATTGCCAGGGAATGTAAAGCTTTGTTGCACATGAAAATGACAGGCCTCATTCCTACAACCCGGAAATTACGAATTAAAAGAATGACCGGTGACGAGAAAACATAAAGTATAACAGCAAAAAGAGGATCTGATATTATACCCCATGTATATTTTCTTTACATCCTATGACCGTGCATCACAAACCCAACAAAATGTCGCATGAACTGATTTTACGTGAGGACTCAAAAAATGTAGAAAGGATCAACCTAGTCAATGCTTGGTTTTCATATTTTCTGAAAGAGCAGTTCTTCTATATTGTTGTAGAGTTTGGGATCATAAATCGAATGGCAAATTGTGGTTTAAACTGTTCTTCTAGAACGCTCTTTTTATTTTGTGGAATAGTGTGATATTTCGTTGTTGTTGTTTTTTTTTACCTGGATAAACACAAACTATTCGATGAGTGTAAGAATAGTTGAGCAGTACAACTTGTAGGAAAGGGGTGTTTTAGAGTTTTGGAAAACAAACAAACAGACAAACAAACAAATCATGACCTGGGCATGATGAGCTGACAGTGGAATTGAAAAGAACAGCTAAGCCCGTCATAGTTCAGTTAGTATTACAGGATTTTTATAAAGCGTATCAAGGTGAGGAATAATCAGCTTCCAAACTAAAGCAATGATTATGTTGATTGCCAGGGATGTAAAGCTTTGCTGCACATGAAAATGACAGGCCAACTTCAGCATCAACCCTTTACCTGCGGAATCGTGGTTGTCTGTGCATTAAGTTTGTTTTGATTTCATAACTCAGTATGGAACGGATTTTATATGAAATAGAAAATTTTCTCTAATGCATTATTGGACGTTTTAGATGACATTATTTTGAAAGGCAAATCAACTAGGGTCTATGAAAAGCTGAAATATACGTGAGGCAATACGTGCTATTGACAATTATTAACCGAAAGGATGATTTGTATCGTAAACGAACTTAAGTTATGTATCAAATGTAGTTTAAAACATGTATCAAGGAAGGGAGATAATTCCGGATACTTTTAGTCTCATGTACATTAAATCATGTTGGTTATCAAGTAGTACAGAAATCGTGTAAGGACTTACCAGGCTCTCTCTCGTACACAACTCCTTGGTCACGTTTTGAGGAGTCCATTCCTACAACCCAGAAAGTACGAATTAAACGAATGACTGGTGACGAGAAGACATAAAGTATAACAGCAAAAAGAGGATCTGATATTATATGAAATGGCAGAAAATGTAGAACCGATGAATCTGGAAGTGAGAGCAATATTTCTTATCAAGGATGCTGTGGTCAATAAGGTCATCGAAAATAAACCTATATCACATTCTAAATTACTTTTTTGTTTGTTTTTTATTAAGAGCCCTAATATTGAAAAGAAACTCTCTGTGCCAATAATGACCTAAAATCAAGGAGGTAGGTCTATTAGCTAAACATATTAACAAATGTTCTTACAATACGGGACAAATACAGTATTCTCCCTCAAACACAAACATTTCGATTCGCACGAATATCAACCCGCGGTCACTCTCAGACACTTCATCGTTAGAACCTGCCTATTTATTTTATCTTTTTTTATATGTTGGTCATCAAGTAGTACAGATATCGTGTAATAACTTACCAGACTCTCTCTCGTACACAACTCCTTGGCCACGTTTTGAGATGTCCATTCCTACAACCCAGAAAGTACGAATTAAAAGAATGACTGGTGACGAGAAGACATAAAGTATAACAGCAATAAGAGGATCTGATATTATACCCCATGTATATTTTCTTTATATCCTATGACCGTGCATCACAAGATCAACAAAATGCCGCATGAACTGATTATACGTGAGGACTCAAAATATGTGAAAAGGATCAACCTAGTCAATGCTTGGTTTTCATATTTTCTGAAAGAGCAGTTCTTCTATATTGTTGTAGAGTTTGGGATCATAAATCGAATGGCAAATTGTGGTTTAAACCGTTCTTCTAGAACGCTCTTTTTATTTTGTGGAATAGTGTGATATTTGGTTGTTGTTGTTTTTTTTTCCTGGATAAACACAAACTATTCGATGAGTGTAAGAATAGTTGAGCAGTACAACTTGTAGGAAAGGGGTGTTTTAGAGTTTTGGAAAACAAACAAACAGACAAACAAACAAATCATGACCTGGGCATGATGAGCTGACAGTGGAATTGAAAAGAACAGCTAAGCCCGTCATAGTTCAGTTAGTATTACAGGATTTTAATAAAGCGTATCAAGGTGAGGAATAATCAGCTTCCAAAATAAAGCAATGATTATGTTGATTGCCAGGGATGTAAAGCTTTGCTGCACATGAAAATGACAGGCCAACTTCAGCATCAACCCTTTACCTGCGGAATCGTGGTTGTCTGTGCATTAAGTTTGTTTTGATTTCATAACTCAGTATGGAACGGATTTTATATGGGATAGAAAATTCTCTCTAATGCATTATTGGACGTTTTAGATGACATTATTTTGAAAGGCAAATCAACTAGGGTTTATTGAAAGCTGAAATATACGTGAGGCAATACGTGCTATTGACAATTATTAACCGAAAGGATGATTTGTATCGTAAACGAACTTAAGTTATGTATCAAATGTAGTTTAAAACATGTATCAAGGAAGGGAGATAATTCCGGATACTTTTAGTCTCATGTACATTAAATCATGTTGGTTATCAAGTAGTACAGAAATCGTGTAAGGACTTACCAGGCTCTCTCTCGTACACAACTCCTTGGCCACGTTTTGAGGAGTCCATTCCTACAACCCAGAAAGTACGAATTAAACGAATGACTGGTGACGAGAAGACATAAAGTATAACAGCAAAAAGAGGATCTGATATTATATGAAATGGCAGAAAATGTAGAACCAATGAATCTGGAAGTGAGAGCAATATTTCTTATCGAGGATGCTGTGGTCAATAAGGTCATCGAAAATAAACCTATATCACATTCTAAATTACTTTTTTGTTTGTTTTTTATTAAGAGCCATAATATTGAAAAGAAACTCTCTGTGCCAATAATGACCTAAAATCAAGGAGGTAGGTCTATTAGCTAAACATATTAACAAATGTTCTTACAATACGGGACAACTACAGTATTCTCCCTCAAACACAAACATTTCGATTCGCACGAATATCAAACCGCGGTCACTCTCAGACACTTCATCGTTAGAACCTGCCTGTTTATTTTATCTTTTTTTATATGTTGGTCATCAAGTAGTACAGATATATCGTGTAATAACTTCCCAGACTCTCTCTCGTACACAACTCCTTGGCCACGTTTTGAGGAGTCCATTCCTACAACCCAGAAAGTACGAATTAAACGAATGACTGGTGACGAGAAGACATAAAGTATAACAGCAAAAAGAGGATCTGATATTATATGAAATGGCAGAAAATGTAGAACCGATGAATCTGGAAGTGAGAGCAATATTTCTTATCAAGGATGCTGTGGTCAATAAGGTCATCGAAAATAAACCTATATCACATTCTAAATTACTTTTTTGTTTGTTTTTTATTAAGAGCCATAATATTGAAAAGAAACTCTCTGTGCCAATAATGACCTAAAATCAAGGAGGTAGGTCTATTAGCTAAACATATTAACAAATGTTCTTACAATACGGAACAACTACAGTATTCTCCCTCAAACACAAACATTTCGATTCGCACGAATATCAACCCGCGGTCACTCTCAGACACTTCATCGTTAGAACCTGCCTGTTTATTTTATCTTTTTTTATATGTTGGTCATCAAGTAGTACAGATATCGTGTAATAACTTACCAGACTCTCTCTCGTACACAACTCCTTGGCCACGTTTTGAGGAGTCCATTCCTACAACCCAGAAAGTACGAATTAAACGAATGACTGGTGACGAGAAGACATAAAGTATAACAGCAAAAAGAGGATCTGATATTATATGAAATGGCAGAAAATGTAGAACCGATGAATCTGGAAGTGAGAGCAATATTTCTTATCAAGGATGCTGTGGTCAATAAGGTCATCGAAAATAAACCTATATCACATTCTAAATTACTTTTTTGTTTGTTTTTTATTAAGAGCCATAATATTGAAAAGAAACTCTCTGTGCCAATAATGACCTAAAATCAAGGAGGTAGGTCTATTAGCTAAACATATTAACAAATGTTCTTACAATACGGGACAACTACAGTATTCTCCCTCAAACACAAACATTTCGATTCGCACGAATATCAACCCGCGGTCACTCTCAGACACTTCATCGTTAGAACCTGCCTGTTTATTTTATCTTTTTTTATATGTTGGTCATCAAGTAGTACAGATATATCGTGTAATAACTTACTAGACTCTCTCTCGTACACAACTCCTTGGCCACGTTTTGAGGAGTCCATTCCTACAACCCAGAAAGTACGAATTAAACGAATGACTGGTGACGAGAAGACATAAAGTATAACAGCAAAAAGAGGATCTGATATTATATGAAATGGCAGAAAATGTAGAACCGATGAATCTGGAAGTGAGAGCAATATTTCTTATCAAGGATGCTGTGGTCAATAAGGTCATCGAAAATAAACCTATATCACATTCTAAATTACTTTTTTGTTTGTTTTTTATTAAGAGCCATAATATTGAAAAGAAACTCTCTGTGCCAATAATGACCTAAAATCAAGGAGGTAGGTCTATTAGCTAAACATATTAACAAATGTTCTTTCAATACGGGACAACTACAGTATTCTCCCTCAAACACAAACATTTCGATTCGCACGAATATCAACCCGCGGTCACTCTCAGACACTTCATCGTTAGAACCTGCCTGTTTATTTTATCTTTTTTTATAATATGTTGGTCATCAAGTAGTACAGATATCGTGTAATAACTTACCAGACTCTCTCTCGTACACAACTCCTTGGCCACGTTTTGAGATGTCCATTCCTACAACCCAGAAAGTACGAATTAAAAGAATGACTGGTGACGAGAAGACATCAAGTATAACAGCAATAAGAGGATCTGATATTATACCCCATGTATATTTTCTTTATATCCTATGACCGTGCATCACAAGATCAACAAAATGCCGCATGAACTGATTATATGTGAGGACTCAAAATATGTGAAAAGGATCAACCTAGTCAATGCTTGGTTTTCATATTTTCTGAAAGAGCAGTTCTTCTATATTGTTGTAGAGTTTGGGATCATAAATCGAATGGCAAATTGTGGTTTAAACCGTTCTTCTAGAACGCTCTTTTTATTTTGTGGAATAGTGTGATATTTGGTTGTTGTTGTTTTTTTCCTGGATAAACACAAACTATTCGATGAGTGTAAGAATAGTTGAGCAGTACAACTTGTAGGAAAGGGGTGTTTTAGAGTTTTGGAAAACAAACAAACAGACAAACAAACAAATCATGACCTGGGCATGATGAGCTGACAGTGGAATTGAAAAGAACAGCTAAGCCCGTCATAGTTCAGTTAGTATTACAGGATTTTAATAAAGCGTATCAAGGTGAGGAATAATCAGCTTCCAAAATAAAGCAATGATTATGTTGATTGCCAGGGATGTAAAGCTTTGCTGCACATGAAAATGACAGGCCAACTTCAGCATCAACCCTTTACCTGCGGAATCGTGGTTGTCTGTGCATTAAGTTTGTTTTGATTTCATAACTCAGTATGGAACGGATTTTATATGAAATAGAAAATTTTCTCTAATGCATTATTGGACGTTTTAGATGACATTATTTGTGACCCGCGACAACGGTTTCAGGCAAAAGTCGCAATAGCAAATTTCCTCCTAGGCGGGGTACAAAGATCTTTACTATTATTTTTGTCGATTTGGGTTTTTTGCAGAAATCGAATCTTTGATATGTTTTCTACATCTACACTAAATTTCGTAGCATAAGACTACGTTTTTCCTATCGAAAATGGAATTTTAAGCACCCTATGTTGGATCGCACTCGTCAGTTTCGAGCTTCCTTCGAACGCCGCGCCAATATCCCCAGCGTTGCTACGGCGCAAGGTCTCGCATGCGATTGGCTGGTGCATCACGCACATTTACATAATTCGGCTTTCGGAGACACCAGTTGCAGCGTTTGGGGAATGCTTTGTCCACGCGTACGCGTGCTTGTGATTACATGCTCCGTTGTTCTTGCTATAGTGGTTTATACGCTGTAGTGCGTTCTCTTCGTTTGCCTTTCTATTCAAACTATTCTACCGCAATGTTCGACAACGGAAGTGAAACAAATATCATGTACGTAATCGTGTGAAAAGAAAAAAAAAAACAATAGTCTACTTGTACATGTAGCAAAGATTATGACAGCAGACTGACTCATGGGAAGGTAGATGAGAGGAAAGGAGAGGTCACATGAAACAAGTTATATCCAAATACTACACATCAAGATCGCAAGAAACTAACGAGTCGTGTTTGTTTGTTTGTTTTAATATAATTAACACCACCAAACAAGGCAACATATGCACGGCTTGTAAAAGCAAAACAAACAGGAAGCGTGACCTTTGCCAGCACTGTCATTTATCTGTCTTCAAAAGGGTCGGCAATGATGAAATCAAATCAACAACAATGAAAACGCGATTTGTAAATGTGTGGATGCGCCACCCGCTCCTGTTACATGCGCATGGTCATGGCGTGTGGATGCCATTGCGTAATGCGTGCACCATACACATGTACACCATACGTGCAATTATCGTATCCGCCATCTTGAAAGACGTAATGGTAAAACAAACCCGAGCGAACCGCATTGTTTTTTGGCTCCATACGCTGAGCTGCTAGGAAGGATGCCCGGCAAATTTGACTCTCTCAGTGAGCCAATCAGAAGGCGATGTGGTTGCTAGAGGCGGAGCTTAACATCGATTGGCACCATTGTACGGATGGGTGATTCTCACCTCACATCGCCGCTCGGAGATTGTCTTTGAGAAAGAGGTGAATCTTCAAAGCCCGTTTTCTCGCAATTTTGTCAGGCTAACAACTTAAAGAGTGCATTTTATTTCGCTTTCCATGCCCACTTATGGTGCCGAAGAATGCAAGTGTCTTATATCAATGCAAAGCTTAGGAAATGGGCAATGTGATTCAGTGAAAAAATGAATTTTCAAAATGCCCGACTTTTGCCTGAAACCGTTGTCGCCGGTCACATTTTGAAAGGCAAATCAACTAGGGTCAATGAAAAGCTGAAATATACGTGAGGCAATACGTGCTATTGACAATTATTAACCGAAAGGATGATTTGTATCGTAAACGAACTTAAGTTATGTATCAAATGTAGTTTAAAACATGTATCAAGGAAGGGAGATAATTCCGGATACTTTTAGTCTCATGTACATTAAATCATGTTGGTTATCAAGTAGTACAGAAATCGTGTAAGGACTTACCAGGCTCTCTCTCGTACACAACTCCTTGGCCACGTTTTGAGGAGTCCATTCCTACAACCCAGAAAGTATGAATTAAACGAATGACTGGTGACGAGAAGACATAAAGTATAACAGCAAAAAGAGGATCTGATATTATATGAAATGGCAGAAAATGTAGAACCGATGAATCTGGAAGTGAGAGCAATATTTCTTATCATGGATGCTGTGGTCAATAAGGTCATCGAAAATAAACCTATATCACATTCTAAATTACTTTTTTGTTTGTTTTTTATTAAGAGCCATAATATTGAAAAGAAACTCTCTGTGCCAATAATGACCTAAAATCAAGGAGGTAGGTCTATTAGCTAAACATATTAACTTCTAATGTACTTACAATACGGGACAACTACAGTATTCTCCCTCAAACACAAACATTTCGATTCGCACGAATATCAAACCGGGGTCACTCTCAGACACTTCATCGTTAGAACCTGCCTGTTTATTTTATCTTTTTTTATATGTTGGTCATCAAGTAGTACAGATATCGTGTAATAACTTACTAGACTCTCTCTCGTACACAACTCCTTGGCCACGTTTTGAGATGTCCATTCCTACAACCCAGAAAGTACGAATGAAAAGAATGACTGGTGACGAGAAAACATAAAGTATAACAACAAAAAGAGGATCTGATATTATATGAAATGGCAGAAAATGTAGAACCGATGAATCTGGAAGTGAGAGCAATATTTCTTATCAAGGATGCTGTGGTCAATAAGGTCATCGAAAATAAACCTATATCACATTCTAAATTACTTTTTTGTTTGTTTTTTATTAAGAGCCATAATATTGAAAAGAAACTCTCTGTGCCAATAATGACCTAAAATCAAGGAGGTAGGTCTATCAGCTAAACATATTTACAAATGTTCTTACAATACGGGACAACTACAGTATTCTCCCTCAAACACAAACATCTCGATTCGCACGAATATCAACCCGCGGTCACTCTCAGACACTTCATCGTTAGAACCTGCCTGTTTATTTTATCTTTTTTTATATGTTGGTCATCAAGTAGTACAGATATCGTGTAATAACTTACCAGACTCTCTCTCATACACAACTCCTTGGCCACGTTTTGAGATGTCCATTCCTACAACCCAGAAAGTACGAATTAAAAGAATGACTGGTGACGAGAAAACATAAAGTATAACAACAAAAAGAGGATCTGATATTATATGAAATGGCAGAAAATGTAGAACCGATGAATCTGGATGTGATCGCAATATTTCTTATCAAGGATGCTGTAGTCAATAAGGTCATCGAAAATAAACCTATATCGCATTCTAAATTACTTTTTTTTTTTGATTAGGAGGGAGAATAATGAAAAGAAAATCTCTGGGGCCAATATTGACCTTAAATCAACGAGTTAGGCCTATTAGCTAAACATAATTTTATCAACAAATGCTCATTCAATACGAGACAAATACAAGAATCTCCCTCAAACATAAACCTTTCGCTTCGCACGAATACAGACCCGCGGTCACGCTTTGACGCTGCATCGTTAGAACTTGCCAGTTTGTTTTCTTCTTTTTTTAAGTTGGTCATCAAGTACTACAGAGAACGTGTAAGGACTTGCCAGGCTCTCTCTCGTACACAACTCCTTGGCCACGTTTTGTGGTGTCCATTCCTACAACCCAGCAATTACGAATTAAAAGAATGACCGGTGACGAGAAAATATAAAATATAACAGCAAAAAGATAATTTGACATTATATGAAATGGCAGCAAATGTACAGGCGAGGAATCTGGACGTGATCGCACTGAGAATTTAACATTATATGAAATGGCAGAAAATGTACAGGCGAGGAGTCTGGACGTGATAGCACTTATTTTCTAGGCAATGATGCCGTGGTCTATAAGGCCACGAAAAATTAACATATATGATATATAACTTACTAACTTACTTTTTTGTATTTGATTGACACCGGGGACAGTAAAGAAAAGAACCGCAACCACAACCGCAACCCCCCCGGGGGGGGGGGGGGGGGGGATTGACCCAAAAATCAAGGAGGTAGGACTATTTCCAAAACATAATCAACAATTCCTCATAAAATACGGGACAACTACAAGAATCTCCTTCAAACACAAACCTTTCGACTCGCACGAATATCAACCCCCGGTCACGCTCAGACGCTGCATCCTAAGAACCTACCTGTTTATCTGTTTTTATATGTTGGTCATCTACGACTACAGACAAAGTGTAAAGACTAACCTGGCTTTCTCTCGTACACAACACCTTGGCCGCGTTTTGAGGTGTCCATTCCTAAAATCGGAGAGTACGAATTAAAAGAAAGACTGGTGAAGAGATAAGATAAAGAATAACAGCAAAAAGAGGATCTGATATTATATGAAATGGCAGAAAATGTACAGATGAGGAATCTGGATGTAATCGTATTATTTCTAAGCAAGGATGCCGTTGCCAATAAGGTTATCGAAAATTAACAAAAATATATTCATCACTTTCTAAATCATCTCTTTCGTTTCTGATTGACAACGAGGATATTGAAAAGAAACTCTCGGTGCTAATATTGACCTAAAATCAACGAGATATTACCAAAACATATTAACAAATACTCATACAATACGAGATAACTACAAAAATCTCCCTCATATACAAATCTTTCACTTCGCTCGAATACAGACCCGCGGCGGTCACGCTCAGACGCTGCATCGTTAGAACCTGCCTGTTTATTTTTTTTTTTTTAAATGTTGGTCATCAAGAACTATGGACATCGTGTAAAGACTTACCAGGCTCTCTCTCATACACAACTCCTTGACCACGTTTTGAGATGTCCATTCCTACAACCCGGAAAGTACGAATTAAACGAATGACTGGTGACGAGAAGACATAAAGTATAACAGCAAAAGGAGGATCTGATATTATATGAAATGGCAGAAAATGCAGAACCGAGGAATCTTGATGTGATCGGATTATTTATTATCAAGGATGCTGTAGTCAATAAGGTCATCGAAAATTCTACTCCCTTTCCCTATCTCATTTCAAACTGACCAGCATTTCAATGAATCGTAAAGAAACTCAGTTGAGCATTGAATGATACAAAGAAAATTTAGCATTAGAAGATTGTAATGATGTGTTCCGTGATAAAATTATGAATATTCCTTATGAAAAGTTTAAGCATAAGCTTGAGATTTGTTATATGTTATAAAAAATGAGTGCAAAAGCTAATTTCTGAAAGCTTAAGAACCCATGAAAAACGAAAATAATTATGAAAACAGTTAAGACCAGAAATCGGTTATATGAATCATTTTTTTTTTGGAAAAATCCATCGATTGCATGACATCAATATTACAAGAAATAGTTGGCAAGAACTAGTTGGCAAGTTAATTCGTGAGTCTCGTAAGCCTTAGTACTCTCAATAAAAGATTCTTCTAATTCTAGCGCCAACTGGAGGGTGATCGGGGAAATTATTGGAAATAAACCAGATCCCCTGCCTATAAAGGACGAGCTCACTTTGCATTCAAATTAAATTTCTTGTATAACTGATTATGCTCCCTCGTTCAATTTACTTATTTGTAATATCTCATCATAATTAGGAAGTAAAATCCCAAATACGGATCATTTGGATTTCTTTCCAGACTTTTCAGAATCACCAATATTACTAGTGCTTTAAATTCGCGTAAATCTCATGGTTATATGATATAATAAGTTCTTTGTTGGTTACGCTTATCATCTGTTTTATAGCAAATCCTTTTTGTCATAAAAGTCAATCTCTCTCTACCATTTGTTATATGCCCAGATTTATTACAAATAGCAAAAGTTCATTCAATTTACAGGAAACATGACCTATATAATATAAGCAATTACTGCCGAATACCTATACTTTCCAATTCATCCGAAATACTTGAAAACCGATAAACAAATGATTATATATATTTTAATACAACATATTGATTTTCAATCAACATGGTTTTAGGAAAGATCATTCCAACGGTGTAGCTTTATTGCAACTTTATGACAAAATGTCAAATGCTATGTAGAATTAGGATCATGCGATTGGCATCCTCTTGGATCTGAGCAAGACGTTTGATACGCTAAACCGTGCAATTTGGATTTCTAAACTCCGTTCATATGGTATACGTGGTAATGCGCTTTCATGGTTTCAAGATTATCCCTCAAATAGAAAATAATTGTATCATTTAAATGCACAGAAACGCGTTTTCTCTCAATTAGTAGGGGAGTTCCAGAAGACTCAATTTCGGGGCCTCTTCTTTTTTCTTTTGTACGTCCATTCGGGTCTATTGCAATTACCTCCTGAGCAATTACCGCGGATCCTTCCCCTTGCCCTAATCCTAATCCTAATCCTAATAGTAATCTTGAACCTAATTCTAACCCTAACCCAAACTCCTGACCCTAAACCTAAACCTAATCTGCGCTCTAAACTTACCACTATATAGAATTTAACCGGAGGGTAATTTTCCTGATGCGATTTTATTCATGAAAAAAAACAACAACTTTGAATTAAGTATATTGTGACCCGCTACAACAAAATGATCCTAAAGTCGGGCGACGTCGATTATTTGAAAATTACTTGACACAATTCCCTAATCTTTCTCTTTAAATTGATATATAACACATCTTATAAAAATAATCGGCTGCGGAGATATCGATGTTTAAAAGAGAGCATGTCGAGACGTCTGGGAAATCAGTGTTTCTAGAAAAGCGCCCTAAAAGTTCTCCTTGCGACGCAATCACGATCAAGGGACACGCAAGTCCATAAGTCAATAAGGTCATCGAAAATCAACCTATATCACATTCTAAATTACTTTTTGTTTTTGTCTTTTATCAAGAGCGAGAATATTGAAAAGAAACTCCCTGTGCCAATATTGACCTAAACTCAAGGAGGTAGGCTAAACATAATTGTATTAACAAATGCTCATAAAATACGAGACAACTACAAGAATCTCCTTCAAACACAAACCTTTCGCTTCGCACCAAGACGGATCCGCGGTCACGGTCAGACGCTGCATCGTTAGAACCTGTCCGTTTATTTTTATTTTTTTTTGTAATATGTTGGTCATCAAGAACTACAGAGAACGTGTAACGACTTACCATGTTGCCTCTCGTACACAACTCCTTGGCCACGTTTTGTGGTGTCCATTCCTAAAATCGGAAAGTACGAATTAAAAGAATGACTTGTGAAGAGAAAACAAAGTATATATGACAGCAAAAAGAGAATTTGACATTATATGAAATGGCAGAAAATGTACAGGCGAGGAATCTGGACGTGATCGGAGTTATTTTCTAGGAAATGATGCCGTAGTCTATAAGGCCACGAAAAATCAGCATATGATATATCACTTACTAACTTACTTTTTTGTATTTGATTGACACCGAGGATAGAAAAGAAAACAACCAAAACCACAACCCCCCTAAAAACAAACAAACAAAAAAAAATAACCCTCTTGTGCAAATATTGCGAAAAAATCAAGGAGGTGGGACTATTACCAAAACATCATCAACAATTCCTCATGAAATACGGAACAACTATAAGAATCTCCTTCAAACACAAACCTTTCGACTCGCTAAAATATCAACCCGCGATCACGCTCAGACGATGCATCATTTAGAACCTTTCTGTTCATTTGTTTGTATTATGTTGGTCATCAACGACTACAGACAAAATGTAAAGACTTACCAGGCTGTCTCTCGTACACAACACCTTGGCCGCGTTTTGAGGTGTCCATTCCTAAAATCGGAGAGTACGAATTAAAAGAAAGATTGGTGAAGAGAAAAGATAAAGAATAACAGCAAAAAGAGGATCTGATATTATATCAAACGGCAGAAAATGTACACATGAGTTATCTGGATGTAATCGTGTTATTTCTAAGCAAGGATGCCGTTGCCAATAAGGTTATCGAAAATTAACAAATGTTTTAATATTCATCACTTTCTAAATCATCTCTTTCGTTTCTGATTGACAACGAGGATATTGACAAGAAACTCTCGGTGCTAATATTGACCTAAAATCAACGAGATATTACCAAAACATATTAACAAATACTCATACAATACGAGATAACTACAAGAATCTCCCTCATATACAAATCTTTCACTTCGCTCGAATACAGACCCGCGGCGGTCACGCTCAGACGCTGCATCGTTAGAACCTGCCTGTTTATTTATTTATTTTTTAAATGTTGGTCATCAAGAACTATGGACATCGTGTACAGACTTACCAGGCTCTCTCTCATACACAACTCCTTGGCCACGTTTTGAGGCGTCCATTCTTACAACCCAGAAAGTACGAATTAAAAGAATGACTGATAAAGAGAAAACATAAAGTATAACAGCAAAAGGAGGATCTGATATTATATGAAATGGCAGAAAATGCAGAACCGAGGAATCTTGATGTGATCGGATTATTTATTATCAAGGATGCTGTAGTCAATAAGGTCATCGAAAATTCTACTCCCTTTCCCTATCTTATTTCAAACTGACCAGCATTTCAATGAATCGTAAAGAAACTCAGTTGAGCATTGAATGATACAAAGAAAATTTAGCATTAGAAGATTGTAATGATGTGTTCCGTGATAAAATTATGAATATTCCTTATGAAAAGTTTAAGCATAAGCTTGAGATTTGTTATATGTTATAAAAAATGAGTGCAAAAGCTAATTTCTGAAAGCTTAAGAACCCATGAAAAACGAAAATAATTATGAAAACAGTTAAGACCAGAAATCGGTTATATGAATCATTTTTTTTTGGAAAAATCCATCGATTGCATGACATCAATATTACAAGAAATATCGTAACCAGTTGGCAAGTTAATTCGTGAGTCTCGTAAGCCTTAGTACTCTCAATAAAAGATTCTTCTAATTCTAGCGCCAACTGGAGGGTGATCGGGGAAATTATTGGAAATAAACCAGATCCCCTGCCTATAAAGGACGAGCTCACTTTGCATTCAAATTAAATTTCTTGGATAACTGATTATGCTCCCTCGTTCAATTTACTTATTTGTAATATCTCATCATAATTAGGAAGTAAAATCCCAAATACGGATCACTTGGATTTCTTTCCAGACTTTTCAGAATCACCAATATTACTAGTGCTTTAAATTCGCGTAAATTTCATGGTTATATGATATAATAAGTTCGCTGTTGGTTACGCTTATCATCTGTTTTATAGCAAATCCTTTTTGTCATAAAAGTCAATCTCTCTCTACCATTTGTTATATGCCCAGATTTATTACAAATAGCAAAAGTTCATTCAATTTACAGGAAACATGACCTATATAATATAAGCAATTACTGCCAAATACCTATACTTTCCAATTCATCCGAAATACTTGAAAACCGATAAACAAATGATTATATATATTTTTAATACAACATATTGATTTTCATTCAACATGGTTTTAGGAAAGATCATTCTAACGGTGTAGCTTTATTGCAACTTTATGACAAAATGTCAAATGCTATGTAGAATTAGGATCATGCGATTGGCATCCTCTTGGATCTGAGCAAGACGTTTGATACGCTAAACCGTGCAATTTGGATTTCTAAACTCCGTTCATATGGTATACGTGGTAATGCGCTTTCATGGTTTCAAGATTATCCCTCAAATAGAAAATAATTGTATCATTTAAATACACAGAAACGCGTTTTCTCTCAATAAGTAGGGGAGTTCCACAAGACTCAATTTCGGGTCCTCTTTTTTCTTTTGTACGTCCATTCGGGTTTATTGCAATTACCTCCTGAGCAATTACCGCGGATCCTTCCCCTTACCCTAATCCTAATCCTAATCCTAATCCTAATCTTGAACCTAATTCTAACCCTAACCCAAACTCCTGACCCTAAACCTAACCCTAATCTTCGCTCTAAACTTACCACTATATAGAATTTAACCAGAGGGTAATTGTCCTGATACGATTTTATTCATGAAAAAAAAACAACAACTTTGAATTATTAGTTAATACAGTATATTCTGAATTACCGAAAGTTTCTGGGTGTCTTAGGTTTAATAACTTATCCCTGAATATAGATAAAATTCATTTTATACATTTCAAACATTTTCATGTTACATCGGTTAGTACTCCTTTAGACATTAAGACTGATGATTTATTTTTTCAACATCCCAAATGTCTTGGCGTAGTTATTGATGAAAATGTATTGCTGGAATGCTCATATACATATCTTAAGTTCAATATCTAAAGGTGTCAGGATTGAATCTAAACAGAAGTTTTTTGCCCTATAATAAAATGGTATTACCATATATATTCTAATGTAATATCGCTTAGGCCATTTAGGGAAATACTAAAATCAGTCCTATTTCACTTTCCTATTTATTACAAAAACATCAGTCTCCATTGGTACAGGATTATCCTATTTTGCTAATGGGGATCCATTGTTTCATAAAGTGAAAACGTTAAAAGTGACTGATATTAATGCTCTTCAAGTCTTTCTTCAGTTTTTTATGTTAAAATATATGAATTGATAACTTCCTTCATCTTTTGATTTTTGGGGTAGGGGTTTTAATAATATATCCAACACGTAATGCAAAATATTTTCAACTTACATATCCAAAATTGTTAGTAGGAAATAAATCTATAAGACATTATGGGCCTCACATGAAAAATAGTCTTCCTAATTGTGTAAAAATATCATCTGGTCAATTCTCAATTCTCAATTCTCACTAGAGGCAATATGGAACGATTTGTGTTATGCCAGAGAGGAGAGAAACGAATGTGTTCACTCATGCAGAAAGTTTCCCCTTATATTAACTGTTTATGTGCCATGTTTGCACGATCAACTCAGCCGACGGGGTGCCAAGTTCACATTTTCTGATTAAACGCACAAACTCGCCTAAACTGATCGCTAAATCGCTTAATGCTACAGTGCATTAACAGCGCTTGTCGCAATTCCATTCGTGTCACCAAAGAAGCAGCTTGCATTTTTATGTGGTGACTGACAATCAAGCGGTGTTCCCTACTGGATACCCGAGTAAATTACCATTAAAAACAGTCAGTACACCGATCACAGATCTTTCCTACAATATCTCCATTAAAGCAACGTTGCAAATTTTCTCTGCAACGTTGCACATTACCTTTCCAGTGTAACAAAAATTTATAATTATAGGTTACATAGATCTTAAGAAAAATGGCTTCCCAAAGCATGTCTACGTTGCTGTCCCAGAAAAATGTGGCACACAACGAGATTTTCACCATGGCACATAAAGTGCTAACCTACCAGGTTGATGGCCAACTTAATCACATTTGATATAGTATGCGATACATTGATTTTTATTCGAGTATTCTATGAGAAATTTGAACTAGAAAAAAAAGTGTTTCCTTTTTTTTTCTGAGTGTATGATGTACATTCATAGATATTATACATGATCATAGCGTTCGCTTGCACAATAGTGCACTGGAACTGTATACTGACCTAGCTGCTCCAGCCCGCTCCTCTCGAGTAGGTCCTGTAGTTCTGTCAGGGCTGTGAAGTAAAACACAGTATATTTAACAGAACTGCTAATATCACAGTGTACATAGAAAGACGTGCGCCCAAACAAACACTGACACTTAGTATACGGAAACAGTAGCCATACACATACTGTTATGTTACGAAGGAAAGCCATCGTGTTACTTTTATACCATTTAGTAAAGAAGCGACAACCCCCCCCCCCCCTGTACCTCATGATAAAATTCTTGGATCCCTTTTAAATACTCAGTTTATAAACAATGTATGCGATTTGCCTTTTGTTCTCAAACAAACAAACGAAGCGTCGCTTAAGAATGAATGGAATATCAAAATGGACAGATTAAAAATGTATCGTACGAAAATTAATGTAATCAGAAGTAATGTTCTTTTTTTTTACAATTTATCGGAAAAAACAAAATCAGCATTCTTCAAATCAACGTTGGATGATCGGTATTAATGTGGAGTCGTTAACTGAATAGATAATGAATATTTTGTAGTAAATACTCAACAAAATCTATTCTAATTATTCCCAAGAATAAAGTTAAAGGAAAAACAAAATGTAGCAGACTACTACTCTTGCACGTAGGATTCGCTCGCTGGTGAGAAAGAAAGTGTTGAAACAGTTATACTATGATTTAATATCAGGCCATATTGATAACAATTGCATAATAATGGCTACTTGATCCAAAATATTGATTTCAGACTTCAGAGAAGTCGAAGTAAGTTCGTCCAAATAGTGAAAACACTGATTTAGATACGTCAAAATGGACTACATGCTAAATGCCAAGACTGTAAAACAAAGAATCAAGTAACAGTATTCTGTTCTGATTTATAAATTTACAAAATCAGGAATGGACTTGTATAGACAAATCTAAAGTATATAGTTTCTGTTCGCTGCTTAGAAAGTAAAACCATGTCATTTTGGAAAATCCCACAAACACATATCTCAAAACCAACCCTTGATCATAAAGGGATTATACAGTTTTTTTACTGAGACCTCATTTTGTGTTTCTAACACATTATTTTTTTGTGAGTTATGAGAAAGCTCTTACGAAATATGAAAGAGCATGTAATTGCATGAGGAAAATTAACGTTTGTTTGATGAAAAATTGGTCCTGAAATGGTTGAGATATCCAAAACAAAGCCATAGTAATTGAAGGTTGGACCTACCTTTTATAATGATTGCGTTTTTAATTTTGTTTTTCGATATCATAACCCACTACGAACCCAGTTTCATCAAATACATTGTGAATTCTTCTTGTGATGTAAATTGTATGCTCAGTGACATTTCGTAAGTGGTTTTTGAGTATCTCGCAATCTTTGCTTCATTAAGTTACACGTTTCAATGTTGTTGTTGTTTTTTTTTTCTGCTTAAGTGACTTTTGTGTTAGTCTTTTCATTATTCCTGAAACATATACTTTTTCAATGCATTTTGATGTCACTGGGCTTTTTCAAAGCAGCCCCTCGGCTCTGAGCCAGTATACACTGTGAATCTTTGAAGAAAAGAGATTAAATAACTGCATAAACACATGAATGAATAAACATGATGCAACGCGACACAATGTCGTTATTGAAAACAAACAAATAAACGCAACTCCGACTCGATTGCTGAATGTATAAAAGCCTAAACGCACAAATGTTTGGACCGAGCCAAGTAATTACGAAGACCAGCGACTCGGCCATGTCTGTAGGGGATCTTCTGCCTGCTACGGGTACTTTGTGCTGACATTTGAGATGTTTTAGTAATAAAGATAATATAAATTTTACCGGAGGGGATGCACATATATGTGACCGTGCACCTCAAAACGAACATAAAGTCGCACACACTGATTTTGCGTGAGGACTGAAAATAAGTGAAATGGGTCAACCTAGCCGAACTTGACTTTTTCATATTTCCTGAAAGAACGGGTCTTCTTTTACATTATGCTAAGATTTGGTATCATAAAACGGGCAGGAAAGTGTGTTTTTTAGCAGTTTATCTCGAACATATCGGTAGAATAGTGTGATTAGGTGTGTCTTTAGAATCCCTTTTTCATTTCTGAAAAACCTTATCCACACTCTTCACTTTCAACTCTAATAACTTTTGAAAGGATAGTGTACTGCTTTGAAAGTTGGCGTTAATTATGGACAGAATGTGCTAATTAGGCATGCCTAATTTCAATTTAATCTGATAATCCCTTCATTGTTGTTACTCTGGTGGTTTACTTCCTGTTTTTTGTCCCATTCATCGCACAGCCAGCACGGTTTGGTAAAGATTAAGCGCTTGTATAGCCACTGTACTTCAGATCTCTTTTCTCAGTTCACACTTTTCCTGAGCTTGTGCTTTCTTTCCAATATTTAGATTTGAGTTATACATCATTTTAAAGCTTAAAGTCTGCTCTTTCAGAATAAGGTCTTAACTAAAAATTCATGTCTGGCGACTTTTTGTTTGTTTTGAGGTGCAGGGTCACATATAAGATATAAGTGTGACAAACACACTCACACACACACACACACACACACACAACACATAGGATATAGGAAGCCTGTAGCATGAAATGTCTAATTGAAGGGATGATAGAGCATTGGTTTTATATTTATTATTCAATTGATTAATTAATTAATTAATTCAGTAAGAAATTAATTGATTTATTTATTTATTCATTTATCTTTTTAATTTTTATTTATTTATTTATTTATTTGAGAGTACTTATATACAGGATTTAAAACGATCAGCTAAAAGCTATCTTACAGCGAAGTTCTGTGCGGGCATTGCAGTTTCCTGCAAAATAAATTACTGTAAGAAAGACGGCATCAAAACATCAGAGAACAAAACATTTTATAAAACAAATAATACTTCAAATTTCAAACTTTTTAATAAAACGATGAAAAAACCACTTATGAAACATGAGAGAGCATACAATTTCAGAATACAATGTGCATTCATTCAAAATTGATTTTGAAATGTCTTGGACATTCAAAAATAATGAAACTAATAAAGGGTGAAATGCATCTATTATTTGGATCACTATGTATAATTTGTTTTTGAGTATCTCAGTTATTTCAAAGCTAATTTTCATTTAATAAACTTAGAATTCTTTGTAAAATCGTAACGCTCTTTAATATTTCAAAAGTGCTTTCCAATCATTGTTACAAAACATTTCAAAGCTGTACCTCCATCTCAACCAAAGCTCACCACCCCTTTAAATCATGCACATGTTTCAGGTTCCTGTTGTCGTCATCATTATGTTTACAGGACATCGCGCTGTTTGAAATGTCAAACTTTTCGAAATTGTAAAAATACAAATCTCCTAAGAAGATACCTACCTGCAATCGAAGCGGCGGAGGTGCAGCCCACCAGGGCGAGGACGAGCAGACAACATGCGATCTTCATGGTTGATGATGTTTTCTCTTCTCTTGCTGACTGAAGACTGGTGTCTGATGATGAATCTCCTTGCTACTTATCAGCCCCGAGCAAAACAATACAAAATGATACAAATTCAGACTTAGCTTGGCAAGAAGCCAACTTTTAATAAAAGCTTGAATTCATTTGGCATCTTCGTAAACATGATAACAATTTTCGAAAGAAAAAAGAAAACAATCTTTGAATACCTTTTAAAACAAAGAACACTCAACTTTGCCTTCAGGTGTTTAAAAGTCATGCATTGTGAACATGACATTCCTTTGCTAACTGTTCAAACAGACTAGCGTTTTGTGGTAACCTAAGTCAACAAGATGAATTGTCCTCTCTTTGTTTAAGCTGTAGCAGCCAAGAAATTCCGGAACATTGTGTTTTATGTGTGTGCGTGTTGTGTGTGCATGTGTGTGTGTGTGTGTGTGTGTGTGTGTGTGTGTGTGTGTGTGTTGTATGATGTTATGTGAAATTGTTATGTGAAATAATAGAAATCGAATGTTGATTATTGAAAAACAACAAAAAATGTGTATGTGTGTTTGTGTGTGTGTTTGTTTGTTTTGTTTTGTTTTGGTTTTTTTTTATTTGTTTTGTTTTTGTTTTTGTTCTGAACGAGGTTTTGTAATACCTACCTATTGTAAAAGCACCCGCGATGTCTCACAATGTCATGAAGGGTACCAATATCCAAGTCCCTGGGAGTCGGGGTGTTGTATTTTCTTTCTTTCTTGTATTTTGAGTGAGGGTACGCAGCGACCCTGTGAAATGAGAGCAGTTGCGTTGTGGAAGCGCCAAATAAATCATGATTTCTGTGGGAAAGCACTCCAACCAGTCCTTTTTGTGTGATTGTATTACTCTGTAGTTGATAATAAATCGTATGATTTTCATCGTACGTGATATTAATACTACTAGTCTGTTAAACAAACAAACAAAAAAAAAAAAAAAATATATATATATATATATATATATATATATATATATATCACTTTGGTAAAAATGTGGCCAGCACAATTTCCACCCTCTCAGGAAATTTTCAAACTTCCCCTCTGTTTAGATTTGGATATTACATTATCAAGTAATGAGAAAATATATAATATGGGCTAATCACGCAACAATAAAGAAGGTAAATATACCAGATCCTTATTTCAATTACAGGCTTTACGTTTGGTTAGTGTGAGTTAGACATTGATAATTGGTGCTTATGCATGGGCCCATTTTGTGTGTATGATAAACCTTAATTTCCCCCGGAAGAGCTTTTTAATCAGCGCGTAATAATTATCTAGTATGAATGCAAGACTCGAGTTAGTCTACATTTATGTTATAGCGCCCTCTGCCATCTCTCCTTGTCCAAGCCTACTCCAAAATTTCAAAGAACCTCAAGCATAAACAATGAACAGGATTTGTTGAATAGTGATGATGAGCTAAGTGGGGAGGGGGGGGGGGTCAAAATGATTTAGAATAGACAAAAGACAAGAAGAAAGGCTCTCTAGCAGTGATGGAAGATTACACCAATATTGCAAAGGAACGACGTTTCTGCTGGGACATCATTTGAGACGTGCTTTTAGCGCGCATTTTAGTCAGTAATGCGCATGGTCTAAACTTGGAGTAATAAGATTGTACCTATAAAGTCCATTCAAAGGGACCGCACAGTTTTGGCTGAGACCTAATTTCAGGTTTCTAATATTTTTTGGTAAAATAATGAGAAACTTCTTATGAAATATGAAAGGACATGTAATTCTATGAGGAATTCAACATTTATTTGATGAAAATTGGCTTTGAAATGGCTGAGATATTCAAACAGAGCGATTCTAATAAAGTGTGGGACCCACACTTCATTGCGATCACTTTGTTTTACTATGTTTTTGGATGTCTCAGTCATTCCAAACCCGATTTTTATCAAATAAACTTTAAATTCCTCTTAAAATGGTACGCTCTGTACTATATCATAAGTGTTTTCTTGGTATGTCGCAAAAAGTTAAAAGCCCGATTCTCATCTCCACCAATACTGTACCATCCCTTTAACAACGATGGAGAAACTAAGGAATGTTGGGATGTTCACCTGACCTTTTAACAAATGGCAGAGCATCTTCAGCGAATCAATGTCTTGTAATATGTCTGTGAATAAAGCTTCACGACGCTCTGAGCTATATTTCTGAGATAAGGAGAATAACATGCAATTTTAGGGTTATTACATTAACTTAAACATCATCACTTAATCTTTGACCTCCTATCTTTGACCCAATGTCGAAACTTTCCCTAGAGAATCTTTACCTGGCAATAACATTTGAAGCACTTCCAGGGATACGGCGTATATTGTGCAGTTTTAGAAATTGGCGTCAACAGTGACCTATGACCTTGAGCGTTCGCGCCCTTAAATTGATAGGCACAAGTTTGTTTACTTATTCAAACATATCCATGCGAACTTCATTTGGATGCCTCTAACGGTTCTTTGGTCACGTCGTCTACAGTGTCGCTTACGGCAGACGAAATGCTTAGTATATGGGCTTACCGTTACAAAGCGGATAAAAGTACCAAATTTGGAGAGGTGATCCCCCGGGATCTATTCATTGATTTTAGAATAAAAGCCCTCTGGAATTTTTCGATTTGTAAGGTGAAAATACTGAATTGTAATATTTCTTTATCATATGATACTGTATTGCGTAAATAAAGGAATATGATAACATACAAGTTCTGATCTGTTGTGAATTGATTTATTTTTCATGGAACTGTAAACATAAACCCAACCTTGAGACCATGATTAACATCAAAGTATCTGAAACATGGAGTTGGTGGAATTAATTACCGATCAAATGTAATATACATATATTACATACTAATCAAAAATAATGTATTACAGTTTAAATAGACAGAAGATAGTTTCTAAAATAAACAGTTTTCCTACTCAGTGGCGGATCCGGGTGGCGGCGCACCGGGCGCGCGCCTTGTATTCTTTGCTAAAACAAAGAAATAAAAAACAAACAAAAAATGGAGGAGGAGGGCATGCGCCCCCTTTAATTTTGTAAAGACGCCCCTCCCCCTCACGGAATTCCTGGATCCACTCCTGCTACTTCCATGCTCTGAGACCTTAAGAATCAGTTTACACTGAAAATTATTTTTCAGTGTAGTAAAATTCATTTGTGAATACAGTGCACACCTGTTATGACGAACGCGGTAATAATATTTGTAACAACTAAGTAAGAATCAGGTCCCAAAACTCTCATCTACAGTCCTATATCTTTCTATACTTGACTGTTCTGTTTATAATACAACGAAATGTCGATATAACGGGGAAAAAAGCTGCCGGTCCCGACGACGTTTGCTATATCCATGATAACGGGGGATGCATAATCTTCTACTGCTATACTACTTTCTTCTTGTGCCGCTGATACGTGTCTCAGCAACAGAACATTTCCCTTTTGAGATTACGAGTGAGCTTTATATTTTGCCAGGAATTTTACCGATAATTATGCCACATAAGGACAGAACGATAGACACGATGTCCTGTCATAGTTGTGCTGGCCATACGCTATGTTTGTGTTAAAGATGTTTAAAGTTGCGTTTGCTGAGGTAGGCTTGTTTTGCAGAATGTTTCATAAGACCAAAGGAACTAGCTGACTATCATAGTCGCTTTACAAAAAAAAAAAAAAAAATGTATAATGTCCTCTTTTTTCCCCAGAGGACTACCTCTATCATGTGAATGTGCTTTCTGCTGTAACATTCCAAGGCAAGATTATACGTGTACATATTTAGAGATCAATTTTTACCAGAAAATGTCTTTGCTGCCAGGTGCATGACAACATTACTCAAATCCACTTTAAGCGATATGATGCGATGGAGTTCAAAGGTTGCACAATAATTGGAATGAATTCCAATATTTTTGCTCTTAAGAATGTGATCCATCATGGTTTTTAAGTGGGATCTTTGTGTGATTTGCCAGCAAGACACCACTGAACCCTTCCGTAACTCGTGAAGAGTTGAGGGGCAAGTGGTCACAAGACAGATGCCTACAAGTCATTCCTGTCCAAGGCCGAACAGTTCCGTGTCATTAATGCTGTTCCAGTTGAAGCCTGTTTTGGGAGCAAAGAAACTGTCGAAAGCTTTTTTACACGCTCAGCTCAACGGCACAATTCTTGCCATTTGAAATTCAATAATTCTAAACTACAGAAGACAAATAAAAAGAGAGTTCACACCCCCAAATGAAGATCAGAAAAGGCTGACTAAGCGCAGAGCATTAGATATTCAAATATATTTCTTCTGTGAGAAAGGAGGAGAGGGTGGAGGATGTCCTCCATGAAGTGTCAACATCCGACGCAGATAAAACTATTCGGGACATGATCAAAGAACTCAATATCACCTTACTAATGGCCAATAAAACTGCAATTGACTCTCGCAAGGCAGGCCAGGCGTCAGAAAACATAGATGAGAGGGCTACAACTCTTAATATTGTTTCATGATCTCAAGGAATCCGTGTGTCGAGTTTGAACCTTTTATCCGCTGTGTAAGAGCAAAGCGAAAAAAAAAGCACTGAAAAGAACAAGCGAGCAGCATTTTTAAGGGGGTCCCATTCCTTTTGCCCTACCCCCTCCCCGAGTTTAGACACTTACATTACGCAAAAAATGTAAACAATGCTCCTTCCACAATTTCCAAATAAAGGTTCTAAGCCAAATAAAAAATGAATACATACAAACTTAAAATAATATAGTGATCGAATCACCCATATGGCATAAAAAGCGGGGAGTTTATCATAAGTGCTGGCAAGTTTGAAATTTGATTTCGTGGGTGTGTGTGTGTGTGTGTGTGTGTGTGTGTGTGTGTTTTCCTTGAAATTTGCAGGACTCCTCCTCTAATAAGGAATCCGTTCACCAAATTTGATGCTTTTATCCGGCGTGTATAAAGCAAGACGAAAAAAACAAAACAAAACAAAACAAAACAAAAAGCAGCACGCAAAGGAACAAGCGAACCACCACTTTTTTATCACCTATAAACAATATCGCATAAAAAGTGGGGAATGCCATAAATGTCGGCCATTTTGAAATTTGATCTTTTGTGTGTGTGTGTGTGTGTGTGTGTGTGTGTTTTCGTTAAAAATTCCAGGAGGGCTCCTACTCTAATATTGTTTCCAAGTCCTCAAGGAATCCGTGCTTTTATCCGCCGTGTATAGAGCAAAAGGAGAAAAAAAAAGCACGCAAAAGAACAAGCGAACAACCATTGTATTGTATTATTACAAAACTAGTATACGTCCCTACCTTTTCCTCAGGGCATCTTTTCAAGCTATGCTTACAATGGCGGCCCTCTGCATAATCGCTCCATAATTATAATTGTTGGAATCCCCGCTGCATAGACATGCATACTGTATATATTGTATCATTAATTACCTTTTATATCTTTGTTAACGCAAGTCAAACGACTCTGCTTTGAATTCATTCTGTATATTTCCCACTTGTTCATGATTATGTGCCTTATGTATATTGATTTGCTGATTGATTTATTGATTTGCAGAAAATAAAGTATCTATTAAACAAACAAACCATTTATTTTAAGGGGTTCCGCCCCTTTTACCCTACCCCTTCCCCAGCAGTTAACAGACTTTACATTACACAAGAATATAATGCTCCTAACGGATTGTTCAAGCTAAGTTTTTTAAGCAAACCAAAAATACAAAAATATGTAATATATATATACATGTATATATATATTGTCATTGTATCACCAATATGATATGAAAGATGAGGTTTTTGCCAATTAAGTGTCGGCCATTTTGAAATTTGATCTTTTGGGGGTTTTTTTCTCAAAAATTCCCGAAGGGCTCCTACTCTAAATATTGTTTAAAAGTCCACAAGGAGTCTGTGTACCAAATTTGATGCTTTTATCCGCCTTGTAACGGTATTTTCACTAAGCGACCTGACTTTTACCACTTGCAGATGAAGCAAGCTGTAGTGAAACGCAGCTGTCGTACTTCAAAATGTGACCCTGCACCTCAAAACAAACAAAAAGTCGCCAGACATGAATTTTTAGTTAAGACCATATTCTGAAAGAGCAGACTTTAAGCTTTAAAATGATGTGTAACTCAAACCAAATGGACTCTCCTAACCTATCTAAATATTGGAAAGAAAGCACAAACTCAGGAAAAGTGTGAACTGAGAAAAGAGGCTCTGAAGTACAGTGTCTATTCAAGCGCTTAATCTTTACCAAACCGTGCTGGCTGTGCAATGAATGGGACAAAAAACAGGAAGTAAACCACCAGAGTAACAACAATCAAGGGATTATCAGATTAAAATGAAATTAAGCATGCCTCATTAACGCATTCTGTCCATAATTAGTGCCAACTTTCAAAGCAGTAGCACTATCTTTTCAAAAGTTATTAGAGTTGAAAGTGAAGAGTATGGACAAGGTTTTTCAGAGATGAAAAAGGGATTCTAAAGACACACCTAATCACAGTATTCCACCAAAAATGTTCGAGATAAACTGCTAAAAAAAAAACACTTTCCTGCCCGTTTTATGATACCAAATTTTAGCATAATGTAAAAGAAGACCCGCTCTTTCAGAAAATATGAAAAAGTCAAGTTCGGCTAGGTTGACCCATTTCACTTATTTTCAGTCCTCACGCAAAATCAGTGTGTGCGACTTTATGTTCGTTTTGAGGTGCACTGTCACAAATAGTTCTAAAATAGTTCTAAAAGAAAACAAGCAGTATAAAAAATGTTCAGTAGTATATTCACTGATAAGTATGGTTAAATATACCAAATGTGAGGAATACCTTTATCAAAATAGATTATGAGGATTGACAGTGTATAGTTATGCTTTAATAAGAAATATAGTGATATTTCCTTATAGTTTAGGCTCTATTGCGAAATTGTTGTATTGTAGAATGTTTTGTGATACAAGTGACATGGCTTGGCTTTTTGCATGCAATTGTATATGAGGGGACTGAGCAGCCGATCCTACTTGGCGCGTGCCCTTACGACTGTCTACCAGTGAACAATGTAAACAGACGTATACAGTAGACACTTGTAGCCGATCAATTAGTTACTTGAAAGTACTGAAATTAGGCCCCGTGCAAATCAAAGCCATTGAAATCACAAAACTGAAAATACCACCGGAACCATTTGTGACCAGCTACAACAAAAGGATTGAAAATAACATGATATTATTTCCTTGAACCTTAATTTCATTAATAAAACGACTTATAAAAGTGCTCGGTTGCGGAGATATCGATGATTCTATTGGCGCATGTCGAGTGGTTTAAAGTGATTGCATAGTATATAGGCCTATTGGTGGAGATGAGAATCGGGCTTTCAACTTTTTGCAAGATACCAAGAAAACCTTAAAAGATAGTACAGAGCATACTATTTCAAGAGGAATTCAAAGTTTATTATAATCTATGAATATCGGTTTTGGTATTGCTGAGACATTAAAAAAAGTAAAACAAAGTGGTCAGAATAAAGTGGGTGCCACCTTTTGATAGGAATGCTCTATTGGATATCTCAGCCATTTTAAAACTGATTTTCATCAAATAAAAGTTGAAATCAATAGAACGTATGCTCCTAGCAACCTCCGAGGTGTTCATTCAAACGTCTGCCGGCGGTCTATGCACGACCAATCAGTAAGCAGGGTGCCACGCACCAACAAATAAGATCACTCCCTCGTTGCTGGGAGCGGAGTCTATCGCTAAATCCATATCTTCGGACACGTTTCTGTTCCGCTGAAAGTCGGAAAATCATGGCCCAGAAAAAAAGCTAATTTCTTGCCTTTCCTTTTGACCATTTAGCTTCGAAATTTCGGAGGATAGAATATGCAATGTGACCCTACATCACAAAACCAACAAAAGTCGCCCGACATGGATTTTCAGTTGAGAGCATATTCTGAAAGAGTACACTATAAGTTTAATGATGTATACATCAAATCAACTGGACTCTCCTAACCTATCTAAATATTGCAAAGAAAGCACACACTCGGGGAAGACTGTGAACTAAGAAAAAGATGCTTTGAAGTAGAGGTTACCAAGCCATGCTGCTCGTGCGATGAATGAGAAAAAAAAAACAATAAAGGATCATCAGATTAAGCTGAAATTGAGCATGCTTTATTAGCAGACTCTGCCCCTGATTATTACTTACTTTCAAAGCAGCAACGTTATAATTTCCTAAGTTTATATCAGAGATGAAAGTGACGAGTGCGTACATTTTTTTTTAAATGAAAAGAGGAATCTATAAAATACACACCTTATCACACTATTTTTTAAATACAAATCGAGATAACCTGCTAAAAACACACTTTCCTGTTCGTTTTATGGCTCAAATTTTTAGCATAATGTAGAAGAAGATTTGCCCCTTTAGAAAATATGAAAACAAGTCAGGATTGGTCAGATTGACCCTTTTTACCTGTGTTCAGTCCTCACACAAAATCAGTACATGCGACTTTTTGTTCGTTTTGTGATCACTGTCACAAATTATGCCAAAAACAGAAATTCGATTGTTTTGCCGACGTTGATGATCTGACTTCAAACTTGGTTTTGTCAGCAAAGCCGTCAGCGACTTTAGATTTTTCTGTTCTTTTTTTTTTTTTACCTGGACACTTTTTTTTTTTTTTTTTTTTACATTTGATGATTTTCCGAACTTTCTTCACAACCAATATACGATAAGAGATAAACAGGTAAATGGGTAATTTTGACCATTTTCCACATTTCTTACTGTATGAAATTGCACCTTGTGTTACGAAAAGGAAAAATGGAAAAATCTAAATGCATAATGTTTATGTCTCTTACTTGAAACTAGTTTTCGTCAGTAGTTTTCTTGGCTGAAATGCCTCAATCTGGAAAGGTTGCTGTTTACTATTTTCCCTCTCCAGAACGAGAAAATATGGTATGTATTGGTGTGACGTCGGAACATGTGAGGGTGTACTGTAAAGTAGCAATGAATAATTTGTTTTTCATATTAGATTGATATATTCAAGAATCTGTAACCCACTAAGATTCCTCTTGAAACATTTAGAAAAGCTTCTGCTTGATTTCACACGAGCGAGCTGTTGATTATCAGTTGTCTTTCTGCTATTATCTCGTCTGAAACAAAGCATCATTGTGGTTCTTCAAAAGACAGTATACCGGTATGTCAATTTGCACTTTACAGTTCAACCTTTACAATGCATTCACTGCCATCTCCACCTTGAGACATCCATTGTGATATAAGGCAGGAGCTTCCATCCCTATTGCCACCCCCTTACATTTTTCATGAAACGAGAATATGCTTTTGTGTCCTTTTTTCTTTTCTTTTCCCCTATAAGACTGTCGTTTTCTTTTCTCCCCCACCCCCCATTACAGGTAAGTTTAGCAGTAAACAGAAGCATACAAAAATACTGTTTACATTTCCCATCACGAGGCGTCTAATTTTGGAATATTGATATAATGTGAAATGGCCTTGAGGGGAATACGACATTTATTGCCCGAACAAGACTTGTATTGCCAGGTCGAAGACGATCACTGAATCATGACTTTTATTTGCTCTGGGTTGCCTTGCGAGTTTAATGAGATATTTTCCTTTTGGGTTTTGTTTCTGTTTGGCTACATTCAGCTTCTCATAGCTATACGTAACATCTTTGAGGTGGTGTATGCCAAAAGGCACTTTGTGCCTCGTAACCTCGGAAAACATGCTAGAGATCATGAGACATCTCAGCATTGTCTAAATTATAGAATGCTGTTTGACTCTAGCTGTTGCAGTCTGTCGTGATGATTGGATACATTTCATAGACTGATCAAGGAATCGGCGTAACAATAAATGGAATTTGCATTACGCATCAAACAAACGTCAAGTTACTTTGGCTAAATACTGTGTTTTCTTAAGGAACGATGTAAACAAGTTCGAATGTTCTACATGGTTTATCTCTTGAATAGATCTTACGTGCGCAATGATCTTTATGTGTTGTGCCGACATTATTGCATCTTACTTTGCTATATTCATTTTGATTTAACTCTGTTTTTTTAATGGTCGAATTCATCAGGTAGTTACATTCTTATTTGAGTTTCATCAAGGGTGACAGATTCCAATCACGCACACCTTCTGCAAATAGTTTTTAAAATAGTTGCTTACGCCAGGGACCTCATATGGCATGCGTAACGTTGGTTGAAGTTTTCAAGCCACCCACCGAATTTCCGGAGTTCAAGGTTAACTATGACTGCTTCCAGGGACCTGGCCTGCACGGATACTGTTGTTGATGTTTTTTTTTTTTTTTTTTTTTTTTTTTTTTGGTTTGGTTTGGTTTGGTTTTGGTTTTTTAAGTGGACTATTCTAGCATTGATTATCAGACATGAAATTACGTAGGAGCAAACGACATTTATAACTGTCAATACAATCCAATTGACTTTGACTCAATGCTTCCAGAGCAAACTGATTTTAGTCATTGTTGTATATTTTCCTCATGGTTTTGGAAGGCAATTCTGACGATGTTGTTATAAGATCCACTGTCTGTTTCGTTGATGCAAAAATTTACCTGCTTGCATGCAAAGCCTCCCTTCCCCCACTCTCTCTTTCTCTCTCTCTCTCTTCCAATTGGCCCTGGCAGTCTTTTGTTAATCTATGTGTGCATAAAGTGATTTTTTTAAATTTATTTTTCTAGTTGAAACAGTGCAATGCTTCTGCGCTACTATGCAAAGTGTCGTATGCAAACGGACACAGGAAATATAACTTGAGATGATGAGCAATCACAGAGTGTTTTTCCTTTGACAGGTTTTGGGAGGTTAGGGTCCATATGTTGACTTGTACAAAAGTTGACATAATACTTAATTGATTCCTTGTTAGATCTGACATCAAGATACAAAGTTAACTTTAATCTAAGTTAATTGGGCAACGCAGGAACGGGCCAACGAAGTCTAAGTTCGATACTTGTTTGCACTTTAAACAAATTTTACTTGTTTCCTTTTTTATGTCAACCTAAAAAAAAAAGAAGAAAGTATTCCGCACTCTAAAAATACTTCTCAAATTGGAATAGAAACTTGTCAAATTTGACAAGTTCTCCGCATCCGAGAGGCACTGACAAGTTTCTTGTTAGATTGACAAGTACAATCTTGTCAAATTTTTGAGTAGGAGTTCTTGTCAAAATTTGAGGAGAAACCTTGTCATTTTTTTTTTTTTTTTGATAAGAGTACCTGCTCAGAATTAGTAGAAACTTGTCAAATTGACGAGTATTACTATTCAAAATTAAGTTGGCAACTTCTCAAATGTGAAGAGATTGCCTTGTCAAATGGAATAAGACACACGACAGAAAAGCATGCACACATTCAAACACACACACACACACACACACACTCAAATACACACACACACATTCAAAAACACAATATCACATGTGGTCTTTTGAATTTTTTCGGTCGAGCTATACGTATGTAATGATATTTGTGTGGTTTTTCATGCCTGTATGGATATACCCTAGCTCATATTAAGCATGCCCTTGCAAATATGTCACAGTGTGTTGTAAAGATTGCTTCAAGTATGATGAAATATATCTATATATACAATGAAATAAATACAATGAAATAATTGCTATGACATCTTTGTCTATTACGAAGTCAACTGTGCCTTTAATATGTAAAAGTAACACAAGTTCAATAATCTCCACTGTCAAATGCATTCCACGTCTTCCATTCTTTTCTTCTTCTTTTTCTGATGTTTTTTCATTCCCCCAAACCAAATTCTCTGTATGCCGAAGCTTTTTCTTCAGTCCGAGAAGATTTGAATTTCATAGGCAGAGATGACTGGATATCATTTTTTTTTACACACTCAGCACAAGCAATTTCATCAAATTAATGGCTGGTTACAAAGTGGCAAAACACAGCTAGTGAAGCAACATGGTAAATGTCATGTATTCTATTCTATTCAATTCAATTCAATTCAATGTTTTATTTCATTTTTCGACAAGAACATAATACAAACATCACTTCTTTTTTTGTTAACAGAAAATAAGGTGCGTAAAACTATGTAGGATGAAAAGAATATACAATAATTGTAGCACCTTGCAATAATTACACATTATCATAAAACTCAAGTGATTTGAAGTAAGTAAACATTGTGGATAATTCTATTAGGAAGACCTTCAATTTCAATTTTGATTCTTAAATGCTGCAGACTTCACAGGTGTCATGAAATGTGTAATTTGTAACAACTGAAATGAATGGTAAGTCTAGTGGGCTGTAGACATCCAACATGGTGGATAGGCCGTTCCACGCCGACTTTGTGGATTTTGTCCGTGCTACCATAGCAGGTCATCATAGCGCAGATCCTGAGGTTGTTGATGGTGTGTCCTGGCCAGTTGAAATTGTGGGCTACGAAGAGTCCTGGTGTTTGTAGCCTGATGGATCGAAGATGTTTTGTTGTGCAATTGGCCAGTTTCCGTTTGGTTTCTTCTATGTAGATTTTGTAGCTGGCTGTATATGTGATGGCGCAAAGGTCTCCACGGACTATGGGATGTTTGTATTGATCTGTAGATTACAAAATGAATATGAAATGACAGATAAAGAACTTATGATACAATAGTCCACAATAGCAGACTAGTACTAATTGCCCTCAACCAGTTCATTGTAAGATATGGATTTGACTTGGACATCACTAAAACTTTGGCTATGCAAACGCTTCAAACAAGCAATATCTAATCGATTATGCTACTTTTCGAATCATTCTGTGTTAGTTGCATATGAAAAGCAACACATGGAAAAAATGAAACGGAATATTAGAATATCTGCTAAAATGCCTTTTTTTTTGGGGGGGGGTGGGGGGGGTGAAACGTACGTTACACTGGACTGACATCTGTGTACTAACATGTGAAGGTGAAATTATAAATGTGACCCTGCACCTCAAAACAAACAAAAAGTCGCCAGACATGAATTTTTAGTTAAGACCATATTCTAAAAGAGCAGACTTTAAGCTTTAAAATGATGTATAACTCAAATCAAATGGACTCTCCTAACCTATCTAAATATTGGAAAGAAAGCACAAACTCAGGAAAAGTGTGAACTGAGAAAAGAGGCTCTGAAGTACAGTGTCTATTCAAGCGCTTAATCTTTACTAAACCGTGCTGGCTGTGCGATGAATGGGACAAAAAAACAGGAAGTAAACCACCAGAGTAACAACAATGAAGGGATTATCAGATTGATCTGAAATTAAACATGCCTCATTTAAACACACTCTGTCCATAATTAATGCCAACTTTCAAAGCAGTAGTATTATCCTTTCAAAAGTTCTTAGAGTTGAAAGTGAAGAGTGTGGACAAGGTTTTTCAGAAATGAAAAAGGGATTCTAAAGACACACCTAATCACACTATTCAACCAAAAATGTTCGAGATAAACTGCTAAAAAAAACACACTTTCCTGCCCGTTTTATGATACCAAATTTTAGCATAATGTAAAAGAAGACCCGCTCTTTCAGAAAATATGAAAAAATTCAAGTTCGGCTAGGTTGACCCATTTCACTTATTTTCAGTCCTCACGCAAAATCAGTGTGTGCGACTTTATGTTCGTTTTGAGGTGCACTGTCACAAATGATCATCAAGTATTTGTTGTTTTTGCAACTGTATGACCTTATATTGCAAAGAAAACAAATGAATAATAGTAAAATGAGAGTGTCTAAACTCTAGGGACAATGTAGAGGCCTGGTAGAGAGCACAATATATCTTGGTCTACAAAATGAACCACTGAATCAGCTAGAATTTTAAATTCAGTTTCCCTCAAAATTATTTAGTATAATGTGAAATAACATGTCTTAGACTGAAATAGAATGCTCCAAGAAAGTGTTCTGGAGCATTTAAGTACTGTAATCACAAATCAACAAAGAAAAATATTAATTTCAATAATTTGGATGATTCGCCGGTTCAATTTGCAGATGACGATATGCTAACCTGTTTCCAACACTCCATGGTAGTTAAGGTAGTTCCTCCAGTCCACGTGATTCTCGGCGTATCTCAGGATATCTCTGAAAATCATGGCCTCTTCATGAAGAGCTGTTAGGCTGCCTGGGGAACCAAGATTTCAAAATCCTGTCCCACCTATATTTTAAGTTAAAATTTGTAGGCCAAAAAAAAGCACTACGTATTATAAGCAGGTTTTAATTCTTCAGTACAGTTATGTACTGAAATATGTCAATGAAATAAAGGAACTAAACATTTTATAATAGGAAAGACTTTCATCTGCAATTAAGCTATTGACCACGATCACCCAGCTAATATTTGGACGTTTTCTGAACGTTCTTGAAAAGTTCCAAGTTCGTTATTTGGACGTTTTGTCAAAACGTTTTCAGAACGTCTTTCTGTGGAAGGTTTTCGACGTATTTAAAACGTTTCAAATGGACGTTATAAAAACGTTTTTTAAACGTTCACAAAACCAATAACAAACCTTTCGGAATTCTTAAGTACCTGCAGTCTTATGACCCGTTCCAGAACGTTTAGAGAACCTTTCTTATCCGTCTAGAACATCCAGAAAACAATATAAGAACGTCTAATGTTTATTTTTTATTAGGTATTAAAAAAAAAAAATCATAATTTTGAGACTATACAGGCACAACATGGGATTAATGCACCCTACGCCTAATCCTATAAAATGCCTATCCTAACCTGTTCGTAATGTCCTACCACCTATACCTATTACTACATAGTATTCCCAGTTGATGAATCTGTATCACATTCTTTTATATACCAGCAAAATGTTGTAATGGATGAAGACAAGGTTACTACAATTAAGTATCTGAATATAAGAACGACCCAAATCCATGAAAGACCATTTCGAGTAAACTTAAAAAAAAAACTTCATATCTTATTTATTTGTTCAATAATAATCTATTTAACTGTGATGGGAAGGCAACATTGTATATACAACTTAGAACATATATATTATCATGACAATTAACATTAACATTAATTGTGGAGAGGCCATTTTCTGTGATGGACTTGGTTCGTTCTTTGAAGCATATACATGATATCCTGCTAGAGATGAGAGAAGTATGAGAGAGGGCACTATAATATGAATGTAAAAATGACCCAAGTCCTTCATTTTTACATTCATATAATATTCAACTCATTCATTTCAGGTACTTCCTGGGGTAATTAGGATTTATCATTTATACACAAGATGAGTCCATGCATAAGGTACAATTTCCCATGTCAAACTGAATTTGGCCAAAAATTGGACTTGGGTCGTTCTTATGTTCAGGTCTTCAATTACATCACACACACCTTAATTAGGTCTATTAACATATGAAAATACCTCTTCATAACGAACACGTAGCTGACCAAATAAAAACCTTTTTTTAAAAAGTTCACTAAAGACGAAGTCGACGTAGCAGACCTAATAAAAACGTTTTGTGGACGTTTATAAAGGACGAAGACGTAGCAGACATGATAAAAACGTTTTGTAACGTCCATTGACGTTTTTAAAATGTTTTCCAAAAAAAAAAAAACTGTGCTTTGCGATAAATGCTAAGTCCCAACTTTGACGTTGTATGTACGTTTTAAAAACGTCTATTTTATACGAAGACGTACGGAACCTAAAAAAAAAAAAAAAAAAACCTTTAGGAAACGTTCTGAAATCGTTATGTGTTTGCTGGGTTATCTATCAATTAGCAATAAACGTCCGCTTGATCATAATTACTATAAATATAGTTGTACGAGTAAAAATCAGAGCCTTATGAGCTACCTACTAACCTTGCATGGTCAACATGCATGGTGTAATGTTCATCATCTGCGATTAAAGATATCAACATTTTAACATTTCATGACTTTAACCCTTCTGGATCTGATGACGATGTTTCAAGCCTTGCCATTTGGGGGAAAGGGGTCTCCCCTTATTCTGACTACGGGAACCCAACATTCAACCTACCTTAAGACGATTCCCATCAAGTTTGGTTGAAATCCATCCACAAATTCTGCAGAAGACAAAATATGCACTAGAGCGCGAAGGGGACAATGCTAGACATGAGTGTCACAAACAATCATCACTTTGCTACCAATAGATATTGAGCGGTACAGTTTACCATCCGGTCTGTGTCAATCAGTCAGGGAAAATGCTCAAAAGATCAGCAGTTGGCACTTACTTCTCACTACTGATGTACTGCCCTGCTTTTGCACCTTTCCTTCACCCAAGATACCACTTGTTTATTGGGAGGATTATGACAACTTGACCACTTTAATACGTCTAACGTGTCCGAGGCGATAAAGGGATTGGTCGGGAACGCCACGTCTATCAATCACATAGTCCCTTAACGATGGCTAGAGGCAAAAGTCTGTTGCGTTGACTTGCACATAGAGGAAGCAGGTTGTTTGTCATTTCTAAGATTATTTTCAGCTAACTTCTTTATCTTCCATTTACAACAAGCCAATATAATCCGGAGGGTGACTACTGTATACGCCATGTCTGGATAAGCGAAACTATTTGTCATACTGCAATACCCTTCCCTTCTTATCTTCGTCATTCTAAATTCGTCATTACCGCAGGCTTGTATTCTTGTTTTCTTTTTACTCATTAGATTGCATTTGTCAATGCAATGCGTTCATTCTCAGGTAGCTATTTTATGTGCCATATGCCAGAGTGGAAAACGCCTTTGTGTCACAGTACTGTGAGACACCAACGTAGTCATGCTTTTCAAATCAGTATAACTTTTATAAGCTTCTCTTGAAGTGGACATACAGTGAGCAAAGTCGTAGAGGAAATGCCAAGCTTTGATTTGATGTAAATTGTATAACAAATCTATGATTGTTTTTCTTTCAAATGCCCGGCAGCTACATTTCTGTAAAGGCATGACTTTCGCACACAAAACAGTGACAGAAATGTAGAATTTAAATGCAAATCCAGTAGGGAACACCGCTTGCTAGTTAATCACCACATAAATTGCACGGGAGCGTGCGAACATGGCACATAAAGAGTTAAATTTCCAACAAGATTTGTTGAAGGGAACTATGGCTCTATTTTTCGCATTTTTCTTCATATTGTCTATTTATCGGTTGGATATGTTCAATAAGTGTTTGATTTAACCATATTCAGACAATACTGATTTGCTGTAATGTCGGATATCTTTATTCGTTAACAAAGCGCACCATCTGATTCATCAAACGGGATATCAGGGGAAATGTATTTATTGTTTCCAGGGACCGGAATTGCCCTGGATAACGGTTTTTGTTTTGTTTGTTTGGGTTTAATTTTTTCCAAACTCTGAGACAAAGGGATACGTGTGAGATTGGCATGTCGGTGCCAGTGCAATGATTTCAGCATAGCTTCATGCTTCCTGATCACAATTGAGTACGATAAAGTGGTTAGTGTATTACCTGATACAGGGAGCAGGCTGTTTGTCTGATCTATGTTATTTGTAAGTGACTTGTCAATCATTAATGCTTACGTCATTTACCAGCAAGTATGACAGCGCGTTGTGGTTATAGAAAAGGTAGACTGTTTTTTAGACCCCGCCCCTTGTTTGCTTTTCATCATTTTTCTATCCTCTTTCACCTGATTATGATAGTCAGTTCCTTTTGCACTCCTTGTTGCGTAACGTTTGGTGCGTCTGTTGGTGTTGGTGTTTTTTTTTTTCCAACACATCCCAAATTCTGGGGAAAGTGAAAGGTGTAGTAATATGCCTTCTGAATACAAATGTAGTTTGTTTTTGTTTGTTTGTTTTTTTTTTCCAGCGAGAATGTATGTAGGCAGTCTGATACCAAATGAGTGGTAGTGTCGCGTCGCTTAACGGTGCCTGGAACCGGACCACTTGTGACCGTGCACCACAAAACGAAGATAAAGTCACACACACTGATTTTGCGTGAGGACTGAAAATAAGTGAAATGGGTCAACCTACCCGATCTTGACCTTTTCATATTTTCTAAAAGAGCAGGTCTTCTTTTACATAATGCTAAAATTTGGTATCATAAAACGGGCGGGAAAGTGTGTTTTTAAGCAGTTTATCTCGATCATTTTTTTTTTTTGGTAGAATAGTGTGATTAGGTGACAAGTGTCTTTAGAGTCCCTTTTTCATTTCTGAAAAACCTTGTACACACTCTTTACTTTCAACTCTAATAACTTTTGAAAGGATAGGGCTACTGCTTTGAAAACTAGCATTAATTATGATCAGAACGTGTTAATGAGGCATGCTTAATTTCAATTTAATCTGATAATCCCTTCATTGTTGTTACTCTGGTGGTTTACTTCCTGTTTCTTTTTTTCCCATTCATCGCACAGCCAGCAAGGTTTGGTAAAGATTAAGCGCTTGAATAGACGTTGTACTTCAGAGCCTCTTTTCTCAGTTCACACTTTTCCTGAGTTTGTACTTTCTTTCCAATATTTAGATAGGTTAGGAGAGTCCATCTGACTTGAGTTATGTACATCATTTTAAAGCTTAAAGTCTGCTCTTTTAGAATACGGTCTTGACTAAATATTTATGTATGGCGACTTTTTGTTTGTTTTGTGGTGCATGGTCACATTTATTTTGTCCAAAGCCCCTCCTTCTTTCAACTTACCTTACACATGATCACAAAAGGCTGCAGGTTGATTTATGATACACTGTACGTTGAGCTACTGTAGAGAGCACTTCCCAACAATTCTTGTCAATCTCCCTTGTGATCCTTATCCCTACATGTCTACAAACTGTCGAAAAAGTTTTTTTTTATTGATTGACTACGTAACTAGCCAACAATCGTAATGCAAATACATTAATCAAAGATTGATTTCCGTTCCACATAATACTTCTCGCGCTGTCTTCCGTCTCTATATTCATTAAAAACATAACTTCAGATTTCCTTCTGTTTTATACCACTCTAATGATACGAAGTGTATTGTGTAAAGAATACGACATCATGATAATCCGACACAATCGGTTTGCAATGCAACGATGCTTTATATTAATATTTTAGGTGTGAATTGAAACACAAAATGCACAGTGACATTCAATCGATACATATCAATATTCACCAAAAACATCTACCGCTACATCTCTCTCTATCCCGTTTTGTCCCCCCTGTTGCTCTCTCTCTCTCTCTCTCTCTCTTTATACTATCTGTATTCCACGAACAAATGCAAACAAGGCTAATAAAATACGCTAAAATAGACGAAAATATTTTTCAAACATAATAACATCGATTAAAAGGCTCATAGAAATCAGAAGATTATTTCAATGTATTTCTTCCAACAGTTACGTACCGTTTTTATATAGTTGAAAGGATGGTATAGTTTTATTTGAGATGAGGATTCAAGTTTTAACTTTTTACGGGATAATTAGAAACCATTTACTGAAATATTAAAGAGCATGCAATTCTGAGAGGAATTAACAGTTTATTTCATGAAGATCAGTTTTGAAATGGCTGAAATATCCGGAAACAAATCAGAACAAAGTGGTCCTAATAAAATGTGGTACCCAGTATTATCCACTGAAGGGACTTAGTTCACCATCGGACGCCATGTCCAGTCGTAAGTCCAGTCAGTGTTGGATGAGTGTCAGGTCAGTCGTTCCTTTCTTCAGAGATAAAGAGATGGATTGGGAACGCCACGTCTATCATCACGCTGTCCCAGACCAATGGCTAGAGACAACAGTGTATTGTGTTGATTTGCACAGGAAGCAGGTTGTTTGTCTTCATATCAGCTAACTTCTTTTTCTTCCATTTACAGCAAAACTGATTTAACAGCTGGGGGTGACTATAAACCATCTCTGGAAATGTTAATCTATTTGTTAGATTTCAGGTCCTTTTCCATTATTTCATCTTCGCCATGTTCCTTCAACTCATTGTTACCTTAAGCTTGTATTCTTTTTCTTTTCTTTTTTCCGCCACACGTTAGATTGTGTTTGTCAATGCAATACATTCAGGCTCAGCTAGCTTAGCTCTTTATGTGCCACGTTCGCACGTCCGACTCAGTCGACGGCGTGCCTACCTCGCGTATTCTGCTCAAACGCACAAAGCCGCCCAAACCGATCGATAAATCGCCTAATGCCGCGGTACAATGAAAGCGTTTCTCGCGCTTTTCTTCCTCTCAAATACAGCTTGCATTCAATGCGGTGATGCGGTGTTACCAACTAGATTTGCGTGTAAATTCTAAATTTCTGTCACGGTTTTATGTGCAAAAGTCATGCCTTCACAGTAATGTAGCAACTGATCATTCAAAGAAAAATTAGAAATAGATTTGTCATACAATTTATATAAAAGCAAAGCTTGGCATTCCTCTACAACTTTACTCACTATAATTATGTCCAGCTTAACAGAAATTTATAGTGACCCTGCACCTCAAAACAAACAAAAAGTCGCCAGACATGAATTTTTAGTTAAGACCATATTCTGAATAAGCAGACTTTAAGGTTTAAAATGATGTATAACTCGAATCAAATGGACTCTCCTAACCTATCTTAATATTGGAAAGAAAACACAAATTCAGGAAAAGTGTGAACTGAGAAAAGAGGCTCTGAAGTACAGTGTTTATTCAAGCGCTTAATCTTTACCAAACCGTGCTGGCTGCGCGATGAATGGGACAAAAAAAAAACAGGAAGTAAACCACCAGAGTAACAACAATGAAGGAATTATCAGATTAAACTTATATTAAGCATGCCTCATTAACACATTCTGTCCATAATTAATGCCAACTTTCAAAGCAGTAGCACTATCCTTTCAAAAGTTATTAGAGTTGAAGGAGAAGAGTGTGGACAAGGTTTTTCAGAAATGAAAAAGGGATTCTAAAGACACACCTAATTACACTATTCTACCAAAAATTTTCGAGATAAACTGCTAAAAAACACACTTTCCTGCCCGTTTTATGATACCAAATTTTAGCAAAATGTAAAATAAGACCCGCTCTTTCAGAAAATATGAAAAAGTCAAGTTCGGCTAGGTTGACCCATTTCACTTATTTTCAGTCCTCACGCAAACTCAGTGTGTGCGACTTTATGTTCGTTTTGAGGTGCACTGTCACGTTTGACCAACTGCTACATCAGAATTGGTGCTTTCTGGCAAAGAAAGATAAATCTGAGCGTCATCAGCATATGTGATTTTACTTATACCACACTTGTCAATTATTACATCCTCTAAGGGAGCTGTGTACATTATGAAACACAGTGGTCCTATTAGACAGAACCCTGAGGATCTCCTTGTTTGAGAACATAAGGGGCAGATGCAGTACCATTGATTGACACACTCTGCGTTCGGTTGCTAAAATACGACCGATACCAATCAAATGCAGTACCAGCAATTCTCGCTATCGCCAATGACGTAAAAAGTACCCGGATGTGGCTTTCTCGTCAGGATTTAGTTCACTTGGTAGCAAGGGCACTTCCGGCGCGGGGCATAATTTGCACAACGCTAGCGTGCGCGTACGTGTACCTTACCTATAGCGCAGCGCCGACCACGGATACTAGTACATGTACTAGTACAGTAGGCCGCTGTACTGCCTGAGCCAGCGAGTGGCCAGGCCTGTCATACTCGTACACTGTAGTCCCCGCCGCCGGCGGCCGGCCTTTCTTGCTATAGCTAGCATGCATGCGCCACTAGCCACTCACCACGCGCGCAGCGCATAAGCTAACACATACCGGTACGGCGTACATCACAGATCAGTCATCTCTGCATACGCTGAAAATATGCTGGAAAATATTCACCCACCTGGATATACAGTATATCGTCATGGAATGCCCATCTTTTTTCTTTATTTGTTCTCTGTCGAAATGTCGCGAACACAATCGGGAACGAACAGTGATCTCGAACTTATCCTGTCTCCAAAGCAATTTCTTCCAAGTAAGTACGTACAATGTACGTAGGCACTGTGCTAGGCCTACTACCTAATGCTACTACCACTACTAGTAAGTCGCGCGTGCACGTACTGCGCTGTGGAGTCACCCGCAAACTTCAGCCACGCTGCCACGTCACGTCTCGCATGCCAGTAAGGGTCCTATTTCTGCAGATTTTTTTTTTCATTTATTGTCGTGCGAACAACACATGGCAGCTTCGCAGCAACAACCAATAGTTTTAGTAACAGCAATTTCTTAAGAATGGAGAAATTTCAAATCATATTAAAGCTGTAATTCAAGTCGAGAAAACCGGAAGTACACGTAGAATACAGTCGGTTGTGTGTGTAAATCGCATTAGTCACGTATCACGCGCGTACGAACGGAAGTGACTTTGCTACCGGACTATCCCATAATGCACCGTAAATGACGCTTAAGTCAACATCCGGGTACTTTTTACGTCATTGGCGATAGCGAGAATTCCATAATGCGATGAAAGACGATCGAGCATGATGTTATGGTTAATAGTGTCAAATGCAGACGAGTAATCTATCATCACCAACAGTTTCCTCCTGGCCCCTATCTGCTGCAAGAAGGAGGTCATTAAAAACAAGTATCATAGCTGTCTCAACACTGCGATTTCTTCTGTATGCTGATTGTGTTCTTCTGACAAAGTAGGGCCTAATCTCTTCTATCTGCAGTCATGGTACATGAGCTGTAGACTACGGACCTGGCCCTGGTCCAGGTCCAGCGCTAGTAGCATAGAACTACCGGTATCAAAGAAACTTACTCAGTTCAGGCGGTGGTAATACTAGTATAATGGGAAATCCTTTGCCTTCCGGCCATGTCACGACGGTCTAACATTAACGGGAGTAGTAGGCTCTATAGCTTCCAACACATTCACCAGTTTGTTTCTCTCTCAAGCTGCCATACCAGTTATGTCCTTCAACAGTTTGACAAAAACAAATCTGTTGCAATTTCGCAATACTCGCTTGTAGCGCGTGTATGCTGTGTATGAAGTGTTGTCTACCGCTTTACAGTAGAGTGCTGTATACTGTGGTCACGGCGATTAGGTTCGTGTGTGTGCAAAGCGTCTCTGTGTATGTTGCTCGCATCATAGCAATTGGTTTTTGATGACGTCACCCCTCTTGACATAACACCTTTTGTATTTGTGTAAGGTAGTCGCTGATATATGCCATGGTTGTACGTAATTTACGTAATGTTATGAAAATTTATAAAATGGGTTCAAGAATGTAGCCAATAGGAAGCGCTGAAATGAGACACACCTCCTTCCTTTACTTCAGTACAACTGCACTGCCTGTAATCCTATGGTAGATTGCCGATCGTCTGTGCGCGCGGCGGCTCCTTTGATGAATTGCATGCATACGCGTACGCGCTGTCAATCCTGTAAACAACTTCTAGTTCGAGCTGCCGGCCGGCCGGCCTGTCTTCCCTTGTGCATAACATATGTGGCGTACGTACGTATACTGTATTATACAACACCTCAGAATGATGTCGAATTGTGATTGGCCAAGAACATGTCACATGACATTCAATAGAAAATACCTATCAAACTCATTGAGAGTGACAGCCATACAATAGGCCCCTGGTATGGGCCTATAGCACGGCTCGAAGGTACTATAGCACGGCTTCGCGGGGGGCTACTAATGCATGGCCGCTCACAGAGTTCTGTGGCTCACACCCGTAGCAAAGCGCCAGCAAACTACATTGTACAGTGTACGTGCTGGCCGGCTGCGCTGCGCTGCCGGTAAGTCTCACAGACCAGGCGCGGCGGAGTACTGCAACGTTAACGTGTACGCGCAGTTACTTTACCTAGCTAGTTGCATGTGTGTATCGCGCGGCCTGTATACACCTAGCGGTACTGCTGTGTTTTTACTTTTGACTCTGATCTGCTACGTGGACCACAGTGATCCCAACATCAAGACTTCATTTCAAGTTGAGAAACCGTAATTTGATTATTTTTCTGTGTTTTTATACAAAATCATTTTCGGAAATAGACAAAGTCTAGACCTACTACTAGATCTACCGACATCTCAGATCGACCTAACAGTCAGGCCTAACTCGATCTAACGTTAGCGTAGAATGGGTATAGACCCTGCGGAGTTCGTGATTCCTGTGACTGTGTGGTCGAATCATGACGAGTGTTTGAAAGCAGTACACAGGGTGGTTTACAATTCTCTGCCTAATTGTTACATTTATTTTTGGGCCTTCCTGAGTTGGCGGTCACTAATTTTGTATTGTGATTGTGGACAAGGTGTTGTATAAAACGAATAATTTATGATTTTGTTCGTGCATTGGGGCACGTAATACCGCACTCGGCGCGAGATTCGCCACTGGTCTATTCAACGCGGCGCTACGCGCCTTGTTGAATAGGCCAGTGGCTCATCTCGCGCCTCGTGCGATATTCGTGCCCTATGCACTCACAACTCATAAATTATTCGTATACTATACGTACACTTTGTACAGTACAGTAGACCAAGCGTTATGGGACCGGACGCGTACATGGAGTCACTTTGAAGAGCAAATCCAACGATTTAGCAGGTTAATTCTCACGCCGTTTTCAGAGTATGTTGTCTAGTAGGCCTATATGAGGAGTCTATATCAAGTCTTTAAGGTAAAGGGTGCATATTCTATGTAAAATAAGTAAGTTTTCATGCGGGTGTCCGGAAACCCAACCCCCCATTATACTTATACTGTATGTGCTGGACTTCCGCGAGTGCGACGTGCGTAAAAGTTTGGGACGAACATCTTCGGACGTCTTGACCCACAAAGGTACGTGAAAAACGCTGAAAAATGATGTTAGTTTTCGAATTTTCGACCCATTTTATAAAACAAATGATGCACAGGATTATTTCGCGCCTCGTGCATGTTGCACTACATTGTAAATACCCGAGAGTGAGCTACGCCTACACTAACGCACTCTATCCTGTGCATCATTTGTATAATAACGCTTCTCATCCTTGTGACCATGGTCACGTGACTGCATTTCGACCAATTACACATTGATATTTATATAGGTCATATATATATTATATATATCGCCGCCATCCTCAACTTCGGAAAAAATTGTTACTATACATACCAGCACTATCACCACATTCTCTTCACATGACGCAAATCTCTCGTTTGAAGAGGCTACACCCCAGTAAATAATGCCAGTGCATATCTTGGCAATCAATGACTTAAAGTCAAAGATATAAAACACCTGTTTCTTGACCCTGGCCTAATCTAAGCATCAGTCATCGCCACAGCGCCACAGGAGGGGGGGGGGGGGGGGGCACCGCGAGAGGAGGAGATTGTTTTGGTTTTGGCATGGGCCATGTAGCTCCATGGTGCGTGTGTGTGTGTACGTGTGTGTGTGTGTGAGTGTAGACATTCAGCGTATGCAGACAGAGCATGCCTGTACTGTAGTGACCGGAACTATTGTCATTCCATTTTGCTCTCCCCTTCTCCCTCCCCCATCTCTCCCCCCTCTCCCTCCCTCTCTCCCCCTCGCTCTCCCCCCCCCCCCCCCTCTCTCTCTCTCTCTCCCTCTCTCTCTCTTTCTCAATGATCCAGTCAGCAGGCTGATTGTAACCAGGGAGGTAGTCTCACCTCCCCGTTGTAACTCACTGCCAAATAGCACATTGTCAGCACCGGCAAACTGGCAATGCTCTCCTTCTTATTCCTGTATTTTCGTTATTTACGGGTCGATTTTTTTCGTTCGAAATGTAAAATGGATGACCATAGAATTTCTCAATAGAATATAAAATTGAAAACTTTAGAAAGGATAGAGAAAATTGAGTTCACTTTGAATGGTCTGCCACAGGCAGATATCCTTATCATGCTCTTACGTAATACGACAGCTGCTTTCTCAATGATCCAGTCAGCAGGCTGATTGTAACCAGGGAGGTAGTCTCACCTCCCCGTTGTAACTCACTGCCAAATAGCACATTGTCAGCACCGGCAAACTAGCAATGCTCTCTTTCTTATTCCTGTATTTTCGTTATTTACGGGTCAATTTTTTTCGTTCGAAATGTAAAATGGATGACCATAGAATTTCTCAATAGAATATAAAATTGAAAACTTTAGAAAGGATAGAGAAAATTGAGTTCACTTTGAATGGTCTGCCACAGGCAGATATCCTTATCATGCTCTTACGTAATACGACAGCTGCTGGAGTCATCAAACCCTGGCTTGGCCTCCAGGTTTGTCACGCCTGAGCAGAAAGTTTATTTGCAATGGACAAGTCCTTCGACTCCCAACTCCCAAACGACGAATATACGCACCCCACTTTGGGTATGCCCCAGTTGGGGACTCGCCTCAAACGAGGGATTGACGGCATGATTTCTAAACAACTAACCATTATTGCTTTACATTAGCGGTACAGATCGTCATCATTTTCACCACATCCACGACAAGCAATAACCAGCGTGGAATAAAGAGACCTCTGAGTCCTCTGTTTATCTTGATTCAGATTCGATTACGTATTGTGTTCTACTTGCTGTCTGTTTATAAATGACAATGTAATTCACAAAGAAGGAGACTTGTACAAAAGAATGACTAAATAAAAGAAGGATTGTTATGCTGGCTTTTATTTAATGTGGTTGCTCACGTAAACATTGGATAGTTTTTTTTTTTCTCCATTTTTTCGACTCCATTTGAACCATACAATATGAAGATGAAATATGAAACATCCAGATGTTCTTCAGAAACATTGTATGTGAAGTTCACATGAGGGTAATATCCTAATGAAGAGGAACGTAAGGTCAGAAAAAAAAAAGAAGATGAAGAGATGAAAATGTTTTTCTGAGAGTGTTTAAACTACTTAGCGGTGTGGGAAGAGTTGAAAGCCGACAGGTTTAGCATGGATTGTTATCGTCATTATTTTCTTGAAGTGTATTGTGATAATTACGGCATTAAGACCTGATGGAATGATACAGCATGTTGGGATGCTGTGCCCGGATAATCGCATTCACGCGACAGAGTTATCGTGGTCATTTAATGTTTATTTTTGTTTTTTAATGCTAGATTTCTCCAAACTGCTACCGAGTAGTTTCATGCATACTTTCTTCGGATTAGATTTTTGTGAAGGGTATAAACGCCACGTCAGTGTGTTCACATGTTGCTTTTATTTTTAATGAAATTCAGTAGCAAAAGGGAAAAAATAGAACGAATTTTCTAATATAAGAGTAAAAACCATGAAACCCTTACAGACTTTTTAATCTTTTTGTACAGAAGAGAGTAACATAAATGAAGTAATTGATATAATGTGTGAGCACTGAGTCAGTCAGAGGAAAACATTGTGCTTTCGTCGTGAAGAAGCTCTTGGTCACGCTGTTTTACAGCTCCACTTGAACCTGAGGTGGAGGCAGAGAAAAGGAAAAAGAAATTACACGTACATAAATTTCTGAAGATGCCGCGAATTTTGACAATGTACGTTCATTTTGGATTCTTATGATAGAATTTACCAGCAATGCTTAACTTAAAGGGAGAAAATGTTATCCGGTTCCCGCTCATACAAAAGACAGAAGTGGATCCAGAGTGGGTCGCACCAGGCGCGTGCGCCCCATCTTTATTTTTCGTTCAAACGAGAGAAGTGAAAAAAAAAAAAATATGGGGGGGGGGGGTCACGTGCCGCCCCTCCCATTTTATTTTGTAAAGGCGTCTCCCTTTTTCGGAATTCCTGGATCCGCCCCTGAAAGACCCCTTGGTAATTTAGTGTCTTAGCACCAATGTCAGCTTAACAGAAGGAAGATATGTGAAATTTAACAATCCCAAGAAAAAAAGATATGGAAGGAGGATAAGCGCAAACAAGATAGATTGTTCAAGCTATGGTGGAATGTTGTGAAATATATGATATGTATTATATTTTACCCTGTTGTTGGATGCCAATAAAATAACATTGAAATGAACCGGAGCTGGTGTAAAAAAACAAAAAAAAAAAAAAAAAAAAAGAGGGACAGGTGATAATCTCGGTAAAATGTTTGAAAGTTATGCCATACGCACTCTTGCAGCTTTTAATACAGAATCGGGTGAGAAATTTTACCACGTAAAAGAAAGAATAAATCTTCATGGAATAATGTTTACAGTACCTGTCTGTCGTTTAAAACTGACGCTGCTGCGACGAATCCCTAGCCCTTACTCCGGAACGACCCTTGAAGGAGAAGTAAAAAAGAGAAATAACACGGAAATGTCTTAGAGCCAGATACAAATCATTTAACAACCATTCATCTTATTAGTGGTCTGACGAGTATTTACCATCAAATCTTGACAACAAAACGGAGCTGAATCACCACAGGATTATATTTATTCTATGGTCACCATCTTGAATTCCAAGATTGTGGCATATCTATTGATCCACAATAGGAAACAGCTGTACTGGAACGTTGGACACCACAAGCATGTGCATCACTGAAAATGTGATGCTCATACAATAATTGGAACATGAGATATGGGTAAACACGCTATGGCGGCCATTTTGAATTTCAAGATTGCAGCCTTTAACTTGTATCAAAACAATCCACAATAACAAAAATGATATATCAGAGTGTCTAACATCACAGCCATACATTTTGCACCAAATTTGAAGCTTCTACAATGCTCACTTAATGAGATATGGATAAAAATACAGTTTGCTATGGCGGCCATTTTGACATTCAAGATGGCTGCCCACAAATTGCATCAAAACAATCCACAATATCAGAAAAAGATATACCAGAGTGTTTGACATCACAACCATGCATTTTGCACCAAATTTGTAGCTTCTACAATGCTCACCTAATGAGATATGGATAAATATACAGTTTGCTATGGCGGCCATTTTGAAATTCAAAAGGGCGGCTGAAGACGTGGTCGGAATGAATTGAACCAAAGTCTTTTTTTTTTCGATTCAGCACCCCCAAATTGACAAACTTAGCACAAAAAAAAAATGGCACAAAAATCTCACGGGATTACATAGTAGCCTCTATACTAAAAGTAAACATTTTATTTTTCTGGTTTCATTCCCGTATTACGCAGCTAATGTTGCGTGTTGTTTATTTAATACGTTAACTTTATTGTTACCTTCAATGTGGTTCGTTAATACGTATCGGTGTCATTGCAGGCAAAACGGATAATTAGAAAGCAGGTACGAAACATTGATTTGTTGTAACGCGCTATAAAAGTTGAATTACTACTTTTGTTATCATTATTATTATCTTCATTTATATCATTATAGTTATTATTATTATCATTAGCATTAGCATTTCTTTCATCAACTGTGAACTTAATGAGTGAAAGCTTACCAGGCTCTCTCTCATAAATAACTCCTTGGTCACGTTCTGAAATGGAAAATACAGAGAGAATGAGATCAAGAGAGAACTAAAAACCACAAGAACAAATGAATTAAGATAAAATGGATTCCCCTAAAATTACACATTATGTACAAAGGAAGATTCTAAGCCCAATCGCTATATCAACGCTAGGATAGTTACTAATGTACTCCGTTAAACATTGGAAATTATCCTTCTTTTTTCTTCCTTTCTGAGTTCCTTCGTGTCGCCTTAAATCACCTAGAGAAAAGACTGATTTTGTCAGTGCGTCGGTTGAATATACTTTGCCTCTTTCGTAGATAATCCACGATAGCTTGGCATAATAGAAATGAATGGCTGTACTTTCCGTCTACGGGTGATACTGTCTGTTCACACAAACCTGCACAGGGGTATACTAACCTGAGTTCTGGGACATTACAGCCCTCTTGAGGATCTGCTCCAGAAGTTCCAGAGCTGTAAAGGATACAACATTTTGAACAGTGGGTTTCACACTACAGACATGCGTTGCATACAAACTCTGGCAATCTGTAACTCTTTATGATCCACGTTCGCACGCCCGACTCTGTCGACTTTGTGCAAACTTTGCATATTCTGCTCAAACGCACGAAACCACCCAAACCGATCGAAAAATCGCCAAATGTCATAGTGCAATAAAAGGGTTTCTCGCGATTCCATTCCTGTCGCATGTAGCTTGCATTTTATGTGGTGATTGGCTATCAATCAGTGTTCCCTACTGGAATTACGAGTAAAATACTAGGTTTCTGGCACTGTATTGTGTACAAAAGTAATGCCACTACAATAATGTAGCTATCGTCCATTCGAAAGAAAAGCGATCATAGATTTGTCTTCCAATTTTACATCAAAGCAAAACTGGCAATTTCTTTATCACTTTGCTCATTACATGTCCAAGGTAATGTAAATGTATTTAACTTACATAGATCTGAAAAGTAGAATGCTTCCCCCCAAATGACTACGTTGCTGTCTCAGCATAATGTGGCACACAGGGGGTTTATATCATAGCACATAAAGAGTTAATACGCAGACACATACCCGCTGTATGTGTCTGCGCTGTGACATATAGTGGATAAGACTACCGACTCCCGATGGGAGGACCCGAGTTCGAATCCCGCCCAGTGCGTATGTCCTTTCACAAGATGTTTAACCTATGTCCCTCTCGACCCAGGTGTAAAAATGGATACCTGGCAACGCTTGGGTAACAATAATGGCAGGGCCCTCTGGTAGAGCATTGGCACATTACAAAAAGTCTACACGTGAACGGTGACAAACAGATAATGAGCTATGACGTAGATCCGTCATTTGCATACCACTTATCACAGTGCGTTGAGCGTTAAAGAATAATACATATTCATGATGCAATCACGCGCCGCAAATGCTACGTTGAGCTAATGTATCAATGAAATCTAAATAGTAATAATAAAGACGCGCGCACCTATTGTCACGTCACGAATTTGCATACGCTAAGTGTTAGAACATACGATCGTAGCCACTACTTAATTTCTTGATATACGATAGTCAACAATCAACGTTGGATTACATAAATAATGATATGATCAGTAGATCAGAAGGTATTAATGTGGACATGGGAAAGCTTATGGAAATATGAAGTTTGATAAAAAGTTGGAGGAAGAGGAATTAAACAACAAGACAATTATACATATAGATAGAGAATACAATGTATACAAAGTCGTTCAGATTTTCGGATAATCTCAAGGATTCAACAAATGTTATGGGAAAATGTGAAATAATGTTTTCAACTGCTTCTGATCATTCAGCAATTATTGGGCTATTACGGTTTTGGGATGAGGGTTAGGGGATATATGTCAAAACCGTGTCGAAAACAGAAGCTCTTATCGGAAATGCAATAATAGCTAGTGCAGTGACCTTTTTATGTTAAGCAAAAGGAAGAAAACATTTTACAATTGAAGAGGGGTGTAGAAGTATAGATCGATATAAGATAAGGATTGCTTTGGATTTTTTTTATTAAGTTTTACTTAAAAATTCGTCAATTTACCCTAATCTCCTTCAAAATATTTTATAAGAAGAGAAAAAAGCAAAGAGGGAAACCTGCAAGAGAGATTGTAAAGTTAGAAGAATTCTTGAAAGATCAGCCGGACTAGGATAATTATATGTAAGGTAACCGAAGAAAAAAAAAAAAGGTAATAACCAATTAGTTATGATTACGAGAAGTTAAAATCATTTCGCGGTGTTTTTAGTATGATGGAGGTGAAAGAGATGATTACATATAAAAAGGAGTATACGATACAAAAACTTATTAATGATATCGAGGGCAAAGTATAGTGATATCGGCATAATAAGGAAATCATAGATTTTTCCAGTATTAAAGAGTAAGAGGTTATTCATCAGTCAGATATTTGGTTGTTGCTGTTGTTGTTGTTTTTTTCCTGGACATGCACAAACTATTCGATGAGTGTAAGAATAGTTGAGCAGTATTACTAGTAGGAAAGGGGTGTTTTAGGGTTTTGGAAAACAAACAAACAAGCAAACAAATAAACAAATCATGACCTGGGCATGATGAGCTGACAGTAGAATTGTAAAGAACAGCTAAGCCCGTCATAGTGCAGTTAGTATTGCAGGCTTTTGATACATAAAGCGTATCAAGGTGGGGAATAATCAGCTTCCAACATAAAGCAATGATTATTTTGATTGCCAGGGAATGTAAAGCTTTGTTGCACATGAAAATGACAGGCCTACGTCAGCATCAACCCTTTCCCTGCGGGATCGTGGTTGTCTGTGCATGAAGTTTGTGTTGACTTCATAACTCAGTATGGAACGGATTTTATATTGGATAGAAAATTCTCTCTAATGCATTATTAGACGTTTTAGATGACATTATTTTGAAAGGCAAATCAACTAGGGTTTATTGAAAGCTGAAATATACGTGAGGCAATACGTACTACTGACAATTATGATCTCCCGCACATTGTATATCACATGTTTATTTACCGGGATATCTAGCTGCGATTCATTTCGGAAAAGATATTGGCTCACTTGTTCTCAGTTTTTACAAAATGCCCTCTTAAATTTTGATTTTCGACTAATATTTCGGACATTCGTAGGTCCTCTGTATAATAGTGCTTGCCTCTTAGTTGTAATTTGGGTGTATTTACATTACATTTTAAGGTTGGAAAAGGAGTTTGAAAAGGCATTAATTCCACTTTCACCGTATCTGTTCACTTTATGAATATACATTTTAGCATACTCGATAAGAAAGGCAAAGACAGATTTTTGGTGCTTCTGTTTTATAAACGTCTGATTGTATGATATTGGTTTATTTGTTTGTGTTTAGATTCATTAAGCTCTTGGGTCCTCTGGGGGCTCCCAAGGATGGCCTTAATGAAACTTGAAAAAAAAAATAACGGGACCCTTTCAAATGATAATTTTAAAAATAGTGAATCTATCCAAATATTTTCAATTTCAGGATATGAAACTATAACTTATTACCCACATCGTACAGAAAACCCTGTCTGATTTGCGTCAGTGGTCAAAGAGAAATAAAGAGTTTTGTAGAGAATGACAGGAATCCCTTCCTTCCAAGTTCTGTCCATTGTGTTCACACATTACGCAGTTTCTTGAGCATCCAAGTGATAAAATTTGAAGAATCAGACCCATGACATGCTTTACAATAATCCACATTTCTCTATCACCACTTGGTTAAATTGAAGGGGGGATGGTTCCTGCACAACATAGCTAACACGTTTTTTTTTTGTTTTTTTTTTAGGATTCTGAAGTAACATATACACTGTTTAATCATATTAGAAGTTATCAATGCGGAAATCGTATTTTTTGGGGGACATACTGTACAGTAACGGGCTGTTACACATTTCTTGACGGGACGGGTGCGTGTGACCATTGGGCCCTCAAGTTTGGAATGACGCTAATTTGTTCAAGTATCACAGTGGCGGCAATAAACAGTGATAAATGCCAAGTTTGGTTTAAAGAAAAAAAAGAAGACAATGAATATATATATATATATATATATATATATACATTTACATATGTATATATATATATAATCAAACCCTGAATTTTTTAACGTCAACTTGAGTCACTTGAACTGGGTTTCCCAAATAAAAATGAAAAAAAAAAAACGCGAAGGAGAAAATTGCGATGAAACTAAATACTTCAGTTTAGTTTTCAAGTATCAACAATGTATAACAGAAGGGACGATTATTTCGGACATTTTAAGCCTCAATTCTCGGCGATAAAACGTAGCGCTCATTGTTCTTCTTCATAAGGATGGCCTTGATGAAACTTGAAAAAAAAAACGGGACCCTCTCAAATGATAATTTTAAAAATAGTGAATCAATCCAAATATTTTCAATTTCAGGATATGAAACTATAAATTATTACCCACATCGTGCAGAAAACCCTGTCTGATTTGCGTTAGTGGTCAAAGAGAAATAAAGAGTTTTGTAGAGAATGCCAGGAATCCCTTCCTTCCCAGTTCTGTCCATTGTGTTCCTTGAGCATCCAAGTGATAAAATTTGAAGAATCAGACCCATGACAAGCTTTACAATAATCCACATTTCTCTGTCACCACTTGGTTAAATTGAAGGGGGGCTTCGTGCACAATATAGCTAACAATTTTTTTTTTTTTTTTTTTTTTTTAGGATTCTGAAGTAACATATGCACTGTTTAATCATATTGGAAGTTATCAATGCGGAAATCGTAATTTTTTGGGGGACATACTGTACAGCAATGGGCTGTTACACATTTCTTGACGGGACGGGTACGTGTGACCATTGGGCCCTCAAGTTTGGAATGACGCTAATTTGTTCAAATACTCTCTAGAAAATATCGAGTGAAAATACTCACTCTTAAAGGAGTGAATACAAAAAAGAGTGAATTTAGAGTGAAATTGGAGTGAATGTTCATTTTCACTCATTTTGGAGTGACCTCAGGGATCACTCGAAGATTTTGGAGTGATCCCTGAGGTCACTCCGAAACGAGTGAAAATGAACATTTTCACTCAAAATTCACTCGAAATTCACTCGAAATTCACCCTTTTTTGTATTAAGAGTGAATATTTTCACTCGATTTTTTTTTAGAGAGTAAATATTCTATCACAGTGGCGCCAATAAACAGTGATAAATGCCAAGTTTGGTTAAAAGAAAAAAAGAAGAAAATGAATAAATAAATATATATATATATATATATATATATACATACATTTATATATATATATATATATATATATATATAATCAAACACTGAATATTTTAACGTCATCTTGAGTCACTTGAACTGGGTTTCCCAATATAAAAAAAAAACGCGAAGGAGAAAATTGCGATGAAACTAAATACTTCAGTTTAGTTTTCAAGTATCAACAATGTATAACAGAAGGGATGATTATTTCGGACATTTTAAGCCTCAATTCTCAGCGATAAAACGTAGCGCTCATTGTTCTTCTTCTTAAGTTTCGTCGTAATTATATTGTGTCGCTTTTTCGTTTTCTATCTGTTCTTTATTCTAGAGAAAGAGAAAAAAAAAGTAAGGATGATTTGTACCGGAAACGAACTGTAGTTATGTATTAAATATACTTAATAACATGCATCAAGGAAGAGAGATAATTCCGGATACTTTTAGTCTCATGTACATTAAATCATGTTGGTCATCAAGTAGTACAGAAATCGTGTAAGGACTTACCAGGCTCTCTCTCGTACACAACTCCTTGGCCACGTTTTGAGGTGTCCATTCCTACAACCCGGAAATTACGAATTAAAAGAATGACTGGTGACGAGAAAACATAAAGTATAACAACAAAAAGAGGATCTGATATCATATGAAATGGCAGAAAATGTAGAACCGATGAATCTGGATGTGATCGCAATTTTTTTTATCAAGGATGCTGTAGTCAATAAGGTCTTCGAAAATAAACCTATATCATAATTATTCTAAATTACTTTTTTTTTTCATTAAGATCGAGAATATTGAAAAGAAACTCTCTGTGCCAATATTGACCTAAAATCATGGAGGTAGGCCTATTAGCTAAACATATTAACACATGTTCCTACAATACGAGACAACTACAATAATTCTCCCTAAAACACAAACCTTTCGATTCGCACGCATATCAACCCGCGGTCACGCTCAGACTCTTCATCGTTAAAACTTGCCTGTTTGTTTTCTCTTTTTTTATATGTTGGTCATCAAGTAGTACAGAAATAGTGTAAAGACTTACCAGGCTCTCTCTCGTACACAACTCCTTGGCCACGTTTTGAGGTGTCCATTCCTACAACCCAGAAAGTACGAATTAAAAGAAAGACTGGTGACGAGAAAACATAAAATATAACAGCAAAAAGAGGATCTGATATTATACCCCACGTATATTGTCTTTATATCCTATGACCGTGCATCACAAAACAAACAAAATGTCGCATGAACTGATTTTACGTGAGAATTCAAAATATGTGGAAAGGATCAACCTAGTCAATGCTTGGTCTTCATATTTTCTGAAAGAGCAGTTCTTCTATATTGTTGTAGAGTTTGGCATCACAAATCGAATATTAAATTGTGGTTTTAACCGTTTTCTAGAACACTCTTTTAATTTTGTGGAATAGTGCGATTAGGTTAAGCCCCTATTCATTTCATAAAAACCCTGTACACACTCTTTACTTACATCTGTAGAAACTTTGAAGGGATGAGGCTACTACTTTGAAAGTTTGTAAAAGTCATGAATGGAATGTGTTGATAGAGCACGCTCATTTTCAATTTAATTTGATCATTCCTTCTTTGTTGTTGCTTTGGAGTTTTACATCATGTTTTTGTTTTTTGTCCTAATCATTGCACACAGGTCAGGTGCAGCTTGGTAAGATTGAGCGCATGAATAGACCCTATACTTCAGGGCCTAGTTCTTCAGTTCACTCATTTAGAGAGCGTGTGCTTTCTTTCCAATATCTAGATATATTATAGGTGAGGCCTTTTGAATTCAGGCATACATAATTTAAAAGCTCTTATCTGAAAATCCCAGTCTGGCGACTTCTTGTTGGTTTTGTGATGCAGGGCCTCATATATGAATAGGGCGTACTATTGACCGATTTAAAGGTAAAATATTTATCTATACGTCTGCCGTGTCCGTTGCTGTTGTTGCTGTTGTTGTTGTTGTTGTTGTTTTTGTTGTTGTTTGTTCCTTTAGACAGACAAATAAGTGTATTAGGATGTTTGAAATAGCCTTGTGATAACAAGATTTTACTTCTGTAAAATGCGAAAATGCGAAATATTCGCAAACAAAAAGTGTTCGCCAAAAGTTTTAAGTGTTAGAACATACGATCGTAGCTACTAATTAATTTCTTGATATACGATAGTCAATAATCAACGCTGGATTATAAAGATAATGATAGGATCAGTGGATCAGAAGGTATTAACGTGAACACTATGGGAAAGCTCATGGAAATATGAAGTTTGCTAGAACGTTGGAGGAAGAGGAATTAAACGACGAAACAATTTTACATATAGATAGAGAGTACAATGTATACAAAGTCCTTCAGATTTTACGATAACCTCAAAGGATTCAACACATTTTATGGGGAAATGTGAAAAAATGTTTTCAACTGCTTCAGATCATTCAGCAATTATTGGGCTATTACAGTTTTGGGATGAGGGTTAGGGGATATAATATGTGAAAACCGTGTCGAAAACAAAAGCTCTTTAATATCGGAAATGCAACAATAGCTAGTGCACTGAGCTTTTTATGTTAAGCAAAAGGAAGAAAACATTTTACAATCGAAGAGGGGTGTAGAAGTATAGATAGATATAAGATAAGGATTGCTTTCGATTGTTTTTATTTAGTTTTATTTGAAAATTCGTCAATTTACCCTAATTTCCATCAAAATATTTTATAAGATGAGAACAAAGCAAAGAGGAAAACTTGCAAGAGAGATTGCACAGTTAGAAGAATTCTTGAAAGTTTAGCTAAAATTTGGTATCATAAAACAAGCAGGAAAGTGTGTTTTTTTTTTTAGCAGTTTATCTCAAACATTTTTGGTAGAATAGTGTGATTAGGTGTGTCTTTAGAATCCCTTTTTCATTTCTGAAAAACCTTGTCCACAGTCTTCACTTTCAACTCTAATAACTTTTGAAAGGATAGGGCTACTGCTTTGAAAGTTGGCATTGATCATTGACAGAATGTGTTAATGAGGCAAGCTTGATTTCACTCTAATCTGATAATCCTTTCATTGTTGTTACTCTGGTGGTTTACTTCCTGTTTTTTGTCCCATTCATCGCACAGCCAGCACGGTTCGGTAAAGATTAAGCGCATGAATAGACACTGTACTTCAGAGCCTCTTTTCTCAGTTCACACTTTTCCTGAGTTTGTGCTTTCTTTCCAATATTTAGATAGGTTAGGAGAGTCCATTTGATTTGAGTTATACATCATTTAAAAGCTTAAAGTCTGCTCTTTCAGAATATGGTTTCAACTAAAAGTCTGGCGACTTTTTGTTTGTTTTGAGGTGTAGGGTCACATATAATAGCAAATAAAAATAATGACATCAACTATACACAAGTAACGAATGTAGCATCCTGGCTACCATGTACCAGTATTTTTTGCAGTTGTCAGGGGTGGGCCAAGGAATTCTGTAAATTGGGGGGGGGGGGTAGGACCACACGCACATCATCAAGGGTTTTTTTTTCTGTTTAAAAAAAGGGCATCTTAAACCCCATGTGTCCTTGCGCGGATCCACCATGGGTTGTAATCTGGATGACAAAGAAATGATAAAGTCAATCTTTCAATAAATATGATTTTTTTTTAAATGTAATATTTATGCACCATGTGTATTTTCTTTTTCTTTTTGTTTTCTTCATTTCCAATTGGCATCACCAAGGACATGGACTGCATTCACGAGACCAATACCAGAATTGAACAACGAACCACCATCAGATCCATCCCAGCAAAATGTAAGCTCTGAACAACTTCTCACTAGTGAGTGTTTGTAAATCTGATAGAAACAATAAAATAAACATGCTATGTATATCTTGTTTTCCTCATTTACAGTAGGCATCCAGCTGCCTTCCTGAGATACCAATGCTAGTATTGAACAATGAAGGAGCACCGTCAGATTCACCCTAGCAGAATGTCAGCTCTGACCAACTTCTCACTGGTGAGTGTTAGTAAAGCCTTAACCCTGTTGGGAAACCCAACCAGATATTGCTGAATCAATCTTGTTGGAATATCAATTAGTAATCCGGATTACATGATGCTACTGTTGCCATATAATAGCAAATAAAAAGAATAACATCAACTATACACAAGCATATAATGTAGCATCCTGGCTACCATGTATCAGTATTTTTTGCAGTTGTCAGGGGTGGGTCAAGAAATTCTGCAAATGGGGGGGGGGGGGGTACCACACGCACGTCCTCCAGTTTTCTCTGTTATTTTTTTTTTGTTTTAAAAAAAGGGCATCCTAAACCCCATGTGTCCCCGCATGGATCCACCATGGGTTGTAATCTGGATGACATTTTGTCCTTTGAAAGAAACGATAAAGTCAATCTTTCAATAAATATGATTTTAAAAAATGTAGTATTTATGCACCATTTGTATTTTGTTTTTCTTTTTGTTTTCTTCATTTCCAGTTGGCATCACCAAGGACATGGGCTGCATTCACGAGATACAAATACCAGAATTGAACAACGAAGCACCATCAGATACATCCCAGCAAATTGTCAGCTCTGACCAACTTCTCACTGGTGAGTATTTGTAAAGCCCTAATCTTGTTGGGAAACCCAACCAGATATTGCTGCATTAATCTTGTTGGAATATCCATTAGTAATTAAGATTAAATGATGCTATCGCTGTCTTATACACTTTAATAGCAATTAAAAAGGATCACGTAAACTACACACAAGCAAAGAATGTAGTATCCTGGCAACGATGTACCAGTGTTTTTTGCAGTTGTCAGGGATGGGTCCAGGAATTCTGTGAAGTTGGGGGGGGGGGACCACACGCAAGTCCTCCAGTTTTTCTGTTTATTTCTTTTGTTAAAAAAGACAAAAATAAAGGGTATCTTACACCCGATGTGCCCCACATGAATTAACCACTTGTTGCAATCTGGATGACATAGCAAACAAGATTAATGATATGGCTAACACACAAATGTAGAATGTAGCTTTTCTGCCAATTGTACCTGGACCTTCCAAGCAGAGTGATAATCTATGAGCAATTCTCATTTTTTTTTTTTTTTTTTGCAGTCGTCAGGGGTGGGTCCAGGAATTCTGTAAAGTGTGTGTGGGGGGGGGGGGACCACACGCACGTCCTCCAGTTTTTTTTTCCGTTGATTTTTGTTTAAAAAACAAAAACAATAAGGGCATATTACACCCCATATGTCCACACATGGATCCACCACGAGTTGTAATCTGGATGACATCTTGTCCTTTCAAAGAAATGATAAATTCAGTCTTTAAATAAACATGATAAAACAAATGTAATATTTATGCACCATGTGTATCTTTTTTTTTTCTTCATTTCCAGTTGGCATCACCAAGGGCATGGACTGCATTCAAGAGATACCAATACACACTTTGTACCAGAATTGAACAATGAAGCACCATCAGATCCATCCCAGCAAAATGTCAGCTCTGACCAGGGAGGTGAGACAACATCTCCCTGCTCTGACCAACTTCTCACTAATTATTGCTTGCCTATGGCAGGGAGATGATTTGTCTCACCTCCCTGCCTATGGTGCCTACAGTTGTTTGTGCATGCAAAAGCAATTTAGTCTATGTATTCAAATTTTTTATAATTTATCACTCAGCACTATCTCCCCACCACAATTCGCAATGTTATGATTTGTCTATTCTATAGCTATTAAATATTATATGATATCATAATAAGCTTTGATATTTCTTTAACAATAATTGTCATATTTTTTTCATGTGAAAGATGTACATGTAACAGCTTTATACCTCTTTCCAAATGTCAATTGATTTCTGTAGGACCATTGCGTAGATATTACTGTTATATCGAAATGAAAGTACAATCACAAACATGCACATAACAACTCATATCATACTGATTTTTTTTTTTTTTTAGCCCTAAGACCTGAGTTATCAGAGATTCACTGATATTAGGAGGAAGTTGGCCTCCTGCTTTAAGTCATTTCTATCTAATGAATGTTTCAGAATGTATTTCAATATAAACTGTATTGTGTACAATTTTCTCATGTTAAAATCGGTTTAATAATTAATTTAGATCAATATTTATTTTGCCAAAGACATCTTGATTTGTACATTTAACAATTTTCGAGGAAATGTAACCACTGTATTAAAAGACATGTTCATTATCAATGAATTTAAATCAATATTTATTTTACAGTACCATAGACATCTTCATCATTCTGTAAAATTGAAAAGTTTTTTAATGAAATTTGACCATTGTATTTAAGGACATGTTCAATCCTTTTCTTTTCTTTTTGGATGTGAGATATGGACTGATTTTGAAATAAATATTGCTGCCTTTTAATGCAGCCTTGTCTCAAGACTCACTTTCTTTGTTTTGTTTTTTCTCTTCTATGTATTGTGATCTCATATCATGAGGATATCATAATATTATACAAACTAAATGTCAGCATATATAATTGGAAGTGAAATGATATTCATAGTACTGCATGTAATTGAATATCATTTAAGTCTGTAGGGGTCTGTTGGACAATACACCTATTATTATTTGTGTGAACAAGTACAATCCATGTTTGTGTGTGTAGATGTTTCTGTGTAGAAAATTAATTTGCATCTGTTTCAGAGTCCTGAACGTATATTATGTATTAAAAAAAAACAACAATAATGTGAGACAGACGTGTGGCTAAGTAAATTTTTTGCTTGTTATTTCTGATGAGCAAGCTGATAATTGAGTTTTACCCAACTGAATGATCATGAATTTATGTCTTCCATGCATGTGGTCTGGTTTAAAGCTGTAAAAGAAAATCTGTATTCATGGGTTCAAATGTACAGTATCCATCTTGGCAGCTTAGAAAGAATGAAAGTTATTAAGGAAAGGTCATTACACTCATGATTGCGACATGAATTATCACAAAGAATAGCAAGGCTTGGATGTGTGATTTTGGTTTTTGCTTATAGTATTGGAGAGTGGGAGAGAGGGTTAAAGCGTGGCAAGGGAAAGAGAAGAGGTGGAGGAGAGCAATGAGAAGATGAAATGAGAGGAAAAAGAAGAGGCAGGCTGCAATGAAAAAGCAATAATTCCATAGGCCCCACCTCTTTCACAATACCTGTATAACCACTTTTTGCCTGATACAAATTAGATACAAACTGATCAAAGATAATGTGTCCTAGACATGGAGTGGTTTTTTTTTTGATTATTTGTTTGTTTGTTTTTTACATCAAAGGAACACTCGCCTGATGCCTGAAGCGTAATTCATGTGAAAAAAACAAACCTGCAAAACCTCCCCCCTCCCCCACTAGTGTTTCATCATGCATGTCAAAACTAGACCGTTGACGTATTTGTACTACATCTTATGAAATTATGACACTGCATAGTTGCATTCACACGAAAATATGCACGAAATCACTCGATTTATAGCTAAATACCAAGCAACCATGCATACCGCATAGACGTGCGTGTTATAAGAATAGGATAGGACGGTTCGGAGATCGCACTCTCGGTACGTGCGTTCAGCAAACTGACATATCACCCCGATACGTCAGTTCGGATGACCGCGCGTACTGAGAGTGCGATCTCCGAACCGTCGTATACCTGTTTTTTCGACTCTTCCTGTGCGGAGGCCTTTCTTTTTGTGAACGTAGCATTGGTTTTATTCATAAATGATTTAAATACATATATCATACGAATTGTCTGGAATTTGCCTTTCTTTTCATATAAAAAGATCGGGAATAAAAGCAAGAAATTTCTTCATACAAGACTTCAAAGGAAAGACTCCAAACTTCAAACGCGTTTTTCTCGAAAACGTGTTCTCGCATACCGTTGACATGTACGGCGGTTCGGACGGTCCCCGACGACATTCTGCTGCTTTTTCGTTCTCTATCTGTTATTCTTTCTAGAGAAAGAGAAAAACAAATCCGAAAGGATGATTTGTATCGTAAACGAACTTTAGTTATCTATTTAATATGTGACCCTGCACCTCAAAACAAACAAAATGTCACCAGACATGAATTTGTAGTTAAGACCATATTCTGAAAGAGCAGACTTTAAGCTTTAAAATGATGTATAATTCAAATAAAATGGACTCTCCTAACCTATCTAAATATTGAAAAGAAAGCACAAACTCAGGAAACGTGTGAACTGAGAAAAGAGGCTCTGAAGTACAGTGTCTATTCAAGCGCTCTTTACTAAACCGTGCTGGCTGTGCGATGAATGGGACAAAAAACAGGAAGTAAACCACCAGACTACCAACAATGAAAGAATTATTATATTAAACTGAATGAAATTAAACATGCCTCATTGACACATTATGTCCATAAGTAATGCCAACTTTCAAAGCAGTAGCCCTATCCTTTCAAAAGTTATTAGAGTTGAAAGTGAAGATTGTGGACAAGGTTTTTCAGAAATGAAAAAAGGATTCTAAAGACACACCTAATCACACTATTCTACCAAAAATGTTCGAGATAAACTGCTAAAAAACACACTTTCTTGCCCGTTTTTTGATACCAAATTTAGAAATGTAAAAGAAGACCCGCTCTTTCAGAAAATATGAAAAAGTCAAGTTCGGCTAGGTTGACCCATTTCACTTATTTTCAGTCCTCACGCAAAATCAGTGTGTGCGACCTTATGTTCGTTTTGAGGTGCATGGTCACATATGAAACGACATGTATCATGCCAGAGAGGAGAGAAACGAATGTGTTCACTCATGCGGAAAGTTTCCCCTTGTATTAACTTTTTTATGTGCCATGTTTGCGCGACCGACTCAGTCGACGGCTTGTAATGTCACATATTCTTCTTAAACGCACAAACCCGCCTAAAAATATAAAGCGGATCGCTAAATCGCTTAATGCTACAGTGCATTAGCAGCGTTTGTCGCAATTCCATTCGTGTCACAAGAGAAGCAGCTTGCATTTTTATGTAGTGACTGACAATCAAGCGGTGTTCCCTACTGGATATCCGAGTAAATTACCATTAAAAACAGACAGTAAACCGATCACAGATCTGTCCTATAATATGTACATTAAAGCAACGTTGGACATTACCTTTCCAGTGTAAAAAAAAGTCTATAATTATAGGTTACATAGATCTAAAGAAAAAATGGCTTCCCCAAGCATGTCTACGTTGCTGTCCCAGAAAAATGTGGCACACAAGAGATTTTCACCATGGCACATACAGTGCTAATCCACCAGGTTGATGGCCAATTTAATCACGTTTGATATGGTATACGATACAGTATTTTTTATTCTAATATTCTATGAGAAATTTGAACTAGAAAAAAAAAGTGTTTACTTTTTTTTCCGAATGTATAATGTACATTTGTAGATATGATCATAGCGTTCGCTTGCACAATAATGCACTGGAACTGTATACTGACCTCGCAGCTCCAGCCCGCTCCTTTCGAGTAGGTCCTGTAGTTCTGTCAGGGCTGTGAAGTAAAACACCGTATATTTAACAGAACTGCTAATCTCACAGTGTACATAGGAAGACGTGCGCCTAAACAAACACTGACACTTAAGTATACGGAAACAGTAGCCATACACATACTGTTATGTTACGAAGGAAAGCCATCGTGTTATATTCATACCATTTGGTAAATAGCCCCCCCCCCCCCTGTACCTCATGATTAAATTCTTGGATCCCTTTCAAATACTCTGTTTATAAACAACATATGCGATTTGCCTTTTATTCTCAAATAAACAAACCAAGCGTCGCTTAAGAACGAATGGAATATTCAAATGGACAGATTAAAAACGTATCGTACGAAAGGTAATCAGAACTAATGTTCTTTTTTTCACACCTTCTCGGAAAAAACAACAAAATCAGCATTCTTCAAATCAACGTTGGACGACCGGTATTAATGTGGAGTCGTTAACTGAATAGATAATGAATATTTTGTAGTGAATATTCATCAAAATCTATTTTAATTATTCCCAAGAATAAAGTTAGAGGAAAAAAAAAGATGTAGCAGACTACTACTCTTGTACGTAGGATTCGCTCGCTGGTGAGAAAGAAAGTGTTGAAACAGTTATACTATGATTTAATATCAGGCCATATTGATTACAATTGCATAATAATGGCCACTTGATCCAAAATATTGATTTCAGACTTCAGAGAAGTCGAAGTAAGTTCGTCCGAAAAGTGAAAACACTGATTTAGATACGTCAAAATGGACTGTATGCTAAATGCCAGACTGTAAAACAAAGACTCAAGTAACAGTATTCTGTTCTGATTTATAAATTTACAAAATCAGGAATGGGCTTGTATAGACAAATCTAAAGTATATAGTTTCTGTTCGCCGCGTTGAAAGTAAAACCATGTCATTTTGGGAAATGCTACAAACACATAACTCAAAACCAAACCTTGATCTTGAAGGGATTATACAATTTTCTATGGAGACCTGACTCTATGTTTCTAACACATTCTTTTTTGTGTGTGTGAGTTATGAGAAACCTCTTATGAAATATGAAAGAGCACGTCATTGCATGAGGAACATTAACGTTTGTTTGATGAAAAATTTGACCTGAAATGGTTGAGATATCCAAAACAAAGCCAGAGTAATTGAAGGTTGGACCTACCTTTTTATAATGATTGCGTGTTTAACTTTGTTTTTCGATATCATAACCCACTACGAACCGAGTTTCATCAAATACATTTTGAATTCTTCTTGTAATGGTATGCTCAGTAACATTTCGTAAAAGTTTCTGAGCATCTCGCAATATTTGCTACATTACGTTACACGTTTCAATGTTGTTGTCTTTTTTCTGCTTAAGTGAATTTTTTGTTAGTCTTTTCTTTATTCCTGAACCATATACTTTTGCAATGCATTTTGATGTCACTGGGCTTTGTTTAAAGCAGCCCCTCGGCTCTGAGCCAGTATACACTGTGAATCTTTGAAGAAAAGAGATTAAATTATTGCATAAACATACGAATGAATAAACATGATGCAATGCGACACAATGTCGTTATTGAAAACAAACAAATTAAACGCAACTCCGACTCGATTGCTGAATGTATAAAAGCCTAAACGCACAGATTTTTGGACCGAGCCAAGTAATTACGAAGACCAGCGACTCGGCCAATGTCTGCAGCTTAAAGGTGGTCTTCTGCCTGCTACGGGTACTTTGTGCTGACATTTGAGATGTTGTAGTACTGCCTCCCCCCCCCCCCCCCCCCAAGGAAAAACGCAGTATCTGACATTTTTGTCGATTTTCACTTTTTTTGCATAAATGTGACCGTGCACCTCAAAACGAACATAAAGTCGCACACACTGATTTTGCGTGAGGGCTGAAAATAAGTGAAATGGGTCAACCTAGCCGAACTTGACTTTTTCATATTTTCTGAAAGAGCTGGTCGTCTTTTACATTATGCTAAAATTTGGCATCATAAAACGGGTAGGAAAGTTTGTTTTTTGGCAATCTATCTCAAACATTTTTTTTGTAGAATAGTGTGATTAGGTGTGTCTTTAAAATCCCTTTTTATTTATAAAAAACCTTGTACACACTCTTCACTTTCAACTCTAATAACTTTTGAAAGAGGTGGTGGAGTAGGTTTTTATGTTTCAGAAATTCTGAATTGTCAATTGTTACACGAATACAGCATCACCTCAGAATGTATAGAGTGTATTTTTATAGAGGTTATAACTCCAAACAAAGGTAACATTATCCTGGGGGAAATTTATAGACCCCCGCATTCTAACCCTACTGAGTTTATTGGGTTTCTTCATGATCTCCTCTTTGATAAATATTTTGATAACAAGACATGCATTATTATGGGAGACTTTGATATAAATCTCCTTAATTATAATGATACTGCAGTCTGTCATGATTTTCTCAACATTATTTTGTCCAAATCCTTCATCCCTTTTATAAGAAAACCTACTCGAATTTCCAATGTCACTTCAACTGTCATCGATAATATATGTGACTCTGCACCTCAAAACAAACAAAAAGTCGCCAGACATGAATTTCTAGTTAAGACCATATTCTGAAAGAGCAGACTTTAAGCTTTAAAATGATGTATAACTCAAATCAAATGGACTCTCCTAACCTATCTAAATATTGGAAAGAAAGCACAAACTCAGGAAAAGTGTGAACTGAGAAAGGAGGCTCTGAAGTACAATGTCTATTCAAGCGCTTAATCTTTACCAAACCGTGCTGGCTGTGCGATGAATGGGACAAAAAACAGGAAGTAAACCACCAGAGTAACAACAATGAAGGGATTATTAGATTAAACTGAAATTTAAGCATGCCTCATTAACACATTCTGTCCATAATCAATGCCAACTTTCAAAGCAGTAGCACTATCCTTTCAAAAGTTATTAGAGTTGAAAGTGAAGAGTGTGGACAAGGTTTTTCAAAAATGAAAAAGGGATTCTAAAGACACACCTAATCACACTATTCTACCAAAAATGTTCGAGATAAACTGCTAAAAAAACACACTTTTCTGCCCGTTTTATGATACCAAATTTTAGCATAATGTAAAAGAAGACCCGCTCTTTCAGAAAATATGAAAAAGTCAAGTTCGGCTAGGTTGACCCATTTCACTTATTTTCAGTCCTCACGCGAAATCAGTGTGTGCGACTTTATGTTCGTTTTGAGGTGCACTGTCACATATTTGTTAATAATTTATCTCTTTAGGTCACATCTGGTATCGTAGTTTTTGACATTTCTGATCACTTCCCGATTTATACCCTTGTACCTCAGTACTCCACAACCAGAAAAACTCCAACATCTAACCATGGTACTCGTGACACGTCTGAACGCAATCTAGACAGGCTCAGGGAGGGATTTGGGTCCGTTGACTGGTCTCCTGTCTACAACGCAGGAAATGTAAACTCATCCTTTGAGGTTTTTATGAAAATTTTGATAGAAACTTGTGATAATTATATACCCTTGTGTAAACGATCTAAATTTAATTATAAAAAGATACCAAGACAGCCTTGGATCACGAAATCTCTTCTTAGGTCTATCAAAAAGAAAAATAAATCATTTTGTAGATACCGCAAATTCCCCAAATGTTTCAACTAAATCTCGTTATGTTCGTTATCGAAATACGCTGACCTCTTCGTTACGCTTAGCTAAGCAACATTATTTTTACCGACAGTTCGATAGATGCAAATCTGACATAAAGAGTACGTGGAAGGTGATTAAAACAGCTTTAAAATTCAGCACTGAGGCGAATTCCCCAAATCGTATTTTGAAAGAGGATCGCGTGATAGACAATCCAGGGGAGATGGCAGATGTATTCAATGACTTCTTCGTTAACCTTGGGCCAGATCTTGCCAAGAAAATACCTCGCTCCGGGACACCTTTTCATTCGTTTCTAAGGGAGAGGAATGCACAGACTTTGTATTTTGTTCCTATTATCGAAGAAAAAATCAAAGAAATTGTTCGCAAACGAAATAACAAGAAAAGTAAAATATAATAACTGAAATAATTACTCCCCTTACTTTTATCTTCAATCAATCTTTGTCAACTGGAAAAATCCCTTAAAAGATGAAAATTGCTAGAGTCGTTCCAATATTTATAAAGCGTGCTAAACAATCGGTTAGCAATTACCGTCCAATATCTCTTTTAACTTCAATTTCAAAAATTTTGGAGAAGCTTGTTCACAAACGAACTCTTAGATTCCTTATAAATCGCAATATTCTTTCAAATTTTCAGTTTGGATTCAGAAAACAGCATAGCACAACCCACGCTTTGTTAGCTTTCATTGATAAAGTAGCACATGCTTTAGACGACGCTTCCCATACCATCGGTGTTTTTCTCGACTTCTCGAAAGCGTTCGATACGATAGACCATGATATTTTGCTTTATAAGTTAAGCTATTACGGCATTCATGGGACAGCTCTAGATTGGTTTAAAGACTACCTTACTAATAGAAAGCAATATGTTTATTTAAACGGTCATGAGTCTCTTTTGAAAACAATTTCTTGTGGTGTCCCCCAGGGTTCCCTACTTGGCCCATTATTATTTATTTTGTACATAAACGACCTCCAAAATTCGTCTCAGATTCTTTCTTTCATATGCTTTGCTGATGACACAAATTTATTTCTTTTACATCGTAACTCTAACACGCATATACACATGTTAAACAATGGACTGAAACTTGTTCAGTCCTGGATCCACGCAAATAAGTTGTCACTGAATATTGATAAGACGCATTATATGCTGTTCAGCAATTCTCTGCACTCTGTTTCTGATTATGTAAAGATCAATGGTATCAATCTCAATCAGGTAGCTAGTATCAAGTTTCTAGGACATTACATTGATAGTGATCTATCCTGGAAAACCCATATTAACTATTTAAGTAAAATTTTGTCCAGAAACATAGGAATTTTGAATTAGCTGAAATATTTTTCCCCATACATATATTACAAATTATATGCTCAACAATGATTTCCCCTTACCTCAACTATGGAATTCTTGCATGGGGTAATTCGTCCAGATTTTTACTTGATTCGCTTTTCCTTCTCCAAAAACGCGCCATCAAAATTATCAATAACGCCGGATATCTCTCTCATACAAATGATTTTTTTTTTTTCACAGGAATAAAATTTTGAAATTGACTGACTTGTTTGATTATAACCTAGGTATTTTCATGTATGAATACTCCACGAATGATCTTCCTGATGTTTTCCTTCACATGTTCAAAAGAAACTACTTAGTTCACAATTATCCAACCCGCCAACGGGACGCTTATCACCTTCCACGTACTCGAACAATTTTCGCGATGAAAACAATTATGTATGCGGGACCGAAATACTGGAACGATCTCCCCTCTGACCTCACAGGTTGTTTATCACCATCATCCTTTAAATGCAAATTAAGACAGTATTTATTGAATAATTACATTAATTCAGCCATTGAAATCTGTTTTGTGCTGTACAGGACTATCCCGCGGTACTGTACTCCAGGGTTGTTGTCATGTTAAACCATCTGTTTGTGCCCTCAAATTCTGTCACTGTGTTTATGACCTATTGTATATTCATCCTTCTTTAAGACAGTTGGGGCGAGGTAACAGCTGGTATTTTAATTCTCTCTGCACTGTAACTGGTTGTTGAATGTCTTTTTTTTTGGGGGGGGGGATTTGCAGGTGCATGTGTTCCCTCCTTAATACACGCAATGTATAAATTTCTAGTACTTTTAAACCGTATCATTGTTATTATATATAATCAGTCATATTGTTATTATTGCCAGAACGACAATGGTTCATCCGCCTACAGCATGTGGCTTATCCGACCCCAAATCTGCATTAGAGAAGAATTTGCTATATAACTGCATAATTGTACTTTTTTCTCTATGTTTTGGTCATTGTTGTACCCGTGCTCCCCATCTTAATCTTTAACTCGATTTTAACTGGGACCTACGCTCAACAAGCTCGCTTTTAAGTAGGTTCCTTCATATTTCTTTAGCATTCTTTCACAGTTCCAAACTTCATAGATCGACCTCTATATGATTTATATATTTGCAATATTCTATGTATGTCTCCAGCTTGATATCATGTACTTCATTTAATTTTGTTATATTTGATGTATTTTTTCATCGAGAGATATGAAAATAAATCGAAATTGAAATTGAAATTGAAAGGATAGTGCTACTGCTTTGAAAGATGACATTTATCATGAACAGAATGTGTTGATAGAGCATGCTCAATTTCAGCTTAATCTGATAATCCTTTTATTGTTGTTGCTGCGGTTGTTTACACCCTGTGTTTTGTCCCATTCATCGCACAGTCAGCACGGTTTGGTAAAGATTAAGCGCTTGAATAGACACTGTACTTCAGAGCCTCTTTTCTCAGTTCACACTTTTCCTGAGTTTGTGCTTTCTTTTCTAATATTTAGATAGGTTAGGAGAGTCCATTTGATTTGAGTTATACATCATTTTAATGCTTAAAGTCTGCTCTTTCAGAATATGGTCTTAACTGAAAATTCATGTCTGGCCACTTTTTGTTTGTTTTAAGGTGCAGGGTCACAAATATAGTCAGTGGGCAATCCTTGTTCATATGACATATTCTGATTTTTGAAAAAAAAAATGTTTGGAAAGCTACTTTTCCGTAACTGCCAAACGCAGTATCTACACTTAATTGGCACTTTCCCCTAGGAAAAACGCAGTATCTACATGATGAATGTTTCCCCAAGGAAAAACGCAGTATCTACAAAGCTAGTCTTAATTACCAGACACTGTTATTTATATTATGTGAATACTTTGCCGGTTGTTCTGTAATTTGAACGTAAATTACTTTCTTTAGATATACTTGCTCAATAATAAAACATAATGTTCAAAATATCTAGACTTAACGTTAATCATAACTTTCAGGGTCCGTATTCTGAAAGTCTAAAGAAAGATCTAGTGTAGGACTAGAATAGGCCTAACGATAGGGCAGGCCTGTTTATAAAACTAAGTAAGAAGTCTAAAACTAAAACCTAACCACTTAGAGTCCCAAATCTTGTGAAGTGTCAATGTTCAATTATCTACTCCATACCATACTGTCTTAAAATTAAATAGCTAACAATAGATTATGTGAAAAATAGGTAAATGGACAAAATAGAGACAGTTAAGAGTAAGTTGTATTTTAGTTCTTATCTAGACCCTAGTGAGACTGGGTTGCGTAAAATGCATGCATGATCCCATGTTGCATGCTACACCTTACAAGTAAAAAAAAGTTACATTACAAATTTACATGACATCAAAAAAAACTTTGGCTCGATCCAGAAGGAATAGGCCTAGTGAGCGGATGTAACTTCGATCTAGACCTAGATGTATTTTTTTTTTCTAATTAAAGAGTCCTGTCTCGTGTAGGGCTTAGACTAAACCTTCTAGGCTATTTTTTTTTCTGTCAGTATCGTGCATGTATAACCTGAGGCTGTAGACTAGTGTAGCCTGCTACATTGTGTACGTAGCCAGCCTAGAATAAACGATAAAAACTAGTCTAGATTGATCTAGGTCCAGACATCCGAATAAATTTATTTTGGTCTAGACAGACTCTAGCCTAGGCTGTACAGATCTAGATCTAGATGCTAGTTAGCGGCTAGGCCATGTAGCATCACATTACAGCCCTGGCAAACTTCATATAAACACGTAACGCTACAGCTAGATCGGTCTGGGAATGTTTTACTTTTTAGGTTTGAGCTACAATCTGAAAAAAGCAAAACGTTCCAGGAACGATCTGTAATTTGTTAATGTTATAAAGCCTGCTCTGTAAACAGGGCATAAATGGGGGGATGGAGGATGCATCCCCCAGGGCCCAAGTTTGAGGATGGTGCATCATGAATACTTGTACAATGATGTATGCATACATAATTATGGCAGAAGATTAATCCTAGTCATTCCGCTGTATAGATACTGCGTTTTTCTTTGGGGGAAATTCGTTCCATTGTAGATACTGCGTTTTTCCTTGGGGAAATTCGTTCCATTGTAGATACTGCGTTTTTACTAAGGGAAATCACTCAATTGCATGGGGTTTCCCCAAAGTATCTTCATTTTCATCAATAACTTTAAAAAAACACACACACAAAATGATATTTTCCAGGAAAATTGGTAGCTAGATAGACTAACATTCCACAATGAATGAATTTTTCAAAAGAGTATATTTTCCAGCAGCTTTGGCAAAAATATAAAATGGAGAATATCTCGGTTGTTGAGAAATAGAGCTGGATGTAGATACTGCGTTTTTCCTTGGGGGGGGGGGGGGAGTAATAAAGAATAAAGATAACATAAATTTTACCGGAGGGGATGCACATATAAGATATAAGTTTGACAAACACACACATACACATACACACACACACACACACACACACACACACAACACTTAGAATATACGAAGCCTGTAGCATGATAATTGAAGGGATGATATAGTATTGGTTTTATATTCATTATTCAATTGATTAATTAATTAATTAATTAATTCATTAAGTAATTAATTGATGTATCTATGTATTCATTATAAAAACTATATTCTTTTACTTATCTATTCATTCTTTTATTTATTTGAATGAATGTATACAGGATTAAAACGAACAGCAAAAAGCTATCTTACATCGAAGTTCTGTGCGGGCATTGCAGTTTCCTGCCCAAAAAAAAAAAAAATACTGTAAGAAAGACAGCATCAAAACATCAGAGAACAAAACATGTTATAAAACACATAATATTTCAGATTTCAAACTTTTTTTTTAATGAAACAATGAAAATCCACTTATGAAACATGAGAAAGCATACAATTTTAGAATTCAATGTGCATTCATTCAAAATTGATTTTGAAATGTCTTGGATATCCAAACAAAAGTGAAACTAATAAAGGGTAAAATGCACCTATTCTTTGGATCACTATGTCTAATTTGTTTTCTTTATTATTATCTCAGTTATTTTAAAGCTAATTTTCATTTAATAAACTTAGAATTCTTTGTAAAATTGTAACGCTCTTTTTATTTCACAAGTGCTTTCCAATCATTTTTACAAAACAATTTAAAGCTGTACCTCCATCTCAACCAAAGCTTACCACCCCATTAATTCATGCACATGTTTCAGGTTCCTGTTGTCGTCATCATTATGTTTATACGACATCGCGCTGTTTGACATGTCAAACTTTGAAAAATTGTAAAAATACAAATCCTAAGAAGATACCTACCTGCAATCGAAGCGGCGGAGGTGCCCCCCACCAAGGCGAGGATGAGCAGACAACATGCGATCTTCATGGTTGATGATGTTTTCTCTTCTCTCGCTGACTGAAGACTGGTGTCAGATGATGAATCTCCTTGCTACTTATCAGCCCCAAGCAAAACAATACAAAATGATACAAACTCAGACTCAGCTTGGCAAGAAGCCAACTTTTAACAGCTTAAATTCATTTGGCATCTTCATAAACATGATAAGATATTTTTTCGATAGAAAAAAAAAATCTTTGAACGTCTTAAAAAAAACTGCATTCAATTTTCCTCAAGGTATTCATAAGTCATACATTGTGAACATGACATTTCTTTGCTATCTGTTCAAACAGACTAGCGTTTTGCGGTAGCCTAAATCAACAAGATGAATTTTCCTCTATTTTCTAAGCTGTAGCAGCCAAGAAATTCCGGAACATTGTGTTTTATATGTGTGCGTGCGTTGTGTGTGTGTGTGTGTGTGTATGTGTGTGTGCGTTGTGTGTGTGTGTGTGTGTGTATGTGTGTGTGTGTGTATGCGTTTGTGTGTATTAAAAGATGTTACGTGAAATGATGTGATATGATGTTATGTGGAATTGTTATGTGAAATAATAGAAATCAAATAAAGATTATTGAGAAACAACAAAAAATCTGTGTGTGTTTGTTTTGTTTTGTTTTATTTTATTTTGTTTTATTTTGTTTTGTTTTGTTTTTTTACGAGGTTTTGTAAAACCCACCTATTATAAAAGCACCCACGATGTCTCACAATGTCATGAAGGGTACCAATATCCAAGTCCCTGGGAGCCGGGGTGTTATCTTTTTTTCTTTCTTTTTTTTTTGAGTGAGGGTACGCAGCGACCCTGTGAAAGGAGAGCAGTTGGGGTGTGGAAGCGCCACATAAATCATGATATCTGTGGGAAAGCACTCAAACCTTTGTGTGTGATGTTATTACTCTGTAGTTGATAATAAATCGTATAATGTTCATCGTGCATGATATTAACACTAACAGTCTGTGAAAACACATGTCACTTTGGTAAAAATGTAGCCAGCACAATTTCCACCCTCTCAGGAAATTGTCAAACGTCCCCTTTCTTTAGATTTGGATGTTACATTATCAAGTAATGAGGAAAATGTGGGCTAATAATTCACGCAACAATAAAAAAATGTGAATACACCAGATCCTAATTTCAATTACAGGCTTAACGTTTGGTTTTGAGTTAGAAATTGATAATTAGTGCTTATGCATGGGCCCATTTTGTGCGTATGATAAACCTTAATTTCCCCCAGAAGAGCTTTTTTAATCAGCGAGTAATATCTAGTGTGAATACAAGACTCGAGTTAGTCTACATTTATGTTAGAGCGCCCTCTGCCATCTCTCCTTGTCCAAGCCTACTCCAAGATTTCAAAGAACCTCAAGCATAAACAATGAACAGGATTTGTTGAATAGTGATGATGAGCTAAGTGGGGAGGAGGGGGGGGGGGGGGCAAAATGATTTAGAATAGAAGCAAGACAAGAAGAAAGGCTCTCTAGCAGTGATGACAGATTACACCAATATTGCAAAGGAACGACGTTTCTGCTGGGACATCATCATTTGAGACGTGCTTTTAGCGCGCATTTTAGTCAGTAATGTGCATGGTCTAAACTTGGAGTAATAAGATTGTACCTATAAAGCCCATTTAACAACGATGGAGAAACTAAGGAATGTTGGGATTTTCACCTGACCTTTTAACAAATGGCAGAACATCTTCAGCGAATCAATGTCTTGTAATACGTCTTTGAATAAAGCTTCACGACGCTCTTAGCTATATTTCTGAGATTAGGAGAATAACATGACATTTTAGGGTTATTACATTAACTTAAACATCACTTGATCTTTGACCTCCTATCTTTGACTCAATGTCGAACCTTTCCCTAGAGAATCTTTATCTGGCAATAACATTTGAAGCACTTCCAGGGATATGGAGTATATTGTGCAGTTTTAGAAATTGGCGTCAACCAATGACCTATGACCTTGAGCGTTCGCGCCCTCAAATGGATAGGCACAGCTTTGTTTACTCATTCATACATATTCATGCGAACTTCATTTGGATGCCTCTAACGGGCTTTTTACACTTGTGTTTCTTAACCCCGGACTTTCTCTGACCCAGGACTATCGTTAGTCCCGTACCAATTTTTTCAGCTTTTTACACTCGCCAATTAGTCCCGTACTATCTCTTGTCCGGGGCTAAGGAGAAAACTGACCTTTTTACACTCGTATTTCTAAGCCCCGGACTTTCCAAACCACATGAATATTCATAATTACGCTGTATACTGTACACGTACACGCACGCACCGGCAGCACTTGATTACCTCGTTTCTGATTGGTCAGTGAGGGACGGACTTCGTCTCCGTCGCTTAGCCCAGGATTATTTTTTCGTTCTGTTTACACTCACTTGCTTGGCACCGCAATTGCGGTGCTAGCACCGCAATTGCGGCGCTAACCCCTGCTATTTTGCAGGGCCAGATAGTACCGTACTATCGGTGGGGCTAGCCCACTTTGGCAAAAACGAGTGTAAACAGAAAGTGGGCTAAGGATAGTCCCGTACCAACGGTGGGGCTAAGGCCCCCCCCCCCCCCCCCTTAGCCCCACCGTTGGTCCGGGGCTAAGCAAAAATTTACAAGTGTAAAAAGCCCTTAACGGTTCTTTGGTCACGTCGTCTACAGTGTCGCTCACGCAGACGAGATGCTTAGTTTGTCCTCATTTAAAGAAACAATTTAGAGTCAGGTCGCTTAATGTCACAATATGGGCTTACCGTTACAAAGCCGATAAAAGTACCAAATTTGGAGAGGTGATCCCCCAGGATCTATTCATTGATATTAGCGTAGGAGCCCTCTGGAATTTTTCGATTTTTAAAGTGAAAATGCTGAATTTTAGTATTTCTTTATCATATGATCGGCGATACTGTATTGCGTAAGTGAGGGAATATGATAACATACAAGTTCTGATCTGTTGTGAATTGATTTATTTTTCATGGAGCTGTAAACATAAGCCCAATCTTGAGACCATGATCAACATCAAAGCATCTGAAACATGAAGTTGGTGGAATTAATTACCGATCAAATGTAATATACATATGGTATACAAATCAAAAATAATGTATTACAGTTTAAATAGACAGAAGATAGTTTCTGAAATAAACAGTTTTCCTACTCAGTGGCGGATCCGGGTGGCGGCGCACCGGGCGCGCCCCTTCTATTCTTTGCTAAAACAAAGAAATAAAAAGAAAAAAATTGAGAAGGAGGGCATGCGCCCCCTTTAATTTTGTAAAGACGCCCCTCCCCCTCACGGAATTCCTGGATCCACTCCTGCTACTTCCATGCTCTGAGACTCTAAGAATCAGTTTACACTGAAAATTATTTTTCAGTGTAGTAAAATTCATTTGTGAATACAGTGCACACCTGTTATGACGAACGCGGTAATAATATTTGTAACAACTAAGTAAGAATCAGGTCCCAAAACTCTCATCTACAGTCCTATATCTTTCTATACTTGACTGTTCTGTTTATAATACAACGAAATGTCGATATAACGGGGAAAAAAGCTGCCGGTCCCGACGACGTTTGCTATATCCATGATAACGGGGGATGCATAATCTTCTACTGCTATACTACTTTCTTCTTGTGCCGCTGATACGTGTCTCAGCAACAGAACATTTCCCTTTTGAGATTACGAGTAAGCTTTATATTTTGCCAGGAATTTTACCGATAATTATGCCACATAAGGACAGAACGATAGACACGATGTCCTGTCATAGTTGTGCTGGCCATACGCTATGTTTGTGTTAAAGATGTTTAAAGTTGCGTTTGCTGAGGTAGGTTTGTTTTGCAGAATGTTTCATAAGACCAAAGGAACTAGCTGACTATCATAGTCGCTTTACAAAAAAAAAAAAAAAGTTATGTGTATAATGTCCTCTTTTTTCCCCAGAGGACTACCTCTATCATGTGAATGTGCTTTCTGCTGTAACCAAGGCAAGATTATACGTGTACATATTTAGAGATCAATTTTTACCAGAAAATGTCTTTGCTGCCAGGTGCATTACAACATTACTCAAATCCACTTTAAGCGATATGATGCGATGGAGTTCAAAGGTTGCACAATAATTGGAATGAATTCCAATATTTTTGCTCTTAAGAATGTGATCCATCATGGTTTTTAAGTGGGATCTTTGTGTGATTTGCCAGCAAGACACCACTGAACCCTTCCGTAACTCGTGAAGAGTTGAGGGGCAAGTGGTCACAAGACAGATGCCTACAAGTCATTCCTGTCCAAGGCCGAACAGTTCCGTGTCATTAATGCTGTTCCAGTTGAAGCCTGTTTTGGGAGCAAAGAAACTGTCGAAAGCTTTTTTACACGCTCAGCTCAACGGCACAATTCTTGCCATTTGAAAGTCAATAATTCTAAACTACAGAAAACAAATAAAAAGAGAGTTCACACCCCCAAATGAAGATCAGAAAAGGCTGACTAAGCGCAGAGCATTAGATATTCAAATATATTTCTTCTGTGAGAAAGGAGGAGAGGGTGGAGGATGTCCTCCATGAAGTGTCAACATCCGACGCAGATAAAACTATTCGGGACATGATCAAAGAACTCAATATCACCTTACTAATGGCCAATAAAACTGCAATTGACTCTCGCAAGGCAGGCCAGGCGTCAGAAAACATAGATGAGAGGGCTCAAACTCTTAATATCGTTTCATGATCTCAAGGAATCCGTGTGTCGAGTTTGAACCTTTTATCCGCTGTGTAAGAGCAAAGCGAAAAAAAAAGCACTGAAAAGAACAAGCGAGCAGTATTTTTAAGAGGGTCCCATTCCTTTTGCCCTACCCCCTCCCCGAGTTTAGACACTTACATTACGCAAAAAAAGTAAACAATGCTCCTTCCACAAATTCCAAATAAAGGTTCTAAGCCAAATAAAAAATGAATACATACAAACTTAAAATAATATAGTGATCGAATCACCCACATGGCATGAAAAGCGGGGAGTTTATCATAAGTGCTGGCCAGTTTGAAATTTGATTTCGTGGGTGTTTGTGTGTGTGTGTGTGTGTGTGTGTGTGTTTTCCTTGAAATTTGCAGGACTCCTCCTCTAATAAGGAATCCGTTCACCAAATTTGATGCTTTTATCCGGCGTGTATAAAGCAAGACGAAAAACAAAAAAACAAAAAAAACAAAAAGCAGCACGCAAAGGAACAAGCGAACCACCACTTTTTTATCACCTATAAACAATATCGCGTAAAAAGTGGGGAATGCCATAAATGTCGGCCATTTTGAAATTTGATCTTTTGTGTGTGTGTGTGTGTGTGTGTGTGTTTTCGTTAAAAATTCCAGGAGGGCTCCTACTCTAATATTGTTTCCAAGTCCTCAAGGAATCCGTGCCTTATCCGCCGTGTATAGAGCAAAAGGAGAAAAAAAAAAGCACGCAAAAGAACAAGCGAACAACCATTGTATTGTATTATTACAAAACTAGTATACGTCCCTACCTTTTCCTCAGGCCGGGCATCTTTTCAAGCTATGCTTACAATGGCGGCCCTCTGCATAATCGCTCCATAATTATAATTGTTGGAATCCCCGCTGCATAGACATGCATACTGTATATATTGTATCATTAATTACCTTTTATATCTTTGTTAACGCAAGTCAAACGACTCTGCTTTGAATTCATTCTGTATATTTCCCACTTGTTCATGATTATGTGCCTTATGCATATTGATTTGCTGATTGATTTATTGATTTGCAGAAAATAAAGTATCTATTAAACAAACAAACCATTTATTTTAAGGGGTTCCGCCCCTTTTGCCCTACCCCTTCCCCCAGCAGTTAACAGACTTTACATTACACAAGAATATATTGCTCCTAACGGATTGTTCAAGCTAAGTTTTTTAAGCAAACCAAAAATACAAAAATATGTAATATATATATACATGTATATATATATATTGTCATTGTATCACCAATATGATATGAAAGATGAGGTTTTTGCCAATTAAGTGTCGGCCATTTTGAAATTTGATCTTTTGGGTTTTTTTTCTCAAAAATTCCCGAAGGGCTCCTACTCTAAATATTGTTTAAAAGTCCACAAGGAGTCTGTGTACCAAATTTGATGCTTTTATCCGCCTTGTAACGGTATTTTCACTAAGCGACCTGACTTTTACCACTTGCAGATGAAGCAAGCTGTAGTGAAACGCAGCTGTAGTACTTCAAAATAGTTCTAAAATAGTTCTAAAAGAAAACAAGCAGTATAAAAATGTTAAGTAGTATATTCACTGATAAGTATGGTTAAATATACCAAATGTGAGGAATACCTTTATCAAAATAGATTATGAGGATTGACAGTGTATAGTTATGCTTTAATAAGAAATATAGTGATATTTCCTTATAGTTTAGGCTCTATTGCGAAATTGTTGTATTGTAGGATGTTTTGTGATACAAGTGACATGGCTTGGCTTTTTGCATGCAATTGTATATGAATGGACTGAGCAGCCGATCCTACTTGGCGCGTGCCCTTACGACTGTCTACCAGTGAACAATGTAAATAGACGTATACAGTAGACACTTGCAGCCGATCAATTAGTTACTTCTAAGTACTAAAATTAGGCCCCGTGCAAATCAAAGCCATTGAAATCACAAAACAGAAAATTCCACCGGAACCATTTGTGACCAGCTACAACAAAAGGATTGAAAATAACATGATAATATTTCCTTATACTTTAATTTCTTTTATGAGACGACTTATAAAAGTACTCGGTTGCGGAGATATCGATGATTCTATTGGCGCATGTCGAGTGGTTTAAAGTGATTGCATAGTAGACCTATTGGTGGAGATGAGAATTGGGCTTTCAACTTTTTGCAAGATACCAAGAAAATCTTAAAAGATAGTACAGAGCATACTGTTTCAAGAGGAATTCAAAGTTTATTAGATGAATATCGGTTTTGGAATTGCTGAGACATCAAAAAAAAAGTAAAACAAAGTAATCACAACAACGTGGGTGCCACCTTATAATAGGAATGCTCTTTTGGATATCTCAGCCATTTTAAAACTGATTTTCATCAAATAAAAGTTGAATCCAATAGAACGTATGCTCCTAGCAACCTCCGCGGTGTTCATTCAAACTTACAGCCGGCGGTCTACGCACGACCAATCAGTAAGCAGGGTGCCACGCACCGACCAAAAAGATCACTCCCTCGTGGCTAGGAGCGGAGTCTATCGCTAAATCCGATCTTCGGACACGTTTCTGTTCCGTTGAAAGTCGGAAAATCACGGTCCAGAAAAAAAAGTAATTCCTTGCCTTTTCTTTGATCATTTAGCTTCGAAATTTAGGAGGATAGACAATGCAATGTGACCCTGCATCACAAAACCAACAAAAGTCGCCCGACGCCCGACGTGGATTTTTAGTTGAGAGCATATTCTGAAAGAGCACACTATAAGTTTTATGATGTATACCTCAAATCAACTGGAATCTCCTAACCTATCTAAATATTGGAAAGAAAGCACACACGGGAAAAGTGTGAACTAAGAAAAAGAGGCTTTGAAGTACAGGTTACCAAGCCATGCTACCTGTGCGATGAATGAGACAAAAGCAATGAAGGGATCATCAGATTAAGCTTAAATTGAGCATGTTTTATTAGCAGACTCTGCCCATGATTAATACTTACTTTCAAAGCAGCAGCGTTATAATTTCCTAAGTTTGTATTAGAGATGAAAGTGACGAGTGCGTACAGGGTTTTTTAATGAAAAGAGGAATCTAAAGACACACCTTATCACACTATTCAAAAGAAAAAAAAATCGAGATAACCTGCCAAAAACACACTTTCCTGTTCGTTTTATGGCTCAAAATTGTAGCATAATGTAGGAGAAGATTTGCCCCTTAAGAAAATAAATTATGAAAACAAGCCAGGATTGGTCATATATACCCTTTTCACCTATGTTCAGTCCTCACACAAAATCAGTGCATGCGACTTTTTTGTTCGTTTTGTGATCACTGTCACAAATTATGTCAAAAACAGAAATTCGATTATTTTGACCGACGTTGATGATCTGACTTCAAATTTGGCTTTGTCAGCAAAGCCGTCAGCGACTTTAGATTTTTTTCTTTCTTTTTATAGCGGGTCACTTTTTTTTAAACATTTTTCCGAATTTTCTTCAAAACCAATATACGATAAGAGATAAACAGTTTATAAATGGGTAATTTTTACCATTTTCCGCATTTCTTACTGAATAAAAATGCATCATGTGTTACGAAAAGGAAAAATTGAAAAATCTAAATACATAATGTTCATGCATCTTACATGAAAATTGTTTTTGTCAATAGTTTTCTTGGCTGAAATGCATCAATCTGGAAAGGTTGCTGTTTACTATTTTCCCTCTCCAGAACGAGAAAATAAGGCATGTATTGGTGTGACGTCGGAACATGTGAGGGTGTACTGTAGGGTAGCAATGAATAATTTGTTTTTCATATTAGATTCATATATTTAAGAATCTGTAACGATGCCTCTGTACGATGCCTCTTGAAACATTTAGAAAAGCTTCTGCTTGATTTCACATGAGCGAGCTGTTGATTATCAGTTGTCTTTCTGCTATTATCTCGTCTGTAACAAAGGATCATTGTGTTTCTTCAAAAGACAGTATACCGGTATGTCAATTTGCACTTTACAGTTCAACCTTTACAATGCATTCACTGCCATCTCCACCTTGAGACATCCATTGTGATATAAGGCAGGAGCTTCCATTCCTATTGCCACCCCTTACATCTTTCATGAAGCGAGAATTTGCTTTTGTGTCCTTTTTTCTTTTCTTTTCCCCTATAAGACTGTCGTTTTCTTTTCTCTCCCCCCCCCCCCATTACAAGTAAGTTTAGCAGTAAACAGAAGCATACAAAAATACTGTTTACATTTCCCATCACGAGGCGTCTAATTTTGGAATATTGATATAATGTGAAATGGCCTTGAGGGGAATACGACATTTATTGCCCGAACAAGACTTGTATTGCCGAGTCGAAGACGATCACTGAATCATGACTTTTATTTGCTCTGGATTGCCTTGCGAGTTTAATGAGATATTTTCCTTTTGGGTTTTGTTTCTGTTTGGCTACATTCAGCTCTCATAGCTATACGTAACATCTTTGAGGTGGTGTATGCCAAAAGGCACTTTGTGCCTCGTAACCTCGGAAAACATGCTAGAGATCATGAGACATCTCAGCATTGTGTAAATTATAGAATACAGTTTGACTCTAGCAGTCTGTCGTAATGATTGGGTACATTTCATAGACTGATCAAGGAATCGGCGTAACAATAAATGGGATTTGCATTACGCATCAAACAAACGTCAAGTTACTTTGGCTAAATACTGTGTTTTCTTAAGGAACGATGTAAACAAGTTCGAATGTTCTACATGGTTTATCTCTTGAATAGATCTTACGTGCGCAATGATCTTCATGTGTTGTGCCGACATTATTGCATCTTACTTTGCTATATTCATTTTGATTTAACTCTATTTTTTATGGTCCAATTAATCACGGAGTTACATTCTTATTTGAGTTTCATCAAGGGTGACAGATGCCAATCACGCACACCTTATGCAAGTAGTTTTTTAAATAGTTGCTTACGCCAGGGACCTCATATGGCATGCGTAACGTTGGTTGAAGTTTTCAAGCCACCCACCGAATTTCCGGAGATCAAGGTTAACTATGACTGCTTCCAGGGACCTGGCTTGCGCGGATAATGTTTTTTTTTTTGTTTTTTTTTGAATATTCTAGTATTGATTATCAGACATAAAATTACGTAGGAGCAAGCGACATTTATAACTGTCAACACGATACAATTGACTTTGACTCAATGCTTCCAGAGCAAATTGATTTTAGTCATTGTTGTATATTTCCTCATGGTTTTGGAAGGCAATTCTGACGATGTTGTTATAAGATCCACTGTCTGTTTTGGTGATGCAGAAACTTACCTACTTGCATGCAAAGCCTCCTCTCTCTCTCTCTCTCTCTCTCTCTTCCAATTGGTCCTTGCAGTCTTTTGTTAATCTCTGTGTGCATAAAGTGATCTTGTATTGCTTTTATAGTTCAAACAGTGCAATGCTACTGCGCTACTTTGCAAAGTGTCGTATACAAACGGACACAGGAAATATAACTTGAGATGATGAGCAATCAAACAGTATTTCTCCTTTGACAGGTTTTGGGGGATTACGGTCCATAGTTGACTTGTACAAAAGTTGACATAGCACTTACTAATTCCTTATTAGATCTTGCATCAAGATATAAAGTTAACTTTAATCTAAGTGAATTGGGCAACGCAGGTACGGCCCAACGAAGTTTAAGTTCGATACATGTTTGCATTTTAAAGATATTTTGTTTGTTTCCTTTTTTCACACGGCGGTGACCTGTATCCACTCAGCCTAAAAAAAAAAAAAAAAAAGAAGAAGAAAGTATTCCGCACTCTAAAAATACTCCTCAAATTTGAATAGAATAGAAGTCAAATTTGACAAGTTCTCCGCATCCGAGAGGTACTGACAAGTTTCTTGTCAGATTGACAAGTACAATCTTGTCAAATTTTTGAATAGGAGTTCTTGTCAAAATTTGAGAAGAAACCTTGTCATTTTTTTGATGAGAGTACCTGCTCAGAATTAGTAGAAACTTGTCAAATTGACAAGTATTACTATTCAAAATTAAGTTGGCAACTTCTCAAATGTGAAGAGATTGCCTTGTCAAATGGAATAAGGCACACGACAGAAAAGCATGCACACATTCAAACACACACACACACACACACACACACACACTCAAAACAAACACAATTCAAAAACACAATATCACATGTGGTCTTTTGAATTTTTTCGGTCGAGCTATACGTATGTAATGATATTTGTGTGGTTTTTCATGCGTGTATGGATATACCCCAACTCATAGTCAGCATGCCCTTGCAAATATGTCACAGTGTGTTGTCAAGATAGCTTTAAGTATGATGAAATATATCTTTCTATACAATGAAATCCATACAATGAAATAATTGCTATAACATATTTGTCTATTATGAAGTCAACTGTGCCTTTAATATGTTAAAGTAACACAAGTTGAATAATCCCAACAGTCAAATGCATTTCACGTCTTCCATTCTTTTTATGCCTCTGCCACGAAGTGGTGCCGGAGGCATTATGTTTTCGGGTTGTCCGTCCGTCCGTACGTCCGTACGTCCGTCCGCTTTCGTTTACGCGATAACTTGAGTAATATTGACTGGAATTTTACCAAACTTTGATAAGGAAATATACAACATGATGGGGCAATTACTTGATTAGATCTTGGGTGAAATCGGCCAAAGGCCAAAGGTCAGAGGTCAAGGTCAAATCATGAAATTGTATCCGTTTACGCGATAACTCAAGACTGGATCGATCAAATTTCACCAAACTTTGTCGGAGGATGATGTATGATGGGAAAATTAATTGATTAGTTTTTTAGTAAAATCGGACAGAGGTCAAATGTCAAAGATCAAGGTCAATCCTAAAATTTATCTGATTACGTGATAACTCAAAACTGCATGAAGCAGCTTTCACCAAACTTGGTCCAAGGATGATGTATGATGGGGCAATTAGTTGAGTAGATTTAATTGACATTGGAAAGAGGTCAAAGGTCGAAAGGTCGAAAGGTCAAGGTCAAATACTAAAAATTTTGCTATTTCCCCATATCTATGCAATGCCAGAAGGTATTTTCTTGAAACTTAGTGTAGACATGTACTACTGCGTATAGATTCTCCGGAGAGAGTTTCATGTCATAAGGTCAAAGGTCAAAAGGTCAAAGTTTAGGTGAAAATTTTCCAATATCACTTTTCTCACAAATGGTTCAATGTATCTTCATGGCACTTTGTACATACCCATGTACTGACTGGCAGGGATTATCAAGGGAATTTAGGGGTCATTGGTCAATAGTCAGGGGGTTCAAAGGTCAAGGTCAACTCCTCAAAATTGTACTATTTCCCCTATATACTAGTATATGCTATGCTTGCATTATTAGTTTTAAAACTTAATATATACATGCATTACCTATTGGAGATTCTCCGGGAAATTTCCAGCCAGAACGTCAAAGGTCAAAGTTTAAGGGTCAAAGGCCAGGTTCCAATGCCCCCCCCCCCCAAAAAAAAAAAAAAAAAAAAAAAAAAAACATATATATATATATATATATATATATATTGTACTGTAATTACAGTCTTCATACCTGGAAATTACTCAATGCATAAACTTATAAAAGGGTCAGTCACAAGTCAAGTAAAAATTCTCAATTCCCCAAATATGTGTACCTGCACTCTTAGACAATTATAGCAAACCAAGTTCAAGGAAAGTGGACATTCCAGATATTTCTGACAAACCTGTCATTTCAATATTTTGCCAGTTATGTGAAACTGTCATCACACATTGTGAAGACATTGTACTATACACCTATTGGGAGAATCATGCATTATGGCGGAGGCATCAGTCGCCATAGCGAAATTTCTAGTTTCTTATGTTTTTCATTCCCCAAAGCCAAATTCTCTGCATGCCGAAGCTTTTTCTTCGGTCCGAGAGGATTTGAATTAGATAGGCAGAGTTGACTGGATATTATTTTTCTTACACATTCAGCACAAGCAATTTTATCAAATGGATGGTGACAAAGTGGCAAAACACGGCTGGTGAAGCAACATGATAAATGACATGTACTATATTCTATAAGGAAGACCTTTATTTCAATTTTGATTCTAAAATCCTGCAAACATCACAGGTGTAATGAAATTAATAATTTGTTACAACTGAAAGGAACGTTAAGTCTAGTGGGCTGTAGACATCCAAAGTGGTGGATAAGCCGTTCCTCGCCGACTTTGTGGGTTTTGTCCGTGCTACCATAGCAGGTCATCATAACGCAGATCCTGAGGCTGTTGATGGTGTGTCCTGGCCAGTTGAAACTGTGGGCTACGAAGAGTCCTGGTGTTTGTAGCCTGATGGATCGAAGATGTTTTGTTGTGCAATTGGCCAGTCTCCGTTTGGTTTCTTCTATGTAGATTTTGTAGCTGGCTGTATATGTGATGGCGCAAAAGGTCTCCAGGGACTCTGGAATGTTTGTATTGATCTGTAGATTATAAAATGAATATGACATGACAAATAAAGAACTTATGATACAATAGTCCACAATAGCAGACTAGTACTATTGCCTCAACCAGTTCATTGTAAGATATGGATTTGACTTGGACATCACGGACACTTTGCCATCAAACGCTTCAAACAAGCAATATCTAATCGATTATGTTACTTTAGAATCAGTCTGTGTTATTTGCATATGAAAACAAACAAATGGAAAAAATGAAACGGAATATCAGAATATCTGCTAAAATAATTGTTTTTTTCTTGGGGGGGGGGGTTCAAACGTACGTTACACTGGACTGACATCTGTGTACTAACATGTGAAGGTGAAATTGTAAATGATCATCAAGTATTTGTTGTTTTGCAGCTGTATGACCTTATATTGAAAAGCAAACAAATGAATAATAGTAAAATGAAAGTGTCTAAACTCTAGGGACAATGTAGAGGCCTGGTAGAGAGCAGAATATATCTTGGTCTACAAAATAAACCACTGAATCAGCTAAAATTTTGAATTCAGCTTCCCTCAAAATTCTTTAGTATAATGTGAAATAACATGTCTTAGACTGAAATAGAATGCTCCAAGAAAGTGTTCTGGAGAATTTAAGTAATGTAATCACAAATCAACAAAGAAAAATATTAATGTCAATAATTTGGGAATCCGCCGGTTCAATTTCCAGATGACGATATGCTAACCTGTTTCCAACACTCCATGGTAGTTAAGGTAGTTCCTCCAGTCCACCTGCTTCTCGGCGTATCTCAGGATATCTCTGAAAATCATGGCCTCTTCATGAAGAGCTGTCTGGGGAACCAAGATTTGAAACTCCTGTCCCACCTATATTTCAAGTTAAAATTTGTATACCAGGAAAGCACTACGTATTATGAGCAGGTTTTAACTTCTTCAGTACAGTTAAATGTACTGAAATATGTAAATGAAATAAAGGAACTAACCATTTTATATATGACTTTCATCTGCAATCAACTTATTGACCACGATCACCCAGCAAACATTTGGACGCTTTCTGAACGTTCTTGAAAAATTCCAAGTTCGTTATTTTGACGATTTGTGGATGGTTTTCGACGTATTTAAAATGCTTCAAATGAACCTTATAAAAACGTTTTTTAAACGTAAAAAAAAGAACCTTTCGAAATTTGTAAGTACCTGCAGTCTTATGACCCATTCCAGAATGTTTAGAAAACCTTTCATATCTGTCTAGAACGTTCTTAAAACCTTTTAAGAACGTCTAATGTTTATTTTTTATTGGGTATTTAAAAAGATTATAGTTATGAAATTATACAGGCACAATCTGGGATTAATATACCCTAAGCCTAATCCTATATAATACTATCCTAACCTGTTCCTAACGTCCTACCACCTATACCTATTACGACATCCTATTCCTAATTGATGAATCTATATGACATTCGTTTATATACCAGCAAAATGTTGTAATGCATGAAGACACGGTTACTAAAATTACATCATACACCTTAATTAGGTCTATTAACATATGAAAATACCTTTTCATAACACAAATTGAAATATGAATAACTGAACAATAACGTAGGTAAGTTAAATTTTAACACAGAAAGTTTGAACCCAGCATAAATCTTTAGATATCAATGTCTTTTACCAATTCCACTAGTTTTCAAATCTTTTATTTTCTTATTTGAATATTCATAATTCGGCATAAATATTCATGATGAAGAAACCAATGACGAACACGTAGCTGACCAAATAAAAACATTTTTTTTAAACGTTCATTAAAGACGAAGTCGACGTAGCAGATCTAATCAAAAAAAACGTTTTGTGGACGTTTATAAAGGACGAAGACGTAGCAGACATTATAAAAACGTTTTGTAACGTCCATTGACGTTTTTAAGACGTTTTCCAAAAAAAAAAAACACCCTGTGCTTTGCGATATGCTAGGTCCCAACTTTGACGTTGTATGTACGTTTTAAGAACGTCCGTTTTTATACGAAGACGTACGGAACCTAAAAAAAAAAAAGTTTAGTTCTGAAAACGTTATGTGTTTGCTGAGTCATCTATCAATTAGCAATAAATGCCCGCGTGATTATAATCGCTATAAATATACGTGAACGAGTAAAAATCAGAGCCTTATGAGCTACCTACTAACGTTGCATGGTCAACATGCACGGTGTAATGTTTCATTTCATTTCATTTCATTTTTATTTCATTTCCGGCCAAAGCATATGATATGACAATTTCATATAAACAAATTAAGTACAATGTAACTATTACATTTATTAAGATACACATTAATTTAGATACACGTCATTTGTTTACATGAATCAATAAACATACTAGTTGAAGAAATACATGAGAAAAATGTGACTGAATCATAAGAAAGGAAAGGTCGGAAATGGAGGGGACTGCTAAAAAGCCAAGCTTGTATAATGCAGTCCCCTCGTGAGTCGTGAAAATTGTAGTAATAATGCAACAAGACATAGTCCTCGGGAAACAGAACATAAAACGAGTACGGACACAAAACGCACACACAGACAAAAACAAAGCTGCTCTCTTACATACGCGTGGAAAGAATAAATAGGAGGTCAAAGGCCAGAGGGGGACAGGAAGACAGAGGAAGAGAGAGAAAAGGGCAAAGGAAGAAGAGTTCAAGGGTCAATGCCAGGGCACATGAGACTTTGGTCTTACCAAAAAGTGGACTATATATAAGTAATATACATGACCGTTATGAAATAGATTAAACAAGGTAAAGACATTAACAGCAAAGAAATCAGTTAGCAACTTTCGAAATGCTAAATGTTCTTCATCTACGATTAAAGATATCAACATGTCAACATTTCATTACTCTATACCCTTCTGGATCTGATGACGATGTTTCAAGCCTTGCCATTTGGGGGAAAGTTGTCTCCCCTTATTCTGACTATGGGAATTCAACATTCAACACACCTGAAGACGATTCCCATCAAGTTTGGTTGAAATCCATCCACAAATTCTGCAGAAGACAAAATTTGTACTAGAGCGTGAAGGGGACAATGCTAGACATGAGTGCCACAAACAATTATCACTTTGCTACCAATAGATATTGAGCGGTACAGTTTATCATCCGGTCTGTGTCAATCAATCAGGGGAAAATGCTGCAAAAGATCAGCAGTTGGCACTTACTTCTCACTACTGATGTTATGCCCTGCTTTTGCACCTTTCCTTCACCAAAGATATCACTTGTTTATTGGGAGGATTATGACAACTTGACCACTTTAATACGTCTAACGTGTCCGAGGCGATAAAGGGATTGGTCGGGAACGCCACGTCTATCAATCACATAGTCCCTTAGCAATGGCTAGAGGCAAAAGTCTGTTGTGGTGACTTGCACATACAGGAAGCAGGTTGTTTGTCACTTCTAAGATTATTTTCAGCTTTTAACTTCTTTTTCTTCCATTTACAACAAGCCGATATAATCCCGAGGGTGACTACTGTATACGCCATGTCTGGATAAGCGAAACTATTTGTCATACTGCAATACCCTTCCCTTCTTATCTTCGTCATTCTAAATTCGTTATTACCGCAGGCTTGTATTCTTGTTTTCTTTTTACTCATTAGATTGCATTTGTCAATGCAATGCGTTCATTCTCAGGTAGCTATTTTATGTACCATATGCCAGAGTGGAAAACGCCTGTGTGTCACATTACTGTGATACACCAACGTAGTCATGCTTTTCAAATCAGTATAACTTTTTTATGTTTCTGTTGAAGTGGACATACAGTGAGCAAAGTGGGAGAGGAAATGCCAAGCTTTGATTTGATGTAAATTGAATAACAAATCTATGATTGTTTTTCTTTCAAGTGCCCGGCAGCTACATTTCTGTAAAGGCATGACTTTTGCACACAAAACAGTGACAGAAATGTAGAATTTACATGCAAATCCAGTAGGGAACACCGCTTGCTAGTTAATCACCACATAAATTGCACGGGAGCGTGCGAACATGGCACATAAAGAGTTAAATTTCCAACAAGATTTGTTGAAGGGAACTATGGCTCTATTTTCGCATTTTTCTTCATATTGTCTATTTATCTGTTGGATATGTTCAATAAGTGTTTGATTTAACCATATTCAGACAATACTGATTTGCTGTAATGTCGGATATCTTTATTCGTTAACAAAGCGCACCATCTGATTCATCAAACGGGATATCAGGGGAAATGTATTTATTGTTTCGAGGGACCGGAATTGCCCTGGATAACGGTTTTTGTTTTGTTTGTTTGGGTTTAAATATTTCCAAACTCTGAGACAAAGGGATACGTGGGGGATTGGAATGTCAGTGTCAGTGCAATGATTTCAGCATAGCTTCATGTTTCCTGATCACAATTGAGTACGATAAAGTGGTTAGTGTATTACCTGATACAGGGAGCAGGCTGTTTGTCCAATCTATGTTATTTGTAAGTGACCTGTCCATCATTAATGCTGACGTCATTTACCAGCAAGTATGACAGCGCGTTGTGGTTATAAAAAGGTAGATTATGATAGTCAGTTCCTTTTGCACTCCTTGTTGCGTAGCGTTTCGTGCTTCTGTTAGTGTTGGTGGGATTTTTTTCCAACACATCCCAAATTCTGGGGAAAGTGAGAGGTGTAGTAATATGCCTTCTGAATACAAATGTTGGTTTTTTTTTTTTGCTTTTTTTTTTTCCAGCGTGAATGTATGTAAGCAGTCTGATACCAAATGAGTGGTATTGTCGCGTCGCTTAACGGTGCCTGGAACCGGACCACTTGTGACCGTGCACCACAAAACGAACATAAAGTCGCACACACTGATTTTGCGTGAGGACTGAAAATAAGTGAAATGGGTCAACCTACCCGATCTTGACCTTTTCATATTTTCTAAAAGAGCAGGTCTTCTTTTACATAATGCTAAAATTTGGTATCATAAAACGGGCGGGAAAGTGTGTTTTTTAGCAGTTTATCTCGAACATTTTTTTTTTTTGGTAGAATAGTGTGATTAGGTGTGTCTTTAGAGTCCCTTTTTCATTTCTGAAAAACCTTGTACACACTCTTCACTTTCAACTCAAATAACTTTGAAAAGATAGGGCTACTGCTTTGAAAACTGGCATTAATTATGGTCAGAATGTGTTAATGAGGCATGCTTTTAGATTATTCTGCTGCGTTTGACACTATCAATCATGTGATTCTTCTGAACAGATTAGAGTCCAACTTTGGTCTTACGGGAACAGTCCTGAGATGGATTTCATCTTACTTACATGACCGCCACCAGATGGTAAACGTTAATAGTGCACTTGCTCAGTCATTCCCTCACAGACATGGTGTCCCCCAGGGGTCTGTGGTTGGTCCTTTACTACTTATTCTATACACAGCCCCTCTGTCTTCTGTAATCAACTCTCATGAAGATATTCTACATGTTATGTATGCCGACGATACTCAAATTTATATAATCATACAACCAAATACTCAAGTTGAAGCACTCTGCAAACTCAATAGATGTGTTGAGGATATTAAGCAATGGTCATGTGATAATTATTTGAAATTGAATTGTGTTCAATCAGAATTTTTATATGTTCATTCTCAGTTTAGGCGAGGTGGTTCTCTCACAGAATTTTCCCTCGAAGACAGTACTATACCCACCTCTCAGTCCGTCAGAGATCTCGGAGTTATTGTAGATAGGCACCTGAATTTTCAACAACACATTAAGAACTCATGTCGTTCTGCTGCTTGGGGTATCTGTAAAATTGGTAAAATCCGTAAGTTATTGGATCAGTCTTCCACTGAACGTCTCATTCACGCATTTGTTCCTTCCCACCTTGACTACTGCAATTCCCTTCTTGTTGGTCTCCCTGCTTCTAGTATTGCACCACTTCAAAGAATTCAAAACACAACTGCTAGGCTTGTAACCCTTACAAAAAGATCTGACCACATTACTCCTGTTCTCCAATCCCTCCACTGGCTCCCCATACATCAACGTATCACTTTCAAAATCCTCCTTATCGTTTACAAGATATGTAATAATCTTGCTCCATCTTACCTCAAAGACTTAATTTCTTTCCGCTCCTCCATTTCAGCCCGTTCTCTTCGTTCTTCCTCCACTCTCCAACTATCACATGGTCCCCGCACCTGCACCCGCTATGGTGATAGGGCTTTTTCTGTTATTTCCCCGTCTCTCTGGAATAAACTTCCTCTCCATATTCGTAATGCTGATAACGTTGATAAGTTCAAGTCATCGTTGAAAACTTATCTGTTTACTCAACTTTAATTATGTTGTTTTGCTGCTGCATGTTATATCATAATACGTATATTTACATAATGCTGTATTTTATTTTAATGTCATAATTCTCTTTTTTTCCGGATCAATGCGCTTAGAAACATCAGTATTAAGCGCTACATAAATGTTATTCATTATTCATTATTCATTAATTTCAATTTAATCTGATAATCCCTTCATTGTTGTTACTCTGGTGGTTTACTTCCTTTTTTTTTTCCCATTCATCGCACAGCCAGCACGGTTTGGTAAAGATTAAGCGCTTGAATAGACATTGTACTTCAGAGCCTCTTTTCTCAGTTCACACTTTTCATGAGTTTGTGGTTTCTTTCCAATATTTAGATAGGTTACCAGAGTCCATTTGACTTGAGTTATACATCATTTTAAAGCTTAAAGTCTGCTCTTTTAGAATATGGTCTTGACTAAATATCTATGTATGGCGACTTTTTTGTTTGTTTTGTGGTGCAGGGTCACATTTATTTTGTCCAAAGCCCCACCTTCTTTCAACTTACAGTTACACATGATCACAAAAGGCTGCAGGTTAATTTATGATACATTGTACCTTGAGCTACTGTAGAGAGCATTTCCCAACAATTCTTGTCAATCTCCCTTTTGATCCTTGTCTCTGCATGTCTACAAACTGTCACAAAAGTTTTTTTTTATTGCTTGACTACGTAACTCGCCAACAATCGTAATGCAAATACATTAATCAAATATTAATTTCCGTTCCACCTAATACTTCTCGCGCTGTCTCCCGTCTCAGTATTCATTGAAAACATAACTTCAGATTTCTTTCTGTTTTATACCACTCTAATGATACGAAGTGTATTGTGTAAAGAATACGACATCATAATAATCCGACACAATCGGTTTGAAATGCAACGATGCTTTATATTAATATTTTAGGTGTGAGTTGAAACACAAAATGCACAGTGACATTCCATCGATACATATCAATATTCACCAAAACATCTACCGCTACATCTCTCTCTATCCCGTTTTGTCCCCCTATTGCTCTCTCTCTCTCTCTCTCTCTTTGTACTATCTGTATCCCACGAACAAATGCAAACAAGGCTAATAAAATACGCTAAAACAGACGAAAATAGTTTTCAAACATAATAACATCGATTAATAGGCTGATAGAAATCAGAAGATTATTTCAATTTATTACTCATAACAGTTACGTACCGTTTTTATGTAGTTGAAATAATGATATAGTTTTATTTGAGATGAGGATTCAAGTTTTAACTTTTTACGGGATAATTAGAAACCATTTACTGAAATATTAAATAGTATGTAATTCTGAGAGGAATTAACAGTTTATTTCATGAAGATCAGTTTTGAAATGGCTGAGATATCCGAAGACAAATTAGTACAAAGTGGTCCTAATAAAATGTGGTACCCAGTATTATCCACTGAAGGGACTTGGTTCACCATCGGATGCCATGTCCAGTCGTAAGTCCAGTCAGTGTTGGATGAGTGTCAGGTCAGTCGTTCCTTTCTTCAGAGATAAAGAGATGGATCGACAACGCCACGTCTATCATCACGCTGTCCCAGACCAATGGCTAGAGACAACAGTGTATTGTGTTGATTTGCACAGGAAGCAGGTTGTTTGTCTTCATATCAGCTAACTTCTTTTTCTTCCATTTACAGCAAAACTGATTTAACAGCTGGGGGTGACTATAAACCATCTCTGGAAATGTGAATCTATTTGTCAGATTTTAGGCCCTTTTCGATTCTGTTATCTTCGCCATGTTCCTTCACCTCGTTGTTACCGTAAGCTTGTATTCTTTTTCTTTTTTCCGCCACACATTAGATTGTGTTTGTAAATGCAATACGTTCAGGCTCAGCTAGCTAAATGACCAACACAATTTCTGGATGAAACGTTTAACTCGGTTTCATTTTTTTCTTTCTTTTTTATTGTCTCTTTCACTGTTTGATAATAATTGTTTAATGTACCATATTAGTTAGTAGGCCCTATAGCTAGTACTGATTTGCTGTAAGGTCGGATATCTTTATTCTTTAACAAAGCTCACCATCTGATTCATCTGCCGTGACATCGGTGGAGTGCATTTATTGTTTGGAGGGACCGGAATTGCCCTGATAACGGTTTTTATTTTGTTTCTTTGGATTTCATTTGTCCAAACTCTGAAACAAAGAGATACGTGGGAGATTGCCTTGACGGTGTTACTCCATTGATTTGAGGCTATGGTTCCATGCTCCATTGATCAGTGTATTGTCTGATACAAAGAATACGTTGTTTGTCAAATTTATATTGTTTGTTAGTGACTTCTTCATTATTTATGAAGGTCTTTAAATTCCCGATGTCATTTACTATCAAGTAAGACAAAGCGCTGTGGTTATCGAAAAGCTAGGCTTTTTCGTAGATCAGCCCCTTTTTCTGTCTTTCATTAATTTCTATCCTCTTTCATCTGAATATGAAAGTCAATTTATTCTGCACTTCATCTCGTTGTTTTTATGTTCAGCCTATCACAACCTTTGTGTCCCTAGTGCCGTATGCAAATAGGGAAGGGAAATGATGGATGTATACCAGTGTTTTGAATACAATCAATGATGTTTGTCAGGGAGAGTATCCGGGTAATTTACCCCTGAGGGCAATTACCCCCTGCTAAATATTGGTTAGTGGTAAGCTTTAAGTAAAGATTAGGGTTAGGTTTTGATTTAGGGTTAGGAGTTTGGGTTAGGTTTAGGATTACGTTCAGGATTAGGATTAGGATTAGGGCTAGGGGAAGGGTCCGGGGTAATTGTCCATGGGGGTAATTGCCCTGGACCCGGTCCTCATAAAATGTGGTACCCATATCCTGAGTATTATCCGATGAAAGAACTTAGTTCACCATCGGACGCCATATCCAGTCGCAAGTCCAGTCAGTGTTGGATAAGTGTCAAGTCAGTTATTCCTTTTCTCGGATATAAAGGAATGGGTTGGGAACGCCACGTCTATCATCACGCTGTCCAAAAACTATTGCTAGAGACAAAAGTATGTTGTGTTATATAGCTATGTGCTAGCAGGTTATTTGTCTACATTATGACTACTTTCAACTAACCTTTATTCTTCTATTCACAACAAGCTGACGACTGCTTAAGGCGACTATGGGCCATTTCTGGAAATGCGAAACTATTTGTCAGATTGTAGGACCAGATGATCCTTCCCTTCTTATCTTCGCCATTCTAAATTTGTTATTTCCGTATAAAGTTTGTACTCTTTTCATTTTCTCGCATTAGATTATATTTGCCAATGCAATACGTTCATGCTCAGCTAGCTTAATGACCAATACAATTTCTGGAAGACAGGTTTTGCTCAGTTTTCTCATGTTTCTTTTTTACTGTCTCTTTCACTCTTTGACAATAGTTGTTTGACAATAACTGTTTCATTTACCATATTAGCTAGTACAGTTAGTACTGATTAACGTAAGGTCGGCTCTCTTTATTCGTTAACAAAGCTCACCATCTGGTTGACCTGCCGTGACATTAATGGAGTGCATTTATTGTTTCCAGGGACCGAAATTGCCCTGGATAACGGTTTTTGTTTTGTTTCTTTGGATTTCATTTTTTCAAACTCCGAAACAAAGGTATACGTGGGAGACTGCCATCACGGTGTTACTCCATTGATTTGAGGCTATGGTTCCAAGCTCCATTGATCAGTGTATTGTCTGATACAAAGAACACGTTGTTTGTCAAGTTTATATTGTTTGTAAATGACTTCTTCATTGTTTATGAAGGTCTTTAAATTGCCGATGTCATTAACTATCAAGTAAGACAAAGCGTTGTGGTTATAGAAAAGCTAGGCTTTTTCGTAGACCCCGCCCCTTGTCTGTTTTTTATTAATTTCCATCCTTTTTCATCTAAATATGAAAGTCGATTTATTCTGCACTTCATCTCGTTGTTTTCATGTCCAGCCTATCACAACCTTTGTGTCCCTAGTGCCGTATGCAAATAGGGAAGGGAAATGATGGATGTATACCAGTGTTTTGAATACAATTAATGATGTTTGTCAGGGAGCGTATCCGGGTAATTTACCCCTGAGGGCAATTACCCCCGGCTAAATATTGGTTAGTGGTAAGCTTAAAGTACAGATTAGGGTTAGGTTTTGATTTAGGGTTAGGAGTTTGGGTTAGGTTTAGGATTACGTTCAGGATTAGGATTAGGATTAGGGCTAGGGGAAGGGTCCGGGGTAATTGTCCAGGGGGGGGGGGGGGTAATTGCCCTGGACCCGGTCCTCATAAAATGTGGTACCCATATCCTGAGTATTTTCCGATGAAAGAACTTAGTTCACCATCGGACACCATATACAGCCGCAAGTCCAGTCAGTGTTGGATAAGTGTCAAGTCAGTTATTCCTTTTCTCGGATATAAAGGAATGGGTTGTGAAACGCCACGTCTATCATCACGCTGTCCCAGAACTATTGCTAGAGACAAAAGTAGGTTGTGTTGACTTAATATACAGCTATGTAATAACAGGTTATTTGTCTACATTATGATTACTTTCAAGAAACCTTTATTCTTCTATTCACAATAAGCTGACGACTGCTTAAGGCGACTATGCGCCATGTCTGCAAATGCGAAACTATTTGTCAGATTGTAGGACCAGAGGATCCTTCCCTTCTTATCTTCGCCATTCTTAATTTGTTATTTCCGTATAAGGTTTGTACTCTTTTTATTTTCTCGCATTAGATTGTATTTGCCAATGCAATACGTTCATGCTCAGCTAGCTTAATGACCAACATAATTTCTGGAAGACAGGTTTTGCTCGGTTTTCTCATGTTTTTTGTTCATTGTCCCTTTCTCTCTTTGACAATAGTTGTTTAACAATAAGTGTTTTATTCACCATATTAGTTATTACAGTTAATACTGATTTATGTAAGGCCGGCTCTCTTTATTCGTTAACAAAGCTCACCATCTGGTTAACCTGCCGTGACATTAATTGAGTGCATTTATTCCAGGGACCGGAATTGCCCTGGATAACGTTTTTTGTTTTGTTTCTTTGGATTTCATTTTTTCAAACTCCGAAAAAAAGGGATACGTGGGAAATTGCCATGACGGTGTCTCTCCATTGATTTGAGGCTATTGTTCCATGCTCCATTGATTAGTGTATTGTCTGATACAAAGAACAGGTTGTTTGCCAAATTTATATTGTTTGTAAGTGACTTCTTCATTATTTATGAAGGTCTTTAAATTGCCGATGTCATTAAAGGGGAAGTCCGGACGATTATCAGCCGTTTCGTGTGTAAAGAACAATATTTCATGAACCTATTACCCTTTTCCCGACGAGAAAAGACCATCAGATACATTTACTATGATTTTTTTTTTTAAATAAGGTAATTCTTCATGTTCGAATCCGTCGCGAGCTGCCCTTCGTACTATCTGTCCCAGGATGCATTGCGCGTGACGTATCGGGCGCAGTTTCCTCAGCTGAGAGCACCGCGAGCGAAGCCCAGCTACGCATCGATCTCCCATTGCACTGCTGACTGCGGGCGGTATCTGCATGCCTGCATTACCTTGTCGGCGCTACTGCAGGAGGCCGTACACCGATTTAGGAGTGCTGTTGCCAAACGCTGTATTCCTTTATTCAAATAATCTTCGTTATATATCTATATAAAATCTTCAAAGATCAATGTAAAATAGTTGCAATGCTATAACATTTTCGTTTAAATTGAAATATGTATGTATTATAATACTGCCGTACTTATTAGTGTCCACCCCATCACTTACAATGCATTAGCTGTTGTCGGGCTGTGCAGGCATACATTTACGTCTGCTGCTGCCAAGTGCTATCACAATCCGCGATCGTTTTTTCGACTTCTGAGTGTGAACAATCTGAAATCAGTCTGTCAATGTCAGAATTATTACCTCTTTTGTTGTCCGAGACTGTTGAAAAGTGTGTCTGACGGTGATAAAATACGACAGTATACATGTAACTTGAACCGAGGAAGAAACGCCAGCGCCAGCTTGGTACCGCCGCCGCGCCGCGCCGGTAACTACGACCAGCAGCCCAGTACACACAGCGTAATCGATCGGGCTGCGTGTTGTAGCATTCAGGATCATGTAAAGGTAGTATCGTGGATAGATATCAATTTAAAATCGAAATATTTCTTCAATTTGAAGATTTACTAGTAAAGTTGAAGTATTGACAACACCCTAACACTTGACACATCGGCATCTTTTTAATGAAGCAATAGATCATGCCGCGTGCATCCGCTGTGTGGTCAGAGACTGTTGAGCGGTACGCTACTACCGCTTGCTTGGCCCGTATCACCGTTGCTCAAGCAGGGCTCCCCCGAGCCAGCTGACGCTCCAAGCAAAAAGCAATGTGAGGATGAAACGTCACGCTGTCACGTGATCTTTCTCGCCGGCGTACAGAAATCGAACGGTTACGATTCAAAATTAGTGATGCTAAAAAATCGATTGTGGCGAGTTGGGAGGGTCTTTTTCAATGAAACTTAGTCATTATGGTCCTTTATTTATGTAGATTTTGGTTATTTTTTTTCAAAATCGTCCGGACTTCTCCTTTAACTATCAAGTAAGACAAAGCGTTGTGGTTATAGAAAAGCTAGACTGTTTCGTAGACCTCCCCCCCCCCCTTGTCTGTTTTTTATTAATTTCTATCCTTTTTCATCTAAATATGAAAGTCGATTTTTAATATTCTGCACTTCATCTCGTTGCTTTTATTTCCAGCACATTGCAACCTATGTGTCGCTAGTGCCGTATGCAAATGTGAAAGGGAAAATGATAGCTGTAGGTCTTCTGAAATGGAATGATGTTTGCCAGGGAGAATATAAGTGGGCATGCACCAAAGGATTGACAGCGTTTCGTCGCTTCGCGCTGACTGGAAACCCGACCATTGGTCCAAAGTCTCTCTCTCTCTTTCAACTTAGTTACACTTCCAAAATATGCTGCAGGTCGATTAATAGTTTCGTAAACGAACGTTTACAACAGCTTATGCCAATCTCCCTGGTGATTCATTTCTCTTCATATTCATTAGGCCTCTACATACCGTGACAAGAATCAGGATAGCTTGACTATACCTTAATGATTAAAATACATTCCATTCCACATTATATTGTTTTCGCTGTCTTCAATCTCTGTATTCATTGAACAGAAAATTCCAAATGCCTATTTGTTGTATGATTAAGGGATACCACCTATCGTCACCCTAAGGATTTGCAGTTTATTTATTTCAAAAAAAAATATATAGGCCTAGAACAAATTCGCCTAAGTTTTGCATGGAATATGCCATGAATACTGCAGTTTCGAATATCGCGACCTTCCTGTTTCTAAATCTCCGTAGTGAAATGACACCATTTTAGTACGTGCGCTGCATTTCCCCTGCGCGGCTTAAAAGGGTAGATCAGCATCGACACCCCCTCCCTCCCTAAGTTTCCGTAAATTCCGTAAATTTCACAGTAGTGCTCGGAATTTACCAAGCGGATGTGTAACGGCACCATATTTAGTTTAGTTTGTTAGTTTGCTTATGAGACTGATTGTTTGTTTGTTTGTTGTTGTTTTTTGTCTTCGTTATTATTTTCAAAGCTTATGGCACATAATCCCAGACATACTTTTTTTCATTTTATGAGCTATCAGCTATGATACACAGGGTCCCGATGTTGACACCCTGTCGATGCGTGGTACCTTTACCATAATATGATTATAGTTATTATAAATGATATGTATTATGGGTGTAACTTGATGAAATTACAATATATTGGTAACGCATACAACACACTCCGCTTGCAATACATTGTATGATTGACAAGAATCATATTCATAACACTGATAATGGTATATTTTATTCTTTGAAGAACTGACGTTTAAATCTCTGTGTAGAATCAGGTTAGGTATACTAACACAATTATGCAAAGACACAAATGAATGTAAGAATAGCGTATTATGTACCGACGGATAGTGTGCCGCGTGATACAACAATGATAATTTTTTCCCAATATTCAGGGTCAAAATTTCAACCTATAATCTGGTATCATGCAGATGGGATGAACAAAGGACTTGCCTATATACTTTTAACTATACAAACACATATACATAACGCTATATTCCAAACTTTCTATATGCACGCACACTAGTTCCAGTAGATGACTACAAAGCAATACACAGTAACCTACTACATCAGCTATAAAGAGATAGATAGAGAGAGAGAGAGAGAAAGGGAGAGAGAGAGAGAGACGTGGAGGGGACTTTAGGCAAACACAGTAGTTTTGATCTGTATATGACACAACAGCTCGATCAATAACTGCACTTGAAAAAGAAGAAAAAAAAAGAAGAGAAACACGAGGAAAGTACAAGAACAAGCCCAAGACCCTTCTTAGAGCTACAGAGTACATTTTGATACGTTAGCTAGTACACCCAGGCCGGCGGGACCCACTTGAGCACACGTATCCCTCTCTCTCTCTCTCCGGGCCCCATAACCCATTTCGATATGTTTTTCGTTGTAAGGTAGTAGTCGCGGGGTGAACAATGAAATCCGATAAGACGCTGAGGCTGACGGTATACCACAGAAATTTATACAAGCAACATGACATTGCATCCTATCAAAATCGGAACACTGAGGGCGCCGTCACTACAAACTGTTGATTGCTATAAGAACGACATTACATGCGTCTTTTTTAACAAATCTTATTAAAACCCGTTGAATGATAATTAAGTCATTGCAATAAAATGTTTTTGTTATAAGTTTTATAAAAGGTGGAAATGTCGGGGCAGTATTGCCAATGGGGTAAGGTGTCTAATTTTCACTTTGATACAATTACATACCGAATTGGGGGGGGGGGGGGGGGGGGTCAAGAAACACGGCCACTACATCGCGCATACAGGGAGACTCTGAAAAGAAAAGAAAAGAAAAAACCTGTTTGTATACAAAGCCGGAACAAATGAGGGCGCCACCACTAAAAACAAAATGCGTCTATGCTTCAACCTGAATTATGCGCCGTCCTACCAAATTTGAAGTAATAACTGATCCAATGAGAACTGCCGGCCGTACAACGCTCATAAGAAAATCTCACCGGAAGACGCGACGAGGCCATATCAAAAGTTTATCTCCTGATCCTTGGTTTGGGGATATAGTATTATACAATTATGGGTTGATCTCTACACGATTCAAATTTTGCTAATTCACTGTTCTGCAAACGGCACCAAAAACTCCAGGAGCATGCAGCTCATCGTTGTTCGTGTTGATTACGTTTTGTCTGGGATAGAATTTCCTTTCCGGAGTTTCCAAGATCAGCCTGTCTCGTCAAGAGACATCTTTGGAAAACAAATTTCAAGGTTCCCTTTGAGTATAACTGAAGTAGCTTTCGTCGCATGAACAATATTGTCTTACAAGTGGATAATGTATAATACAAAAATGAAAAAAAAATGGAATATATTCCATCCACGGCTGGAGCAATGATCTCTGGAACGGCATCAAAAAACTATTAGACAAAAAAGGGGAAAAAAAGGTAAAGAAATGTAGTGAACCACAGAGAGGGAGGGAGAGGAAATGAGAGAGAGAAAATATGTGTGATATGTAACTCAATCCACTGAGAATATTACCACAAGAAATTGAAAAAAAAAAAGCAAAAACAAAAACAAGCCAGCATACACTCGTTTCTTACTCTCGCTCTTTGTCTCCGTAGCCATAATCTTGGATATTGTGGTTTTGGTCGAGATGTGGATTCATGTTTTACCGTTTTGCGAGATAGTTACAAAAACCACGTACATCGATATATATATATATATATATATATATATATATATATATATATATATGTGGGTCAGAATTTTGAACGATGTACAATTGAGCCAAAACAAGGTAAATTTTAAAAAGTAGGAAATTCTCCAAATCATTTACCTTACCTGAAAGAGTATAACTCAAGCTTTAATATGAACCCAATTATACTGGGATTTTCCCAGAGTTACAAGTTTTTATTCACCGAGGAAGTTAACCATATCCAGAGCAGCGAACGTCCGTGGGGAATAGTACTGCACTTACATTTGAATACCATTTAACATAGTTTGCAACGATCTGATTCAGTTCCAAATCGTAACGAAATGTCTTGAGGGACAGGTGAACGTTTTAGGAGAATATCAAGCTTGTACTCTTCACCAGTACGTAATGGTAGACAACTGATGATTTAACCAAATTCGTCATTTCTGTTGAAATATTGCTCTTCCGCTAAACACTTTCTTCACTTTACGCGCATTTTACAGAAACTCAATATTTCGACCTCTTATTTCACTATCCCATACTTTAATCCTCACTCCCAAATAATTACATACCCTTCTATCATGTATCTGATCTAGGCAGTCCCGATAACCCAACAAACATAGCATAGTTTTCATCACGGAGGTTCGCATATACCTCACGGACGTTCGGAAGAAACAAGATATTGAACAATGCAGCTCTCCTGAGTTGGAAACGCATTCTACTCGCAACCAACCGCAATTTCATGTCAAGAACAAACTCCTCCGCAAAATCCTGAATAGCTATTACCAATTCTCAATTATACAAGCTTGTTTATCTTCTTATACTGAGGAATTAAAAAAAAAATTCCATCTCTCGTAACTGAAAGTAGAAACGTACGTGTAATCTCAGTGACGTAGTCCATCCTTGATAACGAATATATTTATCAAAATTTCGTTATTACGAAGTAAAGATTCAGGTCCTAAATTTGTTATCTTAAGTCTACAATGCAAATTTGCTTTTAACGAACATGGTCACAGCTAATTATGACATAGAATTAACATAGAAAAACAAAAGAAATTTGCTCCGTTATAGAAATACGAAGTTTAGCTGGAGAGGGCAAACGAATACGTTAGGAAGAAATCCCTCTGCGTTTGCTCCTTGTGTTACACACTGTTACCGAGGAGAATTTGTGTTATTATGTTAGTCAGCAATTACATTAGGTTCGATACTGCGAAGTTTCGTCATACCATGACACAATAAGTCCATATAACTTGGATGGATGTTTGTGATTTCGATATTATACAATATGGTTTGTTATAACAAACATTTTGTAGCGCGTCATTTCGGAGGCTTGTTATTCATGCAGTTTGTCAATCCGAAAATTGACAGAGTTCGTATAATCATGAAGCTTTTTTATTCGGTAAATGATAGGAATCTCGGAAGATTAATCGAGAGGTTTATTAATTGGAACATGAACGATCAGGTTCGCTTATCCCAATGTGGAGAAACAAGTTAACAATCAAATCCTCCAAATTTCAAAACCTCATGATAACCGTTTTCACCTAAATGAATGTCAGGCCAATTCCACTTTTAGAAGAACGGACCTAAAAATAATGAACCTTAATTTTTAATTTTCGGACTAGCAAACTTTCGGAACAAGAAAATTTTTGATAAGAAACCTTCTGAATTAACTACGATTTTTTTTTCGGAATAACAAACCTTTGGACATTCGGATTAACGAATCTTTGGAAGAGCGAACGTATCAAAGTGCAAACTTTAACCTATTCTTAATCACTGCTTTTTTAGCATGTGTTTTCAAAGTAAGCAGAAAAGCACAAACAAATTTACGATCTCTCTGTCTCTTAAATGTAAAATGAAAAAAAAATCTTAGAATGAATTAGAAATCAACATTGCTTTTCATTGATGAGTATAAAATAACACTATGTCATGATAAGCGGAGGATTTGCGTGTTTTCATCAGACAATAATTGTATACTGCATTATTTTTGTTCGCTTGTGACGGCATTTCGATGAATAAAAAAATAAACAAACAAACAAACAAACAAACAAACAAACTTCTTCAGAGGAAATTGGTAAAACGGGAGTGCACTGGCAATTCTTTTCTCTGTTTGTTGGAGCTCGATCCCTTCTCTGTTTCTTCTCATTAATTTTTCATTCAACTACTTCCACGTCCTTTTGAAACTTTTCCGTTTCTTCTTCAACACATGCCCATTACAGACTTCATCCGTCATTATCCTGAATGTGATTGCGTAGCACTTTTCGGATATGTTTTGGTTTGGTTTGTTTAGTTTTTGTTTTCTGCTTGGTCGCAGCATGTTCAGGCTACTTAGGGGATGAGAGAAAAATCGTCGTGAACGGAAACATAAGAATAAATTAACGCATTTAATATCATGACAATTAAAGCGAACGTCCGTTATGGAGACCAAAACTGGATGTGTTCTGTTTGAGACGGCAGCTACCATACTCACAAGATAAACACTTGGAGCATCTGTCACTAAAAAGTGGCACTGTTCTTCTATCTCCGACTATGTAATCCATTGACTTATTCTACAAACGAACATCCGTGGCCAAAACGTTTTCCGTTTGTTATTACAGGTAAATTGAGAGCTGAACGTTATTCACTTTTGGGTATGAGAGACTCAGTGATTTGGTGATATTTTCAAGTAACATTAACTTAATGAGCAGTGATATATTTGTGATTTTCAGAAATTTCCTTTCTCGGACAGAACGTCCGTGAAAGAAACTTTCAGAACTTGTAACAGTACAAATTGTCTCCAGAACCTCATTAGAAAGAAATTTAGATGCACCGAAATTACAGATTACACAAAATTCCATTTTCCTATAACTTTGTTTCCAGCGTTAAGCTGTTTTTGTATAAATAGAGGGACAATAATCGTAAAACTGTAGGTAAATTTTCAATTGTTTGTTCATCATGATCACATAGCCTTAAAAATTCTGAGACTACTGCTTTAAACTCATTGTTTATTCTGTAAAACTTTTCGTGTCGCTATTGGAGCCAAAAGTTTTATAGAATACAGGACATTTTCGGGACATATTATACCTATTGGTGGGGTTGCATACGTCACGGACGTTCGCTGGAATTGTTCGTTGGAATCGTTCTACAACTAGGGTCATGTTCCAGGACGGATAACTAATCGGCAGAGAATACCTAGCATTCCTAACTTTTTCAAAATTTTGAAAAGGTATTGCCAATCCAAATTATAAGAATTTTGACATCCTTACAATATATGTATTGCTCAGAGGGGGAACAGGAGGTGAATTTTCAGAGAAAAAATTAATTATTTGCTTGGTTCTCGGTGAATTGCATGGTCAAAAAACTGCGGACAAACCTCAGTCCGCTCCAAAAATGACATGCAGCTCCTCTGCTAGAGAGCCAAAGCGCAAAATGTACCTCCGCCATCAAAGGAAGATGGTCTCCCACTCGAAAACGTTTTAATCATCACGGACGTTCTTTTTTTCTCGGATGTTCGTCTAAAAATATAATTTCGGTTCCTATTCGACAAAGGATGCACAGAAACTCAAAACAAACATATTATCTTGTGGCTAGATCTTAGTTCATTACGACTCAGAACAATATCGCCAATAACGTTTAATGGGCTGCGATCTTTACTAGAAAATAGCGGAAGCACGTCCGTGACGAAAACTGATTATAATTTTGTATAAAAGAATGTAACGCCCCATGTACAGCGGGCAGACTTACAATTTTTGCAGGATATGTTTATTGGGTGGAACACCAAATTTTTGTATACATTACAATTGGGACAACAAAGTAGAATTTGTAGCAGCGATAGAAATAAGAGCATCACGGACGTTCGTCTGTTTAGTGCTTTGATATTTCAATTGTTCTCTGTAATTTTATACGTGCTCATAAAGTTCTTATAATTTTGTGATACATACCCATGATATGTCAGATCCAGAATATGGTCAGATATTAGATGCCACGTACCATAAAAAAAGGCACATCATTAGTTTGAAAAACAACAATTATTGTGAAAATAGCGTTTTTACTGTATTTTTACACTTTAAGTCCTTGTCAAATGAAAAATATCAGGCAAAAGTCAACCAAACCATACATTTTTACCAATTTACCAATCTTTGAGATGACATAAACAAAATCTGGTTTCTTAGATCATCCTGGCGTGTTCTAAGGGAAAGAATGTCATAAGGGTGCGAAAATTGGCAATTGTACATCGTTCAAAATTCTCTCCCATATATATATATATATATATATATATATATATATATATATATATCATATATATATATATGTGTGTGTGACCCTGCACCTCAAAACAAACAATAAGTCACCAGACATGAATCTTTAGTTAAGACCATATTCTGAAAGACCAGACTTTAAGCTTTAAAATGATGTATAACTCAAATCAAATGGACTCTCCTAACCTATCTAAATATTGGAAAGAAAGCACAAACTCAGGAAAAGTGTGAACTGAGAAAAGAGGCTCTGAAGTACAGTGTCTATTCAAGCGCTTAATCTTCACCAAACCGTGCTGGCTGTGCGATGAATGGGACAAAAAAACAGGAAGTAAACCACTAGAGTAAAAACAATGATGGGATTATAAGATTTAACTGAAATTAAGTATGCCTCATTAACACATTCTGTCCATAATTAATGCCAACTTTCAAAGCAGTAGCACTATCCGTTCAAAATTTATTAGAGTTGAATGTGAAGAGTGTGGACAAGGTTTTTCAGAAATGAAAAAGGGATTCTAAAGACACACCTAATGACACTATTCTACCAAAAATGTTCGAGATATACTGCTAAAAAAACACACTTTTCTACCCGTTTTATGATACCAAATTTTAGCATAATGTAAAAGAAGACCCACTCTTTCAGAAAATATGAAAAAGTCAAGTTCGGCTAGGTTGAACCATTTCACTTATTTTCAGTCCTCACGCAAAATCAGTGTGTGCGACTTTATGTTTATTTTGAGGTGCAAGTTCATATATATATATAGATATATATATATATATATATATACATATATTTAAATCATATATATCATTTGAAAAATCTTAGATATCCAAAAACAAGGTATTCTCACCAAATGTAGGGCCAAAACTTTATTTTTTAGTTTTTTGTTTGATTGTTTCTTTGTTAGTGTTTTTGTTTTGGCTGTCTCAGCCATTTCAAAACCAAAACAAAATATATAACCTTTGAATTCTTTTTAGAATCGTATGAAGCTTAATATTGTCTAAAAGTTTTTTTTTTTAAATATTTTCTTACTATCCTAACCAAAACCATATCATCCCTTTAAAGTTCATACGACATCAGATCCTTACTCGGAGAGCGCCATCTACATCTTCTTTGTGGCCAGTCGTGTACCGCCTTAAAGTAAAACAGAGAGCAAACATCTCATGCGAGTGATATCCCGCCTTTGAACATTAACAAGTCTGATAAACGCACCAATATTAATGCTATTTCTCCCTCTCCTATTTCTCTGGTTTGTTTGTTTGTTTGTTTGTTTTATTTGTTGTTTTTTTTTACTTTTTATGTGCCATGGTGATAACCGCATTTGTGCCACATTTTCTTAGATATCAACATCGTCATGTTTTGAGAAAACATTCTGTTTTTCAAATATAGGTAATATTTAAAGATTTCTGTTAAGTTTGACATGCATGCAACCAAAGTTGATATCATTTTGATATTGTATCCATGTTTTGTTTAGAGTTATGTGATTCAAAGTTCCTTAAAATATTATTTACACATGTAAGCGTTACGTATACTGCTTTGTACTACTTTATGTTGAAACAAAATCATTTAAATTAAATAGAATTGAAAAGATTCCTTTCCTTTAATCATGTATACACTCTATAATGATATACCCTTTTGATGGCCTTTTACGGACATGGCAGACACACTTATGTTGTTTTCGTATTGTATGACCACGCCTAAAATGTCAGGGAATCTTTTAAAGGGACTGTACAGTATACTGGATGAGGTGGGGATTCATGTTTTGGACATTCCTAAGTGAAATAATGAGAAACCTCTTATGAAGTATGAAAGAGCATGTAGGATTCAATTTTATTCGATAAAAATTGGTTTTGAAATGGCTGAGATATCCCACAAAAAAGTGATAACAATAAAATGCGACATGCCACGCCTTTTATTAGGATCTTTTTGTTTCACGTTGTTTTTAGATAACACAGCCTTTTCAAAACCGATTTTCTTCAAATAAACTGTTGATAGGGCCTACCCCTTACAATTGCATGCTCTTTGACATCTCAGAGAGTGGCTTCTGAATATCTCACAAAAAGTTGAAAGCTGAATCCTCACCTCAACCAGAACTGTACACATCCTTTGATTACACATACCGATCATAAAACTTGTAAAATTACGGGCCTGGTGAACATACAGTTACAATATCATTGTGTATGCTTGCTTATGGTATTTAACTACTTAAACCAATCCTAGCGTCAGATACTGTAATAGCAAGCCGATGATCTCATCTCATTTACACCGAGCACGGTGCGGGCAACGGGCCGGATTTTTCTATTGTACGCCACAAGGAACCATGTCTAATTCTGAAATAAAAATCACCAATTCTGTACAAAATCACTCAGAATGTTATCATTACGTCAAAATAGAGAGCAATAACATCAACAACACACGGGTATTTTATACCAAAATTATTAACGTTGAAGTGATATTGTAACAAAACCAGACATAGTTCCTTTTTGTTGCACCATTGCAAAAACCCCGTTCCGCGACCCGTGGCGGACTTGGTGTAAACGCAACTTACTGCCTATTTATTAACGTCTAATTCTAAAATGATAATAAATTGATTAAAAAGAATGTGAGAGAAAGGAGGAACTACTGAGGTGGACCTGTTACATAACATTGAACATCTCGAACTTGGTATGATACTTTAACAAAAAAGTATAAACATACATGTACATGTTGGCCTGTATAGCTATCTTAAATTTTCAAGAAAGCATAGGTATAATGGATTGTAAAAATGATTTATACTTGAAGCAATTGTCAGTTGCTCTCATTGGTAAAAATTTAAGAAAGGAGGATCATAGTGGATAAGATTTTTTTTTCTTTACATACCACTCGTGAAACCGTGAAATTAGACTTAAGTCATTTTTTTCTTTCTTTTTCGTTAGTATCCCAACTGAAATGTTTAAGCCAGTTCGGGTTTTCACCTTGAGCATGAGCAGAAAAGGTACTTTTTACCAGCAGAGAATGGTGGATTTTGAATTCACTGAGATAAGCATGTGTGATATAAGGATTATTCAAGTAATCCCAATACGTAGGTGCTTGCGGCCACAGCCATCTGATATCAAAACTGGCAGTTAATTATTTGGTAATATCAATAGAAAGTGATTGTTAAAACATCTAATGAAAAAAAAAAGATAATGACACGGACGCTTTCCAGCAGTGTTCAGTGTGCCAGTTTATAGCTGACGGATCATTCTGATCACTTGGTCTACCAAGTTCGTCCTTAGTTTAAACATGACTGACGAATTCCATGAAGTGTTACGTCGGGCACTCCCTCGCTTGAAAATAAGTTGAGTGCCTAATCATCTGAGAAAGGAGAAAGATCATTTTGTACCCTTGTGCACATGAGCTAACCCCAAAATGGTTTGTTGCCAGTACACTTTTTTAGAAGTTGTTCGAACTGAAGAAAGTTTCTGGACGACAGACGATAGACGAGTCTTACGCCGGAACATGAACGAACATAATAGCTTCCTTATTGGCCAATTATGCATGTTTTCAATCATTCAATCAATTAATTAATCAATCAGTCAATCAATCAATCAATCAATCAATCAATCAATCAATCAGTCAATCAATGAATCAGTCAATCAAGGAAATTGTATTGTAGTTTTGTTTTGATGAACTTTTTACAATTTTACGATAAAGAGTATGTAAATTAGTAAATAAGACACTGTTGCTGTTCTTCCATCTCGATGAAAATCATCCTGCCTTCTGACGTCAACTTGTTACTATTCATGATGGGAGGCAGCTACCTTCTGTCCGTCAACAGCGTCTTGGATTCCATCACTACCTTTTGTTTGTGAGTTCAGTTCTAATGGGAAACATCATAACGAGCATTATCAGTGAAAAGGGCAATAATACGCGTTGCCACTTTTTTAAAAAGATGTTCCCGAAACCACTCAATTCTCCTATATTCTTGTAATATCTATTCTAAAATGACAACACAAATGACATCCACTGTCTGAAGCACGACACCACAAACCCTCATCCAGTTGCTGAACAGGCTTTGATGAGAAGCACAGTACACGTAGACGTACACTTTTAGCATCATATTTCAAGTTTAAAAGTCAGAAAAAATAGGTAGATCGCTTTTATCACTATCGATAGATGTAACACCTGCCCCTTGCTTAAATCTCAAGTATAGAAAAAAAAATGGTATCTGACGATACAGGATAATGCTTATCTAGATGTTGAAAACATGGAGCAGCATGGAACAAAAAAAAAGCAATAAAGCAGTAACCTGTAAACGCAAACAAGCAGACGTTAGGTGAAAATAATTAATTCAACCATAGAAATGTTGTTGCATTCGTATTTTTTGTCTACTTTCTAATCTTTATATATCCAGGTTGAACTTTGAGGGAATAATCATGGTAGCGCCGATGAAACCTGATCATATTATTTTGTCATTGTCTATTAAAGTTGTGTCATTTATTTACAAAGTAAAAAATAAAAGTTCATTCAATAGACCAGTAATTTCAAATTGTACATGAGCACAAAAAAAAAAGAGTCGTGTGTACCATCAGGCACTTGGAATTGTTTATTCACTGAAATGAGCATTTGTGATGTGATGATTTTTTGTATGACCCTTTTATAAATGGTGCTTGCCACCACATCAATCTGACAGCTGCAAGTCTTGTGTATTGAAATATTACAAGAAAACAATTAAGAGCATTCGATACAAAAAAACAATGAAATGTATGCCTGCTAAAATCGTGTCAATTGACGGACGCTATACCGGTCGCCTGGACCAAACGCAAGTTCACTCCTTGTTAAACATTTCTTACGTTGGGCAAACATGTGCATTATGCCGCTTTGAAAACAAGTGGAATGCCTAACCAATGAGAGGGAAAAAAAGTCATTTGTCCTAATGTGTGCAAGAGCTAATTGCGAACTGGCTTGTTCCTGAACGACATACAACGCACTGCTCACTTTTAATCACGACTTTCCTTGCGCAGATTTTTCAATTTCTAATTCAATTCAATTCAGTTTTAATGTAAGCATAAGGAGAGCGCTTATTAAACCACAAAATTTTATCCAGCTACATCATTGTTCGATGGCAGGCTAAACATAAGAGTAAATTGAAATTTGTAAGTATAGACAAATATTAACGTTCACTTCTCAGCCAAAAGCAGACAAATAACTCTCCGTGCATGGGTGCTTGAGAAACGGATTTTAAAGTTACAAGGGATGGAAAAGTATTCATTGACATGGAGATTCAGGTTTAAACTTTTTTGAGAGTTAATCATGAGCCACTGATTAAAAATACCATTAGTGGAGCAGATATGTGAAAAAAAAAAGCTCGCATCCGGCGGAAAGTATAGAATTTTGCATGAAGGGGTATTTGGAGGCGCTGATTTCAAAAATTGCCGGATCCAAGAGATCTGGCCACGGGGTCGGCCGCCATTTTGAATTGTAATATGGCTGCCGTCAAAGATCCCTATGTTAAGCTCTGAATGACATTAGTCATTGAAATTTGATACATAAAAGGATGGTGATATAATGACTTTAATAACGAACTTATTTCATATGTCTGACAAGCTGCACGGAAGCCAATTTGAATTTTTTCCTACATAGTTGTCATGTTGGACTGTTGACAATCTCTATCTCGGGTTGGTAAATTAGGCTACTTGATTGAGCGCGCGTTTGTAACTGATTGAGTGAGCGCTGTTGTACATTATTTGCATTGTGACGTCAGTGAAAGGTGCATTATGCTTCATTTTTGCTGCACTTTTTGGCATGCCCGTGAATATTAGTCGTGATGTCTGTCTTCGCAGCCATATTGGAATTCAAAATAGCGGGCATCGCGTTTGTCAGACACATTACATTAGTCTATGTTTTAATTCAATATGTTCAAATAGTTGTTTGCACCTAATCTCAGCGTCACTCACTACTTAAGACTCGAAATAGGGAGTTTGAACATTTCGTCGAGGCGGCCATATTGAAATTCAAAATGGCCGCCATTCGATGTTCGCCAGACACTTCAAATTAATCTCTCCTCAAATTGAACATGTCAAAACGCTCTTGTGTACTTAATATTGGTGTCACAGGTCATTCAGAACTGAAGATAGGGATCTTTAAATTTGTTTTGTGATGACGGCCATATAAGAATTCAAAATGGCGGTCGATCCCGTGCTCAGATCTCTTGGATCCGGCAATTTTTGAAATCAGCGCCCTCAAATACCCGTAGATGCCAAATTTCATACTTTCCGCCTGATGTGAGCATCTCGACCAATTTCTGCTACATATCTGCCCCACTACAAGGAGCCTGCACTTCTAACAGAAAAAAAAAAAAATGTTAATTAAACAGACTTAACTTGGTTTCGAAATGGTTGAGTTATATTAACACAAACACATAAAAAAGTATTAAGTGGTCAGTCTCCGTCACAGTGACAGTCAGTGACTACAGCTTCTCAGCCAATCAAAACTAATGATTTTACCGAAATTGTAAGAGACTGGAAACTTGTCAGGAATGACAAATTTCATGAAACTGGCAGTGTCGTAGGGGGATGAGTACTATAATTGTGTTGTATATCAAGAGAAAAAAAAAACATAAAAGGTGAAAACGAGCCAAAAAAATAATAAACGGGCAAATAATCACTTAGAATCTGTAGTAGATTTTATGATGATAGAACATCAATAGATTTAAATTGAGGAATTATGCATCATTCATTTTTGTTGTTGTTGAAACTCCACTGTACTGTACATTCTTAGAACTTTCCTTAAGAGATGATATTCTCATTATTTGCATACTAATTATTTACCGTAGGTAGCGCTCTTACGTTGCTTCCGATTCATGAAGACATAGAACATCAAAAGGAGGGTGACAATAAGGCAGATCGCTATGATTATTCCTAATATATCTGAGAAGAAAGTTGGGGGAACGAAATGTAATTCATGTTTTGATATGAAAAGAAAACATAACAACATATTCACTAATTGCACACAATATCAAACAGTAATATATACAATGAAGAACAAAGTTGATTCCATGGTTTTAGATTGTAAGGAAAATTCTGGATCACTGGAAATTAGTCTAAAAATCAAAACTTTTCTAATAGCACATCAATGAATAGTTGATTATATATCGATAACAAATAGGGGACAATGTGCATTGGGAAGCTTCTGTATATTTTGCACAAAATAGTTATTAATTGTGATTTAGATATACGAGCGAGTTGGTGGTATCATTTCAAATGTTTAATCGATTTTTGCAAAAAACAAACAAACAAATAAACAAAACCTTAACAAACAAACAAGTGAAGCAGGTAGAACGAGATAAGCGTGTCATAAAACTGAAGTGTCTATGCTATTCCTGGTTGAATAGATACAGGTTAAACATCAATCACAATGATATGTCAGCCACTCAGACCTTACCATTTATGCCTCTGAAGTAAAAACGGAAATCTTGAGATGGTATCTAAAAACAACAAACTTAGCTTGTGAGGTAATGGCATTATCAACTCACTAGTTTGTACATTCATAAACAAACAAACAAAATACCTTGCTAATGAGAAAGGAAAGAGTTCGTGGATAAAAGACCACCTGAGCTCGTAATCCTGTGTCGAAAGAAGGCATCATTATCTGTGACCCTGCACCACAAAACCAACCGAAAAGCACACACAGACACACACACACTCACACATCTGGATTTTATTCTACTATTCTGAAATAGCAGAATCTAAGCTTTGAAATGATGTATAACCTCAATTCAAATGGACTCCGCTACCCTACCTAAATACTGGCAAGAAAGCACACACTATGGAAAAGTATCAACTGAGAAAGGAGGCTCTGAACGGAATTACACAGTCTATTCAAGGGCTTAATTTGTCACCAAGTTGCGCTCACCGTGCGATAAAAGGGCCAAGAAACGGATGTCAACCACCGGAGCAAAAACAATAAAGGGGGAATGCGATTAAGCGGAAATTTAGCATGTACTATTAACACATTCGATCTCTTCATGATCTATTGCCAACTTTCAAAGCAGTAACATTTTCCTGTCTCAAGTAATTAGACTTGACAGTGAAGAGTGTACAAAGGATTTCAAGAAACTAAGGGGGCCTCTACTAATAACATGATCATTCTACCCCCCCCCCCCCAAAAAAAAGAGGTCATAAACCGGTCACATTTTGTACATTTTCGTAAAATTATTCGAGGACTTCCTGAACAAACACGAGACTTTACAATTCTAAAATTTCCCAAAGTTCTACCAGATTTTCTTTAATTTGTATTGTTGCACTTTAGCTTTGTTTTCTCTTTCTTATTTATCTGTGATTTAGGTATGCCGAAATTCCCGTTAAATAGAATAAACAATAATTGGAAGACCACGCGTAAAGAGCATCCTGGTTGGTAAAACAGTCAAAGAAATACAATGTACAGATGGGCATAAGATCAGGTAATAAAATAAAGCTGTGCACAGTGTTCGGATTTTTAAGGGGATGGCTAGTAACTGATCACTGGGAATGCTGGGGGATGATTGTTCCAATTCTTGTAGGATATTCATTGAAGAGTGCATTAGATATCTATCGTTGTGTGAAAATGATGTGCTTCGGAACGGTCTCATATTTAAGTAATGTGCAGTTTAATGCCCCGTCACTGTACAGGCATGCTAGCCTGGAAACATTAAATTGCACATTACTTGAATATGAGACCATAATGAAGCAAATAACAGCAGGTATATATAATGTACTCTTAAATGAATCCTACAAGAATTGGAACAATCATCCCCCAGCATTCCCACTGATTCCCACTGATCAGTTACTAGCCATCCCCTTTAACGAATACATCCGAGCCGGCCAAGCTTAACTTCCAAATCCGTTGTATCCCCGAGCTACTTGGAGACTTTAAGTTTTTTTTTTCTAGTTTCTTTTTTCCATGTTATTCTTGTCTAGATCAGGAACACAAATATTCGTACTTCATTCGTGCAGTATTTTCTGCCAAGCAACAATACTTTCAAACAGAATCGCCCCCTTTCCTTCCCATTTACCCCTAAAGGAAATCATAAAATGATAAAGGAAATGCTAGCTTTTAACTAATGACGAATGCACATGGATTTTTTTTTTTCGTTTCGCTCTTTTGAACAGAAAATTGAAGAAGTCAGGGGATATGTTCACGAAAAACAGGGTGTGGCTAAGATTATGGCTTCTTATAATAGTAGAAAACAAAGTGCCTATCAACATGGCCCGACAATGATGTATATCAGGTACGGGAAACTTTACGGGCAAAATTGAAACCTTATTATTATTACTATTTTTATTATTATTTTAATGATTATGATAATTACAATTGTATTAAGTGTTATTTTCAATTTCACTATCATTATCATTGTATTGTTATTATCATTTTTGTTTAATTATTTGGGCATACAATTGCTTTAATTATACAGTACAATGTCATGTAACATACACACTCGGATATACATGTATAAAGTGTAATTGAGTTACACATAAAAGTAAAAGTAAAATTCTTTTTCTATTCGTTATAATAAATCTTACACACAACAAAAAGAAACAACAAGATATTAGAATGAGAGAACTACCCAGATTCCCAGTCTGTCCTCAAACTTACATGATGGGCGACAAACTGCAGGCGGTTCCATGCCCATTGTAGTGCGTACGGTAGAAAGAATCTTCGTTGTTCTGTCGCTCTCTGCGGAATAGCTAGCTGAAGGACCCTGGGTACGAGCTGTTGACAAGGAATCAACTATTGTTATTAATATTTAAAGAACATTGAAACTTTAAACAAAATATAAACAAAATGCCTCAACACATTTTTTCAGTCTCTAACACACGGGCACCTTTAGAAGCCATAAAATGTGACAAAACGCACAGACATGCACAAACAAGAATGGCATATTTTGTTGCTACTGTAGATGCTAATAGAATTTCACTTGAAAAAGTCACTTAACATGAAGCCTGTTTTTCACCAGTGTATCCTTTTTTTTTTCTACCAGCGACTTGGGGGAACGACAGTGCAGGAAAAAACAAGCAGACAAAAAAATAAATATATAACCGACAAAAAAAGTATATTCCTTTCTGAACATGCATGGCACCAACAGAATTTGATGCCCCACCGAGGACACTTCTTTCTTTACCCATTTCTTCCATATCACGCACAGCTTATGAACTTTATGTACGTTATCAGTTTGAATATCATTTACACAGAAAACGTTAAGTGTATTAGGAGAAATGGGAAACACTGACGAATCGAAGTAAATTCGATTTATAGTGGGGTTAAAAAAAAAATCCATGGGCGCTTGCACAGAGACTTGTTATAGTTTTATCTCTGAAATCTGAAAGTGTAGTTTATGTGACATGAGGGAAAACAACAATCATGTAACACGTCCATAATTGCAATTTTGAAGAACCACCACAAATGAAAATAAAACATTGTTTCCTATTAAAATTAAAGTCTATTAATTTTTTTGTCACGATGAAACAAGGCGATGAATTATGGTAGCATACCAATGACAATTCGATAACATTCCACAACTGATTATCACTGCCTGTATAAGTAATATCGAAATCAAATCACTCTGAATGAAACACATTACTCTTATCCTCATTTTGAAAGCCAAGATATGTCACCTGCCTTATTTACAGCGTCAAAGACCATGAAATGTTGCTATTGAAACTTTGCTCATGGATATGATTTTACTTTTTGCAGTTGTGTTTACACGCAATGAGAAAATAGAAAGAAACTCGTTAATCCAAGGATTAAAAAAATGGTGCGTAGGAAAATACTTCGATCCAAAAAAAAAAAAAAATGAACTGTAACCTACAACATCGGCATGACCTCCCTAAACAATGTTGAATGCGGTGAAAAAAAAATCACAAAAAACCTGCTCCTTGCGTGATAAGGAACAATAGGCAGAGTCTCTCAATTCATATCGGAGCATGAATCTATTCAAGAAAACATTTTAATGACACTGGTATGATTTTTCCTTAAACCTATTTCTTTGTCCCTACAACTGGAAAACACTATTCACATTATTCAATGTACCTGGACGTGAGAGCATGTTACTTCCATTTTCTTCGTCGTGCTTCGTTACACGATATATTATCATGTACAGACTAGGCTCATTTACTCTATTATTGTGCAATGTCTCAGCAAAGCTCGAGTCTGGATTGTCAAAAGACACGTCTGTAATGCACCCGTGGAGGTTGAGCAATTTGTAACAATCAAAGTGACCCCTTTCTTTTTTATATGTCATCTCAGTTATCAAGAGTAGTTTTCCTATTCTATTTCTTGTTCCCTATTTTAATTTTTTTTTCTCAACTCTACTTGCTTATCAAAGAAGAGCAGTTGGAATGTTATAGGGGAGAGTGGGGTGAAGAAGGACAAAAATTGTGATTTCATGAAAATCCTACAACTTGTATGATATTTTGAATGGGGGCACTCATGTCTAGGGCACAAAGACAACTGATGCTATACCACATGATGGGTTGTTACTTCATATTCCTGAAATTATTATAATTTTCTTATCATTGACTTTAAAAAGGGCATCTGAACAACGTTTATGAGCATGGTTACTTGACAAGTTGTATTGTGCGATGACTAGTGAGATCTGCCTTCCGTATGACTGTATGTTTGACTTAGAATTCTGCCAAAGACCGGCCGGACAGTCAGGCTGCAAAGGGTACCATGGATTTTTCTTAGCTCTGAAACAATCCAATGCAAAATACTGAGGTCTCGAAATGTATCAAATCTCTTTCTACAAATAAAGAGTGAAAACTGTTGTCTAGCAAGCAATCTACTAGTTGATCATAAATTCAAATTGACTCACAATAGAGACGCAAATGGTACAAGAAGAGAAAATGTTTAACATGCAACAAAACATGCTCTCATTATTATATTTTTTTTTTCTATTCATTTTTCACAATTAGATAACTCGATCTAGTTCTCAATGTGAAGGGCCTATGACCTTTCAGAAAAATATGAAAGTATAAATATCAAATGCGATTCGTGTAAAAATGAAAATATGTTAATATCGTGGTTAATAATGTGAACTCACAATGGTCAGCTGCAGCTGTCGGAATCAAAGAGACTGTCATTTGAAAGTCTTTTCTCTTGACTTTGCAGATAAATGGCATAACCTCCTGGCAGTATAGATCATTCCATCCCTGTAAGGTGTCATCAACGACATTACGTCGCCAAATATGGACGCAGTCCTCTTGTTGTTCGTGGTAGTAGTTGTTGATGGGCTCACTGCGCATCCAGTTCATGAAATCGAATGCTGAGCCATCAGTGTAGTACCAAGGCCCGTTGGTCTGGTTCCGATTCAGACCGATCCAGATACCATGGAACATTCGGCGATTCGAACTTTCGAACTTTCAAATTCGATTTCAAATATTTAGTTTTTAATCACTTTGACTACATGACGCATACACGACCACAGTGACCAACAAGTTTACAAATCATGCCATAATCCTAAAAAAGTAATATCGGCTGCCGAGTCAATTCTTTAGAACTTGTCTAAACTGGGAATGTAATCTTTTTTCTGCATATTGCAAAAAAAAAAAAAAAAAAGATGGAGGCTTAAAGCAAAACAGAAAGTGAAATAACAGTGTTTTTTCTCTTTTTTTTAGAGCCATATCTTTTCCAACAGGCGCTGTTTTTTTTCTGTAAATTTCATTGATACTTCTGCTCATCACGCCTGAGCGATCCTAATTTTTCAATCCTGTTTTCCCTCTTTTCTATGAAACTGCTCCTCCTAACTCTCTCTCTCTCTCTCTCTCTCTCCGATTTAATTACTTTTTGAATGTGTTTGTGTATGTCACTTTAATGGTTAGAGCTTCCTCTTTCTTATCTGCGTAGAAAAGAATGAGGATCCATTTTGGTCTACTTTCTGTACGCTTTGAGCGGGCAGTCACATATGAAAGAGCTTTTTTTTTTTCAATTTTGCTGGGACTCTTACATAATGATTTGATGATAAAAATCACAAGGAAACGTGTTGAAATAATGTCTGCAAATCCATCGGTCGTTTGAGACATCAAGGGTACAATTACGTGATCCGGGAATGACAATATAATAGTCTCTGATACCTGACAGGTATGGCATTATTTTGGTTGAGATGGAGGTTCAGATTTTGGTGAGATAGTAAGAAACGAGAAAACATGTCGGTATTCGTGCAAGTCATATGGTGATGCACTTATGACAATTCGAAGAATGTTGATATTCCCATAGAAATTCATTATGTAACTTGCTTCCTTTTGCCAATTTAAGTATTATAGATTTGTAGCAAACATGAAAAATCTGGCAAAAGGAAGCATGTGACAATCATATCATGAGTATGTTATTTGCTTCCTTTTGCCAAAGTGTTATAGATATGTAGCAAACATAAAAAATTGGCAAAAGGAAGCAAGTTACAATCATATCATAAGGATGTAACTCGCTTCCTTTTGCCGAAGTATTGTAGATTGTATGCAAATATCAATAACTTGGTAAAAAAAAAAGGCAAGTGACAATCATATCATGAGGTTGTAAATTGCTTCCTTTTACCAAAGTATTTCAGATTTTTAGCAAACATGGAAAATCTGGCAAAAGGAAGCAAGTGGCAATCATATCATGACAATGTTATACTTGCTTCTAACCGGAGGGCCAAACCCCAAAAAGTCGCTTACTTAACGAGTGAGTTGCACTCTCTCTACAAACTAAGTAGACCATGCTTATTTTTAAGTTTTTATTGTAACAAAAAACATTCCACTGGTCTACCTCAAAAAATTTGTTGCGAAAGCCTCCAAATCCAAGATGGCGTCCAAGATGGCCGCCATATTTACTGAATTTGTTATTTGAAAGATAGAATTTGATTGAAACATCAGATTTCAACAAATTTGATGTCATATGAAAGAGAATAAGATTTTCTACAAGTTGATACCATTTTTGTGGGTTATTGTGATAACTGGATTGAGATTTTAAGGAAAAAACACTCATTTTTTGATATTTTTCTGAAAAAAGGAAAATCATGAAAATGCTTGATTCATCATAAATCAAATAAACACCGAAGGATTATCTTGAAACATCTTAAGAATTTTGTTTGACATATAATTAATACTTGGAGAAAATTAGGGGTCAGTACCATTTTTGGTTCAGGAGTTATAATGTCTCAAACTTGAAAACTCACTATGTAAAAATGGCCACTTTAGTTGTGACAAGACTTCGTTGGTCGTAAAAAAAGCCTGCGCGCGCCAAGACTACTACACGCACCACTGGCACTGGCGGTTGTAGCAGTGCCAGTGGTGCGTGTAGTAGTCTTGGAAAATGCAGACTTTTTCTTTGACAAACAAGGGTTTGTGCCTGCAAACTAACTTTTCATACCAAGTGGTAGCTCAGGTGACGCTGATTGCTATTATTTCAAAGTAGATTGTTCTGAAGCAGATGAGATGAAGCAAAAAATATCTTTCAAATAGAGGTAGAAGCTTGAAATAACCTTGCTATAGAAAGTTTAAACCAAAATTTGGATCAATCACTCAAAAAATTCAAGATTGCAGGTCATCAAAGCAGACATGGTGTATTGCGCCAAAGTAAATGTATCATTTCGATTTTTATACAATTTTGTCTGTTTTGGTGTATATTTATATGGCTTTTATATATTCTGAACATTTTAATGCTATTTCAAACCATCTTAGGTTTTTATGGAGACATTTTTCAGAATGCACCATGAATATTTCTCTAAAAAGTTACAAAAGATTAAATTAAAAATGTTTATGAAAACCATGCAGAAATCAAAATCTTTCCCATATAATCAATATTTGGAGGTCAGTATTGTATTTGGTTCAGGAATTATAATGTCTCAAACTTGAAATCCCATTTTACATAATATGTATTTGCACGCATCTGTTCCCAAAGACGTCACAGAGGGTCAAATCCAAGATCGTGCTTACTTTTCGAGTTCAACTCTCTCTATAAACAAAACCATACATAATATTAAGCATACTAAGCAATGTTCCGTAAGTACACCTCAGTAGATTTGTTGCAAAAACCTCCAAAGTACAGATGCGGTCCAATAGGGCCGCCATTTTTATTGAATTTAACATTTCAAACATAAAATTTGATAGAGACATTGGATTGCAACAAATTTGATGTCATATGAAGGAGAGCAAATCTTCCTAAATGTTGATACCACTTTAGCTGTGTATTGTGATAAATTGGGGGGGGGGGGGGTTGTTTGCTTCTCTCTTTTTTTTGGGGGGGGGGAATCCATATTTTTATATTCTTTTGAAGAAAGGAAGAAATGTAAAAATGCATGATTTAGTATTTATCAAAGAAGAACTGAAGAATTATTTTGAAACCTGCGATTGAGATTGAGATTTACTGAGATTGAGACATAATTCATATTTCTGGAATTACAGGCAATATCATACACTGTTGACAAGTTAACATCTAAAACTTGAAAAAAATATATTCATGCATTATAAATTTTGCATACAATGTGTTTACCTGATGGTCACATATAATACTGTAATGGTCTAGTGACTTGCAAGTACCTGCATGCAAACTAACTTTTCATGCCAAGTGGTAGGTGACGCTGGTCGCTATTACTGTAGCATTTCATTATAGTAGATTGTTCTGAGGCAGATAAGATTGAACAGAAAGTATTTTCCAAAAAGAGATAGGAGCTTGGAATTTGGCACAAATTTTTCCGATGTGTAATAATTAGCGATAAAAACAGTATCAACATAAAATTCAAGATGGCGGTAATTAATCGACGTTGTCTTTCAAGGCATTATTTACCATTAGTGCACGTAAAACGAAAAGCCAGCTTTAATTAACTCCTCAAACTAGTTCTAAACTGTGAGTTAGGGATAGAACAACTAATGTACAAACTTATTTCAGTATATTTAATGCTAAATATTGTTAGATGTACTAAATAGATCTGATAAGAATGTTTTTTTTTATATAATTCAAATTCAAATTCAAATTCAAATACTAAATTGTTAACAGTTATCATGGTTATGGTTTCTTGAAAAGAAATGGTGATATCTCCGTATGTTTTAGGCTTTATTATGATTTTTTTACATAGTAGAATGTTTTGTAATACAACTAACCTGCACATATAAATCGAATGTGATATCTCTCCAATGGCAAAAAAATACCTTAAGTGTGTTGCGTCAAAGTTAAATCTCAACTTATAACTTATAATTTGATATAAATTTTTAATCTTCTTATCTTTCTGTCTATTACATGTTTCTATACATCCGAACGATATTGTACTAGTGTAAACCATATTAAGGGTCTTTTTTTGGGGGGGGGGGTGGAGCTCATTCCAGTGTTTGGGTAAGGCCCAATCTTTGAAAAAAAAAAGAAATGCTTCTGTATCAAAGATACTATATGCTTTTTTACTTGTATGTTACTCTGCTGTTGTAGAAACGTGAATGATGATAGTATATGTGTAATAATGTCTGATCCGTAGATGTCCTTGAAAGCCCTTCTGATCCGAACCCCCCACCCCCCCCCCCCCCCAAACAAAACAAAAAAAATCCGACATGGCGGCAATTTCTCTACTTTGCTCTTAAATGTGTTGTGCGAAATTACTTTTCAGTATATTGTTCGAATACAATTTTCCAAATTGATTACTCGTGCTGTATATTCACATTTACAAATAAGCATGCTGAAACTGTATTTACTGTTATCAGATTTTTCTTACATTGTTTTTGGGCTGACTTCATGTGGGTTATAGTGTCACAATTGATCTGAACTTATGCCATTGGTAGATGCTTTCCCCATATTAGATATCAGGATCACTCGAGAGTGAAAATATTCATTTTCATTCATTTTAGAGTGACCTCGGGGATCACTCGAAGAGTGACGAGTGATCCCTATTCAAAGGCAGGGCTCGACACTAACGTTGGTCCGGTAGCCCGGGGCCACCAAAAACGCATGTTGGGCCACCAAAATGTCAGAAATGAAGAATTTGGTGGCCTGATCGGGCCACCAAAAAAGGTCAGATATTTGCCTTTGGGCCACCAAAAATAAAAGTTAGTGTGGAGCCCTGCCTAAGGTCACTCTAAAATGAGTGAAAATGAACATTTTCACTCAAAAGTCACTCCAATTTCACTCAAAATTCACCGTTTTCTGTTATTCACTCCTCACATCAAAAGTAAAAACTTCCACTCGATTTGTTTTTTCTTTTTCAGAGAGTAGAATATCACTGCTTTTAAAAATGTGTCCATAAAAACCTAAGACGGTTTAAGATATCACAACAGACAAAATTGTATCAAAATCGAAATAATACATTTACTTTGGCGCAATACACTAGATCTATGTCAACTTTGATGGCTGTCATTTTGATTTTTTTTTTTTGAGCGGTTGATCTAAATTGTGTCTTAAACTATCTATAACAAGATTGGTGCCCAGTTTCAAGCTATTACCTCTATTTGAAATTTTGTTTGCTTCATCTCATCTGCTTCAGAATAATCTACTTTGAAATAATAGCGATCAGTATCACCTGAGCTACCACTTGATATGAAAAGTTAGTTTGCAGGCACAAACCCTTGTTTGTCAAAGAAAAAGTCTGCATTTGCCAAGACTACTACACGCACTACTGGCGCTGCTACCAGCGCCAGTGCCAGTGGTGCGTGTAGTAGTCTTGGCGCGCGCAGACTTTTTTATGACCAACAAGGTCTTGGTCACAACTAAAATGGCCATTCTTACGTAGTGAGTTTTTAAGTTTGAGACATTATAACTCCTGAACCAAAAATGGTACTGACCCCTAATCTTCTCCAAATATTAATTATATGTCAAACAAAATTCTTGAGATGTTTCAAGATAATCCTTCAGTCTTTCTCTGATTTATGCTGAATCAAGCATTTTCATGATTTTCCTTTTTTCAGAAAAATATCAAAAAATGAGTGTTTTTTCCTTAAAATCTCAATCCAGTTATCACAATAACCCACAAAAATGGTATCAACTTGTAGAAAATTTTATTCTCTTTCATATGACATCACATTTGTTGAAATTTGATGTTTCTATCAAATTCTATCTTTCAAATAACAAATTCAGTGAATATGGCGGCCATCTTGGACGCCATCTTGGATTTGGAGGCTTTCGCAACAAATTTTTTGAGGTAGACCAGTGGAATGCTGTTTGTTACAATAAAAACTTGAAAATAAGCATGGTCTACTTAGTTTGTAGAGAGAGTGCAACTCGACCTCTGTTTTCAGCTTTTGGCCCCCCGGTTATTCCATTTGCTAAAGTATTATAATTTTGTAACAAAAGTAAAAAATGGTAAAAGGAAGCAAGTGACAATCATATCATAATGGTGTTACTTGCTCCCTTTTGCCAAAGTATTGTAGATTGTATGTGAATATAAATGATTTGGCAAAGGGAAGCAAGTGACAATCATATCATGAGAATGTTATACTTGCTTCCTTTTGCTAAAGTATTATTAATTTGCAACAAACATAAAAAATGGTAAAAGGAAGCACGTGACAATCATATCATAAGGATGTTACTTGCTCCCTTTTGCCAAAGTATTTTAGATTGTGTGTGAATATAAATGATTTGGCAAAGGGAAGCAAGTGACAATCAGAATTATTATGAGGTTGTACCTTGCTTCCTTTTTTTCATGCAATTTTGTGCACTTGCTTTCTTTTGCCACCCGAATATCTCAGAAAAGGGCCAACGTTGTAACTTTTGGATTTTTCAGTGATATAGAGCGTGCCTCAAAAATGCCAAATCAACAAAAAAAGTCAGTTTCAATGAAAACATCACTTGCTTTCTTTTGCAAAAGTAGGGTAGATATCTTCCTGATAACATTTTTTTTTGTTCCGAGCACACACGATCCTTCAATTCAACCGTTGTTCATCAAAGGAGCTCTTCCAAACCATTATTATAATCGAAATGACTAGAAATAAACGAATGAACCATTTTTTCTGTAGTTGCTTTATCGAGAACGTGTCTCAATTGTCCAATCCTGTGTAGACCTATGGCTGCATATTTGCATAATTATGTTATTGACATAAGTTTTCATACCTTTAAGATCATCTAGGATAATGACACTAATGTCACGTGTCCTAGAAATCTGCACACAGGAATATCGCAAACATTGACGGACAAAGTTGTTGAGGACTTGTTACGATATCTTACATGCACAACTTCAGTTTTCGCAAGATTCAATTTCAAACCATTTTGCAGAGACCAATCTTGAATTTTACCCAAGCATGATTCAGTCCGAGCAACTGCTACATCAGAATTAGCACTTTTTGGCAAAGAAAGATAAATCTGAGTATCATCAGCACATGTAATTTTACTTATGCCACATTTGTCAATTACATCCTCTAAAGAAGCTTTGTACATTATGAAACACAGTGGTCCTAACACAGAACCCTGAGGATCCCCTTGTCTGAGAACATAAGGGGCAGATGCAGTACCATTGATTGACGCACTCTGCGTTCGGTTGGTAAAATAAGACCGAAACCAGTCAAATGCAGTACCAACAATTCCATAAGTCGATTACAGACGATGGAGCATAATGTTATGAACATTGGTGTCAAATGCAAACGAGTAATCTAGCATCACCAACAGTGCCTCCGGGCCCCTGTCTGCTGCAAGAAGTAGGTCATTGGAAACATGTATCATAGCTGTCTCGACACTGCGATTTCTCCTGTATGCTGATTGTGTTCTTCCATACATTTCATTTGATTCCAGATATGCGTGAATCCGATTGGCAAGTTCTCGCTCTACCAACTTTGCAACAAATTTAAGATTTGCTATTGGTCTGTAATTTCCCAATAATTCTGAATCTAAAACTGGCTTCTTAATAAGAGGATCAACTTGTGCATGTTTGAGGGAATCTGAAAAACAGCCGCTCATCAGAGAAAGGCCGTCAACAGAGTCTGGCGTGCGATTGTAGGATATTAACTCTTTATGTGCCATGGTGAAAACCCCCTGTGTGCCACGTTATTCTGAGACACACAGGTAGTCATGCTTTGACAAGGAATTCTGTTTTTCCAATTTGTATAACTTCCACAAATTTCTGTTAAGCTGGACGTAATAGTGAGCAAATTTAAAGAGGAATGTCAAACTTTGCTTCTGTATACAATGTATAACAATTCTATTTTCAATTTTTCTGTCGAATAACCAATTGCTACATTACTGTTAAGGCATGACTTTTGACATAAAATGACATAAAATAGTGACAGAAACTTAGAATGTACACGCAAATCTAGTTGGGAACATCACCTGATGGTCAATCACCACATAGAATGCAAGCCGTATGTGAGAGGAAGAAAACCGCGAGAAACGCTTTGATTGTACCGCGAGCTTAGCGATTTATCGATCGGTTTTGGCGGCTTTGTTTGTTGAGCAGAATATGCGAAGTTGGCACGCCGTCGACTGAGCCGGACGTGCGAACGTGGCACATAAAGAGTTAAATATATATATATATATATATATATATATATATATATATATATATATATATATAATGTGAGAAATAGTTCCCTGGGTCCCGAACGTACGCGGTGCCGCATTGTTGGATGCATATAGTTGAAAGAAATTGGACTGAGGCGGGACGTTGCTCTCGATCTTAGTCTCCCTTTTATTTGTCAAGCTTTCGGCCCGTCATTGGGCCTTCGTCAGGACCTACCAACAGAACGATTATTATATGAATAACCTGATGTGTCATAAAATATATAATGCAATTTCACATATTACCAATCTTTTAAATCATTTCCTTTATATACACAAATCAATCATTCAATTCAATACAAATATCCAATCTTACCTCAAATCATTATCAGAATAACATCATATGTCCAAAAATATATATAAATAAATTCTTATACCATAATACTGCCATATAATAATCATATTGTCTTATAATTCTTAGCATGATGATCACAAACAGAATCATTATACATATATATCATATTCATATGTCTATTTGCATTGCGTATATGTATACATCCGCATACGCACACATAAATAAATTCTTATATCATAATGCTGCCATATAATAATCATATTGTCTTATAATTCTTAGCATGATGATCACAAACAGAATCATTATACATATATATCATATTCATATGTCTATTTGCATTGCGTATATGTATACATCCGCATACGCACACACACACACCCACATACATACGCACATATATACATATTCACATACACACACACAAGCAAACACACACACACTCACATACGCACACACACACAACTCCGGTTGATATAATACTATCTAAATCAACATATCCTATTTTATTTCGTATATTACCGAAATATAATAGCGTCAACCCTGCCAAAAATATATCAACTCTTAGATCAAATGTGTAAACAACAACAATTTCTGTAAATTACCTGCGTGGGACTCGTGTGGTTATCGGGCATCCCAGCACCGTGTGCTCATATTCTGTTCAAAAATATAATAATTACCATTCAATCATTCATAATGCCTCTTATTTTGCAGATATAATCAAACATAATCATATTAAAACATCACAAGATCATATTCACAAATCCATCATACACTATTTTCCATATCATTCTTATCCATGCAGTCAGATCAACTCGTGACGCTCAACAGTAATCATGAATCGTGTGATCATACAATAAATATCAACAGAATTTCACAATGATAGTATTCAATCATAATATCTGTTATGTTACATATGAAAATACAGTCAAAACCTACCAACGGAACAATGACCACACCACAACTATCTACGACCACGATCCCCCCACACACCACCTCAGAATCGCTCATGCGTGAAATACGGAAGACATCGATGCGGAAACAAAAATTTCAACTACACCTGAACTTCCTATGCCAGTACAAGGAAAGAGACATCATCCCAAAAGGCCTACACCTCCAAAAGCCATGCTGCCTCGCCCTAGAAAATGAGGAATGGGAATTAATCCTTTGGGACGCTTCTTGCTCTCTACGCGACAAAACAATCGACTTGGTAGAATTGAAACTTGACTCGATTGACGCCTCACTGAAAGAAAAGAAACGAGAGCCCTGGAACGGAACCACGCCCGAAACATATCACAAATCTTTGAATTCAATAGAGAAATCTATTAGTAGGGAGATTACACAAATAAGAGCCAGCAAAGAATCAAAACTCCGTCGCAACATCGAACTTTGTAAAAATAGAATTCACAACTCTGAAAGTTGCCCGGTAAGACAAAAAACGAGCCAAACGCACAAAAACCGCCATTTCAGGAAACGAAACTATACAAAATGGCGGAAAATCCACCACCAAACTCAGGGGAAAGAAATCACAAAACAACGAAATCCCCCAAACTCCAATAACGCAGTAGTGAATTTATCTAACTACCGACTTTCTGAGGCAGAACACAGCCTCCTATCGAAAGGACTAAAATTCTGCCCCACCCACCCCATATGGACGAACTACAACTAAAAGCAGACATAGATGCATTTAAACGCAGAGTGACGCTAAAAACACACTTCGCTCTGAAGCAGAAAAAAGAATCTGACCTTAACAATAATCGGCCGGCTAAAGAAAATGATCAGACTCAGCTGCCAGAACAGCTAAGAACAAAAAGCGCGTGGACTCCTTTCGTCAAGGAGCCCAGCTTGCACAAGTACTTAGAGCAAGTAGAAACCGCGACATTCAACATGGTCAGTACTCACGAACGTAAAAGAAACAAAAGATGTGACAATCTAACCAAATCAGAGAGAAAGGCCCTCTACAGTCTCAAACGCAACAAAGAGATAATCATAAAACCAGCTGACAAGGGATCGTGTACGGTTGTCATGTCAACCGACACATACATCAACGAAGGTCTACGACAACTAACAGATACAAAGACATACAAGGCCCTAGATCATGACCCCACCCCTCAACACCTACAAAGGTAAAAACAGCTGTGGGAAGCCTTGGCGTGAACTCAGACTTAAAGAAAAAACTAATTCCAAAGGATCCACTTCGCCCAAACATGTACTTCCTCCCCAAAATCAGCAAGCCCAACAACCCGGGACGCCCTATTGTTTCAGGATGTGCGTGCCCCACTGTGCAAATTTCAAGATTCCTTGACTTCCACCTCCGTCCCCTGGTTGAAAAATTACCCTCTCACCTAAAGGACACTACCGATTTTCTCAACCACATAAATGACCTGAATCTGACCCAGAACCCCCTCCCCCCAGAAAGCATAATAGTGACAGCCGATGTAACTTCGTTGTACACGAACATCCCCCACAATGAGGGCATCAAAGCATGTCGAAACGCCCTCAACGCCCGAATGAACCCCTCCCCTCCAACCGACCAGCTCATTCGTCTACTTGAACTGGTACTGACATTAAACAATTTCCAGTTCAACGGCAAGAACTATTTGCAAATAGAGGGTACCGCTATGGGCACCCCTGTTGCCCCATCGTATGCCAACATTTTCACGGGGGAGATAGAGGCAGAGCTATTAGAACTCACAAACGCAATCTTCCCGAAATCGTGGAAACGATACATTGATGACATCATATTCATCTGGACACAATGCCCCCAATCACTAGCACAATTCCAAAACACAGTGAATGCCATCCATCCCCAAATCAAATTCACGTTTGAGTCATCCCCCTACTGTGTCAACTTTCTTGACCTAAAGGTCCTCTCAGACGACGGAACTCTCCAGACAGAGTTATACTCCAAGCCTACAGACTCTCACACATTCCTCCCTCCCTCCTCATGCCACCCCCGACATGTGTTCAAAAGCATACCATACAGCCAGGCCCTTAGAATCAAACGTAACTGCTCTCAGCCAGAAAGCACAGACAAACACCTCGAAAATCTCCAACACTATCTCGACAAGTGTGATTACCCTCCCCAACAAACTAAACTACAAATCAACAGAGCTCGCTCCATCCCCCGCGCGGAATTATTTGACAAAAAAGAACGGCCCCCCTTAGAAAGAACCCCTTTCGTCTTAACATACAGTCCCGCCACCGCCAAACTACACAAAATTCTCAAAAAGGAACAAAAAACCCTAGATGAATCAGCTTCACTCTCAGAGATACTTTCGGATCCCCCGTTGGTTGCATACCGACGCCCCCGCACCCTCCGCGACCTACTAACATACTCTGGCGACCCCAAAAATGACCAGCTGAATGAGAACAACACAAACGGCTTTGCCAAATGCGAAGCCAAACGGTGCATGCTTCACAACTTTGTTAAAGAGGGCAACAAGTTCAAAAGTAATGTCACGGGGGAAGAATTCCCAATCACATCCAAAATACAATGCAAGTCAGACTGGCTCATTTTATTTGATATCGTGCACGAAATGTAACAAACAATACGTGGGAAAGACAGAAACATCCTTGTACACCAGATTCAGCAACACTAAATCGGAAATACTGAACTACAATACACCCAACAAGCGAAAAACCCTCCCCTACACAACACACTTTAACCAGCCCGACCACTCAATTGACAATGTAAAGATCACAGGCATCGAAACAATTCGAACAAAATCCCGCCAAGTAATCCTTCATAGAGAATCCTTCTGGATAAAGAAATTGAAAACACTGACCCCCGATGGCATTAACGTTGACCAATGAACCCTACATAGCTCTTATCCCGAACCCCCTCACTCTAACTTCAGACTCACAGTAAAACACCCGTAGCAGAAAACTTGGCCATGACCAGACAGGACAAAATACACCCAGCATACAAATAAAGCACCCTAATAAATTTCAGGTTAGATATATTGTGATTATTGAGATTTCATTTGTATATGTACTGATATATTGTATGATCACAAGATGTATGAATAAAGGTGAGTGTAATAAGCTCATGTGATTTGATATGAATGAAATGTATAATGGTGTACAATGATGAATTTGGGAAAATGTATGAATCTGTGATTTCTGATATGATTATTTTTGATTGTATTATCATATGTAACATAACAGATATTATGATTAAATACTATCATTGTGAAATTCTGTTGATATTTATTGTATGATCACACGATTCATGATTACTGTTGAGCGTCACGAGTTGATCTGACTGCATGGATAAGAATGATATGGAAAATAGTGTATGATGGATTTGTGAATATGATCTTGTGATGTTTTAATATGATTATGTTTGATTATATCTGCAAAATAAGAGGCATTATGAATGATTGAATGGTAATTATTGTATTTTTGAACAGAATATGAGCACACGGTGCTGGGATGCACGATAACCACCCGAGTCCCACGCAGGTAATTTACAGAAATTGTTGTTGTTTACACATTTGATCTAAGAGTTGATATATTTTTGGCAGGGTTGACGCTATTATATTTCGGTAATATACGAAATAAAATAGGATATGTTGATTTAGATAGTATTATATCAACCGGAGTTGTGTGTGTGTGTGCGTATGTGAGTGTGTGTGCGTTTGCTTGTGTGTGTGTATGTGAATATGTATATATGTGCGTATGTATGTGGGTGTGTGTGTGTGCGTATGCGGATGTATACATATACGCAATGCAAATAGACATATGAATATGATATATATGTATAATGATTCTGTTTGTGATCATCATGCTAAGAATTATAAGACAATATGATTATTATATGGCAGCATTATGATATAAGAATTTATTTATATATATTTTTGGACATATCATGATGTTATTCTGATGATGATTTGAGGTTAGATTGGATATTTGTATTGAATTGAATGATTGATTTGTGTATATAAAGGAAATGATTTAAAAGATTGGTAATATGTGAAATTGCATTATATATTTTATGACACATCAGGTTATTCATATAATAATCGTTCAGTTGGTAGGTCCTGACGAAGGCCCAATGACGGGCCGAAAGCTTGACAAACAAAAGGGATACTAAGATCGAGAGCAACGTCCCGCCTCAGTCCAATTTCTTTCAACTATATATATATATATATATATATATATATATAGGCCTATGTATATATATAAATATATATATATATATATATATATATATATTAAATATATATATATATTAAATATATATATATATATATATATATATATCGCCGCCATCCTCAACTTCTCAAAAATTGTTACTAGAAATACCAGCACTATCACCACATTCTCTTCATTTCCAAACAACTAACCATTATTGCCTTACATTACCGGTATAGATCATCATCATTTTCACCACATCAACGACAAGCAATAACCAACGTGGAAAGTCCTCTGTTTATCTTGATTCTGATTCGATTACGCATTGTGTCCTACTTGTTGTCTGTTTATAAATGACAATGTAATTCACAAAGAAGGAGACTTGTACAAAAGAATGACTAAATAAAAGAAGGATTATTATGCTGGCTTTTATTTACTATGGTTGCTCACGTAAACATTGGATACTTCTTTCCATTTTTCCGACTCCATTTGAACAATACAATATGAAGATGAAATATGAAACATTCAGATGTTCTTCAGAAACATTGTATGTGAAGTTCACATACGGGTAATATCCAAATGAAGAGGAACGTAAGGTCAGAAAAACAAGAAGATGATGAGATGAAAATGATGTTTGTCTAGAATGTTTAAACTACTTGGCGGTGTGGGAAGAGTTGAAAGCCGACAGGAGTAGCATGGATTGTGATCGTCAGTATTGTCTTTAAGTGCATTATCATAATTACGGCATTTCGACCTAGTGGATTGATACAGAACGTTGGAGTACTGTGCCCTGAGTTCTGGTCGACATTTATTTTTTTTTTTCTAATGCTAGATTTCTTGAAGCTAATACCGAGTAGTTTTATGCAGACTTTCTTCGGATTAGATTTTTTGTGAAGGGTATAAACGCCACTTCAGTGTGAAACTGTTCACATGTTGCTTTTATTTTTAATGAAATTCAGAAGCAAAAAGGAAAAAGTAGAATGAATATTCTAATATAAGAGTAAAAACCATGAAACCATTACAAACTTTTAATCTTTTTTTATAAGGAAGAGAGTAACATAAATGAAGTAATTGATATAATGTGTGAGCGCTGAGTCAGTCAGGGGAAATCATTGTGCTTCCGTCGTGAAGAAGCTCTTGGTCATACTGTCGACACCGGATGACAAGTTTCCTGAATAAAATTACAATTTTAGTAGTTGTTTGAGTATTTACTGCGTAATCCATTTGAAAATCCATTGTTATTAGTCCTGAGGTGTAACTGTATCCTGTACCGCTTATCTAAGTTCTGTGTTTGCATGATACTATACATTCGGGAATTCCAAAATGGCGACTGGCGAATTGACCCAAAGTCTGATGGAGATGTTCGCGCGCTTTAAGGCAGAGAACAAAGGTTTGCTCTGTTCTATTCATGTAACCATAAAGGATGCAGTCCGAAAGGAATTCTCCAGATTGCACGATCGCCTGGATGACTAACAATGCTAGCTAGCACGAGATAACGAGTCAGAGGAGTATTTTTGAGAGGCACCAAAGCGAGCTCGGCAATCTTCGTCACTCATCGGATGAGCTCGAGCAATACTCGAGTAAAAACTGTCTTCAGCTCTTTGGGATCGCCGAAAGTACAAATAAGGAATCCACAGATGGCATTGTTTGTTGACACTGTCAACAAGCGACTAGGGATTACCATGACAACAAGTGACATAGACAGTTCGCATCGAATTGGGAACCCGAACAAAGCGCCCGCGTCCATCAATAGACCGCACGGAATGAAACGGCCATGTCCAATTGTCGTCAAGTTTGTTTCATACGGACCAGGTAATTTATCATCTCAAATTCCCGTCGTTTGAAAGGTTCTGGTGTCATCGTACAAGAACATTTGACGAAAGTGAACCGCGAACTACGCAGCAATGTACAAAAGCACCCGAAAGTAGGAACTGCTTGGAAAAGCGATTGGTTGAGTGATTTCGAAAGTCAAAGTGACAAACATTAGAACTATTATAAACAGAGTGATTCGCAATGCATCTGACCTTTCTTCCCTCTAAAGCGTTCATGATTTGTATCCATGTGCAGATTTCATGTCTGATTTTCGCTTCCAAAGTCTGATACCCTCTTTAATTATTATATATTCCACATTCTTCTGTAATATTCTTTTGTGTTTTTTCACATTTGAATAGTTATTTTGTAATTATCATATTTTTTTTTATTAACTCAGGGCATGCCCGCAATATTTCCACGCGTTTTGTAGAAAATCGGTGAAAAAAAAAAATCCAAAACGCCATGAGATGTGTCACTATGATACCGTGGATCATTTATTTGTTATTGTATATGCTATTTGTCATTATATGCAAAGATGTGGGGTAAGTGGGTTTGATAAAAAGATCAGAGTTTATTCTATCAGCATTTGCTCTCCTTCTGTTTGAAAAGAAAAATTGTATTGCACATTATCATTTTCCTTTTTTCCTGATTTAATTTCGCTTGTTCTGCTGTAAACTCGTACGAACATGTACAAAGCGATCAAGGCTAAGATCAGTTACATTTCTGTGTTCACTGACCCAAGTCACCCCATCCAGGTGCCTGGTTTTGTGTAGAACAAAAGATTCTGTGAGGTCACCAGCGCACGCTCTATTCATACCTCGCATCCGATAGATATTTCCATTGTTCATTGGCACATGTAGTTGACCGTGGAAAGGGGGATACAATGTACCGCTCGACTTCCTTCACACAGATGAACCAACTTATCTGCCTCTCTGTCGACGGGCAAAAAAAAAAAAAAAAAATCTCGTTTGGGGGCATTAAAGGCACTCAGAGAATTGCGGAAGGAACGGGTAAATTGTTCTCTTTTTATATTTTGCAGAGCATAATATTCTTTTTTTAATATCTCCACACTTTAATTATGAGATTTTGGCGTGGGGAAATGCAATTAATTCATTATTAGATTAACTTCTTCGTATTCAAAAGCGTGCTATAAGAATCATAAACCCTCCGTATATTTTGCTCATACCAACTGTTATTTTCTTTTCATCAAAACAGAATTCTCAAAAATGTCAAGCCTATTTTATTATAATCTCGGAATTTTCATGTATAAACAAACAACTAATGAATTACCATCTGTTTTTATCCACATGTTCAAAAGAAATCGCTCTGTCCACTGTTACCCCACTCGTCAGAGCGACGCCTAACACCTTCCCCGCACTCGCACTATTTTTGCAAAGAAAACAGTTATGTTTACTGGGCAAAAAAAGGAATCCACAGTTGACATTGTCCGAGACTTTGTCAACAAACGACAGGGGGCTACCATGACAACAAGTGACATAGACCGTTCGCATCGAATTGGGAACCCGAACAAAGCGCCCGCGTCCATCAATGGACCGCACGGAATAAAACGGCCATGTCCAATTGTCGTCAAATTGATTTCATACGGACCAGACAATTAATCATCTAAAATTCCCGTCGTTTAAAAGGCTCTGGTGTCGTCATACAAGAACATCTGACGAAAGTGAACCGCGAACTCCGCAGCAATGTACAAAAACACCCGAAAGTAGGAACTGCTTGGATAAGCGATGGTCGAGTGATTGCGAAGGTCAAAGTGACAAACAATAGAACTATAAACAGAAATAAAACAGAATGATTCGCAACGCATTCTTCCCTCTAAAGCGTTCATGATTTCTATCCATGTGCTGATTTCATGTCTGATTTTCGCTTCCAATTAAGTCTGACAGACTTTTTATACATTTCAAATCCTTATGTTGTTGTTTTTTCACATTTCAATGGTTATTTTTGTAAGTATTATATTTTTTTTTGTATTCATACAAGGCATGTCCGTAAAATTTCCACGTGTAGTTTGTAGAAAATCGGAAAAAAAATCAAAAACGCTTTGAGATGTGTGCACTGTGATAACTGGGACCATTTATATGTTATTGTATATGCTATTTGTTATTGCATTATGCAAAGATATATTACCACGGTGCTTCCAAATCCTCTCAGAAATGTGTTATCAATGTGTATGCAATCCCGGTGTTTCTGACTCATCTATGTAATTTGTCACCTACCCTTAGCAAATTGTTATCATTGTGTATACACAAACGTGTTCTTACGGTGTTTTCGATAATCCACAATAATCTATTGTCTGTTTGTCCTGGCACTTACCTCTTTGAACTGTTCAGTATAATTTTGCCCCCATATAGACTACCAACAACCTCATTCCCTGCGCACTATGCTCACGCAGTTACCGTTTAATTTTCGACATGCCTTGTTTTGCGTATGGACACTGGACATTCCTTCATGTCCTTAATCGTTTATCATCAGGGTGAATGCTCTTTCACTTCTCTTCCTTTAAAACCAAACAGCAGATGTGTTCATAAACAGCTATTTTCCATTAACAGCCCATCTTTATATTCACCTGTTTCACAATGATGAATCCCAATACCACTGTAAACTCGAACGCTGCTGCTGTTGGCATCCCTTACCCTCAATCATTTGCTGATATAGCACCAGGAATTCCAGTAGACAGCGAGGAGGGTGAATATTCTGACATCGTTACCTTTTTAGATATATGCAAACTCCCGAATTAAGACTAGATTTTGACTGTAACGATGCCGCAGTCCAAAATGTATTCACTCACTAATCACACAGAGGATGAGCTTTTTTCACTCATTCATACCGGCGTAAATCAACTCTTTATTTCACATTTTAATATCAGAAGCTTAAATAAAAAACTTTATCTTTTTTTTTTGTGACCACATTAAAATCCAAATACAATATCATTGGGCTTAGTGACACTTGGTTATTAAGGAGACATCGCCCTCTTCGCTGCTTATAATAGACGGCTTTAGACTCATAACAAATAATAGAACATGGAAGAAAGATGGAGGAGTCGGATTTTATGTGTAACAGAATATAAACTGTGTCTTCTTGGAAAAATACAGCGTGATGTCAGAACCTTTTGAGAGTGTATTTATTGAGGTCAAAACTTCAAATAAAGGTAATATGTGACCCTGCACCACAAAACATACAAGTCGCCAGACATGAATTTTTAATTACGACCATATTCTTAAAGAGCAGAATTTAAGCGTTAAAATGATTTATAACTCAAATCAAGCGGAATCTCCTAACCTATCTAAATATTGGAAAGAAAGCACAAACTCAGGAAAAGTGTGAATTGAGAAAAGAGGCTCTGAGGTAGTGTCTATTCAAGTGCTTAATCTTTACCAAACCTGTTGGCTGTGCCATGAATGGGACAAAAAAACAGGAAATAAACCACCCGAGAAACAACAATGAAGGGATTATTGGATTAAAATGAAATTATACATGTCTCATTAACATATTCCGTCCATAATTCATACCAACTTTCAACGCAATAGCACTATTTTTTCAAAAGTTATTGGAGTTGAAATTAAAGAGAGTGAACAAGTTTTTTTTTTCGGAAATGAAAAAGGGACTCTAAAAACATACCTAATCACACTTTTCTACAAAAATGTTCGAGATAAACTGCTAAAAAAAACCCCACACTTTACCGCCCGTTTTATGATCCCAGTTTTTAGCATAATGTAAAAGAAGACTTGCTCTTTCAGCAAATATGAAAAAGTCAAGATTGGCTAGGTCGACCCATCTCACTTATTTTTAGTCCACACGCAAAATCAATGTGTGCGAATTTTTGTTCGTTCTGTAACGCACGGTCACATATCATTATACTTGGAGAGATTTATCGACCACCAAGCTCAAACCCTGCTGAATTTTTAGAGTTATTCTGCGGTCTTATCTCGAGCAGTTATTTTGATGGTAGGGCATGTTTTGTCTTGGGTGAATTTAACCTAAATCTTCTTAATTACAGTGATAATCCCTTATGCGCAGATTTTCTTAACCTTATGTTGTCGAAATCATTTATTCCCCTTTCAAGAAAACAGACTCGAATAACTGATGATGTATCTACTCTTACTGATAACATTTTTGTAAATAACTCATTTTCTGACATGACATCTGGCATTATAGTGTCTGACGTCACTGATCATTTTCCAATCTATGTCCTTGTGTCCAATGTTATGACTGCTAATGTTTTTCACACTCATAATCCTGGTATTCGTGTAATATCTGAATCCAACCTTAATAAACTTAGGGAGAAATTAAGTTCAGAAGATTGGTCCACCGTATACAGACAAAGCGATTGATTTAGCCTTTGAAAATTTTATGAATATTTTAATCACTCATTTTGATTCTAGTATTAATCTCCAAAGGGCTCACCATTCTCATTATAAAAAAGTACCACGCAACCATGGGTTACAAAATCTCTTCTCAGGTCCATTAATTCTTTCTGTGCCACGTTCGCACGTCCCACTCAGTCGACGCGACGGCGTGCCAACTTCGCATATTCTGCTCAAACGCACAAAACTGCTTAAACCGATCGATAAATCGCCTAATCCCGCGATACAGTGAAAGCTTTTCTCGCGCTTTTGTTCCTTTTACATACAGCTTGCATTCTGTGTGGGGATTGACTATCAAGCGATGTTCCCAACTAGATTTGCATGTAAATTCTAAGTTTCTGTCAGGGTTTCATGTGCTAAAGCCATGCCTTAACAGTAATGTAGCAACTGGTCATTCAAACGAAAAATATAAATAGATTTGTCATAAAATTTATATCAAAGCAAAGCTTGACATTCCTCTTTAACTTTGCTCACTATTATGTCCAGCTTAAAATAAATTTGTAGAAATTATATAGATTGGAAAAACAGAATCCTTTCTGAAAGCATGCCTGCCTTCGTGTCTCAGAATATCATGGCACACAGGGGTTTCCGCCATGGCAAATAAAGAGTTAACCGCAAGAATAATCTTTTTCACAAATATCGCAAAGATCCATGCCCTTTAAAACAAATTAAGATATACTCGTTATCGAAATATATTGACATCCTTAAAGGACAAGTCCACCTTCATATACAAAGGATTGAGAGGATGCAACAATATTAGTAGAACACATTAGTGAAAGTTTAAGGAAAATTAGACAACCCGTTCAAAAGTTACGAATATTTTAAGTATCTGCGCAGTCACTGCTGGAAGAGAAGACTACTATAGTGTATGATGTCACATGCGTACAACTATATAAGGAAAATAAAAAGAGAATTTCACAAAACTTTACTTTTTGAATAAAGTGAACAGTTCTTCGACTTGCTACTGACGTATCAAAGGGTAATATTATTCCCCCTGCCTTCTGAAAGAGAGAAGTCGAGTGTTCTTTTGTTATGCGAGAAAAATGGAAATGTGTTGAATTTTCTTTATTCTTTCTTTATATCGTCGTACTCATGTGACATCACAAGCTATAGTAGTCTTTTCATCCAGCCGTGACTGAGCAGAAACTTAAAAAATTCATAAATTTTTAACGGATTGTCCGACTTTGCTCAAACTCTCACTGATGTGTTCTACTAATATTGCTGCATTCACTCAACCCACGTGTCTATGAAGGTAAATTTGTCCTTTAATACGTGTAGCCAAACAAAATTATTTTTCGTGGCAGTTTGTTAAATACAAATCTGATGTAAAGAGTACGGGTGTCGTGTTAGGTGATTAGCAAGACGCTGAAACACAGAAATAATACCGATCCTAATAAATATATTTCAGCGGACGGCCGCCAGATTAACGACCCGGTCATTATGGCGAAATCTCTTAATGATTATTTTGCAAGTCTTGGTCCACATCTTGCCAGTAAAATCCCGAAATTACCAACTAAATATTATAGATATTTAAATATTAGGAATCCTCAATCAATATTTCTTTTGGAACATATTGTTGAAGAAGAAATTGTAGATATCGTCAAGAATTTGAAAGATAAAAAAGTTCGGGATATGATAGAATTACAAATTTTCTTTTAAAAATGTTTTATATGAAATCATTTCTCCTCCTACATACATTCTTAATCAATCTTTATCTAATGGTAAAGTCCCCAATAAGATTAATGTCGCAAAAGTTGTCCCTATCTTTAAGAAGGGACAGAAAGATTTGGTGAATAATAACCGACCAATTATCTTTATTGACTTCAATTTTGTAAAATCCTTCAAAAGTTAGTTTACACGCGATTATTGAAATTCCTCACAAATGATAGCATTGTATTAGATTCTCAGTTTGGTTTCAAAAAACATTATAACACAACCAATGCTTTACTTACTTTTATACACAGGGTGGCTCATGCTGTATATAATTTTGAGCATACCATTAGGGTTTTTCTTGATTTTTCTAAAGCTTTCAATACGATAGATAATGGAATTTTATTTTGTAAATTGTGTCATTATGAAATCCGCGGGACGCCTTTAAAATGGTTTAAAAGTTGTATAACATATAGGAAACAATTTGTTAACATTAATGCCTATGATTTGCAGATAAAACAAACCTACTTCATGTGGAGCCCCAAAGGGCTCCTTCTTGGGCCCACTTTTATTTATCTTATACATTAAAGGGATCGTATAGTTTTGGTTGAGACTTAACTTCAGGTTATTATCATTTTTGGTGAGTTAGTGAGAAACCTCTTATGAATTATTAAAGAGCATGTAATTCCATGAGGATTTCAACGTTTATTTGACGAAAATTGATTTGAAATGGCTGATATATCCAAAACAGAGCGACCCTATAGTGTGGGACCCACATTTTATTACGATCTTTTTGTTTTACTTTGTTTTTAGATGTTTCAGCTATTCCAAACACAATTCAATTCAATTCAATTCAATAATGGTTTTATTTCGATCGCATTGCAGCCAGAGACTGAATTGCACGATGTTACCAAAGTATAACACATACACAATACAGATAAAATAATGATAAAATTACAAAGAGCATTTCCATTATGAACACATCATATTATATTCAGTCGGATATGGACTCGAGAGGAAGTGAGGAAGGGAAGAAAGACAGACAAACGTTCTGATAGGGATTATGGAGGCAGAAATGAGGGTGGATGAAAAAGAGAAAGCGGGAGTCCGCGTAAGAAAAAAAACATAAACATCATCAGTTAAGATACATAAGTTCAATTATTTGTATGCAACTGTTCATTACTTTAAAATGCTGAAGCATTAAAAATAAATTAACAATTCCATAAAATAATTCATATCATAGTAAAGATATAAACAGTCCGCGGAAGAAAAAGAATGGAATTGATGAAATTATCAAGTGTACAAAGACTAGAACAATTAACGGAATTACAAATATACATATTTTCATAAAATAAATCAAATTCCTCTATAAAATTTACACTCTTTCATATCAAACAAAATATTTCGCATTATCTCGAAATCATCGTAAAAAAACAAAAACAAAAAACATTGAAACCCATAAGCCCAATCGAAACAGTAACCGTACCATCCTCTTGGAAACAAAAGATACCACCGTAATTGTATTCAGAAAGAAGAGAGAGAGAGAGAGCGCGCGCGCAAAAGAACGGAGGGATAACTATGCAAGGGAGAAAGAAGGTGAGAAGAAGAGGAGTGTTCAGTCTAGTGAAGAGTAAGAGGAATCAATGTAACCAAAAACTATAGCGGATGCGATGGAAGATATGTGAGACTTAGAAAAAAAAATACACCGAAAACAGAAACATAGCAGTCTGCCTTGTAAACATTCACATAATACTAACATGAGTTTCAAACATCGGTATTGACATAGGGGAAAAAAAACAACAACAACAAGAACAACGGACCGTGCATATCTGGAATAAAAAAAAAGATACCACGTATACACACATATGCATTACATATGTGACAGTGCACCTCAAAACGAACATAGAGTCGCACACACTGATTTTGCGTGAGGACTGAAAATAAGTGAAATGGGTAAACCTAGCCGAACTTGACTTTTTCATATTTTCTGAAATAGCGGGTCTTCTTTTACATTATGCTAAAATTTGGTATCATAAAACGGGCAGGAAAGTGTGTTTTTTTAGCAGTTTATCGCGAACATTTTGGGAAGAATAGTGTGTTTAGCTGTGTCTTTAGAATCCCCTTTTCATTTCTGAAAAACCTTGTCCACACTCTTCACTTTCAACTCTAATAACTTTTGAAAAGATAGTGCTACTGCTTTGAAAGTTGGCATTAATTACGGACAGAATGTGTTAATGAGGCATGCTTAATTTCATTTTAATCTGATAATCTCTTCATTGTTGTTACTCTCGTGGTTTACTTCCTGTTTTTTGTCCCATTCATCGCACAGCCAGCACGGTTTGGTAAAGATTAAGCGCTCGAATAGACACTGTACTTCAGAGCCTCTTTTCTCAGTTCACACTTTTCCTGAGTTTGTACTTTCTTTCCAATATTTAGATAGGTTAGGAGAGTCCATTTGATTTGAGTTATACATCATTTTAAAGCTTAAAGTATGTTCTTTCAGAATATGGTCTTAACTAAAAATTCATGTCTGGCGACTTTCTGTTTGTTTTGAGGTGCAAGGTCACATATATTCTTCTTTAACATCTTCACACTTTAATTATGGGATTTTCGCGTGGGGAAATACAATTAATTCATGATTAGATCCCCTTCTTCGTATTTAAAAGCGTGCAATAAGAATCATAAACCACGCCGGATATTTTGCTCATACCAACTCTTTTCTTCATCAAAACAGAATTCTGAAAATTGCAGGCCTATTCTATTATAATCTCGGAATTTTCATGTAAACAAATAACTAATGAATTACCATCAGATGATAATTCATTAGTTGTTTTTTTATACACAAACAGTAAACAGTATACAGTAAACTTAACAAAATGTCATTTGATGTATATCTATCAGCATTTCATACCATTTCTAATAGCATTTAATATCATTCTGAGTTCTGAGTTGAGATCTGAAACTTTTTGAGGGACGCAGGTGGGCACTGTTTTTGTCAAGGCACACTTTATTCCCTCCATTACAATAATTCATTCCATAAATATCAACCTTATGTAAATCAACTTATAATTAAGGCGGCAATAAACCAGCTCTGAATATGTTAGTTCTTACATTAAGAAAATAAAGTAAGAAAACATATAATCTTAATTTGAAATTATTTCACAAATTAGTTCTGAGTTGAGATCTGAAACTTTTTGAGGGGTCGCAGGTCTAATTAAATACGATATGTGGGCACAGTTTACCAGTGTCAAGATACTCTTTATTCCTTCCATTACAATGATTCATCACATGACTCATGTCAATACACATGATATGCATACATAAACAATATTCATACATTTTTCTGTATTGAAATTAATGTACAACTTTTTTTTTGTTTTTGTTTTGCTTTGTTTAAGCATTAACAATACAATTTAAAAACTGCAAAAGTGAACATAAACATCTGTACCCTATCTAACCTTTGCAGTACTGTATTTGGTACCTACCCTGTACAATATAATATGTATGAAATGATATGTAATGAAGTATAAACCATGTGTTTTTCAAAGCTCAGCTTCAGATGACAGTCTTCTGCTTTTTGTTTGTGTTGTTTCGACTGAATAATCAATGATTTTCCAATCGTATTTGTATATGGTTATAACTCTACTATACAATATGTCGTTATCAGTCCATTGTATGCGATTATATCTATATCCATGTTTTTTGTAATATGATGTGATTAGTATTTGAAAATTGTTTGCTACGTTTTATATACCTAGTGAAGATTGCAGAAATAAATCAAATGAACACTAAATCAAATCAAAGCATTGTACTATTAGCTGAAAACTCGGAGATAAACTCCTTCCTGATATATGAGATGAAAAGAACGCAAACGAACAAAAAAAAAAAGTGACACCCTAGACCTACGCCATACAATTCAACATCAAAAATCAATGATGTGAGTAAGTGGTCCATACACATATGTATTCATTGAAAGCACCTCATGACGACTTCCGTAATTCCCACTGAGAACTTTGCAACCCGCCTCCAAAGTTCTGTCATTGCTCGCAAGACCACATGCACACAGCTCCACAAACATCCGGAAGAGTTCTGCTCCAGACTCTTTGTCAATGTTGGAGTGGTACTGCACCATCTTTCCATTGGCTTTACCCCCAAGGGTGGACTGGGGAACAACAAGGACATCTCCTGGAAGGTTTAGGACTGACACACGCTTGGAGGATGCTAACTTGCTCAGTCTGATATTCAAAGCAGATTTCACTGTCAAAACCAAATCATTAAATATGGACACATCAATTAGTTTTTTTTTCTTTCGCCAGACTATCTATTTCAGCTCAAATGATTTTATTTTCATAATGAGATAACGTAATAGAAAGTTATCTATGAAACGTTAATATAAGTAAAAACTGCGCAAGGAATGTGCAAGGAATGGGTAAAATATGGGTTATAAAACTCCATAGCAACCATAATGAAGGAAGTCTTTGATAAACTCAGACGAAATGTTGAACTCTTTACTTGCGAATTACACTCATCACTGAAGCTGCTGTCGCTCTACGATAAAGTACCGCCTTCATTTTTGGCTTACCGATAACTTCGGAAGTTTGGGTATGATAACAACAATAATATAGGTTTTCTCGGCCGATTTCGCACTTTTTTTTCAGTCGAATTCCTAATTGCTGCTTTCAATTTAGCAGAATTTAGCCTAGATGGCATGTTCGGTATTTCAATTTTATAATCTTTTCATTCAAATTCATTTTGGAGCACTCAAATTACCTTTAACATCGTTCGAATCAGCACTTTTTCAGTTCAAATTTGTAAGACAAGCACCATTTTGCAAATCGTTTATTCAATTTAGCAGGATATATAGCCACGTGATCGCGTATACGCTGTGCTCGTTCATTCGAATTCATTCTTGGGCATCAAATTTCGCATTTACTGCAGTCAATTTAGCAGACACGTTTATGCTTTTATTCCTTTTTTCCGTTTTCATTCATCATAGGTATCGTTTGCAAGCATCATAACGTTTCATATTTTCGTATTTATTCTTTATTCTGATATCACCCTCGCAACAGTACTTTCAAAATAGGTGTATGTGTTTATAATGTGCGATAGAATTATTTCATTCACAGATACATTAATCTTAAGTTTGTTTTGACATTAGTTGGGAGAAGGAGGTTTCAATTTACATCGTGATTATTTCTATCATCTGCATGTTTCATTATTTTCATTTGGTGGGTGTTATATTGCGTTAATCATCATTAGGAATAAAGTTCTTGGATCAGCTCTAGCCATCACTTTGTCAATGGTATTACCCTCAAATGCTTCAATGAGTCTTTCCCTGTCTTCTTGAGAGATACCCCTGTATCTAACTCGTGCTGCCATGACTGGATATAAGAAAGTGAAGTGAATGTATGGTACTGGTGCATGTATAGTTCTGATGAAGAGGGGTGTTACAGAACAACAAACTTGAGTTATTTAGGGTCAAAGATACCTGTACTATATACTTAACAGTGTGTGGATGAAAAAAAAAAATCACATAAAAAAATAGTAATAGCATTACGCCAATTTGAATGAACATGTTTGTAATTTGAAAGCCCATACGGCAAGAAATTGAATGACTGAAATACCATTTTCCGCCAGTGCTGGCGAATTTGAATGGTTGAAGAGCACGTGCCAATCTGAATGCCCGTTTTCCGAATTTGAAAGGGACATTTGCGAATTTCATTGATCGAAATGATAAATTGAACGAACAAGTTGCAATTTTGAATGACAGAATGAGCAGTGACGAGGATTTTCGCTAAATTGAATGAACCTTTTATCAAATGGACTGACAAAAGTGTGAAATTGCCCGGGAAAACCTATAGTAATAATAATGATGATAATGGTAATAATAGTGACAATCATAATCACAATCATATACAATCATAATCATAATCATAATCATAATCATAATAAAGCCTTGTTTGCCAAGAGTAGCCTCGGCCGTGCTACAACTGTTCTACCAGAGGGCCCTACTATTATTATTAAGCTAACGTTGCCAGGTTCCAAATCTTTACACCTAGGTCTAGAGGGGCACAATAAGTGAAAACATCTAGTTCAAGGACGTAAGCACTGAACAGGACTCGAACTTGGGTCGTCCGGTTAGGAGTCGGGAGTCTTATCCACTTTGCCACAACAGAAAAAAAAAAAGCTACAAAAGAACTCAGAGAGTAATGGGGAGCTATTCTGAGACCATTTCTCTCTTTTTTAAGTCTCTTGTACAAATCGGTATTCTCCTGTAACTGTATTTGTGACCCTGCATCTCAAAACAAACAAAAAGTCGCCAGACATGAATTTTAAGTTAAGACCATATTCTGAAAGAACAGACTTTAAGCTTTAAAATGATGTATAACTCAAATCAAATGGACTCTCTTAACCTATCTAAATATGGAAAGAAAGCACAAACTCAGGAAAAGTGTGAACTGAGAAAAGAGGCTCTGAAGTACAGTGTCTATTCAAGCGCTTAATCTTCACCAAACCGTGCTGCCTGTTAGATGAATGGGACAAAAACAGGAAGTAAACAACTGGAGTAACAACAATGAAGGGATTATCAGATTAAAGTGAAATTAAGCATGCCTCATTAACATTTTCTGTTAATAATTCATGCCAACTCTCACAGCAGTAGCATTATCCATCCAAAAGGTATGGGAGTTCGAAGTGAAGAGTGTTTACAAGGTTTTTCCAGCTTGAAAAGGGGACTCTAAAGACACACCTAATCCCACTATTCTACCAAAAATGTTCGAGATAAACTGCTAAAAATACACTTTCCTGCCCGTTTTATGATCCCAAATTTTAGCATAATGTAAAAGAAGACTTGCTCTTTCAGAAAATATCAAAAAGTCAAGATCGGCTAGGTTGACCCATTTCACTTATTTTCAGTCACGTCAAATCAGTGTGTGCGACATTTTGTTCGTTTTGTGATGCACGGTCACATATACAACGGAGGTGCAAAACTTATTCCTGGTCGTTTTCCTCTCTCTCTCTCTCTCACGGAAATGTAGCACCCTTAGAGAAGTACAACTTTAAAACATGTCACAACACTACGGACAGTTCAGACACTTATGTTAGCCATCAATAAACATCCACACAATTCCATATAGAAATCGCAATCATTTTTTTGTGGAAAAACATTTCTCTCATTTTTCCCCTTAGTCTTGCTTACCCATTTTCTGTACAGTGTCCCGATCGGCGCCTCTCAAGAAACATACGAATAATATAATTCCGCTGTTTATCTGAAAAAATAAAGAAAAAATGAAAGACGAAACAAGATTATTACGTTTAAAGGAATACTGATAAAAATAGAATGATACTGCACTCACAAGTAAATTTTGCTCCATTTAAAGTTAACATAAAATTGTTGCTTACATTTACTCTTTATGTGCCACGTTCGCACGTCCGACTCAGTCGACGGCCTGCCAACTTCGCATATTCTGCTCAAACGCACTAATCCGCCTAATCCGATTGATACATCGCCAAATGCCGCGGTACGATGAAAGCGTTTCTCGCACTTCTGTTCCTCCTACCTATAGCTTGCATTTCATGTAGTGACTATCAAGAGGTGTTCTCTACTGGATTTGAGAGTAATTTCTAAGTTCCTGTCACTGTTTTGGGTGCAAAAGTCATGCCTTTGCAGTAATATATCTACTGGTCATGTGAAAGAACAAAAATCATAGATTTGTCATACAAATACATAAGTGCAAAGCTTGGCATTTTCTCTGCAACTTTACTCACTATTTGTCCAGCTCAAGAGAAATCAAAGATTTACTTACAAAGGGGGTTTTCGCCATGACACATGAAGAGTTAACAAACTGCGGGCTTGTGTACCCATTACTGGATATGATATACAGATATATATTTGTCTTGAGAGTTTTTCATAGAACTATGGACAGAGGTGGCTCCTATATTTAAAAAAAAAAAAAATCACTGAGAGGCACCGATGCATGTAGTTTTAAACAGAAAATCGAAATTAGTCATTTGGGCTTATATCTATTTTGAATTTTGGATAAAAATGTAACCAAACGAAGGGGTGATAGAAGAAATGCGAGGCAAAAAGTCGTGTGTATGGTGGGTGCGATGTTGTGAAGGGACCCTACAAGGCACTACGGCAGAACTGCAGCTCTGCGTTGTTACAATTGATTTTTTTTTTTCACAGTGTCTGCTGGAAGCAGTGCGCAATGTCAGACTTCCTTTGTGACGTCACAATTGACACAATTGTTACATTTCACGGAGTGATGGTACAAAGCAACAGTGCGCAGTGTCAACAAGTGGCGTCGCAATTGTTTCGTTAGAACTTGTTACATTTCAGAGTGACGGTATGACGCAGTGTGCGATGTCAAATTTTACTGGATTACGGGAAGAATTTTTTCAGGGAACTTTTGAAACTAGATGATTTTAGCTGGCGATGCATGTCTCAATAGTTTCTACTCATCAATAGGACACGGTTGCACTTTTTTATCTTTCTGGGTACATTTCATGTGATTTCAAGTGATTTCCAAAGATATTACAGCGCTGATACTGCACGTCCTCTGAACCAAGTGCACATATCTTTCGATCCTGTTTAACACTGCCCGGTATAGATGCGCGCTGTTGGTAAGCGACACCCGGACAGTCCATGGATTCTTCTGAAGGGAACGGTTCCGGGGGCCGTAATCTGGCAGAACTGCGTATCTCCTTTAACCCATTACGTCAGAAATCGGCTTTACAGATTCAATGTTACACCTTTCTAAACTGGGATACGATGAGTTGCATTTTCTTTCGTTCTTGGTCATAATTGGTCTGAAGAATCGATTAACCCAAAAAAAAAAGACAATTTGACCTTTTTAAGCAGTAATAATTAACAATTCAATAAAAACTTATGCACTTCTGCCAAATGAATCGAAGCCAAATGTCAGCGATCGTAATCTGACAGAACTGTGCATCTCTCGTCACGTGCCAAGGATGATCAGCCAGAACTGCTTAAGTCTTTGGCCATGCGTTTTGTTTTGTTTTCTTTTGGTTTGGTTTGGTTTGTTTTGGTTTGTTTTGTCTTGTTTTTGTTTTAGACAGAACTGCGTATCTCTAGGAGATACGCAGTTCAGCCTGATAAGTACGTGTTTCATCAGGCAGAACTACGCATATTTTCATAGTTAACCACATGCTTATCAAAGAGAACTGCGTATGTTGCGACAAAGATTGCCCCGTCAAAGATTGTCGCCCCCGGCTCGGGGTGACAATTTTCGACGGAGTTTGCATCATAAATTATCGCCATGTCATGAAATGTCGTCTGGCGACATTTTTTTTTTTTTTTTTTTAATGCTTGTGCAGTTCCCAATTGTTGACCTCGATGGCGACAGTTTATGATGGCAAAAACAATTGTTGCGACATAAATTGTCGCCCCGTCAAAAATTGTCGCCCTCGGCTCGGGGTTGGTTGCTCCGGTATTATGCTTTGGTGGGGTGGGTATGGCTTGTAAGTTATGCGTATGTGTGTGTGTGTGTGTGTGTGTGTTGGTGGCTGCATGGTATGTGCGGAGTATGATTTGTAGGTGCGTATAATGTGTGACTTGTGTATGCGTTTACGTATAGCTGTGTGGGTTGGGGGCAGCTGCATGGTAGCTGTGTTGTGTATGATTTGCAGGTGCGTATAATATGTGACTTGTGTATGCGTTTGCGTATAGCTTTGTGTGTGTGTGTGTGTGTTTGGAGTATAATAATACAATATGTGGAAACTGTGCATGTGTGGTGGTTTGTTTGATAGATACTTTATTTTCTACAAATCAATGTACATAAATTACATAATCATCAACATGGGAAACATACAAAGTATATTTAATACAGAGCCGTTTGACTCGCATAAAAAAACGATATAAAGGAAATTAATGATATAATATTACAGTATGCATGCATATGCAGCAGGGATTACAATAACAATATCATATTTAAGAAGCGATAATGCGGAGGGCCGCCATTGTAAGCATTGCTTGAAAAGATATGGCCGACCCGAGGAAAAGGTAGGGACGTACTAGATTCGTAACAATACAAAGTCTGCAGGGGGGAATAAACTCTGATGTGCGATGGTGATAATGTGGTTGTATAGTGGTAGTGGTTTGTTTGTCTGTGTGAATACGTGTGCCTGTATGCGTACGTGTATATGTGGGTAGTGGCGTATGTGTAGGCCTATAGGTTGTGTGGTGATGCGTGTTTATGGGCGCAGTTTTGTGCCTGCATGAGTGTATATCGGAGGGGTTTGGTGTTCGTGGGCTACGTACGTATGTGTGTTGTGTGCGAGCGTTCGTGTGTCTACGTAAGCACGCAGGAGATAAAAGGAACAAAACATTCAAGCGACACAATTCCCACAACACGCACAGCGCTCCATCACACACACACACACACACACACACACGCACAAACGGACACAAAATTGTCATGTGCGCGCGCACATACACACTTCCTTCAAACCTCACCATGACTTTTTACATGGCATGTTTGCATGGATGTAGCCATGAAAGTTATGTGTTGGTATTTCAATGACTATGTCAAGAACGATATTACCCAGCAAAATGTGTTTCGAGGGCGGGCGACAATTTTTGCCGCCAGCCCTCATCATAAATTGTCGCCAGGCGACAATTTATGACGGGGCGACAATTTAAGACGCCAACTCCGTCAAAAATTGTCGCCTATTTCAGGGGGCGACAATCTTTGTCGCAACATGCTTATCTCCTAGAGATACGCAGTTCTGGCTAAACACATGGTTTATCAGCCAGAACTACTTATCTCGTCATGTAATTGGCGACGTATTTAGGACGTAAATTTCACGTCAGTTTTGTTGCGTACCGGCGCGTGTGTCCATCACGTCATATCAGCTATGCATTTATGACGTAATTTCACGTCAGTTTTGGGACGTATTCATCACGTCATGTTAGCCACGTATTTATGACGTATATTTCACGTCAGTTTTGGGACGTATTCATCACGTTATGTTAGCGACGTATTTATGACTTAAATTTCACGACAGTTTTAATGACTATTTCGTATCACGTCATATCAGTGACGTATTTATGACGTACAATTCACGTTAGTTTTGTGACTTGTTCATCACGTCATATCTAACATGAAGTTATTCATCACGTCATATTAGCAACTTATTAATGACGAAAAATTCACGCCAGTTTTGTTACGTATTTAGTACGTCATATTAGCGACGTATTTATGTCGTAATATTTACGTCAGTTTTTCTCATCATAGCAACTGATGCGGTCCTACAGATGTCAATGTGACTTCTTTATTCAACCATTTTTTCTCGTTATGTTCATGATCATCAGATGATGGAAGTTTTGCGTCAATTATTCAACCAACTATTTGCCGCTAATTAAGTCAAAAGTTAGTTGTGTTTTTTTTTTCTTTTTGTTTACTTTTTGAACAACGTTACAACTATTCATGGCATGTTTTCACGTCTCTCTATTAGAAATAGTATTTGATATCATTTGGAATCGGCTGGACAGAAATAACACATTGAATATTTGATTCAATTTTTAAAACAAGGTAACGGACTGGCACGCCAAATAGCATACCAGTTGACTCCTTGGACCAATTTATAGACCAAACTGGGTAAATTCACACCAGACGGATTCTAAGCAGGGCACTGGTAAAAACTGGAAGATTTGACAGTTTACTAAATCGTGAAATTATTAAATGAACTGGAATACTAACATATGTCATTTCATTCGAGGTTAAACAAAGGAATAATCTTGGCTACGAAACTTACTAAGAAAAACCAATAGGCTTATGCATACACATGTTTTTTTAATTGTGTGCTGTATCTGTCACATTCTTGTGTGTGCTGTAACAGCCACTTTCTCTGTCGGATTTTATTCAAATTGTTATTGAGATCCATGTATGTGCTTTTAATAAGCCTTCTTTTTTATTTCATTATACTTTGCGACTGTTGTTTATGTTGTTATTTTATAACACATGGGTTTTAAAAGTTATTTACATTACATATAGACGTAACAGGTGCAATATCTAAATATATAAAGTCGGTCTGCACTGGAAAGAAACATGTCTAGCGCCATCATAAGGCTCATTTTTCCTTGTGGTGCCCAGCATTTCTCCCATAATGCCGAGCGGCGTGCAGCAATTAACCCGTTCCACACTGAATTCTGATATCCCCATAGACTTAACACACAGATCATCAGGTTCCCGTAAACGTAGGGGATGGCCTAGCAGCGCAGCGGCTCGCTTCGATCCCGCATTATCTTGCGCAGTTCAGTGCATACGTAATGTATACCACGTCCCATAGTACCATAGTACGCACCATTATACGTTGTCACTTATCACTTCGCAGTGTGTTCGGTGCTTTCAAACACTGTCTTCAACACTCAGATCGTTAATTCTGATCGTTGTGTCGAACTTCAATCTGCGATTATGTCGCGGATACGACTGTACGACTTGGTAAATGCTGGATCCAGTGGGAGGAGATGCGAGCTGCGCTGGTGTATAGCGATTAGGTCATTGGGCTGAGTGAGTGGATTGTCGTGGATCTCTCTCGCGACAAGTAACCCGGTCCCTCGCGATCGGCCGAAAGATCGACGCCGCGCAGGGCGGGCCGGGCTGGGCTTTCTGTACCCCACCATATTATGCACTGCTTGTGTGTGTTCTCTCGGCTCTGCGCACAGCTGCTGTGAGATCGTGCGCTGACCGGCAGGCGGCGATCAGCCACAGTATAAAATAACGATGTAACCACAGAACTAGAGTTCCGTGGATGTAACCCGGCCACCGGAAGTTTTGATAGATGGCGCTCTTTACAAAAAAAGTTCTGGCATCAAAATAATGGCTAGTGCAGACCGGCTTTAAGGGTAATATTATTCCCCCTGCCTTCTGAAAGAGAGAAGTCGAGTGTTCTCTTGTTATACGAAAAAATGGAAATATGTAAATTTTTCTTTCTTTCTTTATATCGTTGTACTCATGTGACATCACAAGCTATAGTAGTCTTTTCATCCAGCCGTGACTGAGCAGAAACCTCAAAACTTCATAACTGTTTAACGGATTGTCCGATTTTGCTCAAACTCTCACTGATGTGTTCTACTAATATTGCTGCGTTCACTCAACCCACATGTCTATGAAGGTGAACTTGTCATTTAAGTTTGTGTATTTATGTATACCGCTTGAATTACAAAGACTTTCGGTTTTATGGATTATGAAATAAATAAAATAAAATATTTTGTGTGTGGGTGTATGTGTGTGTGCACGCGTGCCCACGCGCACTTGTGTGCCTCAGTAAAGGGCAGGTTATTCAGTTTGAACGCAATTTCTGTTGGTTCTTATATCGATCATGCATCTTCACTAAGAGACCATGTACAACTAAAAAGTGTGATTCCAGTAGGAGCTTGAGTGTTGTCTTTTTTATGTCAATCATGAATTTTCATTAAGAGAGTATCAGTACAAAATATTTTAAAAATCGAATATCCAACCCTACATTTTTTCAAACTTTCATTTTCCATAATTTTAATTAATTTAATGAATTCTTCCTGTCTAAATGCGTGTGTTTTGGTCATAAAGACGTTTTTAAGATATCATAAAGTCTTCAAAGGTTGACAAACGTTTTGCTACTATATCGATCATAAATTGCATTGGAGTGGACGTGCATCTGCTCACCTCTTCAAAATCTGGATTGAATTACTGTTTTTTTATTAACGCCACACTGTTTTTTATTAACGTCACACTTTGCCATGTGGATAAGAATCCAGCAATAGCATCTACCTGTTTTTTCAACAAGTCAGTGTTTGTCTCAAAGATGAGAAGACGGGCTCAAACGAGAAGTGAGAGGAAGGACTCTGAATCTAAGGATCCCTCCCCAAAGAAGGAGCCTGAGGTACGGAGAGAAGAACTACATGAACCGGGAGCAGACCGGCAAGCCTCCTTCGGGAGTTCTCCCCTTACTCCAGCTGGTCAATCAACCGAGGACTCATTCAAGCTATTGTCGATGCTGTACTCAACGAGTTTACGAGGCCATACAGCTGGACATTCATGAGCAGGAGAAATTTGCAACGCTCGAATCACCTGTTCACGATCTCACACTGCAGCTGAAGGAAATACATCGTCTGTGTGAGGACCACGAGCAATACTCGCCGAGACAATGTCTTCGTATTCATGGAATCCCCGAGGAACAAAACGAAATACCGATCAAATGGTCATCGTCACCGCTCGCCGCCATCTTGGAATCACTCTTGACCCTGGGTACATTGACCGTGGTCATCGTGTCACTCCGAGGTACTGGAACCGTGAATCAAAGAATCCGCGACCAATCATCATCAAATTCTGCAGGTACAACACACGACATGAAATCTACTCTGCGAGATCCAAACTCAAGGGGACGGATATCTTCATTCACGGGGATCTCACTACCAAGAGACAAGCGATTGTCAACAAGCTTCGTTCTCATGCGAAAGTCAAGAAAGTCTGGACGCTTGACGGAAGGATCACTGCTCTCAATGCAGATGGCAAAAAGGTCTCCATCTTCAGCCTCGCGGATATTGACTTTAAACTGTAAACATGTTTTCACTGTTTAATCTCATAACGCACGAAGCGCATTATGACTTTGAAATATCCTTGTTTTTTCTGTGCTAAATCTGTGAAAAGTAATCAAAGTGCCATAAAATGCGTTATTTGTAATATTTGGACACATCTTTCATGTTCCTCTTTAGATCTTTTTTTTTTTCATTTTTTTTTCATTCCTCCAAAGATTGGATTTGTAATCGATGTATCTTTCTCGAGCTGCCTTTCAATACATCATACCATAAAACTCAAGATGCTAATATTAGTCACTCTTCAGTCGAAACTATGATAAATCAAAGTGATTTCTCTGTTGACAAGCAATCATTACAATGCAGTCAATTGCAAATCAAAGGTCTAAAAATGGTACAGTTGAATGTGAGAAGTTTATTGCGAAATATAGATGAAAAGAGAGCTGTCATGTCTCATAATGTAATAGGTACTGGTGCTTTTAATGAAACTTGGTTAGACGATACAGTTATGGATAATGAAATCGATATTGATCATTACAAGATTATACGAAGAGATAGAAACCGACATGGTGGTGGCGTCATTTTATATGTTCGCGAAAACTATGATATTTAAATTTTAGATCATGCGTCTCTACAGTACAGTACACTACAGTAATTTTTTGTAACATGGTATCGGCCCCCGGGTGGTCCTTCTGAGCTACTTGATCACTACGAATCACTTTTGTCATTCATCGATAGTTTCAATCACAGTACTGTGATCATGGGCGATATCAACTGTGACATTTTGAAGAGACCCTATCAAGGTGGCACAAAACGTGTGATTCACGATTCACGATGTTTATTCTATGCAACTTGTAAACATCACAGAAAGTACTCGTGTCACAGATGCGACATCTTCTTTGATTGATTTGTTGTTAACTAATAGAATCGAATTCGTGAAATCCTCGGGTGTCATTCACATTGGCTTAATAAGCGACCATTCCATGAATTTCATTATTTGGGGATCTCCGTCCACTCATTCTCCACGTCTACCCCGTGTACTAATTTACAGAAATTTTAAAAAATGTTGATATAACAGTTTTTTTGTGATCATTTACAAAATCAGCCTTGGGAAGACTTTTTTTCGCAAAAGATATTGATGAGGCTTTCAGATTATTGGAAGATTATCTCATGGAAACTGGTAATCTATTTATGCCAGTTAAATCCAGGAAAGTTAAAAGTAAATATTCTCCTTGGATGACTTCGGAGATTATAAATCTAATCAAACAACGAGATAAAATGAAAAGGAAATCAAAGAAAACGAAGGAAAGTGATACAATGAATATGTACAGGAAACTGAGAAATAAAGTCACCTCTGAAATTAGGAAAGCAAAAAGAAAGTATTATGTTTATAGACTTTCTTCAGTTAAGGGAAGATCCGCTGATATTTGAAAGATTTTGAAATCTGTTATGCCTAATTCACAAAGTAATAATCCCCAAGGTAATGTATTAGATTGTGAATCGAAGAGTAATGAGTTTAATGAATATTTCTCTTCTATTGGAGAAAAGCTTGCTTCTGATATCGTAGAACAGCCCACTGTGCCTTATTATGAAAATGATATCTACACTGATGGTGGTGTACAATTTAGATTTCATGTAGTATCTGAGAATGACGTACATAAGGAACTGAATAATTTGAGAGATAGCATTTCAGTAGGTCTGGATGAGATTTCTTCCAAGATTTTGAAAGTAAGCGTCCCCACCATCTTTCCTTGTTAAACGCATATTACTAATAGATATTTTGTGTGAAAACAAGTTCCTCCAAAAATAGAAAATGTCAAAGATTATTCCCATTCATAAATCTGGTACTGTTAGTTCTCCAAACAATTTTCGTCCTATTTCAATACTACCCACTGTTTCTAAACTGCTCGAAAGATTTGTACAAAGACAATTGATGGCTTACCTTGAAGAAAATAACATATTATCTCCTAAACAATTTAGATTTAGGCGAAATCATTCCACAATCACATCCTTAGTCAAGGTGACAGGTGGATGGATGAAAGCAATAAATGAAGGGAAATATACAGGGGCCGTATTCATAGACTTAAAACTAGAAATGTCGCTATGGCGACTGGTATGCCTCCGCCAAAATGCATGATTCTCCTAATAGGTCTAGATAGTACATGTGGACAATGTGTGATTACATTTTCACAAAATTGGAAAAATATTAAAATGACAAGTTTGTCACAAATGTGTTGAACGTTCACCTTCCTTGACCTAGGTTTAATTGGATGAAGAGGAGAGCATGTACTTGGGATTTAAGGACTTTAACTTGACTTTGACCCATTCAAACGTTTATGCATAGAGTAATTTTCAAGGTATGGAGAAAAAGTGCAATTTCTGTATTGAATAGTAAATTGTTACCATTTTCATCTGGCCTTTGACCCTAAAATTCATAAGATAATCACTGTCAGGCAGAACATGCGTGAGCCGCTACAACAAAATGATCCTAAAGTCGGGCGCGGTCGATTATTGAAAATTGCATTATGTAATCCCTAATCTTTCTGCTTCGTATTGATATATAACACATTTTATAAAAATAACCGGCTGCGGAGATATTGATGTTTAAAAGAGAGCATGTCGAGACGTCTGGAAAATCACTGTTTCGAGAAAAGCGCCCTAAAAGTCTTCCTTTCGACGCAATCGCGATCAAGGAACACGCAAGTCAGTTTTCACTCACTCTGGACAATAGAAGGTATAGCCCTAGCAACCCCCGAAGAGTTCATTCAAGCACATCAGCGTCGGCGGTCTCCTCACCAACCAATCAGTGACCAGGATGTGAGAAGCGGCTGAGCATAGCGCACCCCGCCCGCACGCACCAGTCGACTGGGCAGTGTGCGAGCTTCACGCTTCGGTTAGCAGCAAGCAGCAAACTGACCAATGAGATCACTCTGGTCGTTGTTAGGGGCGGAACCTATCTGTGGCGCTCAATCCAAATTTTCGAACCAGTTTCTGCTTCGTTGAAACGCCAAAAAACATGGTTCAGAAAAACGCTATTTTTTGGTCTTTCCTTTGATCATTTTGCTTCAAAATTTCGACAGATGATAGAAGACATGTTAGACTCCAATAATATATCAAAATCAGAAAATCGTAAGTTTTGACCAACTTTGATGCTCTGACTTCAAACTCGATTTTCCCGGCTTCGACCATGCGCGACTTAAATATGTAGTACGTTTCAAGATAACTTGAGCCACTTCCGAGATATGGAGGAAAAACTTGATCTTTGACCTTTTGACCTTTGAGGCAAAAGCAAAAGAAAAAAAAAACTTTCCAGAGAATCTCTATTAGGTTATACATGCATACATCAAGTGTTTAAAAAAAAAATCCTGCTGGCATTGCATAAACATGACGGAAATAGTGAAATTTTGAAGTGTTGCCCTTGACCTTTGACCCCATGAACCCTAAATTCTCTAGATAATCACTGCCAGTCAGTACATGTGTATATACTTTGTTCCATGAAGATACCTTGAACAATTTCCAAGGTACAGAGAAAAAAGGCGACGTGTTAATATTTTTACTTGACCTTTTGACCTTTGACCTTTGACCTCATGACCCAAAGTTTTACCAGAGAATCTTAATTGCGTAATAAATGTATACACTAAGTTTCAAGAAAATATCTTCAGGCATTGCATAGATATGGTGGAAATAGTGACATTTTATGTATTTGACCTTGACCCTTTGACCTTTGAACTTGAGCATAGTGCACCCAAAAGTTGATAGGCACAACTTCACTCCCTAATACACATACATGCCAAGTTTCATTGGGATACCTCAAAAGGTTTTGATAGTTACCCTGTCAACAAAATTCATTACGGACGGACGGACGGACGGAAGGACGGACGGGCGAAAGGACGGCCGGAACGGACGGACAACCCGAAAACATGCCTCCGGCACCACTTCGTGGCGGAGGCATAAAAAGCGTTTGATTGTGTTAATCATGATTTGCTATTAACCAAATTACGCAGTATTGGGGTATCAGATGAGTGTCTGCCGTGGTTCATTGATTACCTGAAGGGGCGATCTATTTGTACGTCACTCCATTCACAGCTTTCAACTCCGTTACCCCATAACTTATGGAGTCCCACAGGGATCGATTCTTGGTCACCTTTTGTTGATCGTTTTTATTAATAATTTGTGCAGATATGTGCCTAACTGCTCAATCCAATTATATGCCGATGGTACTGTCATGTATTTTTTTCTGATAGTAATATTGATAGTGTACATATGAATCTTAATAATGATCTGGTTTGTGTTTACAAATGGATGTGTGCAAATAAACTGGGGCCGTATTCTGAGAGCTTATTAAGTGTCTGATTAGCACTTAATTACCGAATTGGTATTCTGAGAGCATGATTGAGTAGGGGGTATATTAACTACCATAGCAACAAGCGTTTTGGCGGAAACGACCTACGCGTTTGCGCGTATCAATGCGCGTGCACCTCTGAGAGGACTTAATCACAGAGTTAATTACGAATCGGTATTCTGAGGGTGTAATTAAGTATGAAAGTTAATGGAAAACTTAATGATACCAAAGAGTGTCATTAACTACTCCGATATCACGCAATACATCGTGTTTTCTCTGCCACAACGATACTTACCGTCTTCGGTAACCGAGGAGCGGTTGAATGTTGTTATCGTGGTATCCGTAGAATTCAGAGAAAAAAAAATATAGCCGATCTTCGAGGAATTTTGTCATTTTATGTGAGCAAAGAGGTTGAGATCTTCGCGTGCGTAGGTGAGGGGTTGTAATCAAAGTAATCAAATACCAGAGTGTGCGCACGCACGGAGCTCTTGGGTTGTAATTACAGGGGGCGTGGAGGGGCGTGGAGGATTAATGTAATCATCATTTTGGCTTCTAACAACGAGTCTGATTGGATGGAATAACAATTAGATGGGAGGGACCTAAGATAATTACAGGGGACTTAATCATACCTTATTTACGTCCTCAGAATACCGATTTTGCCCATGATTAAGGGCCTATCAACTTCACGACTTAATCACGAAGTTAATTATAGACTTAATTACGACCTCAGAATACCACCCCTGACTATCAATTTTGAAAAGACCCTGTCTTTACTCATTGGATCAAGGCACATGTTGAATAGATGTAACAGCTTAGATGTTTTTTTTATGAACGGTATACCAATACAACAAGTGGATCATGTGAAATACCTCGTTTTTATTGTTGATAACAAATTGAAATGGGATGCTCATATCGAGAATTTATGTAAAAAGCAGGAAAATTAGTGAAGTATTTTATTAGGCAGACTTCGTCATTTTATCAATGAATCTAATCTAAAGTTGATTTATCAGTCCATCATCTTGCCACTTTTTGATTATGCTGATATTATATTTGATTCAAGTCATCAAAATTATATCAAGCAATTGCAAATTCTTCAAAATCGCGATGGGGGGATTATCATGAAAACAAATCCTTATGGACATGTGTCTCATTAACAAATTCATTCTGTTTTAAATTGGTCTTCTCTTGAATCTAGACGTAGGAAGCATTTGAACATGTTTGTATTTAAATCAACTCATAATATGTTATCCTCATCTATGAATGATATATTCCAGACTTCCCGTTACTCATATTCTCTTCGTAGCGCAGGTATGCATTCTTCTCCCAAAGCCTCGTACTGATTATTGTAAAAGAACAACACACCATAAGGGGATCGATGCAATACAGTGCACTGCCTTATACCTTGAAATCGACCTCAAGTCGAGATATATTTCTAAAGGGATTAGAAACTTGTATTTCTGATTTGTATGTGACTATTGTTTATGTAACGTGCAGATGTATATTCCTCATTCAATTTTGTTTCTCTGTTGAATATACGTGGATATCTGGATTTGTGTTTGTTTGTGGGTTAATATTTCTATCATTGAAGTTTATAATTGTATATAATTCACAGCTGAAATATTTCTCGGAATGTTTGTATTTTCTTCTTATGTTACTACGTAGATGTCTTTTTTTTTGCATTTATATATTTATCAGCGAAGTTTATAATTGCATATAATTCACAGCTGATATACTTCTCTGAATGTTTGTATTTTCTTATGTAACTACACTGTTTGTTTATATTTCTCATGTAAGGGACCCCTCTGTAAAACAGCGCTGTTATAATAACAGTGAAGAGCAGGGTCATCCCTCCGTTGAAGGTCTATTTTATGTAATATATCTTTGTCTGTATATCTTTTTAATGACGGAAAATAAATACAATACAATATTCACGATGATCTAATATGCAGAACCAAGTTGCAATAAGTAAATACATTAACCTATAAGGTATTCATATTGATTCAAACTTAAAATGTGTAAAAAAAAAGAATACTTTATTGCGATATTCATTATTCAAGCTTCAACGTGTGTTTCGGGAAATATTTTCATATGTGATAACAATGGATTCTAGTTCAGTAACCATGCCTTCAAGCTTTCCAATTTGTCGTAGGTATATAAACTGTGTGTTGCACTGTGATTGTGGTAAGAAATAGGACATAGACATAGAATCTAGAGTACCAGGGTATGTAGGATAGGTCATTTATATGTTCAATAGGCTAACATTACATCATTATTGGTTTTGCACTAGATCTAGCTGAGTACGATTTGAAATTAGTCGTAAATATGACGTGTAACACTTACCATTTTTTTTTGTTATAGTTCATGGATATATGTAACAAAAGACGTTAAAAAGACGTCAAATTATGACGTCTTATTTCAATTCTTGCGCTGGTGCAAACTGTCGTCAAGAAGACGTAAATATATGACTTGAATATGACGGCAACATGACCCCCCCCCCCAAAAAAAAAGGACGTGAATATGAAGTTATATTTACCGGTGTGAACGCAAAATTATGGTCGTAAAGACATCATAATTACGTCATTTTTCAACAAATAAGACGTCACAAAAACGTCAGAATATGACGTCTTATTTTACGTCTCATGCTGGTGCAAACTGTCGATTATAAGACGAAAATATATGTGACCCGCTATGTACAACAAAAGGCTCCTAAAGTCGCTGACGGCTGAGCCGAGCAAATCGAGTTTGAAGTCACATCATCAAAATTGGTCAAAACAATCGGATTTCTGTTTGTGGCATAATTTTGTAGTCTAATGTTTTGTCTATGATCTGCCGAAATTTCGAAGCTAAATGATTAAAGGAAAGGCAAGAAATCAGCGTTTTTTTTTTTCTGGGCCATGATTTTCCGACTTTCAGCATAACAGAAACGTGTCCGAAGATCTGCCCCCCCCCCCCCCCAAGGAAAAACGCAGTATCTACATCCAGCTGCATTTCTCAACCGAGATATTCACCATTTTATATGTTTGCCAAAGCCCATAGAAAATATACTCTTTTGAAAAATTCCTTCATTGTGGAATTTTAGTCTATCTAGCTACCAATTTTCCTGGAAAATATCATTTTGTGTTTTTGTTTTGTTTTAAAGTTATTGATGAAAATGTAGATACTTTGGGGAAACCCCATGCAATTGACGGATTTCCCCAAGGTAAAACGCAGTATCTACAATGAAACGAACCTCCATCCCCCATTTATGCCCTGATTACAAAGCAGGCTTCATAAGATTAACAAATAACAGATCGTTCTTTGAACGTTTTGCTTACATTCCCAGACCGATCTTGCTGTAACGTTACGTGTTTAATGAAGCTTGCCAGGGCTGTAATGTGATGCTACATGGCTTAGCCGCTAACTAGCATCTAGAATACTAGATCTAGATCTGTACAGTCTAGGCTACAGTCTGTCTAGACAAAAATAAATCTAAATCGGATGTCTGGACCTAGATCGATCTAGACTAGGTCTAGTTTTCATATCGTTTATTCTAGGCTGGCTACGTAGCAGGCTACACGAGTCTACAGCCTCAGGCTATACATGCACGATACTTGAACTGCAGAAGGTTTAGTCTAAGCCTTACACGAGACAGGACTCTTTAATTAGAAAAAAAAAATACATCTAGAACCGGTCTAAATTGAAGTGACATCCGCTCTCTAGGCCTATTCCCTCTGGATTGAACCTAAGTTTTTTATGTCATGTAAATTTGTAATGTAACTTTTACTTGTAAGTTGGAGCATGCAGCATGGGATCATGCATGCATTTTACGCAACCCAGTCTCACTAGGGTCTAGACACTGTCTAGATCCGATAAGAATTAAAATACAACTTATTCTTAACTGTCTCCATTTTGTCCATTTACCGTGGGTACCTATTTTTCACATAATCTATTGTCAACTAGGCCCTATGTAATTTCAAGACAGTATGGTATGGAGTAGTTTGAATATTGACACTTCACTAGACTTAGCCAGGATTAAGTGGTTAAGTTTAACTCTTTATGTGCACGTTCGCACGTCCGACTCAGTCGACGGCGTACCAACTTCGCATATTCTGCTCAACAAACAAAGCCGCCGAAACCGATCGATAAATCGCTAATTAATCCCCCGGTACAATGAAAGCGTTTCTCGCGCCTTTGTTCCTCTCACTTACGACTTGCACTTGCAGTCAATGTGGTTGTTAACTATCAAGCGGTCTTCCTAACTAGATTTGCGTTTACATTCTAAGTTTCTGTCATGCTTTTATGTGCAAAATTCATGCCTTTACAGTAATGTAGTGTTGTAGTAACGGTAGCACTTACCGGCACTACTGGTGAGTTGCAACTGTAACTTGTCTTGTAGCTCAGTCAGTATGTCTTTCAATCAGGTTCCAGGTCACAACTGAGGGATGCGCGTACAGGCAATCCCTTTTATACCTCCCCTGTGTAGACAGGGGGGTTAGGGTGAAACCGCTAGGGGGCGCTACTACTACATCCCCCCCCCGTTTTATAAAACAAGGGGCATAATAGAAAAAAAAAAACAGCCCCGGCCAAAATAAAAACCTAACTATAACCCCCAAATCCCGCACAACCGGGGATCTCGCAGAGCCCCACCCATGGGAATGCACAATCTGACCAGCCCTCGGGGGTCTGCCGAGGGCAGTTCAGCGGGCCACCGCCTAGGTCACTCATGTACTGAGTGGAGGTGCAAGGGACCGTTGATGTTGGGAGGGAGTAAAGAAAGACCCTATAGCCCCGACTTGCATTAAAAACGACACCTTCAAATAGGGGAAACACCCCTCTCATGGGATGACCCAAGTCCCAAAATATAAGACTGTTCCTATTACAAGGAACACCAATATACAAATAAAAACCGCCAAAGAAAACCTTCTTTAAACAAAGACGTGCATAGAATGCAGCAGAAGCTTAGTTGGCGAACCATAACAAATATGTTGTTTTGGCCACCAAAACTCTCATAAAACCTTAATATATCACCAAAATAAATTAAACACTTCCCTAGCCTAGCATCTGTTTAAAAAAATAAAACTGATAAACCAGAAATATCTTTAATTTTTTTTTCAAACAAATACCTAACCAAATCTTTCTTATCATTCAAAATCCTATACGTGTACAAACTACACTTTATCCTTGCGTGGGGGTCTGATCCTCCCATTAGGTTATAAAACTAATATCTAGTGGTGGCAGCCACCACTCTCTTTACAGGTATTGGGCTGTATCATGGGTGTACTTCTTACACCCAAGAAAGGTGATGGGATCTTCCTCATCGCCTTTTAAACATACTCCTCCCTAGTGTCCTAACCACCAGGGAAGCTACTCGCCCAGTATACTGGGAAGCTATGCAGGGTAAACCCCTACCTGGAAGGTGTGATAAATCCACCTTCCACAATCAAAGGAGAAAGCATAGAGGTGGTTTGTTACACCTCTGTTAACACCTTACAGGGGGGTGACCCTGATATCTATGCCTATCCCATCCCTTTCACCTTACTTCATAAGTAGCGTGGGATACTGCCAAGCATACCCTGGGTAAACTTAATCCCAAGATCTTTCTCTGGCTGGTGTATCACACCAGTAATTCTCTTCAAGGTGTTTGGAGGGATGATTGCGCGTTTCAACAAGCACACGCAAGAAGCTCGTCCATATGGTGACTGTTCACCATGCATCATTGGGATGCGAACATTCCCAATTTCTAGCCGTGAATGTTGTAGGTGCAGTATAATTCTATACTTACGGAGGAGATCTAACCCCAACAGCATTTCACCTTCGATAGGGGCCACATAAACCTCCGTCAAAAACTCACAACCCCCTAGCTTGATCCGAATGGGGTCTACAATCATACCTGGCATCCTCAAATCACGGCCATCTGCGAAAATAAACACATCCCTGATCTTTTGTGGACAAGGTTGTAACTTTTCATACACCTTGTGGGATACGATTGATATTTCCGCCGCAGTGTCCACCACTGCCTTTAAAGAATGGTTACCTACCTTTATAGGTACTGCAAACAAGGGAGTTGATCTGACCTTACATACAGCCACCTCATCTAGGGGTGTTTGAGGGTCCAACTCCCTCAAGGGACTCACCCCACAGGATTTATCTCCATCTCTTGACTGACCTGTATTTCCTTTCTGACTAGAAGGTGCATCGCCTACCTGGTTTACTCCCTCTCTGTCTGGTGACAATATAGGAAATACTGAGATAAATTCAGGCTGGCTACTGCCATCCTCATCTCCAGCACTGTACTGGATATCAGTGGAAGGTTGGCCCTCAGTTGTGCAGGTCGGAGCAGGGCCTAATCCTCCGACCCCGAGGAGTTTGACTCCTCGGTTTTCCTGAGTGGCACCTTCTTGTTGTTAGGTCTGGACATATTTGGGCAGTTCCTTTCAACATGCCCTTCCTTTCCACAGTGGACGCAAAGGGGCTGCTGTCCTGGAGAGTTTGGAGCTCCCCCAGAATTACGGGGATTCTGTCTCTCCATTTGTTGATTCAACTGTTTTCCTAAGGAGGACAAGTTGTCTAGCTTCCTTCCCATGGATCCCAGTATGTTTTCCATGGATGCTAGGCGATCCAACCTCTTACTCAGTCGCTCAACAGAGCCTTCTAAATTTGATAATCGGCGCTCCATTGTGGGCAAAGGTTGGCCATTTCGTGTACCTCCTTGACCTGAATGGAAGGGGGCATTTTCCACCCTACAGTCCTGGGCTTCTCCCTCATCTTCTGGGTTGAGGGCCATGGTCTTGACTTGGCGTAGCCTGCCATACACTGCTATACGGGAGTGTTGATACCACCGTAAGGCTTCCACTGCGTCGTCTACATTCAGGGGGTGTCGGTCAAGGGCATACCACCCTGCCTCCTTGTCAGTACACCCCTGGCATAGACGGAGTACCAGCTGTTGCTGCACCGCTCTCTCTGGGACTTCTGGAAATGCGCGGCTAGCAAGTTCGTTCAAACGATCTGCCCATTCGCACAGAGATTCCTCCGCGCTTTGCCTGGCAGTGCTGAACTCTAATTGCGCGGCCTCCGCTGGCTCCTGACGATCGAACCGTTTTGCAAAGCGATAGACGACTTCGCAATATTTGAGCTCCGGCTCGCGACTAATCAGTAGCTCAAAGAAATTGCTAGCCTTGCCCAACAGGCACCAGCATAAATGGTCCAAACGCTGGGCCGGGCTCCAGTTTCTCGCATTTGCGAAAGCCTCAAATTTGCGGCAAAACGCCCTCCAATTACCTGTTCCATCAAAGGTAACAGTCTTTGGGAGGGATTCGCAACCCCAGTGGTGTGGTGGGTCCATCCCAGGCCTGTCATTGGAGAGGTCATGGGAGTCACTTCTCCTGGCAGAGCTAGGTGGGTAACCCTCCTGCCTACCCCACTGGGTTTCATTGTAATCCCATCGCGGTGCCCTTCCACCCATACGTGTGTATGAATGCTCTTGGGGTAGGGAGTGAATATTCTCTCTATCTCGGGAGTACTCCCTATCATTCCAGCTCCTCCCTCTGGGAGCTCCACGTCGCTGAAACCTTTTCTGTCCGATTGCTACACCCTCAAATTCTTGGGAGTCGGAGGCAGCGGTGTCATAATCGAAAGCACCTCCATATGACTTCCCACATAGGGTGTCTTGTTGGGATCTATCTTGCTGCACTGAGCAGTGACGCAACTGCCCTGCATGGGAAGATGGGGTCTTCCCTGTTTGATCCTCCCTGGGGGGAGGATATACATCATGGGGGTACGGGGAAGTCCCCCGAGATTGGACTCCTCCCCTTGATGTCTCAATGGGATCAGCAGTCGCAGTGTCTGAAGGTAAAGACTCTTCAGGCTCTACCTGCGGACAGAACACAAATTTCGGGATGAGATCCTCGATCCCTGGAATGTCAGAGGACTCCAACAAGTCCCGAGTGACATTTCCATGCTCATTCCGGAGCTTCAAAATGTCATTGACTTGGGTTAATGACAATCCAAGACGTACAAACTCACTACGGGATAAATAATTAATGGGCATCGCCATGACTAGTACCCATGCAAACAACCTATTCACTCAACGAATATGTTTAAAACAGGTACCAATAACTAAACTAAATCAACATGTACTAATGAAGAAAAGACCTTGAACATATACTCACTGGTACTGACCAATGATATACCAATTACCACAATCTGTAATTATCATAATCAGTGACACATCATTTGACACATAAACTATTACTCACTTTAGTTTTTACTACTCAAACACTCCCAAAATATTACTCTAGTACTCAAAACAAACACCAGATACACTTGTAAACATATATGGCTACTAATTACGAACCTAAAATGGGAAATGACAATTCGTTTCTATTGCCTGATGTCACTTGAAAAATAATCACAGCTGTTCCGATCTCACTCCTCCCTTATTATCACAAAAATAGGGAGGTCACAGTAACAACTCAACTTGGGTAAGACTCGGGAGTCTAGGACCTACAAATATAAAACCAGAATAGAATATGGCAATGCTAGAGAAATAAATCTGTGCTTGCAGGAAAACAGATATTTATGAAAACACAATCTCTTTACGCTAGAAGTTACCGTACAAACACAAAAGCAGAAGCAAAACAATCAGTCACAATTAACTTTACCACCAGCACAAGTGAAAAGGACAACACGCAATCAATGTATGCGACACACCCGACACACAGCAGCAATCCAGCACATGAGCAGTAGGCCTAAGCCTGATGCGGTTACGGATACAAAACTATTTTCGTATCTGCAAAGCAATCCAAAATGACAGTAACAGCATGAAGGTTTATACACTACAGATACTCAAAACAAGTAGTAATAATCTATAGTCCAAACAAACAAATCAAAAGTTAACGGAGTAATGTATCAGATACAGTGTACTCACCGGAATGATGTCCTTCAGCACCGCAACATGATGCAGAATGAATGAGCCAAATTGTAGCACCAGTCAAAGGACAGTCACACAAACAATTAAAAATTATTGTATAAACGGTTGCAATTCCGCACAGCGAAAGGAGAAATGCAATCCAATCCTCCTAAGTAAAGGAGAAAATAATGACAGGCCCTTCCTCACCAAAGAGGAGTGAATGGTGCCCACCAACTTCCTCCCTCCTTCCCAATCGAAAAGAAGGACGTAGCACTCCCTCACGTAAGGGGGGGGGGGGGGAACACCTCCCACAAAAGGTGGGGAAATGCACAGACTTCCGCTGCCACTAACTAATCGCGGGGCAAAATACTCCTGCGAAAATAGAAAAACACGAACGTTCCACGAGTAAAGCAGCCTACAGAGAGGAAAAGGGCAAAATAGAGGTAGCAAGGAAAGTCAGAATGACAGTAGAAAATGAAAATGTCGACGCAACAAACAAAGAAAGAATGAGCGCGACAATAGAAAACGCGATCGAGAAAGAAAGGAGATCGCGCTTCGAATCTCGCAGGTTGCGAAAAGTGGGAGAGCGCGACAGAGAAAACACGAAGAAAAACACGAATAGCCGCGCTATACGAATACACACTGAAAGGGGAACGCGATGCCAGAGAGGTCCAGCACAACAGGCGCGCAGCTCACCGCAGGGAAATACCCTCCCTCCTTACACACGATGGACGTGGAGAACTGTGCACGCCAGAGCCTGAACACACTGGAAGCTTTGACAGAACGGCTAGCGAATGCAGTGAATACGCACCGCACACACGAGCTATCCGGCAACGCTATCGCGCGAAATATCAGGCAAGTTAAAACTCGCCTGAACCGGGACACACAGGTATACACAGGGATACAACACGCAACGAATACAGTGATATCACGCAACGAATGGGGCAAGGGAGGTCCACCTACCCAAGCCACCGAGACACACGTGTGGAACGAAACACGTGAAACAATTATGACAATGTAGATCTAGCACGCAGACGACCACCACGCAAATACACGTAACGCGTATACAGGGCTAGACCGAGATCTAGACCTGGACCACGTTTAAAAAGAAAAACGCACCACGCAAACAATGACAATCGCACTCACAAGCTGAAATCACGCCAAAGAATAATTTCAGCAAACACCACCGACAATCAAACTAACAAAACGAAACACGCTTGCAACTAGAACAATCAGAAAAGATGATATTTCAATGAATTTGGAGCTCCCTGAATACAGGTGGGCCTGGTCTAGTGCAAGATGTTGGTTTGTTACAAATCACGCACTGTCACTCAAACAATCGGCACACTCCTCCTCCCCAACAAGCAAAATTACCAATGAAAACGATTACACCAAGACAATTAGACAAAACAAGCACAAAACAAATTACACTACAGGAACAATCGACAAACGTGGACACCGCCAAGCTCCCTCGCGCTGCCAAGAGCTCTCGCCTCGGCTCCGTCGCATGTGCTCCACCCTTCGCGTATCGGTGCGGTATAGGAGTGCAACGCCTGTTGGCGAAAATAATAGCGGCAGCGGAGTCAGCTTAAATTGCGGCTCTATGTCCACGAAAACAATGGCACAGGAAGTAGGACAATTGTCCGTGACGCCACTGTTGTAGTAACGGTAGTACTTACCGGCACTACTGGTGAGTTGCAACTGTAACTTGTCTTGTAGCTCAGTCAGTATGTCTTTCAATCAGGTTCCAGGTCACAACTGAGGGATGCGCGTACAGGCAATCCCTTTTATACCTCCCCTGTGTAGACAGGGGGGTTAGGGTGAAACCGCTAGGGGGCGCTACTACTACAGTAGCAACTGGTCATTTAAAAGAAATATTGAAAATAGATTTGTCATACAATGTATATCGAAGCAAAGTTTGGCATTCCTCTAACACTTTGCTCATTATTATGTACAGCTTAACAGAAATTTGAAGAAGTTATACAAATTAGAAACACAGAATTCTTTCTCAAAACATGACTACCTTCGTGTCTCAGAATAACGTGGCACAGGGGGTTTCACCATGGCACATAAGAGTTAAGTGTTAGACTTCTTACTTTCTAGTTTTATAAACAGGCTTGCCATAGAGTAGGCCTATTCTAGTCCTACACTAGATCTTTCTTTAAACTTTCGGAATACGGACCCTGTTCTGATTAACGTTAAGTCTAACGTCAGAAAAGAGACGCAAGACTCAAACGTTACTGTCTAGACAAGTCTTAGACTTAGACTTAGATCTAAATATAGGGTCTAACATGTTACATAACGTGATGTTTATCCGAATGTGTAACACAAATACATTGTAGGTTCTAGATCTATTGCCTTTCGACGAAACTTTCGGATCCGGAGCCTGAGGAATTTTGACAAGGGCCTAGGCCTAACAAAGTTACTTCACACAACAAGTTAATATTGAAATAGTAGATAATTAGTAGAACCGTCTACGGAAGATGTTCATCGTCAAGGTAGAATATGAAAGTATAAAGCTGATCGTTTATCACACGAAGCGAGGTTAACACAAATGTTATATGCATTTGTTTTTACCTCGCTTCGTGTGACAAACGATCAGCTTTATTCTTTCAATATTGAAATAGTTTTGAATAACTTACTCATTATCTGCAGATAATTTTTTCTTTTCTTGAGGGCTAGGCTCACGAGTAATTTTCCCCGCGACAACATTTTGTTTTAATCCAAGATACACACTCACACTGTGAGGGCCCGGCTGTGCTGACTAGCCGGGCCCTGTAGCTAGCTGTGCTGACTGCATGCGCTCGCTCAGTTCAGCTAGCTGCAAGCTGTCAGTGTTGTGCTGTATAGTTTAAAGTGGGTCTGCATTGGTAAGAAACATGTCTAGCGCCATCATAAGGCTCATTTCTCTCTGTGGTGCCCAGCATTTCTCCCATAATGCCGAGCGGCGTGCATCAAAACTGACCCGTTCCACACTGAATTCTGATATTCCCATAGACTTAACACACAGATCACCAGGTTCCCGTAGGGGATGGCCTGGCAGCGGCTCGCTTCGCTCCCGCATTATCTTGCGCAGTCCAGTGCATACATTCACGTACCACAGATATCTAGATATCGATACCATTATAGGTTGTCACTTACTGAAGATGGTGTTTTATCGCGATGCGCGATAGATCTGCATGATACTATACGTTTGGTGCTTTCAAACATTTCGACACTACAGGTCGTTTATTCTGATCGTTGTGTCGAACTTCAATCTGCGATTACATGTATGTCGCGGATACGACTTGGTAACTGCTGGATCCAGTGGGAGGAAATGCGAGCTGTTTATCGGCAAGAAATAAACAAGATAAACGTTGCCCTTGACGGCCCATCAAGCCATTCAACACAGGATGACTTTGCTGGTCATCTGCTAGCTGCTGGATGTCCACCACTGGGCATCAGCACTGGCGTCGAGCCTATATACAGTGAAGCTGTGTGCCAGGATTGCGGGATCAACCCGTCGTGAAAGTTTCCACGTGCACTCAGACTGAGTCAGAAGCCTCTGATAAGCCAAGGTGGGTGAAACTTAACTTGTATGATATACAATTGTACCTACTTTTTATTCATTTGCAAATGACATTCACTGAACGCTGAATTTACAACCTTCCACATCCATGTAACAACTAACGTTTCGTTACCGTTGGGCCCTAGGCTACTCGAATTACCGCTGCGTTGCCGTTGATCTTCATAACATCGCGACGAACGATGACAGGATTTAAAACACCCCTATTCACATTTTTTTTCAGTGATTATTACAATAAATACTGACGTCCACTTACGACAAGAAGTGTCTATGATGACTTAATGACTAGACCTAGACCTAGGCCTGATTAAGTCAATTAGTGAACGTGTACGGTGTAGACCCATAACTGGCCATATTTAATTATCAGTATCACTATCAATCAGTATGAACGTTTTCATTTTAGCGTTTTACTTTAAGGTTATTGTTCCTCACTAACCCAGCCTCAACAAATTGTCGAATGAAATTTCTAGGAAGGGAAATCATGATCAATTCAAGATATATTATCTGTTTTCCAATTGCAATCTCGAGATATTAGCTTGGTGTCATTTCTCACATGTGTGATAATAATATTCAGGGCAGGGGGACAGCACATAGATATAGGAACCGCATGTACATTTGTTCTGGTACTACTAGGCCTAACGCTAGTAGTAGTAGACTTCCTATTATTACTAACGTTTAGATCTATAACTCTTACCGTCTAACTGTTAGTAGTAGCAATGATTTATGTGTGAGAGATATTCGTAAATGCATCTGGAGCTTTCATCACTCATTGTGTTGGACTTCATGAAAACTCTTAAAGAGCATGAAATTTGAAGGGATATTTTACTGCACATCATATCTCAATCAGCTGGCCCGACGAAGAAACCGACGGCCACATTACACTAAATTCACCGCCCAGCGATGTTTTTCTGCTCGCTGCGCTGGTGTATAGCGAGTAGGTCAGTTGGCAGAGTGAGTGGATTGTCGCGGATCTCTCTTGCGACAAGTAACCCGTTCCCTCGCGATCGGCCGAAAGATCGTGGCCGCGCCGGGCGGGCCGCGCCGGGCGGGCCGCGCCGGGCGGGCCGGGCTGGGCTCTCGGTACCCCACCATATTATGCACTGCTTGTGTGTGTTCTCTCGGCTCTGCGCACAGCTGCTGTGAGATCGTGCGCTGACCGGCATGCAGGCGGCGATCAGCCACAAACGATGTAACCACAGAACTAGAGTTCTGACTAGAGTTCTATGGATGTAACCCGGCCACCGGAAGTTTTGATAGATGGCGCTCTTTACAAAAAGTTCTGGCATCAAAATAATGGCCAGTGCAGACCGGCTTTAACGTGCACTCGGTTAGTCTTAATCACACACTGTGTTTTATTTTAGGGTCACGATCTCATCAAAATATTTACTAATCAGTATTGTTTCGATTAGATATTTTGAACATTATGTCTTCTTATTGAGCAAGTATATCTAAAGACAGTAATTTACGTTCAAATTACAGAACAATCGGCAAAGTATTCACATATAAATAACAGTGTCTGGTAATTAAGACTAGCTTTCCTTGGGGAAATATTCATCATGTAGATACTGCGGTTGTTTTTTTTCTTGGGGAAAGTGCAAGTTAAGTGTAGATACTGCGTTTGGCAGTTACGGAAAAGTAGCTTTCCAAACATTTTTTCAAAACTCTGAATATGTCATATGAAGAAGGATTGTCTACTGACTATATTTATGCAAAGAAGTGAAAATCGCCAAACATTTTAGATACTGCGTTTTTCCTTGGGGGGGGGGGGAGATTTTGATTTAGCGCCGCAGCTAGACTCCGCCCCTAGTATTAAAAGAGGGAGTGATCTTATTGGTCAGTGCGTGGCATTCTGATTACTGATTGGTCATGCGTAGACCGCTGGCGCTAAGCTTGACTGAACATCGCGGAGGTCGCTTGGAGCATACCTTCTATATTGTCAAGTGGTGAAAACTGTCTCGCCTCCCCTTGATCACGATAGCGTCGGAAGGAAAACTTTGAATGTGTTTTTCTCAAAACTCTGATTTCCACAACCACTTGACATGCGCTAATAAAATCATCGGTATCTCCGCAACCGAGTACTTTTATGAGTTGTGCTATATATGAAATTAAAGTAGAAGAGCATGAAAATAATGTCATGCCATTTTCAATTGCCCTCCCAGACTTTCAGATTCTTTTGTTGTAGCGGGTCACAGGTGACGCGAATGTGACGTGTGTCGTGACAAAGAAAAAAGACGTAAATTTGACGTGATTTTTACCAGTCTCTGCTATCAGGGGCAAATCACAGGGTTTGGGGGAAGGGAGAAAAATAGTTTTAAAAACGTCAATGGACATTACAAAACGTTTTTATTATGCCTGCTACATCTTCGTCCTTCATAAACGCCTACAAAACATTTTTATTAGGTCTGCTACGTCGACTTCGTCTCGAAAGAACGTCTAAAAAGGTTTTTATTTGGTCCCCTGCGTGTTCTCAATTGGTTTCTTTATCATGAACATGCATGCTTTTTATTAGTATATCATGTCTTTTTATGAATAGTCAAATAAGAAAATATAAGATTTGAAAACTAGTGGAAATATGTGACCGTGCATCACAAAACGAACAAAAAGTCGCACACACTGATTTTGTGTGAGGACTGAAAATAGGTGAAATGGGTCAAAATAGCCGATGTTGACTTTTTCATATTTTCTGAAAGGGCAAGTCTTCTTCTACATTATGCTAAAATTTGGGATCATAAAACGGACAGGAAAGTGTGTTTTATGCAGTTTATCTCGAACATTTTTTGTTAGAATAGCGTGATTAGGTGCATCTTTAGAGTCCCCCTTTCATTTCCGAAACACCTTGTACACACTCTTCACTTTCAACTCTAATAACGTTTGAAAGGATGATGCTACTGCTTTGAAATTTGACATTAATTATGGACAGAATGTATTAATATGTCATGCTCAATTTCAAATTAATCTGATTTTCTCTTCATTGTTGTTACTCCAGTTGTTTACATCCTGTCTTTTGTCCCATTCATCCCACAGCCAGCACGGCTTGGTAAAGATTAAGCGCCTGAATAGACACTGTACTTCAGAGCCTCTTTTCTCAGTTCATACTTTTTCTGAGTGTGTGCTTTCTTTCCAATATTTAAATAGGTTAGGAGAGTCCATTTGATTTGAATTATACATCATTTTAAAGCTAAAAGCCTTCTCTTTTAAAATATGCCCTGAACTAAAATTTCATGTCTGGCGACTTTTTGTTTGCTTTGTGATGCAGGGTCACATATATAAAAGGCATAGAAATCCAACGATTTATGCTGGGTTCAAACTTTATAAGTTAGAAATTAGATTACCTACGTTATTGTTCAGTTTCTCACAGCATCATATCGTATTTTCATATGTTGATTGGCCTAATAAAGGTGTGTGTGTGTTGTATTTTTAGTAACCATGGCTTCATTCATTACAATATTTTGCTGGTACATAAAAGAATGTGAAAAAAATTCATCAATTGGAAATATAATGTAGTACAGGTAATAGGTGGTAGGACATTAGCCTGTAAAATCTCATGACTATATCAATATAGAACTGGTCATAAGACTTTTTAGACGTTTAGACGTTCCTTAAAAGTTTTTTGAACGTTCTAGACTGTTTAAAGGTTTTCTGGACGTCCGCAGAACGTCCACAGAACATTTTTTATATTCTTAAAAGGTTTTACTGACGTCTATAACGTCCAAGAAGTTTTCTGCAGGTCCATATTTTTTTTTCGTTTGAAATACGTTCTTATAACGTCCATCTTAAACGTTGTAAATACGTCAAAAACTTTACACAAAAAGACATTCTGAAAACGTTTTGACAAAACGTCCAAATAAGGAACTTGGAATGTTTCAAGAAAGTTCAGAAAACGTCCAGATGTTAGCTGGGAATGGATCAAAATAATGTCTCAAACAGCAATCAATGTGTGTCTGGTAAAAGCCACTGGTTTTCCCAGTGCCTGAAGAGATCAAATCGTTACCCAAAACTTCGACGAGCACCTCTTTGACTTTCTGACCTTTTTTGGCCAAAGGAAGCAAGAAATTTATATATATTATGTTTTTATGGATACTGACTTTTTATTGATTTGGCCTATTTGAGGCATGCTCTATTTACCTGAAAAATCCCAAAGTTAGTATTTTGGACCAATTTTTTCTATATATTTGGGTGGCAAAAGGAAGCAAGTACACGAAATTGCATTACAAAAATGGCAATAGGAAGCAAGTAACAACCTCATGATATGATTGTTACTTGCTTTCCTTTGCCAAAACAATTATTTTTACACACAATCTAAAATACTTTGGCAAAAGGGAGCAAGTAAAATCCTTATGATAATATGATTGTCACTTGCTTCCTTTTGCCAGATCTGTCATGGTTGCTAAAAATCTGAAATATTTTTTTTTTTTTTTCAAAAGGAAGCGAGATACAACCTCATGATTTGATTGTCAATTGCTTCCTTTTTGCCAAATTATTTATATTTCCACACAATCTACAGTACTTCGGCCAAAGGAAGCAATCGACATCCTTATGATAAGATTGTCATTTGCTTCCTTTGGCCGTTTTTATTTTTTGTTAGCTACAATCTATAATACATTGGCAAAATGAAACAAGTAAAACACTCATGCTATGATTGTTACATGATTCCTTTTGCCATATTTTTCATGTTTGCTACAAATCTATAATATTTTGGCAACAAGAAGCAAGTTACATAACTATGAGTTTCTATGGGAATATCAAAATTTTGAATTGTCATAAATGCACCACTATATGACTTGTAAGAATACCGACTTTGTTTTTCTCATCACAAATTTCCATGTCGGAGGGCCTACCCAAAAACATATTTTTCCCCATTTGTTGCATTTGTTCTCGATGCCACTTGCTTCCTTTTGCCGAAGTAGGGCAAAGTTGTGAACTTGTCCATTTATGTGTTCCTTTGTTTAATATGCAATTACTGCCTGACACGGAAACAACTTGTATCCTTTCAGAATAGAATTTATCCAGAAATATGTGTAGTCCAGGGGCAACCACATTCTGTCCTTTTCAGTGGTTTGTCACGCGAGTTTTGCGTATTATAGTGTGTGTGTGTTTTCACGTTTTACCAGAAGACATGCTTCTATGACTCGTTCGTTATACAAGTAGAACATTAATGAAGAATTTGTTCGCAAAAACCGATAAGTCCTTATTTGCCAAATGGAGATATTTGCGATTAGAGGTCAAGAAAAATAAAGAGAATAATAAGAAAATTTTTGCTTCTTTTGAACATAACTTCAAAAATGTACCTTTATATGTAGTGACCAATATATCATTCAAAAGGTATTATTTTTTTTACTTTAAGACAGAGACCGTACTTCAAAATCTTCAAAAATGGACTTATCGGTTTTTGCGAACAAACTCTTCAATTTTCTTATGTTTGCTACAAGCTATAATACTTTGGCAAAAGGAAGCAAGCATACTAGTCATTCTCATGTTATGATTGCCATTTGCTTTCTTTCGCTAGATTTGTCATGTTTGCTAAAAATCTGCCCCCCCCCCATTTCCCCGTTTTCACGTCTATTCGAACGACATGCCGAAGACTGCCGCCTTGACGAATTTCTTCCAAAATGATCAATTTGACGGTGCCTTGAAAGATGCAGTCAAACAAGCAAGAAATAAAGGAAATCAGGAAGAACTCTCCATGATGACGACACAAATTGAGCTCAGTGAATCCAAAATACTTTATCTGAAAGATTGCAATGTCCAGACTTTAAACAAAATTGAGGAATAAGAACGAAAACTACTAGAACAAAGAGAAACTAGAAATATCGCTACGGTGACTGGTATGCCTCCGCCATAATGCATAATTTCCCTAATAGGTGTATAGTACAAGGTCTTGACAAAGTGTGATGACAGTTTCACACAATTGGCAAAATATTAAAATGACAGGTTCGCCACAAATGTGCTGAATGTTCACTTTCCTAGAACTAAGTTCAACTCGATGAATGATTACAACATCAGAGTGCAGGTATTAGGGGAACTGATGATTTTTACTTGACTTTTGACCCTTTTATAAGTTTATGCATTGAGTTATTTTCAAGGTACTGAGAAAACGTATAAGTTCAGTATCAAATGGTAAAATAGCATTATCTAAACCTGGCCTTTGACCTTTGACCTCACAGTTCCAAAGAGAATCACTGTTAGGTAGAACATGCATAAATATGCAAGTTTCATGATGATGCCTTGAGTTACTTTCGAGATATGGAGGAGAAAGTGCAATTTAGCACTTTCACTAGACCTTCGACCTTTTGACCTTTGACCTTTTGGCAAGAAACTTCCCACAGAATATATATTGGGTAATACATGCATTTCAGGCATTGCATAAATATAAAGAAAGTTGTGATTTTTGAGGAGTTGACCTTGACCTTTGACCCTGACCTTTGACCCATGACCCCCAACTTCCCTAGATAATCACTGCCCATCGGTACAAGCATATATACTAAGTTCCATAAAGATACCTTGAACCACTTGCGAGATATGGAGAAAAACATGAAATTTCAACCTTTGTTTTCACAAAATAACCTGTGACCTTTGACCTTTGACCCCGTGACCCTAAAATCCAACAAAGTATTATCCCCCAGGATATACCCTCATACCAAGTTTGATGTAAAACCACCACACAGTTCTTGAGATATCGACAAAAACAAAACGGGACGGACGTACGTACGGACGGACGGACGACCCGAAAACATAATGCCTCCGGCCACTTCGTTGGCGGAGGCATAAAAAATACAATTAGTGGAAAACAAAATGAAAGAATCGGATGAATATTCGAGAAAAAAAAATGTCTAAGGCTATTCGGAATCCCGCTAAGAGAACACTGGCGACATTGTTCTCAAGCTCGCCAAAGAAAAGCACAGTATCGAAATCTACATCAATGACATCGACAGAAGTCATAGAACAGGACCCCACCTCACAGCAATCTCATGCCCACAAACAAGCAGAGCGTCAACAATCACACTCGCAATCTCCAGCCACATCACCGTCGTTAACGTCACCATGCGTGAGTGAAATCTCGTCTTCTTCCAAGGCGGACATCAAGCTACACTATTATCCTGTTATTGTGAAATTTGAGACGCACCGTCCATAAGTCGTCATGATAGCTGGATCAGGTCATTAACTCAAACGATCGGCAATCTCTATTGTAGAGGACCCCTTTTTATGCAAAAAAAAAAAAAGAAATCGTTTATTGATCTTAATGTTTTTGTTTTTGTCTTTGTTTTTGTTATTGTTTTTCTTTTTGGGGGGAGGGGGTAGGAAGTCTAGGCATTGCCGTTGATTTACAGTTTACTGGGAATTTACATATTGGGCAATCGTGTATAAAAAAAAAAAGGTCAGTAATACAATACATTTTCTTGGGGGGAGGAGCAGAATGAGAGGATTCATCAACGAATCAACCTTGTGCTGCGATTTTTTAAAGTTTCCCAATTGAAATTATCATGAATTTCACTTATTGATTTGTGTTCAGACAACTTCACTTTAAATATTATACTGCATGCTCTGTTCAGCAATTTTTGTAGCGTTTCTACGTGGGCTTTGGCTGCTGATTGCCAAATCATGACACAATAATCATTCGGTAATTCTGCCACATGTTGATTATTGTAAAATGATTTTGCAATGAACAGCCAAAGCCCACGTAGAAACGTTACAAAAACTGCTTGACAGAGCAGGCAGTATAGCCATGAAAGTTAAGTTGTCTGAACACAAAATAATAAGTGAAATTCACGATAATTTCAATTGGGAAACTGTAGAAGAAAGCAGCACAAGGCGCTTTTATACAATTATATATTATATATATATATGGTGCATGAGGCTGAATGCACTATAACAATATAAGCACCGACAAATTCTGAATTTGCCCCGAAGGCCGGTAATATTCAATGAGGCCGCAGGCCGAATTGAATATAATTGCCTGAGGGCAAATTCAGAATTTGGAGGTGCTTGGTACTTGCTATAGTGCAATAAGATGTCATGCACTATGTGTTATATAAAATAGCATACATACCCAGGCGAGATAAATTGAAAAAATACGAAAGCCTAGATCATTTAGACTCTACACGTGTCTAGACAAGCAATAATACCAGTTTCTTTGAACCTGTGTAGACAAAATCCTGAAGATCCAAATTCAACTATAGAGTCTAGGGTCTACGTGGTTATCTAACGTTTTCTAGGAAACTAGGCCCTACGATAGGTTAGGTCAAGGGGCCCTGGCCTAACGTTTTCTACTAGATCTACGGCACTTACGAGCGACAGAGCTAACGTTAGTTAACACTTGACCCTGCAATACAGTGTAGGTCTACCATGGATCTAACAGTAACACGTTAGTCGCCCTACTTATTGCACTGTGGGTCCAGGACCAGGACTAGATGATGTTTTATAGGATTAGGGATCTACTGGATTTAAACACAAGGCTCGTGCCAGGCATCATTGAAGTCACCATTGCTGCACATGTAGATTCCGAGAGTGTGTTGTAAATGTCGTAGTAAAAGTTCATAGCGTAGCGTGATCAAAGAGCGCTTAGCGTATACCGTACACACGCTGCCCATTTCCACGGCGCACTTCCGCGTAGAATGTACGGAGAAAGCGGCACAAATCTTGGGTTGACTTGCTCAATATCCGTCGGATTGATTCCTTTTTCAGAACAGTAGGAGTCCAAAATTCGTAGGGCGTATTTGATGGCATCCCATGTGTCCTTATTGTCTAAGATACTGTTTATATAGATCAGTCTCTGTAACAGTAGCGAACCTGTTCATTTCAGCTTCCATGTTTAAATCTACCGCTGAAAGTCTAGTCCCACACAGATGAGTTGCTGGCATAGCCAGCGAGAATTGAGAATAACGATAATATCGAGCAAAGCATATCGCGGTTGTGGCGCAATCGCGTCGATAAGGTGCGGGATTCAGTACTCGATGATTAAAATGAGGGAGCAAAAACCGATATCAAATCGATAGCGGGTTGTCGTTGGCAATCGTTATATTTTGCGTGCACTATAACTTTTGTCATGCACTGCCGGCCTGTATCATAAGTATGTATGCTATTATATATATATATATATATATATATATATATTCATGAAATGGCACCTATTTACTCGTGATAACTTCGCTTACAATGACAAGATGAGAAATTGATATTACAGAAATCTAATTCTCAAAGTGATAAAGTTAGCTTTTACAACGTGGCAGTAATAATTGATATAAAATGATCTACCTTTGTCTATACTACACAGTCCAGCAGTCCAGCAGTCAATGACTATATTACAAATCGTGACTGTACATTCTGAACTGTAAATTTGTAGAATAAATGACAATGTGGTTCAGTTTATTTATATATATATATATATATATATATATATATACATATGTATATATATATATTTATATATATCTCATGTTTATCATATATTATATGTAAATATATATCATTACCCTATACCATCAGAGGATTGACATGAGTAAAAGGGGTGGGAGGAAAGGAGAGGAGGGGAATAGAGTTGTTCCGAGGAATTGTCTTGTGATATGGCTGTGATGTTTATGAACTATTAAAAGACATGTTCGTTATTATATAGATTTATAAATCTTGGACTCCATTGAAGAAAATATGTATTATGACCTTCAAATCTAAAATGGGATATCCACCGTTATGTGTAATCACCATTGTCAGTTGCCAATTTGTTTTAATTGTGTTTTCATGCTTCAATATTGATTACTGTCTCAGTTATGTCATGTTGGACACTGGATTTTTATAGATGATTTTACTGTGTCGGAAATAATAAGTAATCAAACATTTTTTTTTTTGGGTTATTTCTCTAGTTCTACTTTTTCTTGATAATTGATCTTTACGATAAGTAGCAATCTCTAGTGATAGGTATGTTTCTTCACACACAAATACACACACACTTGTATTGGCGAGCACACAAGGTACATACACTGTACAAAATAAATACATATTTACAACTACAAGAGATAGCCATGACTAATGGTACCCTTCCCCTCACACACACACACACACACACACACACACATACACACATTCACACACACACACACACGCACACACACACACACACACACACCAACACCACCACCACCACCACCATCACCACCATCACACTAACATACTTATTAAACGCACTCACACATGGGAAGAAAGAGAGAAAAAAAATGTTAAATGTTTCCATCTCTGTGTATAGGCTACCTCTACAAATACAGCTTCGTTATCACTCGATGCAGGCTGGACTTGGAGCTTAGCAGACAGGCATTGCTGGATCACCAGTCTAGCTTTGAACTCACTGTTTGGTTGGTTTGCCATGCTATTTCTTGGAGATCGTTCCGGATGAAGCTATGGGCCAAGAAAGTAAAGGCAATAATTTATTGGTCTGTACACTGAAAATTATATGTAAAGTGTTGAGTATGTAGCACATTTCAACAAACACATTGGTTGGTATTACAACACTAACACTTATGTATGTCCCTCTCTGAAACGTTATGCTGTACATTGTAGAGGTAATGAAGAAAAAACTATTTTAATTAAGGCTTATGCTAATTTATGGCACCAACATAGCATGTACATGTAAATGCATGTAAATTGATAATGAAGAAACCAATAAATGAAATCGTTCTTCATTTTGGTCATGAATATCACTTACACGCAGATTTACCTAAAAGTTTCTCACTTGCATACTTACTTTCATTCATGCCCGATTATAACCCACAAATTTAACCTTCTCTATGTTTTGCTTCCAATTGATTTTTTTTTCAGATGTTCTTTATGGATGAACGTTGATTTTCTCAAGTAAAGGCACGTAATTATTCTTTATTGAACTCATCCATTGTATTTGAACATCCTCAAGTCATCGTAAATTTGACTGCATTCAGAATATCAATGTCAGCAATACATTTTGTAAGTTTGGTCATTTGACTCAAGGTTTGAATCAGTCTTTATTTTCTCTCAAACAGTTTTTGTGATACATCAAATCAAATGCATCACAGTAAGATGGCTCATTTAGATTTCATGGTGCTATTCGCACCCTGACATCATTGGTTTTAATTTTTAATGGCTTCTACTCATTCTCTCATTTTCAACTAGACTCAAGTCCACTCACAACTTTTAACCTGTGAATATCCAACAGTTTATCTCAGCCGATGCCCAGTCATATCGAATACGGCATTTCATTGCCCCATGATAGCGAATATGATTAAGGCTGCCCTTTTTGGTGATAAAACCTACAACTAGTGCATTATAGGTGATGATGATGTTTCCCAAAATTTGTTCAGATCTCCGCAGTTCGTCATTATTTACAAATATCTTACAACAGCCATAATTGCAAACTGACTGAAAATGTTGCTTTTCAGAAAGACTTTTCTTGTCACAGAGGGATGAGAATTTTTCCCCCAAGAAGATGGTGGTCTTTCCGACCTTGAAACATTATAGGACATCTGATGTATTGCACTTTCTCTTTGATGTGCCTCTCACCTTTTCCACCTGAAACACAACATTTCCATGGGAGACTTAGCAAAGTTGTTGGAATTTGTTTCGCCTTTGTGTCTATGACAATCTGTCATATAAACCAAATTGTCTGCATCTCTCAGGACCAAGTTGCCACTTCCTGGATCGTATCTGCCTTCTCAGTTGCTTACGTTGCCTCATCCAGGCGGCAATATACTTTCGGAGAGTCATGTTTGCATTCTGCAGGCACAGATCTGCCTATAAGGCTGCCCTGTATCAATGTACAACTTGGAGCCGGTTGTAGTTCATCGAGACAAGGAGGCATCAGATGAAAAGGGTGAGGTCCTACAACTTTTTTTTGTGTGTGTGTGTTTTATGTCCTTTAAGGAGTCAGTTGTAGGAAGGCTGGTATACATTCGTTAAACATCAGCTTCATTTCCCATTCATTACTGTGGATGTGCTGTAGATATCCTGTAGATGTGCTGTAATCATCACTTTTGACCGTCCTATTAGTTTGTCATCCGTAACAACACGCGTTTTGCCCGGTAATTATCGTGTGGCTATGCCGTGGATATGCTTTCGATGTTCTGTACAAAGTAGTTTTATCCATTACATCTTTTGCAGCAACGGACTTTACAGGAGGCCTAGCGGATAGAAACCTGTGGAAAACGACAAAGTATAGTACATTACAGGAGAAAACGTGTATAGCACAAGGATTGGATCGCGGTATCCATTTTTGGTGTGGAAAAACTTTGGGCATGCCCAAAGTTTTCTGGCCGCACTGACGGATATCACCGGAAATTAAAAGTCCATCCTAAGGATAAAAAGGACATGAAACGCATTTTAACGGATATCAACTGATGCCAAAAATCGACCTTCGATTCCCATGCGTTTGCCTTATCTGCCAAAGTGTGACAGGGGCATTACACATGAAGGTGAAATGCCAATTGTATGTAATCCTGAAGTCCTTAGATAAGAAGGAAGTTAAACGACTCAAAACGACATTGCTTGCGTCATATTCAGATGCTACATTTTATTACTTCGTACACTCTTATTTCTGCCGAGTCAAAATTTCAACTCTGAATCCGAGTCAAAAATGTTTCACTCCGATCCGTGTAAATTTAACACCAACCGTGTACTTCTGACTCAAATCCGAGTTATCATTTTGGTTATCGGACTTTTTACACCTACGCAGAGTCACATCAGAAATACCCAGCGCAATGTACATGACATACGCGCGCTACAATTGGACAAAACATGTCATGTGTCCTATGTGACGTAGTACCCCTGCGAAAAAAAAAGCGTCATTTCTCGACGATCCGCCGCGGCCGCGAGATATCTTGCAACTTTTTGTCTTCAAGATGGACAATTTTGTGTGCACTTTTCGAGAGGAATGCGGAATGGAGGAATACGGAAGAGTTTTCATCGGTGAGTTCCCACCTCATTCACAACACTCATATAAATAATTGCCTGAAACATGGTCTAAACAGTCAGTTTTATTTAGGGCAAAATGAACTTTCGACACGGACACACTGACCGGTAATGGCGTAGCCGTAGGCGGCCGTACGGTAGCTCGTACCTTTTGTACGTAGCCCTAGGCTATATGCTATACGTTAGAACCAATCTACAATAGATGTGAACCTACCCAGCTACACCTCCACTGTACATGCATACAATACATATACGATCTTGATTGCTAATTCGAGCTACCGTACGGCCGCCTACGGCTACGCCATTACCAGTAAATGTGTCCGTGTCGAAAGTTCATTTTGCCCTAAATAAAACTGACTGTTTAGACCATGTTTCAGGCAATTATTCATATGAGTGTTGTGAATGAGGTGGGTACTCACCGATAAAAGCTCCTATGTATTCCTCCATTCCGCATTCCTCTAGAAAAGTGCACACCAAATCCGAGTCATTACTACACCAAAATGGGTTACTTACAATGCGGGAAACGACACCCTATCAGAGTAAAATTGTGATCTTTTGATTCGGAAATCCGTGTCATTTTGCTGGAATAGATTCCACCAAACTGACCTCATTTCCGAGTCAAATTTGACACTTTCCGAGTTAATTTGACGCCACAGAAATGACTCGGAAAGTGACTCGGAATCCGAGTGAAATCATTTGACTCGGAAGTCCGAGTAGCTTTCACTCGGAAGGAGTTGACTCCCAGCTGGCGCCATTTCCGAGTCACATTTCACACTTTCCGAGTTATTCTTGACGCCGCAGAAATAAGAGTGTATTTTAGTTGCGTAAACTCTACCGTACTTCCCAATTTTGATGGGACTATTGGTCTCAACAGTAGCATTAGGGGTAAGGGGGCTCAGAGTGTCCTCTGTTGTTGAATTCTCGAGAGCCATAGTAGCAGAAGTGCGCAAATTCGATAGTCTACTCGCATTTTAGGTTTATAGGTGCACAAAAGAGTCTGATGTCACTTAAAGAACGCAACTCAAACGTACGCATGGATTAAGTATTTTCAGCAATATTATAAATTTCCGCCCAGTTTCATCGGATTTGCATTCGAACTAGCGATGCCGTCATTCAAGTTCGAATGAAGTTGAATGATCACCGAGATCAACATTCAGAAAGGTAACTAGTTCATTCAATTCAGTTTCATCAGCATGCGATTTCATAAGTTTCACACACAAGGGTGTAAAAAGGGCATTCAAATTAACAATGCAAGTGCAACGCATTCAAATTCGCAACAGCACCGCCGTGGAGAGCGTAAAGGAATTCAAGTCCATGATAAGGCAAACAACTGCAAAAAAAATGGGCAGTTTTTTGTGTTTTTTTTTTGTTTTTATTCTATGTAGTCACTCAGCTGTTTGAATATGCAAACTTAATATGCCTTGAAATGTGATTTTTTTTTAAAATCATACTAACTAATAACTCGTTTAACTCCTCTTTCAAACACATGCACTTACACTTTATTCTCACACGATTGTATCCGCTGCTACATTACAGAGTATGCATGAACATCTCGAATACGGACAAAATTAGTGAATGAAGCATGACCTTGACAACGAGAAAAACTGGCGATAAAACCCTTTGGTGAAATAGGTTTATCTAAACAGCTGAGGCAACCTATGATATTGACACGGGGAACTAAGTAATGGAATCAAAATTGATCAATATTGCATATAACGTATAGGACCCCTAAGATCATCCTGAAGATATTCTGGCATAATGGCTATTTTTCTTAATGTTATATCTATACTACTGTATGTGATGTATTGAAAGTGACAATTAAGATAATTAAATGACACATTGAAATGAAAATGAAATTCGGCCGTAATCTGGCAGAACTGCTTATCTCCTTAAAACCAGTACACCAGAAATCTTTCTTATCTGGGATATCATAAGTTGCAAATTTCTTATTTTCTTGGTCATCAATGGTCGAGATAATTGATTACCAGCAACAAAAAAAAAAAAAAAAAAAACCGCGAGAAAAAAGGCATTTTCACCTTTTTAATGGTAATAATCAACCATATAAAAAACTTAGGCAGCTCAGCCTGATTAGTCGCAGCCAAATTGCTGCCGACGTAATATGGCAGAATTGTTGCGTATCTCTGGTGACGTGCCCTGGTTAATCAGCCAGAACTGCGTAAGTCTCTATAGGAGATACGCAGTTCAGCCTGATTTAGTCAAGGCGCTAGTTTTTGTAAGGGGCTTAAGGAGTTCGTTCGTTTTTCCTGCTCTTTCTGTTTCTCCTATTATCCCCCTAACCCACGAGCATCATGTTGGACCCCCTTCTTTTATTGCATTAACGTATTGTATTATCGGTTGCCAAAGGGTCAAGCTTATAGCTTATTATTGGCGACCGTTCTGTATGGTTATTCATAAGACTTGTATTGTAATTTTGTCTTAAATGTATTTGTAATCAAAATTGTTGAAATTGTTGAAACTAGCTATAATGAGTTTCATATTTGAATATTATTATGTTTGATTATGTTGAAACAAAAAAATGTAAATGTTGCCATACGGAGAATTGATAAATCAACCCTCCCCGCAGAAAAGGTTTGACCACACAGGGTGGTAGATGGGACCTCCAGGAACATCCCCAGGTAGTATGTGCATTCCCTGTCTCCTGCGTGAAAGCTTCGAAACCGACCCGTTTTCAGTTACGAGAGGCATAAGGGGAATGTGAAATATCTGCGTTGGAGTTGCCTGCGATCGAGGTGCTGCCACTAAGGGCCTCCTACTTGTGTTCTGCGTTTACCTCTGCGACTCACCCGGAACAAGTTTTGAGCATGTTTAAGGCCTTGTCAAACCGTGGCTGGGGAAGCCTTGAGGGTTGACTTGTTGGGAAAAAAAAAAATAGCTACCCGCAGCTCCCCCAGTTGGCCCGAGCCTGCATGGCAATACTTACCGCCTATCTCGCCCGTAGTTGCCCGGAGGTGCCCACGCTAGTCCGATTTACCCGCAGCCAAGTTTTGATCATAACCAAAACTTTTTTTCCGAGTGAGTCGAGGGCGTCGCCTGCAAAGGTCCACGCAGAACACCAGTAGGAGGCCCTTAGCTGCCGCAAGTCACAAGTAGTTGACCCACTTGAAGTATGTAAGTTGCCCTTGGATCTACGTAAATCAATTTCGTTCAGAAGAATTCCTTCACCAAGTTGTCAGCCCTCACTCGCCACCCATGCGCCTGACAAGCAGGTCACATGGAATACACTTAAGACGAACGTAGGTGTGTGACAGGGTGTGACAGGGCCTAAACATGACCGCGGATAAGTAGGACTTGCGTGAGCAACTACGGGTAACTACGGGCGAGATACATACCAGGTACTGTCATGTGCGGGTTATCTGCGGGGAACTCCGTGTTAGAAAAAAAAATGTTCTTCGCAAGTTGCACGCAAGGCTTGCCCGGAAATGTGTGACAGTACGGCCTTTGCTGTTCATTCCAAGTGGTATGTGACGCTGTTCGCTATCATTTTAGAATAGATTGTTAAGAAGCAGATAAGATTGAACAGAGGGTATCTCTCAATAATGGATAAAAGCTGGAAATTTGGCAATAATTTTTCAAATGTGTCATATTTTAAGACAAAAATAACATCCACACAAAAAAATCAAGATAGCAGCCATTTGTCAAGGTTGTCGTAAATGTGTAACGTAAAAGTTATTTTTCAACCTATACAATTTGATAGAATTGTCATTTTTTTTAAATGATTTTGATGTCTATTCATTTGTGTTCATACGCATTCGAACAATATTACACTAGTGAAAACCATGCTGAGGGTCAACTTCCTTTTTTTCCTTGTATGTTACTGTATTGGTGTACAAGTACAAATGATGATCTTACATATCCAATAATTTCGGGGTCAGACAACTTTCTATTTTACAATAGTCATTTATAATTTTGCCACAACAAAGTAGGATAAAGTGAAAAAACAAACAAACAAAAGATATCTTGAATCCACACATGTTTGTCTCTTTGCCTTTCGTGCACATCACCCATTGTAGATGGGGTCTTAAACTACCTACCTCGACACTATAAAATTAGCGTGGATAAAAGGGAAAGGACGCCCAAGATTTTCCCACGTTTTAAAACAAATTTACATGTCATTATTATTTTTCTTTTTACAATAGCTTACCCACACAAAAGTACGCTTTTAACCCGTTCCATACTAAATTCTGAAATCCCCATAGACGTAATGCACAGGCCACCAGGTTACCGTATGGAGCAGATTAATTCCTATGGTGGATAATACAATGTACGTATATATTCCTTCTGTAAATAAACTGGAATTTATCTGCATTTTCGAATAAATTTATGTAAGAACATGAAAAATCAATTGCTTTCTTCTGCTTTTTTCCAAGGTTGTTTCGAATAACCATCCCTCTGTAAATACTCACAAAAGCTAACGTTAGAATAGATCATTGGCTTTGCTCTCTGTATTCACATATATTTTGAAGGGATATTTGTGTCCATACATTACTAGGAACTACACTTGCCTGTACTTTGAAGTCAAATATGTTTTGAAAGTACGACGGATGCAACTTTTTTATGCATTTTCCTTTTTTTTTACGAAAATGCTATCTTCCTTTCAATGGCCGTTTTCTCAAAATGTGTTTTTATATACCTTTGTTTACAAATTTTGCTGTTACTTGAGAATGCTTCAATATTTTCTTCCCAAATGTGGTACACTTTATGCAGAAGGACATGCTTATTGAGCTTTTTGAAATTATGGGCTTTAGTTTTTAAGTTATCGACAGCTGATTCCTGATTGGATAATACTGGTGCCATGGCAACAGGATAAAACTTTTTTTTTTAAAGAAATAATCAATAAACATGCCGCTCCGAGGTTAATTGTTATGTTTAATCATTTCGTTAATTCATTCCAATAAAAAGTTAGTAGTTACAAAACACATTAAACAGTAATCTATCGAAATTAAATAAGTACCTTAATGCAGACAGACAAAGTTAAAATTTACATATTTGCCAAATCAAACAGTTCATAGAAATGAACAAGATAACTTGAGAAAAGCCTTGAGGTCTTGTATGAAATACATTCTTTCAAGTACATGTATGAGCACTAGAATATGGAGACACACTGAGTGTTTTACAGTTTCTAGACAAGAACAGAACAAAACAAAAAAAAACATAGATGTTACAATCAATATGAAAAAGTGCAGAAAAAAGATATGTTTCGGTATTTGCCAAGAAAGTACTTTTTGAGATATTGTTTGAACATCTTTAAAAATATTTGACAGCTTATGTCATTTGACAAAAGAATTCCAAACAACGGGGAGATTAAAACGGACAGATTTTTTAGCAAAAGTTGTATTAACCTTAAAGATAACTTTTTATGAAATAAATTACTTTTACGAGTATCACTATGATGGCTGCTGTTATTTACGCAATATATTTGAGAAATAAATAAAGAGCTGAATGAGCAAGAAAATCACTACAAGAGCAAATACGAACTGCTTTCTTTTGCAACCTTATGAATGCATCTACTTGAGACTGACTACAATTTCCCCAAACAACCACAAAATATATTAGATATGGTAATATCAATGAATTATACAAAATGATAAGAGCACGTAATGGCAAATAATATTTTACTTTGTGCAGTATCCTGACACACCTCGAAATTTTACTAATAAGATAATCTGCATGAATATGAACGTTTAAAGAAAAATTGTATTTGCTCCGCTTTGTGTTCTTCATTGGTTTCTTTATCATGAATATCCAAAATAGAAAATATAAGAGTTGAAAAGTAGTGAAATTAGATAACAGAGATTGAAATCTAAGGATTTATGCTGGGTTCAAACTTTATGTGTTAGAAATAAACTTTTCTGCGTTTATTGTTCAGTTATTCACAATTTCAAATTGTGTTACATAGAGGTATTTTCATATATATGACCGTACATCACAAAACGAATAAAAAAATCGCACCCCTTGATTTTACGTGAGGACTCACAAAGCTTGAAATGGGTCAACCGAGTCAATATTGAGTTTTTCATATTTTCTGAAAGAGCTATCCTTCTTCTACATTATTCTTTAATTTGGGATCATAACATTGATGAGAAGGTGTGTTTTCAGCAGTTTTTCTACAACCCTTTTTATGGGGGAGAATAAAGATCGGGAATGTCTCAGAGTCCCCTTTTCATTTCTTGAAATGCTTTACACACTCTTCACTTTCAAGTCTCACAACGTTAGCAAGGATATAGGCCTATGTTCCTCGCGCGTTTTGTCCTGTGGTCAAGCAGTTCATATTCGTTTCTCATGCGTCTGCTTACGTTCCATTGTCCTGTACATAATCGCACCAGGTGCATTATTTCTTCGTCTTGTTCGGCCCCTAAACCGAGCATGTACGCTCCTCTAAAACGGAAACATTGCACGTCGTCCACCGGACTAACAATTTGAGCAACGGATGAGCAAAATATCTCCCGTTTCTTGTACGGTGGGCCTATCCGGCAAAGTGTGACAGGGGCTTTATGTGCCACGTTCGCACATCCGACACAGTAAGCGGCATGCCATCTTCGCATATTCCGTTTAAACGCACAAACCCGCCCAAACCGATCGATAAATCACCAAATGCCACAGTACAATGGAAGCGTTTCTCGGGATTCCGGTTGATTGACTAACAAGCAGTGTTTCACACTGGATTTGCGTGCAAATTCTAACTATCTGTCACTGCTTTTGGTGCAAAAGTCATTCATTTACGGTATTGTAGCTACTGGGCATTTGAAAGAAAAGGAATTATAGATTTGTCACAGAATTTACATCGATGTATAGTTTGGCATTTTCTTTACAACTTTGCTCACTTCGTCTACAATTTAACATAAATCTACGAAAGTTATATAGTTTGAAAAACACACTGTTTTCTCAACGCATGAACTCGTTGGTATCTCAGAATAATGCGGCACACGGGGGTTTCCACCGTGGCACATGAAGAGTTTTGCTGACGTCTACAACGTCCAAAAGGTTTTCTACAGGTCCTGAAAAATTCCGAAAGGGCCGGATTTTTAATTTTTTTTTTTACATTTAAGAAACGTTTTTAAAACGTTCATTTGAAACGTTTTAAAATATGTCGTAAATCTTCCACAAAAAAACGTTCTGAACACGTTTCAGTAAACATGCAAATAACGAACTTGGAACGTTTCAAGGACGTTCAGAAAACATCCAAATGTTGGCTAGGACATTGTTCTACACTAACAATGGACGAGTGCTGTAGTACTAAGTAGACCCTAGGCCTAAAATTGACTGAAGTGTCAAACTATAACGTTTGTTAGATCTAGAAATGCTCTAGGCTTTTAAAAGCCTAGCTTGTAACAAAACTTAATAGTAAGGCATACCGCATATTGACCAGTTTTGAAGCCTGCCAGGATTATTACAAAGGGAAAGAAAGTGGCATCCCCCCCCCCCCTATAGAGTTGAGTGTCGTTGCTTTTGGATCCATTGCTTTGCTGTAGTCCACTTAATATCCACAAGTAGCGGCACCAAAACTTTAGTAATTCATCACTTTTTAACAAATCGTCGGATTTTCCTCAAGGTTTCACTGAAATGTGTTCATCTAGTATTTCTACATTCACTTTATTAACTTAAAGGAGCGTTTCACATCGACAACTCCCTGTACATAGATTTGTTAAATTTATTGTGGTCCTTGAGCAGAGAAATTTAATCTTTGACAAACCTTAAACAAATTTAACTGAACAATGATCACTGGTGATGATGACATAATGTTTATGGAGGCTCACATGTTTCAGAAATGTAGCAATATTAAAGTCCATTACAATACCACTTGCTTAACAAGTTCACTTGTGTATAATCCATGCATGCCTTATTCTTATGTTCTGCTTCCTTGAGCAGCAACTCATACATTGTTATGGTGAGGCTACCACGTCATCATCACTGTTCATTGTAATTTGTTCTTGATTTTGAAAACATTCCTGTTCCTCATCCCAATCACTATAAGTTCTGAAACTCGTCACCCGGCATATAGTTGCTGAAATGAAAACAAATCTGAATATCATCCGGAGGTCTCCTTCAAGGAATCACTCCACATTAAAAAGCACCCCAGTACTTCACTAAACGCTTTTTCGTAAATGCTTTGGGTTAAAGTTTACATGGATAACTGCAAATATCCTATTCATTCTTTTTTTCTCTCTCTCTCACTGACTCTCTCTCCCTCTCTCTCTCTCCCTCTCTCTCTCTCTCCCTGCAATTCTGGTAAAGGTGAGTTTGCTACCACTGCGTGGAAACGAGAGGGCATTAGCACTGATGTGCCGTTGCAAACTGTAATAGGTTTTGTACAATTTCATTGAGATATTATTTAGCGAAGAAAAATTAATCGCAACATGCAATCGATCGCAAATGCATGAGCGTAAAGTTTAAAATTGCTCTCATTATAATAAAAAACACCTTGCTTTGGTTTTTTTCGTCATGTAGGCCTATTGTATGATATATAATTTGGAGTAACACATTTCTTTTTAAATCGTGCAATGTACGTTTTGATCTGAACAAAACATCCAGTAATGATTATAGCCTGTGATGCGGAAAACTTGCTTACTTTACTTTGACCTTATTCAACATGAAAGAAACTGCTACATCAGCGGTTTTATTCCTGCGATATGAAAGTAGGTTTCTTGTGTTGTTGTTGTTGCTGTTGTTGTTTCGCTTACTTGTGAATGTTTATCTTGTGTGTATGTTAACATGTCACATATTCGATTGTACATTACGATGTCCGTTTGCCACTCTTAAAGGTCGTAATACCTTATAGCCAAGAGGTACCATTTAACTATTGTAGGAAAGTCATATTCAATGTACAAAACAACAGTTTACTTACATACATCTCCTTGGAAACACATTTCACGCAACTGTCTACATACCATTTATGAAAAGGAAGTTCTTGTTACGTTGTAGTCCGGGAGCCAGCGGGGGTCAGCCTAGCTGAAAAGGTTACCAATTTTTATGTGTATAGCAATTTAGTACATATGCCCCTGAGTATGGAAATGCACGTCTGGCTGGTCATCGGTGGTGGGTGTGACCAGGAGGGCCACAAAAAGGACCCCCCAAAATTAGGCTAGCCTAGCTGGAAAAGTAACCCCTTGAAAACAACTGGAACTTGTTCGTTACACTTACAGGATAAATTAATGACCATTGCCAGACGTTTTAAGTGGTGGGGGTAGCCGCCAGACGATCTTAAAGGCCCAACTCCAGCTAGGCTATCCTAGCTGAAAAAGTAACCTCATGAAAACCACTGGAACTTGTTCGTTACACTTACAGGATAAATGAATGACTATTGCCAGACGTTTTAAGTGGTGAGGGTAGCCGCCAGACGCCCTTAAAGACCCAAATTTTTTCAGCTAGGCTAGCCTAGCTGAAAAAGTAACCTCATGAAACCCACTGGAACTTGTTCGTTACACTTACAGGATAAATGAATGACCATTGCCAGACGTTTTAAGTGGTGGGGGGTAGCCGCCAGACGCCCTTAAGACCAGGCGTCCACTAGGGCGCGGACAAGATGCGGACAAGCCCCGGAATGCAAATTTGGTATTCCGCACTCCTTCGGGAACCTGTCCGCACGTTCCTGAACGTGTCCGCTGACTGTCCTAAACATGTCCGGGCGTTTCCGCGCCTTCGGGAGAGAGAAAAATTTCCGCGTCCAAATTTTGATCGAGACCAAAATTTGGACGCGGAAATGAACTTCCTGACACCTTCGGCGACTTGTCCTGACGATGTCCTGACGATGTCCCGCCTGTCCGGAAACCTTCCGCTCCTTCCGCACACGCTCCGGAAAGAATCCCGCGGTGTGGGGAAGCTTCCCGAATGAAAGCGGAAGACACCAGGAATGGTTTAGGACAGCGCGGAGCCGATGCGGATCTAAATATGCAAGTGTCCGGAACCGATGCGGAAATTTTGTGATCCAGACACGAAAATGTCGACACTTTCCGCGAGCGTCATGCCAATGAAACGCAAAATAAGCAAGAAGGGAGGCGAGGCCCCCATGCAAATATCCCCATCACAGGCACGCCTTTCGTCTAGTGATGAAGAACAGGTAAATCTAAGGAATTTCCGGTCCCACAAGGCAAAGAAGAAGGTAGTAGAGACTGTGCCAAAAGCAACCAGAAAGAAGTGAAATCAGCCCAATAACTTCCTAGTAAGTTTGTTTTGATTTGATCTTTTCAGAAATTATTTTTCATCTGAGTGACTTTCCTGGTTCCTATTGCTTACTATAGTACATTTTCCTTTATGTTGTTTTCGTATTTTATTTGCAAACAAACTAGGTTGTCCCATGTGACAGCCCAGCTGAAAAATCACAAAAGTAGGTGGAAGTACACTCAGAAAAAAAGCATAGAATTTTTGGCTAGATGTTAATGTATTATATAAACATGAACAAGTTGTTATTCATACGTAAATGCTTTCTAATGATACAACATATTAGAACAAAAGACAAATTCATCACACTACAAAGCATGAATTCAATTGCAAAGATATACCTGTGGCCTCATTACAATGTAATATCTTTGAAGCCCAAAATAACAATGAAAGGTAAAGATGATGGAGGAAAATGAAGAATTTTCTGTCACTTCAAAACTCAAGTGAAATGAAAGAAAAAGCAATAAATCATGAACTCGAAATAGTGTTTAATTTCTGTCTTTCTTTTGCTTTGTTTTTTGCTGAGTGTATATATTTAAGTACACATTAAGCATCACAAATCATTTCAGAAATATTCTTTACCTGAATGATTTTCGTAGTTGTTATTACCTAATATTTTTTTTCTTCTTTTTGTTTTAGTTGCAAACAAACTCGATGGTCCAATTTGACAGCCCAGCTGAACCCCCCCCCCCAAAAAAAAAGTAAATTAAAGTAGGTAACAATTATTTCCCCATTTTTACACTTCATTGGCAATAGGCTAGCAAGCTCTTAGCATGAAAAAAAAATATTCGGACTTGAAACTGTTCAAAAGTGATCAAAATAAGAGAGGGTTAGAGATGCACAAGGGTAAAAATCAGAGAACGAAAAACAAATTTAATGATTAGGATCATTTTGGCATGCTCTACAGAAGTATCAGACAAAACATGTATATACTTCACGATGGATAAAGCACATGTCTAAAAAAAGGGAATAAAGAATATATATATATATATATATATATATATATATATAGTAACATAAGTAACAGTTAGTAATATAAGTAACAAAACTGCAACAAAGTTCATGCTGTATTCACCATGGGTTTATTTCTTGTGAAGAAAACCGTTGGTGAATACAGCATGAACTTTACAAAGTTCATGCTGTATATTCACCAACGGTTTATTTCTTGTGAAGAAATAAATCGTTGGTGAATACAGCATGAACTTTGTTGCAGTTTTGTTACTTATCTTTTTATCTTGCCCACACGTGGACTACCTTATCAACATGATTATGTATACACATATATATATGTATATACATTTACATTTTTATGTATATTATATATATATATATATATATATATATATATATATATATATGTGGTTCAAAAAGTTTGAGAATATCATCCATGTGACTGTAGGCAGAGAAAAAATTGTTCTCCCAGATGAGACAAATCAAAAATAAAAAAAAATGAGTCGTCAGCCGACATGCAGATAATCCTATTCTTCGACTTTTGGTGGTCACATTTATCAAATGATATTGACCAATCATATTAATATAATATCAGCCGCTACTGCGGAAGCAAAACAAGGAGCTTCAATGACGGCTAGCAGTCAAATGAGGAAAAGTCAAAGTCAGCGCCAAATTTATACCTTTCCACTTTCCTGGTATTGTCCGCAGTTTGTCCGCATGCCTAACTTTTGTTGTCCGGAAGGCATCCTGATTGTCCGCGTTCATTCCTGGTGTGATCCTAGATGTTTCCGCGCTGCCCGGCTACGATTAGCATATTCCGAAGTATTTCGCGCTCTTCCGGAGTGATTCCTAGGAATGTCCGCAGTCAGTCCGCGGACAGTCCGCGGACAGTCCGCGGACAGTCCTAGGAATGTCCCAGGACAACTTGATTCACAAAGTTATTCCGCGCTTGTCGCGGACAGGATGCCGAAATAACAAAATTTGCTTCCGCAACCCTTCCGGGGCTTGTCCGCGCCCAAGTGGACGTCCGCCCTAAAGACCAAAATTTTTCCAGCTAGGCTAGCCTATATAGCTGAAAAAGTAACCTTGTGAAACCCACTGGAACTTGTTCTTTACACTTACAGGATATATGCATGACCGTTGCCAGACGTTTTAAATGGTGGGGGGGGGGGGTAGCCGCCAGACGCCCTCAAAGACCCAATTTTACCAGCTAGACTAGCCTATCATAGCTGGCAAAATAACCTCCTGAAACCCACTGGAACTTTTTCTTGTGATACACTCAAAGGATAATTGAATGATTGTTGCCAGACAATAGCCGCCAGACGCCCCAAAGACCAAACTCTTACCAGCTAGGCTAGCCTAGCTGAAAATTAGGAAAGTAACCCCATGAAACCCACTGGAACTTGTTTTTACACTTACAGAATAAACGCATGACCGTTGCCAGACGCTTTAAGTGGTGGGGCGTAGCCCCCCAGACGCTCTCAAACACAGACCCAATTTTACCAGCTATAAGGTTCACATATTTCAGAAAATGATAGCAGTGTAATTCCATAACAATACCGCTTACTTGCGAGTTCACCTGTCTATAATCTATGCATGCCTTATTCTTTTGTTCTGCTTCCTTGAGCCCCAATTCATGCATTCTTATGGTGACTCTCCCATGTCATCATCCTTGTTCATTGCAATTTGTTCTATTTTTTGAAAATATTCTTATTCTTCATCCCAATTATCACAAATTCTGAAACTCTGTCCTCAGTATAACTAATTCATAGTTGTAAAAAATGTAAAAATCTGAGAATCACCCGGAGGTCTCCTTTAATGGGGGAGTTTCTTGAGCGCACAGGGAAACATGCTTTGAAATATCAATAGGGCAAGTGTTGAGACGAAATACTGTAGAAATATGAGAATATACAGTGCTGTGGTTTGGTAGAAGAAATAGGGTATCTGTATTTGTCCTCAGTGATAACCAAAAAAACTTATTTGGAAAGAATAATAGACATCAAAAAAGAATTGCCCAATCAAACATGTCGGGATTTTTCTGAAACATCAGTGTTCTCATTTTCTTTGCAGTGTAAAACAAACAAAAACTAGAGAGGGGCCGTCAAAGGCGGCAGACCCACGCCTATAAGTACAAAGTCGGGGTAAACATAATGTGCATTCGGTCATCTACCAGAATTCGGCCACTTAATTGCCAGTGTGCTTTATCACCAGCCAGTGAGTTCTACCAAAGATCGTACACTGAAGTGTACGATCTTTGGTTCTACAGTCACATCACACGCAAATCACATCATTACACATACGGTATTAACACTCATTCACGTACAGGAAAGTCCTCCAGTCTCCTCCAAAAATCCATCGAAAATCCCAAATTCCACCGTCAAAAGTGCAGAATCGGAACTTTTCCAAGCGCGCGCGAATTAAGTCCAGTTTTAAGAGTATTGTCTACGCGACGGGTCGCCGAAAAAGCGCTAAAAATCGAGAAATACGCCGTTTTCTTGCGGGATATTTTGATTATAGCAAGCCGAGAGTGTGATGATATCAAAGGTCGTATGAGTGTACGATCTTTGATGGTATCCACAAAAGCGCAAAAGAAAAACAAAATTTACGTACACCAGTACCCCCTAGGCAATTACCCCTATGATTAGTGTCTACGGGAATTATTCAATGCAAGGGTTGAATGCAAATGTCTACTGCACCAGTATTCGGCCACCAACGAGCGTCGCAACGTCCCCGATGCAATTTTGCACCAACAGTGTAGAGCGCGATGCATTTTCAGCGGCCTTGCACACGCATTGACATTGAGCGCGCATATCGTGCAGTGTGACTGCGACCGAGCAAATGCTCCTCCAACGAAAAAAACAATCAATGTTAATTTGAAAAATCATCAAAATACGGGCCAGTTTGTGATGACGGAGAACGAACTTTCATAAATCTAGAAGGACATAGTCCCTCAAATAGGCGTAAACGTAAATTTCGGAATTCTCACGAACATTTGAGCAGCGAAGTCGGATCGTTTGGGAGTTTATGTTTTCGTATGGTAGCGGAAAATCGCAAAGTGAGAAACGGGAAATTTTCGGAGTGGTCACTATACCATGGGGTCAAAACTTCAAGGTAACACAGAATTTGCAAGGGTCAACCGATTATCACCAAAATCTAATCGATTCTTTCCTGCCATTATCCAAACATCCCCATAACATTTCGTGCAAATCCGTTTACCCGTTCTCTTGTTATCTTGTACACAAACAAACAAACAAACAAACAAACATACGGAACCCTTCACATAGCCCCCTGCCGATTTTCATCGGCGTGGGTAAAAAAAAACCAAAAAAAAAAACAAACAAAAAAACAGGGCCGGGTACAGTATCCGGAGGGAAATTGGTGGGATGGGCGTAAACCCGCGGGTATTATAACATACTGACGTGAAAAAAAAAAGAAAAAAAAATAAGATCAGTAACTACTTTCTTTCTGTGCCCTGGGGAGAAATATTCATCAATTGCATTTTGGAAATGTTGAAAATCACAACTTTTGATGAAATTGTGTCCTACAGTATCTCTTCTTATATGAAGGCTTTTTTATAATTAAGTATCTTTCCTCTATGACCATGATAAAACAAACCCCTGATGATTAAAACAAAATACAATCAAAACTTGGCAAATGAACTCTTTGGACATTAGCAAAAGGGAATACATTAACAGTTTTTGCAAACACTTTATACAATTGTCTAAAACTCCATCAAGCTCATAAAAAATACAATTCTACTGCAACAAGAAATCCATTCAGTAAGACTCGTTCTCGGTGTACATAGCTTAAAATGCCAACTTTTTAGAAATAATGATCCAGCTCTTAGATTTACTTTAAAAGGGGGAAGTGAAGCTCAACACGTTTGGCCTATGACTTTTTAGGTACCGTATCACCTTACGGTTGAGGAGATGGGTAAAGAAAAATTATTAACGAAATAAAACTTATAGGAACATGCTTCACATGACCTCATCAAGAAAGAAACGAAATCTGAAAATTGTTCAAGAGTGTTTTTGAACATAGTAGATTGCAAAAGCAGAAAAATTCAGTGTTTTTAAGAAACATAACTCACAACAACAAGGAATTCCTGTCGTGTCTAGTATTGCACGTTTTTGGTTTGGAGGGTTTTGGATGCTAATATTTCAAGACAAGTTTATGCTCCGGCACTTCAATGAACTTAAATGTAAAGTAATGATCAACCTCTCTTGCCAATAAACTCAACATTTGCTGTTCTTCAGTAAAGCATATAATATGACAGAAACATATGAGAAGCATGTCTAAAATTCATATGAATAAGCTCACAGCAACAACAAAATATGTTATCTATAAACTAATACTGCATGTACTTAGTTTCGAGGGATTAAGATGCAAAATGTAATGACAAAAGCCCCTACGTGGCTACCAGCAATTAAACATCCTTCAACTTCTTTAGCAAATGAGCTCATGTGTATCATCTTCTTGTTGAGAAGACGAAGATGAGTAATGATAAAATAACCAAACTATCAACTTTCCTTAACATGATTTACATGAATCATTATTGCCTTCTCGTAACGAAATTGAAAAAACCAGAACATCTGAAATTGTTCAAAATCGCTTCTTGATAACGATGAATGCAAAGAAAACTTAGTGTTTGTAACCACTATGACACGTGTCTACAGATCTGTCATGCTCATAAGAAACGTAACTCACAGGAATATAATTTTATACAGTAAGTACTTGGTTTGGAGGACATTTAGATGCCAACTTTTCAAGAATAATACTCCAGCACTGACATTAAGTGATGAAAAAAAAAGGAATGCTCAGCTTCTTTATCCAATTAGCTCATAGGTAATTCCTTGTAGTTGAAAAAAACCCGAGTACACATAAAAAATATAGACTTCCCGTAACATGTATTACAGGTCATGATCTCCACATTTGCTCCTCTTAACTTAAAAGAAATAAATATATATTTAAATTTGTTTTAAATGACCTTTAAACAATATGAAGAAAAAAATTCTGTGTCTGCAAAGGCTTGACACGTGTCTAATACTGGGTCACGCTCATAAACGTAGCTCACAGGAACAAGGAATTCAAGTGTGTATAAAATAATACTGCAGAGAGGGTGCAAAGTTGAACACTTTATTGAGGGTGCGAAAATGTTCCCTTGGGTACATCTTTCCACCCACATTAAGTGGTGCTAGATTGCACCTCTTCTTGAGGGTGCATCTTTCCACCAACACTAAGTGGTGCTAAGTTGCACCTTTCTTGAGGGTGAGATCTTGCACCCTTTACCTTTCGGCGCACCTTTGCACCCCGTGTAGCCTTTACATCTTGGTGCAACTTTACATCCCTTCGTGAGGGTGCAAAGAAACACCCAAAGTTCCAAGATTGTGCCTTGTTTTGAGGGTGCAATCTTGGAACTTTGGGTGCTGCTTTCTACCCGCAAGAAAGGGTGAAAGTTACACCCTCGGGAGCAACTTTGCCCCCTTGAAAAAGGCGCACCTCGTACCTTTAGGTGCAACTTTATGCCCGAAGGATGCAAGAATGTACCCTCTCTTGAGGGTGCAATCTTGTGCCATATTGGTATGATGTTGCACCTGTGTGGTGCTTATTTGCTCCATGACTGCTGCAAAATTGCTCCTTTAAAGGAGCAAGTCAGTGTCACTGCCTGCTCATTTATAGGGGCAATATTGCCCATCATCTCAAGGTGCAACTTAGCATCACATAATCGGGTACGATTTAGTTCCTTAACTACTCTAAACCTTGAATAGTGCGAACTGATGTAAGCCTATTTGCTCAGTATATAACTTATGTTGTTGTTGCACTCTGCAAAGTAAATAGGATTAGTGTAACTTGGATCTTGTGAATCATGAAATGTGTGTGCGTGTGGAATTTGTGAGTTGTGAAAATGTTAATGTGAAAGTTAACTTAGTTGTGTTTGAATAATATACTGAAACCAAAAATTTACCCAATTACCTTTTCAATAAGGTGAGCACTATATCTATCAAACAGTTAACCTTCTCGGCAAGAGTATACATCTGCATGAAGGAAGAGGTGAAAATATGATATGCAGTTGTCTGGATACGTTTTATTCAAAACGTTTGTAGCGGTTTTCTACTATGTATCATATTGTCTGGCATTCTGACTGTTGCAAATTACGCTGTCTGGCGACCCCAGTATTTTGTCAACATCCACGCGAACTTTCTTTGTGCGCCGACACATGACAGGTGCGCACTACATTCTCCGCCTTTGTCATCGTGCCGAGGTACGCGTATTTCGCATTCCAACAGTAGTCGGGTTTTCATAAACACAACCCTTGTTTTGCTGTCACGGAAACAACCTACCAATTAGTGGCGAGCTGTACACCTTCACCAGCCAATTACCACTCTCAAGGCTCCTGTCCGTGACACGTTTTCTCCGATCACGCTGTTTCATTTTTCACACTTCCTCACTTCACGATTAGCTTTCATCCTGAGAGCACGTTCTAATCGTTGGAGTCACTCACGTCCGTATATCACGTCCGTACTTTACATTACTTTCCACGTCTTTTCACGCGGACGATACCTCGCGCCGTGAACTGTCACTTCTTACGGATTTATATACTCAATACGGAATATTACCCTTCCTCGGATTTTATACCTCGCGACATTCGCTCCTTTTTGTATCGCGACTCGCCCTTTCTTCATGCTCTACACTCCAACCTGGGGATTTCTTACGTAGCTGCATTCAACGCGATTCGCGTCGTTACATCGCTGCATCGGTCCTGCTAGCGTGCTGTCGGTGGTGTGCAGACTCTATCAGGGACCTCGCAGTTCTTCGACCCAGCGCTCCAGCGGTGGATTCTACCCTCGCTTGTGCTAGCCGCGGCACCCGGAGGCTACTCCACGCTGTCGCTGGATCATTTGTATATATTTATATGGGACACTGTCGTCTTCGGACACCCTAAGTGCATTCGGAGTTAGTCCATATCATTTCATATTAGTTCGGGAAGTGCAATACCCATTTCAAGGACACTGTTCACCTCTACTGGTGCCCTGGTGCTTTCTACAGTCCATACACTACTGTACTGTCATACGGCCGGCTACCATTCCTGCTGGTGGTACCTTACTTCAGCCCTGTCGTCCTGTTTGCCATTCGGTGAGTTGTTAGGTATTACATTATAGGCCCGTACCATAATACCTACATTGGTGACCCCGACGTGATCGTTTAGGGCCGACTTCACGTCTTCTCATCCTCCTTCCTTCACTTCTACAATGGCCGACGGCGACGAGGGTAACGCCACCCCGGCTGCCGCGACACCCACGCCAGCGGTCACGGCGGTTAGCCTCAAGCTCCCTCCCTTCTGGCCGAACTCTGGTTCGCGCAGGTGGAAGCGCAATTTATCACCAGGAGTATTACTACCCAACAGACGCGCTTCGCATACGTAATCTCCTCCCTGCAGCCGGAGATCGCACAGGAAGTGAGAGAATTCATAATCTCCCCTCCCACCACCGACGCGTATGACAAGGTGAAGGCCGAGCTCATAAAGCGGACGACCGTATCGGAGCAGCGGCGGCTCCACCAGTTACTCACAGCGGAGGAGTTAGGCGACCGCAAACCTTCACAACTCCTTCGTCGTATGAAGCAGCTGCTCGGCGACGCGACCCTAGAAGACAGCATCTTGAAACAGCTGTTCCTGCAGCGCTTACCACGCAACGTCCAACAGATCTTGGCCTCCACTTCCACGGAAGTCTCTATTGAGCAGGTCGCTGAATTGGCGGACAAAATCATAGAGGTTGCCACGCCACTATCGGTCGCTACTGTGACGGCCCCGCCGTCCATGCCCCAGTCTTTCCCCGTTCCGTCGGCTACTCTCCCACCGACGTCTCCCAGTCCCCCGGCGGCAGATCCCGTAGCGCACCTCACAGCACAGGTCGCCATGCTGACGACGCAGGTGTACGCGATAGCCTCTCGTCTCGACGAGCGTGGGCGCCAGCGGTCCCGAGGCGGCAACCGCGGCCGTGGAAGCGGGTCGCGTGGTTCTTCACGGAAGCGAGCCGACTCCAAACAGCGCCACGCCGGTAGTGAGTGTTACTACCACTGGAAGTTCGGCGATGACGCCCAGCAGTGTCGCTCACCCTGTTCGCGGCGCAAACAAAAGCCACATCCACCACAACAGCAGGGAAACGGCCCAGCCAGAGATTAGCGGCGACGAGTCCCTCTGGCAGTGATACAACAGGTCGCCTATTTTACATCACAGATAGACAACACGGCACACGCTTTTTAGTCGACACTGGAGCTGAAGTCAGCGTCCTTCCTCCTTCAGCAGCTGATAAGACTAATTCTTCGCCCACATTTCATCTACAGGCGGTGAACAAGTCTCCTATCACCACTTATGGAGAGCGCTCACTCACGCTCGATTTGGTCTCCGTCGCACCTTTCGATGGATTTTCATCATAGCTGATGTGCCTACACCCATCATCGGGGCAGATTTCTTGCGACATTTTGGTTTGTTAGTGGATGTCAAACACCACAAGCTCATTGACTCCACTACACACCTTTCTGTCAATGGTGTCTGCGCCCACAACTCTCCCTCCATCGTGAGTCCGATGTTCTCTGGGCCAGACGATCATAGGTATGATACTATCGTCCAACAGTATCCTATCACTCGCCCTACCTATGATCAGAAGGCCGTGAAACATTCGGTAACTCATCATATAGTTACCCGTGGACCCCCCGTGGCAGCCCGACCACGTCGCTTGGCAGCAGACCGCCTCACCATCGCCAAGGCCGAGTTTGAACACATGTTAGAGCTGGGTATCATCCGTCCCTCCAGCAGCAACTGGTCATCCCCACTACACATGGTGCCCAAGAAATCCCCGGGAGACTGGCGACCGTGCGGGGATTATCGCGCCCTCAACGCCAGGACGATACCTGACCAGTACCCAATTCCCCATCTGCACGACTTTACTGCCCAACTCCAAGGCAAGTCCATCTTCCGTGCTTACCACCAAATCCCAGTTCACCCAGACGACATCCCAAAGACTGCCATCACAACACCATTTGGGATGTTTGAGTTCACTCGCATGCCGTTTGGTCTTCGGAATGCTGCCCAGTCCTTCCAACGTTTCATCGATGAGGTTACCCGAGGCCTGCCCTTCGTCTTTGCCTACATCGACGACCTCCTCATCGCCAGTGAGTCCCCTGAGGAACATGAACGTCACCTCCATACTCTGTTCGCACGGCTGACCGAATACGGAGTGGTCATCAACCCAGCCAAATGCGTATTCGGTGCGAACGAGCTGGACTTCCTCGGTCATCACGTCGACCAGCACGGCATTAGTCCACTACCCGAGAAGGTGAAAGTCATTCACGATTTCCCTCGTCCTTCGTCCATCAAGCAGCTTCGACGCTTCCTTGGGCTCGTCAATTTCTACAGACGATTCATCCCCAGTGCTGCTGCAATGCTCACACCCCTCACAAACGCATTGCGCGATCTCCCCAAACGCAGCAACAAGCCCATCCCATGGACACCGGGAGACTTCCTTCACTCGTGTGAAAGCAGCACTTGCCAGCGCTACCATGTTAACACATCCCTCATCTGGTCTACCTACCAGTCTTATGGTAGACGCTTCAGATACGGCTGTAGGTGGCGTTTTGCGGCAGTTTTCGCACGGTGAGTGGTACCCCATCGCCTTCTTTTCCCAGAAACTTAAGCCTGCTGAGACACGTTACAGCGCTTTTGGTCGTGAGCTTCTAGCAGCCTACTTAGCGGTGCGGCATTTTCGCTATCTGCTAGAAGGACGTCCTTTCATCCTTTTCACGGACCATAAGCCACTCACATACGCATTCCAGGCCAAGCCTGATCGTCATTCCCCCCGTGAAGTACGTCACTTGGACTACATCTCACAGTTCACTACTGACATACGCCATGTTAGTGGTCACAGCAACACTGTAGCCGACGCACTTTCACGCATACACGTCGACGCACTTCATACATCCTCCGTCGTCAATCTACGGCAGCTCGCCAACGATCAGGAAGACGACGACGAGTGGACGACAACCCAACAGTTACCATCCCTTTCATTCAGGCATCTCCCCCTGCCTGATGGTACTGGTGAGATTTGGTGCGACGTCTCCACTGGAATCCAACGTCCTTATGTTCCCATGTCACACAGAAGGACAGTTTTTCACACACTACACGACATCTCCCATCCTGGAATTCGTGCTACACAGAAGCTCATCTCATCACGCTTCGTATGGCCTAACATGCAACGAGATGTACGCCAGTGGGCCAGGTCATGTGTGGCTTGTCAAAAAGCCAAGGTACATCGCCATGTCAAGGCTCCACTGGGCACTTACACTACTCCAGATGCTCGATTTCAACATGTCCACATCGACATCGTTGGACCCCTCCCCCCCATCGTGTGGATATCAATACCTCCTCACATGCGTAGACCGGTACAGTAGATGGGCAGATGCTATACTAATCCGTGACATCACAGCAGAGACCGTCGTCAAAGCCTTCATACATCACTGGGTAGCCCGGCACGGTGTACCATCTACTGTAACTACAGACCGAGGTCGCCAGTTCGAGTCGTCCCTCTTCAACGAGCTCACTAACACACTGGGCACGACTCACATTCACACCACAGCATACCACCCAGCTGCTAACGGCCTTGTCGAGCGTTTTCATCGACAGCTCAAGTCCTCGCTGAAAGCCCACGACCACAGCGACAAGTGGTATGAACTCCTCCCCATCATTCTGCTTGGTATACGGTCTACCATAAAGGAGGATATTGGATGTACCCCCGCTGAGATGTTATACGGCACGACTCTAGTCCTACCTGGTCAGATGGTCATCCCAGCCACCACCACCACACTAGATGATCCTGCCAACTATGTCCATCGTTTACGTGAGTACATGTCCACTTTACATCCAGCCCACTCACGCAAACAGAACACCACATCTCACATCCCTACACATCTCCACAACTCCACGCATGTTTTTGTCAGACGGGACGGTGTACATCGACCCTTACAGACGCCATACACTGGACCATACAAAGTGCTGCGTCGATATCCCAAGCACTTTACACTAGAGATCAACGGTAAGAGGGAGACCGTCACTATCGACCGCCTAAAGGCAGCCTTCTTCGAAGCCGCACCGGTCCAGCAACCTCCACCCGTCCCCGCCAGAACTCCAGCGACCACACCGAGCGCCCCGCTCACTACACCACGGCAGCAGCAGCAGCAGCAGCCTACGCCAACACAGCCAACGCAACCGCAGCAGCCGACACGGACGACTCGCACCGGTAGGCAAGTACGCTGGCCTGCACGTTACGTTCAATACATGTATTTTGATACCTGAAATCTTCAACCTCTACTTTGTTTACCTTTCATTCATATCGATCGCCTGTTTTTAGTCTTCACTTCATTGACCTTCTACTAGCGATCTGGAAGGGGGCTAAATGTAGCGGTTTTCTACTATGTATCATATTGTCTGGCATTCTGGCTGTTGTAAATTACGCTGTCTGGCGACCCCAGTATTTTGTCAACATCCACGCGAACTTTCTTTGTGCGCCGACACATGACAGGTGCGCACTACATTCTCCGCCTTTGTCATCGTGCCGAGGTACGCGTATTTCGCATTCCAACAGTAGTCGGGTTTTCATAAACACACCCCTTGTTTTGCTGTCACGGAAACAACCTACCAATTAGTGGCGAGTTGTACACCTTCATCAGCCAATTACCACTCTCAAGGCTCCTGTCCGTGACACGTTTTCTCCGATCACGCTGTTTCATTTTTCACACTTCCTCACTTCACGATTAGCTTTCATCCTGAGAGCACGTTCTAATCGTTGGAGTCACTCACGTCCGTATATCACGTCCGTACTTTACATTACTTTCCACGTCTTTTCACGCGGACGATACCTCGCGCCGTGGACTGTCACTTCTTACGGATTTATATACTCAATACGGAATATTACCCTTCCTCGGATTTTATACCTCGCGACATTCGCTCCTTTTTGTATCGCGACTCGCCCTTTCTTCATGCTCTACACTCCAACCTGGGGATTTCCTACGTAGCTGCATTCAACGCGATTCGCGTCGTTACATCGCTGCATCGGGCCTGCTAGCGTGCTGTCGGTGGTGTGCAGACTCTATCAGGGACCTCGCAGTTCTTCGACCCAGCGCTCCAGCGGTGGATTCTACCCTCGCTTGTGCTAGCCGCGGCACCCGGAGGCTACTCCACGCTGTCGCTGGATCATTTGTATATATTTATATGGGACACTGCACTGTCGTCTTCGGACACCCTAAGTGCATTCGGAGTTAGTCCATATCATTTCATATTAGTTCGGGAAGTGCAATACCCATTTCAAGGACACTGTTCACCTCTACTGGTGCCCTGGTGCTTTCTACAGTCCATACACTACTGTACTGTCATACGGCCGGCTACCATTCCTGCTGGTGGTACCTTACTTCAGCCCTGTCGTCCTGTTTGCCATTCGGTGAGTTGTTAGGTATTACATTATAGGCCCGTACCATAATACCTACACGTTCTTGAATGCGTACTTATTCACATAATCTATAAGAATAGCATATGTTTCTTACCAGTACTCAAAGCCTCTAAAACAAGAGCATGCTTCTTACACTTCTAAAGTATACACCATATCTTAAAAACAAAATGTAAGAGGATTTAAGAAGCTGTTTGTATGCATACAAACGAATCCATATTTCTATCTAAAATCTAAAGCGTGTCTTGTAAAAGGGGAATTCGTTTTATAATGACGATGCCAATTGTCTTAAAGTCCTTATCACGACATGTCTTGGAGTTTACGCTTATTGAAAACATGAGATTCTTGGCACGTAGATTACAACTATGGTTTAAAGAGTTAACTGAGATACGCATACCGCGGCGTATACGGGCATTTCGATGAAAACATTTAAATACAAGGTACTGTAAATAATATGAAAATCAAACTTGATACCAGCCCTTATCGGCAACCAATAGAGACTATGGAGGACTGCAGTTATAATTGTGTTCAGATATAATGTTTTGGGTGATACACGCATGCCGACTGATTTGGGATCAATTCGAGTCCCTCGAGCTGAGATTCCGGAACTGCAATGAGCAAACCATTATTATGCATAACAAAGTGACTGAGAATAATGCATGCACCAGTTTCTGTTTCGTTGTTCTATACACAGAAAGTTGTTTCGTTTTCCAGTCCTGTGCAGGCACATAGAGATTTACAGAATTCAATCATCTTTGGCTATAACGCCATGGTCGCGTGCAAAATGAATGCAGCTTATCTAACTTAACCTGTAGTTACTGAATAGGGGACTACTGTATATTCAATTTATACATTATTAATCGGATGATAGAACCTGTCAAAGAGTAAATTGCGGATATCATATACCATTGTCAAATTCACTTTCTGTTCTATACATAGTATCAATGGAATGTTATGAACCACTTCAGCATTACCAAATCATTATCATAATTATTTCCCTGAAACGGCTGCATTTGTATGAGCGGGAAGAGTTTGGCATCATACATAGCAAGAGTCGTGACTACAAACTTAAATACATGTATTATACAAGGTTTTAGGACACTTTGAATCATGCCCCCCCCCCAAAAAAAACAACAACAACAACAACAACAACAAACAACAAAACCAACAGCTTAGTGAAATGTTGTACAATGTATGCCCTACTTCCATTAACCTATGATCTTTGACCTTTGAATACATGGCCCGCATTTTTTCAACGAATAGGCATTTGGATGCAACGTATGTATCATATAAAAGAAAAAATGTTTTAGGAAAATACATTTAACCACTTCAGAAATAATTATGGAACAAATAGCAAAATATTGACACGTTCACTTCTTCCGTAATGACATGACAGAAAACTTTCCTCACCGAATCGTTCTGCCGTAATTCATGAGCAAGTCATGGATATATACTTAGTTCGATTAAAAGTATACATGGAGTCATTGCAAAAGTATCTAATGAAAAGTATGCTTCAGAACTACATCATTGTCATTTATTCTATAACACTAATAATATAGAGCTATTTGTCCGCCATATTGCCTAACAGGTCGTTGTCCTCCTACCACGTTTGTTTAGCAAATAAGGCACAGAATTTAATTTTGCACTTGTTGCCAAAGACTCTAATCTTCTTTACCGCTATTCTCAGACATGTATGCTGGTGCTGTATGAATTAGAAAGGGAAGCTTACAAATATTCACCATCTAACAAGGCAAAAGCGAAGTTATGTCTCGTCCACGTATCGACTTTGTGATTACAGAGATTTTCAAATGGTATAGTTCATTGACTTTTTGACTGTTGACGTAGTCGGACTTCACCAATATTAATACTTGACAGCAATCATTAGATTGCTGTCAATGGAGACGGACGTGGATCGCTAACTCTCTCCGATAGTGGCCACCGCCCCACTTCTTCTTACCCAAATCCCTGACGAAGCTGTACCGCTTAACCCTATGTTTTTCTCATTTTGATAGTCTATCAAAAACTGTTGACTCTCGTTGAAACGAAGTTTCCAAGGAAAGCTGAAAATTCCCAAATTTGAACAGTTTCATCGTTCTCAAGGTGCTGTATTGCAAAAATGGCGAGCCGCACTACGCGACAAACCAGCAAGGATAGAGTGCCCACTACCCAACATGCCCTGGGAGAGGTGAGCCAGCGACCCCAAGATAGCGGTAATGCCGAACCTACCGAGCCAACGCTAGCAGACATTCAGCGAAGCATAACTAGCTCATCATCAACTGTGTGTGCTAAGCTTGATGCACTCTCACAGGAGATTGGCACTATCAATAAAAAACTTTCTGAACGGGAAGACTCTACATCGATGAACTCCGCCAGGCTCGACGAACTTGAGAAAAAAAGGCTTCCAGAGGTAGAGAAAAAAACGGCGGAAGAAATCTCTAGGCTTCAGGACAGTTTGACATTGATGGAAATCTACTGTCGTCGCATGAACCTACTGTTCTACGGAATAAAGGAAACCCCCGACGAAAACGTGGAGAATCTGCTTAGAGATACCTTTGTCTACCTAGGGTTGAGCCACGACGAAGCCGCCACCATCGCCCTGGTCAATGCGCATCGACTTCCCCGACGCAATGCACCCACCCAACCCAACGAGGGCTCTCCCCAAGCCCCAGCCCCTCGCGCCATCATCGCAAAATTTGTCTACATGAAGGACAGAAATAAAGTCCTCGCTGCGTTTGATGAGCGCCAACGCCAGCGCCAGCCACGGTCAGCCAACGCCTCAGCTGCCACTGACCCGCAGGAAACCCGCAGAATAACCGTTCGCACGGATCTCCCACCCGCCCTTAAAGCTACGAGAAGTTCCCTCGCGAAAATCGCGTACAACATGAGGAAGGAAAGAAATGTTTCCACCAAAATATCAGTGGCTGGTACCAGAGTGCTGCTCTACTGGAAGGAAAGAGGCACAGCAGTGTGGAACCAATACAAAGATTAAATCTTCATTCCAATCTTCGGCTAAGTCATTTACTGCGTTCGTTAGTTTTCTGCTTTTTTCCCTCTAAACATCTCCATGTGACCCAAGGATTTATCAGCACAAAACTACAGCGTTTACGGTAAGCGACGAATCCCCTATCGCAAACTCTTAGCGCAACTTATCTGGTTAGTTCACCATTCCACATTTATTTTGAAGAAGTCCACATAAAATGTACGTGCCCTTCTAAACCTCATTTACTACACAACTGAACTTTGATACTGATTTACATTGTTATCACTTTTGCGAGAAGAATGAACTTGATCTGAAAGGTGCTGATGCAACCTGTGACTCTGTATTTAAATGCTGTGTATACCAAACTAGTCGATTTTGTTACGTACGAACACCGTCTACAGTACGTTTTCCAACCAGCTTGATAACCAAATTTAATTTGTAATTCACAACTGGTTTGGACATGAACGGACGTCGTCCATAGTATGCTTCCCAGTAAAATCGTTTCACATTATCAAAGTCCATCTGAAATATGTAATTTTAATTGATTTTGACACGAACGAACGTCGTCCTTAATAGGTCTCGCAGGTAATTCGTATTTCACACCTTAATCATACTCAGTTCGAAATACGTAGCCACACCATTACAATAAGTTTGCAACAATACTTGAGCAGTGTGTTTTATGCTGTAGCCCACTGTTGTCTTATTACCAAGGCAGTCGTTGTAACCGGATAATTGTCATTTATTTTACCCTTATCAAATTATGTTCAACGACTCGCCTAATGCCGTGAAATAATGTAATATTTGTTTTTCTACACAATTTCACGGATTGTGCATTGGTATTTACGTAAATGGCTTGACATGAGTCTTGTTGCATTCAACTGCAGGTTATATTAAACCCAATATGAATGATTTTAATACATTACCTCCAACTTTATTGCTGTTGTTGTTGTTGTTTTCTCCAACAGCAACCAAAAAGTAATGACATTGGGTACATTGTACCACTAATATGTAATTCAGAATCTGTATCATAATGATACTTTTTTCCTTGTTTACAATAGAAAAGGGTTGACAAGAGGAAAAAAAGAAAGTGTCACCTCTGCTCGTCATTCTGTTCACATGTATAGGAGGGAGGGGTGACCACAAATTGTCTCTATTGGAATCGGTTAAAGAAATGTATAATTCCGTTCTCGTGTTAAAGGTATTCCTGCTTCTGTTCTCAGAGGTTGAGACAGTTGCGTTTACCTTGTTTGATATAGTAAGTTTTGATCTATGCACATTATGTTCAACGTCATTTATTCCTTCTGTTTTTTATAGAAGGTATATCTATGTTGAAATGCCAAACGCAAGCTCCACAAAGATTTTTAATTTCTTTTATATGTGTGCCAAGCGTGCACTTTTAAATGCCTATGATAATAGCACAAAATGTATCGACACAATTCTTATTTGTGACCACATGAACTTGTCCCTTCTTTTTCTGGTATGCAGATACTCCAGTAGCCAGATTCACACCCCCTGTCATTATTCCACACCCAGTGAACACAAGCTGTTAACATGTTTCAAGTGTTTCTTATTTTCTGGTTGTAACCGTACAACCGACATTTTTGCTGTCAATGTCTGTACGTACGTAGCTACTCAAATGTGTCACATTTCTTCAAAGGGGAAAATATTCATTCCAGTGTCTCTCCCTGCTTTTTATACAGTTTTCTTGCTGCTTGTACTGACAAACACAGGTATTTTTCTTTGTAAATCATCCCGTGAAATCCCTACCTCAAGACAAAAATTGTACTCGTACTTCAAGCTTGGTTTACGCATAATGCTTGCTCATGTTTTGTTTACAGACATTCCTTTGCCAGCTACTCAAGCATCTTATATAACTCAGCCAGGTGAATGTCGTCTTCTCTCTAAACAGCAAGCAGCAAACAAGTTCAAAAGCAGAGTTTTGTGTCAACAAGTTTATGTAATACCCACTGTTCTGAAACTTTTTCACAATGGCTGAGTCAAATAGTGTGAATGATATGAATAATGGAATTGTTGTTATGTCTGCTTATGCACAAGACAAAGAGGATGTACCCGTACATGCGACAAATAGCGAAGAGGGTAATAACCCTGATATAATTAGTTTTTTGAACTCACAAGCTCACGAACTGATACTTGATTCTGATGTAAACGACACCAGTCCTCAAATACCACCCACAGAATACCACATTGAAGACGACATAATTTCATTATCTCATTCTAATCCAAACCAATTTTTTATTTCGCACTTAAACATAAGGAGTATAAACAAAAACTTTGATCAATTCAATATGTTCGTGAATCAAGTTAAATTTGATAGTCAGGTTATCGGAATCAGTGAAACCTGGTTAAATGAAACATCACCTTCTTCGCTATTTACCATTGATGGCTTCACTCTTTTGACAAAAAAACAGGGCAGGTAAAAAAGGCGGCGGAGTTGGGCTTTACGTCACTCAGAATTTGAATTATGAACTCTTAGACGAATTCAGTTTAATGTCTGAAGTTATTGAGAGTATTTTCATTGAAATTAGGGTTCCAAATAGAACTAGAACCGGAATTTGTCAACACTGACAAATTAGGTGATCCGATCTCTTCGAAAATCAATGATTTGAGTCCTGATCCCAATAGGCATGACCATACCGGTTTCATTTGTGTCGAGGAGACATTGGCCATGTGATGTTTGGATTCTCATTTAGAAAAGGAAGTCAGACTTGCCATCTTTGGTACCGAATTCCGTATCCACTAACAAAGATACAGAATTAAGTATATTTGACATTTGACCCCACTTTGCACACCCAAGATGGCATCTGAGCAAAAAGTGGTTATTTAGTGAAGTGATTATTGTAACATGCCCTTTGCGTGTGCAAAATATGGGAAAGACAGGACATGTATTCACCAAGATACAGGATGAACAATTTGTGACCTTTGACCCTAATTTACCTACCCAAGATGGTGTCCGATCAAGTAGTTGTTATTTTATGAAATAATGTACGTGACATGAACTAAACATGTGCAAAATATGGGGGTGATAAAGGCTGTTTTTCTTGAGTTATTGCAAAGAAAGTTTCAGAAAAAAATATCACAAAACATCGAAGATAAGCTTTAATTTCAACCAAGTTTTTGACATGATGCCGACGTTGTATGAAAAAACAAATTGCATAATACGATAGCCCAAACTCTCAGCTACAACATATTAAAATCTGGGAGAAATTCACTGAAGGATAAGTGAGCTAGTTCTCGATAAAGACAACCATGTCAATTTTCACATCTAGAAAAATTCCCTCCCATAGAGATAACACGTCATAACGAAGATAGACGAAAAAAGTACATATGACCTTTGACCCCACTTTGCACAGACAAGATGGCATCTGAGCAAAAAGTGGTTATTTTGTTAAATGATTCTTGTAACATGGTCTTTGCGTGTGCAAAATATGGGAAAGATAGGACATGTATTCACCAAGATACAAGATAAAACATTTATGACCTTTGACCCTAATTTACATACCCAAGATGGTGTCTGATCAAGTAGTTGTTATTTTATGAAATAATGTACGTGACATGAACTAAACATGTGCAAAATATTATGCTTATAGAGCTTGTTTTTCTCGAGTTATTGCAAAGAAAGATGCAAAAAGAAAGGAATATCTCAATACATCGAAGATAAGCTTTAATTTCAACCAAGTTTTTGGACGTGATCCCGACATCAAATGAAAAAATGGAGGGCACATTACCGATAGCCCAAAGTCTCAGCTACAACATATTAAAATCTGGGAGAAATTCACCGAAGCAAAAGGGAGCTAGTGCTCGATAAAGATAGTCATGTCAATTTTCATTTCCAGAAAAACTGCACTCCCATAGAGATAACACGTAAACTGGTCAAATTTGACAAGATTACTTTCAATCCATTTTTACGAGGTGATGCCGTCATCCAATCAAAATGTTGTTATTACATTAATGAAAGAGTATTTAATAAGCTACATCATACTGAAATCTGGGTGAAAATTGGCAAAGGATTAGTGTGATACGCTCGAGTGAACTTGAAACTTGATGACGTCATATTGAAAATTTACTTTTTTTATTTTATTAAGAAATTTGATATCTTTTAATCATTTTTTCAGCATCGCCAACCCATGAAATGACATGTACAACTCATCAGCTTTCAGAATATGAAAAGAAAATGGGGGGTCACCGTCCATCCTGACGAGTAATATCGGATTTAAAATTGGCGGTTTTTTGGCATTGTTGCACTGTATATCGCCATTGACGCGCGCGCGGAATTTCAACTTTGACGGGCCCGTATGACGTCATATTGAGTCGGATTGACTTGAAACTTGGTAGAAATATTCCTTGACATTTCAGGCATCCGATAAACGTAAAAAAACAAGAAATTTCAGTTGCATATGAGCTGTGCATGCGTATATGTGCGCGCGCGTACGCGTCCGTCCGATTTTTTCAATTTTTCAAAAAATGCTCGAAATGGTCTGAAACGTGTGCAAAAAAAATTTGAGCTCGATTTGAGCATACAAATATTTCAACGCGCGCGTACGCGCGCGTTTTAAGAGAAAATGTGAATTTTGAGAATATGAGTAGAATGCGCATAACTTGAAATATATGTGACGTAAATTTCATTGAAAAATTCCATTCCATTGATGAGATATGATTGAGAATGTGTTTTCATATAATGACGTCATAGTGACGTCACGGTCGACTGATCACTATGATTTTATTAGACCCGTCGTCTTTGGGACATGATACATATATGGTATAAGTTTGAAATTGATAAGAAGAACACTTTCTGAGCTAATCGATACACAAATTTTGTCCAGAAATAAAGAAAGAAGAAGAAGAAGAAGAAGAACCACCAACAAAGAATCCGTACAGATACAGAAGGTGATCCGAGAGGATACTCGGATCACCTAAAAAGTATTGTTGTCGGTGAAATATACAGACCTCCAAATACAAGCCCCACTGAATTTATTGAATCTTTATCCGTACTTTTAGCTGATAAATATTTGGAGAATAAAAGTTGTTTTATCATGGGTGACTTCAACTTAAACCTTTTAGACTGTCATACCAACTCCGCATGCCAAGATTTCCTCAATGTGATGTTATCCGAGTCCTTTTCACCTCTTATAAAGAAGCCCACTCGAATTTCAGATGTCACAGCAACTCTAATTGACAACATCTTTGTTAATAGTTCTCTTTCCAATATCACGTTTGGTGTAATAGTGTCTGATGTATCCGATCATTTTCCGATTTTCGCTGTTCTGCCCAATGTTAACATAAGTAATGCCTCTTTTTATTCGCCCAATTCTGGTTTTCGAGAAATGTCAGAAACTAATCTTAATAGACTTAGGGAGAGACTAGGATCCGTTAATTGGTCAATTGTTAATAACCAAAGCGATGCAAATTTAGCTTTTGAACACTTTTCACAAATATTATCATCCGCATTCAATTCCATTATACCCGTTAAGCCATTTACTCGTTCAAACCGTAAAAAGGTTCCAAAGAAACCATGGATTACGAAATCTCTCCTGAGGTCTATTAACCGTAAAAATGCTCTTTTCTACAAATACCGAAGTGATCCTAACAGTCGAACTCGGTCTCGGTATGTGCATTATCGCAACGTTCTAACATCATCCATACGTTTAGCCAAACGAATGTATTTTTCAAAGCAATTTATCAAGCATAAAAATGACATCAAGAGTACGTGGGAGGTGATAAATGAAGCGCTGAACACTAAAAATAACATCGAACCACCTAGGCATATTATTAATAATGATAAGTACATTGAAGATGAAGTTGATGTGGCAGAAGTATTCAATGAATACTTTGTAAGCATAGGACCTAATCTTGCCAGCAGTATTCCGCATTCAAATACTGATTTTTATTACTTTCTAAAAGACCAGAATCAGCAGTCTCTTTTTTTTTAACCTGTCATTGAAGAAGAAATCAAAGATATCGTGCAAAACTTGAACACTAAGAAAAGCTCTGGATGTGATGGAATCACCAATTTTCTCCTTAAAAACATCATTAATGAAATAGTTATACCATTAACACACATTTTTAATCTATCGTTATCTACTGGCATAGTTCCACAAAAAATGAAAATAGCTAAAGTAGTACCAATTTTTAAAAAAGGACAAAAAGAATCTGTGACAAATTATCGCCCTATATCTTTGTTAACTTCATTTTCAAAACTTCTTGAAAGGTTGGTATATACGCGCACACACAAATTTCTCGAAAAGTGTGAAGTTTTCTGTAACTCCCAGTTTGGTTTTAGGAAAAACCACAGTACGACCTATGCCTTACTCACTTTTATCCATAAAGTTGCTCATGCTATAGATGATGTCTCCCACACTATTGGAGTTTTTCTTGATTTTTCGAAGGCCTTCGACACAATTGACCACGATATTTTGATTTACAAGCTACGACATTATGGTATACGTGGGAAGGCTTTGGACTGGTTTCGAGATTATTTATCAAACAGAAAACAATTTGTGAGTATAAATGGCCGTGATTCTCAGTTAAAGTTAATTTCATGTGGTGTTCCACAGGGCTCCTTACTAGGCCCGCTATTGTTCATTTTGTATATTAACGATCTTCCTAGTTCCTCGCCAATTCTTTCCTTTATATGTTTTGCTGACGACTCCAATCTGTTTTTTACACACAGAGATCCTTATACTCTTGTTAACACAGTGAATAAAGAACTTAAATCTGTGCAATCTTGGATATACGCCAACAAATTGTCACTTAATATTGATAAAACTCATTGTATGCTTTTTAGCAATAGTCTTAAAACCCTTCCTTTTCATATTAAGTTTAATGAAACTGAATTAAATCAAGTCAGTAGTATAAAAATTCTAGGGCTTTTTATTGATAGTGATTTATCTTGGAAATCCCACGTTAGTTATTTAAGTAATATTCTTTCTAAAAATACGGGTGTTCTTAATAAACTTAAGAGTATTTTTCCAAGTCAAATTCTGCTTAATCTTTATTCTACTTTGATTACTCCGTACCTTAATTATGGTGTTCTTGTGTGGGGGAATGCAACTAGAAATCTTCTTGATATACTGTTCCGTATTCAAAAACGTGCCATCAGAAATATCAACCATGTCGGATATTTGTCCCACACGAATGATTTATTTTTGAAAAATAAAATACTGAAAATATCAGATCTGTTCAGTTACAACGTCGGCATATTTATGTACAAATTTTCTGCCAACGAGTTACCGGGTGTTTTTACTAGCATGTTCAGAAAAAAACTATTTGATTCATAATTATCCTACCCGCCAAAGTGACGCATTTCACCTTCCACGTACTCGAGCAATTTTCGCTAAATAAACGATAATGTATACGGGCCCTAGATACTGGAATGACCTCTCCCCCGAAATAACAAGCTGCTCGTCCTTATATTCCTTTAAACGTAAATTAAAAGAGTTTTTTATTGAGTGCATATTTTGCAGACACTGAACAGTCGTAATGTCTTATGTAATACTGTGGTATGTTATTGTCCAATCAAACATTTTGTCAACACGTTGCAGATTCCATTTAGGGTCTTGCCATCGGGCTCTCTGAATTCATCATTAGCAATCCCACATTCTACTTCGTTTCCCTCTCTTCCTCTTTCCCTCTACCCCTCTCTAACCTTCTATGCAGAGCTTGACGGCAGGCACCAAATGGCTTAATAGTTGTACATGTTACTTTTTGTGTCTTACTGATCATATCCTGGTGAAAGTTTTAATGCAACAATAGTTCATAGTATATATACCAAAGTAGGCTGTATAATAATGATGGCTCGGTCACAGTAAGTTCATATTAATGTATAGTTTGTTTGTTTTTCTTCTTCTTCTTTTTCTTCTTCTTTTTTATTACATAAAATTTGGCAACCTTACATCATCATTCTGGTCTTATCTTCTATCCGTTCTCCGTTTCTTTTTCACAAACACTGATTACTCGGGGCTTACAGCCAAACAAGCTAGCTTTCATGTAGGTCCCGTCATACTTCTCTTTGATCAACCCCATTTCGATTTCGATTTTGACCAGTTATCATTACATGTAATTACTGTGTTATCACCATGTATATTGTTTGTTTTCTGCACATTGTTCACAAGGTAAAAGAACTTGTCTGGTTTCTGTTGTAATGTTCATAAATGAGAAGTATGAAAATAAATGAATTGAACTGAATTGAAAAAGATGATCTGAGGAGTGAATTTGGTGGTCATATAGCTCAAAAGTGTGGAAAGTTATTGAAAGAACACCAGAATACTATGTCGACAGTGTTTATCACGTGAGATACAAACATAGAACAAGTTCCAGTGGGTTTCAGGAGGTTACTTTTCCAGCCAGGGCTATAGTCTAGCTGGTAAAATTGGGTCTTTGAGGGCATCTGGCGGCTACTCCCCCCCCCCCCCCCCCACTTCTTAAAACGTCTGGCAACGGCCATGCATATATCCTGTAAGTGTAAATAACAAGTTCCAGTGGTTTTCATTAGGTTATATTTTCAGCTAGGCTATAGCCTACCTGGAAAAATTTGGGTCTTTAAGGGCGTCTGGCGGCTACCCCCCACCACTTAAAACGTCTAGCAATGGTCATTCATTTATCCTGTAAGTGTAACGAACAAGTTCCAGTGGGTTTCATTAGGTTACTTTTTCAGCTAGGCTAGCCTAGCTGGAAAAAGTTGGGTCTTTGAGGGCGTCTGGCGGCTACCCCCACCACTTAAAACGTCTGGCAATGGTCATTCATTTATCCTGTAAGTGTAACGAACAAGTTCCAGTGGTTTTCATGAGGTTACTTTTTCAGCTAGGCTAGCCTAGCTGGAGTTGGGTCTTTAAGAGCGTCTGGCGGCTACTCCCCACCACTTAAAACGTCTGGCAATGGTCATTCATTTATCCTGTAAGTGTAACAAACAGGTTCCAGTTGTTTTCATGGGGTTACTTTTCCAGCTAGGCTAGCCTAATTTTGAGGGGTCCTTTTTTGGCCCTCCTGGCCACACCCACCACCGATGACCAGCCAGACGTGCATTTCCATACTTAGGAGCATATGTACTAAATTGCTATATACATAAAAATTGGTAACCTTTTCAGCTAGGCTGACCCCCGCTGGCTCCCGGACTATTGATCGTTTGCAGTTATATTTAATGCATGTAAATGTTATTCATATCTAAATGCGAGAGACAAGAGAAATAGAAATCACGCCAGTGGTTGTGTTATAAGGCGCCACATCGATAATTCTGCCCGAGATTTACTTTACTGCAGTAATTGTGTAAGTTGTGTCCATTTCAAATAGCGTAGGTCTGATCCGTCCTTTGCTGAAAAAAACCTTCATTGGATAAGGAATCACTGACAAGTTATCGTCCTGTGTGCAATCTTTCATTTTTGTTCAAGATTTTAGAGAGAGTTGTGTTTTCGAGACTCTCAGACTATATGCTGGAACATGGTCTATTCGATCCTTTACAGTTGGCTTATCGCCCTCACGATAGTGTTGAGACCCTTTTGATAAATCTTTCTAGTTATAATTTAAGGGAAATGGATTCCGGATCCGTCACAGCAATGGTTTTGTTGGATCTGTCTTCGGCCTTCGACACTGTAGATCACAGAATTCTTGTCAATACACTTACACTTACAAGTGGGTGTTATGTTTGACTCTCACATGGCTATGTCTGATCAAATCACCAACATTTCTAAATCAGTCCGTTATCAATTGCGCAATATTGGTTTTATTCGCAAGTATTTGACTCGCTCTGCCACGGAAAAAAAATTGCTCATGCACTTATTTCTTCACGCCTTGATTTCGGTAATGGTTTGTTTTTCAATCTACCAAACTCATAAATTGCCCAATTACAAAAGCTACAAAATGCCGCTGCACGTATTGTTTGTTTGTCAAGTAAACGCAGTCATACCACACCTATCCTGAAGAGTCTTCATTGGTTGCCTGTACAGGAGCGTATTCGGTTTAAGATACTTCTTTTGGTTTATCACGTTATTGAGGGAACAGCTCCTGATTACAATGTTTGTTTGTTTCGTCAATACAAACCTTCACGAACTCTTCGATCCTCCACTTCAGGTCTCTTACATATTCCGTTTTCTAGGAAATCTTGGGGGGGGGGCGAGCTTTCGCTCACGTTGGACGAACACTGTGGAATTCATTTTCTCGTGAGCTGAAAGACTCAAGCTCCATAACATCTCTCAGGAGTAATTTAAAATCCTATTTGTTTAGCAGTGCATTTTGAAGACCAGTGTCTTTTGAAGACAGACTTTCATGTCTTTTTTTTTCTGCTTCTTCATCTTCTTCTATTACGGTGATGTACTTGTATCTTCAGTCTGTTTGCTTTGATGTACAATTGTAAAGCGCCTTGAGCATTTAATCAAAGTGGAGAACGGCGCTATAGAAATTGTACGTATGCATGTATGTATTATTATTATTATTAGGCTGGATAGCTTTATGCTTGTACGGTTTTCTAGACTTAAACAGGATTAAACAAGAGGTTGATAAAGTAATGAAAAGATGATAAATCAAGACAAAAAATAGGAACTGAAGTAACATTAAAGCATACATTACTTTCTTCGTAGGAAATAAAAAAGTCCCTTTGATGAGTGTATGGATGATTACTAATTTGCGTCTTCTGTGTTGAGATTGTCAGTACTCCCTGTTTTCCCTGCAATTGATCTCATCGTGAAAGATGTTTGTCATTAGTAAACAACGAACATAGAAAGAACTTCGTTCATTACTTTCATCTGAATTGTGGTTGTACGATCTACTGGAGTACTGCCATCATTAGATCCAACATCCTGGTAACCCAGGAACGAGGTCATCATTCTTTTCACTCTAAACTTGAAATTTCCACTGCCGTTCCATGCGATTCTATCCCCCGGCACTGGACAGGGCATACAAACAATCCACCAACAATATGACTTTTGACCTTATAAAAGACGGAACTTTGGGGCAGCACTTCTGTCACATGGGCGGACTTAGATGATACTCGATCACACTCGTCGTGCCATTCACTTTTATGTACATTTTATTAAAACAATTTGTGAAGTATTTACAAAACTGAAATCAAGGGGTTGTGACTAACACAAAATACAAAGCCAAAATTCTGTGTGAGATTGATTAAATTGTAACACCACCTTTGTTCCACAACTGTGTGAACGGGACCCTGGCTTGGTCCGGTTTCACCTTTGATTTTAACTTATTACTTTATCCGGAATAGTTATAACGACTTCACTATCGAATCGCTATCACGATCAATGTCACTATTGCTATCATTATCAATATCACTATCGCTATCACTATCAATATCACTATCGCTATTACTATCAAACACAGCACTATTACTTTCACATCACCGTAGTGCTGATCCTGATATGACCAGTCTGCACGCACGACGGTTTACCGCGGTTATAGCATTCGTCTTCTACTACTTAACATCAGGGTTATGTACTAACCCACAATATGGAATCACCTATATTCGAACTGTGTTCACATTACATTCACTTTGGAATATCAAACCACATCCTCACATCATTCTAAATCATGGCTATGGGGTGACATACACTCGCGCGGTTCATCTCTCACCTGCGTCGTCCAAAAAGTCACAATTTAATTGTCAACAACTTGTCACTTCCTGCACATAACCTCGTGGGTAGACCGTCCGTGGATTTCAAAGTTGAGGTGGAACGCACTCTCCCTGCATGGTCCAACTCCAAAATGTCGCGAGGGACCCGCGTTCCGTACAGTTACTGGCGTCCAAAGGCTCTCCCTAGTGAGGGGCGGACACAGTCGCTCTGCTGGGAATGTGTCTGCCTGGGAGTAGACTCGGCCTCGGCGCCATCGAGGACAGGTGTAAAATACCTACTCATCTACGGCAATCCTTTTCGAGGCACTTTAAATATTTGATACGATTAACTCTTTATGTGCCATGTTCGCACGTCCGACTCAGTCGACGGCGTGCCATCTTCGCATATTCTGCTCAAACGCACTAATCCGCTTAAACGGATCGATAAATCGCCTAATCCCGTGGTACAATGAAAGCTTTTCTCGCACTTTTGTTCCTTTTACATACAGCTTGCATTCTATGTGGTGATTGACTATCAAGCGCTGTTCCCAACTAAATTTGGGTGTAACTTTTAATTTTCTCTCACGGTTTCATGTGCAAAAGTCATGCCTTTACATCAATGTAGCAACTGGTCATTTAAAAAAAAAAAACAAATAGAAGTAGATTTGTCATACAATCTATATCAAAGGAAAGCTTGGCATTCCTCTTCAACTTTGCTCACTATTATGCCCAGCTTAACAGAAATTCGTAGAAGTTATAGAATGGAAAAACAGATTTCTTTCTCAAAACATGACTACCTTCGTGTCTCAGATTAACGTGGCACACAGGGGGTTTCCACCATGGCACATAACGAGTTAAAGGGACTTGAAAAGAAAAGCATCTGCAAAACATTCCCGGCACTGGAGCTAGTTTCTGTCTTTTCTTTATTCACCTAGCTATTAATTGACATGCAAAAAAAAAATAAACTCGTCTCGGTCATCGATGGCATGGCTCGCATAACATTGACACATGTCTTAGCACTTCTTTCTCTCTCTCTCGCTTTCTCTCTCTCTCTCTCTCTCTCGCTCACTCTCACTGTTTGTCCCTGCACCTAAAAATGATTGCCTAGTTGAATGACCGATATAAGTAACATATATGAAACAGCGTGGAAATGCATTTTCAATGTGACAACTTCCAAAATCAATAGATTTGTAGATTATATCATGGTAAAGTTTGGTATCGATTTTGAACAAAATCTGTCAAGAAATGTAGCCTTTAGAGCGTACACAAATCATCCATCAAATATATGAACTTTGACCCTATTAAAAAACGGAACACTGTGGGCAGCAGATCCTAAATCTATAGGTTTGTAGATTATATCCTGGTAGACCGTCATACCAAATTTGAACAAAATCTGTTAACAAAATAATGTAGCCTATAGCGCGCACAGAAACCATCTACAAACAACATCACCTTTGGCCCTATAAATGACGAAACACCGGGGGCAGCATATCCAAAATCTATAGGCTTGTAGATTACATCACGATGAACCTTCAATCCTAATGTGAACAAAATCCGTTCACAAATGTAGGCCCTACCCTATAGAGCGCACATGCAAAACTGGAAGTGTCGCTTGGGCGACTGGTATCCCTCCGCTATAATGCATGATTCTCCTTACCGGTCTGAAGTACAACGTCTTGACAGTGTGAAATGACAGTTTCACATTGTTGGTAAAATATCAAAATGACCCGAAAATCTCTCTTGATAATTTTTATTTTCTAGTTCATGTATACACTTAGTTTCAAGAAAATACCTTCAGGCATTGCATAGATATGGAAGAAATAATAAAATTTTGTGCATTTGACCTTGACATCTTGACCCTTGACCTTGAACATGTGTCCCGGGGGCCCTAAAGTTGAGGCAAAACTTCGCCCACTCATATATAAAGTGGGTCAGAATTTTGAACGATGTACAATCGAGCCAAAACAACACCAAATTTAAAAAGTAGGAATTACTAAAAATAATTTAGCTTAGATGAAAGAGTATAATTCAAGCTTTAAAGGCATACGGTCGTCATCCCTCATGGTACGTAAACTCCGAACGATCGAAGTTTGTGCATGCAATTGCGCAATGCCAGACTCGGTGCTATATCCATAAACGTGTGGGACAACGCTGCCACTGAGACACGTGTGTGTGTGTGCGTGTGTGTGTACGCATCATACACAAACGTTGTCACCGCGAGCTGCGGTGATTGGAGGAGAGAGGCCAGAAGACGTGTGTGTGTGTGTGTGTGTGTGCGCGCGCGTGTGTGTGTACGCATCATACACAAACATTGTCACCGTGAGCTGCGGTGATTGGAGGAGAGAGGCCAGAAGACGCGTGGCTCTTTTGGCCTCTCTTCATGCGCATGCGCACTGAGAGTGTGCGTTCATTCGGAAGCTCTCGTGGCTCGCTCGGACAGCCATTTTGGGTTAGGAGATTTGTAGCACAGAGCTCTTGTAGTCTAGCTTTTTGTTCGCTGACCCATTGAGCCAGCGCTATTCTCATTCGGGGTCACTACATTTGATACAGAATGGGGGAGGCAGCGTGTTGCGTTCGTCTCCGTGCCGCACAAACCACTCGCCACGATTGCGTGCCTTTAACATTAGTTATAACTTCATCGGAGGTCGCATGAATGGATACACTCCATACTTTCAGTCAAAGTACTAGTATCTTGTCCAATCCCCCCCCCCACACACACACACACAAATGTCAAAAGCAATCATATAGAATAAGACATCATCAGGGTAAACACAACGCATGTTCAGAATACAAATTAACTCAGAATTAAGAGAAAGCAGGCACTGACTAAAATGTTTCTAGAAATGAAGACAGATTAATTACAGCTACTGGAATACATATCAAGGTTAACTATCATGGCTATACAAAATGATACATCACAGTAAAAATAAGAACAAAGCGTAACATTATCGTGAAGTGATGGCCAATGTAAACACGCATTTATCATAGGCTGTCAACTTTAGAGAGACTGTAGTAAGACAGACAGCGTAGCGTTTTTTTTTTTTTTGTTTTTTTTTGTTTTGTTTTTTTAGTTAAAGGGATGGGTATGGTATTGGTTGAGATGAAGATTGAAGTTTTAGTTTTTTAGGGATACTGGGAAACATTTTAATGAAATATTAAAGACAATACGTGACCGTGCACCTCAAAACGAACATAAAGTCGCACACACTGATTTTGCGTGAGGACTGAAAATAAGTGAAATGGGTCAACCTAGCCAAACTTGACTTTTTCCTATTTTCTAAAAGAGCGGGTCTTCTTCTACATTATGCTAAAATTTGGTATCATAAAATGGGCAGTCTCAGAAAACCACGGCTCTGCGTTCAATGCCAGTGGTACCGTTACTGCCGTGTTAGCAGGAAGCAACTGTATGTTTTTGCGGGGTTTTTTTTTCTTCCTCTTCCTCTTTTGTCATAGCTTCGCACATTGTTCTCTCACCGTTCGTATGGTGGAGACAAAAAATAAACATAAATATCTTGTACTGTTGTATATTCACAAAATCAACAATGTCGTAGGACATGATGATTTTCCAGAAGGCCTGAAAATGATGTATTTGTATTGAATCTATTGATTTTGACCATAATTGTTTCTCTGAGATTGAAAAAAAGGATGTCATAAATATTGAGCTCCTTCACTTTGCGTGTATTTTACACTTGTACCCTGTAGAAAGTATGCACTCGTAATTCCATGCACGTGATATGGCGAGGTGAAGACAACACAGTTGTCCCTCTCTCTTCGTACAAGAGCGTAACACGACAAGAATACGACTGCAAACGTTTTATAGACCTGGTACATACATAATATGATATTTTACTTTTCAATTAGTTGACTAAGTGCTTACAAACGTATTTGTAAACCGGAGATGCCATCTTTAACAAACATGAGTATGACTTCCAATGGAATCAGATCAGCAGTTACAGTCTTACAAATATGTTTGCTAAAAGTGAGACAATTTATGAAAGTCTGTAATAGCACATTGAATTCTCTGCTTTGATAGTCTTTCCTCTCAATATCAAACTCCTCAAAATACGTTTCGAAACAAAATTTAACTTTAGAAATGGATGCAATGATGCATGAGCAGGTGAAATAGCATACCATTATGTTCGGATGAAGGACGGAACCAACGCTTTAGATCGGTGACGAATAAGTATGTAACGAAATGACGAAACTTACTAAAGGAAATGCTTTTATTTTGTATCTGGTTCCTTAAACAACATAATTTAAACTTTAAACATTAGTGAACACATTCTATTTGTTTTACTGTGCAAAAGTGAAAAATGCCATTATGTTCATTTTTTTAAGCGGATTTAATTGCAAATATCACAAAAATTGAGGCTACCTCGTTTTGCGATAAGACTCTTCATACACGTGCATATTGTCACGGTCGGTCTCTCTTTGGAACATAGTCGTATGTGGCATAGTTATTAGGAGATTGTGAGTGTGATGTACTGGGTCGGAGAAGTGTGAGAAGATATGTATTGTTCCTTTGAGATTCCGTGATAGATGAGGTTGGTAGCGGGCCTCACGGACTGTAGAGTGGATGTTGAAGCATGACAGACTGCACTAAGACTCAAGGTTCCGGTTCACAATGACTTTATTAAGGCGACATGACACTCGCCTTCTCCACATGACGTTCAATACATGTACACGGCATAACATTGCCATTCTTGTGATCTGCCGAAGTCTGACACTAATCCCAGAGTAATCGTATTCCAATCCTATCCCAGTGTGATCTCAATCTTATCCCAGTCTCAGTCTCAATGTAATCTGCCTAACAAAGAGAAACCCTGCTCTATTTATAGTGGACATGACAGTGACCGTCAGTGTGGCTAGCTGTCAATCACGTTTACAAAACAGACGGTCAAATTAAGCACACAAGACCCAGCGTAAACAAGAAACAAAGAACAAGACGGGAGAGGAGGAGAAAGAGAGACTAGACGGGGAACAAAGAACAACATAGGAGAGGGGAAGAGAGGAGGACCGGATTACAAACAAAGAACAACATAGGAGAGGGGAAGAGAGAGGGACTGGACGAGAACAGAGAACAACATAAGCGAGGGAGAGAGGGAGACGAGGCGAGAGACAAAGAACAACATAAGAGACAATGGACGAGCTAATTAAGGCGAAGAGAAGAGAAGAGACAGAGAAGACGCTGAGCTGGCAGTTTAGCTCGCTTACACAACAGAAACACACAGAGCATATTACCTAGCTTACATAAAAACACAACAGAGTACTGGACGCTATACTTAATCATATACGTATAAATACAAAACCGTTACACTATCCCCCTTCCACGAAAAATCGCTGCCCTCAGCGATGAGGAACAGTAAGGTGAAAGATATAAATATGATATACACACTTTGTATAAACCGAGCTAGAACGGGCAAAACACATCATCAAGATCAATTGAAAAGCATGAAGTAGCAATGAACACAATTATGTACCGTATAAGTTCACAAAATGCGTAAAGTAAGACGGAAGGCAGAGAAGAAAAGAAAGAATGGAAGATAGAGAATAGGAAAAGGGCGTAAGAAGATGTAAAAAGAAAGAAGGCCGAGAAGAAAACGAACGCATTACTCTCAGTACAAATCTCTCTAAAACAACGCCATTAATCATTAATGAACCGCAGATACAGTCCAGTCTTCATAAAAACTCTTCATAAAACAACTATAAAAAGCGTACATTAATTTATATAAAATGGCAAGACCAAACTCGGCAAAAACATAGTGGCAAGATCGACCTCAGGAAGAAGCACAAAAAGGATATGTATGTAAAAACGTGTAACTGAGCAGTTCCAGCATAAAACACTTCATTATTAAAAGAACTGTCATATTAAACAAAGTGAAAGAGAACTGCCATAAAAGATTTAAATCACGCGGTCCATCGAACACGACAAAATCAAGGGCAATGAACCCCATGATCTATGTACATATTGTTATTGGAACAGAGCTGAGGTAATCTGTGCAAATAAAGAGACACCTGGCGAAAGAGAGGGAGAGGGATTAGCGAAAGAATAGGAGAGCGAGCAGGAGGGAAGAAGAAGAGTGTCTCAAGAAGTTTAAAAACAGCGTGAGAAGGAGTGAGAAAAGCCAGGGCCGCACAAGAAAAAGTTTTACAACAACAATACAAGCAGCCGCTTATACAATGTACATAATAAACAGCGAGCAGTTGCTTTAAATCGGTGACAACAGAAATCTGTAGTATCCAATGCCAGATATAGTATGTGGTACATTTGTAACAAAATACCGAATGAAACATCATGCGATCAAATGTAAAAGCATGAATTTTAGCATCAAGTAAAACAGTTATTAAATACGGGCTGTCGCCTATATAATAAAAAAAAAACGGCATGTAGCATTATACACTGTATTTCCGTGACGCTTATATACTGCTTGACACGACGCAAAACATAATTAAAACAAACCTCTTAACTGAAAGAAAGTATTGCATCATAGGATGGGAAAGTCGAAGAGACATGAATAATATGTATAAGAGTGCAGCGAAGAAACTTAGAAAAAAAAGAACTCTCGTGCAACAGCATGAGGTAGAGAAAACACTGATACAATGTGTTGTCAATCCATGTTATATGCTCCAGAACGCTCAGTTAAAAGCAGTGTTGTAAATCCATGAGGTATGATCCATAATGCTCGATTAAAAGCACAGAAAAAAAAAAACACAGTATCAAGCATGTCAGATGAAGATCAACGAAACAAACGCACGGTTAAAAGCATAGAAAAATATATATACACAGTATTTACAGTTCTCCATTTGCAACAGAGTTCATTGTCCCTGGAGATACACACTTGTATGATATCACAATATGCAAAAGTCATAGTGCACAGAAAGACTTGCTTTCGCGGTCCACATGTCACAGAGTTGGCTATAAATGAACGAACCGAGGTTTTCATGTCATGCCAGTAGAAACTTCTTTGCAATCTGCTTAGCGTCTTTTTGATCCCGAGATGTCCTGAAAGCTTGGCGGCATGATTCAATTGTAGAACGTAATCACGAAGCTTGAGGGGGACTACCAATTGAAGCGTGGTCGTTAGCTTAGTGTTAGTGTCATGTCATTTGTACAAAAGTCCGTCAACCATTTCCAGTTGCGACCAGGACAACCACAGGTTACGCGTAGCGGGACTTTTATTGTGCACTAGTTCGCGATTAGGTCTCTGGTCTGAGTCTGACATCCACCTATAATGATGGGCCCGATGTCGGGGTCGTTGTGTTGCAGTTTGCTGATATCCTCTCGGCTAAAGTTACCAAATAAGACACCCTGCTGCCCGGCAGAATTTCCAGCGGAGGTACCTTTGTCTGAGGCACAGGACAGGTTGTCGTCTTCACCAACGTCGGCCGCGCGATCACGATGTCGTAATTTATTCCGCAATATCGACTTCACACGAAAAACTCGTACGGGAAACGTCCACTTTTCCCAGCGCAATGTTCTCACAACACAATACACACAGTAGATTCCGATAACTACGCTCGCGAAAACTCCAATTACATCAAACATTGTGACCAATAAATCCAACTGCAACTGTCCGCAAACGATGACCATGACGAGTAGGGCAACGATCACCATAAATGTCACAAGACCAGATACAAGTCCATGATTGTCAGTGTCCGAATTATTCACACGTTCGCCGGCTTCAGTGGAGCAGCGTGCTTGTGGTTCCTTCGAGTCACGTGGTGGTCGTACAGTTTTCACAGTCAAGGGAACGACGTCGTCTTCGTCAAGAAACGTCGACCACTCGCGATGTCGCTTCCGACATGTCAAGCATCCACCACAAGGTAATTCGTCCAAGATAGTGTTCTTGTCATAGCAGGTACACGAGTCTGGTTCACACGGCAATCTTGACATAGCGTCTGCGTTGCTATGCCGAGCTCCTTTTCGATGCTCGATTCGAAAGTCGAATTGAGACAGGATTTCAATCCAGCGAGCCATTTGATCAGTTGGCTCACGGAAAGCCATGATCCATCTCAGCGAAGAATGGTCAGTCCGTATCAGAAATTGTCGTCCCAGTAGAAAGTGACGGAACTGGCGTACAAATGCGACGACGGCAAGCAACTCTCGTCTCGTGGTACAGTACCGACGTTGAGCACGGGTCAGGGATCGGCTTGCGAAGGCGATGGGGCGCTCCACCTCCCGCTGTGCGATATCATCCCATTGGACCTGTGACAATACTGCGCCAATGCCAGTCGAAGAAGCGTCAGTGTCAAGAATAAACAGTCCGTGGTCGTCGGGGTACGCCATGACTTGGTCGCTAACGAGAACGCGTTTCAGCTCCTCAAAGGCATGCTGACATTGTTCGTTCCATGCAAAGTTCGTTGTCTTCTCTAACAGCTTGTTGAGAGGCGCCGCGATTGTCGAAAATCCTCGGATGAAACGACGATAGTACGAACATAGACCGAGAAATGAACGTACTTCGCTCACTGACGTCGGAGTGGGCCAGCTTCGCACTCTTTCAACTTTCTCGGGATCGGGCTTGATACCAGAAGCGCTCACCAAATGTCCTAGATATGCGACCTCAGATTTGAACAGATGATATTTACTCGGCTTGAGTTTGAGACCTGTCTGTCCAAGTCGACTAAGCACCTCGTCTAGGCGTTCGATGTGTTGCTCGAATGATGAACTCATCACAATAATATCGTCCAGGTAGAGAATTAATGTTCGCCACTGCAACCCCTTCATGATCAGCTCCATTGCACGCTCGAATGTACTCGGGGCATTGCATAACCCGAAAGGCATTGTTACGTACTCATAATGCCCGCTGCGTGTGCTAAATGCAGTCTTTGCCCGGTCCTCCTCCTTAATGTCTATCTGCCAATATCCTGATTGGAGATCTAATGTCGAGAACAGCTTAGCACCACCCAAACAGTCGAGACAGTCCTCTATCCGAGGCAGAGGATATGCGTCCTTTTTAGTCACATTATTCAGTTTCCGATAGTCCACGCATGGTCTTGTCGAACCGTCACGCTTCTTGACATAGACAAGCGGGCTCGACCACGGGCTCGTAGATTCTCTGATAATGCCTCCTTTTAGCTGGTTCTCGATAATTTTCTCCTCTTCGTCGATGAAGGCACGGGGAGGGCGACGAGGGCGTTGCTTTATGGGCGTTGCATCTCCCGTATCAATCGTATGCTTAACAATTGATGTCCTGCCGAGGTCAGTAAGCGAGCTGGCGAAGGTAGATTTATGCCTCTCCAACAAAGAAAACAATTGCTCTTTTTCATCAGAGTCTAGGGCAGCACAAGAACGCTCATACAAGTGATTCAAATCGGGCGACCATGTGTTATCTCTGTCATTTGATGAGTGTGAAGTGCACGTTACTCTATCTACTTTCACCGTTTGACGAACACATGTGTCACTCCTTTCTGCAGGTTCACATAATTCATCAACAATGTTCAAAGTCGCTATTCGCGTGCCTGCATGCAAAGTGATTTCCTCCTGAGACACATTCACTACACGCACGGGCAAGACTGCGTCCTTTCGTGTTGTATCCACGAGACAAGAAGCAACATGAAGATTAATCGTCTCGTGTGAAGGAGATTCGATGATAGCGAATGGCATAAAATCACAGATAAGTTCTTCATCAACTTTTCCTGGAACAATGAACTCAGAGCGAGGAGGAATAACAACGTCAGTCTTAACATAAACAGCACTCTGTACAAAAGCGTTTGTGAACTCAACTGGATGAAGACCATTGTTAATGCAAAGTCCACGTCTCGCTTCAAAAGTACAGTTGAAATTATGCAAGAAGTCGAAACCAAGCAAGCCACTATCGCTCAAATCTGCTACATAAGCATGCCAGTTGAAAGTGTCGTCTCCAATAACTATACTTACGGGTATAACTCCATGCACAGTTAGAAGTCCTTTATCCGCTGCTTCGAGTTGAATGTTTTGAGAAGGAACACTTAGTTCGGGACGGAGTTCGGCAGGCATTTGTTCGTATAGATCCTTAGAAATAATCGTCACCGCCGCTCCCGAATCGACCAGTAGTTTACAAGCAGCACCGCTTACTTTGGCATTAACATAGGCAGTAATTCCAGCATACTCGTTGACTCGAATAATCCTCGGTGTAGCTTCACGAACACGGGCAGGGCTCTGGTCGACTAACCCGCCCGCTGCTAGTTTCCCGACGCACTCGCGTGAGATGGCGGATGAGAAGGGGGCTGGTGCTGCGCCTGCGACGACGGCGCCGGCTGTTGATATGGTTGCGGCATCCAGTTCGGCACGGCATTACGCTGACTCGATTGCCATGCAGGGACGAATTCATGCGGAGGGCGGTAGGTTGCCAAGTTGCTGCGCTCGTAATACTGGCGACGAGGGCAATTCCTAGCAATATGCCCGACTTCGCGACATTCATAGCATCGTGGTGGCGTTGGCTGTCGACCCTGTGGTTGACCACGTCCTTGACCAGGCTGCGAGTCCATTGTGTCGGCTCGAAGACGCTTAATTTCCTCTGAGAGAGCCGCGATTCTGGAATCAATGTTTGCCATCAGCCGACGCTCGAAGGTGACTAGCTGCTCCGTCGAAAGCGATGTCGAGTCGGACGCAGACGAGACAGATCGAACACCACTGCGATGACTATTTCGAGCTGCTTCTTCGCGTAGGTGATGATAACGCTCAGCAATATTGCGGGCCTCCTGAAGCGTTTGGGGCTCCTACAACCCGATGGCCATGGACATATTTGCGTCCCCCAGACCCCGGAGAAAATGCCTGGTCGCTATTGTATCAAGCGTCGCGGCGTCCGCTGTAGGATAACCAAAGGTGGCGAGGCGACGAATGTCAGCTGCATATTCCGCAATAGACTCCCTCGCTCCAAGGCGACGCGATTCCGGCTGCGACACGAAAGCAGACGGCGATTTCCTTCCCCCGAATCTGTTTTCGAGAGCATCGACCAGGTTGTCGAAGTCGTTAACCACATCGTCACCGAGCTGTTGAAACACGAAATCAGCTGCATCCCCACGAAGACATGCAAGGAGGCGAAACCGTTGCTCCTGTTCACTCCAGTTGCAAGCCTCAGCTAGACTCCGAAATGAAGAAATGAAGCTCTCCCACGGGCGTCCTTGTCCGTTGAAGTTTTCTTGAAGCGGCAGATTAACGGTGACCGGGGGCTTCGTTGGCGCGGCAGAATCCTCACGCTCAAGATCGGCATGCACGTCATCGCGAGAACTCTGCTCCTGGCTTTCTCGGGTCGCGTATTTCAACTCCTGCTCGAGACGGCGTATTTCCTGCTCGAGCTCTGCTTTCTTTCGTTTTGGAGCCATGGTTATCACGCAGTCAGGCACGTGTTGAAGTACAGCATCCCACCGCTGCCACCAGTGTCACGGTCGGTCTCTCTTTGGAACATAGTCGTATGTGGCATAGTTATTAGGAGATTGTGAGTGTGATGTACTGGGTCGGAGAAGTGTGAGAAGACATGTATTGTTCCTTTGAGATTCCGTGATAGATGAGGTTGGTAGCGGGCCTCACGGACTGTAGAGTGGATGTTGAAGCATGACAGACTGCACTAAGACTCAAGGTTCCGGTTCACAATGACTTTATTAAGGCGACATGACACTCGCCTTCTCCACATGACGTTCAATACATGTACACGGCATAACATTGCCATTCTTGTGATCTGCCGAAGTCTGACACTAATCCCAGAGTAATCGTATTCCAATCCTATCCCAGTGTGATCTCAATCTTATCCCAGTCTCAGTCTCAATGTAATCTGCCTAACAAAGAGAAACCCTGCTCTATTTATAGTGGACATGACAGTGACCGTCAGTGTGGCTAGCTGTCAATCACGTTTACAAAACAGACGGTCAAATTAAGCACACAAGACCCAGCGTAAACAAGAAACAAAGAACAAGACGGAGAGGAGGAAAAAGAGAGACTAGACGGGGAACAAAGAACAACATAGGAGAGGGGAAGAGAGGAGGACCGGATTACAAACAAAGAACAACATAGGAGAGGGGAAGAGAGAGGGACTGGACGAGAACAGAGAACAACATAAGCGAGGGAGAGAGGGAGACGAGGCGAGAGACAAAGAACAACATAAGAGACAATGGACGAGCTAATTAAGGCGAAGAGAAGAGAAGAGACAGAGAAGACGCTGAGCTGGCAGTTTAGCTCGCTTACACAACAGAAACACACAGAGCATATTACCTAGCTTACATAAAAACACAACAGAGTACTGGACGCTATACTTAATCATATACGTATAAATACAAAACCGTTACAATATAATGTACATGCACATTAAACATTCATTCAATTATCGATGTCATATCACGGGCGAATATTGCTGGTATTCAGACATTACTAATATTAGAAGGAAGGCCGGGATGGCCATGATATTCTCATCTGCTTCCGTTTAGAATACATAACATGGCAAGAAGAAAAGAAACAGAAGAAAACAAAAATGGAAAACCGATCAAAGAGGGAAGCATCGATAAGCCTAAAAGAAAAGAAAAACAATGTTGACGGGAAATGCACTAAGGTTATAGTCATTATGAGTGTAACACAATATATGTTCGTACTTAGAATTTTGACTTTTTACCAGGCACACAACACGTATCAACATGGACTGAAATCTTCTGGAATACATCGATTTATTTCTCCTCCCTCCTGCCCCCCCCCCCCTCCTTGTCTCTCTCCCTCTCTTTCTCTCTCTCTCTCTCTCTCTGTCTAACAGAAATAATATCTCTAAATGTATAGTAATTATTTCAATATTGTGGGCCGACAAAAAGAAAGAAACAAACAAACAAGCAAAGTGTGGGCTTGTTTCCTTTTCAGAGACATGAATTGATAAAGTACGGCTTTTAAACAAATACCAAAGGATAATATTTTGTTCTTGCTGTAGCCCAAAACTCTATTATAGACAGGAAACTCCCGCTATTAAGTCTTGTTACGACATTAAAGGGTCGAAGGAACAGCTAAATTCACATAATTTCAGCTTCACTATTTGTGACTGTTCCCCTTGTGGTGTAACCTTCGTGAATGTGTCGATTTGTAATTTGAATAGAAGTTTAGCTCATTATCTTCATGGTTTAAAACAAATAAATTGTTTTTGAATATAAGTAAGACACGGTGTATCCGTTTTAAAAGGAAAGGGGTGCAACAAGATATTGGCAATCTGTCTGTCAAAATAGATACAGATTCTTTAATGTTTTATGATTTTGTAAATTTTCTCGGAGTCACATTGACTAATAGCACCTTAAGTTGGAAGGAACATATTAATACTATTTGCCAAAAAGTGTCTCGTTTTGTTGGAATTTTAAACCGGTTGAAATATGAATTGCCAAAGCCTATATTATTTATTTTATATAATTCTTATGTTTTATCACATTTGACATATTGTAATTCTATCTGGGGGAATACATATTATTCTTCCCACTTCCAAAAGTTGATACTTTTACAAAAGAAGGCTATACGTATCTGCACTGGCTCTACATATTAAGCGCCCACATCTCAATTATTCAAATCATTGAAAACTCTGAAGTTTAGATAGATATGAATAAGATGCAAATTGCCTCATTGATGCAACGTTATCATTCACAAACTCTCCCTCCGTATTTCATGAACATGTTCATGATTAATGCTGATGTTCACACTTATTATACTATACTAGATCATGTTATCAGTTTCACCGATGGTCTTTCTCAAATGATAAGTCCAAATATTCATTACGGTATACTGGCCCTGTATTGTGGAATGATTTGAACGTGAACCATGTTTTTCATGTACAATTTAATAATATTTTTTTTAAAAACAGTATAAAAAGATTATTCTGAGTTTATACTGAAGTTCCATATGAAAGTATCGGTTTTAGATTTTGGGTGATATCCTTAATATTTATGTTGACCATGTCAATTTGTTTGTTTGTTTGTTTCTGCATTGTTTGCTTGTTTGTTTTCTCAGTTCAAATCTGTTTCCATACATTATTAGGTATGCACAGTCTTACAAGCTATTTAAAAGCTTTCTCATGTGCATTCCAATTTTCATCATTGCAGTTGTGTACTTTGTGCTGATTTGTAAAGCTACATGGATGTAACAATACCTTGTGTTAACGTTGTTTTGATTTGTATGTCATGTGTTTTTTTTAATCCTTGTGGAATGATGGAATTAAATGAAATGAAATGAAATGAAAATGAAATGAAAATGTTACCTATGCGCTTTACACATGTGTATTATCGTATACAAATTTAAAGAATCTGTTGCTGGGAGAATACGAAGAGTTTGTTCGCAAAAACCGATAAGTCCATATTTGCCAAATGGAGATATTTGCAATTAAAGGTCAAGAAAAACAAAGAGAATAATAAGAATTTTTTTGTTCTTTTGACCATAACTTCAAAAATGTACCTTTATATTACAAAGTTACCGACCATTTGCCGACGGCTGCCGACCGTTTGCAGATCTTTGTTTGTTTGTTTGAGTTTTTTTTGCTTTGTTTTGGTTGTTTTTGTGAGCAACTCGCTTTTATCCCGTTGGTGTTTTTTTTTTGTCCCAAAACCCTCTTCAGCAGGCAGTCAAATGATTTAGAAATGTTCGGCAAATTGGATATGCTAATTTTGATGACATAAAACTGTAATATCCCCTCGCGCATTCTGAAAATGTATATATATACATATATGAAGAGTTTGTTCGCAAAAACCGATAAGTCCATATTTGCCAAATGGAGATATTTGCGATTAAAGGTCAAGAAAAATAAAGAGAATAATAAGGAAATGTTTGCTTCTTTGACCATAACTTCAAAAATGTACCTTCATATGTAGTGACCAATATATCATTTAAAAGGTATTATTTTGTACTTTATGACAGAGACCGTACTTCAAAGTCTTCAAAAATGGACTTGGCGGTTTTTGCAAACAAACTCTTCATACCCTTCATCGGATTTGTCATCAAAATCAACATAATTAATCGCACTGTTACATTCCATCTTGGGGCGCTTTCACATAAACAACATTCATGTTAAAAGAAAAACAACACGAGCAATATAATATGTGATCCTGCACCACAAAACTAACAAAATGTCCCCAGACATGGATTTTTAGTTAAGCTAAGATTATGAAAAAGCAGACTCTAAGCTTTGAAATGGTGTATAACTCAATTCAAATTGACTCCCCTAACCTACCTAAGTAATGAAAAGAAAGCATGCACTCTGGAAAAGTGTGAATTGAGAAAAGAGGCCCTGAAGTACAGGGTCAAGTGCTCAAGTGCTTAATCTTTCACCAAGCTGCTCTAGTTGGAAGATGGAAGGGACAAAACACAGGATGTCAGCCACAGGAGCAACAACAATGAAGGGATTTTCAGATTAAACTGAAATTATGCGTGTTCTATTAACACATTCTGTCCATGATTAATGCCAACTTTCAAAGCAGTAGCATTATCCTGTCTAAAGTTATTAGACTTGAAAATGAAGAGTGTATAAATGATTTCAAGAAATGAAAGGGGGCCTCTATTACAAACCTGATCATTCTACTCTCCCTCAAAAAGGGGTTGTACAAAGACTGCTGAAAACACACTTTCCCATTCGTGTTATGATCCCAAACTAAAGAATAGTGTAGAAGAAAGATAGCTTTTTCAGAAAATATAAAAAACTCAAGATTGACTGAGTTGACCTATTTTACATGTTTTGAGTCCTCACGTAAAATCAAGGGCTATATACGACTTGTTGTTTGTTTTGTGATGCACGGTCACATATAATCATACTCGTGACATCAGCTAGGCTTTTTGCCACTCACACCTTCAAATGCACCAACTTGTGTGTGTAAGCTAACACTTACTATCTGGTCGGTACAGACACCGAGAGCAACAATAGATATGCCTTCAGTTCACAAAGGCGTCTATTAGACTTTGAAATAACCAAGAAGAGAACAAGGGTAAAAAAAAAAGCAAACTGCATTGTCTCGACTTTTTAATGTTCAATGCGGGAGACCAAAATGAAGGGTTGATATCACAGATTCATTGTGCGCTCTTTGCCATTGTGGATTGTGAGATCGAGCATAGACAGTGTCACGACTCCTTGATGAATGTTTGTATCGGTCGCTTGGTGACAAATGCTATCTCTTTTTTGTACGCGGTGTGATACACAAAGAGCGAAATAATAGGCGACTAGTGGGTCTGCATGGGAATACAAGAATACTTGTGTGTATCACAGATTGATGTTCATAAGTGTCGGTGAGGCAATATGATGCTGTGGACATATTATTATCTCTAACATTTCAATAATTGAATTGCATAAACATTTTTGAAATAAAAATTTATGAAATGTAGGAGATTGTGAAGAAGTTGAGTGCTGCAACGTGTAAACTCGATCCACTGCCAACTTATCTTGTAAAGAAGTGTGTTATAGAACTTGCTCTATATGTGACCCTGCACCACAAAACAAACAAAAAGTCGCCAGACATGAATTTTTAGTTAAGGTTAGATTCTAAAAGGGTAGACTCTAAGCTTTAAATTGATGTATAGCCCAATTTAAATGGACACTCCTAACCTATCTAAATATTGGAAAGAAAGCGCTGGCTCTGGAAAAGTGTGAACCGAGAAAAAAGGCTCTGAAATGCAGGGTCTATCTGTCTATTCAAGCGTATCCCAAACCGTGCTAGCTGTGCGATGAATGGGACAAAAAACAGGATGTAAACCACTGGAGCAACAACAATGAAGGGAATATCAGATTAAATTGAAATTAATTACGCTCTATCATAACACTCTGTCCATGATTAATGTCATTATTCAATGCAGTAGTGTTATCCTTTCAAAAGTTATCAGACTTGAAAGTGAAGAGTTTGGAAAGGGATATCAAGAAATGAAAAGAGGCCTCTAAGACATACCTGATCTTACTACTCTACAAAAAAGGGTTGTAGAAGAACTACTGAAAATGCCCTTACTCATTCATTTAATGATCTCAAACTTAAGAATAATATAGAAAAGGAATAGCTCTTTCAGAAAATATGGAAAACTCAAAATTGACTTGGTTGACCCGTTTCACCTTTCTTGAGTCCTCACGTGAAATCAAGGGGTGCGACTTTTTGTTCGTTTTGTTGTGCAAGGTAACATATTATCATCTCTAACATTTCAACAGTTGAATAATGCATAAACATTTTCAGAATGCGCGATGGGAGATTACAGCTTTATGTCATCAAAACTAGCATATATCCAAGTTGCCGAACATTTCCAAATTATTTGAATGCCTGTTGGAGAGGGTTAGGGGAACAACAACAAAAAACTCGTGATAGAAGCGAATTGCTCACAAAAACAACCAAAACCAAAATAAAAAAATGATAAAAATGAATAAAAAACCAGATCTGCAAACGGTCGGCAGCCGTCGGCAAGGGGTCGGTAACATTATAAAGACAGATCTGCCTTGCCTCTAATATTTGCCGACAATTCGTTGCTAATATGTGTTTGCTTGCGATATTACAAATTCATTTGCACAGAAGAAAACAATTTAAGACAATCTTAAAACGCACATTTCATCCTTTTGCTTTGATAGCCTCTTGCCCTCAATATAAACAATCCACAAAATACTCTCCAGGGTGGTCCACGAGGGGTTTTAGCATGTCACTGCAACATGCTAAAATTCTTGTGCAACATTCTCAAAAGCCAGCAACATGCTATGCAACAAGCTCAAAGTAAAAGTATTCAAAAATGTGAAAAACATGTGCATAACATAAGAAACATCAAACTACCTGGTACTTAGATATTTGTGTGCAAAACATGAGAGAGAACATTGAATGTAAGCAGCACAAAAAGAGATAAGCAGCAAAATATTGCGTACTACGTACTCATTCTGTGCGCGCTCCGCGCATATTCAATTTCTGCAATATTTATATTATATTGGATGGCTATGAATGGGATACCAGGGAATATTGCACGAGTTAGGGCCAATATTGCACGAATAGAAGATGAGTGCAATATTGACTCTAACGAGTGCAATATTCCCTGGTATTCCATGAATCAAGGCCATCCAATATAATTATTATCATCTATACAATCAAGTAGAGCAACCATGAACTGCACAAAATTACCCGGCTTCTACTCGTCTTTGAAGTTGACTCGGCAGTCCCATCCCAGCGCTGAAAAGGGGAAGCCCCTAAAACTGCGTATTGAAACAAACAACTAGCAAGATGTTTGCGCGCTTGTGAAAAATGTAACAAAATGACGCGCACTAGTAGCAAGTATTTGCGCATTCAGCAAGCGCTCACGCAATAAACGAGACAGAATTGAATATCGTGTGATCTTGAACGGCAAGTAACAACGGTAGCCTATGGGGAATTAATACGTTGGTCTATGCGATTCGTTCAATATGCTCCGATATTGAACGGTAAAAATTGAGTTGACTACAATACGCGTTTTTAATGCGCCGCTAGAACGTCCTATATAGATGATAATCTCAGATTCTGAGCTTGCAACATGCTCAAATTTCAAGTTGTGGACCACCCTGCTCTCCGAAACATAGAAATTAATTTCAGTAGTGTTATGCAATATTGCATGAGCAGTTAAAATGACACAGAATTACATTTACGTAAAGGGGGGGGGGTGTTTGTGTGTAACAATTCATTCACACCCAAAATGGTCATTTCATATTTTATGCCACACCGAGTTTATTCAAGAATATCGAGAGAAAAAAACGAGATTCTGTGGGAATTAAGAGAATTTCTTTCGATAAACAAACCTCAAATTCTTCATAATGCATTTATATTACCGCATATCCACCTACTGTAATATTTTGAGGGGAAACTGTCGAGTTTACAAAAACGTGTCGTAATACTTATTACTGGCTCTCACTTATTAGCGTGCAGTGAAAGTTTATTTTACGAATTAGAGATTTTTTTAAACATACGATATACATACAAGAAAAGAGAAATATTATTCTTTAAAGTACACTTTTATACTAGCAATCCTCAGCTCCCTGAAATGTTCAAAGATATATATATCTAAAAAATATTTCATATCCTATTATATAAGGCCTCATGCTCAAGATTATAATATGGAAAATCCTACATTTATCAAACCTCAAAAGTTCAAAATGCATCATGTCCAGATACCATGGATACTGTATATGGAACTCTGGCTTGACTGACAATCTTAAACACAGAGGCCCGAATTCACGAAGGTGGTCTAAATTTAAACCATGGTTTATGTATATTTCTTCTGCGTATTTATGATTGCCAGATTGCGTACGCTAACAGCCATCCTGTATAAAAACGTGCATTGATGCGCGCAAGTATTGGTACGCCTATTTAACGCTTATTTTAGACCATGGTCTAAATTTCTACCATGGTTTAAATCTAAACCACCTTCGTGAATTCGGGCCATAATGTTCTTTACAATGTCTTCATGTCACCCTATGTATTAAATCCCTCTCAATGTATCGCTCGAATTAGAAATTATCTTCACCGATTCATTTTACCCCAAAATCAAAATAATTGTTTTACTGCAAATATTTCCCATTTCAAATGGTATGGATCTCTAGATAATATTAGTTGTTCTGTTTCCTATATAGAGCGTCAAACTCCGGAACACTGAATACTATCTCTTTTAATTCTCTTTTGTTTTAACTGATTTTCTTATTCGGGTACTCCCTTATACTTTCCCTTATTATCGTTTCTGTTCTGTTTTATCACCTTGTGTTGTCCTGTTCGATCATATGACATTGAAAATACTTGAAAGTTTTACATCATTTATTCTTTGTGTGTGCGTTTCGTTATTTCAGTGAAAAAAAAGGATGTATTGTTACCATCATAATGTCTAGATGTCGCTATCGAAGTCAAGCGATTTCAAAATCGATAACGGTCTCCTCTACCATCAAACCTTTATGTACACCATGAAACATCTATGTAGGTTACGTATTATTCAAATATTTACTATGATAACATTTGTTTATAGTATTGTTTTCATGACCTATGAGTATTTTTGTTTAATTTGTCATACTGATTTTTTTTTTTATACAAGTGAAAAAAATAAAACTCACTGAAACTAAAAGCTGAAACATGATCTCCAATGACATTGACGCAACATATGCAGATTTTTCATGTTTACCTTTCGGCTCTCCCACCGTGACAGACCGACTGGAAATATGCATAAAATTGATTAGTTCTGTTACCCATGACAGGGGCAGAGCCAGGAATTCCGTAGAAAGGGGGGTGCAAGCAATATTTCTGGATCTTCTCTCGGGTTTCATCTCACATTCTTTGCTTTTTATTTCGTTTGTTTTAACAGAAAATAAAGAGAGGGTGAAGGGGGCGTGCCCGGTGCTCTCCCTCCGAATCCGCCAATGCATGAAATAAGATAAATGAGCAAATTGCTTTATTTTTATTATGATTGGCTTACCTCGCTGTCATACAGAAAAACTGATGAAAACGAAAGAGTATTGATTATTTTCTACTATTTTGTATTGAATGCATACTTATAGAAAAAAAAAATACATCGCTCATATGTTTGTAGGCGCGCTCATGGCATTGTGTGATCTTCAATTCAATTCAATTCAATTTATTTTCATTTCCATTAAATATAATGCATTAAGAGAATACATATCTGTAATGATTTCAATAAGGTCAATTCACAAAATACATGTGATCATGAGTAACAACCTAATTGCATTTTTTAAGGTAAATTCATATGCATAGTACGTGGATGGGAATGGAAATCTTGATGTCAGTCTGTGTTTGAAAGTGCGTGTAATTTCCTATAAAGTGTACCTGGTAAGATGTGGGCGCGGCCGCTGCCTCCCGTCTTGTTTGTACATGAGTCCATGGTTGGAATATCAAGATACGTCCTCCAATAGATCAGGGATATACCTGGTAATATCGGATACAAGAGGTCATACGCTGAGGGCGCACTTCACTCTTTACAACCAGAGATTCAGATGGCTCTGTTTACAACTAAATCAAATAGCCTGATAGAATTGAACTCGGGCATGAATTTAAGAGTGGTGGCCCTATCTCTGCAATTGGTAACCTGGCAGTGACATCTTAAAATCCCTGAGAAAATGCACTACTACACTATTTAGCCTGATATCAAAATCACTTTTGTCAATCTCAGTGGTGACGCAGATGAAAGAAATAAGGTTGTCAAAAACCAAAAATAGTGAAACATTTTATATTTATGTATAATGTACTTCATTTCTTCACAAATCAAAGCCGGTAGTCAGGTTACGACCTGCCCATAATCATGTAAGTGCAAGGAAAGAAATACAATTTACCCGGTCCATTACAACAACAGTTGACATGGACACTATACACGTAATATTGTGGCAATTTACAAACGAACATAATATTTGATCAGCTATTTCAGGACGATACTAAGGAACAAAACTATATCAACATATATCTAATTTAACACACACACACACACACACACAAACAAACAAACATTCACATACACACACACACACACAACTCTAATCACTCATCCAATTATACATAACTACCAAAATACACTACCAATAAATTTCATTAAATCCATCCAATATAATCTTATTTCACATCCAATATTAGAGCTTTAAAAAAAGGAATTTACGACCAGCAGAAAAATACAATAAACATATAAATCCTACCCGTATTCAACAATACATGTACTTAAGGGGAAAATCAAAATGACCGGACCGTACATAATTGCTGTGTATAAGGAATATGGCCTAATATGCGTATATAAATTGTATTATCGATAATTGAATTATAATCAACGATAATACAAAGTATTAGTATCCAATATTTTTATTATGAGCTTTGATTATGATAGTAATGATGGCAAAGACAAATAGGACCTACCGCGTCACTGTTACTCTAAGTAGGCCGACTGAGAAAGAGACTGCTACTAACCTTCCATTTGCGCTACTGGAAGTCTTTTCAATTCATTTCGATTTTTCGCATTGACGCATAATTATGGGCTCTTCTACATTTCTGTTTACATGATTTAGTGCCTAAACGTTCGTGCATCTATGTTCATATATCATGCATACATGAAGAGACTAAATGCAAACACAGATGTATTCATTTTTGTCAACTTATAACAAGATCATCTTATCAAGATATCTATGACTGAAATTGCTGCAAAACGAAGTATCACTGAAAAAATTATTTCAAAACAGAGAAAAGTAAAATCTGTCTAAATGCATGATAAGATACTTTGGTTTTAAGTTTTGATAGCATTATTACATTTACTTTTAATTTATCTTATTTGTTTAATTTTAGAAGGTTTTAATCTCAGATATTGATTACGGTAGACGCGTCTGCATTTTGCATTCAAACTCTTCATAATAACTGTTAATTTGAAATGTCTTTACGATGTTGATATATAACATCTTATCTTTACCCGCACGATAAAATTCCTAATAGGTCATATTTCGAAGGAATTTCGGTTTAAAAAGTTTGGTTTGTATGAGAGTCCAAATATAATTCTTCTTAAACATTACTCAATCTTTTTTTTTTTAGTTTTTTCATATTTTTTTCTTTTAACTAGCAAAATATCAAAATTCAATTCCAAATATCGTACAAAATCCCAATGAATAAATCAAAGAAGAAATTCACTACTGTCCACTATTACACTCTTCTTCTTCTTCTTCTTTTTTTTTTGCATTGCAGTATTTTTTTTTTCTTTAATCGGTTGAAAAGTCCGGAGGGCACAGATATTATGCCCTCTGAAGTTTACATTGAACTACTCTCGAAGCATTGTGATTATCGTAACCAATTAAAGGGAAAAAAAACATGAGCATGTATCTGTTATAATTGACGTCAGACAAGGCAAGCTTTACAACGTCGGGCTCAGTAATACATGTCCTTCAACAGCGCCCTCTATAATTCAAGGTCCACCCTGTATGCCTTTGTGTCAAACAGCTGTAGTAAGATACATACAGCATAATGACCTTGTCGTTATTATGGTGATGTGAAACCGCTGTGTCTCTAAAAGGGTTATCACTGTAATTGCGCAATTAGTTGTCTCCCAAGGATAAGGATATTCTAATCTTCCAGGGTGTCCAGAGCGGCCGTGAGAGAGAGTACTGTAGAGAAATCAAGTTTCAATTCGTCCTTCAGAGATTTAAAGAAGAAATCCGGCACAGTGCTACGTTGCTTCTTCAGCTGCAGTAACTGTTTTCCGTTCAAGTTCTTAAGATGCTTGCTGCGTGACGTAATGCCATTGGTGGACAGCCATTCCTGAACTTCCGGAACTTCCCACTTGGTCACTTCCGGTTTGTCGGGAGTGGAAGTATCTTTTGATGCTGCTGAATCTGGGTGGTAAGATAAAGAATTACAATGGAAAACATTACTTTTTATTATGGTTATTAATAAAAAATAATATGGTAATTGTTAGTTCTATAAAGGGCAGGGCTGGCGTCAATCAACACAGGAAAAGTATCATAAGAAGAACTAGACAAATGTGACAGAATATTATAAGAAGAAGACATTATCTCAACAAATTTATTCATAGTAGCAGAACTAACGAAGGACACACATAGGCCCTTAGATCTGTCATAAATGAGAGTAATCATATTTTCAAATACGTCATCGTGATTAATCGAGTTAACAGTCCACCGTAAAAGACGTTTTCATATCCTCCCGATGAAAACCCAAGCTCTCAGTTTTTTGTGTTTTTTTTTAAGGTATAGAAAATTATCGCGCTATTTCATTCCTATTCAATCAGTCCGAAGAGAATGAGCCCGATTTTTTCTCGAGTTAAGTCGATAGCTGAGTAGGCCTATACGCAAACAGTGTCTGTAGAACGCGCGCCTTAAAAGAATTACCTGCGATGTGCGTGCAGGTTGCCTCGATCGTTTGGGTCAAACACACTACGTCTAGGAATGATGGGATGCATCGAGTTAATTTCTTGAGGCGAATTCACATTATCAGTGCGCTTGTTCGCAAATCATCCCGCTTTTTCGAAAATTCCCCAGTTTAGGTGGAGAAATGGAATTCACGTTAGAAAATAGCGCGCTATTTCGTCATCACGTTATGAAAATGTAAGCTCGAGATTCTCAAAAATAGCGCGCTTATTGGAAATATCGGTTGATGTGGAAACGCATAATGATGTGTATGATTGCAAAACTTTGTGAGATGCCTTCCCATAGACAAACAATTCCGGGATCTGCTCCAAAATAGCGAATGTTATACTGATAGGACGAGAGATCTACTGCAATCGAGATTGAGGAATTTGTGCTCTACACAAGACTAAAAACGAAACAGAATTAAACTAGAAATGTCGCTATGGCGACTGGTATGCCTCCTCCATAATGCATGATTCTCCTAATAGGTATATAGTACAAATGTACATGCATGTGGACAATGTGTGATTACATTTTCACAAAACTGGCAAAATATCAAAATGACACGTTTGTCACAAATGTGTTGAATGTTCACCTTCCTTGACCTAGGTTTAATTGGATGAATGCGAGAGCATGTATATGGGGATTTGGGGACTTTTACTTGACTTTGACCCCTTCATAAGTTTATGCATTGAGTACTTTTCAAGGTACGGAGAAAAAGTGCAATTTCTGTATTGAATAATGAATTGTTACCATTTTCATCTGGCCTTTGACCCTTGACCTATGACCCTAAAATTCATTAAGAGAACCATTGTCAGGCAGAACATGCATAAATATGTACCAAGTTTCAAGATAACTTGAGCCACTTCCGAGATATGAAGGAAGAAGAAAAGTTCTGCTCTTTCACTTGATCTTTGACCTTTTGACCTTTGACCTCTTTGGCAAGAAACAAAAAACAAAACAAAACCCTCACTTCCCAGAGAATCTCTATTGGGTTAAACATGCATGCGCCAAGTTTAAAAAGAAAATAATCCTGCAGGTATTGCATAAATATGAGGGATATAGTAACATTTTGAAGTGTAACCCTTGACCTTAACCCTGACCTTGACCCCATTAACCCAAAATTCCCTAGATAATCACTGCCAGTCAGTACATGCATATATACTATGTTCCATGAAGTTTGAGAATTTTTTTAATCGATCAAACACAATGTAAATCAGCGGCTTTAAACTGAAGTTTATGGGTCTAACATCTGTAATGTTATAAAAATATCTTATTTTTGTTATATCATAAGGACCTTTGTGACCTTTGACCTTTGACCCCCAAAATACCAGTGAATATTTGTCTTGTCATACTCTACCCTCACACCAAGTTAAACGTTCATGTCTCATAGTATGTAAAATACTGTACCAAAAGTTTTTTTCCACAAAATAGCCTGTGACCTTTGACCTTTGACCCTAAAATCCAAACAAAGTATTATCCCTCAGGATATACCCTCATACCAAGTTTGATGTAAAACCACCACACGGTTCTTGAGATATCGACAAAAACAAGACGGGACGGACGTACCGGACGTACGTACGGACGGACGGATGGACGATCCGAAAACATAATGCCTCCGGCCACTTCGTTGGTGGAGGCATAAATACGGCAATTACCGAAAAGAGGTTCAGTATTAGGGTGATTCGGGAAAGAGCGGTGTATTCATACATATGGGCTTAGTGCTGAGGCCGCTAAAACAATCCTCATGAAATTAGGTTAAATGTATGCACTCATTTAAACATGCTTTGAACGGAGCGTTTACAAAGATAATGACTTTTGTAGTTGGGAACACGCCGTTATGGAGAGCTCTTTTCGTGACAGTAAAATGATGTTTATTTTTACATGATCTACCAGAACAAAAAGAAACGAAAGGCATGCCGTCGATATTTCCTTGTTATTATCATCACGTTCTACTTTTTCTCACCTGTCTCGTCCACAGACTTCTCCTTAGTCCTCTTTTTCCCCATGTCGCCGATCTCCTTTTCAATGATCACCGATAGGACTTCGGGAACCTTCGGGACAGACTGCACCACGTAGTAGATTTTTCCCGCCACAATTCCTCCGAGCCAGCGGGAAGGATTAAACTTCGGGTCCACCTTGATCGGGACAATCTTCTTCTTGCATTCGTAGGCGTATGAAGCCTCTACAGTCAGTTGAACACGAGAATAAAGAAATGGGATAAGCGATGTTGCCAATTTGCTAGTCAGGATTTTCTTTCCATGAGATGTTCTATACAGTGCGAATGACTTTGTGATCTTCACCCCCGCTTCCCACCGAGGTCAGATCTATATGTGGCTAATTCTCTTGCCGAACTTTCTACACGTATCATTAACTATGCGATGCAAGCAAAGAAAGCATCATTGTTATCAAATACTCCGCTCACTCTGTGCCAAGATTAATGAAGTACTTTATTGATGAGGAAGCAACAGCAATCCGGTAACAACTGAAACAAAATTTGCTTTAAAAAAAAGCAAAACAGAAATGGATTGCTTTCAGGACTTCACACATATCCCTTTCCCCCTTAACTAGTTAGTAAGAACTTTACTGGTCGGAAAAAAAAAAAATTAAACAACATCCGGGCTCTTTTTTTTCCTGTATGTGAGTAAATAGCGCCACCAACCTGATCGGCAGTCTTGACTGTCCTGGTAACCAGGGCTGATGCAGGCCAAAACGATATCCGCGTTCTCCACAGCCTCCGCCATGGCACCGATCTTATCTCCACCTGTACATTACCAGTGTGGCCACAGACAGAATGAATGTTAAGGCAGAGAAATATATATATACATATATATAATAATAATATCATATATAAATATACACATGTGATATATGAAGAGTTTGTTCTCAAAAACCGATGTCCATTTTTTAAGATTTTGAAATACGGTCTCTCTCATAAAGTACAAAATAATACCTTTTAAATGATATATTAGTCACTACATATAAAGGTACACTTTTGAAGTTATGGTCAAAAGAAGCAAAAATTTTCTTATAATTCTCTTTATTTTTCTTGACCTTTAATCGCAAATATCTCCATTTGGCAAATATGGACTTATCGGTTTTTGCAAACAAACTCTTCATATATATATATATATATATATATATATTATATGTACATATATATATATATATATATATCATATGTACATATATATATATATATATATATATATATATATAAACCTGGGATGGTATAGCTTTCGTTGAGAAGGGGCTTCAGTGCCCCGTTTCATAAAACGTGTTTTCAGCCAAGTTGTCATTGATGTTATAAGCTACTAAAATCCTTGCATCTGATTGGCTGAAAGTAAATTTGTCATAGAAATGTGGCAGTTGACACTGATAATAAGTTTTATGAAATGGGACCCAGGTTTTTTTTTTCCTTCTTTTTTTCTTTTCTTTTTATAGTAATCATAATCCTCTTATGAATAATGATAAAGCAAAATGTTTTCGGTTTTAACAGGATTTTTTTTTTTTATTTGTATCGCTTTTTTTACTTTGCTTTGGATATCTCACCCATTTGAAAACTGATTTTCATCAAAATATAGACTCTGAAATCCTTTTAGAATATCATGTTTTTAATTTGTATACGGTAGTTTGTAAGTAGCTCGCAAAGTTTAAAGCTGAATCCTGTTTCAAACAATACTATACCATCCCTCTAACAGAAATGGAGTTAATACATAAAGAAACTCATAGACAGCGCCCCAAATGTCAAACGTTCAGGAGAGCCAAAAAACATGGCAGCCAAAGCACTATAGTGAATAGCATAAACTTTCCTTTGACATGCCGCGGTGGCTTCATTTTTGGAGTAAGATTTGGTAAGATTTGGTTAGGACATCACTTAACCCATTATTTGACCATTAATCCATAAAAGTCATTTTTCACAAAAATTTCAGATACAAGGTCTTATCACCCCAGCGACGCAATGTCGTTTATCAAAATAAACGACATTGCGTTGCTGGGGTGACAAGACCTTGTATCTGAAATATTTTACTTAGTCTTTCCCCTCACACGACGTCGATTCATGCGGGGTTTCCGGATAGGTATAGGAATTAATTTGTTAATAAACACACACTATTATGTTCAAGCACACACCGTCAGGATTACTGGCACACACACAGACACTCGCACGTTTTTATGTCAAGTTAATAGAGACTTCCGATACATTTTTTGCTTTCCCCAGGCAGAATTTGATATCGCATATTTCTTCCGGACCCTAAAGCATCCCGTTTCAGCTTTCCCGTTATTGGGAATATTCCATTAGGTTTTCCTTGGCTCAAGGTTAAAGGTTCGAGTTTCTAGGTCCAAGGTTCAAGGTTCAAGGCTTTACTGTACTCACTCATGTGATCTTCGTCCATCCACACGTTGTATCCACGCTTCTTCAATCTCTGCTTGATTTCCCGCATCACTGGTTTGGCGGGGTTTTCCCACTTGTAGCTGATCATGATGTGATTTGTCTGCAGCCCGCCCTCTGTCGGCGACCCTTTGGTTCCGTCTTGGGTTGCCGCAGGTGCCCCGCCAAGTTCCTCCGGTAGTTTGGATCCGTAAATTTCAAAGAGCGCCCCCTTGGCTGCATTCTTTAATGTCTCATTTTGATGTTTTGCATTCTTAGTAAGATCTGCAGATTCACAAACCCATGATAAAAAAGCATTAAAAAAACTGATTAAGTGGATTAAAACAAAAAACTAGTTCAACTTCCGCTATCAGAGGCAGAGAGAGAGAGAGAGAGAGAAAGATTAATTTAGACATTGTTACATTAGAGACAGACAAATTTAGGAAGGATACACAGAGCCAATTACAGAAAAGGAAAGAAGGAAAATCACCGTCAGTAAATCTTTCATTACTCTAACCCTATTCTGTTGAATAAATGCACTCAGAGAAAAGTATTCATGTCCTTCATTTATGAGAGTCCAATTCAAATCATTTTCATGGAATCATACAGTAGGCCTATGCTCTACGGCAGAGAACATTGTTTCTTTTGATCGCAGTCGTCAGATTCAAAGCAAAAGTGGACATTTTCCATTTGTAAGGAAATTTTCGTGATCAAGCTATCCTGCATAAGCACCACGCAATTGCACTCGGTTACAGAAATATTACTTCACGATACCGTTACTTCACGTTACCGTTACTACAAGTTACTTCACGATACCGTTATAGCACTTTGTGTGTGTGTGTGTGTAAACACGGCGAAATATGTACAGTCTCGTTTAAGCGATACTAAAGTATTCATGTGGTTCGTTAGTTCGTTTTTAATACTGATTTTGCACTGGTACAATTTAAGTTGGTCGAGATAAACATGTCCGTTCTCCGTATAATTTCACGCCTATAAATTCGGGAACCTACAGTTTTTACAAGCGTCATTGCTTTTATGTAGGCCCCATCATATTTCTGACATTTATTTGTGATATCCTCAGATGAAAATGACCATTTATATTTGTGTGTAATGTTAGTTTGTCTTTTTTTCTTCAAACATAAGATATGGTTGTATATGTTTTGTACTTTTGTTTTATTGTCAATCATTTTGTGATCCCATCACTGAGAAATGGAAATATGAAATAAACTTGAAACTTGAAACTTGAAATATCACAAGCAAATAATGAAAAATGGTACAACCATAGGCCTACCAAAGTTGTAGTCATTTGTTATGGCACAATAATTGGGACAGTGCAGAGTAAATGAAATGAGTATCTGAATATAAGAACGACCCAAGTCCATGGAAGACCATTTCGAGTAAACTTAAAAAAACTTCAAATCTTTTTTATTTGTCCAATAATATTCTATTTAACTGTGATGGGAAGGCAACATTGTATATAAAAAATTAGAACATATATTATTATAACAATTAACATTAAGGTTAATTGTGGAGAGGCCATTTTGTATGATGGACTTGGGTCGTTCTTTGATTCATATATATGATATTCTGCTATAGAGATGAGAGAAGGATGAGAGAGGGCGCTATAATATGAATGTAAGAATGACCCGAGTCCTTCATTTTTACATTCATATAAAGCTTTAACTCATTCATTTCAGGCACTTCCGGGGGTAGTTGAGTATATGAATATAAGAACGACCCAAGTCCATGGAAGACCATTTCGAGTAAACTAGGAAAAACTTCATATCTTTTTTATTTGTCCAATAATATTCTATTTTACGGTGATGGGAAGGCAACATTGTATATACAAATTAAAACATATATCATTATGACAATTAACATTTACATTAATTGTGGAGAGGCCATTTTGTGTGGTGGACTTGGGTCGTTCTTTGATTCATACACATGATATTCTGCTATAGAGATGAGAGATAGATGAGAGAGGGCGCTATTATATGAATGTACGAATGACCCAAGTCCTTCATTCTTACATTAATATAAGATTTAAATCATTCATTTCAGGCACTTCCGGGGTAATTAGGATTTATCATTTATACACAAGATGAGTCCATGCATAAGCTACAATTTCCCATGTCAAACTGAATTTGGCCAAAAATTGGACTTGAGTCGTTCTTATATTCAGGTCTTCAATTGGAATTTATCATTTATACATAAGATGAGTCCATGCATAATCTACAATTTCCCATGTCAAACTGAATCTGGCCAAAAATTGGACTTGGGTCGTTCTTATATTCAGGTCTTCAAATTATGTCGCTAGGTTCTGCAAAGAATCATTTTCCTTTATGAACTCAACCCCTTGAAGCCCCCTTCCTTCCACAATTAGGCCCTTCTGTGACTTGGGTCCACATACCAAGCGACAAAACTAGGTTATTGCCTCCCTCAAAACAAGCGCCTCACAAATTATCACAAAACTGTCAAAACCAAAGTATTATCATACAACATACACACCCACCCACCCCCACACACACACAGAGTCTTCGTACAGCGGCCGACCATTTCTTACCTTCCACCAAGCTCTTCCTCTTTAGAATGTCCTCTTTATTATTGGTGCTGAAAGCAAGTCTCCACAGGGTATTAGCAGCACCTGTTCTCTCTTCTACACTAAATCTGTCTCCCAGCATTTTCCCGATGATGGAGATGCCGTCCTTCTTGGCAATCAAGGCCTTGTTGTCATCGTTGATGGCAAGCTGTTCGATCCCCTGGATGAGTTCGAGGGCCGAGAAACTCATACAGGCCCCGATGCTCGTTTCGGTCTCTCGCACGGAAAATGTGATCTTGTGGTCTCTTCTCTGAGAGTTCAGTGCCCGCCTCAGCAACGTCAGGAGAGTGGCGAGGCACTTTTCATTCAGCGATACTTTGTGTGACTCGTCTTTGCGGATTACGTAAGACATTGTCAAAAACGCGCATGTCTGCAGGACGTCCTCCGGGGACTCCCCAAATTTCTCTAAGGCCGGTAGAACATCTCGGCATCGCTCTCGAAGCAGGGGTATTCTTCGCACGACATTGTGTAGAATGTTTAGTGTGTCTAACACCATTTTCTTCACGCTTTTGTTCATGGAACTTTCGTCCCCGAGACTTAGCATCCAATCGATCAGATGACGATTGCATTGACAATCTTCCATTTTCGCGCAGAATATCGAGGAGTTATCGGTGAAGTTCCACACCGCACCCAGAAGACAGATGTAAAAGTTGAAGTACAGGACGCCCTCAACGGTTGTTTCCTCACTCGTGATGCAGTCGAATTGAAGTCGTTCCCAGGTTTCAGAAAACAGCTGGCAGAAATCCGTCGAGTCTGCAAGATGATCAGAAATAGCCTCACGATCCAACGAACCCCTTTGGGAGATCTTCTCAACCTCTTCGCTGTTTGTGCAGCATTCCTCACATGGAAAGGTCTCGCAAGTCGTCCAGTGTGACATGCTCTGGACTATGCTGTCAACGATTTTCCTGACACTTCCGGACACTCTTTTCGGCTCTGGCAAGACTGCTCTAACTTTGGTCGCTATTACAGGGGCGACCACAGATGGGGTTTCTGGCTCATCAGTATTTCCGTGTGGAATGAATGCAGCATTATTACCCTGCTCCTGTGGAGATTTTGAAAGGTGTCCATTTTTCTCATTTTCCTCCTTGGAGGAACTTTCTCCTCCAACATCCTTGCAGCGGTTTGCACCGTCAGGGCCTTTGGTCTCTTCAGCTTCCGGTCCGGTCCTGGAATTCTTCTCAGCCGGATTATTATCTGACTTCAATTCACTCTTAACCCGTCGAGATGAGCTCACTCCTGACCCCATGTCAGTTTCCGTTCGAATTGAATATGTATAATAATATGCAATGTGATGAGTATTCCAATATCATATGTCTCTTACGGCACGGAAGTCAACACACCATCAGAAATGATACACCATCAGAAATGAAACGCAGACAGTAACTCCAGAAGGATAAGGAACGGGTCAGATACACAATTCCCACAAGGCTATAGTATCCAATATGTATGTGTTCTCAACAGGCATTCCAATGCGACTTGGGGTGTATATACACGTATATGATATGAGCACGTCATTTCATATTAGCGCACTCCTATTTCAATCCGTGGTTGTGAATCACTTAAACACGGACCAATTTGTGCTCGTTTCCCTTTGTGTGAGTAAAGGCTGCTGCGGTACAGACCAGGTTGCAGTATGCCCTAATACCGTAGTGGTAATTCTCGTCCACCGAATAATAATAAACGGCAATTTACGGTCACATTTGTATGACCACACAGTCGCGCACTTTCCACCTGTTCCATACCGAAACCCGTAGCAACGAGAACACAGCAACACGTCCAGTTTTCAAAGGTGTCTACATAGGCATTTCAATAGCCACGGAGAGAAAAAGGTTAAGTGAAAAGGGGGAAAAAAGAAAACTCCGTGGTATCGGTCTGGCAATTGTATAATGCAAATAAGCGCTGATATCACAGTTTCGTTATGAACTATTTGCCAATGTCGAAAAATCGGGGTCGGTATTATGAATCGCTGAAGCGAGCACATGCATAAAGCGGCGTGCGTCCGAACTGCATTATGAGTGTTTACCACGGTCGCTTAGCAACTGATGCACCTCAATTTTGCAAGCCGTGTGACACACAATCAAAGGAAATACACACTGAGTGAGAGAGTGTATGTCTGTGTACTGGTGTACATACATAGCGTGTTTACCACAGTATCGATGCTAAGAATGAGCATGATGCATGCAGTAAAATTGGACAAATTCCTGTACCCTTTCGGCGGTTGCATAGTGGTATACGACATGTAATAATCCTCTGGGGAATCGATACAATGGGAAAACATTATATACTATTGTTAGACAATCCTAAAAGGGTTATAGGATGATGCAGCCACCTGCAGATTTTAATAGAATCAAAAGGAGGTCTTACATTGGATTCGTTTTAAATTGCATTTGACATAACATTTGGTTTTATTTCGCTTATTCATTTATTTCGATTATATCTGAGAACTTGTCTGTGATGGTGCGGGCTTTTTTAAAATCTTAAGATATAGCAATCAAAGCTGTTTGCAATTAAACTCTTCATCCTTATACACTCTTTCCTTTCCCAGGTTGTTCAAACTGGTTGGTTCGACATTTTTGTGCTTACTTTATCAACAGATGAAGAGTTTGTTCGCAAAAACCGATAAGTCCATTTTTGAAGATTTTGAAGTACGGTCTCTGTCATAAAGTACAAAAAAATGCCTTTTAAATGATATATCGGTCACTACATATAAAGGTACATTTTTGAAGTTATGGTCGAAAGAAGCAAAAACATTCTCATTATTCTCTCTATTTTTCTTGACCTTTAATCGCAAATATCTCTATTTGACAAATATGGACTTATCGGTTTTTGCAAACAAACTCTTCAGATATTTTCAACTTCCCTCTAAATCTACCTCATGAACTATCGTTTTGCTACTGTGTTTGTACTATTAAACGAAAAAAAAAATAGTCAGGAATTTGAAAACGTATCGACAAGGGTTTAGAAATAAAATCGATTATTCTAGTTGTTGTTTTCTTCATATCAAGACTCTGATCGAGACCATTCCCACCGCATCGCATAAAAAGGAAAAGAGTCGAGATGCTACCTTCTAAAAAGAAAACCAAAAAAAAAAGTTGCCTTCATGTTCACATTAAAAACAAAAAGATCACCATGGCAATATTATAGATTTTTTTAGTATTTCAATTTATTTTCGTATTTCTCGATGGAAAATACATGGTATATAACAAAATATAATACAGAATGTCCAGCTTGGATATATACATGAAGAAATAGGAATACAAAAGTAATACATAACGGTCGATGTGTCATTTTCAATCAAAGTAAAAGATGCGAAGAGAAATACGATGGAACCTACTAAAAAGCAAAGCTTGTTGAGTGTAGGTCCCAACAAAAGCCTAGTGAGGGGAACAGGATGAGGAGCACGGGTACAATTAAGACCAAAAGTAATGATAAACAAAAGAGAATGACTATTACTCGGGGCTCAGAAGATTCTTCTCACATGCATTTATGTGTGTGATAAAATGAGAACAAGTAACCACATGCTGCACACTATAGCAGTTGCTCTCATAGCAATTTAGACATGGGAGTGATAATGACGTGAATACTTAAGTACTATTAGGGTTTACACATTCCGGCTTCCATAGACACGGGGAAAGATTTAAAAAATGGAGAACATGAATCAATTGCAATTCCTATATGTGATATACCAGCCAGCTGCAATGATGCATAAAAGAAAGGAAAGAAAAAAAGGAGGGGAAACTATGCGACACGACCAAGGTCTTACTAGAAGTGGAAGGAAAAACACCGATGGGAAGGAATTTGAGAGAGCATGCAACTAAAATGTATATGCATGAGTCTGTTCACATGGCAACAACCGAGTAGTATAACAGAGCAGCCATCAGCATAATAAAAAGGAATTTTAGTGCACTTGTGTGTTGTAGCTATTCAATACATGCTGTCTGAGTTTACGCTTAAAGGTAGGGAATCCCATTTGCATGCCTTAAATGAAGAGTTGTATAAATACAGTGGTGTGTTGAAGAGAGTATCATTTTAGAAACTCCCATAAAGTATTGAAAGTAGAAGGTAACATTTAGTACATTTTTATTGACCGTTAGATTTTGAATTGAATTTTTTTCGGGGCTCACCGTAAATTCCAGTACATTACTAGGCTAGCTTTGCAGACCCATCCACTGCATGTGTGTCCATCATGTATATTTTGTGAAAAAAGTTCATCAAAACTTACAAGCATTTCTATATACATTCTTGCCACACACTCTATATGTTATTACATCAGCTCTTATACTTTTAGATTTGTGTTTATAGATTAAAAAAAATACAGAAGACTGCAACAAAAAGGCTTAAGTGTGGCTGACACGCAGAACTACTGAGTAGTTGAGTTTTGTGCATTATTCAAATTGTAGATAACTGTTGACTTCCAAATTTCTCAGCAGTGGCCTAAACAAGTCCCCTGAGGTTCATATTGAATGTTTTGCTGCATTTTGGGAGGTCTGTAAAAGGTATCCCCTACCTTTAAAGGATGATAATGACAAGCAGCTTTTAACCTCTGTTGGGAGATCATTCCAATATTTAGGACCTGTATACATAATTGTGTTTTTAGCGAAAACTGTTCGAGTTCGTGGAAGGTGATAAGCGTCACTCTGGCGAGTTGGATAATGGTGGACAGAATTGTTTCTTATGAACATCTGTAAAAAGACACCAGGAAGATCTTTTGAGGAAAGTTTATACATAGAAATACCTAAATTATAACCAAACAAATCTATCAGTTTTAAAATCTTATTTTTCTGAAATAAGGCGTTAGTGTGAGATAAATACCCAGCATGGTTAATAATTCTGATCGCTCGCTTTTGAAGAAGAAAAAGTGAATCCAGTAAGTATTTAGATGCGTTACCCCACGCAAGAATTCCATAATTAAGATATGGGGAAATCATGGTTGAATATACAATCTGCAAGATATGGTTGGGCAAAAAATGTTTCAGTTTGTTTAGGATTCCTGTATTTCGTGACAAAATTTTGCTTACAAAATTAAAGTGAGTTTTCCAGGAAAGGTCACTATCGATGTAAAGTCCTAAAAACTTTGTACTATCTACTCGGGTTAGGTTAATATCATTAATCTTAACATCATCAGGAATAACTTGCAAGGAATTGCTAAATAACATATAATGTGTTTTATCAACATTTAATGATAACTTGTTAGCGTAAATTCAGGACTGAACAGATTTCAATTCATTATTCATTATACTTACGAGGGTATTGGGATTGCGGTGAGATAGAAATAAATTTGTATCATCAGCGAAACAAATAAAAGAAAGAATCTGTGACGAATTTTGGAGATCGTTGATGTACAGGATGAATAAAAGTGGGCCAAGAAGAGAACCCTGGGGGACACCGCAAGAAGTTGACGTCATACCTGACTCATAGCCATTTATGTAAACAAATTGTTTTCTGTTTGTGAGATAGTCTTTAAACCACTCTAAAGATTTAGCCAAAGACTTATTATTCATAGATTCTACAGCGAAATATCAACACGTACCATTAGAAGGTTTGCTTTTTGAAGAAACTAATAGAGAATCTGTTGAGGCGCTGACATCATCACATCATTCACTTTGTGTTTTAATCACAATGCATGGTAATTGCCTGCGTAATTTCGCGATATCAGTATAAATACGTAAGGCTCTGAAACGTCCTGAATGCACAACATTTTGCAATGAAACATTGTGCACAATATTCAAGTTGGCTTTTACTGATAATAACAATACAGTAAAACTGCAGTACAGTGTATACCAAATTGGTGAGTCCAAGCGTGACAAGCAAGTATCTATTGTTTAACGTTTAGGGCGCCATCGTGCGTCATGTAACTTGCAGTGTCTCATGTCTATTGATCTCTACAGAGGAAATGTGGACATCTCATAGGCCAAACTCTTTGAAGCCACCGCGCCATCTTGCGACATACATACATCCTCATAGGCCCGAATTCACGAAGGTGGTACAATCTTTGTTACTTTATTATTTTATTTGTTTGTTTGGGGCGGGGCGGAGAAGGGGAGGAGTATCCTGAGTAGGCTGCAGCAACCAAAATTGTTATGTGTGTAGTGATTCTGTCGCTGCCCGAAAGGGGGCGTTACAAACATTCACTTTTTGCAATTGATAGACCAAATGCAATTTGCAATATTGGAAATTTGCAATTACTTGCAAAATTTGTAATTGATTTTGAGGATTGAGGTGAAGATGCCTATCAATCTAAATACTGGTACAACATTATTTAGAAAATTTGTTACATATAGGACTACCTCATACCATGATCATTACAGTGTAACTGTTCCCCCATAAATTTGTAGCCAAGAAGGAGACGAATTGATTTCATTTTGTGCACATGCAGTTGTTATCTTTCAACTCCTAAAATCCTAATCTCTTCAAGCTATTTGCTGTAAATCTAACACCATCCCTTGATAATTACGTGACGATCAGATCTTTTTTTTCAGTCATCATGAAACCACTGGACAGAAAGACTAATGCTGAATGAGGCATAAGCTGTGCCCTATTAATAGTGTGTGAAGGCAGTCGCGTAGCAACAGACGCCTTTCGCATCGCGTTATTCATTTTTTTTTTTCAGAGTAATAAAGCGCACATGGTTAGGTGTGTGAGTGTGTCAGTGATTACCAGCAATGAATGCGTATATCGATAGCACCGAGCGTACGTCACTTGCATAATCTAAGTAACTGCACTGCACTTTCATTGATTGCCTGGGCACAGCCGCAGCGTTTGGTGTAGACCCTACACTGTGAAGGTCTCATTGTTTGATATTTAATTACGTTGTATTTTTTTTTTTGTGTGTGTGTGTCTGTTTTCAGCATTCGTGCATTCTTTAAATGGTAGAGTAACTAAGTGCTATGCGCTAAACAACTTTGATAGAATTCGTATCATTTTGTCAGTTTTCACGAGAAGAGCTAATACAAAACAAAGAAGTAAACGGTGTTTCGGTAGTACACTGTCATAAATTATCAAAAGTCAGGAGAAAAAGAAAAACCAGAAGAAACCAAATCAGGATTCCGACGATGTAAGCAGAAGTTCTAGTTCATAATCACTTCAATCTATGCAGAGCGTTTTATCTAGAAACGCTTCGCACATTTATCACTTACGACAATCACAAATCATCGCTATCTGTAATTCCTTGTAATGTATGTATATTTATGTTATGAAAACATGCATTTCAGACAAATTAAGTTTCTTCAGAGAACAGCAATTCTGTAGAAATATTTCCAGTTAGAAAATATCTTTGAAAGAATTTATTGGAACCCTGGCGTCCTTCTACGTTTCACAAACGCAAATACTCAGAGCACTTTGAAGTACAGAATATATACACCATCGTTTATATATATATATATATATATATATATATATATATATATGTATATATATTGAAACCCTGGCGTCCTTCTACGTTTCACAAACGCAAATGTATATGCATCTCATTCCCATGAACACAGGAGAGTATATAGAACGGGGGGGGGGGGAGGATGGAGGGGGGGCATCCACAGGACTGGTAGCTTGAATCAGTCCCTGCAATAGCGGCTGAGGATTGATGCTGGGATGGTTGTGTCACGAATAATAATTAAACCAGGAAGTTTTTTCCATTTGGCGCAGCTGGACTGGATGCAGACAGTAGATATACTGTTATTAGTGAGGGCTTTGTGTGTGTGTGTCTGTCTGTCTGCCTGTCTGTCTGTCTGTCTGTTTTTTATAACTTTGAAAGAAGATCTTCCACCTTCCTCCCCTCGTTTTATTTATACTTTTTCCCATCTCATTTTGTCTTCGCGATACGACTTTACTTTTTTTCTCTTTCTTTGGTTTAATATTCCCAAGCACGTTACACATTGAATTTTTCGTGCATTTTGTTAACTCATGTTGTAGTCCTAGTATATGTGAATGAATGAATGAATGAATGAATGAATGAATGAATTTATTATCCAATGCAATAACAATCATTGTACAGGTTTATAGTCATGTCAATTACATAAAAAAGCGAGGATGATAGGAACCAGAAAATAGCATGAATACTAGTCAAGTCTGGCCCCTTACAATTTATGCAGTTATAGAGTATAATTATTTCTTAGTTTATTACCGTTCAGTAATGTGTTACGATTACCAATTATCAATAACTCTAGTACTAAAGAAAGGAAAAAAATATCTGATTAAATGAACAGTTTGTGACCTAATGAATCTACTGATAATAATCTGTAATCCATGTATATCAAAAACATACACATTGTCTATATATAGCGAAAAATAGTATTTACATCTTAAAAGGTAAAATATATGCTAACATAATGTCAGGAGTATATTAACTTTCTAACAAAAGTTCTACGACAGTTTTTCGAAAACTTGACCTTAATGGTTTCTTCCTAATTTTGATTGGTAGGTCATTCCAAAAAATTGTACCAAGGTAAGATAAACACTCTTTTCCCAAGCTCGTCTTTACCTTTGGTATATAAAGATTCTCATCTTCTTTTTTCCTTGTACTATATCCATATTGAATTAATGAACAATATTCTGACAGCGAATGTGGCAAATTCTCATTAATCAAGTCATACATAAAACTACAGATAGATAGGAAAAGTGTCAGAAAGTTCTCCACGAATCATGAATTAGGCTGCCATGCCTTCGTGGAAGAGCTTGATGATGTTGATGGACTTGTCAGGAGAGCCATACCTGCCAAGGACTCTCCACAACATGTCTCGGGTGTCGGGGGACGCTGTCAAAGGCTTTGCGGAAGTCAACAAAGCAGATGTATAGTGGTAGATTCTGCTCACGGCACTTCTCTTGAATCTGTCGTAGTGTGAAAATCATGTCGGTTGTACCACGACTTGGCCTACAACCACATTGTGATTCAGGAAGGTGTTTCTCTGACAGAGACTGAAGCCGCATCACCAAGATCTTTGCATAGAGCTTCCCAGATGATCTATGCAGTTGATAAACATCAAGTATCTTAATATCCCTGAATAATGGTCTTGACCTTGTCATGTACGTACCGAATGTTATCACACGTAGTGCCATTTTTTGAATTAATAATATAGAATTAAGATCAACTTTTTTAGCTCCCCCCCCCCCTCTAAACTTCGATACCAGTTGTGATATTAGCCTGTATGAATGTCTTATATAGCAAAATCAAAATATTTTGTGGTACAAAGTTTCGCAGTCGGTATAGGATACCAACCTTTTTGCGTATACATAATAATAGTTTGGCAATATGACTTTTCCATGTCAAATGTTTATCGATGTCTACTCCAATAAAAGTTGTAACATCTACTTCATGCAGATCTGTATCCATGATCTGAATTCTGCCTTGCACATTCATTGCCTGTCTACATCCTCTAATTAGCATGTAATTTGTCTTTGACAAATTTATAGTAACTTTATTAACATTACACCAGTCTAGGACTTTCTTTGATTCTGCGGTTATTTCTCTCAAATCTATCTCGTACTTTCCGACTGGAAATGTATGAAATAGATTGGAATCATCAGCAAACAATCTAAAAGTAATGTGGTAAGTCATTAATATACAAAAGAAAAAGAGTTGGTCCCAAAACTGACCCCTGAGGTACACCGCAAGCTTTTGGTTTGTACCCAGACAGTACCCCATTACAACTTATAAATTGAAATCCATCAGCTATAATCTTTAAACCATTGAAGGGGCACACCTCAATGTGCGAAAAGTTACAAGAATGACACCTAAATGTCACCGTTATCTTGACTGTGCGAAAACAACTGGACAGAAAGATTAAGTGTTCATGTGGCGAGGGCTGTGCAGTATTACCGCTGTGTAAGGTAGTCGCCTAGCAACAAATGCTTTCCCCTTGATTATGATTCTGTCTGCTTCCGTTACGCTTAGCCTTCTCTTGGTGTACGTCACACGTATAACTGAGTGCAAAGCACTTTAACAAATTGCCTCCCTTTATTTCAATTTCTACTGGTGTATACCCTCCGTACTCTATTCTTATTCTATGTAGGCCTACTTTGTTTTCCAGACATTTGCAGGATGTAGCAAAGGTGGTTTCATGTAGTTGTTACTGAATCAATGCCCTTTGAAAACGTATTGCATACAGTTCGGAAAGAAATGCCAGACGTACCTTGTTTTTGTCCGAATTGATACAGTTCAGTTTCTTCAATTTTACCTATACAAAATCTACTTGAACAAAGGATGTGATCTCTCTTTTAAGCTTGGAGAAAGGATATACTCCATGAGGAAATACTGGTAATGGATGCGACTACAGAGGACAACCACGTGACCTATGACAATCAGCAGTCAGCAATCTCGTTAAGACAAGGTATGTGTTTTCCTCCTGACGTTCATGACGGTTGCTTAGCAGCTTCAATTGCACTAGCATATGAATATAATATACTGTTTTATAGTCATTGATGTTTCCCTGTTGTAGCTTGTCATTCACGGTGTGTTGTGGCGAAACGACCATCAATTAAGATATAAAGGAAATGTACAACACGTATATCCATAAGGTAAACTATAATAAAAACAACAAACATCCATTTGTTACCATCACAAGGATGGTGTAGTTCGTTTGCGAAAGTACAAGCGTGAGAAACGTACCATTGATGTGGATTGCACGCACTTCTGTAGACCGGTTGTCAAGCTGTGCTTCTTCCACACTCTCGAATTCGATCCACTGCCTGTCGTCCCTGTCGAGAAACCAAAGGTTTGCAGGATTGGCATGTCGGTGGGAGATTGTATCTGCAGGAAAACGCGATGCCTTCGATATCAAAACTTCATTAATACAGCACTTCTGTACCAGGTAAAACTACGTCCCTGTTTTATGCTCTTAAATGTTCGAGAACTCGGCCGATCTTTCTCCTTTTCTTTTGGTCAACTTAATTTCTCAGTCAAGATGAGGCCGATAGGAAGAATGTGAAAAAAGTATCAGAACATTATTCTTTGATTGATTATGATTGATGTGACGTTTTGCTGCAACCGATTAACAAATTGCCTTTCATCGACGTTATTAAACACCAGTTATCAATATTAATGTCCCTCTGTTTTATTCATTATTGTTATCTGCCACGAGAAAGTACCAAACTGTTTTTATTGCATAATATTACAATACTGAATTATTTTCAGAGAATAACGTCATCAGTCTTGACACTCTTATTACGGGTTGAGAACTGCTCTTGTCACCTGTCATGTTTTGCCGAGCATTATCTAATACACTTATTGGTCGAAATCATGGACATCGGACATAAAGCAATGTTTCCTTGTCAAGGACAGATGCAAAACGAGGGCTCTTAATACCGTATATTCCGTAGTGGTCTTTATTTGTCATTGGTTGTTGTAGTGTGTGTCGGCAGTTCCCACAGGGATTCCTGGCCTACCTGTACGTGCCTAACTGCAGGGTCGATTCTCTGGTGAAGAGAACTTTTCAGGAGAGTTCACTGTAGAAGTTCTTTTATAAGGAAACATTTGGAAGATAAACCTTTAACGACAACTGCTTCTCTGACGGACCCTGATCTCTTTAAAAGGAATGTTGTAACTTAGCTGTTATACATGTTCAGCATGATGTGTCTGGTTGATAAGCCTACAATATGCTGACTATCAGCATTCCTCTGGAGCACACGACACAGGCTCAGTGACGTTTTCCCGGTTGAATTCTGGTTTTTGCTCTTTCATTTTCAGAACCTTTGACGCACTCACCACCGGACTGCTCTCATGAGGAAATTTGAGTGATCAACAAGAACAGAATGGGTAATGGCGTATGTTCGCCATCTCACGGTGTTGCTCCAATAACTCACACCGACATTCCGAGTAAGCCCGGTAGACCAACTGGTAAACCTCAGTCAAACAGCAAAGCAATGGGTCCTCTATCTAACACGTTATCGCGAATGGGGCATGACTCTGACTTCGAAAGTATTTCGGATACGGAGTCAGCCAGCTTTGAGGTTTTCTGCAACCTACATGAGAGTGATAGAGCAGTGATTTTGGACGTAGAGAAATACCTTGACCATGTCTGCAAGTGCAACTTCAGCGAATGCGAGGTGTGCCATACAGGGGCTGCTAGTCTATCGCAGGTGGTTGCAAGGAATGGCTTCACTGGGAGCTGCAACGACACGGGTGTGCAGTGGTGCGGGTATGTCGCCGACAGACTATGCTCCAAACCCGAGTTCTTCTTTGCCTTCTCCAAGATTTGGAGAATGGAGAACGTGTTTGGATTGTTTGAAAATCCAACGCAGGATGACGGCAGGGGAGTTGCAAACACTTTGAAGATTATCCTTCATTGCTCGTGGAGATTTTCAGACTACTCCGAAAAATTTCGCTTGAAGTTCTGTCAGCAGGGATGCGTAGACCTGCTCGCCGAGTGGATGAAATCGCTAAAGCTTTCCGGCAAAATGAATGTTTCTAAGACCTACGTTTTATACATGGTAATCTGCATCCTGCAAAACTGCTGTAGAAGTGCGCGGAAGGCGCGAGATTCGTGCGCGGTCATAGTCAAGCAGTTGAAACGTTTGACCCGGAAGCGAAGCATCAAGAACAATCTCAAGGTCGTTACCTTCCTCACTCTTTCATACGTCTTGCCAAGATGTCACACTGGTGGCATCTCAATCAACAGCGAGTGCTTGGAGTACATCCTCGGCGCACTAGACAGGGCAAGTTCGAAGGGCAATCACCGGTGGAAGGGATTTTCAACAGTGGAGCTTATCCAGGGGCTCTGTCAGTTGGCTATCGACGATAGTAACAAAGAAGCAATAGTAGAGAAGGGTGGGCTTTTCGTCTTACGTCCGCTGTTAGCAGCAGATTGCAGCATCATTGAAAAGCTGTACTCTGCACAGTGCTTATGGCACTTGGCCTTTCTACCCCGAAATAAAGACCAAATTCTTCGGGATAAGGAGATTGTTAAACGTGAGTACATTTGCCAGAATGCTGGTTGAACATTTTCTCGGTCTTTCCTCTAATGTCCAACAAAGGTGTCCAAAGTAACTGCTTCTTTGATGTGATGATGATCGATATTTGTTAAATCGTACGTCTCGTGACATACTCAATTCAATTCAATTCAATTCGTTTATTCATCTCAATCATCATAAAACAAATACATTGTGAGATCAACATAGCAAACAAACAAAAAAGAAGTATTGATGAGGAGAACGGGGACTACAAAAAGCGATAGCTTGAGAAGGCGTAAAGCCCCCAGATTACAATGGTAAATAGAATGCATGTACATGTACATGACGTAGTGAACAGAATTTTTAAAATACAAATGTATAAAGACATAAAAAGACATACAAATGTATAAAGACATAAAAACTAGATTCGGGTCATTTCTACATAACGATTGTAAAATTAATAGTTTGGCTACGCCTACAAGTTTCTTGACGATGATGTACAAAATGCGTCGACATTTCTGAAATCTTCATGGCAAACATTGTAATATTTTAAAAAATGCACACACACATACACACAATCACACAAACACATAAACATATATGTATATTACAAACATAGTCACATATATACACGTATATATATATATATATATACACGTATATATATATATATATATATATATATATACATGTATGTCCTCTCCCCCCACCCACCCCCCCCCCCCCCCACCCCCAAAAAATACACTCGAATTTTCGCATTGAAAAGTTCCAATATGATTAAACTGTCTGTGCTATTTCAGGGTCTTAAAATGCAACATCTTTCTACCTATATTTTGTTTTAAAAAAACACCATAAAACTTGATTATGTGGTCACAAAGAAGTGTTGATCATTGTAATGCATGCATTGTCATGACGATTAGGTCTTATTCTTCCGCTTTTAACACGTGCATGCTCTTGGAACTGGATAATGTGTGAACACAATGGACAGAACTTGCTCTACAAAAATCAGAATTTCTCTTTGAACACTGAAACAAATCAGATGGGGTTTTCTGTAAGATGTGAGTACTTAGTTATTGTTTCAAACCCTAAAATTGTATTTGGATTGCTTTAATACTTTTAAAGTTGTCATTGCAGGGGATTCCGTCGTAATTATTTATATATAGATCTATATATACATTTTTTTTTTGTGGGGGGGGGGGACATACGATATATGAATTATATGAATACCTCGTTAAATCGCTGTGAATCTATACTTCCTTTCAATAGAGTGTATTTATCTGGTAACATCTTTAGTATTTTTCTCTTGCCCAAATCAAACACAGATCTAAGAGGTTACGCCGCGAGCAAAGATCTGCACGAAAAGATGCTGAAAAATGCATGCAAGGGCGCCCTCCTTGAAATTGGCCTCGCTGCTTTGCCTGACGACAAAGCCACGCCTCCCCTTCACGTGACAGAATCATCCAATAGGAACAACGGACACATAATGATAAGTTACCGATGGGAGTCTCCGTCGCAGGAAATCATGATGGAATTCAAAAGGCGGCTGGAGGAAGAAAACTGTGAAGTTTGGATGGACAGAGATATTGGGCGCATGCGTAAGCCATTTGTATACTTTTCTTTTTTTCTCTCTCTCTCAATGTTGTTCGTTTTGTCGTATATTATTTCATAGCCGAAGATGTCCTATTTTTGTGCCATAATAATACTTCCAGGATCCGACATGATGCGTCTATTTAGTACTTCCACAATGTTTACACATTGGTAGTTTTATACATGATTTCTGTATGATATTCATACACATTTTATAAAAACAAAAATCATACCTGTCGAATGCACTGCAAATAAAAATAAGCAATGTTTTGTCTGTTTCATTGTGCATCATTCAAATGTGGGCCTATTTGCGTCGTGCCCTTTCCGATTCATTGTTTTCAGGCCTGTGTCATTTCATCGTTTCTGGCTGTTAAGTATAATCCTCTTTCATGTTTCTGCGATTTAAAGGAAAATGTGTCTCTTCCAAGTGAAATAGCAAAATTATGAAGAGATATTATTCAAAACGTAAATAGCTGCCTCAATTTGTCTCGATGTTATTTATAACTTAGAAATATAAAAATGGTGATTTCCTCATTTATATCCATTATGCTTTCACAATTAAACGTGTAAGAGAGCAAGTTTAGATTGTTTCAAGAACTAATGAAATTGGGATCCCTTTAACATTTCTCTAAGTATTTCATTCAGTCGTTGCTGTATTTGTATGATTTCCATTCAACCCTCGTGCAATGATCAGATGGCAATATGATTGAGGCAATGGCGGATGCCGTGGACAGGGCGTGGCTGATCTTGGCTTGCATCACTTCCGCTTACCAGGAGAGCCAAAACTGCCGCTCTGGTAATACTCTCGAACAATTGGTTCATGTTAAATTTCCTGAGAACTCATCAAGTATTAGTGAATATTTTGAGGAAGAGATTTTCATGTTGTCTTTATCAAAATGTCATCACTTTACATTTTACTGCAATGAAGGAGGTCTCCCTCTTTTACGCTGGGTGTGTAACTGCGTATAAGAAGACACTATCATTATATTGTTGCATTGTTAGTAGTAGTATTATCATCAACACTAATTGATGATTCACAGTGTGTTCACAATTTTAAGACGCTCGAATTTAACAATGTAAAAATATCATTTTCACACTGTGTTCACAATTTGTTCATATTGTGTTTCACATTGTGTTTCACACTGTGGGGCACTGTGTGGTCTTTCTAGAGGGTTTCCTTACCATACAGGCTTACATGTCCGAACAAAACATGTATTCAAAACAAGATATTAGTCTCTCGATTGTTTTTTTTTTCCTCCTCTCTTACAGAAATCCAGTATGCCAGGATGAGGGGAAAACGCATAATTCCGATCAAGGCAGAAATGGGCTTTAAACTCACCAACTGGCTGGCTTTTATCATTGGTAATCTAAGATACTACTCGGTCACATCGGTTGACGAAGTTGGAGATGTTCTTCCAGATATCCTCTGCACAATAAAAGATTGTTAGGGAGTATGACTTGAAGAGTTTGTTCTCAAAAACCGATTTTTGAAGATTTTGAAGTACGGTCTCTGTCATAAAGTACAAAATAATACCTTTTAAATGATATATTGGTCACTACGTATAAAGGTACATTTTTTAAGTTATGGTCAAAAGTCGCAAAATAATTTGTATTATTCTCTTTATTTTTTCTTGACCTTTGATCGCAGATATCTACATTTGGCAAATATAGACTTATCAGTTTTTGCGAACAAACTCTTCACCTGTTCTTTCCGTCCATTCTACATTCAAACATGTGTCATAATACTACCAGCTGTTAAGAAAGAGTTTTATCTCAAAACGAGCTAACTCCGTTCGTATTCATAAGTCAAGATACCCTGTTTTGAAAATTTGGTAGCCCGACACACCCACCCGGTCACCGTTAAAGTCGAACCCTCTTGAAGTTTCCTCAGGTTATCTATTTGATACTAAAAACTTTCACTGGCTGGGGATGACGATAAATTTATATGTTTGAGCTTCTACCAACCTTTAATTGTAGTGGGCAAGCTTTCGTCCTACTCCTGAGGAATTTCTCAAGCCTTATGCAGTGAAGGGTTGTCTTGCTATACCGTTGCCTGTCTTTGTTGATCACTGGACCATAGATGGGTGAAAGAGTATAGCCCGAGTCTCTACTGAGAGCTGAATTGATCCTTCTGATCCAGTCAACCGGCCGTGATAAGGCAAAGGAACCTAACTCAAAATTTGGGCATTTTGAGTTATGAGCATATGGCTCCTAAATAAAATGCGCTCTTTTTAATGGTGAATGTCTCAATTCTCAAATGTTTACCATTTCAGAGATAAAAAGCGTAATACTATCTCACACACTTTTTTCACAACTTTGCCGTTTCCAGCTAGGCAAAACAACGTAACCTGAGATACGTATAGAAATGACAAAGAAAGCATTTTCACTGTTACGGCAAATGAACTTATCTTTACATACACTGTTTTTTTATGGTGGTTTCCCAAGAAAAAAGAAAGAAATTGCGACGCCAAAAGAACGTATGTCATCATACAGTGCTTTGCTGTATCAAATCAGGGCCATGCGCGCTACAGTCAGCACGGCAAAAGAACGTATGTCATCATACAGCGCTTTGCTGTATAAAATCAGGGCCATGCGCGCTACAGTCAGCACGGCAAAACAACGTATCAACATCGTGGCCATCACAACACATTCTACGCTGCATAACTCTATGTGTAATACCTACGGCTACGTGCTGCAGATCCATTTAAGCCGCGGCAGTGAATGTAGTGCCGCCGCTGCTGCCGCGCCGGTTGCGACAACAGCTGGCAGCAGCTGGGTGCAGCAGAGTACTCTCTGGTTGACTGGCAGGCAAGCTTTGCTGCAGTGTGAACCATGAAGTCATGCCCATCGTTCTGTTTTGCAGCCATGGAATGGACATTCTCCTGACCAGTTAATGCCACCACAAAGAAAATCAGCGGTAACACCGGTAAGTTTTATCTATTTTTTTTGTCAGGTCTAAGTTTGATCTAGCCCGACCAGACGCCGTGCGAAGTACGGCGATTGGGCTGTACAGAGTGGACGACAGTACGCTATGCTAGTGTAGGGTCCAGTACTTTCGATAATAGTTTTCACTAACATTTAAGAAAACGATGAGTAAAAAAAAATAAACAAAAACACAGCAAGCTATGAAAATAAAGAGCAAACTTAGAGCTATGAGTATGACAGCCTTTCCTTTCGGTGGGCTTGGCAAAACGTGGCTCATTGGTGTGGTTGTGGTTGTGGTTCTACTAATGTAATAAGGACTATGTAAATGTAGGATACTCGTACTATACTAGTGGTCTAGTAGATCAAGTAGTGACTCTCAAAAGAAATTTACCTATGCGCAAATGAATTAAGTGGACCCCAATATACTGTTATAATCATCGACATCATTCGACTTGACGTCGTCTACCTCCAATTCAGTTTTCGTCTAAAAGTATAAAGAAGTAACAGCTTTATAGTAAACAGTAGACTCGACTTCAAGCTAATGACCACAAAGCTTGATACTGATAAATTCCATTTAGTCTTCAGTGGCAACATGAACTGATGGCAGACGATATGTTCTAATAATATCATTAACATCATTACTCTGGCAAGAAAAGTAAGGACAAAAAATAATGTTTGGTATACAACTTTGGTTAAACACAAGTAGTCTCAGATCTTGTTTGTTATTCCTTGAAAGGATGAAGAATGTGTTGTGGCGTTTTCATACATACAGGAATCTACCCACTTAAAATTAGCCTAAAAAATAAAGTCATATTTAATGGTACCCTGTACCTGCTCACTATGGAGGCCTGATTTATTTATTTATTTTTATTCTTTGTGCAACTTTAGTCAGCTGTACATATTCTTTCAAACATTTATATATTTTTTTCATTTCGATACAATATAACGCATTGTAGCCATGGTAGATCCTATACATGCTATAAGTTCCACCCCTCCCCCATAAAAATGTTGAGGGCAAAAGCTCATGGAATTCAAACATTTATTCTTAAGTTAGGTGGTTTTAAATACTATGGAAAGTTCAAATATTAAGACCCAATCGTCTACTTTAGATAATATTAACATTCGTGTTAAATACATATTTCCTTGTCTCTCTTTTCAGTGTCCACAACAACCGCCAGCCTAGACCAGCACAGAAAAGGAATGCAGTGTATCAAGTACAATAAAAGGTACAAATGGAATAATCACCTATTAATTCATAAAATAAAAGTAGAAGAAGGGGGAAGAAATGAACCCCACCTTTGTCACTATCACTGCGACACAAGCCGGCATTTGGAAAAATTATTAAAAAAAAGAAAAGAAGGCAGAATCCATGATGATGACTTTCTGATAATTTGAGAATACCACATATCACAGCTCATTCCTTGGCGATAAAAAAATAATAATATTAAATGAAAACTGATGAAATAATCACCATTCTCTCTCAAAACAAACACACAGCCTTGTACATCCTCAAGGGGTTATTTGTATGATATTGAATAATATTGTGAGTGTGTTTCATAAATACTCATTCTCATTTTCTTTGCTTTTTTTTTGGAGGGGGGGGTCTGTGAGAGGATTTGTTAGACACAACCATGTCTAATGAAGAATTTAATCACATAATATAACTAAAACAGAGTTGAAATTCACTAGCTGTCTTTTATGGAAAATGCAGAGTGCCTTATTTTGTGTTAATTTTTCTCTTCCGTTTCTTTTACATTTTCCTGCAGTGGTCTACCGAGCAGTTCAAAAGCAGAGAAAAGAGCAACTGGACAAATTTCAGGACAGCTGTGCACGCCCGTCAGAATCTCATGAAAGATGGAATGGAATGTGCACTAGATCAGTCAACTCTAGAAGAAAAATAATAACACTCGGATTGTTTATATAGGATCAGGTAAATTTTTCACAGTTAAATTAAGAACTCGCAAAACTCAACTGTGAAGTGTTAATGACTATTCTCGCGTTATGAAGGCACAAGATTTTTTTTTTTTTAATATTGATTTGAAACTAAAGATTCTATTTCGAAAAAAAAAAATTGATGAGGGCTCATTGCCCTTTGAAATGATGACTATCAACTTAGGTAAAACTATCACTTGTTCATATCAAATATTGTTGTAAATGCTTTCCCTCAAAATCGATATCATGTCGATTGAAACATGTCAACATGTTTCAGAAAACCAGGAAAATAGAAACCTTATTTCCTGCATAATTTTGATTTATTTTGGGCCTAATCCCTCCGGGAGCTCTCAGACAACGCAGATGTATTGCAGCACAGCAAATCACTGTTGTGATAAGACGTTTATTGAAATATGTTTAAAGTGAATACTGTTGCAAATTTTCCATTCGTTTCAGCTGCCTAATAATTGTTCTTTACCCAAGTATTTACTTCTTACTACTCTTCAACAACAGTAAGGATTAAAAATGTTATGTGTGTTATTTATAATTTGTAATTTGTAGATGTTCTGATCTTCCAAGGTAAAAATTAATGCGAAGGTCTGATATGGTAATAGTATAGCTAATCTCCAGAAAAAAAAAACACACAATTATGTTATGTTCTATCAAAATTGAAAATTTTGTTCCCAGGGTTTTGTTCAACTGTGGTACGTATGTAAGCTACTTTACTCGGGAAGTAAATTACATTTTTTTTTTATATTTCTTATTTGCCATCATGATAATGTTTAGTTACTGCTGATTTGCTTTCAATGTGATAAAAGCATAATGGCATATCAAACTCTGTCTTTAATTGTAAAAAGAAAGCGTAGATATCTATTTCATATTTTTAAGACTTGCAAATAATCGAATGATTTATGTAATGCTGCTGTCTTTGAGAAACAGATGTACACACATTTTTCCCTATAAACCTTTCAGAAGATGTAAATTAGTCTCTGCATCTACGTTTCTGTCATGTCTATCTCAAAGTTATTCTGCTGAGAGAATGTGTGCACCTCTGACAAGTCTGCGGTGTGTGTGTGTGTGTTTTGTGTGTTTTTGTACTTGCTTGGTTGTGTGTGTGCATGTGTGTGTGTGTGTGTGTGTGTGTGGTCAAGTTACACCTAACAACATTAAAACCTGGATTCATAATTACCTGATAAATCATTGTTATTATTGTTGTTGTTCAAAGAATTGAACCAAAAGATTATTAACATGAGAAGTTTTAACCTTACGGATACAATTCATGCAATCAACCAAACATTAACAACTTATAGCGATAAACAAAGTACACAATATTATTCTTTCTGTTCAAATCCTTTCATCTCAATGGAAATCGTTAAATAAATAAAAGAAAAGATAAAAATTCAAATAGGAGTCTCAATATTAACACATTAAATGCGTGTATGTGTCTTTGAAACGAAGTGTATGTACAGATGTCTATACAATTCTTTTTTTATACCCAATTCTATTTTTTTTTGCCACTTCTCATACAGTCATAATAGTTGCCACTCATGCATTTTCATGCTAAAAATTATACATATTTAAAGTTCATCTTACTTGTATCACATGGCATAAGAAGTGTAATGAAATCCATTTTACAGACTTTACCCAAACTCGTAGTTTAGTTGTGAAGATTAATCCAAATCCATGTTTTTGTTAAATCAACATGAATGATAAACCAAATATAATTATGTTCCCCATGAAAAATCTTACATCAAGGGATAAAAAAACATACACTGTATATAAACTGTACATAAACTGTATATGCAAATGAAGTAAAACAAAAATTTACGGTAATTGGTAGATAACAACTAATTACATATTAGTATATACTCGGTAAGTTTCCAGAAAAAAAAAAAATTGAAATGTTCAATTGCATCGATAATTGTGCAAGCTACTGTGTTTTACTATTCTAATATATATTTAAAAACATATGACGGGACTTTTATCATCCAGTTAACAAATTGTCAAAGTAAATAAATGATAGAGATTGTTGCCATTGAGTCGGGATACGTCATTCTGCCTAATTAAATTGATGAAAGGGTTGAGGCGCAGATATTTGTAAGTCAAGATACGTTCTTTTGGCATACTGAAGTGGCTTCGCGGGAGAATGCTTACGCGCCGTAAGTCAGGATACGTTCTTTTGCCTAATTGATATGTTGCCGCGTGAGGATTCTCGCACAACGTAAGTAAGGATACGCTCTTTTGGCAAACTAGAATTACTCATCAGCACAGTGTTGCGATTCGGTAAAGTGCTGTATCTATTCTAAACATGGCAATTACTCTAAAACGGGAAGTCCTATTTTACTGAAATTTTCCCGAGATATTCTTTATTAATGCCTAAGAAACTTCGCTGCTTCAGAAGTGTTTTACTCGTATGACGGAAAAATGGGAACCAATTGAATTTTCAAACTCGTTTTTCTCAGAACATGATATTCTGAGTTACGTTGTTTTGCCTTATTACGGAGTGCTTCCTTTATTTTTCTTTTTAACCAGTTGCTTTCAAACTTGTCGATGATACGCGCCTCATCCCATTCAATGTTGTGTCCTGTATTGTAAGCGTGCTCAGCTATCGCCGAGTGTGATGGATTGTTATAGTCTCAGTGCCCTTTTGTGTTCCTTAAGTCTCTCGTTCAAGGTTCTGCTAGTTTCTCCGATGTAGCAATCATGGCAATCAGCACAAGTGATCTTGTATACATTGCCTGACATTATTTGCCTTGGGACTTTGTCTTTAGCATGAACTAGTCTACTTCTTAGGGTATTAGAGCTCTTGAATACAATATCAACGTCCTTGTTGTGGAATGCTCTTTTCAGACGGGAGGATATTGTGTTTACGAAGGGGAGGACTACCCTATTTCTAGTCTCCTTCCTTTCCTTTGTGGGTGACTTAATTCTTGTTTTATCCTTGGCTTCATGTCTCATCCAAGCTGAGTATCCACATGCTGTAAGAGCCTTGTCAATATGGTGGAATTCACTCTGTAGTGCATCATCGTCAGAGGTTACATTTCGAGCTCTCAAATACAAAGATCTAGCAACTCCCTCTTTTGTGTTGAGTGGATGATCCGAATCGAAGTTCAAATAGGAGCTTGCCCTCTACAATTAAAGGTTTGGTTGAAGCTCAAACATTTAAATTTATCGTCATCCCCTGCCGATGAAAGTATTTAGTATCATTCATGAACTATATGGCCAAGATGGCCTCCATCTAGCGAGGGAATACGAACAAACCTATCTCACTCTCGCCAATTACCGCAACCATCTTCGGTATACACAGCGTTGTCTTGACTTGGATTTAACACCTCCCAGTTTGAAACTACGTTGTCCCATCAAGAACGCATCGTGTAAACTACTTATCAAGAACACTGAACGTAAACTTCTTCACCAGCGTATCCAGGAAATACACAACAAGATCCGTGGATTAAATCAAAGCATTGAAGTCCTTTCCTCATCACTTAAAAACACCATCACACAAGACCTCTTCAAGGAATTGGAGATCCAGTGCAAAGCAAGACAGGAGCGTACCTTTCTGAGGACCAAGGAACGCCACATCAAGAAACTACATCTTCTGGAAACAAGATCGCGGAAGTTGAAGTCGACTGCCCACGAAACTAACACCAGGGATCAGCGACTTGTCGTGAACCTATCTAAGGCACTAAGTGAAGAGCAATCCCGTGTCCTTGAAAAGGGATTGAACTTTGCTATCGCTCACCCGTCCATTTCATACGATGACATTATTGCAAGTACTGAACAGGTATGTCACAAATTACCGGTAAATCAGGCTAATGACCTTCCTTCTGAGGTTGCCAGCATTTTGAAATCTGCTAAACCCCCTAGATCTAATGTCTCTAGATCTGAAAACGCAGCACTCGACAGTTTGGCAAAAGATAAAGACCTAATTATTCTTCCAGCCGACAAAGCAAGAGCTACAATTATTTTGGACAAGACTAACTATCAAGAGAAAGTGGAACAATTACTTTCGGACACCAATATCTACTCCAGTCTCAAGAGAGACCCCACAAGTAAGTTGAAATCCTCCTTATCAAAAACTTTGAGGGAACTCGAGGAGAAAGGTCATATCGAAGAGAAAACTTATCATCGTGTCTCTCCTTCTGTTTCGTGCCCGTGTACTGTCCCTAGATTTTATGGTCCTCCTAAGATTCACAAAGTCAACGTTCCACTGCGGCCTATTGTCTCCTCTGCTGACTCAGCCACATATAACCTTGCCAAACACCTTGCTGAGATAATTCAACCAATTGTTGGCCGCACGGATAGACATATCGTGAACACAACAGATTTTGTTGAGAAGGTGAAATCATGCAAAGTTACAGCCAATGAGAAACTGGTGAGCTATGATGTCAGTTCACTTTTCACAAGTGTTCCGGTAAAACGGGCTGTGGAAATTGTGATAGAGCATCTACAAGAAGACCAAACACTTGATGATAGAACAGAATTAAGCCCTAATGAAATTGGTCAGATGTTGCGTATTTGTCTTGAAAACACCTACTTCACTTACAATGGCAAGTTATACCAACAAACTCATGGAACACCTATGGGATCACCTATCTCACCGGTCGTTTGTAACTTGTAACTTGTAACTTTTCGAATGCTCACCACCCCCCTAGAATCTGGTGGAGATACGTGGATGATACTTTTGTTATCATTGACCGAGACCATACCGACGAATTCACTGAGTACAACAATAGTATAGACCAACACATTAAATTCACTGTTGAGCAAGAAGTTCAAAGGTCACTGAATTTCCTAGACACAAAGGTCTCTGTAAACCACGACCTTTCAGTTTCTATCACTGTGTACAGAAAACCAACCCACACTCACTCCTAGTCCTTCCCTTCGTAAACACAATATCCTCCCCTCTGAGAAGAGCATTCCACAACAAGGACGTTGATATTGCATTCAAGAGCTCTAATACCCTGAGAAGTAAACTAGTTCATGCTAAAGACAAAGTCCCAAGGCAAATAAGGTCAGGCATTGTAATCAAGATCACTTGTGCTGATTGCCATGATTGTTACATCGGAGAAACTAGCAGAACCTTGAACGAGAGACTTAAGGAACACAAAAGGGCACGGAGACTAAACAATCCGTCACACTCGGCGATAGCTGAGAACGCTTACAATACAGGACACAACATTGAATGGGATGAGGCGCGTATCATTGACTTTGAAAGCAACTGGTTAAAAAGAAAAATAAAGGAAGCACTTTGGATCAGAAGGGTCAATCCAGCTCTCGAGACTCGGGCTATCTATGGTCCAGTAATCAACAAAGACAGACAACGGCAGCAAGACAACACTTCACTGCATAAGGCTTGAGAAAGTCCTCAGGAGTAGGACGAAAGCTTGCCCAGTACAATTAAAGGTTGGTTGAAGCTCGAACATTTAAAATTTAGGTTATCTATTGTTTCGAGGGAATAAGACTTAAATTTCCGTTTGGTATCTCTACATGTCTTACAGCTGTTGGAAATACATTTCTTATAGATATCGTTTATTGGCCACTGTTGCATAATGTCAGCACTATGTGTAGTATCATTCGAAGAGTTTGTTTGCAAAAAGTGATAAGTCCATTTTTGTCAAATGGAGATATTTGCGATTGAAGTTCAAGAAAAATACCGAGATCGAATAATAACATTTTTGCTTCTTTTGACCATAACTTCAAAAATGTACCTTTATATGTAGTGACCAATATATCATTTAAAAGGTATTATGTTGTACTTCATGACAGAGACCGTACTTCAAAATCTTTTAAAAAATGGACTTATCGGTTTTTGCAAACAAACTCTTCATTTCGCTCTTTGACAAACACAAATCAGAAGATATGAAGAAAGTATAGTATATGGCAGGAGAGTAGTTTTGTATAAAATATGTATTTATTATGTTCTGCAATAAGCACATTTAACCACATTATACCATGATAAAAAAAGAATCCTATCAAATTAATCATAACATGTGTAGAATATGTGAATAAAACTATTGCTGTGTATATTGATACAACCAGCGGTGATGGGACTTCGATCATTAGCTTATCCTAAACGGAAGACAAAAGTCTAAAAAGACAAAATAAAGCAGCTATTCATGATATAGTGGTTCAAGAGGAGAACACGTATTTACATTGTAACAGCACGCATTGCACGAAATACATGTATATGAGATATTGTATACCAACGTTCATTTATGAATGAAATAATTACGAAATAAAAAAGAGACATATTATTGTTGTTTATATTAGTTGACAAATCAGCAAATTCTGGCCAGTAGGAATAGATACGCTTACATTATTAATTATTCAACATACAAAATATTACAAAGGAAAACATTGCTTCAAGGGCAAAACAAGGAGAGAAACGGCAATCATAAAACTCTTTCGTTTGCACCAAATTATTACATGGCAGAAGTGTTAGGATTTCTATAAAAAAAGACTGCATATTTTATTTTTATTTTTTTCATATAATGTCAGAACACGTAAATTCGCAGCCATTCATACATCTAAAGAACAGAAACCCAAAACAAAAGCAAGAACAACACTGAAAACAAAGAAATTTACACACAAAAGCGCCATTTCAATCATTGAAAATTGCAGTGTTACCAAAGAGAAGTTGAGAAATGAACAGACAAATACAAAAGCAATACTCCTTTTCAGGCTCTATTTCTACACCACTTTTACTAAATAAGTTCACTCTAGATAATTAAAATAATGCTGTAAAAACAGTCAGATTTTTTTTTTTCATTTCATACAATCGTAATGATTTCCGATGTTTCTAGCTGTACCTGTTTCCAACGACATCAAGTCAACTCAATCTCCCATTGGTACAAATTATTAAAAAAAAAGAAGTTTGCAATTCAAAAAAAAAATGTTGTTGCATTGGATAGTGAATGAAGTGATATGTAGAAATTAATTGCTACGTAATTATTGTTGGCAATATAACGCTAAATGCTTAATAAAAAAAAACAACAATTGGAATTTGATAGAACGGAACTAGCATATTCAACTTTACAGACAGTGGTAGCAGATCAAACTAAATGTAGATTCTGATCGCAATTTTTTTTTGATCGTGAATTTGATTGTCAATTTGAGCTAATTGAAATAAAAACGAGTTAAAAAAAACAAAGAAAATAATGATAAAACAAGATCTAAGCATCACACTTTTAGGAATATTCCTCGTTACGCAACACGTGAAGTATAATTTGAAAGATTTTATTTTGCTGTATCTGATGATGAAGTAACCTTAAAATGTCTGAAAATGACGTTAAACCAGTTTTTCAGTCAAACTCTTTAATCAGAGAATTGTATCTGAACAGGATGAAAGTGACTATACAATTTGCAATGCCTTTGTATGCATTTTTTTTTCCTTTTTATCCCTCTGAGCATCTATAAACGGCTCTGAAAAAAAAATGGTTTATTTTTTCCAATGTTTAAACAATATATTATTCATTGTAGTGCTTTGGTCACGTTTTTATATTTATTTAGTCTGACAAAGCTTTTTCCCAAGCATTATAACACGACACGTAACTAATGGTTAAGTTGTGTGTATATGTGTGCGCATGTGTGAGTATGTAATTTAGAGTATCTTAGCTAAAGAGGAACAGCATACCAACAACATGATTCCTATAAGTATAAATCAGAATGAACGAACACAATACAATATCACTTAAAGCCTACATGCCGTTGTTGTCATGTTTTCTCCTATATCATACAATAAAGCAATGCAGCAATTTTTCAACATCCAACATGTCGTGAATTCATATGTGTTTCTTTCTTTCTTTGACGCATGAATGAGATTAAAAGTCATGAGAATCTCTCATCATTACAGCATCCCTCACTATATTATAACGCCAAAAAACAACAACACTGTTTTATGTTCTTAACGATGAATATATGAAGAGTTTGTTATCAAAAACCGATAAGTCCATTTTTGAAGATTTTGAAGTACGGTCTCTGTCATAAAGTACAAAATAATACCTTTTAAATGATATAGTGGTCACTACATATAAACGTACATTTTTGAAGTTATGGTCAAAAGAAGCAGAAATTTTCTAATTATTCTCTTTATTTTTCTTGACCTTTAATCGCAAATATCTCCATTTGACAAATATGGACTTATCGGTTTTTGCAAACAAACTCTTCATAGGCCTATGTCTTGGAACCGTACCCAGAGAACTGTACAAAGACAAAATGAAAATAATTATGTAATATCCATTCGGAGGAAAATCGCTTTCACAGTTCGAATTCAGTCGGTGATATTCCCCTTTTAGTTTACTGTCCAATATTGAAAAGGGCACTGGTATAATGATAAGCTATCCGTATCGTGTACACTGTATGGTTAGTTTTTCCTTCAGTAATAAGCCAGTTTGGAGTTAGCTCATGTGCACATGGGTACAAACGACCTTTCTTTTTTCTCAGTTGGTTGGTTGGGCACTTCCCTCGTTTACAAAGCAAACTAAATAAATAAATAAATAGATAAATAAATAAATAAATGCAGCTACTTGTACCTTGCCCGACATAACAATACATGGATTTCTTCAATCATGTTCAAACATAGGCTGAATTTGTGAAGACCAAGTGGCCAGAAATGTCCATGATCAACAAAGTCATGTGAAAGCATCCATTCCATTATTTTGCATTGAATATTTTCGTATTGATATTACCAAATACCACTTTTGCTGTCAGGTGGACATGATGGAAAGCACCATTTAGAAGGATACTTGAATAATCATTACATCACAGATGCTTATCTCAGTGAATTTCAAAAACCAACTTGCCCTGTTGGTACAAATGACCTTTTTCTGCTCATGCGCAAAGTGGAACTCCGAACTGGCTTATTCAGTGCTTATGGCAACTGGGGGCGCCATAGTGAGTATGTTTACGACCACTTGTAGCGTGGGGAATCGATGGCTGTCCCGAGTTATTTGCTGACCATCCGAGTACATTCGAAAAGTACGAATCGCACGGGGTCAGCGAACATATTTATGCATGAAAGTGTATAAACTCATCGTGTGTATGGTCGAGCTACAAGTGGAGATACGAATCGGTTGTTTGTACTAATACATAGAGATGGTTTGCTGCATAGTTCGTTACGGGGATTTCAGAACTTAAGGCATATATCCGAACCGGGACAGCCTTCCCGCTGCATGGATCCCCACGCTACAGGGCATATGGGAAGATGGCATTATCTGTAGGGAACTCGGGGTTTTGATAGCACAGGGGAAGAAACGGACCTTATCTGAGTTGAGATCTCTTTGGGATTTTATATAACTATAGAAATACTTAAGGCATCACCTGATGTCATGGGAATTTGAATTGCACACCTTCCAAGTACTGCATATTGATTAATAAAACCAAAAGAAATACGAGAGACGTATCATGCAGCACATCTACTGGTTTTAATGCCATTTACCAAGAAGCATTTCCCGACTGTACTTTGTCATTGTGAGGTTGAAGCCGTTGATTTCTAGATAGTGCAAGATTCCCCTATAGACTTGATATGTCACACAATGAGTTCCCGCAAGCAGTAGCTTAAATCAAACTTCTGACGCTTTTTACCGTTTGTATGAAACTTGAGACACAGCTTTGAGATACTAGGACCACATCGTGATCTGGAGGTTTAACCACACTCCAATGATGACCGTACGTAAACCTGGACCCCTGATAGTTCGATGCTAATGGTGCCAAAGGTCATTGCCCTTTCACATGCACTTCAAACACCAACCATGCCAACTGTAACTTAAAGTGGAATTTTTACAGTAATCACGTACGTTGGAAGAGACCGTTATGCTTTTGTCAAGAGTGGTATAATTATCAAGGCTCATCGGTTGACTACTATGAACCCTACCTGTTCATATACATGTATATCCAGCCAGCGTTAGACTATACCGTCTTTTCCGGACGTGTAATGACGCAATGTACAGTCCCTCAACAGCAATGTAGATTCAAGTCACTTATACAATATTCACTCTCCACTTACACGTACGGTGTACTGTCTGGTGATATCATTATGTAGTCAAAAAATGCGTTTTGGGCAGATGTTTAGGACTAGGCCTCGAATCTAGCCCGTCCTCTCCGTCCCGTTCTCTCACTGATGGCGGAGGCACCGCGGGAGGCGGGGCGACAGTATTTCGCGCGCAACATCTTCTCCTCCAATTTGTTGGCGCGTCGGCGCGTGGCCTCGCTTACGTAGGAATTTGCGTCAATTTCGGCATCCCCCTGGGTATTCATGTAGCCCATGATGATGTACGGTACGGAATCTGTGGAGAATCGAACAAAATACCAATCAAAGGTCAATCAACACAAGAATATCCAGACAGTATAAAAAGTTTCGTAGTTTTGTGCGTAATTGCACAGTCGTATTCTATCAATCCATCTTTTGCCTAATATATATTTGTATCTATTTTTCTTCCCTCCGCCCCCCCCCCCCCTCTCTCTCTCTCTCTCTCCCTCTCTCTCTTTCTCTTTCTTTCTCCTTGGTCCCACTCAGAAAATACATTACTCTGAATTCCAGCTGAAAAGTTAACATCTCAAAGTTTCAGACACGAGCGGTTACATTTGTTGGCAAAGCCTTTGTGGACATCTAGTCTTCCAGAAATTAAACACAAAGATTAAAACCAGACCCAGTCTGCAGGCATTCTATGTTCGTCATTGTCTAATTTTTTTTTCATGTTTGCTTTATAGTACAAGTCTGAGTTTGTCAAATATGACTTTATATTTCTTTTTCCAAACAGACCCCAAGAGGGAAACTAATGGTGTTTTTCGTAATAGTATTGTGAAAGTTGCGCTTGGCATGCGCATTTTTGCATAATCATTTTTTTCACACATTTACCTAGATATTAAAAAAGAAAACAACTTTTTGGCTGAAAACTAACAACACATTGAATTAAACAAACTTCAACAATCAACTAAAGTGTAATTGTCTTAGTAGGCGTGTGCACCAACGTCTGTTTGCGCGTTTAATGAGTTATTTTGTACGACGTAGCCCGTTGAATGCTTGTGATTAGACTGAACTTAATAGTCTGGTGTAACAATTCCTATCACTATGGATCTGATCACATGATTTCAATGTACTCACAGATAATCTCTAGTAGGAAGTATCTGGATATTTCATGGGCCACTCGTTTTGAAGCCACCAGGCCGCCATCCTACGACGAACTTCGCCAAATCATGTATGCACAAAGCTCACGACATTACATGATCTTGGTGACAGTCGTGAGCCTGGTGTAATGGCGGCGCTGTGGCTTCACTTTTTAATAGAATCGACCAATGGGATATCCAGGTACCTCTTATACAGATCAGTGGTAGGCCTACTCACTGGGTTCCAGGGTGTGGCACTGGCAGTTCCGACCACGCTGCGACATGTCCCTGATAATCGTGACATTGTTGGACAGAGTTCTCGTTTCCCGCAGAGAGAGGGCGCCCTGTTTGAAGACGTTCTGCACCTCAATCACCAAGATGTCGCCATTCAGCGAATTATGTTTCTGCAGGACCGTGCCCTCAATGGCTGCAGGAGGGGTGAACAGAACGAAGACCCAAAAAAACAAAACAACAACAACATTTAGAGAGAAAGAAATCTCAGAGTGAGATATATGATTCTTGAAATGCTATATTTCTATTTGCCATTTTATTTGTTTTTTCCTTCTTCTGATTAAGTCTGCCTTTTTACTTAGCTGGAGATTATTGCATACTGTGCGTGTAATTTAGGTGTTTTTTTTTTAATCGCCATTTACGTCGATCCTAGTGCCGTTTAGATTGTAATACAGCTATTTCTTAAAAAAAAATACAAGCTCATGCATAATAATAGAGGAATAACGAATCCCCGACTGCTACTCTCAGTCAGTTCAAAAGGTTTGTAAAACTCTATGCATGTTTCTATTTGTTTGATGGAAGTGAAGTATAATTGGAGTAAAAAAAAAAAAAATAAAGGTCCCACAGATGGCGCTTATAACAACTTCTAAGGGAATATGGAATTCTCGTTCCCCATCGTTTTCTCACTCTGATGCTTCTTTTTTCTTTCACTTCACTCTGCATTATCAAACAATAACTATTGTCATCGTTGTTCCTATTATTATTACCGGTATTTTCTGCAAAAATTTTGGAGGTTTGTCTCACCAAACTCCGAATCGCAGAAACAGTTTTTCAATCTCTGTCGAACGCAGCGACACTCGGCAAGCCGCGGGTTCATCTCCACGGGTGGGCTGGCTAGTTGGCTTCCTTGCCGCTGAACTAAGGGGAAAAAGGAAAGGAAGGAAGAAAGAAAGAAAGAAAGTAAGTAAGTAAGTAAGAAAGAAAATGATAAAACATTATATCATTCAGGTAACTTTCACTTCACCATCCATTACCGGTTCATAGTTTTGGACTACTTGCGACTTGCGGTTGTGGTAGAGCTCCACGATGCAACATTCATTGCAGTACTGAAGTTTTGTCACTCAATGTCTGCCAAGAGGGCGAGGGATTTTTATAATCTACGTTCGTTTGGAACTTTAAATCGAGAGCGTTGTTTGAACTTGTTAAATAATAAAATCGTATTTCCAAGGGTTTTGCCAATGATACAAATTTACTGTACGATATTTTGTCGTTAAACTTAATCGATAGAACAAATGAAGCAAATGATTTTGGTTTACAGTTCGTACTGACTTTCCTAAAAAGAGAAAAAAGACAGAAGGCTTCTCGCAGGACATTGTCATGCTGCACATGATTTTGTTTCTTTTTGTTTGGGGGCTTTTTTTTTTAAGCATGTATCAAGTCTACAAAGAGAAAGTGATGTTTTTCATACCAAATCGCTAATTTTGTGCGAATAACAGAACAATGGAGACTTTTCTTTTCAAGGTGCATAAAGTTGCCAGCTCATAAACGTAATTCTTCCAAAAATAATAGCAAACATATAAGAACCTAAAGATGTGTGAAATTTCCTCTTCCTTGGAATATTATTTATTCAAGCAGAGTACTCACGGACGCACTGAGCCGTACACTCGTCACGCGTGTGAAAATTATTGCCGTTCATTCTGCAGCCTCCGTACACAAAATTAACGCACTCCCCTCTCTCACTGTCGTACGCCCATCTGATGAATCTAGCTCGGCAGGGTCCCGTGAAAATCGGTTGCTCGCACGCTGGCTGAGACGTGTACGGACAGGTACGGTTGCATTCCTCGTACGAGTAGAAATTGTTGAGATTCCCGTTGCATCCACTGTATGTAAACGGCTCGCACTTTCCTTTTAGCGAATTAAAGTACCTGAACATTCAATGCAGACGGGAACAAGAAATTGCAGCATTGGTTATTGGTCATGCATAGTGGCAGCTTGTTTCATCAAAGATTCATCAAACAGTTTCCTTGATTTATGGATTATGGTTTTAATCGGAGATGGCAGCCATCGTAATCATGATCACATCATTCACGATTTAAAGGTTCACAGACACGTGCTTCTTGAGGGGGCTGTTGCAGTGAGCCATTCTTCGTAGGTCTAGTATGTTTTAAACGTTCGGAGGTAGATAAGATTCTTACAGTGGGTATGTCATACTCGAAGAGCGTCAATCTCAGCTAGTCCCTTGATTCGGCCATTGCTCCTGGCTGGTTCTGCCTAACACACACGGTTCCCTCAAAGTATGCTTGTTACGACACCCGGATATCGTGATCTAGTTGACCAATTTAGTGTGTTACCAATCGTCATGTTTAAAGTAAGCCCTCTGTGAGAAGAAAACATGATATAACTATAATGTAAATGGTTTGTCGGGATAAAGAGGGTGATGGTAATCTCGATGGCAATAGCGCCCTCTTGATGTCCGTGTTTGTGTGCCTTTAATGTAGCAGACCGTACGTCTTGTGTGATATGATCAGCTTAAGACGACCGGAAAGAGAAAGGGGGAAAAGATGGCTTAATTGCATGGGGGGATAAAATACATGAAGAATTTCATCGCAAACTTTGTTAAGCGCCATTTTTATACATTTTCAAGTAAGTCCCCCATGAGAACAAAACATTAGATTATAGTGAAGAATATTCTTGTAATAATTATTTTTTTAAAAAAAAGACTTTTTATTAAAGTGTCCAAGAGAGGGTGGAAGACGAAAGGTGAAAGAGTGGGAGAGTTTATGCCAGCTCGGTAGTGAATGTTGTCTCCATCTGGAGATTAAAGATGACGGTTGAGATTTGCAAGCTTAAATGAGAAAGCTATGCATTCCTCAAGTCATGTGATTCCATGGTGTCACCTGATACTTACCATCTGTCTTCCTCTCTGTTACATGTGCCTTTGTTTCGTGGTTGGTAGCATACTGGATTGGTCAATGGACCAGCAATCGCCGTCTCGTCATCAACAATAGGGGGCGCACTTGTGGTAGGTAGTTGATGTTGGATTGGCGACATCGTGGTGGTGATGCGTTGTGAGACGTCTGGCAGGTAGCTTGCCATCAGCTGCTGCCAGTTTTCAGACTGCGCCTCGGAGTCGCCGGTGGATTCGGCAGCTTGGGAGTCGGCCACTACAGAATCGGGAACCACCTCTGTCTGAGTCGCCCCCGGAGGTGGCATGGTTGCTGTCAACGCAACAAGTACAATACTGCAATGACTGCATGAGAATCTAAATTCGAGCTCGAAAAGAGATTATCATGCAAATTTTCATAGCTCAGGGGAGCATTTCATGAAGCATTTTGTCCGACAAAGTTGTCGGACAAATTGCTCCCAGCCAATCGGATATGAGGATTTCAGTAGCATGTAACAGTTTGTCGGAAACATATCGGACCAAACTGCTTCATGAAATGATCCAAGGTATTTTTCACGCAAATCATGGATTCAACTTTGTTAGCAAATACTATAGTTATAATTTAGAAAATGTTATGATTGCTTTACAAAAAGCCATACTGAATGCATACATACACGCCCAGAGACAAACACAAAACAAACAAACAAATGGCTAGATAAAAATTCAAACCACGGTTACCAGGCAACGTCGGATGCATGTTAGTCAGCACAAACATGTCTTACCGTTGACGTACAGCTGGTACGACTTTGTGACGTATCCTAGGAGAGACGCTGCCACGCATGCGTAGTTTGCTGTATCCTGAACCCTTGCTCCCAGCACAGTCAACCGCCTACCATCACTCGATACTAAAAAGCAAACAATTTCACTTTGTGGGTTAAAAAAAGTCTGTCATTACCGGGAGGACAAAACAAGTCGCACATTAAGTCAATGATCTTACAAAGTAAGGATTGGGAAAGGGACAATCAATCACTAACTGTTCTAATTGTCACAGTGAGTTCTCAACTAGAATCAGCTTATCTATTAATTAATTTTACAAATAAAAGTGAACGTCGACTGCCGACGTACATTGTAGGCATATTGATTGGTAGATAAACTTCTTCATTTGTTCTGAAATTTTCCATGTAATTGCCTAATCCATTTAATCAGGGAGGCGGGTTCTCATACCTGTACACAATCATGCTCATTGTGCGTTTATACATGCTGATCATAGATTCTAATTACTTTTATCTGAAAATAGAAGAGATATATTTAGGAAATTGCCCAGAGATTTTGTAATATATATACGTTTCAGCATTTTAAAAGGTGCTACTCACCCCTCTTATTTCCAATGGTAGATCCCGGAGGGAAGACGTCTATTGTAGGGAAATCCTGCGCCGGCTGCACCAAGATCCAACCATAGGACGTCGGGATTCGCGAAGAAGCGTTGCAATACAACACCGCCGTCTCACCCTCGTTTACTGTCAGCAGCTTTGATTGGCTGTCCACTTCCGAGACGACTAAAAGCAACCAATAGGAAAGGACAATACTTAGATCAGCGCAGTTAGGAGGCGTCTTGAAAACTTCCTTGACCAGTAACACCACTTCCTTGAGTGCGCTTGTGCCATCTATATATCTTTTTTCTCTCTCTCTGAAAGTTTAAAAGGTCGTGTCCTCATAGTTCAGTATATTTTCACATTACACAGAAAATCCCCAGTTGAAGTTGCAGTCACGAAGTATCCGCCATTAGCAGAGAAATTACATTTCTAGCATTAAAGGATGCACCGGACATAATTTGTCGCAGTGAAAATCTTTGAATTCAAATGGAAAAGGACTTGAAAAGAAAGATTGGACATAGTTATATGTTTGACTCGAATTCAAAGACTCGAGTGCCATCAACTCGTATCGCAATTCATAAGATTTCTTTCTGCCTCTAAATGGCGTCATCCTTTTCTAGTCATAATATTTCTCGTTTACTTATAAAATGTGCGCGACTAATATCCTCTGTTATGTTTATGATGAAGCGCTGAACAGTTATTGGAACGTAATCATTTCCTTACCAGGAACTCTGGACAGTCAGTGTGAAAACTGCAGCACTGCACACGAAGGTTTGATAATGAGCCTCGAGGGACTTACGACCTTTTTACTGTAATCATGGTTCTCCCCCGTAGACAGACTCGAGGAACTCTTGCTATAGGTCGCTAAAAGCATATCATGGAAACTAAAAAAAAAGAAAAGATAGGCCTATATATATATATATATATATATATATATATATATACATACATATATATATTCTTTATAGAGAAGGTTGAGGTGCGATTTTTCTTCAATTTGTCTCCCTTTACCAATGGAAAGCAATATAGATGACAGGTTCGAGTCCCGTGGTTCCTTTTTCCGACATGTTTGTTAAATTACAGATCAGCAGGTGCGATCATACGAATTGAATGAATTTTGTATAGAGGGAGACAAATTGAAGAAAATTCACACCTCACGCTAATCATTTTCCTGTTGTATTTGTTTCATTTCAGATTTGTTGTTTTTCTTTGGTTGTTGTTGTTATTATTATTGTTGCTGTTTAATTCCTCGCGAGCATTATAACATGTAAGCAGAAAGATGAAGAACACTATACGCACCTATGTGATCTCTTGGAACATCCAGCCGCACTGTATCTGAGAATGAGGAAGGTAAGAAAAGGAGAGTCAATAAGACGCGTGACATTAATGAGAGTCGTCACAGCGAATCGAAGTGAAGCACAGCTCATGACGGGCTGTCTCTACGCTGTAAAAAAGGCTTCCACTATGCAAACCTCAACCTTCAAAGCCTTCCGCTAATGAAGTGGGCTTATAAGAGTCTACAAATGAAGAGTTTGTTTGCAAAAACCGATAAGTCCATTTTTGAAGATTTTAAAGTACGGTCTCTGTCATAAAGCACAAAATAATACCTTTTAAATGATATATCGGTCAATACATATAAAGGTAAATTTTTGAAGTTATGGTCAAAAGAAGCAAAAATTTTCTTATTATGCTCTTTGTTTTTCTTGACCTTTAATCGCAAATATCTCCATTTGGCAAATATGGACTTATCGGTTTTTGCGAACAAACTCTTCAAATCTACTGACGCGACTGAAAAATCATGCTGCATGGGTATAGAGTAATTTCGATTGCGTCGACACCGTTTCTGGAAGAGTCTGACTAGGCAGTGACTATGCATGAAGGATTACCACGGGACTGACTAAGCATTTCGCATGCGTTAACTCAGCAATTGTCTGCGCAAGGCAGAGACTTCGAACATGTCTACATTGAGTTGACACTTTTGATATATTGCAGATCCCATAGTGCAGGAACCTTGGTAATACTTCCATTTGACTATGAGTTTACAATGCGCTGACTCTTGAGACATAATGGTTTCCTCATGCATCGATTAAAACGAAAAAAAAAAATGTTTCACTATGGCTTGACTATGCGTTTTGTATGCTTTGACTCTCTTGACTTAATAGTCTCACAAAGCACAAACTATGCAAATACTATAGGTACCACAGCGGCTAACCAAGCTTTATTATTGTTTTTTTTTTTTTTTTTTTTTTTTTTTACTGTACTGGCCACAAAACAAAAGTGACATTGAAACGAAGATCAAAGTGGATATAACTGTCATTATAATTATTACAATGCAGAGACTGTGTGTGAAGAGGAATTTGCGATGGAATAAAGGAAATAGAGTCCCTCAGTGCAGAGGAGTTTTTGGTAGGTTGCCGTATGCGTATAAGATACCTAACACACGCTGATTTCAAGGGTCTTTAAGGTGTCGAAATGAGTTGACTCTTTATGTGGAATCTGAAAATGCGTTGACACTCTACTTTGGAGAGCCCAACTATAGGAATACGACTCAGTGTTTAGCACTTGTATAATCAGGTAACTCTTCAAAATTCATGATATATATGTTGTTCCCATCAGCGCTGTCCCATAGTCACCAACTTCAACTTGATTGGCAACAGCACCCACTTCTCATTCCAGTGAAAGGGGAAGAAAAAAACAGAAGCATGTTCCCTCATTATTCCAAAACGGACATGTTGTTGATGTGGCATGCAAGTGTTGGACTCAATCTCTCCACAAATAAAAGCACTTGGTAAACCAAACATTCTCTGAAATGAAATACACATGAATTATGAAATATACGAAATACTTATTTTCAAAAAAAAAAAAGGAAAAGATTTTTCTGATCCGGTGCTCGTATCCTATGGGTTCTTTTCTGCCCCCTGATTAGATAGTATTGCTAGAAACATTACGTTGTGTTTGACATAGAGTTGTGTCGAACGTTTACATATCGACATGATTCCGGCATAAAACAATCAGCCTGGAGCTTGTCGCCGATATGATCCTATTCTAATTAGTCCAAACGTGGGTCTGTTTCAACTCCATAATTACATGACGAATCTTTGAAAGAGAAAAGATCGACGCTACTAATATTGTCTAGTAAAATTTCAATCGTGAGTTCAGACGACTGACTGTTTGATCGCAAAGAGCAGGGTGTTTAACCCGGTGAAGTGGTCCCGCCTCACATCCAACTGGACACCATGGAAGACCAGCTTAGCATAGCTGAATATGGGCTATCCATCCATCTTCTCAGATGGAAATGAACAAACAAACAAACAAACAAACAAACCTTACCCAACGGGAAGACGCAGGATTTTCCCCCGCAGTTGTTGTAGCAGCATTTCTTGGGTCCTTCACAGTCGCTGTCCGTGTCACATAGGTTCTGGTCACACACCCTGTTGGTCAGTCGATTAACAACCTCCACTGCTGGACATCGGCCCGACTTCTCGTAGGGCAGATCTGAAATTGTTACAAAGTATATAGGATAAGAGATTACAGACCACAGACCAAGAGGGGGTGCACGTCACGAGATCGACACCCACGAGTCATAACAGCCCATGAGTCATACAGCCCACGAGTCATACAGACCATGAGTTCCACACGAAGCAAACAAGGTCCACGAGACCACCAGTCCTTTAAACCTGTATCGAACTTATTGGCTGTGTGATTCCTGGGCTGTATGGCTCATGGACATTTTTTTTTTTTAATTTCGAACTCCTGGGGTGTATGACTCGTAGGGGTCGGTCTCGTGGGATGGCCCAAAAGGACGCAGACGTTTTGCAGTTCTTTATTTTTCTTTTGTACATCTCATTATACGGAGTACATCATAACAACTGGGTCAAAGAAGAATCAAGGAATTCTCCATGTATCCTACAAAACGTGAAACTGAGGTGCCTACAAGAGGGGAACAACAAACTAAAGTAAAGGAATAGATATTTTTGCGTCCCTATATCTTCCTCAACGCTATATACTTTAAAAACTAGACCCAAAAAGTTTAATTATTCTTTCATTTCGAATGATTATGCTCCCTACGTTTTTTCTACGTCTACGTTCCCAAATTCTCTAAGAAATGTTATATATTTCTCTCTGTATTGTTGTTACTATGTATTATTTTTGTTGTAACCGTGAACATTATCACTGGAATGAATGTAAAAGTGATTCCTTTTTCTGCAGGATACTTCACTGAAAGACTTCCTGTTTGTTCATTTGTTTTAGAGACAGTTATAACAACCAAAGCCAATACAGCGCACATTGATCATAATCACAGGTATGACTGAAAATTGTGAAAGAGGATGATACATGTGCTTGAAAGTAATATTCTCTTATGTTCACAGTGTGAAACACAAGACAAGTTTTGTGACATCAACAGGAAATGCAAAAGAAAAAAAAAACATAGAAGAGAGAAGAAATGAAACGGACAATACCAGACCTTAATTTACGCATGGCAGTCTCTTGAATTACATATATCTAATTCATTTACATAGATGTTGATAAACTCAAACCATTTTTTTATTTTTTTGGTCGAAAGTACTCTTCGTGCAGAGTTTGTTAAAATTGGTAAAATGCTGTTGTTGTTTTTTCTAATTTATTTTGGGTTTCAAAAAGTCTGATTAGCCTGAACGGGAAACGAAAAGCGGACATTTAAAAAGTTTCATTTGTTGAAATGTAGTTTGCGGTCGAACGGCAGGAAATACTTTATCACTTGTCGACTTAGCCAGCTTATCCGTTTAGGATGATCTCCCCGCGGTTTTTCTTTTCAAGGTAACTTGCTTTTCACCACAACACTGATAAATTCCCGTTCCCACTGTGATAACTCAACCATTATCATGGAGCAAAAGGTAAATCAAAGGAGAAGAAAACTTTGCAACATTACTGAGAAATTGCGAAATTATACATTATTATATAGCGTTGAGAGAAAATGACGAGTTTTCTGTCATCCCCAGCCCCCCCCCCCCCACCCACACACACACAAACACACACACACACACACACACACACACACACACCTGCAGCAGGATTACACAAACGCATCTTTCTGGCAATATTCTGGATATAGTACTTTGAACTTTGGGAAGTATAGGCATCGGAACTGCATTATCTCCATTTCCTTTTAAGTTGTCATTAATTGACCAATGGGTGTGATTCTGTGGCAAGCAACGTACACACAAACACATCTAACACACATGCATAAACACACACAAACAGACAGAAACACTAAGACAAGCATATGCACCATGTATACTTGGCTTGTGTGAATTAACCTAGAGCTCGTAGCCTTGGTTCCGCGCGAAAACGATAGTAAAAAATAAGGGTTGCGATATTGAAGGCTGCAAATTAAACTTAGAATATTTTAATATAAAAATTATTAAAAAGAAAAAGAGCGATGAAATTGACAGGTGCTTTTGTACAGGAAATTCTGTTTCTCATGTTCATTGTAATAATGTTTCTGATTCCTTTCATATACTTCACCGTTGTGTCTTTACTTAATTAGATACAATGGAATTTGACTTCCTTCGAAAAGCAATAAGTTTTTGTTTTCTTGTTTGTTTGTTTGTTTGTTTGTTTGTTTTCTGTGTGTGTTTGCTTCTGTGAATGTGTGTCTTTGTGCTTTTGTTTTACGGGGCATATTTGTAATGTATATGTGTTGATGTACCAGCTTCTCCCTCTCTGATTTTCGATTACTATGAATGGGGAAGTGATCGTTGAAATAGCAACTGTCCTTTTCTTTTTTCTTGCTATTTTTGCTCCAGTTTCGTTTTCGACAATTTCCATATATACCAGCCTTCCTTTTCCAACAATGCCAACAATATCCGGTCACTGTTTTTATCTTCCCAAAATTCCCAATTTTCCTCAAAACTCATCTTTATAAAAAAACAACAACTAAATGAAACAATTCAAATGAGACAATTCGTCCACCCACGAAAGCGAGAGAAATGGGTAATTTCCCATAGTTATATTTTGTTGTCCTACTTTTGGTAAACGAAACATTGTTTTGTTTATATTTCCCCCTTTTCAGGATATGAGAAAGCAAATTCTATTTCAGTGTCATGTAGATTCTACACATCATACAAACTTACATTGCAAAAGGTGCAACAACAATGCTACACAAGTAACATTATAACTTCAAAGATTTGGGCATAACAATGATGTAAGGAATATTTCATTCAAGTTTGATTCATGACAACATGTACGTATTTACGAACATGCATATACAAATTATATATTTAATGAAATTTATCGATATATGATAGTCATTAATCATAATTTCTTCTTTAAAGAAATAGGACAAGTATATAAACCCCAAAATAAAAACCTTTTCACATCAAAGTCCTCATTTTGCTGTAAGATTTTAAAAAAAGAAATCAAATTTAAGTATGTTTTTTTTTTTATTTGAAAGCAAAATGTACTCCTGTGTAACATGGTAAATGGTATATTGAATTGTTTGGTGTTGATTGCTTTATTTATCAGTACGCCTATCCTACACATTTCATCGCACCAAAGCTTGTATGTGATCATTTTCTCAAAACTGTGTATATGCAAGGAGGTAGTTCTCTCATACCTCCTTGGTATATGGGCTACACAAAATTCTCTTCCTATGTGTGTATGAGTGTGTTTCTTTTCTGTTGTTTTGCCTTTTTGTTTGAAGGGAGCTTGGAATATATGACGAGAAGACCGACATTTTGCAAGCAATACATGCTTTCACAGTCTCTATTAACTAGAATAAACCTTAGCAGAAATTAATCCCTAAGCAACCATTTTGATGATATTTCCACCCCCATAACAAGGCCAAAGACAATTATTCAGAGGTATTTTACAGCACTGAATGATGGTTTGAGTTCGTTTCTTTGGATGTTCTGCGAATAGGTTGTTCTACATAGTCATTCTCTCACGATATGAATACACATTCTCACAACAATGAACGTTGTGTGCGATTGTTGCTATAGTTATGTGTCGGTGTATACGTGCAACATTATGGTTCCACTTCTCCAGTCGAAGAAAAAGAGCTAAACTCATCCTGCGGTAAAGTGATCGAAACACATCGGTTGAATGATATCAGGGATCGAATCTGTTTCCTGCCACAGTCGCCATCTCTGATGGTCTCTACAGTATGCCCCCCCCCAAAAAAAAAGAACAAGAATATAAAGAGTTTGTTCGCAAAAACCGATAAGTCCATTTTTTAAGATTTTGAAGTACAGTCTCTGTCATAAAGGACAAAATAATACCTTTTAAATGATATATTGGTCACTACATATAAAGGTACATTTTTGAAGTTACGGTCAAAAGAAGCAAAACTTTTCTTATTATTCTCTTTATTTCTCTTGACTGTTAATCACAAATATCTCCATTTGGCAAATATGGACTTATCGGTTTTTGCGAACAAACTCTTCATATATACATATATAGATAATCAGATTTTTGCATTGATAACTTCCAATACAATTAGACTGTCTAAATGCTATTTCAGGGTCTTAAGATATAACATCGGAGCTATAATTTGCAGAAAAAAACCACTCAATTTGGTTATGTTGTCACAGAAAGATTTTAATATTTGTAAAGCATGTCATGGGTTTGATTCTTCGAAATTTAGCCCTCATGGATGCTATTGATAGTGCATAAAGTGTGGGAAAATGCAATGAACAGAAGGAGGAAAAGGATTTCTGACATACTCTACAAAACTCCTCATTTCTCTTTGTCGTGATCAGATCAGATGGGGTTTTCAGTAAGAGGTGGGAAATAAGTTATAGTTTTATACCCTTATTTATTTGTTTTGTGATTGATTCACTATTTCTAAAGTTAAAATTGCGGAGGGTCCCGTTGTATTTTTTTTTGGGGGGGGGGCATAGGGTATAGTCAGAGCAGCATTGAAAAAAAAAAAAGAATGCCGTTGGTATAAGAGCGAAACCAGAGCAAAGGAAAGATATAACTGGCCCAGGGTATGCACCACAGGTCAGAGATGAACACCTCTTTCCCTCTTTGGGATGCTGCGCTCCCGCGGGAGGGGAAATCCGGCGGATAGCAACCCGAGCGTTTCACTGCCAACTGCTACCAGCCTGTTTAAAGGTCTACTACTTCACACGAGCTAGTGTCAATTCTCGATGGTGTCAGAAACTAATCGTTTATGCTGGAGAAACAGGAAAATCGTGGCATTTCTATGATTAAATGCAAAAACAGCTACATTCATTCCAATTAATACTTACCCTCAAGTGGAGGTTATGTTTTCATCGGTTCTGGTTTGTCTGTTTGCAAAATAACTGAAACAGCTTTAAATAGATTAGGGTGACACTTGCAGGAAGACGTGATAATGACATAAGAAATACATGATTAAATTTGGGCAGTGATCCGGGATAGAATATATATATATATATATATATATATATATATATATATATATATCAGTTTTTAAAGATTTTTTTCTTTAACGCATTTGGCAGATTGTGTCAATGTAGTTGGGAGTTAAGTTGCGTATATTTAAGATTGGTATACGCGTTAAAGCGCGTGCTCTGCTCAAGGCGCCGCGCAGCATGCTGTCAGCAGGGAAGCTGATGATGTAAAACAAAAGGCTTCTACTGGGAAATTAGGCAATTAGGTGGTGGAAATGAGCTGCTTGGCGGAGGATTGCGCTCTCCGAGTGTTTTTTTTTTTTACTATGACACATATTTGGCTTTTTTTTTTCTGATAAAAACAGAGACAACTATTAAAATATGTGATAATTTTACAAATGTACTTTTAAAAAAAATTCACGTTATGTAGCAGCTGCAATATCATTAATTTTTCTCTCTATCTGATGATGACCTTAGTTGGTATTCTGAAATCCTTCCTAAGAAGATATAATTTTCTTCGTAAGTCAGGATTTTTTCCCACTAAAGTGGTATTCTGAAAATCTTCCTAAGTTTCTTCGTAAGTACATTTAGGAAGAAACTTAGGAAGGGGGCTGGAATATGCACATTTCTGACTTAGGAAGAAGTTGTTATTCTAGGGTGGTATTTTGAAATCCTTCCTAGGAAGAAATTTCTTTCTAAGTCAGGATTTTTTCCTAAGTGGTTTTCTGAAAATCTTCCCAAGTTTCTTCCTAGGTAAACTTCGGAAGACACTTAGGAAGGGGGCGGGAATATGCAAATTTCTGACTTAGAAAGAAGTTGGTATTCTAGGGTGGTATTCTGAAATCCTTCCTATGAAGAAATTTCTTCCTATTAAAGTCAGGAGTTTTTCCTAAGTGGTATTTTGAAAATCTTCCTAAGTCTCTTCCTAAGTAAACTTAGGAAGAAACTTAGGAAGGGGGCGGGAATATGCATATTTCTGACGTAGTCGGTATTCGAGAATGCACTTAGGAAAGAAAGTTAGGAAGATATGTAGGAAAGCTCCACCCCTGTCCTGTAAGTACGTTGTTAAGAATAGCATTGCATCAGCAAACTGCAATTATCGTGATAGGCGCGCTTGTCAGTCACTGCGCGCACTATGTACTTTGGTGCCCCAAATGAACGTGAGAAAGGGGACATGCCGAGCACACGTGTATTTGACCCTACGTCATAGTTATATGCGATTGTCATGGGTTAGTTCCTTATGATACGGCATTTCGTATTGGCTTAAGAAAGGATGTGGGCGGGGATAAGGATGGCTTAATTTGCATTAAGAAGTGCCTAAGAAGAAATTTCAGAATACCATTTTTTTTTCTTTCCTAATAGGCACTTCGTAAGTTTCTGACTTAGGAAGAAACTTCGGAAGAAACTTAAGAAGATTTTCAGAATACCACCCATTATGTCCAACCCCCCCCAAAAAAAAAAAAGAAGAAGAATGAAATAGAAATGAAAATGCTGTTTATCTGTTTCGTATTTCACCTGCTCAAATATTTGAATATCTATTAGAATAGGAAAGAAATGAAGAAATTCAAAATTAAGTGATAAAGAAGAAAGTCATGAAAATAAAAACGAGGACGTCGAGGAGCCGGACCTGGGAAAAACGAAGACAAAAGGAGCCATTGCAAAGGAGTAAGAGGAAAGTGAAAAGAAGAAAGTAGAAGGAAATAATGCCATGCTTTTTTTTTTCATTATGTTATTCTGTTATGATGGTAAGTAATGATAAGGTCTCCTTTCTCCAGTGTAGCCACTGCAGCTCTGTCACAGGGTCCTGCTATTACTATTACCCTTGTCTTGCAATGTACCCATTTTTACACTTTGTCGAGAGGGACATGGGGGATAAACAAAATCTTGTCCGTGGACGTAGACACTCGTCGGGATTCGAACTCGGGTCTTCCGATTAGGGGTCGGGAGTCTTATCCACTATGCCACAGTGTCCCCACAATAGAAGGGAAGATGAGTTTCTCTAAGGGTGATGTTGCAGTTCGTTTTTCCGAAGGTTTGTTAATCCGAAAATGAAATAAGATTCGTCATTCAGAATGTTCTATATTCCGAAAACGAGAGAACGTTTGTTGGCATGGGGGTTAGTTAATCCAAAAATGAAAGGGGAGAACAGTTTGTTACTCCGAAGGTTAAAGTGCGCACTTCCTTTCCATCTTCGGATTAACAAATTTTATTTCATTTTTGGATTAATGAATCATTGCAATAATGAACCTTCGGAATACTCGTATTGCAAAAAAAATAATCATATTAACGATATCTATTTCATTTTCTGATTATCGAGCATCAAAGTACATAGGTAATTGCCATTAGTGTGTTTCGGAACAGCGAACCTTCGGAATAAAGAACCTTATTTCATTTTCGAGTTAACGAACCTCCGGAATAACGCACATTAGCTATCCTGACAAAATGATGCTACCTTCATGAGAAACGGACGGAGGTCCAAACGTCGGAAGCACTATGAACGGAAACCTAGTTTATTTCAGTCGTATGCATCGTATGCATCGTATGCATACCCTTCATTTGTATGCTGCGGTTTTTCATATCATCGGTCTGCTGTATTGGTCATTCTGAAACGATCCTAAAATGTGCTCTTGAATTTTTCTTTCAGGTCATAGCAACTATAAAAAAAAAATACATTAAAGAAATCAGCATTAATACGTTCTTTTATTCATTGGACCGCCAACGGAACAAAGTAAGGGATCATAATGCTATTCAAAAGCAGCATTTCTGCCTCCTTATGGAATAGAATTAAAGATTGCTCTTTATTTTTTCATTTGTAATCTTTACAGTTATAAAGCTATATAAAAGAAATACACCTGTGTTCATAAAAGCGTTCTTATCCCATTTGTATTTTTCTCTCTCCCTACAGATCTCATCACAATTTTGTACAAGGCACCCTTTAGGTTTCAATAAATCTGAGACTTACTCTTCAGCCATGTGAAATTGTCCCAAAGTTATATCAATCGAGATATCTAATGCACAATTGTGGACAGCCCCCAAATTACTATTTTTCAATAATATGTGAAGAAATTTGGAAGCTTTATGTGACTTTGCACAAACTCTCCTTGGTATTTGACTTAGAGTTTGTTCCTCACATTTTCACTGCCCAAAAATCTCCAAACGAGGAGATCTTTTCTCATGCATGGCCGCTTCCTATCTTTTATTATATTTATGCAAATGTTCAGTTAGCTAATACATAGAAATATTGATCTAAATTGCTGAATATAGTTCCCCCATATGTAAAACTTGAATTCTTCACTTTACAAGTGGCTTTCTAAATCAACATTTTGTGACCACTTTGTGTTTAATAGGATAACAGTAAGAAGAGCAGAGAAAAATCTGGGATAGCCATGAGTGTCCAATCCACACCTTTTATTTGGAATCTGTCTTTTTTTTCTTTTTTTTTACCATGGAGGTACAATCATCATTGCCCAAACCGCGGAAGAGAACTCTTACTTCCAGAAAACAGATCGCGGTTGGTGCAGACAGCTACAGTGCCAAATGATGTGTACACGCGTACACACACGCACACACACACACACAGGGATACGGCGCAGAACTAGACGTATTCGACGAAAATCGAGGCTTTTCTTGCTTGCGTAATGAATATTTATAAGATAATTTCTCGCCTGGCTACGAAAAAAAAAAGATACGTGCGGACCAGAGCTAGCTGCTCCACATCAACCACGGAATACCGGTCTGGAGTGTAAGTGGAGGCAGCGAAACAGCAGCAGCGAGGGGCGGAAGCAGCAAATATAGAGGTATTGTACGTGAAACTCGAAATGGAAGCAGCGAACAAGCAGGGGCGCATTGGCAGAAGCAGCGAACAAGCAGGGGCGCATTGGCAGAAGCAGCGAAAAGAAGAAACCACAGTGAGAAGCAACGATATTTAACGATACCTGCGCTTCAGAACAGTATCCGCCAGTGTTAGGACACGATCTGCCGGCGGATACTGTTTTAGAACAAAAAACGCCGCGGAACGCTATCTGCCGCTACACCGGCGGCCTTTCTTGTGCATAACAGTACGTGGCGTACGTATACTCTTATACGTACGTACAGTACTTATGTGCGGGATTTCCGAGTGCGACGTGCGTAAATGTTTGGGACGAACATCTTCGGACATCTTGACTTTTGAGCGAGTGCTACATGTAGCTGACTGGTATTGACCCACAAAGGTACGTGAATAATGCTGTTAGTTTTCGACCCATTTTATAAAACAAATGATGCACAGGATTATTTCGTGGCGTTAGTGAAGGTGCGGCGCGCTCGAGAGTATTGACAATGGTGCGACATGCACGAGGCGCAGCCGAGTGCATGTTTGCAACCGTTGTCAATACTCTCGAGCGCGCCGCACCTTCACTAACACACTCTATCCTGTGCATCATTAGTATATTATATTATTCACATAAGGAGGCTGATCAATTAAAAAGAAAGTTTTTTTCTCTCTCTCCTTCGATCAATTTCTCTCTCTTTCTCTCTCTCTCTCTCCCTCTCTCTCTCTCTCTCTTTCTCTCTCTTTCTTTCTCTGTTTGTGTGTTGGATAAATATTTGTCAGGAAGGATACCAGAAAGATGTTTTTCTTTCATGTTGTGGAAATAATGAACTGACAACAATCAGAGCACTCTTCAAAAACAAATGAAAAGTGCTGTGAATGCTGAAATACATTTCCACAAATCTCATCTTATCTAGCCATGTAACCATTATCATTGCTTTAAAGTAACAAGTGCAAATCATCATACCAAAGTCTGCTCGTTTAGACGGATAAATTCACATTCTAATCTATTTCTATCTATTTCTGATAGTCGCTCTTTACTCGACAGTCTGGGTGAACTTTCATTTTGTTTTTAATTCTTAATCTGGCTGTTCTCACTATCCTTTGTTGAATGAATGATTCTGTGACATCATTACAAATTTAGGGATCATGCCTACAAATAAACGTATATAACTTTATTACCCTAAGGCAGACATTCCTTTTTATTTAATATAATTTGCATACACGTAATTGGATTCCAGACGTAATAATTCAGACGAATCTACAAAGGGCCGCTGTGATGTGGCTCAATTGGTGACGGATCTATACCTTGCAATTAAAGGGACATTCGAGACGATTTTCAAAATTTCACGTCATGTAGTAAATAGAGCGACAGCTCCACGTATCGATTTGTGGAATTATTGTGGTCCTTGGGCAGAGAAACCAATACTCTGAAAATTTTGAACAACTTATACTGAACAGTGTTGATGACATAGGAGCCTCACATATGTCAGAAATGTAGCAGTGTAATTCCATGACACCGCTTGCTTTATTTTACCTGTGTATAGAATCTATGCATGCCTTCTTCTTTTGTTCTGCTTCCTTGGGCCCCAACTCATGCATTCTTATGGTGAGGCTGCCATGTCATAATTCTTGTTCATTGCAATTTGTTATAAATATTGAAAACATTCTTCTCCCTCATCCAAATCACTGTGAATTCTGAAACTCTGTACTCAGTACAATTAATTTATAGTTGTTCAAAATAAATGTAAATAAATCAGCTGGAGTTCTCCTTTAAATGACCCGGGTTCGATTCGAAATGGGTCTAGCTGAGCGATGTTGTGTGTAATTTTGCTATTCCCTCTAGTGTAACAGGCAAAAAAGCACCCTGTCCCTCGGATAGGACATTAAATCGAGATGTAAGAGTTAGCCCCGACTAAAACACGTGAAGGATACCATTTCATTCATCCACGCCGGGAGAGAGCAGGGTGCTCAGCCGGTAAAGTGGTGCCTACCACTCGTGGTTCTCCCCTAAGTGACCAGCTATCGTCAGCAACATTATAAAGTAGACACATTGCGTCACAAATAAAGGCTATTTTTGAATGTTGCCAGGCATTATTAGCAATTTATCCATCGAACCAAGAGGGAAAATGCGAAATGGCGGTCCTTCAGTGCCTTGGCATTGTACTTATCACTCATCAAGCTGAATCGCAGGCAGAAAACCATGAGAACAATAACTAGTAGGTCTATATACGTTCGTCTCCCATCAATGTGGAAATGGTTTTCTTATAGTTTCTGTCCCTATTATCAATTATTTCGTGAGTGAAGAAGTGGAAGGGTTATGAGTATGCAGTAAAAGCGGAGCAACACGATAGATCTTTATCCCATTTCGTGTTCTCATTTGAAAACAGGTTTTGGATGCAAGGTGGCACAAAAGCCACGCCACAGCTATCAAGCACCCAGAACAGCCTATTCTCCATACACAACAACCAAGGGAACCCACAAGAACCGGATGCGCAGACCAGTAACGCGGAAACACAACTCTTGCGTTTTCGGAAGCGCTGGTCGTTCAATGCACTCCACTGAGGTCATAGCGCATGCGCATTGCAAAGAAGATTATAACGGTGGAAGCCTAGCTGCTGCTGCATTGTTCACATTACTATACAAATACTACGCCTGGGTTCTGCTAACAAAACAAACGTACTCGCTCATGGAGATCTAATTTAGTGAAGGCGAGCCAAGCTTATTTCCTTGATACCGAGTCAACGATATATATATATATATATATATATATATATATATATATATATATATATCAGGAGAGAATTTCCTGCGGTTATAAAAAAACACAACAAACACACATGCCCATACACACGCAGACACAAACACGAACAATTTTCTGTTACAAAGGTAAAACAAAATAACTAATCTTTAAAAACCTTTAAGAGTTATTGCACAAAGGTGATTAAGGGTTGTTAAGACTATGGAGTTATTGAACAGTCGATTTAACAAAACAATGAAATACCCGCTTTTGAGTTGTTTTCCCGCAGGTCTAGCGGTTTATTTCCATAGATTTGAATTATATATCCGTCAAAGCTTCAAGCAAACAATCTTAATCAATACTGTCACCTCTTCATAATCTCGTGATAAAAAAGAGAACCCAACTAATCATATGGAAAAAAAATACAAAGAACAATAGTTGGATCAATAAGATTGGTATGCAATAATATACGGAAGGAAATATATGATTTTGCGAATTCGATTTCATTCAATAGGAAATAATATAGTTCTCTTAGAGGACGATTTTTTTCTTTATAGTCAGCAGAGGTAATATGTATAAGCTTATGTCTTCTTCTTTTTTTTTCGTGGAAAATTGAGCAAAGAAATGAGATTCCATGCCAGCCCGGTGCTCTACCGACTGAGCTATAGAAAGCCCTAGTTCAGTGTTCGTCCCAGAAACCCTAAATTTTCAATGCTCGAATGGTCAGAAGCTATAGCAGTGTGTTTGTGTGTGACACACACGTACACACTTGAACCTGGCAAAAACCCGAAGAATAATTCAACTTGGGGATATAAATGCGAGGGATCACCGAAGTGATGCAGCTTTTTGAGTATGTAACAAACGCAAACAGAAAAACTGACCAGAATGAATATTATTTATCAGTGGAAAATTGAGCAAAGAAAATGGGATTTTATCGGGATCTTTTTTTTTTTAAATAAAACTCTATATAAGAGAAAGAGGGGATCACGCAATGGGAAGAAACTTGTGAGGAATGACAGACAACACGCAAGTATACGACCAGCTCACAACAGGGTATCAACACCTACGCGAGTGCGTCTATACGTCCTTGATGCAAGATGAAAATGCGTACACGTCCCTGCCGAATTCAACATGTATACAGGCTTAACTTTTTGAACCGTCCCCTGGCACCCAGTTCACGTCTGGCCGAGGGAGTGCCGATCTACGCCCTGATCAATGTTTTCACTAGGACTGTACATAGTGAAGGCACTGAAAAGTTTAAAGGGCATGTTTCACTGAAATGTGAAATTGCTAAGAACATCGCAGAAATACAAAGTTTATAATATATAACATAAAATGTGCTCAAAAAATGTGAGCTTGGTCCCAATAACATTTGAAGATTAGACGAAGCGGTGACGTCATCTAACCATACCTATTGCTTCCCCCTTGATGCCTATATCAACAAACAAACAAAAAATGTCCTAAAATCATCTCTACGCATTTTCTTGTCTTCGGCCCACCAGCTATAATCACTTCGCTACTATTCTGCTACTATATTATAGTCAAAGGAATAGTTCCATGCGCTTCTTCTTCTTCTTCTTCTTCTTCTTTTTCTCTCTTTCCTTCTTTCTTTCCTTCTTTCTTTCTTCTTCTTCTTCTTCTTCTTCTTCACTATCATTATCATAATCATCATGGTCTAAGGAAAGGAAACTTGTATGGGAGGGAATATTTTGTGTGAAAGCAAATGATAGGGTATAATGAGACAAAATGGCGTAATTTTTATACCCAACAATATGCAAATTCGTTATTGAATTTTCTGATCCGCTCATTCTTCGGTTTCGGTCCTGAAATAAGAAAGTCAACTAAAACACCGAGTAGATTTTAACGTTACACACTGCTACATTCATCTAGGGTGTATCTTCTTGCCTTTTTTTTTTTACACAAATCACATGTAGACAGAACATAACCGACACTCTGTTTGTATTTCCTGTGATATAAAATCATTATCCTTATTATTCCATAATCATTATGATAGGTTTCCGAGAGATTTCGCCTTCTATGGACAGAGACAATTGCTTCATTTCACATAAATAAGTCAATTCCATCATACTATGATTATTTCCTCGGATACTAGTATCCTGTTTGGTGTTATACTAGAGTTGGACATAAAAAAATGAAGCATACAATTGCGGCAGTTCCAGTATACGGTTTGAAATCTGTGAAAATAGTTTCGTTTCCCTGAGGTTCTTACCACATGTTTTTCGGAGTAAGAGGTGAACTTTCGGGGCTATTTAGGTATAAACCATTGCTAGTTTGCTTTTCATCTAAATTAATAAGGGAAATCAAACACACCCATAAGTATTTTCTGTTTGTTATTGATTTTGTTTGCATTTATTTGTGTTACCGATTTGCAACCTTCCCATTTCTAAGAAAACCAGCTTGGGATGTTGTTGGATAGATTGATCTGTATCTTACTCGGTCAATCAAAAACATGGTTCAAAATGTGTGTGTGTCTGTCTGTCTGTCTGTCTGTCTGTCTGTTTTACTTCAATAATTTATGTCTAAACTATAAGCCAAGCTGACTGCTTCAATATGGTGCTTTATTGAGATTTCAAAGAAAATATAAGTTGCCATGCGATGTCTTTCACTAGACGTTACCTTGCACATGAGTTAATATAATAATGAAAAGCAAAATAGAGGAACTTTTCGACGTTGAAAAAAAAAAGGAGAAAAAAAGGAGAAGCATCACATTATCAGGCACGTTCCAATAGTATTTACAATATTCATTTTATTTGCGTATTTACAAAATACTTGATACCAGACAGTAACATGAAAGATATCTGAATAATCCTGTTATTCTTTCTCATTTATGGCAAAATTAACTCAATACCTATAAAGCTAAATTCTGATGACTTTCGCAGAGATTAAAGCCAATGTCATCACATTTCCTGAATTTCACCGTCATTAAAAAAAATATATAATGATGACAATCATGATAATTATAATAATAATAATAATAATAATAATAATAATAATAATAATAATAATAATGATAATAAGCCCCAACCTTACTGCTGCCAAATATTGGGATGTGTATCTATACAGGCAATGATAGTGGCGGATCAAGAAATGTTGTAAAGGGGGGGGGGGGGGGCGAATAGAATATTTGTATTGTCTCCATTATAGTCACCATGACAAAGATGTGTCACTGCACTTGCGTTTTATAGGTTTACAAGGAAAAAGAGGTGGTTTAGACAGAAGGAAAGTACGCATAAAACTCTATACAACTCTTCCTATTCGACAACAGTCACCCGACAAATAGAAGTGATTAGCTGTACCCGTCTGTGGGTGTTTTTTTTTTTTGTCTTTTAAAGGAGGTATTCCCTCAAGTCATGCTCGCAAATGTAATAAACAGGTACAATTTATGGATATGAAGAAACAAGGCGCAAGGTTATCATAAAAAACATTTTTTTTCGAATAAGAATTTCTAAATGCGATCCATATCGTAATATTGATTTCTGTGGAAATAAACTCAGAAAAGCGCAGTCATGACCACACAACACTGTAAACTTCACCTGTGCACTTTCTCATTTGTTTTGTACTAAATTGTTATTCATTATCACTTCCTCTCTTACCAAAACAACAAAAAGCTAAACAAAGGAAAAACAAGTAAACATTTTGCATACCTCGTGTCAAGGTCGTATGTGTTTCAGTCCTCTAATAGACTTTCGTTTCCTTTCGAACGATCAATTATAAATCGTTCATATAAAATGCCCCATGGCAGTATCATTAACGCTGGTCAAAGCAAAATTCTATTTTGACGTCGGTTGCGTAATTAAGAAAGTAACAACGGCTTTGCTAGTATAGGGCCTAGGTAACGGATTTGGGTGGTGGGTCAAATAACTGTTTTGATACCGTAAAGTTTACGTAGTATTGATTTTATTCAATTTCCTGCCATTCAATTTGTCTTATTATTATACAGTATCTTTTTAAGACACCGATATTTCACTGATACGAACCAACATAACAGTGGTGCTTCATTCAACGCCAAATTTTACTTTAACGAGAAGTTGTTGTCATGAAGAGGTACCAGAATGGTGAAAATATCATTATCGTTGCTGTAGTCTGAAAGTAATGGTTTCACAAGTTGTCTGATTTTTGCGACGGAGGTTCTTGCCACATAGGCCTACTGAAGTGACCAAAATCGTTAATGTTAATTGATGGTACCAATGAATTCATAGGCCCTAACGCTAGACATGTCAAAGATGTCGGCGTGAAAATGTCTTCTGAGTTTATCAATATATGGAGGGATTTTTTTTTCTCAATAGAGATTTTAAAGTTCATGGTATAATCACTAAAATGAGGATCGTATCAATGTCGATTCCATGGGTTATTTCTAGAAAGTTGAAGTTAATGGCGGATTTGAGAGGTTAAATAATGATCGGATGCTGGAAGAGTAAACGGGTTGCATCTTCCTTCCTAATTACGTCATTTCCGACCATTTTGTATACATTGTGTGCAAATTAGCAAAACCATTGACGCGGCTTGGAACATATTACATCCGGTTCAATGCCGCTTTCTCTTCCGGGTCTATCTGCATTCCACTTCCCACTTGTTAAATCGGTTAACCGCTGATATACCACTATCACTTCAGCGACTTCCTTTCTTTTTTTAATCACATATGATAGAGATTTTGAGGTTTCAGCCCTCGAATACCGTAGCCTTCTTCAATAAACCTCTTGCTAATGTCAGAGGGGAGAAATCCGTTTCCGGGCAATTACCCCCTGAGGGTAAAACCCTCACCCCCACCCCCCACCCCCACCCGGCTAAATACTGATCAGTGGTAAGGTTAGAGTAAATCATATTAGGGTTAGGGTTTGGTTTAGGGTTAGGGGTTTGCGTTAGGGTTAGGGTTAAGATTAGGTTCAGGATTAGGATTATGATTAGGGCCAGAGGAAGGGTCCGGGGTAATTGCACATGGGGTAATTTCCCTAGACCCGAAAAATCAAGTATGAAACGTTAGCAAGCCAGCGGATTATGTTTGCTGAGTGTAACAAGAAGGCCTATAACCCGTGCTCGCTCAGCTCGTTTTTACAGCAGGCGGCTGTAAGAAAGACTACAAGCGCTGCTCGTCAAGGATGTAGCAGGAAAGGGATTTGCTTGTTGCAATCCATAACGTTTCTACTTTACACCATTTCTGAGTATATGACAATTTTGCAATGGGGAATGGAATATACAAAGTATCCAGGAAACGGGATATTGACTTGAAGAGTTTTATTGCAAAATGGGCTAAGCGCCATTTTTAAACATTTCAAAGTAAGTTCAGCATCAGATAGAGCAAAATTAAACATTTCACCCGTAACAACTTAACATTATACAAAGAATATTCTAGAAGTTTAATGACTAAAATATCCTGTCTTTTCTCATTATTTTCTTTGTTTGTAGCACCTATAATCACAAATATCTCAACTTAATAACAATGGACTTAGCTCGTTTTGCGATAAAACGCTTCACTTTATCTTTATCCCCCCCCCCCAAAAAAAAAGGAAAGAAGAAGAATCGATAAATACCTCGTAAACAAAAAAAAAAAAAAATAGGGGGAAAAGTTGAGGATACAACGAATGACTTTTCCACAGCAGACAGATGCCGACGATTACTAGTAATTCATTTCACTTATCACGTGGTTAGGATTCTACTAAATACAAATGGCAATGAAGGTACGGGCTGTTAGGAGATGGTCTACTCTCAGCACTATGAATGTTCATAACGCCTTAAGCAGGTTATGTCTCTGACGAGTGGAAACATTGAGAAAGAATGGGGAAGGAGATGTGTTCTACAGGAATAGTGAGATTAAAGCTAAAATGAAACTTTCTTCCTACTATTTTGTTTTGATTGTTTTTTCTTTTTCTTTCGAATAACGGCAGCCAAATGAAATGATTGAGTATTTTACAAGGTTTCCAGAAAATTCAATTCAATTCAATTCACTGTATTGATCATCATAAACACAGAAGTATTTCTGTATGTACCGTGTCAAATGTGGTCCCCTTTATAGAGTTGAATCCATCCAGGCCTACAACACGGAGATTCAGGGTCGAATTCAGAATACTCAAAGTAAAGCATCAGATTAAATACACAAATTCAATGAGACTTGGAAACATTCACATACAGCCTAACTATGAAGCACACCAACTTGATGTGTGTCAATGTTTCTATAGCTAAACGGAAATCTATTTTCAGATAAACACTAAATCTGTGTAGTTTAACCAATCAAATTTTCCCTGTTTCACTGTACATTTTTTACTTCACTGATTTCTTTTTTGATATGTAGAATATAAAACATTGGCGAAGGACAGCATAGGAGTAAGACTAAAAAGGGGGAAAACACCAAGGATTTTAATAACTGGTGATACCAAATTGTCGTATGATGAACTTTGTCTATTAGAGTAAATGCATTTCCCCGCAAAATTTTCGTAATTTAAAGAGAATATGAAAATATGGTTACAGAATGGTTGAACAATGCAAACGATTTAATATTCAACATGTTTTATTTAAATATAATGTAGAAGCATGTATAACGTGAATTGCGCATGCGTAAAGTGCCACGCTTTCGACAGCGCATGTTGATGGCAAAAACCTGTCAGCTGAGACGGTTTCGCGCGCTACACTCCTGACACTCTACATTGGAGTAAAGAAGAAAACACACACACACAAACACACACACACACACACACACACACACACACACACACACACACATGTTATTTGAAACATTCGGTGTGTTTTCCTGTCCCTATTCTCGGCCTACCTCTCTCCTTTTCTTGAAGAAAGTTTTGACAGACGAATCAGTGTCAGTGGCTGGATTTCCTGTCTAGAATGATTTGGAAACCAGACCGACACTCTCTTCATATGATGTAGGTATAATCATAGGATTAGACTTTACAACGCATGTGTGTGTATGTGTGTGTGTGTGCGTGTGTGTGTGTGTGTGTGATATGTATATATATATATATATATATATATATATATAGAGAGAGAGAGAGAGAGAGAGAGAGAGAGAAAGTGTGTGTGTGTGTGTGTGTGTGTGTGTGTGTGTGTGTTTAAAGGAAAGAAATATATATCCATTCCTATCAACTCGAGGTATTTGATATTGAAGTTGCTGAAAAACAAATAATATCATTGATATATATGAGGATTTTGTTTTGTAACGATTGCCGGCCGTATCATTAAAAAGATTTTATTGTTCTCTATTTGATAATGGCCTTACTTGAAACTATCTGAAGTGCGTTTTATCTCTTTTTGGTTTCAAACACTTCATTTGTAAAATACCATATGTAAAGTCGTTTATCTTTGTAGACATATCATCTCTAAAGGCTGCGATTTTTATGAGATTATATTTATGTATATACATATATGTCATTAAAAAGTCTTATGAGATATATGAAAAATTTGAATTTGAATTTGAATTTCGATTTCTTTCTTCTTTGTGATCTCCAGACATTGTTTTCTTATAGGCCTATATATATGATATATGCTCATGTAACGATGTGTTTTTTTATTTTTATTGTCAAATTGTTTTAGTAATTTGTTGGCGTTAGGTGAGTCCACATGTTTGATTAAAAAGCTACAAGAAATTTGGCCAATTCAGAAAGAGCTGCAATGTCCAAGCTTCCTCCGTCCGTCCGACAATGTCCGAGGGGGATTCAGACCTGTGGCGGCTGAAATCTACCAGTGGACCAAAACAAAACACCTCCTTCCTTCCACTTTCCGATCGCTCCACCATCCTTCTTCACAAAGGAGCGGAAAGACCCGAATGGAACCTTGAAAATCACTAAAATAGGCGTTGCAGCTTCCGCTTTTGCCCCGAGATTCTTATCATCTGTCATATACCCAGTATCCCAGCCAAGCTGCAGCAGCCGAGGGGAGGTATACTAACCGAAGTATGCCCGGTATCTCCAGTTGAAGAGTTCAGTGTGCAGCTGTCTGTTTGTCAGTAGAATAATGTCGGTTTATAAACTTTATTAACTTGTTTACACACACACACACACACACATACACACAAACAATTGATGGCTTTGAGTGCGACAGAGTCAGACAAAAAAAAATAAGCTACTATTTGGAAACTTAACAATTAGTCATTAAACTTTCTTCACAATTCGTCCGCCAACTTATCTGTGACGTTGAATCAAACTGTATTCATTGACATAGGGCTCTTCCATTATACCGTACAAAGCACGAACGATGAATGGTCATGAGATCAACACGCCGTAATGTAAATTACGGTTTAATGTTCATTTCACTTCATTTCATTTCATTTCATTTCATTTCAGAGACATTCCTAGCTTTCATCACTCAACTATTAAGATTAGAATTTCAACTCAAGTTTACCCCGTAACCCCGCCATCTCCCCCCCCCCCCCCACACACACACAATACACATATCTTGGCATACACTTCCATAGTGTGTGTAGTGTATATTTGATTTACTCTGTCCCACCCAAGATCTTTGCGCGCCTTTGTCATTGCACGGACAAGAGTTACCATTGGTACTGATGGAGTTCATCACTATTGTCAATGTTGGGACGAGTGAGGCCTATAAGAAAGTAGAGGAAACATTCACTGCACATGTCACATTCCAGCTGCCAGAGATTCTCACAATTCTGTCTAGTTTACAGAGAGTTTCAGGAAAATTTCAGGCATGCATTCAAACGTTTATTCATTTATTTTTTCCACAGAAAGTAGTAGGCAAAAACAATGACAAAAAAAGGATTGCTTGGAAAAGAGGTAGTCTCCTGTGATAATTCATTCATCACAAATTATAACAGTTTTTTTATGTAAAGGTACTATGATGTCGCCCTTGTGTTCATTGATAGTTGGTAGAGCTAAGATACCTTATTTTTGTTTGTTTCTGTTTTTTTTTATAGACCTACAATAATTTGCTGAATATTAACTACGTACTCACTGTAATTCGATATGAATGAGGCAGCTTGAAATATTAAGCATATCTCCGCAATGCCAAGAAAGAAAAAAAAGTGGAAATTTCGTTGCAATTCCAGGTAAATTGAACACTATTGCTGATATGCGGGAGGGGAAATTACCAATTGTAAAATCAACCATTGTAAGCCGAGCTTGACGTATTGTCATTGCAGGTGTTGTTGAAAGGAAAGAAAATTGATACATGCGGAAATAAATATAATGTACAGGAAAATTAGCAACAGATAATATTTTTTATTCATGTGCACGAGGTGTTCATATAATGTCCTTTCGATGGTACGTGACCTGTCTAGTGTGTGCGAGTTCGTGTGCGTGTGATCCTAAGCGTAATTTGTTTCCGTTCTCTGATTATTAATCACGCCTGTCTGAAGTCCGCCCTCACTGGTTTAAAAAAGAACAAGAACAAAAACAAGGATGTGTTAAGGTAGCCGTGTGTGTAAAACATCTGTGCTACCATAAAATGCATTTTATGATGCGCACCATTGGAAAGTTTCCCTCACGATGCGATCTTTGGCGGCTTCGTAAATATGCGGGATTGCATTGATGCAAGTGCGTAACACGAGCCTCCGCTTGTCGTACCCTCACACCCAAACATCTATCCATCGATCCAGCTTACTTTTCTTTCTCTCTCTTTCTCTCTCTCTCTCTCTCTCTCTGTCTATTTCCACCGAGATTGATTACAAGTCTCTTTCTTGTTTCCTTTTCCATTAATTTTTGTTTTCCACTTTAGCTTATTTTCCTTTCCCGGTTTAGTCTTTCAAGTTTTGATCTTCTTTTGTTCATCTTTCTCTTCCTTTTTTCCCGTTTCTCTCTTACCACATTATCTCTATATTCTTCATTTTTCTTTAATTCTCTATCATTAGGTTGTCACTTGTTCTTATTTGTTTTCATATTAAGCCACACTTTGCAATGCTTGCACCTGTTTTTTAACTGATGAGCATTCAAACAGAAGTTCATAGAATTTATTCGCAAGAATAGCTGTTGAAATTAAACGATTTGTCTGTTCAGTATTAGAATATGCCATCAAAAAGGTTTGAAACAGATCACGCTTATTTCATAGCGGGTACTCACGTGACTCGTCGATGCGACCACGTGATCTCGCCCCTTCCAGTACCGGTGGACTTAAGAAGACGATGAGGCAGGACAGAAACGTGACGTCACAACAAAGGTTACGCAGTGCCATTCTAATAGGGCGCTTCTTACTGACTGACGCCGTAGATAAATCCCGAGACAGTAAAGGTATAGTGTCCCTGATGAGATGCGTCCCGATATCTCACAAATCTGAAAATTTACTCAGAGCCCTAAATACTCTCCCTCTCTGGCAAAAATTGATACGAATCTCAAGACTCGTGTTGTACTCCTTTAAGATGACTACATAAACATCCGGAGACGGGCGTTGGAATATTGTGTTTTTGCTTTCGTCGATATGGCTGTCCTTTTTTCTGTTGAAGGAGAAACTTCGAAGTTCAAAGCCCTTTCGAATTTCACCTTAGAAAGTGCTTCGCAACCCACGGCCCCTTTCTCCACGGGAGATGGGTTTCACAATATGCCAGGAGCAATCAGACGAGAGACTGTGTACAGTCAACCATCCACTAGCCTCTCAACGAACCTAAGACTCCTTCCAGCTGCACATACATACGCACCAACAGACATACATCAATATAGACTCACACACACGATGACTATCATAAACTCGTCTCGTGGTGTGATAAGACCAGCCGTTATTAAATCGAGCGTCGTTCACGCGGTCTTAGTGTTCTCTCTGATCAGATGCGCCAAACACACTTATAGAAATCTTCCTTCTTTCTTTCTCCCTTTCTGCTGTTATTTCTCTCATGGAGTTCAGATAAGAGATCTGAGAAATTAAATCTTTGTCAGAATGGTGATATTTGAAGGGGAAAATGACGTTCAATCCAAGCTATCCAAAGTCGTCTGAAAGAAACACTGGCAGGGCTGACACAAACATACAGCCAACGGTGGACTTAAGCAGGTGGAATAAATGCTGACAGTTTCGGAGCGAAGAAAAGACCAAATACACCGTAGAGGTTAATCGGCAGCGTCCACTTTATCTATGTCTGAACAAGCGGGCTTGTACAGGAACAGAACGTATGTCTACCACTCCGGAGAACACCATTAGCGTGCACCATTTGACAAAACTTTGCAATCGATGCTGCGAACGTTGAACGATGTTGAGATAGCCAATCAGTTAGGAAGGCAATACTCCATTAAGATTGCTGAATCTCCAAGACTGCCTCTCAAGTTGGAGAAATTCCCAAGAAGTCCACAGATGTTCAATTTCTGTTGATGATACCGCGAATTCATAGATTTTCGTCATTCGCCACGGCCAATGTACATGTCTGTAGTTACGCCACACCGCGCTATGGTCATAAGGCACACAAAAAAAAAAGAGACGAAAATATTACGCGTTAGTCGCTAAGATATCCTTTGAAACGAACGCGATATTTCTTCCAGTTCACTCATTGAAACTGAGGAAACCGGGATGACAAATTCTTATTCCACCGATTTTCCAAAGATGGCGAAATTGGCCTCCCTTAAGCCAAGCCTCCAAAATGCAACAAGCAGAACGAACAGAATAACGTGGCTGGTTACACACACCTTAGCTACCAGTATAGGTCCAGTCATAGTTGTGCTAAACAATGCCATTTGTTCTCCACTTGGATATACCTCGCTTAGGGGATAGGTGTACCTCTATCGGATGTAAGTTTCCCGTATCCTCTGGTAGCTTCCGATAGCGAACGGTAGCCCACTCGCAATTATACCATTAGACTGTCATCCTACGTTGACGTGTCCAACAGTTCGCTTTTGACACACGTCAAAAGGTTAACCCTTGGACTTTCTCACCCAAGATAGATCACACATCGTCCTGTTAATGCCAAACGGCGTACGCGCGTCAGATCTGATGGTATCCTTCCCTGTGGGATTCGATCGGTTAATCAAACATGCAAATTTGTCACACAGTATTAACCTTTGATGACTCCCACAATGGGACTGTCTATATCTTTAATATCTCTCTTTTAATACTCAGAAGCACACATAGACACATCAATTAAATTATCCATGTATACTCATAACGATTACATAATATAGTCCTGTGTATTAGATATAGGTATAGATATACTTATGCATAATAAACATAGTAGTATGTATGTACGTATCTATGTGTTAGGATATAGAACATGTGATTACAGCCATGTAGAATATTGTACATGCTATCCATCCACTCATTTTGTACACAACCATCTGTAATATCCGTGAAGGCATTCTACGATATGACAGCCTAGTTGTGTAGATATTGGAGATTATTTGGGGGTTACAAGATACACATTTATTTGTTCAAAACATCACTTATGTACAAAAGGAAAGTAGACATACCGACTTCTTGAGTTGTCACTGACGTATGTTAAGGGTAATATTATTCCCCTTTCCTTCCGAAAGAGGCAAGTCAAGCGTTCTTTTGCAATGCGAGAAAATGGAAATAAGTTTAATTTTCTTTATACTTTCTTTACATCGTTTTACACATGTGACATCACAATCTGTAGTAGTCTTCTCATCCAGCAGCAACTAAGTAGAAACTTCAAAAATTCATAACTTTTGAACGGAATGTCCGCAATTCCTCAAACTCTCACTGATGTGTTCTGCTAGTATTGCTGCATTCACTCATTCCACATGTCCATAAAGGTAGACTCGCCCTTTAATGTGGCACATTTCGTCGGCGTTTTCACGAACTGACGCTATTTCGATTTTGGTCAAAATTTTCAAAATCGAGATATTGGTACCAAATGAAAGTGCTTTCAAAACTCTACCAAATCCCAAAATTTTAGATCACAAAATTAATTATTCTTAATTTTATCAAAGAAAGAAAAAAACGACGGTACTCGAAATATCGAGAAATTGAGAAAAAGGGGTTTCACGAACCGACGCAGTAAAGATACGCCGGTTCGTGAAACCCGAATTGCTAGGGTGAAGAGCAATGCGGGTTTTACGAACCGTCGCAGTTGCATTATTTTGAGCTTTGTTCAACTTACTGGCCTAGAATTAGGTTTTGGCCCTAATCCAGATCTCAGAGTGAGAACCAAACCATCTGAAAGATGAATGACGACCTAAGCCAGCCCACTGTCCACGAGTGAAGTGAATGGTAAGCTATAATCCTATTAAAATCATGCTCAAAATAACAGTTTCAGTTGGACTACCATAACAATTAATTGCGGTAGAGTGTAGTCCCATGTATTCAATCGCGTGATGCTTATGAAGCCTAGTCTGTAAACGCCATCCAATTTCAAATTAGATCCCAAATCATATTATTTATAGTTTCTTTTCAACTTATGTCGTTACTTCTGAGACTACTGAGTACTGTAGTCGTAACGTCTGTGTGCAAGACATGCAAGATGTCAAAGTCTCGAAGACACTCATGGCTATGCCTTGACTTGAGTTGAAAATGAAATCATGAGATTGACAAAGTAGGCCTACTAAACGAAAAAAAAGTAAAAAGTCTAAAAGTAAAACTCAAAGGAAGAGTAAAGAATAAAGTTAGACATGTTAGACTTTAACTTTCAAGTTTAACTATTAAGTCTAAGTTAAGACTTTACTTGTAATGCCAGTTACTAAAACTAAGATCAGCTGAAGTCTAAGACCAAGTCAAATTAACACAGAGTCTATAGTCTAGCTCTAGATCTACATCTAGACTAACTTTAGTGGTAATAGTAGGTAGAGTCCACCCATTTTTTCCCCCAATTTTTACTTGTCCATTCCTGAAAAAGTTACTGGTCAGTGTCCAACAGTGATTTTTCCTGGTCAGGGACCGTCGGACCAGTGCCAGTGTGCAGCGTTGGTGTAGATGTCATCTATGACAGTATGTGGTCTAGTGATACTACCTAAACACTACGAGTAGTACTCTACAGGTTAGGTGGCTTTCCTGTACAGTGCAGTGTTATAGTATACTTGTGAATTCAGCCCTAGTACCGTACTGTGTGTAGATATGTGACATTATGTCTAACGTTAGTTCGAGTGGAGTACCTTTGAAGCACAGCGGTGGGGCTTTTTTTCCCTAAAACTTGTGAATGCGGCCCAACCAAATGGCGTTTACATATTCATGCGTGATTGATAGTGATACAGTAGCGCTGTCGATTTCCACAGCATCCATACATAATCTTTTGTCCTTTCTTCTTTCCTTTTTTCCCTTTGTTCTTTCACCCTTTTTATTCTTGGAATCGAAGGACTTCTAAGAAATGTCCCTCGACTGATTTAACCAGGACTCTTGAGTCCTGGTAAACCTAACCTAACCGAGTAACCGTTAACATTTGTTAGGCCTAACATAACAGTAACACTGACTTAGCCCTGTATTGACTTTGTCTTTGGCCGACTTACTGAGATGGCGAGTCTAACTCTTTAACGTTAGTCTAAACGTAGTCTTTAGATCTGTCAGTGTCAGTGTCACCGGTTATTGTATATGGTGCCATCTCTAACGTACGTTAACAAGTTGATGTTAGTTATCTATGTCAACTTACTGAGTCAGTAATAGTGGTACTGTCATCCTGTTGGATATCGCCGCAATATCATCCGTGACGTGTTAATTTCGTGTCACAAAGACAAAAGTTGCCAAGATCTAATAGTATTAGATGTCTATATCTAGATGTAGTCTAGATCTATAATATAAATTTTGTGAACCACTGGTAACTTAAAAGTGAAAGGTCTAGACTTTACTTAGTCTATAATTAGACCAGACATTCATGAGGCAAAGGCCTATTTAGTAGATCTATTCTTATTCTATTTTAACGTCAATTCCTACTAACTCGCCACGTGTTATTCCTAAGGCCAAGGACTTCCGGGTTAGTGATTTTTTTTCTCATAAATACCAAACAGCAGACGTATTTCATTGGCATTCTTGTGCAGACTTCATGAAAATATGTGCAGTATCAAAGAAATATGATGCACATGACAATGCCAGTGTTTTATAGGTGAATCGTTAATACCTTTAAAAGCTGAATGATAATGTAGAGTCTAGGTCTAATTAAGATGTTACAGTCTCTGATAAGAAACAGGTTTGATTGTCATAGTCTGTTTCCCAAATGCAGGTACATGTAGTAATATTCAGCTATTTCAATGCAATGCCTTGTTTACAAATACATGTAGATTTATATTCATGTGAATGATAATTCAATTTCTACATAAGACATACCAAGTGCTAAACATAATATCTTGCATCAGTAAAATGTGTAAATGACGAGACAATTTGAATATGCATCAAATACGAACAGCAGCATTTTTTGACATTCTTTGATCCTGCATAGGCCTACCATTTTGTTTTATGTTTAATATAAATAGAGCAAAATAATTTCAACTTCAGTTTTGTTGGCTGATTTTTTTTTCTTCTCAAAATTAAAGTTGTATCTTGTGCCATGATGTTTGATTTTAATCAAAAGTTCTTAATTTCTTTCTTTTCTTTCAGATGACTGGTGCCATGTAGTAGCGAAGAACTGGACTGTCTCAGAAAAGAAAAGGAAAAGTACAGGGTCGTGTACATCACCAACGGATGTGAATACAATGGTAATGTAGAGTCTAGGTCTAATTAAGATGTTAAAGTCTCTGATAATAAACAAGTTTGATTGTCGTAGACTCTTTCCCAAATGCAATTAGTAATATTCAGCTTTTTCAAAGCAATGCCTTGTTTACAAGGACATGCAGATTTATTCATGTGAATAATAATTTAAATTCTACATGAGACTTACTAAGTGCTAGACATAAGATCTTGCATCATTAAAATATGTAAAAGGCGAGACAATTTGAATATGCATCAAAAACAGCAGTATTTTTTTGACATTCTTTGATCCTGTATACCGTTTTGTTTTATGTTTAATATAAATAGAGCAAAATAATTTCAACTACAGTTTAGTTGGCTGATTTCTTTTTCTCAAAATGAAAGTTGTATCTTGTATCATGATGTTTGATTTTAATTGAAAGTTCTTAATTTCTGTCTTTTCTTTCAGATGACTGATGCCATGCAGTAGCGAAGAGCTGGACTGTTTCAGAGAAGAAGAAAAAAGTACAGCATCGTGCTGATCATCAAGGAATGTGAATACAATGGCTTAGGAAAGAAGACAATCTACAGATAGGATAGAAGGGAGAAATTGGGATGAAGGGCGACAACATAAGGACGGTATATCTACAGTGAAATGTGATTGTAAAGTGGAAACATGAAAGGAGATCCTAAGATTGAAGGTGAAAACAAGGCATTCCATTCTGTGATGTCGTAATTACAATTTTGCTACACTTTAATAACACTACAGAGAGACATTTATATCAAGGAAAGCTTCATGTGGATATGGAATGTTAGATTTTTTTAAGTGTTCATTGGTATGTATTTCATGATAATAAATCTTGAAGGTTTTGTGTGGTAATCATAACCTTGTGATAAATCTTGATAGATTTCTAAGTGCACATTGGCAATATTTAGATGATGCTGTAATCAGATTAAGTTCTATTCTCCTTTATTCTTTTATTTATTATTTTGTTGTCTTCAACCCACTTTGAATGTGTCACGTATGATTCTTATAAACATGGGAACATGCACTCCATGTAAATGATAGGACTTATAACAAATTGACATAATTATTCAACCATCACTAGACAGTTCTGTTATAAGATGTTCTTTATCTAACTAAAATTGTAAATTATGATACGTGTATGTTCCCATGCAAACTCACAACAAAATACAGAAATTTGATTTCTTTTAATAATAATTCATTATGTCTGTAAATTTACAATTAAAGAAAGTGATTGCAATAAGGATGTCAAACATCGTATATTAAAATAATAGATTATTCATTTGTCTCCATCCGTAGTAACGCACGCAACTGCAGTGTGCAGTTTGTAGGCTGCTGTGAAAAAAAAAAAAAAAAATCACAGGCAGCCCAAGCAGGATTCGAACCACGACCTCTGGATTACTAGACCAGCGTCATAACCACTAGACCACCGGAGTGCCCTGGCGCTACCTTTACACATGAATAATTAAGTATAGAAGGGCTTGGGGGCGCTTCGAAGTTTACTGCTCTTATTAAATATGTACATGTCATTTGCAACTCAACTAAAGATGATTAAACACACTGAAATTCTTACTTTAAATGATATTCATAATCTGTTTTTTTTTTCTTTAATAGCTTGGGATGTACACTTTATACACTGTATCGGTCTACATTTCGCCTACAATATGGAATTCTTTACTTCGAGACGTTTGTTTTTAACAAACAAAAAATTAAGAGTCCTTTAAAGGTGCTGTAAAACAGTGGTGTTTGTTTGTTTGTTTGTTTTTTGGTGGGGGGGGGAGGGGCAACGGCGTAGCCAGGATTTCATCTTAGGGGGGGCGGTTAGTCTGCGAGGGAGCGAAGCGACCGAGCCCGAGCGAGCGGAGCGAGCGAGGGGGGGGGGGGGAGGGTGTGGGAGGGGGGTGTCCCCCCTCCCACGGTAAGAACTTTTTGCATTTGGATGTTGTAAATGGTGCAATTTGATGTATGTTTTTGCGCGTTTTATCGACGTGAAACAGTCCCACTTGTTTATGGTGGCAGTTCATTTTGATGTAGATTATTATTGAACAATTTGCCTATAAAATGGTATATATTTTAGATTCACTTCTTATATTAATTCTTTTTACTGAATATCATGAACGCGACTGAACCCGAGCGAGCGGAGCGAGCGAGGGGGTAGGGGAGGGTGTGGGAGGGGGGTGTCCCCCCTCCCACAGTAAGAACTTTTTGCATTTTGATGTTGCAAATTGTGCAGTTTGATGCATGATTTTGCGCGTTTTATCGACGTGAAACAGTCCCACTTGTTTATGGTAGCAGTTTATTTTGATGTAGATTATTATTGAACAATTTGCCTATAAAATGGTATAATTCAAATACACTTCTTGTATCAATTCTTTTCATTGAATATCATGAACACGACTGAACCCGAGCGAGCGGAGCGAGCGAGGGGGGAGGGGAGGGTGTGGGAGGGGGGTGTCCCCCCTCCCACGGTAGGAACTTTTTGCATTTTGATGTTGCAAATGGTGCAATTTGATGCATGTTTTTGCGCGTTTTATCGACGTGAAACAGTCCCACTTGTTTAAGGTAGCAGTATATTTTAGTGTAGATTATTATTGAACAATTTGCCTATAAAATGGTATAATTCAAATACACTTCTTGTATCAATTCTTTTCATTGAATATCATGAACACGACTGAACCCGAGCGAGGGGGTAGGGGAGGGTGTGGGAGGGGGGTGTCCCCCCTCCCACGGTGAGAACTTTTTGCATTTTGATGTTGCAAATGGTGCAATTTGATGCATGTTTTTGCGTGTTTTAACGAGTTGGAAACAGTCCCACTTGTTTAAGGTTGCAGTATATTTTAGTGTAGATTATTATTGAACAATTTGCCTATAAAATGGTATAATTTTAGATACACTTCTTGTATCAATTCTTTTCACTGAATATCATGAACGCGACTAAACCCAAGCGAGCGGAGCGAGCGAGGGGGTAGGGGAGGGTGTGTGAGGGGGGTGTCCCCCCTCCCACGGTGAGAACTTTTTGCATTTTGATGTTGCAAATGGTGCAATTTGATGCATGTTTTTGCGCGTTTTATCGACGTGAAACAGTCCCACTTGTTTAAGGTAGCAGTATATTTTAGTGTAGATTATTATTGAACAATTTGCCTATAAAATGGTATAATTCAAATACACTTCTTGTATCAATTCTTTTCATTGAATATCATGAACACGACTGAACCCGAGCGAGGGGGTAGGGGAGGGTGTGGGAGGGGGGTATCCCCCCTCCCACGGTGAGAACTTTTTGCATTTTGATGTTGCAAATGGTGCAATTTGATGCATGTTTTTGCGTGTTTTAACGAGTTGAAACAGTCCCACTTGTTTAAGGTTGCAGTATATTTTAGTGTAGATTATTATTGAACAATTTGCCTATAAAATGGTATAATTTAGATACACTTCTTGTATCAATTCTTTTCACTGAATATCATGAACGCGACTAAACCCGAGCGAGCGGAGCGAGCGAGGGGGTAGGGGAGGGTGTGGGAGGGGGGTGTCCCCCCTCCCACGGTGAGAACTTTTTGCATTTTGATGTTGCAAATGGTGCAATTTGATGCATGTTTTTGCGTGTTTTAACGAGTTGAAACAGTCCTACTTGTTTAAGGTTGCAGTATATTTTAGTGTAGATTATTATTGAACAATTTGCCTATAAAATGGTATAATATGAATACACTAGTCTTCTTGTACTAATTCTTACACTGAGTATCATGAACGCTGTCTGTTCAGCAATCAAACAGAAAAAGCATGCACACGAGGGTGTAGATAGGGGCATATCCCCTCCCACACGAAGGTGATTTTGCGTTTTCAGACCTGAAATTCAGCGATCTGGTGCAAATTTTTGGTGCGATACTTTTTCATCGAAGTGTTAAAATCACGGAATTTAGCTCTTATTCCGAATGTGCACCATCTGTGCGTATGTATAAAGTCTAGTGAGGTAGAGCTTAGGGGAAGGGGGATTCCTCTTCCCGCTCGCGGAGCTTTTGCGTTTTTAGAATTGAAATAAAGCGATCTGGGTATAGCCACAGGAGAAGGCGTGGGCGAGTGTTAACTCCACCCTTCCCTTCCCATGGAGCTTTTATCTTTTTAAGGTTGAAATTGAGATATCTCGTATACGCATATTTGATGGAATCAACATTTGGGAAATCACCACAAAAAAAAAAAGAAAACACCTGATTGGGGGGGGGGGCTGAGGGAGGAAAGGGTCGATTAAAAGGGGAAATTCCCCTTATACATGAGGGAACCTTCAGTTTTCGGAATATAAGTGATAAGTCTTGTGCACTCAGAATTATTCAGAATTTTTTGTAAATCTAAAAAGTGTACTTAGCTAGGGAAAGAGGCACAGAGGGGGAGGGTTTGGGAGGGGGATACCCCCTCCCAAGCACGAGAGATTTTGCATATTTTGAATTGAAATTCAACGATCTGGTGCACACTTTGAATGAAATGTATGTGCATGCATACAGTATACACGCATTTTTTTTTCCGCCTCCCAAATCCCCGGTCCAAATCTTAGGGGGGGCGACCGCCCCCATCGCCCCCCCCTGGCTACGCCAGTGGGGAGGGGAGTCAAATTAGCCTTGGCCCCTCTCCGCCGTCTTTTTTTTTTTCCTTTAGCTGCATATTTTTTAGTCATCACATGAAAATTCGTCTGCATCCACCCCGTAGTTTTGCTGATGACCTTTCTTTTTAATTATTTTAGCCACACACAATTTTGGCTGAATTTCCCCAACCCTCTTGTGAATTTGCTAGTACATGTACTAAAACACATTCTCAGAATGTGTTTATAGTACTGGTGGATTAAGGATTCACAGGGAGGGGGGGGGTCGGCCAAAATTTCCCTTTTCTCATATGTAACAAGCCTTCGGGGCGAAAGGCTGATATTATGGGCTTTCTACACACATTTTTAGATGCTAATTATTGGTTAACATGAGCATGATCATTTATGTTGTGATTAATTTGTTTCCTTATATATGTATGACTTCTATTAGAGACTTAATTGGCTTGGCACTCCTTACATCGACCTATTTTAGACACCCATTTCCCTCTCTCTCTCGTGCTTTTTCTCTACTGTCCTGTGAATAGTGTAACTACATGTACATGCAGTACCTCTTCTCTTTTGTATGATATACATCAAGTTTTTATCTGAGCATATGGGTGTTGCAGCACTCTCAAGCTTCATGCACATGCAGCAACATCTTTGTGTGGTCATATACATACATGTAGTTATGCTTGATATATTAATTTGAGAATGTTATTCTTTCTCTTGTATATGTTCCGTCCGCACTCTATAGATGTAAATGTACGATGTAAGATTTGGTGTGCATGTTCGAACTGTGTTCCTCTTTTTGTGAACACACAAGAACTGATATAATAATGAACTTGAATTACACATATTCTTGAATCTTGATTCCATCTCCATTTGCCATTAGATATGTATTGATTTATGGAACTCTTCCACAATTGTTATCCTTCCCATTGTCATTACTCATCTCTGAATAATTCAAATTTGATATTCTATTGAGGACCTATGTTTCTTCGATTACATAATGTATCTCTTCAATATATTGCTGCAAAAGGAATAATAAAACATGACCATTATTATATATTTAAAATGAAGCTTGAAATTCTGATAGTGTCGATATTCATGTATTTTTAGGAGTTTATCAGTTTCGAAGAGTGCATGCAGGATGAGTTTATGTTTTTATATGATCAGGTGCAGCTATCATAGAATCTGTTGAGCAGGAAAGAGAAAGATGGAAAATGAGGAATTATGAGTGAATTTGCATGCGAGCCAAATGACAATAATGACACTGATAAAAATTGTGACAAAGTAAATGTCACAAATATGTGGAATAATAAGAAATAAAGAAATTAATATATTATTTCAGAGAAAGAAATAACAGAGTGCATGCATGAGTATGAAAGATGAGTAAATACAAGTAATTATTATTGACTGGCACGTCTTTTTCCCAAGATTTAGCGGTATCCTTCATCTTAGAACAAACATTCATAATTATTATGAAAGAAGTGAACTGAATTTGAATTAAAAATAATGTGAAAAAATGAAAAAGTAAGTTAATTAAGTAAAAAAAAAAAACAGTAAAAAGTAAAAAATATGAAACACAGTATACCGAATACATGTATTACCAAATGATAGATGTCCAAATGCAAAAGTGTTAAATAATAATATATCCACAAAAAAAGGGGGGGGCAAAGAAATCTTTGGAACGATCAACCACAGCTATAATAACAATACATGCGTGTACTAAATGAAGATGAAAACAATGACAACACTCTTTTTAGAACAATTAAGAGAAACTGGCTTGTATTATCATCTTAATTATCACTAAATGTATTGTAATCATCACAACAATCATTACATGACAATTAATTTCAATTAATAAGGTTATTGTTGATAAGCAGGTATAGCCCTAATAGTATTTGTATGTAAACACATACGAAAATGAAATAGCGACGGTTCGTAAATACACGCGTATTGCACGTTACCTATTGTACAGGCCCTACAGCGCGGGTCTCACGAACCGGCGTAATACAACTTACGTCGGTTCGTGAGACCCGCGCTTAAGTACATAACCTATGGTGCGCGCAAGAAACGATGGATTTACGAACCGACGCAGTGAGTTTGAAGACAGAAATATCGTAATTTTTTTGAATTCACACTAAAATTACACTATGGATAGGAAGAACAACTTCCACTCTCATCACCCTGTCAAAATTTTCACACACAAGACAGGAAAAGTCATTGAAAACGTTGTCTAAAACTTGTGAGATCTTTAAACGCGATTTTCTCAGAACTGCATTTTCGCTCAAAAACGAAATAGCGTCGGTTCGTGAAAACGCCGACGATTTGCAGCGCACTTTTTTCTTTTGTTCTTAGTTTTATTTTTTATTTTGTTTTTCATAAGAAGCAAGTGTTGATTTTTTTGTTTGTTTTTAGGACTTTTTTTTTCTTTTTGGGGATGCAACATACAAAATAAGATTTTAAACAGTCCTCTTCACTTCCAACGGCCCATATACATCGTTTAATACAACTTGAATTGATTCTATAGTTACGGCTTTGTTTGAAGTTTACTAGCTTATTTCATAACAATATAAGCGCATATATTATCCAAACATTTCAAAAGCCTTGTATTTCAGGGGCGGATCCAGCGGGGGAGCACGTGACCGGGCATGCGCTTCTCGTTATTTTTGTTAAAACAAAAGAAATAAAAAGAAAAAATGGAGGAGGCACTGCGCCCCCTCCCTTTAATTCTCTAAAGGCGCCTCCCCTTTACCGAATTCCTGGATCCGACCCAAGCCTGCAATCGCGCTTTGTCCATGATTTCGCATAACTATAGTTCTAAATGGAAAAATAAGGGTCATGAAATGAAATGTAAAAGAAAGATGAACAAAAGACATTTCAAAAAATGATTCATCATCGGAAAAAAAAAAACCGGACAAAACTGACCATTTGTCTTAAAAGGAGGTTCGAACAATACTCAGAGCACAGAAATAATTTCAAAGAAGTGATGTTTGATTGTCTAGGAAATATGATTATAATTTCTTATCATTATTAACATTTTACTTGACCTCTTAAAATAAATTGATCAATTTCGATTTCTAAATCTTAAATGATGGATTTAGACGTATCATGTTAATTTTTTTTTTTTTGAATTGACACATCACATTCGATTTCATTTTGTTTTGTTTTGCTTTGATTTCGGATTTCTCGTGCAGGGCTACAAGGGTAAAAATAATGACCGAAATCAATAAGTCAGTTCGATTTCTCTGCAAGTTTGCATTATACTTATGGCATTCAGAGTTAACAGCAGTGGGTTTAAAGCAATTAAAGCGAGAGAGAGAGAGAGAGAGAGAGAGAGATAGAGAGAGAAAGAAAGAAAGGGAGAGACTGGCTTCACTCAGAGTAACTCATAGTCTGGATTCCAGACCCTCTGCTAGTACTATTTTTGCAATACAGGATATTGACGCCCTCAACGTCAAAAACTGGAGCAGGTTTATGTGGATTTTTCGTTGTCTTCGGCAAGGGCAGCGGCTTCGTCGCCGCGGAGGGCGCATTTTATAACAGGAGTCCAGTTGGCAAAGGGTCTGGAAACCAGACTAAATAATTCAAAGTAATGGTAAGGCCCAGGAACTGATACAAAACGTCTCTTCCCTGACAAAATTCAGGCACGTAGCCCAATGTCTATATAGTGTCATCGTGGTAAAGCCCAGGCTGATAAATTCTTTAAAATCTCAGAGATTTTCATAGAGCTTATGTCATAGATCATCAACGAGTTCACAAAAGGACGTTTGATTAGGCGTTATAATTAGCACAGTTTTGTTTTGTTTTTTTTTTTTTTTGTGATCGTAGCCAATATCGCAACATTGCGGAAGCATCTCACCAAACTTAATTTACATTCCTTCAATTTCTTATTCGTTGTCCTAATTATTCATCCAGTTGGAGTTATCCTGGGGCCCGTTTCATAAAACTTGTCATCAGTGACAACTGCCACATTTCTACGTCAAATTTGCTCTCAGCCAATTAGATGCAAGGATTTCAGTAGCTTGTCACATCAATGACAACTTCTCACTGATGACAAGTTTTATGAAACGGGCCCCTGGACATTATAAGGTAGACTTTCCTTGACGTCTGTCATCACACAATGTTTTGTGAGAGCTGTTACACACAAAATTATTTCCTTTTCGAAGGATCGCTTTTCTGTACAAAATATGGCTCACAGTCTGTGGCTTCCATTAGTGACACATCAAAGCTATTAACCCTGTCTGTGCTAGGGACTTTGGACAGTGTGTACAATGCTATGGGGTTTTCTGTGTCGATCGGCACTCAAGGCACACAAAGGCCCGAATTCACCCAGGTGGTACAATAATTGAAACCATGGTTTATACCATGGACAAAGACCGTAGATTTGTATGGGTCGCCAAGTGTTGCATGGCCTATTTCGTTACGAAATCAGTCATTTCTTTACGAAATGTTGATATTACGCCGACGAAATGGTCATTTTGTCGACGAATTGATTTCGTAACGAAATAGGCTATGCGACACTTGGCGCCCCATAAAAAACTACGGTCTTTGTCCATGGTTTAGACCATGGTTTCAATTGTACCACCTTCGTGAATTCGGGCCAAATGGTTAAACTCATGGATGTGGGTTGTAAACCTCGCCTGAGTTATAAGAAAAGAGCAAGGTGCATGTGTTTTCGTTGTGTGTTTTACAGATTGTGTTTTCCTTTTCACATTCTTAAAAATGCTTACTGAGCAATGGACTTGTATTTCAATATTCGACAAATCTGCAGTCATCATGGGCTTATAGCAATAAACAACAAACAAGACGTATACACTGTTCATGTTATCAGTTTCAATGTAGTCTTTTTTTTTTAGGTATCAATCAACCTTCCCTGTTACGCTATGTCTGTAGGCCTATGGGTATGTGCAGTGCCTAATGTGCCTGTATAGTCATTCTCGTGAAGCCCGAGTTCACATTTTAGAAAGAACAGGTGGACCTATACTGCAAAATAAGAATAAATCTCAATATATTCAAAGCTAAATAAAAAAAGACGGACATAGGGCTCCAAACTTACTATAGTCAGGACTTCTTTTAGATTGAATGCAGTTATTTGGAGCAAGGTTGCCTATTTACGAATTTGAATGACCGACGAGATTCCGTCGCCAGCTTGAGATGAATCTGAAGACTCACTGCTGACCAATGCGTGCTCCTGATTTCAATGCTCCGACAGTGAATTCGAATGACCTGATTTTGAATTAGATTGCTGATTTAGTGATGCGAGCGTGGAATGAGTGATACTTAATGCTCTGAATAGTTTGCTGTGGTTTGGTTTATTTCTGCATTTTCTTTCTCCAACTATGATAACAAATGAAAACAAAACGTGATACAGAGTATGCAAAAAGAAAGAGAACATAACATACAAATCAGTATAAGAAATGTCAATTTCATAACAACATCAGTCTGTAATAACATAATAATGAATCAAAGCAACATATGCGATTATCAAGGCATACTGTATATAAAATGAACAAAAGAACAATTGACACAGAGAACCGTCATCATAAGCAGAGCTTGACATGAATGAGGCCCTTGACGTGGATGAGTGCTTAAGGAATAGGAACTTGAATGACAAAAGTATGAAATTGACCGGGAAAACCTATATTATTTTATGTTTTCAGCCTTACTCGGGGAATTTATCTGTGCATACAAGGAGCTTTAAACACTCCTTGATGCATGCTTACGGCTTAACTGTTTTCCTAGCCACGGAACGCCCCATACGTCTATGTACAAGTGCAACCAATAAAACATTTGAAAACGTCAAAGAAAAATCTATTTACTTATCGAGTACATGAGGGCCTGGTCTAATAAGAAAGAGCTACAGTCCCCGTATCCATGGTAACGGTGGGAACTTAAATTAAAGCCTATTCACGTCTATTGTAATGAAGATTAGTATACGAGGAAATGAGCTGGCAATGAAACCAAAATAACCACCATGTTCTTAAAGTTGTGCCTCTTTTGCAGGGGCGGATCCAGGAATTCCGTAAAGGGGGAAGGGGATGCGTACAATCAAAATCCTGTACCTCATTAAAAGCGCAAACAATTGACGTTGCAAAAACTGGCGTATATATTACGCCATAGATACGTCGCTAATTATGACGTGCTAAATACGTAGCAAAACTGACGTGAAATTTACATCATAACTACAGGTAAAAAATGGCGTGATGAACACGTCACAAAACTGACGAGAATTATACGTCATAAATACGTAGCTAATATGGCGTCATCCTAAATAGTCATGAACCTGACGTGAATTTTACGTGGTGAACATGACGTGATAAATGTGTCGCAAAAATAACGTGAAATTGACGTCGTCGTAAATACGTCGCTAATGTGACGTGATAAATACGTCCCAAAACTGACGTGAAATTTTGTCATAAATACATCGCTAAAATGGCCTGATGAACACGTAACTGACGTAAAATTTGCTTCATTAATACATCGCCAATATGACGTGATGAATACGTCATAAATAATCGCTAATATGACGTGATGAACGCGTCACAAAACTGACGCGAAATTTATGTCATAAATACGTCGCATCGTGACGTGATAAATACGTCGCAAAACTGACGTGAAATTTACGTCATAAATACGTCGATAATATGACGTGATGAACACGTCACAAAACTGACGTGAATTATTCGTCATAAATACGTCACTAATAAAACGTGATGAATATTAGTCTTAAGACTGACGTGAAATTTACGTCATATATACGTGCCTAGAATGACGTGATAAATACGTCACAAAACTTACGCAATTTTCACGTCATTTATTGGTCTCAATATGACGTGCGACCAGTTTTACCAGTTGCGACCAAGGTAAGACGTCTTATTGACGTCAGTCTGCTATCGGAGACATCTATAAACAATGTGAATGATTATATTCTCCAAAGCGGCCTTTTGACCATTAATATATTAAATTATACCTGCATTTAATTTCACCAAACATCAGGCAATGGAGCATTGTGTGTTGTTTGTGTTAGAGAGAAGGGGGATAGAGATACTGATAGTATGTTTTGTGCGTGCATGTGTGTGTGTATGTGTTTGTGTGTGTGTGTGTGTGAGCAACGCGCGCGCCTTTGTGTTCCATTGTGTTAATGTATTTGGCGGTGTATGGGGAAAGGAAAGAAGTAGTAGGAGAAAGTGAACAGGTGGTCTCACCGGATAGTGGTGCGTCTTTTGAGTGTTTCTTTGGACGTTACTTCTCGATCTCTTATTGATACGGAGGAGACGCTTTGATTCCGCTTTGAGACAAATTGACAACCTGCAACCCTGAGAGAATCCAGCATCAATGCATAGGATGGTAAGTCGTTCATATTTCATACGTAGTTTTTATAGTGTTACACAGCATGTAAGAAACACATTATTTTCTCTATTTTCTATGAGTGCGGATGTAATTGTCATATTCATTGTACTTTTATATGGACTATGTGGGTCTTGTCTCACAGTTCGCGATGCTGCCTAGTACTGTTATATCCTTTATGGCAGTAAAGCAATTAATAAATTATCCGAATATAAGAAAATAGCTCCGAACATATTATTCGAATTTACGATTTGTTTTTGAGATTCGCCAACGAAAGTTTCGTCTAAACTTTATTCTTCTGCCGTCGTGATGTATGACAGCAGACTCAAGATTATTACATCACTGGAAATCTAAAATGCTAGAGTTATTGTTTTGTATCATGTCATTTCCTCGAAATAAATAGAGAAGTTCGATAGACCAAACAAAATAAGCAAGCAAAGAAGTTCAAATAATCAGTTTGGAAGGTAAATTTTAAAATAAAGGGATGGTACAGTAATGGTGGAGGTGAGGGTAGGGCTTTTAACTTTTTACGAGATACCAAGAAACCACATTTAAAATAGTGCAGAGCACACCAGTCCATTCTAAGACAAGCTCAAAGTTCATTTTGATGAAAATCGGTTTTGGAATGGCTGAGACATCTCAAAACAAAGTAAAATAAAGCGATAGTAATAAAAGCTGGGTCCAAAATTTTATCAGGATTACTCTGTTTTGGGTATTTCAACCATTTCAAAACCAATTTTCATCAACTAAACGTTGAATGCCTCTTGGAATTATAATTATGATCTTTCAGATTTCATAGGAGGTTTCTTATCATCTTACCCAAAACTATCAGAAACCTGAAATTAGGTCTCACCAAAACTATACGATCCTTTTAAGCTGTATAAAAATGCAACATCAGCAAATGATTTTGGGTTCTGTTTGAGAGAAGAGAAATGACTTTGAAAAAAATGACTTTGTAATGCATGTTCTTTGATTTGATAAAGCGTTATCTCATTATAAGAATTTAAAGGGCATACAACACGATAATGATTTCAGTTTTACCCTTTCAGTGTCACACATTTTGAACAATGTTGTACAGTCCTTCTAGAATTTGGCACCAATCAGCACTCAAAACAGGCAAAGGGCTGATGAAGAAAAAAAAATCCAATCTGTCACGTCTACTGAAGATTGTGCCACTGTTTTATTGTGATAACGAATTTATGACAACTTTCCCCATGAAAAAGTCTTAGTTGTTCCATCTGAAAAAAAAAGGACGGTACCACTGACATATCTTATAAGATGAATCTTTGACAACATACCGCAACAAGTCTTAATTATTCATAATTATGTAAGAAAACAGACAGTAAAGAACCAAAAAAAAAAAAGGAATGAATGAAACGAACAACAGGAAGAAGTTAAAGAGAGCAGGAGAAATTACGTTTGATTAAGAAACAAAAAGATATAGGAGATGCCAAAATTTGTTCTCTGCTACCATTAGAATGCTTATGAAGGGATAGAATTACTCTTTTAACAGTATATGATTTCACTTTCGAATAGATTGTTCACGGAAAAGTAAGGACAGAATATCTGAAAATCCAGAATGTATTTTTCAACAGTTTTGATTCGGTGTTTTCATGTAAAGTCACAATGTTTTAATTGCATTACATTTCACAGTATGTCCCTTTGTTATATTTTCTGATAATATTGTGCAATATGCATATATAGAAATATTACTGTTAATTACTGTATTTTTATTGTTGTTGTTGTTGTTTGAAGTGAAATGGAATAGATAATTTCATTGATACTGAAAAGCAAGGCTGGAAAGAATGACGGGTCAATTAAGTTCCTTTACATTAGTCATGTTAGTACGGTAATTGTTATCGTGCGATGACACATTAAAGGGATGGTACAGTATTGGTGGAGATGAAAATTGGGCTTTTAACTTTTTGTAAGATACCAAGAAAACACATAGGAATTCAAAGTATATTTGATGAAAATTGGGTTTGGAATGACTGAAACATCCAAGAACAAAGCACTTTATTAGAATCGCTCTTTTTTTGATATCTCAGCATTTCAAAACCAATTTTCATCAAATAAATGTTGAATTCCTCATAGAATTACATGCTCTTTCATATTTCATAAGAGGTTTCTTATTATCTCACCAAAAACAAAAAAATGTTAGAAACCTGAAATTAGGTCTCAACCAAAACTATACCACCCCTTTAAGTTTTGGCCAGAAACACGACAGGTACGAATATTCATCTTTCCCAGTGAAACAGATCAGAGTATTATATAGATCAAAATGCAACCTTTACGGAAATAATAATGCATTTTTATCATTTTTATTTATTTGGAATTAATCACGAAGTTAAGTTATGGATGTAAAAAGTGAGGTGATTCTAGGTGCAAACTGCTGGTTGTCAGAGCAGGAAAATGCAAACTTAATCACCGAGGCTTCTGGTCTTCCTTCTTATATAGTAATACCTGTTGAATCGGTATAAATTCAAATTCTTCTATTTTCTTATATATAAACTGATAAAATGTAAAGTGACTTTGTAAACAGCAACCAAGAGATGATCGACGTCATTGCTCAACATCACACGTCACACTGTAAAAACATCGGTGTTAGATTTAACACCACGGGTGTTAAATCTAACACCGATCAAACTTCAATAAAGTACCACACCCACAGGTGTTGAAATGCACTGTGATGGTGTTGAAAAGTGTTCACCTGACACTTCGTGGTGTTAATTTGACACTGTACCTGGTGTTATTTTGACACTGTACTGGTGTTAATTCAAAAATGACACCACATGGTGTTGATTTGATATTTGTTGGTGTTAATATCAATGGTTTAACACCCGTCCAGCTTCAATAAGAGACCATACCAGCTGGTGTTACTTTGATGTAAATTTATTTTCACATTTTTTCAAAAATCTTGTATTTTAATGTAAAATTCTTGATCGTCTTGTTTAAATTAAAAATCAACAAGAAGTGCAGTTGCTAAGAAACTCTTCAAAAAACAGTTTAAAATTTGGAAATGACACCCGGAGGTGTTAATTTAACACCAGAAATGAGCACCGAAAATTTAAAACCAGCTCGGTGTTCACTGTTTAACACCGGACTTTTTGCAGTGCATTAAGTCTGATTCTATGGTGGATTCTACTTACACAACAACAAATAGAAATATATTTACATCATGAATTTTGGAATCGTTTGGTGAACATTATGCAGGAAATGTATTTTGACAATAACAATAAGGACTGTACATTTTCCGCACCTCACTGTGCTCAGTGTCGGATTTGTAAGTCTATTACATTCATAGAATGAATAAAAAGATGAATAACGTATTCCGATATGTAAAAATCTTTAGGACTCTTTCACAAGCACAACTTTAATACGAAATGCAATAGCTCCTGTTTCCTATTGTTTCCATACGTACACTAGCGCCCCACCCCCCCCCCCCCCAAAAAAAAAAATAAATAAATAAATAAAATAAATAACAATGTTGGGGTATATGGATATGTTCTATTAAGCGCGTTTAAAGCACGATCTGATATATCAATTTTTTTATAAAAATCTGTGATGTTTAAAGGGATGGTATACTTTTGGTTGAAACGGGGCCCCGTTTCATAAAACTTGTTAGCAGTGAAAAGTTGTCATAGTTATCGTAAGCTACTGAAATCCTTGCATCTGATCGGCTAAGAACAAATTTGTCACATAAATGTGGCAGTTGTCATTATTGTAATAACAAGTTTTATGAAACGGGACCCTGCCTTCAGGATTCTAACGTTCTTTGGTAAGAGATAAGACACCTCTTACTTAATGATCATGAAATATCATATTGTAGTTCCAAGAGGAATACAACGTTTATTTAATGAAAATTGGTTATGAAATGGCTGAGATATCCAGAATAAACAATACTAATAAAAGGTTGGAATCATCTTTCATTAGGATTGCCTCAATTGACTTTGTGTTTGGATATCTCAGCCATTTCAAAACCATTTTTCATCAAATGAACTTTGGATTCCTTATAGAGTGGTATGCTCTGTAACATTTTACGAGTACTTTTTCAATATCTTGCAAAAACTTAAAAGCCCAATTTAAAAGCTGTAGAAATGGCGCTTCTTTCAACAGCTCCCCATAAATGTACACATAAATGGTTGCTGTTCGTTATTCCGAAGGTTTGTTATTCCAAAGGACCGTTATTCCGAAGGTTCGTTAATCCGAAACACGCAAATTCCCTATACCTAGAGGTTCGTTAATCCGAAATGAAAAAATGGTTCGTTAATCCGAACATTTTGTGGCGTTATTCCAAAGGTTCGTTATTCGGAAGGTTCGTGGATCCGAAAATGAAATAGGTTTCGTTATTCCGAAGGTTCGTTGATCCGAAAATGAAATAGGATGCGTTAGAAACCTTCGGAATAACGAACCTTATTTCATTTTCGGATTAACGAACCTTCGGAATAACGAACCTTTGGAATAACGAAACTTCGGAATAAAGAACCTTCAGAATAGCGAACTGTATCGCACATAAATACTATATGCATGTAAGTGTAAAAGGATATGTGAGTAGACATCGGGTATAAAGCATCGTTTCGATTAAATCATACATTTTGGCTTGACAGACAAGTTACACAATTGATCTCACATATCCTAGTCTCACAGGTAGAATGATAAATAATGCAATGCATCACATACTTTATGAAGAAGGATAAGAATAGGAAGGTGAAGGAAAATCTACTCTTAAAAAAAAAATCAAAGGTAAATCAACACTTTAGATGTTGTCCCTTCTTCACCTTTTGTAAAATGTTAAATCTTACCCCCAAAATGTTAAATTTAGCATTCAAAATAGTGAATTAACATTTCAGGAATGATAAATCTAACATTATTAGTGTTAGATTATAACATTTGAATTCTATGAAATGATTAGGGATCGGAGTGGCATCATTTGAAAATATTGATTTACCGTTTCATTTTTTTAGAGCGAGAAAAGGAAGAGAAAACGAAATTAATTTACATGAATATTCAGAGTGAGAAGACACAAAAATGTAACCGAAAGCACCACTGATCGTATCTTCTCTGTCTTTATAGGTTATTTTCTTTTCACAAATACCATACTTTTTAGTCATCTGACCATTAGCCCCCCCCCCCCCTCCCTTTTTTTTATTCTTTCTTCCATCTCATCCTGACGGATTAATAGCGTTTCTTTATCAATATCTTTAGTGTGATCATTATCACCTCGGCCTATATACATGATTATTTACTTGTCATAACAATAGGCTTGAATCTACACGTGGTCGTGTGAACAATACATTTTTCGTCTATTGTGGATTTTTTGTTGCTGGAAAATGGACAAATTGTTCTATCGTTACTTCCGTATACCACATATAACAGACAGTCACCTACAAGCTTTATCCAAGGAAGAAATGAAAAAGCAAACAAAATAAGTTTGAATAAAAGAAAGATACGGGTATTTAAAGGATCATGTTTACGTAATGACATAAGTACAGACACAAGGCAATGCACCACCATATCAAACTCCTTTTTACTGCCAAAAATCAAGCCCTACAAAGGAATTGTATATCAAGAATTTGGGCAATTAAAGGCCGAAAGTGAACAAATTTGCAACATCCCGATACCTCTTCCTTTAGTCGCTATTGTCAAGGAAATGTCATATATTATATTAAGTAACCCTTTCGGCGCTTTTACTTCCGATTGGCACGAGAAACCCATAGTGTTGTACACAATGCTCCTGGGACTTGAAAGGTTAAGCCTGGTTACTCAAGTCAAGAGATATAACCCAATAGGCAGGATAACTGCATGAATGTTTAATGGTTTCTACATTTAAACTCTACAGCGGAAGGAAACGAGACCGGGTACTTTGCTTGAAAATTTAATGTGTTGAGGGAGGAGAAAACTTACATCTTATTTTATGCATCCGCAATCTCTTATAAAGCCGATTATAAGTGCAACCTGTATGAAATTAAAAGCACACCGTTTCCCGAATCCCGTAGGCAATGGTCTCTCAATAGTTATTCGATTTTCTTTCGGAGTTAATCTTGCTTTCATATTTGGAGTTGACGTTATTGTCATCATGTTGTTTAAGTGACGTGCAAACAGCTTGAGTACCAATTGATATATCCACCATCGATTGTCGCGAATAGTTAGTAAGTCTGATCTTCGAAATCCAGTGCAAATGAACTCTTTGTGTGTGTGTGTGTGTGTGTGTGTGTGTGTGTGTGTGTGTGTGTAGCAATGCAGTGACATCAAAAGTGTCTCTAGTTATTCTATTTTCTCTAACAACGTTTTGTTTTGCTTTTCTTTAAAATAGAATGAGAGATGTATTAGATTCGTTTCCTATGCTAAAACCAGATGGTATACTTTAAGGCAGATGCCTTTTTATCCAAACGAGATGAATGAAAATGTAGTTCATATAAGAGAATACGTTTTAAAAGTAAATTCGTAATTGCAATACAAAATGTGAGTGAAATCTGGAACTGCGTCTCAGTTGAACACAATAGTCTCAATAGGGCTGCATCAAAACTTATAGAGAAAATTCTGGAAGGATACATACGTCTAAAAAGAGCCGTTTTAATATTAAGCTGATATTGAATTGCTGTAGTTTTTCTTTGAACATGAATCTTTCGAGGGTTAAAAAGAAAAAAGTCAGAAACGGGAATGACCTTAAAGAAGGTGGCCCTACGGAAACAGCTGTTATGCCAAAGTACCTTAACCCTTCATAGTACAGTAGTCAGTAGAAGACAAACTTTGCCCCCGTTTTTGCTCCACAAGTTGTTATGACGTCATAATGCGTACAAACAAACCCACGCCCAAAGATTATCCCGCCATTTACCTGCGCTCAGTGGCCGAATGCCGCACTGCCATCATGTGACTGCGGCGAATGTAAAACTTCCCCCGCAATGATTGCCATTTCACTTCATTTCGTGATAGACGAATTTGTTTTATTCTGTCGCTTCTCATGCACTGCCGTGTAGAGATTGTTATCAATGAACTAAAGACGTAGAAGAAACTACACACGCCACGCATCGAGGGGAAATTTAAACAACTTCAATGCAACACATGACAAAAAAACTGTAATAGTGAATTTGAAAGCTTTTTAGTCCCATACCTGTCTTCTTCCACCAATGTAACAACAATATAAGCATGATAATGAAAGATCATGTCCCTATTATAATAAAATCGCAATGTTCATTTTAAACGTTTCCAAACGCCAGGCGATTTAGCTTGTTCTGGAGATTTCTAGAAAGGGGGAAGGGGAGAGGGCAGCATGTTTGTCATACTAGTATCGTGTGAACGACATATTCCATCATTGTTCGTGTTATTTTTCATTCATTTTCACTCTGCATGCTTCTTTATTGTTTTGTTTTGTTCTAATTTGTTTCCTTACAGAATCTGCGAAGGACCTGCTTGGTTTCTTTTCTCATTTCTTTGTATTTCGCCTCCTGCGATTTCCAAGTTACACGCACCGCCGAAGAGGGCGCTCGACATAATGGAGGGCATCCTCTGTTAACGGAGACATCTGGTTGGGTGGCGAGCTATCCTCGCAGCTATCCTCCTATAGGTGCTACAACCGACGTTACAGATGTAATGACCACTATCGTTGTAGGAATCTCGGAAGTGTTTCCGCCGCCTTCGACAATCACTTCCGGTTGTTGCAACCTGGCGGAAATTGGCAACGTCACAACGACAGAGCGGACGCGTGTTGCTGAGCTGCCGAAAAGAATGTGGACAGTGCACGCACTGCACTGGGAGTGGTGGACCATCATTCAGGCCATATCGGCCGGGTCGGGTATTGTGGGTAACCTGCTAGTCATAGCGGTAATCTTCCGCATTAAGTTCATAGGGAGTTCCAGCTCAACAGACACACTGATAGGAGCGCTTGCAGTGGCAGATTTTCTGACCTCCGTCTTCTTAATTCCTATCCCTACCATCAGTAACATCCCGTCCACGTTTCTGGGAGAGGTCTACTGCAAAGGGGTTTACACTGCCCGCTGCATGTGGACCTCTGTGTCTGCGTCAATCTTCACCCTCACCGCGATATCAGTCGAGCGGTTCGTTGCTGTCACCTTCCCGATCAAGTTCCGGGTCCTCTTTAACCAGAAACGCACGAACTTGGCTATCATTCTTATCTGGTCCTTAGCTTGCCTGCTTAACAGCTTCGCATTTTTCATTTTTCACGTCGATTCCGACACTGCCTCGTGCGTCATCCGATTTCCTACGAAGAACGGTCCGGAGATCCTCGGCATATCTTCGTACATCTTCGTACTGATTCTGCCCATAATCGTCATGCTGGTGGCGCAGTGTCTCACCGTCCACGCCTTGCATCTCGAGTCCCTGCACTTCGTAGGCAACACTGGCCTACCTAAGCCGAGGGTGCGGCTGCTGCAAGCCAAACGACGCGTCATTAGACTCATCCTCATCATTAACGTCACTTTCATCGTTTGCTGGACGCCGAACCAGACGATGTACCTCGCTTTCAATCTGGGTCTCTTGCCAGAGTCCTATCTCTACGGCGCCCTCGATCGCGGGTTGGTTGTCCTGGCGTTCGCCAATAGCTGCGCTAACCCCATTATCTACGGGTTGCAGAATCCAAGATTCCGTTCAGCCGTCGGCAAGTTTTGGACGTCGGCGCCAAGGGAGCGAATGCCAGTGTTTGGATAGGACTGTCTGCGGCGGACTCAGAGCGGGTTCTGACTGCTGCAGCGCCCTCTTCGAATGTCAAATCATTCCCAGCCAGGAATGGTGTCATCATGTGACGTGTCATGTTACAATCATTCTGTTAGCCCACAACCGTGTGACCATACAGACACTTACCTTTCTGAACTGAGTGAAATACAAAGTCATAGGCCTACCCAATCTGTTTTGTTGTTGTTTTTTCCTGGCACCAGTCAATCTGTTGTCTCTAATAATGTCTATCGGTGCCTATATAAATGAGTCCGATTTGTGCCTACACTGACAGTTGTACACTCTAAAAACATCCAGGTCAGAACTGACCCAGAAAGGGTCCGTTGGGGTAACACCCGGTTCTGGGAGTCACCCTGATCCAATTCATGACTCTGAATGGGGTCACATCTGACCCCATTCCTTGTCATTTCTGACCCGGAACGGAGTGTGACCCCAACGGACCCTTTTCTGCTCAGTTCTGACCCAGATGTTTTTAGAGTGATACCATCCAGAGAATTCATTCAAAATATTGTAGAGTGTCGACGGCATCGGCCTGTCTTTGACATTATCATGAAAATAATGGAGAAAATGGTCTCAAGCGGTAGATTGCATATTCTTAAACATGTGTTTTCATAATGTTTTCAAAAGCGAGCTAAAAACGATCGTTATATCCCAATATTTTCCTCCACATAAATTAACTCATGTCATAGGTTTACATTAATCTGAACAATGAATTTATAAGGCCATGACGATATTCTCACAGACAAACACAATTACTATACTTACTACAGGTCACGACATCACAGAACATTTTGTAAACGCACTCCTTAACACCTGCACCGTTCAGCACCCTTCGCACCCCAAATCTCAGAACCCAGTGAGTGGCGATATTCGTGACGTACACATTATAGTTTACCTTCTGTTGTAACCTCACCAGGGGCTATCTTTCTATGAAGTCACAATAGCTTTTGATATAGGAAGATGGTCTCCTTCAGTACCAGTCATGTTTCCCCTAACTGTATCAAAAATGTTTAGTTTGCTTGTGTGACTTCAATTTGGCAATATCAAACGCTGTTTTTTTTTTTTTCCTCTCTCTCTTTACAGACTTTGGCCGAAAAAAATACGCTTGTAGGCCTACTATGATTACTAATGCATGAAATAATTCATATGATTACCCTGACACTTTCTTTATTGTGTGATATTGTACTTAAAGAGGATCGCAGAAACAACCGTGACTGAAGTGAACAGGACCAGAAAAATATCAGGGCAAGTAGAAAGAAATGACCGAAGTTTTGGGGAAATATTTTCTATAATGAAACAACCTAATTTTAAGTTAAGATAATATAATTGCAATTTACGTGCGATATGTTTTGTTGTTGTTGTTGTTGTTATTATTATTTTTGTTTCCTTCGACTCAGCTTTCCCTTTACACAAACAGCGGTATAAAGAATGTTTATGCTGGTTGAAGATGGCATAGAAACGGGAGATAGTTTAGTGTCGTGATGTCTATATCATTTCATTGTAGTCTTTTTAGATTTGTGCTCGAAAATGATTTTTCCTTTTGGATTTAATTTAGACCAGTGTTTTAGTTAGATTTGCAGTATAAAGTGTAGCTCCAATGGAGGCATGAAAACATCACTATTATTGTCGGTTGTTTTTGTTTTTGTTTTTGTTTGTTTGTTTGTTTGTTTGTTTTTACATGTTGTAGAGGAAACGGCGCTTTGATAATCTGAATACAGTCAAACCTCACCTGAGTCGATTACAAAAATATTCAGGACGGGAGAAAATAATTCTGATTCATGGCCTATACGTGATAAATTCGCTATATACATGTTTGTATCCACCTGGGTATAATTATTTACCTTCGACTTTAGCCATATTTTTTTCCTTCTTGTCCGAGGTCGACTCCATCTGAGGCGAGGCTGACTGAAGTTTGAAGTTTGAAGTTTATTTGAACAATTTCTAGCGATCCCTTTAGGGGTATGAGAAATTTACAATGTCTTTGTAACAGTAAAATACAACAAACATGATGTTAACATATACATACATGTATGAACAAATATAATAATCATAAAGTACATTGAAAACACGATGGAAAGGGATGCCTGACACGAAAAGGACATCAGGGTACCCATGTACACCCATATTTGTGTATATACTGTACTTTAGCATACAAAAAGCATGTATTCATATAATTATGCATGTACACACATACAAAATTTCCAGGTCCAGAAGACCTCGCTGTAACAGGCTACCACTGTAGTTCTTAACAGTTGTGTAAAAAGAAAAGGTGGTGAGTTCTATAGGGTTGTAGTAATTAGGCTTTAGATCTGTTACCAGTTTTGAAAATTCAGCTAATCATTTGACAGCTACAAAGATATCATTCCATTTTCAAAATACATGGATAAAGTATTTGGGCATATAATATACAGTATATGGTAAGTGGAAAATAAGATCATGAATTTTCAGATGAATACCAAAAGTGAGAAGTTGAATAGTTAATGCACCATTCCAAAATAGTTACAATGTAAAGACGTGCCATAGAGATAGGAGAAGTACCACTTCCCCACTACAAAAATGAGCATGTTCCAATTAGACTTAGTTACCTAACTTGAGCAGGAAAATTTCAACAAACTTGGCAAGATGGGTATTGAGCAAAAGTGACATTTTTAAGGTGTTTGGACGGATTCGATACTTGAGGGAATATAAGCTTCCCTTTCCAAGTCAAAATATGTACATTGCATGAAATTCATCTCCAACTAGGTCCAAGTTGCAGAGAGAGCACAGCCTTTAGAACTGCTCTTGGAATATCTGTGTAACGGCCTTTAACACAAGGGAGGCGGTTATTTCCACAACGATATTTACAGAGATTCCCCCATTTTACATAATCAAGTCGAAACAGATATAGGGCTCCAAATGCATATGGTTCTTAAAAATCCTATAATTTGTACATTTACCATTTGTATTGACTGTGACTGACGTAGACAAATAACCTGTCCGACTTGAAATTTGAATGTTTATGCCAACTACTACGAGGTTTCGCTGAAAAGATTGCAACTTCGTTCTGTCAGTGTCCGTGAATAAGACTGAATGTAAGAAGTCGTATTAAAGCGTGTATTATGGAAGACTTAGTGGTTAAATCTGTCTGTCCTTTCGGACTTGTCTCAGGCTGATTATTGGAGTACTGTTAATTTGTATTTTGTGGAATTTGGCAGTCCATACTGTCATGCTCTGGGGTTTTGCCACGTTTTAACAGTGTTTGGGTATGTGTGGGAGCTTGTGTGAGGACATTTGAGTATCTGAATATAAGAACGACCCAAGTCCATGGAAGACAATTTCGAGTAAACGTTAAAAAAACTTCATATCTTTTTTATTTATCCAAGGATATTCCATTTAACTGTGATGGGAAGACAACATTGTGTATACAAATTAAAACATGTATTATTATGACAATTAACATTTACATTATTGTGGAGAGGCCATTTTGTGTGATGGACTTGGGTCGTTCTTTGATTCATATACATGATATTCTGCTATAGAGATGAGAGAAGGACGAGAGAGGGCGCTATAATATGAATGTAAGAATGATCCAAGTCCTTCATTCTTACATTCATTAAGATTTAACTCATTTATTTCAGGCACTTCCGGGGGTAAGTAGGATTTATCATTTATACACAAGATGAGTCCATGCATAAGCTACAATTTCCCATGTCAAACTGAATTTGGCCAAAAATTGGACTTGGGTCGTTCTTATATTCAGGTCTTCATTTGCTCCTGTGACAATTGCTCCCATGAAATATCTTCACTCTAATCCAAACATTGATAATCAACCCACAAAACTAAACCCAATCCTAATCCTAATCCTAATCCTCATATCGAAGGAAACATAACCCCCCCCCCCCCCCCCGGGATGTGATCATCACGACTCTAACCCTATAACCCCAAATCATTGGAGAAAACAAGACCCGAAACGCAATTTTTCGCTGTAGCTGCAAATGTCGTGTCACCGTTACGGTTAGTGGATTGGAGGGGGGGGGGGGGGGGGGGGACATGTCCCGCTCCAGCCCCAAAGTTTCCCCTACCACCTGTCGTGGACTTTCCTACCCCTAATTAATGTGACTTCGAACAATCATTATTAGAAAAGGGCTAGACATGGAGCAGACTTGGATAAAAGCGGGGATATTTTTGTTCCGTAGGTGTAAATTACATTCGATTCATTCATTCATTCATTCATTCATTCATTCATTCATTCATTCATTCATTCATTTTTTCATCTCCAACAGAACTTGTAAACACATTTTTTCTCACATAAAATATAAGTAGGCCTACAACGTGTAAACAATTACAAAATATGAAAAATGATATTTATGGATAAACAAATGATATAGGGTTAAAAAAAACCCCACAACAAACATTTTGAAGTTTAAAAAATGCAGGAGATGGGGAGGAATGCTGAAGAAGCAATGCTTGTAGGGTGCATTCCACCCAAACATATAGTACAACAAAATTACATAAGATGCCATGATCTTTTACTTTTGCACACGAAATTCAATTTACAAAATGAATTACACCGTTATATGCGATATATTACGATATCGCTATTTCTAACTGACTAAAACTGCAGTGTCTTCTTTTTAACAGCAATGAAGTACCATTGAAAGTTGGAAGTTCCTTGCCATTATTCCGCTCTCTACTTTTGTATTACGGAGGCAGTGGTGCATTATTTTCATTAATCATCCTATCCTATTTTTCACTTGAAGCAAAGTTATAGTCAACATTGTGAGACCTGCTGAATTATAATCGGCGTGAAAAGTCCAAACAATGATTTCAAATACCTTTTGCGTTGTATGATGTTTACGTATTTCTCTGTTCATTCATGTTGTCTGTCTTTGTTTTTATTGTTCACTTCACACGACGGGCACATCTCGTTAGTCAAGTTTTCCACTTCATGTATCATAAGTGACCCTGCATTACACTGAAAACCAACAAAAAGTCGCCAGACATGGATTTTTAGTTAACCCTAAAAAGACTGGGCTATTTTGGTAGCTCGAAAGACTGGGGGGGGGGGGGGGCTAAAGGCCCCCTTAAGATCACGGCCGTGGATCGCGCGATCGCCGCGAAAATTTGCACAATGGTAGTGTGCGATGTAATCTACAAGATTGTAGATTTGAATTTTCCAAAATAGTCTTCTTTTCTTTTATTTTGATTAATTTTTATGCTAATCTATGCGAGAAATCAGACTCTTTGATCTAAATCAGTAAATAAAGTTCCAAAAGTGCTCATAAATCAGTATAAAAATCGGATCACGAATGCAGTTGGTGAAAATTTTTTGTTAGCTCACTTTAACATACGCAGTATCAACAAAAATTTTGATAAGTTGCGCTTACTCTTAGAAAACCCAGATCATAAATCTTGCTCCATCATAGGGTTAACAGAAACATGGCTTAACTCTAATATCAGTCATTTATTTTCTTTACCCGGATTCGAATTTGTATTTAGAAATAGAAGCGAGAGAGTTGGTGGTGGAGTTGGTTTGTACATCTCGAAAAAATTTAAATATATTATACATGAGGAGATTAGTGTTATGAGCGATGTACTTGAATCCCTTTTTATTGAATTGATAAATCCACATGGAAAAAACATTATGATTGGAGTAATTTACAGGTCCCCTCGTTCGAATTTAAATGATTTTTTGACTGTTTTGCAGGATTTAGTACAAAATCCCATGATACTTGATAAAGATACATTTTTGATGGGCGATTTTAATATCGATCTCATGAAATGTAACTCCCAAAACAGTTCAAAAGAATTTATAGAAACATTAATGTCTGCTTCGTTTTTACCATTAATCTCCAAGCCTACCCGTGTCGCCAGCCAATCGGCTACCCTCATAGACAACATTTTTTGTAATGTTTTTCCACTTCCTGAGTCTGGTATCGTCCTCTCAGACATCACTGACCATTTTCCTATATTTGCTCAGGTACCAATTAAACTGATTAAACAAAATAATTATTATAAGCGTCGTAAGATTACTGCAGATAATCTTACAAGTCTCCAAAACAGATTAAAAGAAATTGACTGGTCTTCTGTATACAACACTACCGATGTCAACTTGTCTTACAACTATTTCATATCTACTCTTACCTCCGAAATCGATAACCATATTCCCCTGCGTAACATAAAAAATAGATATAAGCAAATTCCAAGACTCCCGTGGATAACCCAGTCTATATTACGATCTATAAATAGGAAAAATAATTTGTTTTATAAATATAGATGTACTCCTACTGAAAAAAATAAGAAAAAATATGTTTCATACAAAAATACACTCACCAAATTATTACGTACGCAGAAGAAAATGTTTTATGTTAATCAGATAAGCAAATACAAAAATGATATTAAAAACACATGGAAAACATTAAAGAATGCTATGAATACATCAAACAATTCATCTAATATTTCTGAAATTCGGTGGGGCAATGCCTCCAGCAACACTCCCGCTGGCATGGCGGAAATTTTCAATGACTTTTTCTCTTCAATTGGAAAAAATCTTTCTCAAAATATTCCTCTTTCTAGTAAATCTTTTAATGATTTTTTAGATACACCTAACTCCAAAACTATATTTTTTGACCCAACATATAAAGAAGAAATAATAAAGATTGTTGCTAATTTGAAAGAAGGAAAAAGTCCTGGTCATGACGGAATTGGCAACTATTTGATAAAAAACATAATTTCTCAAATAGTGGATCCCTTAGTACACATTATCAACTCATCGCTTACAACTGGCCATGTGCCAAATAGCATGAAAATTGCGAAAGTAATTCCTATTTACAAGAAAGGGGAGAAGGATGATGTCAATAACTATAGACCCATATCTTTATTATCTTCTATTTCTAAGATTCTTGAAAGAATAGTTTATATCAGGACAGTACGTTTTCTTAAAACCTGCGACATATTCTCAAACTTTCAATTTGGATTCAGGGAAAATCACAGCACAACACACGCACTACTATTATATTATATAATTCCTTAATTCTCCCATATATAAGTTATTGCAATGTTGTATGGGGCACTTGCGGCTCTACCAAAATAAATTCTATATTTAAACTACAAAAGAAAGTTATACGTATTTGTACAGGATCGCATTTTCTGGCTCATACTGATTCTTTATTTCATGAGCTTAAAACATTGAAGGTTTTTGATTTGAATATTATTCAAGTAGCAGTAATTATGTTCAAATATATACATCATCAACTTCCATCATCGTTTGATAACATGTTTAGGTTCAATACTTCTGTCCATTCGTACCCTACTCGTATATGTAGAAATTTCCACCTTTTGAATCCCAAATTATTAGTGACACACAAATCTATAAGACATTCGGGTCCGGATATTTGGAATAATCTCCCGGATAATATAAAGTCTTATTCAAGTATTTATTCTTTGAAAGCTTCACTTAAACGATATTTGATACAATTATATTCTCCAAACCAATTGAGCTAACATATATTTATAGTATAGATTGTCATCTTATTGTCAATCTCAATTTTCTTCCTACAACTGCATCTTGCACTCTCACCTGCAACTGCACTGCACTCACCTGATCACCTTCCTCCAAGAGAGTTATGTCGTTGGATAGTCATTTTATGAGGCCTCCATCCATTTCAAGCTTAATCGCTTATGATGGTGGTCTCCTGCATTCAATTATCTCTGCTGTTTACTGAAAAATACTGTATATTTTATTTTATGTTTCTGTGTATCTACATTGCTCAATGCAATCACCTATGTGAATCTATTTATGTACTGTTATCGATTTATTTCACTGCACTTGTTATTCTTTGTCTTTGTACTTTTTGAAGTTTGCATTCAAATTGCATCTGATTGAATGCAGAAATAAAAGCAAACAAACAAACAAACAAACTACTTGCCCTCATCGACAAAGTCACACACGCACTCGACACACTTTCACACACAATAGGTATCTTCTTGGACTTCTCCAAGGCCTTTGACACGATTAACCACGGAATACTTCTCGCCAAACTGTCTCATTATGGAATACGTGGAAAGGCCTTGGAGTGGTTCACGAGTTACCTATCAGAAAGATCCCAATTTGTACATGTCAACGGCTTTGACTCTCAAAGTAAAACAATTGCATGTGGTGTTCCACAAGGGAGTTTATTAGGCCCATTGTTATTCATTATTTGTATTAATGATTTTCATAGATCCTCGGAGAAACTTTCATTCATATTATTCGCGGATGACTCTAACCTTTTTTTTCCTCATCCTGACCCAAACATTTTAATAAGAACAGTCAATGAGGAACTGAAAAAGGTTATACAATGGATATACGCAAATGAATTGTCATTGAATATTCAAAAAACAAAAGTTATGCTTTTTAGTAATTCTTTAGATAGCCTCCCAGGCAAAATAACATTTGATACTACTCCCTTAGAAGAAGTTTCTTCCTTTAAATTTCTTGGTGTTTGCGTTGATAACAAGCTTTCATGGAGGAATCATATTGATAACATATGTAAAATTATATCACGTAACATTGGCGTAATGAATAGATTAAAATATTATCTTCCTTCATCTGCATTATTAACTATTTATTCTAGTTTGATATTACCTTATTTAAATTACGGGATTCTTGCTTGGGGTAATACATATCAGATGTTACTTGATAAACTTCTTTTACTGCAAAAGAAAGCGCTTAGAATTGTTTTTAATTTACATACCCGAGAACATACAGATGCTTTGTTTTCTGACCATAAAATATTAAAAGTAAATGATTTGTATGTGTTTCAACTTGGCCAGTTCATGTTTAATTACAACAGTAACTTTTTACCTAAAATATTCCATGATTTATTTCATCGAAACAGTCATGTTCATAACTATCCCACGCGACGATCCGACGAATTTCATCTTCCATTAATGAGAACCGCACATGCCCAAAATACATTTCTTTATACCGGACCCAGACTTTGGAATGATTTAGATAATAGTTTAAAAGATTCCCCCAAATTTGTTGCATTCAAATACAAACTCAGAAAATATTTACTTTCTACTTATAATCATAGATAATTTTAATTGTTTTGATTCATGCTTGAGCCTTCACCTGTCCTGATGTCGCAGCACTTGGCGTGTTCTGTGTGCAGACTTCTCTTCTTTCTTCTCTCCTCTTCCTCTCCTGTCTTTTGTTCTTCGTAGACTTGTATTGTTACCTTTCTCTCCTCTCGGTACTGTCTCGCGTCTTACAGTGTATATACGTGTGGGTAATCGAATGTGTGTACGAACGTGTTGTCCTTGTCATATTTTCCCGGTACACGTGGTTCAGTGAGCAGTGTCCGGGCAGCGTTTTTTTTAAAGACGGCACAGATTGGGGCATGGCGCGTGTTAAACCTATGGGAAAAACGTTGGGTTAGGGTTTTTGGTTATGGTTATGGTTAGGGTTAGGGTTAGGGTTGGGGTTAGGGTTAGGGTTAGGGTTAGGGTTAGGGTTTGATGGTTAGGGTTAGGATTAGGATTAGGGTTAGGTTTAGGGATAGGGTCCCCGATAGATTTTTTGTTTCCCCAATCTGTGCCGTCTAAAAAAAAAAACACGCGTCCGGGCACTAGCATTGGTATTCTATATTTTTTTCCCAACCGGTGTATCTCAAAATAATTACATGTATATTATTATAGAATAGTATATAATTTACTCATTATTTATCTAGCGATCCACGTCCGACAAGCTTTGCTTTTTAGTGGATCACTATTTTCCATAATCGAATTTATTTTCCGCTCGCCCACGAAGAATTTATACAGTGTTTTTCCTAAATATTGTACATGTTATATGTTGTTCTATAATTTGTCTCGTATATATATTACATGAATCTTTTGCAAACGTTTGAACCTTATTTCAACACATGTATACTTTGTACTATGTTTTTTTATTTTCGATGATTGGAAATAAACTATGATTGATTGATTGATTGATTGAATTTTTGGTCTAATTATTCTTTGTGGCATTCTTAGCAAATGTACTTGAAAAAAAAATTTGGTATCAAAATTAATTTCTTATTTATTTTATTATTTTATGAATTTCTTATGTATTTCCTTGTTTTTTCGACCTTTTGTTTTTGTTGTTTTTTAAACAAAATTTGTGGCAGACACTTTTTGAAGCATAATACTCCTAAAACAAATTGATTTTAGCCATTGAGAGTAAAAATAAGCATATCACTATGAACCATGTGAAAAAACTCAATTTGCATTGACTTTGTACACAAAATCACATTTGTGAGCCATTTTCGGTCTCACGTGCGTGTATAAAAAGTTATGTAACTTCAGAACCGTACCCCCGGGCGTCACAAATTTGGTGTCAAAATGTGCGGGAAACTTGAAAGAAAAAAGTCATAGAGCATCGCAGCGAGGGCATTGCGTGTTGCAGAGTAATCGCGCGAAATGTCGAGGGGGGGGGGGGCCTTTTAGGCCCCCCCCCCCAGTCTTTTTAGGGTTAAGGGTAGATTCTGAAAGAGCAGACTCTAATCTTTAAAATAATGTATAACTCAATTCAAAAGGGCTCCCCTAACCTACCTAAATACTGGAAAGAAAGCACACACTCTGGAAAAGTATAAACTTAAAAAAGAGGCTCTGAAGTACAATGTCTATTCTTAAGCGCTTACTAAGTATTATAATCTTTCATCAAGCCGTGCTAGCTGTGCGATGAAAGGGACAAAACACAGGATGTCAACCACCGGAGCAACAACAAGGAAGGGATCATCAGATTAAGCTGAAATTGAGCAGGATCACACGTGTTATTCTGTCCATGATTAAAGCCAACTTGCAAAGCAGTAGCATTATCCCTTCAAAAGTTATTAGACTTGAAAGTGAAGAGTGTACAAAGGATTTCAAGAAATTAAAAGGCACGGGGCCTCTAATACATACCTGATCATTCGAATACTCTCCCCCCAAAAACGGGTTGTACAAAAAGTGCTGAAAACACACTTTCCCGTATGTGTTATAGATAGCTCTTTCAGAAAATACGAAAAACTTAAGATTGACATAGTCGACCCTTTTCACCTGTTTTGAGTCCTCACGTAAAATCAATGGGTGCGACTTTTCGTTTGTTTTGTGGTGCACTGTCACATTGTGTTCGGAATAGCGCCATCTAAAATTCACTCACCATCCGCGAAGGCCCTGGGCGCCGCAGGCTGCGTGCCCTGATTATCACGTGTCCATTGGTCACCTGATTGTTCAACTTGCTCTCACGATACAATGCGGTGCGCTCCGACTCTTGTTTACCGTCACGCTCTCGATCTGGATCGGCGGCCAACCCTGTCTGTACGTAGTATCCAGCCCAAGCTATTAAAGCAAGGCCGTGAATAATGCCTAATGCGAAAGCTAGCTATCGAAAGGGGAAGCTTTACGGCATAAGTACAAAACTACGTAAAGGAAACATACCAGTACATTAGTGTGTTTTTTTAAGGAAGTGTTTCGGTTGCCTTGGGTAAACGAGTCAGACATTTGCCATTTTTTGTAGGCCCTGGCCTGGCCTGGCCTTGCTGGTACAGTGAGTTGGTGTATCGTCGTCTGGGTTTAAGATAATTAGTGCTCCTTCTAGCGTCTTGAAGAAAATGAGGTGGGTGTGTTTTCTGCTTCTCTGCATCGTACCGATCATCATGGTACATGCTGACAATGATATGACGTATCGCTCCCACTCCGTCCTGCCGAAACTCCACGGGGAAAGCCGCCACGGCAGCAGCAGCGGCCGGAGCGGGGAACGCGAAGGTTGCCCCTGTGAAGACCCAACACTGTGTGACACAATTACAACAACCCCGCAGAAGGAGGTAAATTTTAGGCCAATTCACTGGAGAAAAATTGTAGTAGGATTGATAGTAGTATTTACCTCACCGTACAGACGCAGGACTGGAGTCTAATTGTTGGAATGATAACTTTCTTTCATTAACTTACTTAGTTAAACTAGATTCATCATCCTAACGGACGTCTACTGAATTCCCTAACACTTGAACAGTTAGACTTGAGATAGATTTAGACGTTGCTGCTGCCAATCTGAAATACGTTAGTGACTGTTGAATGTTCCTTTACGAGCCTACAGCTATTGATAATTATGTGTTGATATGTGAATTATGCTGACATTAAGTGTTATATCACATCAGTAAGTTTAAAGGGATGGTACAGTATTGGTGGAGATGAGAATTGGGCTTTTAACTTTTTGCGAGATACCATTGCAAGTAAACACTTGTGATACAGTACAGAACATATCATTTTAAGAGGAATTCAAAGTTTATTTGATGAAAATCGCGTTTGGAATGACTGAAACATCCAAGACCAAAGTAAAACAAAGCGATTGTAATAAAGTGTGGGTCCCACACTTATTAGAATCCCTCTTTTTTGGATATCTCGGCCATTTCAAAACCAATTTTCATCAAATAAACGTTGAATTCCTCATAGAAGTACATGCTCTTTCATATTTCATTAGAGATTTTCATTATCTCACCAAAAAAACAATGTTAGAAACCTGAAATTAGGTCTCAACCAAAACTACACGATCCCTTTAACGTTAGACTGAAAATGGTGATAAAAAAATATTCTCAGGAACAAATTTAGAAGGTCTAGTTTGTTTAGAACTCGACATATTGATATGATATTCGTGGAAAACACATCTTGCCCCATTACGACGAGTTCCTGGAAAATAATGTAACTCAAAACTGTGGTTATCATTAACTATAGGGTGTATGACACAAATCAAGACACCATTGCCTGGCTTGTACTTTGGCATATGCCATAAAATGATCAGAATTTGGTGATAATGCAGTTTTGTTTCAAGTGAATATCACGATTTACACGAGTTCTGCAGAAAAAAAAAAAAAACTGGGTTAAAAATGACACCAAGGCATATTTTTTTCCCCGCTGGTTTCCTCATAAATCTTTCTCTCTTGTTTTGTTTGTTTCTTTAGATTATGATTTTTTCAGTCAGTTCCTCAAATTGGCAACACTATGACTGGGATCACATTACGACTGTGGTGATGTTCAACTACTACGACCCTAAGCTGATGTGCCATGCCCATTCTCGGGGAGTTCGAGTCGTCACCTTGGGTGAGACGTTGATTTCAGTTTTCTTTTCCTTCTTCATCTCCTTCCTCAATAACAACAACTACAATTGACCCATTGAGTGCTTTGAGTACTGATTGACACAGAAAACCCCATAGCATTCTACACACTGTCCAAAGTCCATGGCACTAGAAAGATTAACTTGCTAATATATTTTTTTTTTGACTTTTATCATACTTTTTGTATTTTTCACTTTTGCGGGGAGGTACAAATTTATAGGATTTCATTTCATGAACATTTTCTGCAAAGTAGAACACAACTTTATTTCACTTATGAATACATCTTTTTAAATCCTGCTACACAACCAGGTAACTTGTCTTATCTTAGCATGTCTGTTCTTTACATCTTCCAGCTACATTATGTGACCCTGCACCTCAAAACAAACAAAAAGTCGCCAGACATGAATTTTTAGTTAAGACCATATTCTGAAAGAGCAGAATTTAAGCTTTCAAATGATGTATAACTCAAATCAAATGGACTCTCCTAACCTATCTAAATATTGGAAAGAAAGCACAAACTCAGGAAAAGTGTGAACTGAGAAAAGAGGCTCTGAAGTACAGTGTCTATTCAAGCGCTTATTCTTTACCAAACCGTGCTGGCTGTGCGATGAATGGGACAAAAAAAGGAAGTAAACCACCAGAGTAATAACAATGAAGGGATTATCAGATTAAACTGAAATTAGGCATGCCTCATTAACACATTCTGTCCATAATTAATGCCAACTTTCAAAGCAGTAGCACTATCCTTTCAAAAGTTATTAGAGTTGAAAGTGAAGAGTGTGGACAAGGTTTTTCAGAAATGAAAAAGGGATTCTAAAGACACACCTAATCACACCATTCTACCAAAAATGTTCGAGATAAACTGCAAAAAAAAAACCACACTTTCCTGCCCGTTTTATGATACCAAATTTTAGCATAATGTAAAAGAAGACCCGCTCTTTCAGAAAATATGAAAAAGTCAAGTTCGGCTAGGTTGACCCATATCACTTATTTTCAGTCCTCACGCAAAATCAGTGTGTGCGACTTTATGTTCGTTTTGAGGTGCACGGTCACATTTAATATGTATTTACAAGTGATGTCACAGCAATTCAAAGTCAATTTTGAAATCTACACGATGTATGATTAGCTCAGGTCCATAAACTTAAAAGGATGGTATAGTCTTGGTTGAGGTAAGGATTCAGTTTTTACCGTTTTGTGAGATATTTAGAAACCACTCACATGAAGTGTTAAAAAGCATACCTGTACAAGTCTAAGGGGAATTGAAAGTTTATTCAGTGAATTATGTCAGTTTTGAAATAACTGAGATATCCAAAAACAAGGTGAAACAAACAGATATTAATAAAAGTTGTGGCCTGTCACATTTTATTAGGATCACTTTTGTGGATCGGCCATTTTAAGACCAATTTTCATCAAATAAACTGTGAATCCCTCTAAGAAATACATGTTCTTTCATAATTTCTCATAATCTCATGAACACACACACACACAAGTTTGAAATCTGCAGCCCATCTGAACCAAATGTGTACCATCCCATATAGTTGTGATGCATATTTTGCCATTACATACAGCAGACCATATCCTGTTGCATAATTTCTCCTTGTATTGTCTTTGTGACATATTTTTACCTCCTTCTCTTCATCTTCCATCTTCAAATTTTCAGGTGAATTTAAGGTCGACCTTTTAAAGAATGACACAGCTCGGACTGAATGGGCGATGGAGAAGGTCAACTATGTCACTCGCCTTTTCCTGGATGGGATCAACCTCGATATCGAGTTTCCCCTGTCGGCCGACGAGGCGCCTCTTCTGACCTCCATGGTTGACATGACAACCAAAGTCTTCAAGAACTCCATACCACACTCTCAGGTTACAATCTCATCCTTTCCTTGTTTGCTTTAAGAACTTTATTTTCCTCTCATTTCGTCTCTTTGTCTGTCTGACCGACCTTGTATCCCAGTCTAGGGCACTGTCTTAAAGGGGCATTCCAGGCGATTTTCATAATTTCACTTTGTGTAGTACATAAATTGACAGCTCCATGCATACACAGAGACTCCAACCCTAAAGCACCTTCTGATCTGGAGATTCTCCCGCCTGAAACCCCTAGCAAACGGGAGACTCCAACTTGATGTGTGCGAAGCGCATATCACGAGTGCACAGTTCCTTGCGGCCGGGATCCAGGGCCCGCTTTTGCCCTAGAAGCTCTAATAATTAGGGTTCTTCAATCTTGATGCTCTCTTGTGCTATCTAAAGGCTTATTTTTCAACATACGAAGACAAAAAGTAAGAAATCATTTCAAACGGGAGACACAGAGCCAGGGCGGGAGAAATTAAATCTCAAACGGGAGAACGGGAGATTTTGCAAAAGTGGGCTTTCAGCGGGGGATCTCCCGTCGAAAGCGGGAGAGTTGGAGTGTCTGCATACATGCAGATTCATGGAATTTATTGTGCTTCTTAAGCAGAGAAACCAATGAACTGAAAATTTTAAAGGGGCATTCCAGATGATTTTCACAATTTCAGATCATGTAGTACATAAATCAAGAGCTCCATGTATTTATGTGGAATTTGTTGTAGTTCTTGAGCAGAGAAACAATTAATACTTTGAGGAACCTTCAACAATTTACACTGAACAAGGATGATGACATTGGAGCCTCACATATTTCAGAAATGTAGCACTGTAATTCCATTACAACACCGCTTGCTCAACAAGTTCACCTGTGAAGAATGTATGCATGCCATATTCTTTTGTTCTTCTTCCTAGAGCCCCAACTCATGCATTCTTACAGAGAGGCTGCCATGTCATCATCCTTGTTCATTACAATTTGTTATAAATTTTTAAAACATTATCATTCCTCATCCCAATTACTATAGATTTTGAAATTCTGTACTCAGTTTAACTCTTTATGTGCCACGTTCGCACGTCCGCCTCAGTCGACGGTGTGCCAACTTCGCATATTCTGCTCAACGAACAAAGCCGACAAAACCGATCGATAAATCGCTAATCCCGCGGTACAATCAAAGCGTTTCTAGCGCTTTTGTTCCTCTCACATACGGTTTGCATTCTGTGTGGTGATTGACTACCAAGTGGTGTTCCAAACTAGATTTGCGTGCACATTCTAAGTTTCTGTCACTATTTTATATGCAAAAGTCATGCCTTTACAGTAATGTATCAACTGGTAATGCGAAAGAAATATTGAAAATAGAATTGTTATACATTGTATATGGAAGCAAAGTTTGCCATTCCTCTTTAACTTTGCTCACTATAATGCCCAGCTTAATAGAAATTTGTAGAAGTTATACAAATTGGAAAAACAGAATTCTTTCTCAAAGCTTGACTATACCATCGTGTCTCAGAATAACGTGGCACACAGGGGGTTTTCACCATGGCACATAAAGAGTTAATTAATTTATAGTTTTTCAAATGTAAAAGTCTGAAAATCATCTGGAGGTCCCCTTTAAAGAGGTACTGTTTTATAGCACATTGTAATAGCGACACAGTTCAGCACTGTTGGTTTAGTAACTCCAGAGAAGTCTAAATAATGATAGTATTTTGCTACTTTTATATATTGTATATGCCAACTATATAGGGTGGTCCCTGGGCCCCATTTCACAAGAAGGTGATATGATAGCAACTCTTGCCGGAATGGCAGTTGTCATGGTAATGACTAGAATCCAGCTTCCTGATTGGCTGTTGCTATGTGAAGTTTGTCATTCCGGCAAGAGTTGCTATCCTAACATCTGTTATGAAATGGGGCTATGGTCTTGCTGTCTTAAGACATTAAAGGGATAGTATAGTTTTGGTTAAGAGACCTAATTTCAGGTTTGTAACATTTTTTGGTGAGATAATGAAAAAAAAAACCTCTTATGAAATATGAAAGAGCATGTAATTCTATGAGGAATTCAACGTTTATTTGATGAAAATTGGTTTTGAAATAGCTGAGTGCAAAAAGAGCGATTCTAATAACGTGTGGGACCCACACTTTATTACGATCGCTTTGTTTTACTTTGTTTTTGGATGTTTCAGTCAATCCAAACCTGATTTTCATCAAATAAACTTTGAATTCGTCTTATGTTAGCTGTACTACATAAGTGTTTTCTTGGTATCTCACAAAAAGTTAAAAGCCCAATTCTCATCTCCACCAATACTGTACCATCCCTTTAATCTTTTATGGTTCCAAAGGAATTTTTCCATGAACTTCGCTCAACTCATCAAACATTTTTACGTCAAACAGGAAAATAATGTATTTTTTTTTTCGTTGGTGTTGCTTCTTCACTCACCCCATCCAGGTGACCTTTGATGTTGCATGGTCTCCAGGCTGCGTTGACCTTCGCTGCTACGAGTACAAGAAGATCGCAGATATCGTTGACTTTGTCTTTGTGATGTCATACGATGAACAGAGCCAGATTCAAGGGGATTGCATTGCCAAGGCTAACTCACCGTATGATAAAACAGCAAAAGGTATTTTCTTGTTTCTTAATTTATTCATGCATTGTTTTTAAACAGTGCCTCTTATGGAATGGCATAATTTAGTCAGGAACAAGTTCCATTAAAAGGATGAGAGCTAGTGTATGCTTGTGATTGACTTTGGAGCCATAACACAAAAGGTCAAAGTTTAAAGGTCAAATACCAGGATGTCATCGTGCAAGCAATAGGTTGTGTTTTTCTTTTATTTTATTTTTCATGAAAGGCAATCCAAATTTCCCTGTGGTAAAGCATTAAAAAAAAACACCCAACTCTGCTAGTGTATCTCTATTGGTAGGTTGTTTCTTTTTGTACAGTCATGAAAGTTAGCAAATCAAGAGCTGTCATATGTTACAAGAATCTTGCAACCAATTTTATCAAACTCAGCAGAATGGTATCGTTATGAGAGTTGACTGGTATGAAACATGTACATTCCAACAGTAAATAAAATCAAATTTTCAATCTTTTTGTAACCCTTTGCATGATTTGAGAGCTGATTTTCAGAGAAAACCTCACAGCTCAGTACACACTGTTCAATGTTCTGGATGTAAAAGGGTTAAGCCCTAGTTGATGCATTGACTGTTGGATTTCTGCCATTTTTTTTTTTCAGAAAGAAACAATGACAAATCATCATCTCTCTTTGCTTAAGGAGAATCCCACAAGATTTATTTATCTCCGAAAAGTGCGCAAGCACTGGCATAATATTATATTAGGGTAATATTCTCCCTACCTTCTGAGAGAAGTATCAGTTATTCTAGATCTGAGAAAGATTAAAGGGGATGGCTAGTAACTGATCAGTGGGAATCAGTGGGAATGCTGGAGGATGATTGTTCCAATCCTTGTGGTATCTGTTTAGAGTACATTATATATCTATTGTTGTGTGAAAATTATTTGCTTCAGAATGGTCTCATATTCAAGTAATGTGCAGTTTAATGTTTCCAGGTTAGCGTGCCTGGTCAGTGACGGGGCATTAATCTGCACATTACTTGAATATGAGACAGTTCTGAAGCAAATCATTTTCACACAACAGTAGATATACCGGGTGTCCCAAAAAAAGCGGAACGGTGGATTTTCAGTATCTTGTGGTCTAAAAGTTATATATCTTTTGACATCATTAGAAAGAGCATCTTCCGCAGAAGACTATGATACCAAAATCATTACATTTGGTTCAGTACTTTTTATTCTACGCCAATTTCTGAAAATGCAGTCATTGTCAAATTTTGCCGGATTTTTGCGACTTATGAGATAATAATTTGAGTGCGACACGCTATCCATACGGTGAATATTGTGTAAGCTCGGTGATCCATGTCAACAAAAGATACAGCTTTCACATTGAGCACGGCACGGGCCAGGAAAAAACAGTGTGTGTGTGTGTCTGTGTGTGTGTGTGTGTGCGCGCGCGCGCTCCCAATATGAAAGCGTTATCTTTTGTTGACATGGATCAACGAGCTTACACAATTCACAGTATGGAACGCGTGTCGCACCCAAATTATTATCTGATAAGTCGCAAAAAATTGAAAATGACTGCATTTACAGAAATTGGCGTAGAATAAAAAGTACTGAACCAAATTTAATGATTTTGGTATTATGGTCTTCTGCGGAAGATGCTCTTTCTAATGATTTCAAAAAATATAGCACTTTTAGAACGCAAGGTACTGAAAATCCACCATTCCGCTTTTTTTGGGACACCCGGTATAATGTATTCTTAAATGAATCCCACAAGGATTGGAACAATCATCCCTCAGCATTCCCACTGATTCCCACTGATCAGTTACTAGCCATCCCCTTTAAGTGCTCTTTCATTTTGCGGAAATGTGAAAATATTATATTGAATTCTGTTTGTGTTTTGTCAATTTTGCTGTCGTCCAGTGACTTTCCAAGCTAATATAGTATTCTCATCCAGTGATGGCGGCACTGAATTTTTAAAAATTCATAACTTTTGAACGAATTGTCTGATTTTCTCAAAGTGGCAATAATACAACGCTGCACAGTGGCACTGGTCTGACAGTCCCTGACCAGTAAAAATCACTGTCGGACCAGTAACCTTTTCAGGAATGGACCAGTAAAAAATTGAAGAAACTGGTTACCGGTACTTACTGGTCTGACAGACAGGTTGGGCTAGTAGAAAAAATGGGTTAGTGTGCAGCCCTGAATAATGTGTTCTTACACTTGTCTTGTCCTTTAACTCTTTATGTGCCACGTTCGCACGTCCGGCTCAGTCGACGGCGTGCCAACTTCGCATATTCTGCTCAACAAACAAAGCCGACAAAACCGATCGATAAATCGCTAATCCCGTGGTACAATAAAAGCGTTTCTCGCGCTTTTGTTCCTCTCACATACGGCTTGCATTCTATTTGGTAATTGACTATCAAGTGGTGTTCCCAACTATAGATTTGCGTGTACATTATAAGTTTCTGTCACTATTTTATGTGCAAAAGTCATGCCTTTACAGTAATGTAGCAACTGGTAATGCAAAAGAAATATGGAAAATAGAATTGTTGTACATTGTATATAGAAGCAAAGTTTGGCATTCCTCTTTAACTTTGCTCACTATAATGTTCAGCTTAATAGAAATTTGTAGAAGTTATGAAAATTGGAAAAACAGAATTCTTTCTCAAAGCATGACTATACCTTTGGGTCTCAGAATAACGTGGCAAACAGGGGGCTTTCACCATGGCACATAAAGAGTTAAGTATGGGGCCCTTGCCCTAGTTGGCATTTAAGGAAAGTTTGTTTAATTTGTACCCTCAGCTGATTTGCATGCTGTTTCACACCACATCAATTAATATTCATTTCCGCTCATGCATATTCATACCTGATTCCAGGAATCCAGGCGTATCTAAACCTTGAAATTCCTGCTGAGAAGATGGTCCTAGGTGTGCCTTGGTACGGCTACAACTACCCCTGTCTCAACCTTTCTGATGTACGTATGGCACTTGTGATAATTTATGAAATGTACTCAAACTCTTTGCATATATTGCTAATGTATCAAAACTTCACATGCATATTCAAAGTATATATGCATATCCTAATTTGGAAGTGTATGCATATTGATACTCTTAAATCTAAGCATCATCATTTACTTTCTTGAAATACTCAAAGTCATCAACTTTGGTATGAATATGTAAATCTAAAGTATATTATATATGTTTGTTGACCTGATGAAGATATGAATATGTATCACATGCAAGCACAGACATGAACAGAGTTATAGTCATGTAATAGTGTCTAGCATATTCACATGAGATTAAATTTAATAATAGTTCTCACTAACTTTAAGAATGTTGTCCAGTTCTGCACAAAATTTCCTCAGTGTATTTCCTTTGATTACCTGCCTTCATTCATAGTTTCCCAACCTAGATATTAAAGGCATAATTTACCATTTGCAGATGAAACAAAAACCCAGCATTAGTGCTTTGAAATAGTTCTAAAACATGAGTTAGGGATTGAAACAACTACCGATACTGTAAAAATTTGAATTGGTGAAATTGATGTTAAGTATTGCTAAACATAACAAAATGTGAGCAGTAGTTATAATAGAAATGTTTCCAGAATAAACCACCTACAGTTACGATTTATTGAGAAAAATACAGATAATGCCTTATATTTCAGGCTTTATTGCAAAAATGTATATGATAGGATGCTTGGTGCTACGACAGACCTACACTTATGGATTTAATGTCATATCCTGAACAATTTTTTAATCACTGTTCCCAAGGGTAAACAGGACCTTTAAACCTTGATTCAACTTTCCCATGTTCAATCCACTTGACTCCAGACTGACGTTTGTTCAATCAAGAGAGTTCCATTCCGTGGAGTGAACTGTAGCGATGCGGCGGGGACGCAAAAGGACTACTCAATGATCACCAAACTCTTGGCCGACAATTCGACGGGAAGGAAGTGGAGTAAAGACTATCAAGCTCCCTACTTTGATTACAAGGTGGGTTTGCATATAATATGCCATATTAGTTGATGTCAATGAAGGTTTGAATGGATAGATTGATGGATGGATACATTAATAGATGGATGCAAAATCAACCTTACTTAAGTCGACCTCACATAAGTCGAATAATTGCCTAATCGAAGGTTTTTTCAAATCCTCTTCTCCGTGTTTATTTCATTCCCTCATAAGTCTTATTTTCTGTTATTAAAGTAGAAGCTATCTCTTTTAGTCCAAATAGATTCGACTTGGGCAAGGTTGACTGTATTTGAGATCAAATTGTTAAGTTGGAGAAATAGATATATCTGGGTTTATTAGATTAGAAACAGAAACTAAACACAAAATCTGAAATCAAAATGATTGATGATGTTAGTAGAGTCTGTTTATCGCTATCCTACAATCTTTTTACCAAACACAGAACTCCCAAACAGGTCTCATGACGCAGGTGTGGTACGACGATCCCGAAAGCCTTCAGCTACGCTACAACTACGCCAAGAAGTTGGGTCTTCTGGGCGTTGGCCCTTGGCACGGCGACGCCCTGGACTACAGAGATGATCCGGTGGCCAAAAACTTGACCCAGGCCATGTGGGCAGCCATGGCCAGCTTCGTGGGTCCAAAGTAGCAGTGGCTTTGAAGTGCGCCCTCTCTTGCTCATATCTTGACAGGATCCTTAAACCTTGTCTAACTGAGGCAGAACATTTGAAGAGTTTGAAAGCAAAATGGGCTGAGCACCATTTTCTGACATTTTAAAGCAAGTCCATCATCAGATAGAGCAAAATAAAACCTTTGCAGTGATACGTCACCTTTAACATTACCAGGAATATTCTTGAAGTTATTGGAAATTTGTCATAAATATGATATTTTCTTAATATTTTCTTTGTTTTTGTTTTTTTAGCTACTTTAATCACAAGTATCTCAACTTAACAAGAATGGAGTTAAGTCCTTTTGTGATCAAACTCTTCATTTGGTCACTAGAATTCTTTTCCCTCGTAAATTTCTGGCCTGTGCTCGCTAATTTAATAAATGTAATTATATTGAAGTACGACTGATATGGACAGTTGTGAACCAGTGGATAAAAGATTTAGACACACTACCTCCTTGATTGCTGGGATTAGTAGGCACAAAAAATTCAACATAAGAAAATTGCCAAGCCAAATTCAGCTGTATTTTGTGAAATAACTGAATTATTGCTCTCTATTTGTATTGTTTTGAGAACCTGCTGTATTATGTGCAATGCATTCATGAAATTGAATGTAAATGTGTTGATCTTTCATCAAATGAAATGTTTGCACTCATTCTGAAATTCACACTTCTCTGTATATTATGATAAAAGGCAAAAAAAAAAAAAAATCGACAGACTTTGCTAGTAAATACCTTAAGGTTTCAATAATCATGACGAATTTCACCAATTCAGTTTTGATACCAACTCTTTTGATTGCCAGTTGTGCTAATTGCTAATTCACTTTGGCTGTCAATTATAATACTGGCCAAATATGCTGGAAATATCACAATAGAGTGTGTGAAATTATTTAGCTTTTTGATGTCACAGAAGCTAAAATTGAATATGTATGAAGGGGAGGAGACAACACAGTGTTACCATGGATACAAAGGTGGAGACAAAAACAGGCAAGCATTGTTTAACCCATTCACTACAAAATTTTGAAATACCCACAACCTTTTCTCAAGATGGACCAAGTTTCTGGAGGCCACAGATTAATACACAGTTATTCTCATACAGGATGACAATACCTTTGTGTCCCTCATAATCATGCTTCTAATATCCGGAGGTCCGGAGGTGATGTCATAAACAGGAACGGTTCGGGAAAATTCTGCAGTCTCAGTGGTTGAGGGCTTTGCACTGATTTTTGTTTGCTGCATATGTGATAACAAATAATTATTTAATTATTAATGTTTTAGCTGCTGAAGATTCTGTACATAATACCCTATTGTTCCCTGGAAGGTACAGCAATGTTGCTCTCATTTCCACATTCTAAATGATGAAATGGTTCAATGCATGTTTATCTTTGTCTATTATAAGTTATGCTTATTTGAAAGCATAATTAAGACTTCACCAAATAGACTGGTGTGTCACACAGGTAACTCTGACATGTACTTTTGTTGCATTTGACCTTTTTCAAATTATATAATTATATACCCTATATAAAAAACTATAAAACTATAAAAAAAAAAAAAAATTTTAAACTGACAGTGGTTTCGGGCGTTTCACTGACTAATGGGTTAACCCGTTTATAAGGATGAACTGATTTTGCTATAACATGCATTTTTCGTAGACACCTGCCGGAGTATAGGCCTATTCAGGAAGTAGTCTTCGACAGCTTTAATCTTAGTCACTGTAAACATGTTACCACCACGCACGTGAACGAAGAGTTTGTGCATTTAGCAAGAGACACCTTTTGGCTAGCTGACAATACATCCAGTAAAATTTTATACTGTGCACATCCAGTGGTTATTGGATGCACGGCTGGAACTACTGGATGCATGGTAGATATTGCCAGTTATGTATTTATGGCAGGCAATAAAAAAAATGAGTTCAGTAAATTTGTTATGCACCAGTCAGTAATGAATACATTTGAAAAAATAGAAGTGGATTTCTGGCAAAAATTTGTCCACCGTTTTTTAAAACGGGTAATGCAATAGTGCATGTGTTTTCATACATCAGTAGGAATAGTGTGCATGTGTTGACTATGGAATCCACGCTAAACCCACTCTGCTGCACCTCCTGGTTTAAACAATTCCATAGTTATTCAAATTCATGAAATTCTTTCGTCGAGATGTTTTTCGTGGTAACGTACTGATTGACATAACGTCGATGTAGGACAATTTGTCAATCAGTTGCCAAGTGCCATAGTTGTCTAATGCACACAATTTCTACTGGCGCACTCAAACCTCTGCGGCATTTTGTGTAATGTATGTGGTTATAAAGCAGGTTTCGCCTGTCAAACCTATGGAAGCACTCACTAGTGCAAATAAAATTGTGCATAATTTGTAAAATGGCGAGTTGAGCTAATTAAAGGTACTTGGTATGTCCTGTTGGTTGTGAGTTTTTCGTGTGTCTGTTAATGTACATGTACAGTATTATATACTACCGGTATTTGTGCGTATTTTTGTATGCATATGTGTGTAGTTGCCATATAATGGTTAGGCACGTGCACTCTATTCTTTGTCATAATTTTGTACGTTTTATTCAAATCTTTTACATTACTAGTATATCTTTCTGTTTGTTCAATCATGCACCACATGCTAGTTTTTTCGAATGCGGGGTGAAAAAACAACAACTAAAACAAGGATTTGTCTACTACTACCTGCACCGATAGACATGTTGGTTTGTAGATTCACTGATACCGTATCAGCATTTGTCATACTCTGTAAGAATGGAGATTTTCTCGGTGTACCGTATAAATTTACGCATATTTCGCACAACCAGAAACTTGCGCAAAAATAAAAGCACGCGAATATGTTTGCTTGCCGTATTTTCTTGTGCGTGATGTCTTGATTCTGCGGAATTACAAACATGCGAAACTCTTCCTACCCGGCCAAGCGCAAAAAATTAGTCACACGAAAATATCCACTTTTACAGTAATAATTATTCACGTGATGCTGTAAATATTATCCTCCAAATGTGACTTTGCATCATCACTATCATCATCCGTTAGTGAATTTACATGATCACATGAGGTTTTGTTTTCTTCATCCCTTTTGTCCTCATCTTGTTGAATGTCATCATCAAAGGAGATCTGAACACTGTTTTGGATGACAGAGATTATTTGGCTTCTACTGCTCTCAGGAGAAACATAGTGTTCTCGATCTCCTTCAGGCAAATGCCCAACAGTTATGACAGGGATTCCGAAAGAATACAAGTTTTCTGTCCTACCTCGAGGAGTAATCAACATCGTTCCTTGATTTAAAGGACAAGTTCACCTTCATAGACATGTGGGTTTTGTGAATGCAGCAATATTATTAGAACACATCAGTGAAAGTTAGGGGAAAATCGGACAATCCGTTCAAAAGTTATGAATGTTTAAAGTATCTGTGCAATCACTGCTGGAGGAGAAGACTACTACAGTGCATGATGTCACATGCGTACAACAATATAAGGAAAATAAAAAGAGAATTTCACAAAACTTGACTTTTTGAATAAAGTGCACATTTCTTCAACATGTTACTGACTTATGTTAGGGGTAATATTATTTCCCCTGACTTCTGAAAGAGAGAAGTCGATTGTTCTTTTATTAGGTGAGAAAAGTGAGAATATCTTGAATTTTCTTTATACTTTCTGTATATGTGACCGTGCACCTCAAAACGAACATAAAGTCGCACACACTGATTTTGCGTGAGGACTGAAAATAAGTGAAATGGGTCAACCTAGCCGAACTTGACTTTTTTCGTATTTTATGAAAGAGCGGGTCTTCTTTTACATTATGCTAAAATTTGGTATCATAAAACGGGCAGGAAAGTGTGTTTTTTTAGCAGTTTATCTCGAACATTTTTGGTAGAATAGTGTGATTAGGTGTGTCTTTAGAATCCCTTTTTCATTTCTGAAAAACCTTGTCCACACTTTTCACTTTCAACTCTAATAACTTTTGAAAGGATAGTGCTGCTGCTTTGAAAGTTGGCATTAATTATGGACAGAATGTGTTAATGAGGCATGCTTAATTTCAGTTTAATCTGATGATCTCTTCATTGTTGTTACTCTGGTGGTTTACTTCCTGTTTTTTGTCCCATTCATCGCACAGCCAGCACGGTTTGGTAAAGATTAAGAGCTTGAATACACACTGTACTTCAGAGCCTTTTTTCTCAGTTCACACTTTTCCTGAGTTTGTGCCTTCTTTCCAATATTTAGATAGGTTAGGAGAGTCCATTTGAAATGAGTTATACATCATTTGAAAGCTTAAAGTCTGCTCTTTCAGAATGTGTTCTTAACTAAAAATTCATGTCTGGCGACTTTTTGTTTGTTTTGAGGTGCAGGGTCACATATAGTTGTACTCATATGACATCACAAGCTATAGTAGTCTTCTCATCCAGCCGTGACTGGGCAGAAACTTCAAAAATTAATAACTTTTGAACGGATTGTCCAATTTTCCTCAAATTCTCATTGGTGTGTTCTACTAATATTGCTGCATTCACTCAACCCATATGTCTATGAAGGTGAACTTGTCCTTTAATGTCGATACTATAAGAATTTGGATGTTATAGATATCTGAAATCACCTGCATACGTTCCATCTTGCATCATACAAAGGTGTCATTTTTTTTTTTTTTTTTTTACAGCATGTACTGCTTCAGTCTTTAAATAATACCTACGCATTTACTTTCTGAATGCTACACAAATTTTGATGGACTTTTTAACATGAGCAGTGCAGGCCAACACAGCAAGATTTTCATGAGGTCAGAGACAGTGTTTGTTTGTTTGTTTGTCTTTCTGTCTGCCTGTCTCTCTGTCTGCGTGGCAGGTAGCTTTTCAAGATAAAGTACATTATGTCCGGTTGGTGTGTGTGGATGGAATCTGGCAGTCGCTGAATGGCTGTATTGCAATATATGATGTGCACATCACAAAAACACATATCAACTCTTTAAAAGTTTTCCTTCATTAAGAAAGCTCGTGTATGTGTGTGATTGTAGGCGTGTGCATGTTTTTGTTTGTTTGTTTGTTTGTTTGTTTGTTTTTGTGCTGCTGGTTTTTACCATCAGTATAGATATTGACCCATAGACATCTTACAGTGGATGCTCTGTATTTTATGATAAAATCAACCTGTGTTATTCATTCTTAGTAATTACATTGTAATAACATGTGAAAGAATTCATACCAAGAAAAGGTCCTTGTTCATTTTAACACTGATAATGAACATTGTTTCAGTAGCACATTTTCAAAAACCGTATAACTACAGTCAATCTTGCCAAAGTCAAATCTATTTGGACTGAAGAAATAGCTTCAACTTCAAGAAAATTTGACTTGTGAGGGATTAAAATCAATAAAATGTAGAGAGAAGAGGGCTTGAAAAGACCTTTGACTTCGGCAATTGTTCAACTTATGCGAGGTTGACTTCAGCAATGTTGACTGTACATTTGTTTTGAAATAATTATCTAGCCGAGGCACCATGCCATCCATTATTCTGCATATAACTCAGAAGAGCACTCTGAGACCAGAACGATCCCATCCTTTTTCAGAGCTACCAAGTCTCATGCATTGTGAGTGAGACTCAAGCATTTAGGGTCTGTCTCATGATCTCACACATGACACCCATTCCTCTCACGCATTGGGAGCATACATGTAGCTTAAAGGATTAAAGTGAGAGTTGCAATTGAAGGCATATTTCCCTTTTGTCTTTCAAAATAAGTAAAAAATAGTCACTTAAGTATGCACCAGCTTGCACAATTAAGAGCTAAAAACTGAAAAAGCTCCCTACCGTGGGAGGGCGGACACCCCCCTCCCACACCCTCGCTCACAAACATGCGTGCGCGCCGAGATGCTGAGTCATGAAAATCTCACTCATAAAAATATTTTGAACTTGGCATCTATGCTTTTTGATTAGCAAATCTTCGGTAAATATCTTTAGTTTGAGCGAATTTTTATGACTTTTACCATGTTCCATATAATCTTATTCTATTAAAAGATAAGCAGTGAATTCAGCATTGCCAATTTGATGATAATGATACTCTCTGCAGTGATTCTCTCTGGACACTATTGGTTATTGAATAACATGACATTGTGATTATTATGAGATAACTGCTGCAAAATTCCAATGATTAATTCAGTGGAGGTGACTTCCATTAGAACTAACAGAGTCCTAGGAACTGGCAAAATTATTTCATTTAATTGGATTTTTGTTACAGCAGATATATAAAATATGTAAAGATTTGTGGATAATAATTTTGGGACCGAAATTTTTCCTTTGATTTAACAAAATTTTGCTATGTGTCGGGCAGCGCACTGTATGCAAACGCTCAAAAGCTTCACACAAGATTATGGGAAAGAAGGTTTTTAGAAGGAAAAATGCATTGCAAACAGATTACTTGCATAAGAAATAGATATATTCATTTTATTAGAGAGCATTCATCTGTGCTTCCAATTGTATCCTGAAATATATATCATGATTCTGTAAACATGTGTGTATGCTATCATACAAGAAATTGGACACAACTTCCATAGCCGAAAAAGAAAAGATACATATTGAATATTTGTATTGCTTTAAATAAAGCACAAAGCGGTACATCACATGAAAACCAAGCCATGCCAAAATCAGAGCATGTATTACTTTGTGGAAAAATGGGAAAAATGATAATATTGAAGCTTCTAGGGGCCTTTGTACACACCAAGTGCATGGCCCAATGAAGGGGAAGATTAATAAAAACACATCTATTCACCTCATTATCCTCAAATAATTTAGAACCGTCAGGGAAATTTTTGATATAATCAAGTAGTTCCAAGCAATTCTATAACATATAGAGTGACATTCAGAGTCTTTGCTCTTTGTAACAGCAATTCATGTACTAAAAGATACCACATAAAAACCTACAGTATGTTGTATTACAATGCCCAGCTATAGGCCTACTTGCAACACTGCATAACTATGGTCTTACCAACAAATTTTGTACAACAGGCTGCAAAGATAATATGCAAACAGTACCTTTCACACAACGTTCACTGTTGCCTAGTTGTTATAACAAGTCTTGATATACTGTGGAATAACTGCTGTAATAACATAATCCTACTGGTATGTACACAGTAAAAATAGGTAGAAATAATGCTTGATCTTAAACTGGTGTAGACTAACTATAAAAATCAAAGACTGTGTAATCCTTGCTGTCAACAAAACGACAGACCCTACTGCTCTGTAAAGCCATCATTAACCCGTTGAAGACAAGTCCTAAGAATACTCGGGAAGGTGTCTATGGGAAATGTGTGTCATAGCAAAATCAGCTGATCCTCGATGAGTTAAAGGGATCATATACAGTAGTTCTGGTTGAGACCTAACTTCAGGTTTCTAACATTGTTGGGTGAGATGATGAGAAACCTCTTATGAAAGAGCATGTAATTCCAAGAGGGATTCAATGTTTATTTGATGAAAATTGGTTTTGATATGGCCGAGATATCCAAAACAGAGCGATTATAATAAAAGGTGGGACCCACCTTTTATTACGATTGCTTTGTTTTCCTTTGTTTTTGGATGTTTCAGCCATTCCAAAACCTATTTTTATCTGATAAACATTGAACTCCTCAAAGAATGGTATATGCTCTGTATCATTTCATTAGTGGTTTCTTGGTATCTTGCAAAAAGTTAAAAGCCCATTCTCATCTCCACCAATACTACACCATCCCTCTAAATAGTATTGCTGCTAAATCATTGTACATCAACATGCAGCTCAAAGAATACGGCTGGTTTCCTTTACAATAAAGGAATTTCTGTTCTTTTCTGTAATTGTGGAAATTGTTGAAAATAAAAGAAGGCACATTCACACATCACTAAGTGGAGAGGTTGAACAAGGAACAAATGCTTGAAAACAAACAAACAAATGTATTAATACTATGACTTTGGGGCATTGACAATTTTTTACACTTTGGAGAAATTGTCTATTCTAAAGCGTCATATGATGTACACTGTATGACTTCAATATACACCTCTGATCAAACATAAATGAATGAAACAAGATTTACATTATGGTAAAGCAGATGCATAACTTATCTGGTCAGCTTTACTTGTGGCAGGTAAAGCATGTCAGAGCTAGATAAAAGATCTACATTTGACTCACTGGACAAATGTCTTTTTAATGGTTCGGCAGAGCCGCGATAACCACGAGTACGTATGTTATGTACACTGTTGTATCTAATTATTCATTCAATTCATGAAGTGGACATTCGGTTGTAATCCCATGACTATACTCTTATAAAAAAAATGATAATAAAAAATCCATATTAAATAAATGATAATAAAGATAGTTTTTTATCCAATCTTTAAGATTAATATGAACATTTGCAAAAATTAGATTATTACATGTACACTGACATATTCATGATCATTAATAAACAATGTAAAATCAAAATATGGTGCCATGTGCACTCTTGATATTCCATGACTGTTCTCTTTATATTCATATAACGAGGCACTTTTATCATCATAGTAGTAAAAATGCTACACCACCAATAGCACTGGCAGAAAAAAGCAATAGTACATTTAGAAGTCGAGTAGCAGTAGTTGTAGTAGTAGAGTAGCAGAAGTACAAAAGAGGAAGTGATAGTGACAGTTAGTAGTGATAGAGATAGTAGTAATGATAGTGGTATGTGTAGTACAACAGTGTAGTAGTAGTAGTAGTAGTAGTAGTAGTAGTAAGTAGTAGAAGTAGTAGCAGTAGGAGTAGTTACACTTGTACTAGTAGTAGGTTGTAGAAGTAGCAGAAGTAGCAGCAACAGTTACAGGAAGACAACAAAAGCAAGCTGCTCACAATGATTTCATTTCACACTGATTTCAATATTCCTTTCTATTAAAAATAAGGACATTTGCCAATCAGTATTATGTATATCTGCTTGGTTGTGATCATCTGGATGCAGGCCATCGATCTATTAACTTTGTGTGGTTTTGACTTATTCATACATTCTTGCTCATTTTGCATAACATCATGAATATCAATGGCAATTAGGCAGCTTCAATAAGACCCCTCAGCATTTAGTGGGGTGATAACTGGCGGTACAATGTAGTACTGTAAAAGTGGACATTTTCGCGGTGTTCAAATTTTCGCGCATTTCGCGCAACCAGAAACTAGCGCGAAAATAAAAGCACGCGAATATTTTTGCTTGCCATATGTGCCTGTGCGTGATGTCTTGATTCCGCGGAATTAAAAACATGCGAGACTCTTCCGACCCGGCCAAGCGCGAAAAATTAGTCACACGAAAATATCCACTTTTACAGTATTACGATTAAAGACCTAACTTTTACTGTCAAAAATAAAGTGTGCTTAACCTCTAAACTTCAATGGAGCACCATGCTCTATAACTTGATCTCCTCTATAATCATCTTGGGACCAACACACTGAGATACTATTCAGGGCTCAACATTAGCGGTGGCCCAGTTGCCCAAGGCCACTAAGAATTAATGTAGGACCACCAAGCTTCAAAAAGGTTCTTTTGGTGGCCCAGCTGGGAAACTACGATTAAAAATGAATTGCTATGATTTACATTTATTTCCGGCCACCACATTTCTTCCTTAGGCCACCATAATCTAAAATTTAAAGATTTTAGTAGCCCAAACAGGCCACAGTGAAGGGAAAAACTAGTGTGGTGCCCTGCTATTAGCAGTATGTGCAGTAAAGGTGCCAGTGGTATGGACCAAGTTAACCCGTTCCTTCCGCAATTCTCTGAGTGCATTTAATGCCCCCAAACGAGATTCTTTTCGCCCGTCGACAGAGAGGCACACAGGTTGGTAATCCAGCTGTGTGAAACGGTTCATTGTGTCCCCCTTTCTACGGTCAACTACATGTGCCCGTGAACAATGGAAATATCGATCGGGTGCGAATAGAGCGTGCGCTGATGAGCTCTCAGAATCTTTTGTTCTACACAAAACCAGGTACCTGAATGAAGTGACTGGTGTCAGCGAACCCGCATTTCTAACTGATCTCAGCCTTGATCATTATGTACATGTTCGTACGAGTTTACAGCAGAACAAGCAAAAAACTAAATCAGGAAAAGGTACATAATACTGTAAAATCCCTTTTTTTTTAAAACAGCAGGAGAACAAATCCTGATAGAATAAACTCTGATCTTTTTATCAAACCCACTTTTCTGAGCATTTTAACACAAAGAAACATGAATTTAGGCCACTGAAGCAGGCACCCTTGTCTTCATTTTGGGAACCTGGTAAACCAGGTTCCCGTATATCAGCTGCTCCCACGGGAACCTGGTAAACCAGGTTCCCGTAAGGAACGGGTTAATAATCACTCATTCATCACCTAATAATGTATAAGAAGAAAAACTTGCAAGCACCTGTCCTACCAAATACATTCTTGGCCTCTTAAAAACCACAATGGGTCTGTTCATGAATATACACACTTGTCAATCATCATGTAGTACTTGTACTTTCGTATTTTACGTGGAAATGTACATACAAAGTTGTAGCTATACCTTGCTAGGCTACATTTAATATTAGCAATCACCTTGATCAGCCCAAGAACTTGACTGAAATGTCTGTGAAAGAAACTCTCTTCAGGTTTGACACTTTCACAGTCTGACACAAAGGCAACCATGCCACAACCGTATGGAGGGGATTTGAAGAATAACATCAGTAATACAGTGCACTCCCGTTATAACGAAATGCTCGGGACCGGCAGTTTTCTTTCGTTATAACGAAATTTCGTTATAACCGAAAAAATACAATATACAACGAAAACAAGGAACCACGTATATATATCATATTATTTTTGCTGAATACTCATCATAGTGTACACTGGAAAGCTATGTGAAATGTGATGGGATAACTGTATTACAATAATAAACGCAAGTTCCCCTCAGAAACTGTGCGTGACACAAGGAGCGAACACAGAGTGGTGTGAAGCGTTCACCCATGCAGAGACGCTATAAATGCTTGTTCCGCTACGTATTTTCGAAAGCAATTCACATTTCGTTGTAACGGAGCACATTTCTTTTGTTTTTCTTTGTCTGTTGTTCTCAGAAAAGACTTCGTTATAACGGAAATTTCGCTATAACCATGTTCGTTATAAGCGAATTTTGTACCATAGACTTTAATGGTGATAATTTTGGGACCAGAAGATTTACTTCGTTATAACGAAATTTCGTTATAAGCGTGTTCGTTGTAACGGGAGTGCACTGTAATAGCATAGCGCACCGGGCCATCTTTCGGTGGTCATGATGAATGATCTAGTTCCTGTTCACTGACAGTAAATTCAACATACCATGAGCAGGGCTACCACCATTAGCGCATCAAAGTCGGGAAAATTCTGAAGAGCGATCATGGAGATACTTGTGCATTGGAAAATACACCTGTTTTGGAGGGCAAATGTAGTTCCTACATCAGAGGGATTTTTTGTGGATTGCTCTTATCTAGCCATGAGATATGGAAGTTTTTAGAAAGCCTTCTGCAGAATAAAGGGAGACTTGTAAGGTGTGCTATTAATGCCAACCATTCACGATGGCATTACAAAGGTGCATGCTGTAAGACAAGCGCTGCAGACCAAGGATTACATATGGCCAACACACTGTGATTCCAGACACTCATCAATTAACTCATCTCCTCTCACTTTTACGGCATATAATTTTGTGAATGTCTCACTTCTGAATGGATATTAAAAGGCAGATGATAAACTCTACATAGTCAAGCGCAAGTATAACAACCACTTGAGAGATACATTAAAGTTGACCTTTGAACATGTAGATGGGTGACCACTACAAACAGACATAAACAGACAGGGCTTCATGTAATTGTAATATCTGTGGCTGCTTTACACACTAAAATACAAAAGATTACCGGGGTACCCCAATGAGAGTAATACTCAAATACATGTTAAAACAATTATTTCACTATTAAACTTTGGCTAGCATTAAAGAATATTAAAAAGCAATTACAATTAAAAAGGTAGCATTGTACGCATCATACATGTATACTGTATATATCAACATGTATATAGCCAACAGATACCATCACTGTATGACTTTGTGAAAATGCAAATATTTATATAGCTGTCATATCACGATTTTCGAACTGCACCACAATTTCCTTGATTGAAAAATTGATCGCTATCAAGTGACTTGCTTCTATAGGCACCAAGTGCACTCCATGCTACAGTGTAGTTGTGATTTGGGATTTTCACCCAAAAGAAGGCTTGCAGGGCTGCGAGAATCATCCCTGTTGCCACGGCAACCCAGGCATGGATGCTGCGTAGTTCAACAGCCTGATGATATCATCTAGGACTTTCAGGGTCATGCAACGAAAGGAGAGACTTGGTGTGGTTCCAAACATCCTTCAAAATTGACTCCACTTTCGAGGAGAGGACCACAATCCATGGCAGGGAAACTAAGGGTTGATGAGGATGCTGCAATCCTTGTCAGTTTTTAAGAAGAGATGGAGATAATGCGAACTTCTCAAGAAAGGTTGAGAGTGAATGAATAGTATCCCCATATCATCACCTTGAAGGTATTCAAAGTACATTTGGATATTAAAGGATTTACTGTCTCCATTGGAGTTCATGATACTATAGTGCCCGTGAGAAACAGGTAGGAAGGTCGCTCCTTAATCCGAGCCAAATGTCTCCTGCGCGGCATAAACGAGGTACAGGAACCCATCTGCATCCTTCTCCGTGTGGTAGACCTCGGCGATCGGCGTGGAAACGCTGACGAGAGACTTCTGGTTGACGAGAAGAAAGAATGCCTGGTTGGGGCTCAGCTGGAGTCGCCTCCTGTTAAAGTGACATCAAGAATATTCTGGAAGGATTGAATTCTGTCGAACATCACGGGGAGATCATTTTAACCCTTTCCGTGCTGGAGAATTTGGACAGTGTGTGCAATGCTGTGGAGTGTGGAATTTCCAGTGCCAGTTGGCACTCAAAGCTCATAAAGTGTTAACCACTATACACAGTCTCACATTATTGTAAGAGTACAACTTGTTGTTAACTAACAGGATATGTCAGAAAGAGAGGGCACTACAGACTCTCTTATCTGCAGATGAGAGCCCTGTAATACAGAGGGGTTCTTGATATGGTTTCTCTTTCGTTTTCTTATTCTTGTCTATTAATTTCAGAATTTTTTTTTATTTAGCACCTGGCACAGAAAGGGTTACAGCCAAAACATACAGTACCGGGTAGTTCTTGTATCTGCAGAACTGTCAATGTTTGCTCAAAAATATACATGTACCTGTACACGCATGAAATGTGTGGAATAACACTGTTAAAACACAATTAAAGTTTAGCAATTACAAAAATACTATGTACAAAATTTTCTCTACAGACAGTAGTAAGAATAATGTTGGAACCTGAATTTTTACTACCTTGAGAGTATATTTTCTAATAACAATGTTCGTTGAAATGGTAGGACCCTGCAAAAGTTTTCTTGCCATTCCAACTTGCGACCATGCCCTACCTGACGATCTTGACAAGCTCGCCCATGGTCACATGATCAGGAACGAGGAACTTGGACTTGTCCAGGAGCGGCAGAGTTTTTTCACTCTCAAACCTTTCAATGATGACCTATGGATAAAAGAAGTCCAAGGAAACAAAGTCATGAGATGGGTTTAATAGTCTGAGGAGTCAGCGATTGGGCAAATATAATCATCATTTATGGAGGGACCACTTGAAATATTCTACTGTGGAGAACATCTCGTGTAAACAAATGGTGATCATGGAAAGCAGCATGCGTTCCCTTCATAACCAACGAGGTCATACAACAAAGTAAAAATTCAGGCCCCCAAATTACTATGTTCTGCATCATCCTTAACATTAACAATAAACTTCGTTTGGCTTTAACAAAATTTAGATATTACATTCATACACTGTAAACCCATTGAGGACGAGCTAACTCTACTACAACACGCATTTCCCATAGACTCTTGCCCGATTATAATCCGGACTCGTCCTCAACAGGTTAACAATGAATGGCAGATTGCAGCAAGAAAAATACAACTTTATATGGGGGGGGGGGGGGGGGGGATCATTATTTGCAAAGAACTCTTTCTCAATCAATAAGTTTTGCAATGGTTGAGTAGACCGCTACAGCGGCAGCGACTGAGTGATACTTACCGGAATCTTGGAGGGATGCTTGATGCGGATGTCTTCCACATCCTTCCTTCTTTGCTCTACAAAAATATAGCAATGAAGAGAAGAAGCAAAATGAAAGTTTTCCTGCTGATACACCTCCACAGTTATCTTAAATAAAATCCCCACTCACAAGAAACATAATGTAAACTTTGTAGGGGGAGCAGGCAGACGCATCATGACATTTCTAGACCACCAATGTTCAATGAAAGTCAGGTGGTGGCATGAAGGCTGATGAATCCAGGCATTAAATAATTTTCCATCCTTCTTTTTAGGGGAGCCAAAAGTGTGCGTACTGTGTGTGTGTGTGTGTCAGTGTCGGCAAGTAAGCAAAACTAAATTTTACACCAAAATATATATATTTTTTTTCAATATACAAATGTACAATAATGTAGAATTTAAATCTATTGTGTTTGCATACATTAGGGTAACTGCGACCAGCCCCAACGTGCAGTGCAGCGCATCATAACGACGCGGTCTCCGGGGCTAACATTAGGGGAAACTTCTGTGTACATTACTGTAGTGTTAGTCTACTACTATGGTATGACAATCTATGCAATGTCAATGATGATCAAATTACTGACCAGAATCGCTACTACATTGTAGAAACTACTGATTATTTATAGCTAAACTGGCATTTTGCCTTTTTGGACAGCATTGATCACTGTTGATTGGATATGCACACAGCAGCACAGAAATGATTGCCCAACTTCCTTCCCCTGGGCATTCCATTGACTAGCTTAGCACTAAAGCAGTCTGAGGTATGAGTCATGCTACGAATGATAGACCCTAGTATAACTATGTCACAAGAAACAAACCTTGAAAATGACGGTGAACATAGAGAAAATAGAAAGGCAAACCGTGTGCTTACCGAAACTCCTCCTCTGTTTGAACGTCTTCATTTCTTCAGTCATTCACAATTGTATGGGTCACAATCTCACTGCGCATCTGTCGTGCCAGTGCAGTGCAGTGCAGTATTGTAAAAACTCTGACGTTACGTCCACTAGCTACGCTCTTTACTCGAAGGGTTGGGACTTGTTACTCAGTATTTGATGTGTGTTTCGATCGTTTCGATCGAGTAGACGTGGAACGAGGGTAATCCTTCGCGTGAAGATGTTCTCTTACCTGTTCGGTAGTTTGAACAGTAGGCGAAAGTAGGCATTAGCGCAACGTCATGCTAAAAATAAAGCCTACCGCTAGGTTATCGTTGGCTGTTGTAATCAAAGCTAGCTAATGTTTACTGTGTGTGTAGTATCGCGTCTCTCGCGGACGTAACACGAGCGATCAGCGAGCGGAGTTTGGGAAATTTCCCCGCTGTTCGCTGGCGGCCGTGGCCGTACGTGCAGCGTAAAAACAATACTAGTACAGTACACACAGGGCCTAGGGTGTTGCGATAGCGGAGGCGCAACACGTACGGTACATAGACCAAACAAAACATGCAAGAGCGTCGAGGCGAGGCGTCAATCTAGCCCACTGACTGTTTGTGGACGAGCTACGAGCTCAGTGTTTACAACATGGTCCAAAATTAACCATGATGACGTCATAACAAGCAGTCTAGCACAATACAAGCTTTGGTCTGCTACAATGTTATGGAGTTGTCAATATCACAGGGATAACGAAATAAAATGTTGTACACGTGTATTATAGATTGTGTCTGTGTGTGTGTATAAGTGGCGTACGTGTGTTATTATTTCCATTGTGTGTACCAGCAAGGGTGAGATTCACCAAGTGGAAATGGTCCAGAGATCAATTGAAGAGCTGCGCGATTCACTTTAAATCGCTATCATAACACCTCGAGTGTCACCAAAATGCTACAAGAACTTAATTGGGCCACTCTGGAACAGCGCAGAGAAAATGACAGGCTAATTATGATGTACAAAATACACAATATTTTTACACCTCTGATCAGCACGCACAGGACTATCAACCGGGCTATACTCAGTTGACGAGAGCCTCGCAACCACACTCCGTGATCCTATCAGGTACCATATTCGAGAACTGAATCGCATCGCCATTCGTTCTTCCGAAGAACTGTAAGGAACTGGAATTCCCTGTCGTCAGAAATTGTTTCAGCGCCATCTGTGGGATCATTTCGAAACCGTCTAACGGTTGATATCACAGTGGCTAGTTATTTTCGTCATATTTTCTATGTGCTTGTAAATATCTGTAAATAAATTGTATTATAATGTAAATAGCACCAGTCTGCAAGAATCGTCAGTCTCTAATATTGAAGGAGGCAGACTTAATCAGAAGAAGAAGAAGAGTTGTGGATCGCCAAATGCAGATAACAAGAGACAAACCAAACATTATGATGTTGATGATAATGGTGGTGGTGGTGGTGGTGATGATGGTGATGGTGATGATGTTGATGATGCATAACGGTGGTGGTGGTAATGATGACGAGTGATAATCAACAATATGCATAGAGATAATGAAATAAATTCAAGCTGCATCTAAGTTACATGTAAACCTTCTTGAAATTGTCCATGTATAGGTCAACCCCTACCTAGGCAAACATTGAGCCTGACTCGATCTATAGCTTACCCTTTCAGAGCGAAACACCTTTGATCCCCCTTTAGAGATGAGCTAGAAAAGACTGGATATGATTATTTCTATTCATTTGTTCTGCTTATCAAACTCATATTCCATTATACAATTACCAGACACCCTATAGTATTACCTATACGAGGTAGCTACAGTTGGTATTTTACAGGGTCGGGAGTTCAGCAGGCGACATTAGAGCATATCACGAGCATCCGGGGGTTTTACATATACAGTGGACTCCTGTTATAACGAAATCCTCGGGACCGGCAGTTTTCTTTCGTTAGATCGGAATGTTGTTGTAACTGAACAAATAAACAATAGAAATACATATAGTGGATGACATTGCAGCTCAAATTTTTACTTCGTTATAACCAGAATTTTGTTATAACCGTGGTCGTTATAATAGGAGTGCACTGTAAAATAGGGAGGTGGGAAGAGAAAGAGTGGAATCTCTCTCCCCACCTCCCTGCTTTAAACGTAAACATTCCGATCGACCACAAAAGGAAAACATTCTAGGACGTCCAGGGTGTCAGTTACACGCACCGCAGAAGAACGTTGATAAATCAACTCATACAAGGTCGACCACTTACAGCAGCACTAGGCGTCAAACAATGACTAGTCCATTTGTGCTCAGTAATTGCACAGTGACCATTAGTTTTACAACTCTCCAACTTTAAACAGAGAAGTAAAAATAAAGTGTAAGAGCGTTCAGATGTTTGAAGTTTGCCTGTTACAACTACATATGTATCTTTGAAGTTGGAGTTGAATGATATACATTGATGAACAATAATTTTGCAATTATTCAACATGCTGATGGTCTACAGGTAGTCAAATGTGGCTTGATCTGTATCATAGTGTATAGCCGTATTCACATATTTTTCTTAATTTACCTAGGGGATAGGTAATAATTATGATATTGACTGGCCTTTCTTTCGGGAGGTACCAGATAAATATTGCCCGCACTGAAAACATATTGCCCGAGTCGAAGACGAGGGCAATATGCTTTCAGTTTGGGCAATATTTTCTGATACCTCCCTCAGGGCCAGTCAATATTATATAATTATAGTCATCTTATTGGATATTGTATTTAGCTAACATAGTTATATGTATATATGGAAAGGGGTGTCTGTAATAATATTATCATAGGTACACGAATGTACAGTGCAATTACCTCATTAAGAACAGGGTGGTATGTAGCAAAACCCTCTCACATCAAGGTGAAAATGCAAGCCCCAATTCTTTGCATTTCTTTTGTTTGTGTAGCCTGATGAGAAACCTGGTATAACAAGGTACTTGTTATAATGAGGTCCCCCAGTATTTTTACCTGCAATGTTAAGATCTGCCTTACATTCAAAATCTCTTCGTAGGACTCAGTACAAACATGACTACCTCTACAGTAATGAAAAAAAAAAAAACGCATTTCCATCTAACTTATAATACCTCTACTATCATGACCAGAACATTAACTCTTTCACACCACACAGTAAGAACAAATACTAGTAAAACTACAGAGTGTATGTGGCAAGCCTTCTGCTAAACATTTAATTGCAAACACATGACAATAAATATGAAAATACATCTCTTACTCTAGAAACCACAAAATTCACAATACCCCTGCTTGAATACTAAATATACATACAACAGGCTTTTTCAAGGTTCTCACTATTATAATTCGCATTTACCATACTCAGAAATGATAACAAAAAGACAAAGTAACATATAAGCACGTACAGTGATAATTAATGTACATGAACAACCATTAAACATAATTAATATCAATAAAAAAGCATAAATGACAATTTCTATGCACCAATGATTACACCTACATCAATAGAATTCATTCAAAACAGAAGGGAATTGTGGAAGAAAGGAGAAAACGTGAAGAGATCATCTGCAAAGAGTACAACAGTGATGACATCACAGTCTTTTGTTGTAGATTGGGTTGGGTCCAGGTGTGTGCATAAACACTCGGACCAGGTGAGGTTGTTGAGAACCAGTTTCCATGGCAATGAATAGCTATGACATCACACTTTGGCACTAGTACTCTATGCTGTATACTAATCTCTACATTTGACATACACATTGTCAAACTTCTGAAGAAATCACATGGAAATGAATGCAGTATACTAGAAATGAGAACGCAATCAGTGTGGAAGGAAAGAAAAAAAAAAGTGAAATCCAGTCCATGTTTTCTTGATATAGAGAGTGACATCACTCATACAATACAATGTCAAAGATGAATTACCATGAGATAAGTTTAAGACTAACTGAATACCTGGACTAAAATTGGATTCCTAGAGTAGTGATACCTGTCACAGGTACATGTACTGTACATGAATATAATGAAAACAAGCTGAAACTAGAGATTGTAATTTGTCATCACTGACAAATTAAGGTGATCCGATTTTTTTTAATCAATGATTCGAGTCCTGATAGTGCAAAGTCTCAGCTACAACATATTAAAATCTGAGAGAAATTCACCGAAGCATAAGTAAGATAGTGCTCGATAAAGATAGTCATGTCAATTTTCATTTCCAGAAAAATTTTCACATCTAAAAAATTCCCTCCCATAGAGATAATACGTCATAGCGAAGATAGAAAAAGAAGTACATATGACCTTTGACCCCACTTTGCACAGACAAGATGGCATCTGAGCAAAAAGTAGTTATTTTATGAAATGATTCCTGTAACATGGTCTTTACGTGTGCAAAATATGGGAAAGATAGGACATGTATTCACCAAGATACAGGATGAAATATCTACGACCTTTGACCCTAATTTACATACCCAAGATGGCGTCTGATTAAGTAGTTGTTATTTTATGAAATAATGTTCGTGACATGAACTAAACATGTGCAAAATATGGTGGTGATAGGGTATGTTTTTCTTGAGTTATTGCACATAAAGTTGTAAAAAGAAAGAAATATTACAATACATCGAAGATAAGCTGTAATTTCAAGCAAGTTTTTTTTACGTGATCCCGACAACGTATGAAAAAACAAAGGGCACACATACGATAGCCCTACGTCTCAGCTACAACATATTAAAATCTTAGAGAAATTTACCGAAGCTTAAGTGAGCTAGTGCTCGATAAAGATAGTCATGTCAATTTTCGTTTCCAGAAAAACTGCACTCCCATAGAGATAACACGTAAACTGGTCAAATTTGACAAGATTACTTTCAATCCATTTTTACGAGGTGATACCGTTATCCAATCAAAATTTAATTATTTTATTTTTGAAAGAACATTAAATAAGCTACATCATACTGAAATCTGGGTGAAAATTGACAAAGGACTAGTGAGATACGCTCAAATGAACTTGAAATTTGAGGACGTCATTTTGAAAATTTACTTTTTTTACTTTATTAAGAAATTTGATATCTTTTAATCATTTTGTCAGCATTGCCACCCCATGAAATGACATGTACAACTCATCAGCTTTCAAAATATGTACAGAAAATGGGGGGTCACCGTCCATCCTGACGAGTAAAATCGGATTTAAAATTGGCGGTTTTTTGGCATAGTTGCACTGTATATCGCCATTGACGCGCGCGCGGAATTTCAACTTTGACGGGCCCGTATGACGTCATATTGAGTCGGATTGACTTGAAACTTGGTAGAAATATTCCTTGACATTTCAGACAGCCGATAAGTGTGAAAAACGGGAAATTTCTATTGCATATGAGCTGTGCGTGCGTATATGTGCGCGCGCGTACGCGTCCGTCCAAATTTTTCAATTTTTCAAAAAATGCTCCAAATGACCTGAAACGTGTGCAAAAAAAATTTGAGCTCGATTGGAGCATGTCAACATTTTAACGCGCGCGTACGCGCACGGTTTGAGTGTAAACTGAAATGTGAGAAAATGTGTAGAATACGCTCGATTTGAACTATATGTGACGTAAATTTCATGGAAAAATTCCTTTCCATTAATGAGATATTAATGAAAATGTGTTTTCATATAATGACGTCATAGTGACGTCACGGTCCATTGATCACAATGATTTTACAAAATCTGTCGTCTTTGTGACATGATACATATATGGTATAATTTTCAAATTGATAGGCAGAGGACTTTCTGAGTTAATCTCTGCACAACTTTTGTCCAGAAATAAAGAATCAGTACAGATACAATAGGTGATCCGAAGGATACTCGGATCACCTAATAAAAGTGCCACAGCCCCACAAATTCCCTGTTTCCTCAAACACAAATCTCAGCTATTAATAATCTTCTTGACATAGATTCAAGGCGATATTTCCTGAACATCAAGGGCCGTATTCTGAGAGCTTATTAAGTGTCTGATTAGCACTTAATTACCGAATTGGTATTCTGAGAGCATGATTAAGTAGGGGGTATATTAACTACCATAGTAACGAGCGTTTTGGCGGGAAGGACCTACGCGTTTGCGCGTATCAATGCGCGTACACCTCTGAGAGGACTTAATCACAGAGTTAATTACGAATCGGTATTCTGAGGGTGTAATTAAGTATGAAAGTTAATGGAAAACTTAATCATACCAAAGAGCGTCATTAACTACTCCGATATCACGCATTACATCGTGTTTTCTCTGCCACAACGATGCTTACCGTCTTCGGTAACCGAGGAGCGGTTGAATCTTGTTATCATGGTATCCGTAGAATTCAGAGAAAAAAGAAATATACCCGATCTTTGAGGAATTTTGTCATTTTATGTGAGCAAAGAGGTTGAGATCTTCGCGTGCGTAGGTGAGGGGTTGTAATCAAATACCGAAGTGTGCGCACGGAGTTGGGTTGTAATTACAGGGGGCGTGGAGGAGCGCGCATTGAGGGCATATTTGCGCGTGTAATCATCATTTTGGCTTCTAACAACGCGTCTGATTGGATGGAATAACAATTAGATGGGAGGGACCTAAGATAATTACAGGGGACTTAATCATACCTTAATTACGTCCTCAGAATACCGATTTTGCCCATGATTAAGGGCCTATTAACTTCACGACTTAATCACGAAGTTAATTACAGACTTAATTACGACCTCAGAATACCACCCCAAATTGTTCGAGAGGCTCAATAATTTGGAAATAACTTCAAAGAAATGGAGATTTTATATGACGCCTCATCAATGAAGTAAATAATTTTACGTACAATTTTAGGCACCAACCAATGGGAGAGCTGTTAGGCGATGACATCCATTGTCCTGCCTAATTTGCATACATGAATGTAACCAATGCCAATGTGTCCTTTAAACCAAAGGAAACATGCTTATCTTCAATATCCCATTACATTTTCACAATTTGTTCAGTTTTCATTATACTTCTAGAGTTCTTTTGTTCCACTTGTGTTTTCACATCACAGTTTGACTTAAACATGGAGTGGAGATTTCACTTCAAAACAACAACAGCACTAGGTAAAGAAAAAAACAAAGACTAGAAGGGGATGTAGAAAGGAAGACATTTCTTCAAGAGACAGCCGACTGAATATGAGAAGAAAAGAGCATATTTCAGATATCTCCTACTTTGGTAACAACTATTTTCAATCACAATGAACTGCCAAAACTAGGTCATGCAGCAGTACAGAAACTGCCCCCTAGGTCCTGCACAACTTGTCATTTCTATCATGTATGAAACCAGTTCAATCAAATATACAGCGTTGAATGTACATGTATGTACTAGCTATATTATCTTATCATCTACTTATTTGTTCTTGTCGATTCAACGTTCTGTCATAATTTCATCAAATGAAGACAAATTGCAAATGGTATGAGAAGAGAAAATCATCGTTCAAATATGATAGTAGTCATCCTACTGTTGGCGATTTCAACTAACAATTACACACAGTGTACATGAATGATTACAGGTATATCAATTTTTAATCTTGCGCTTTTAGTGCTTCATGGTGTAGATGCGGTGTAGATGCAGTGTAAATGTGGTGTAGCTATGGTGTAGATACAGTACATACACCCTCAGTAATGGCTGCATTTCATCTATGAATACACGGTGCTGAGAATCAAACACTTTATACACTTTATCGCATCACTATGCAAAAATGGCAGTGGCTAGAGAGTGAAGACTATCTCTAAAGCACTCAATCTACTACAGTGTATTTCAAATATTTACATACAGAGTACTGTGCCTGGCATACCACCTTGCCTGACACTGAATATCGAACACATCTCTTTATATCAAAATATGGATGATTCCTGTTACAACGAAATCCTCGCATCAGTCAATTTTCTTTCCTTATTTAGAAATTTCATTACAGTCAAACAAATAAAATAATTATACATGCAATAATTTTGGGACCTGAATTCTTTACTTCGTTTGAACATTAATGTCACACAAATAGATGATATCTGAGATAACAGAATGAGTCACTACACCTTATCACATTCAAATGTACATTTGTATTTGACATAGCCAGCTTCATTTTCCATCAACCACTGCAAGTTGCATGCTGATTTTTCCGATGTTCAGCTGTTCAATTACACCACCATAGCTTCTGATGGTGATATTCTAATAGTGTTAAAATCTATCATTGAAGTTGAAAGCCACCTAATTTCTTTTACCGAAATAAATGCGCCGATATGCCTTCAACCATTTTCCGCAGGACATAACATCAACCCCCTTTAATTTTTCTTAAAACAAAAGAAATAAAAAGAAATACATATAATACCTCCGGCACCCTTTGGGCGGAGGCATAAACAAATGAAGGGGGCGCTTGTGACCCTCCCCCCCCCCCCCAAACTGAATTCCTGGATTCGCCCCCGAGTACTGAGAAGAATCTTATTATGATAAGGTCAGGTGCAGCGAGATAGCTGATATAACATTAAGGTAATTTTACAAGTCCCCTTTCTTTTACATTCTTTTTTTTTTATCCCTGATACAACAAGAAGATTCCTGATATAGCAAGGAAATTTCAGTTGCCCCAAGCAGCTGGTTAAAAGAAGGTGTCTCCTGTACAGTTGGTTTATCAATATCACAGAAATCTTAAATGCCATGGTAAGCTAAGCACACATTTACAGCATAGTTTAGAGGATGAAATCTTAGAACACCATGTATATGACATCCCAACACAAGAAAGAGATTGCAGACAAGAAAACATTTAACAAAATACTTATGTGTTCTAAATCAATAAATACACAAAAAAACACAAGAACTGAAATCCTCGCCATTAAATAGGACATCTTCACTTTTACTATATTTCACCATTTCCCTTCTTAATTTTTAACTCTTTTTTTTTTTTTTTTGGGGGGGGGGGGGGGGGGGGGGGGGGGGGGGCTGATGCAGGAAGAAAGTTGGTGTGATTAAATTTGGTCAAATCTGATTGAATGAAAGTAACATACCGGTAACAACTTTAGCTAGAGTGCCTGAGAACATAATATTATATCAAAGACATTACTGCCTAGTTGGCATACAATGTATGACAACAATTATCAACATTAGTAAATTATTTCATTTAGCTTCCACCACTATCGGCCACAAGGATGACGACACTTCAGAACTCTCAACATGTGTGCACTCGAAAAGACTGGAAGGCAATTCTGTCACTTGCATGTGTGTGAAGAATGGGTGATATAAAGTGAACTCTCTGTACAAGAACACTGATATAACAAGATCTTGTTACAAAAAATAAAAGGTCCTTGAACACAATTTCAAGGTTGTTTTTTTTTTTTGCATCTTATGGTTTTTAGAAACGGTTTATCAAATCTGGATGAAACAGGCCTCTTAAGGACGATAAATGTGTTACAAACTAGCAGGCTGGAGATAGTATGTCTATGCGGCTAGGCAAGGAGACAAAACTAATGGAAAGTGATGTCTTGCCTGCATATTGCAATCTGCCAGTGTAGCAGTGTTTTTCAATGTTCATTAACCTTTTGACCTTTGACCTTGTCTGACTGCACCAATTTTCCAACTAGACCAGTATTTCAAGGTTATTTACCTTTGGTGTGAGTTTGGTGGTCAAACCTCAAATACTGGAAAAGTTAATGAGAATACACCAAATTGTTGACAATGACGATAACGACAGATAAGAGATGCCTATGTCTCGCTTCTGCTACGCAGGCAAGACAAAAATAACTGGCTCCAGAAAGCAATCAGTTTGATAGTAGCCAGCAGAAAATCTAATGGAAACCCACAAAACATGGAAGAAGACTGTTAAAGGAGACATTAAAACACCTGGCCTCATCAACATAGATCCAACTGACAGGAAGATTCAGAGAATGGCCATCAGGTTAATGAACTGCCCGACTCCATAAAGTGGAAAAATGAACTACCATTTGCAGATGAAACAAAAACCCAGCATTAGTGCTTTAAAATACTTCTAAAATGTGAGTTAGGGGTAGAAACAACCACTGTGAAAATTTGAATCAGTACAATGGATGCCAAGTGTTGTTAAATAATAATTATAGAAAATGTGAACAATAACTATAATAAAAATGTTTCCAGACTAAACCGTATACTGCTACGGTTTATTGAGAAAAATACTGACATCTCCTTATATCTTAGGCTTTATTGCAAAACTTTTATATGGGAGGGTGTTTTGTGGTACAACAGACCTACACATATGCATGAAAGGCAATATCCTGAACATTTTTCAAATGACTGCTTCCAAAGGTAAACTGGACCTTTAACTGCAGGCGGTGATGATAACAAAGTTTTGATATTCTTTCAGAGTGACTTCCCTTTGTGTTAAGACTCCACTATGCAAAGATGTCCTTCCCACATCTCATATATCGTCATGGAGACATCTCATCTTTCTAGATCATGTGTCATCATAGTGACATGGCAAAACAAGTGGCGCACACACACAGAAGCACAATCACATGATCCAAAAACCTTTGTGTCTCATGACTAACTGACGTTCACCTCATCAAGATATTTTCCTGACAATTTGAAAATTCCTCTCAATTTTCACTTACACAATATTCAAAAGTTAAAGTTTTTCCTTTGAATTTCAGTCCCTATAATTCTTTTAGTTTCATGTCTAATCGCTTTGAACAAGCTCACATTGATCATGCTGACACAAAATACTTACATACACAAATGTGTGGGTTTTGTTTTTTTTTTAACTTAAAAAAAAATAGAAATAACAGAGACTCACCAATTACTATATCATCCTCCTATCCCGGTCAACATACTCAAACTACAGTCTTGACATTTCAATCATGAACAATAAATAATATTATAGCACCTGGAGGCAATATCACCAGAAACATTTCATAAAAGATTTTAGTCATGACTGTCTTCTTGTCCATCAAGAGCAACATTTCATCAAGTGTTTGGTCAAGGATTTTCACTGACAAATTTGCTCTCAGCCAATCAAGTGCAAGGATTTCAGTAGTTTGTAGCAGTTGCCAGTGACTGACAAGTTTCATGAAATGCTGCCCAGGAATTAATCATCTCTTCAAAATATTCACCTGCACCTGCACCTAAAAGCTCTCGATCCTTGACCACCGAGTAGTTCATATTCACATGGCTAAAATCATGACTTCATTAATACTGCTACTTATGATAACGACAATCATAATCAAAACAATAACAAATCATTAATATCAGTTGTAAATCTTGTGAACACTTTCATGGCAATAAGTACACGAAATGATATTTCTCACAGGGGAAGTTTCAACTTACCATCCAGGATGCAAGGGTTGAGAAAAGGATTTGAATTCCATGTTTTTTTCTTGATAACCTTACAAGATCAGTGATTGAATGACAAAAAAAAAATGGAAAGTAGAAAGAATATGAAAGAAGAAGACATTCAATAATATAAAGTCATTAACGAAGCAAACCAAAATACAAAGAAGCCATAACAAAAACAAAATAAGTGCTGGAATGTCATGTAATGCAGCCGAGATATCACAAGCGAAGTTGAGTTTGTACTACTCCACTTAATACAATAATGTCCTATGAGGGGCAGAAATTGAGCTAATCTATCATTTGTAAATACTACTGTCTCAGGATTTCTCTTTTCTAAGAATGATTTTGTCCATTTTCTTACGGTGGAAAAGAAAAGCACTTTCTAAACATACAAGACAAAGATGCATTGTAGAAACATATAAAGCACTTGAGTCCCCATCCCCTGTATGCAAGTACTATTTCAGTTAAGTGATGATTGTCATAAACATTCTTAAACACTTGATTGACTTATTTCCACTTTCCTTCAAGCGATATCTGATATATCTTCTGAAATCTTCCAAATTATATCAAGCCCTCATAAATCTCCCATCGAGTTTGTTCATGAAAAAAAAAGCACACATGAAATTATTTCTTACTTCATCAAAGATTTCTCTAGTCTTAACAACCTTTACCATATACAGTTAACAATTATGATATGAGGGCTGGAATTTCTTCTTCTGAAATCATTTTGAGCCAGAACTTAAGAGAAAGTCGGCATATTTTCTTCTTATCAATCCAATTTCATGGTAGTGTTTTTGTTGTATGATCTATCATTAATTACAGCAAAATCAACCTTTGCTGGGAGAACATGAAAAAGCTACACCTACACAGCACCACACTGAAATAACATTTTCAATTAATACACCGACATAATTTCAAAAATGTCTAAATTTCTTAAAACAGCCAACACAGCGATCATGTGTTAAGCCACTGAAATTACATTTGACCATTAGCTCACCAGCTAACCCAGAATATCTACAATCTCTGAGCTTCACTTGGTATTTCATGTTGTACTTCGAGTTCCCCTACTCTTTAAGAAAACACTGTTAACAACTAGAAAAGGAAAAGAACTCCATGTTCATTCTACAATGTATATGTGTTGAGTAGCAGAATATTGCTTTACCTCAAATCTACAAAACTTGGTCAATTTACCACAGCATGCTACAAATATCACGGAAGGTAGATGCTAGACTATAAACATATTTCACCTCAATCCTCTGAATATGTTTACTTACTTACACTTTTACACTTTACTCCAATCTGACCAAAGTGACCTTTGAACCAAAGACCAAAAGTGACTTCCAAAGCTTTGTATCACTGTACTCTGAATACCTCATATCATCATCTCTACTGCTTGAAAGAGGCTGCTTTCATAGCAAAGGTCTGATAGGCCCTATGGAAGATTTCTGTAGGCCGAAGGGACATATAACCCAAAGGTTGCACAGAAATCACTTTACTGACGGGGTTGGGTTGAACTGCAGAGGGAATAGCTCTGCAAAGGTCAAAAGATGTCTAAACTGATTTTAAACTGAAATGACCTTTGACCCTGAGGTCACAGGTTCCTACCCAAAACATGAATCACCAAGCTGTGTAGAACAGTGGCTTTGATGGAGGTCAGCCTGGCTGTTTGGGAAATATTCTTGCACCTTTGTAACTGACATGACCTTTGACAAAAAAGGTCAACATTTATTTCCTACTAGAATACTGACACTGTATGAAGATCTTATAGTGGAACTGCTATACAGGTGACTTGCAAAGGTGTGGTTGGAGGTCTGGAAGAATCATTTGATCTGAAATGACCTTTGACATAAAAGGTCACAATTAACTTCTCCAGCTGAGTCGTGACAGAGAAGGTCTTGCATTGGGGCTGCTGGAGAGACGGCCTGGTGAAGATCTTTTATTTTCTACAACTTGAAGCGATCTTTGACACAGAGGTCAAAGGTTACTTTCCCAACTGAATCATCGCGGTGAAGGTCTCGTAGTAGATCTGCTGGGCCGGCGGTGGGTCAGCGAAGGTCAAGTTGGTGGTCTGAGAGAAGATGATCATGGCGGTGGTGAGGAAGGCAAGCCAGAGAAAGAAGCCCACGGCTAAACCGACGTAGCAAAGACGACGGGCCGTACCCGATGCCCGCTGGGCTCCTATGATATCACCGACAGATGCTCGGTCACGAACCTATGAAAAGGAACATCATGGGAGACATTCCAAGTCAGGCCAAGCCACACATGAATGAGAAAACTCTCAACTCCAGGCCGCCAAAAATGCACTTCTTAATTTCAAATTTATGTTGTTTTACAGTCAAACCTGTCTTAGCGACCACCTGCCTATAGCTGCCACCTGCTGTATACAACCACTGAACACAATTCCCTCGAAGAGAAAAAAAGCATGTTAAAGAACCTGCCTGTCTATAGCGGCCACCTGTCTACACAGCCACTTTTTCAACTCCCTTGGGTGGCCGCTCTAGACAGGTTTGACTGTAGTTCGTTGCTCACTGGGATAAACAAAGTGCATGTAATATTGGTACCATTATAAATTATCTTAATTCGGTCTGCAAGCTGCCATGGTAATTGTTTTTTTTTAATGAAAATAAATAAATAAATAAATAAATAAATATATAAATAAATAAATAAATAAATAAACTAGAAAAGCACTCTGAGAGCGCAGACCTCCACCAAGCATGAAGCTTATTTCCACCATTACACTGATCTTGTTCTTCCATAGAGATATCATATGTACACAACATTGGTGCTAAAAGTCGCCAGATTTCCAAATATAGAAGCCTTTGTTACGTCATATGCCTTCAGCTGCACGGCGCGCCTCGCCCCAGCAGAAACTAGAGTACGCACTTTAGTGCGCGCAGGCAAACCTCAAATACGCGCAGCCTGAACACCCAAGTTCATTGACCCTACCTGCCAAAACATCAAAAATCCTTTATAAATTCCCCCAAAATTCTTGGATCATTAGCAAAAGTTGGTCGCTTGTTACTTGTGTCATTCTCAACCTTTCCTGCAAGTTTCATCCCAATCCGTTAACTACTTTTTGAGTTATTTTGCACACGGACAAACTAACGAAAGAACGAACGAACACACAAACCAACGGTAACGAAAACATAACCTCCTCCCTTGGCGGAGGTCATAAATGAATCCCACAAACCTGTCTGGACTTGAGGATTGCGAAGAGACCAATTGGAGGAAAGAAGACCAGTAAGAAGACGGAGAGACCGAGGTAGTCCCTACAGGGAGGACCGTTGTACTGGACGCCGATCACTGAGATGTTGGACACCACCGGTCTCACCTGCAAAGCAATTTACCAGAGTTGGTCACAATAATCATCCATGAAGTAATTTACCTAAAAGGCCGGTCCTGTTACAACTAGCACAGTTACAATACAAAATAAAAATTCAGATCCCAAAATCATTAATATTCTGGTAAGAGGGTAACAGCTGTTATTTTTATTTATGAACAGAAATTTTCACAAATCAGGACAGAGATATTTTTGTGAGATGCTGTTCTTTGAAATTTGACCCCAAGGCTACAAAATGCACTAATGCCTGCCTGTTTATCAGAGTTTTGTGTGTTGCACAGCCTAACAGTGTTTAGCGAAGTTTGCAACCCTTGCAACAATACCAGCTTTTTCAGTATTAAAAAGTCTACGATGCAAAATTTCCTTCAATAATAACAAAAGTTCCATGAAAAGAAAACTGCCAGTCCCAAGGACTTTACATTTTTTATGATAGGAGTCGCCAGTACTCTGTTAAAACTTCTCAATGTTTAATGCCTTCTGATGTCAGGTGATTACTTCAGAAACTTTCACAGACTTTAACTCCTCATGTGCTATGGTGTAGAGCCCCTGTGTGCCATATTATTCTGAGATAGCAACGTAATGATTAAATGGAAAAACGTTTTCTTTTTCAAATTTATGTTACTTATAGATTTTTGTAACCCTGGACATGTAACAAGCAAAGTTGAAGAGGAAAATGTCAAGCTTTGCTTTGATGTAAATTGTATGACAAATCGATGATTGCTTTTCTATCAAATGACCAGTAGTGGATGCATTATTGTCAAGTCATGATTTTTGCAAACAAAACACATGTTGCACTGGTTGCCAGTCAAAGATAGGTTAGTTTATAAGTTACTTGTAATTGCATATAAATGTCAACATCAGTTAGCTCCTCATTATTTGCAACAGCTCCTCCAGGAATATCAACCTTCCAGACAACTTCGCTCAAGCACCAAACAATTGTTAAGACCGGTTAATGTATCGACTAAGTCATACGGACGGTCAACGATCATTTCAATATTCAATACCTCAACTTTGGAATCAGCTCCCCAATGATATCAGAGAATGTTCATCATTAGATCAGTTCAAGTCTTTATTGAAGTCTCATTTAATTGTAAAGTAACCATTGTTCTGTAAATTGTTTAATGATGTGTTTTAAGTTGATATATATATGTAATTTTCTACTTTGTATTGTGTGTTCTTACACATGTATGATCTGTCTTTTCTCATTTCTAAAAGTGCTTAGAGACTTGAATGTAATTTGCGCTCTATAAAAATGATTTATCAAAACAGTGGCAGAAACTCAGAATTTACTTGCAAATCCAGTAAGAAAAACCAATTGATAGTCAATCACCACATAAAATGCAAGCTACGTGTGACAAGCAAGACTCGCAAGAAACGCTTTCATTGTACTTCCGGATTTGACAACTTGTCAATCGTTTTGGGTGGGTTTGCATGTTTGAGCAGAATATGCAAAGTTGGTACTCCATGGACTGAGTCGGGCGTGCGAATGTGGCACATAAAGAGTTGAAGCAAATTCTGTCATGGAAAGTTCTACAGAAGAAATCAGAGTCAAATTTGGCTCTGCTTTTCAACGGTTCGCTCAGGAGACTTGAACATACTACAGCGATTCAACATTTGTACTTACAGCCTGTGTGTAGACCCCTGGGTAAGTGGCATACGGAGATCTCTGCATCCCATGCTGGAAATTATTATCCTGAAGTCTCGTGTAAGCTGCAAAGTGTGAGACAGGAGATAAAAGTGAATCATAACAGCGCACAGTGCCATTGAACAGTTGTTTCATAACCCTTTGGAATACTGCACTATAGTCACCAAGTGGCATGGACGCGGGAGTGTTTTCTAGCAAATTGGCTCAGATGTCCTGAAAGCAACCGTCATTGATTAGAGACCAGTGTTACCATTGCCTCCATGTTGCACATTTCTACACCTGAATCGAGTGGGCTTACTAAAGTTTACAGCATTAAAGGCGCATAGTCCCGGTAGTGTAGAGGGCGCTGTTGATGATTTTGCCGATCACCATTAGTGTTGATATGAAGATTGCCGAAGTACAGCTGTCATCAAGAGTAAAGCGCGTACAGTAGGTGTTGCTAAGTAACGTTGCCTTCGTTGTCTTCTCTGCGCATCACGCAGTCTGTAGAAATGTCAGGGCGCGTGTATGCGTTTCTTATTATGACATCACAAGAGAAGTTTGCTAAAGCTGTCATCCCCTCAGCCGAATTATGAGCCGAACTGTGATCGGACCACTGGCTACATCGGATCGGACTTTTTCGGACTCGGGGGAAGTGGGCCACAGCGTAAGCGCTAAAGAGGAGTCGATAGCGTAGGACTCTATAGGAAACTAGCGCGATGCGCCCGCGTACACACTTGACTAAACCAACGGGACCATGTGCCTTTAAAAAGTTTGTAATTCAAATACTGAATTCTGATTTTAAAAAAAAAAGAAGAGAAGCTAGCTACCCAAGTACCTACAATTTGTAGACACTTTGTAAGTTAAAGTGTCACATATGCCTGGCCCTCCAGAATCATTATCATCATTAGATTTAAAATCATCAATTTCTAGTACACCATCATCATTATTGACATGATTTTGGTCATGCATGTAACACTATTTAACAGTCATTAAAGAATGTGCAACATTTCAAACATATTTGACAAAATTGAGAAAAATGATTGGAAACATACATGGGTTATATAGATCTGACATCTAATTCCAAAAGCTGACATCGAAGCTATAGATCTGCACATACTGTAAAAGTGGAAATTTTCGTGGTGTTGAAATTTTCGCGCATTTCGCGCAACCAGAAACTAGCGCGAAAATAAAAGCTCGCGAATATTTTTGCTTGCCATAAGTTCCTGTGCGTGATGTCTTGATTCCGCGGAATTAAAAACACGCGAAACTCTTCTTACATGGCCAAGCGCGAAAAATTAGTTGCGCGAAAATATCTACTTTTACAGTACCCCTTGATATGTTACTGTAGCCCACCACACTCTGCGACCAGCCCGAATGCACTGGAGCGCAATGGAGCACGCCCTGGGGCGGGGTTGATCACACCCATGACACATACCTGGTACTTCAAAATAAATCAACAACAAAGCCAATCTTTTTATTTGACTAGATGTCTAAATCCACAATACCTTCAACAAGTTCAACGTCTCCCATCCATTCTACAAAAATAACACTTTGAATCTCAACTCTCTACCAGATATTGTTCTGCCATGAATTAACAGCTTTCATACACAGTGACTGCAGATGACATTCCTTTGCCTGGACCAGTCCAAATAAGTTTTTTATCTAAACATTCTTGTTTATTTTGAACTGAAAATAGATCTCTTCGTACATCAGTCATCTGTGACTACCGAAGCTCCCCATCAGCATGCAAATTAAAGACTATATTGTCATAAGAGAATCTAAAAATGTTAGAAGGGAGTGAACATATAAAACAAAACAAGGTAGAATCTAGTAAAAGGCAAGGTGATGCCCTGTGCTGTGCTGCCTGGATGTGCAGCAGCACTGTTAGTGTATTGCTTTGGTATGTTGGTTGTACTTTAATAGTTATCCGATCCAACACTACGCTACAGAACGCGTACTGCTGCCTGGATGACATCCGTAGCGATGATGCGGCATTGCTGCGAGATGCCCAATCACTGTAATGAGCTTTGCAAGCTATTGAGAACTGAACAACGAACATGTTATCGTGATTAACATAGATCCCGTACAGTAGCCAAATACCGTTTTATTGTCTGATCACTGATACACTCCAACACTGTCCAACTTAAAATGGTGAATGATGATCAATACTTACGTGCAGACATTTTGGGCAGGTTTTCGTGATATTTTCAGCAAGATGGATGCAGCTCCACAAGATCCATTGGCTTGTTTCCGGCAGAAATAAATAATATCGGAATCGTTCATTACGATAAGGGGGGAACTCTACCATTAATCTATTCCAATTTCAATCCGTTATGATAATTTTTCGAATGGAGTCATCAATTTTAACTTATTCTGTCTAGTCTATGATTTTTGATTGTGTAAATCATTTTTGATTGTTTTTGCCTCAATATAATAGATTACTGAATCAGAAATGAAAATTATGCCCCCTTTGTGGAATAGACGCTACTACAGATGATGTCATTTTTCTCTCCTCGATCCTATCCTCCGACCGAGACTTCGCGCGCGCGGTGGACGCAACATCCGGAGTGGATTGGATTCGGCAAATGGATGGATGTGGGAAGCTCCCATCAACTCTGCTCGGTGTGTGTGTGTGCGTGTGTCGTGTACTTCAATACGCGTGAATACATAAGTGTGTGTCTCGTTCAATATTCTTGCGGTCGGCTACACGTCACTTCCGGTTGACTGGAGTGAAAACAAACAGCTTGCAAGCGCTAAGCCTGCATATATGAATGCGCATACTGCATGCTGTGCATGTGCGACGCGTACACTTTATGTGCAACTCTGCGCAGACATGGGGACTGTTTTTCATTATTCATTTTGTCATTTGTGCCATCATTCATGGGATACATGCATCATGTCTTGGCAGCAATATTCTAAAAATCTGGATCCTGTCGATCGATCGGTCCCGGTATTTTGCCAACTTGAAGGCAGCCGGACTGGACCTGTGCCCGTATGAAATCGCGGCAGGACTCTGGATCAACGACCCGACAGAATGGCCAGATGTGCAGTAGAACCTCTTTGAGTAGGCCCTACCCCGATATCTACGCTTACTTAGTACCTCATAGAAACTTCAGGTAGGTCTAACGTTAGTACTGTAGTACTTAGGGTAGGGCCTAATTTAGAGTAGGCCTAGGGCCTAATCCTGCCGCCCGCACAGCTACAGTACCAGCTTGCGCTAGCGCTATGCTCGCGGGGCGCCCCGGCAGAAAACACGTACAGCGTTCACTCCAGGCTCACGCGAGTGGTTTGTTTTCACTCCAACGCTATCCATGACCCCGTGACACGCAAAATACCCGGATGTCCGACCATGAGAATACAAACGCGAGTCATTACGTAATGGCTGCCCTTGATGTCATGTACAGTAACGTTAGTTTAGTACAATACCCCTTGATGGATGCTGAAGAATCGAAATTTGTTCAGTTTTTTAGTGTGCAGACTCAACAGTTGCCGAAGGATTGAGGGTGAGTCTAATATGGTGTCGTCAGGTATTCCGGGTCTACCGTGTTTATCCACAAAGTCCCGAAATAGGACTCTCTCCTCTGCACTGTCGAGTTCCACAACTTTAGTTTTTAAGTTATAATGTCTAGTCCCATGTATATAAAATCACGTTTTGTTTGTAAATGATTTTAAATTCTCTGTGTTAGTTAACCCCGTAGCTAGCGGGGCGCTGTAACATACATGTATTTGTCCGTATGGGGTCGCTGCTGCGGTTATGTGTTAGTTAGCTGTGTCGTATTAACATCGAAAGAACACTGCCACCTACCTAATCACTACCCGAGAACCGAGTTCTGAAAAATCATCATCATGTTCATATCCTGCTGGTTTGGCTGTATAAATGTCTTGAAACTTCAGATCTTATTCTTAATCTTAGCATTGGCCATTGTTTACCATCCATGCATTTCCCATTTGGCATTGTTTAATGATGTGACACATTGCCTAAAATTTAATTTTAACTTCTTAGAAATGGAATAGAAACTAGACCATTTCTAGCATTGCTTGCCTTTCTTTATAGGCTTGCTTGACTAGGTTTTAGTTGTACAGTGTATTAGCTATTATTGTACAGTGAACTAGGAGCCTTTCTTCTATTTCTTTCTCTCATACTGTTCTTTCTCAACATCTTTCATTGTTGCTATCCCCTTCTGTGTTTTTCTTTCTAAAGCAGGCCACCGCACGCTACACGATCAGACTGGTCTTAAAGTCTTAAGCCAAGCTGGGTCTTAGAAGACCGGTCGTACGACCGGACACCGCACACTGTACAACCGAGTAGGCTTACGACTGTAAAGTGCGCGCAGTGCGCACTGTGTGCGCTTGCATTTTACTGCATTGTGAATGGCTGAAAGCTCACGACTGGTCGTAGAAATTCAACATGTCAAATCTCTACGACTGGCGCTAAGACCCAGTCCTACGACTAGAAAATGGCAAGACTGTGACGTCACACTTCTAGTCTTAAGGTCTTAAGACTGGTGAATCGGGGCAAAATCGTGTAGGTCTAGTGTGCGGCGGGCTTTGGCATCACCTGTGTACATAGCATGACGATGTATGTTTTGTTGTTGGAAATAGAGAAAAGTTGGTTAAAACTTTATTTATATTTCTTTGTGCATGAGATTCCAATATTCAGCTCGGCTTACTGGGGATCCTCCTGTACATATGGTACCTTGACTTTTTTTTCTTTTATTATGTCTCCGTTCTCTGTCACAATGATTTGCTTACCTTTCACGTGTGCAAAATCAGCCATGAATTATTATGAACCATGTGTATATTCCTGACAGTGAACATAGTTGATTATTTGTACCGTACAGAAACAATAAAATGAAATGAAAATAAATTATCTTAACTTAAATTCAAGGTTCACACGTAAATTATGGCCATCAAACATGTTGTAAGAATTCATAAATTTATTGCCTCTACCTATTTTTAAAGTTGTGAATTGACTGACTCGATTGGGGGGTGGGGGAGAGAAGGGCGAAGTGAAGAGCTTTCACTACAATTTGTAGGTTCTAATAACCTCGGGTACAGGAGACCAGCCAAGCTTGCTGTTTGCTTTCTTCTTTAATATGGCGGTTTTCCATTTCGTCAGCCACAGCCATAGGTCTAGTTCTTACTAAATAGCAACTAGGCACCTTTTAGAAATACACAGTTTTTAACTTACAGATTAAATTGAACAAAATGGAAGAAGTTTAGGATATTTTATTAGTAATGATGTATAAGGAGCCCAATAGGGAAGCCGGAATATGTAATACAGACCCAGTGTCAGTGGAGAGTCTAGTCACTCCACTGTTTGCTTGTTTATTGTTGCTTTTTAACGGTGTTTCTCCTTCTTCTTTTTTTTCTTCTTTTTTTTTTTTTTACCAGAGACAAGAGTGTAAGGTGCAGTATGGACCTTATCAGTAAGGAAAGCATACGACAGAAAATATGGAACTATCTTGAAGAAAATGACATCGCTGCTTTCCCACGGCCAGTTCACCATCGCATACCAAACTTCAAGGTAGGTGGGAATCTCGTATCTAAACCTCTTCCGGGGGGTGCTATATTCCCAGATATAATATTAAAAGACGAAGATAGCAAGTAATTGAAGATATTCTTGACTGTGAAACAGACATCCAGAGGTTGAATCCTGCGGAGTGCTTACGTCCTTGGACAAGATGTTTTTACCCATCATATGTCCCTCTTGATCCAGGTGTAAGAATAGGAACCCGGCATTGATTGGTTGGGTAATGATTATTATGGCATGGTGCTGTGGAAGAATGGTTAACACTATAGAGGCTTCCTTTGTAAAATAAGAACATTATTGAGTTGTCATTATTATGATTCTATAAAATATTAAGTTACTACCGAGTCTACATTTACAGCTTCAAAGGTAGCAAACATGGACCTCACTTTTTCATGTTGGCTTCACCCATACATGTACTCCAGAGCTATCATATTGTAGAGTAGATGAAAATATTTGGGCTGCATTTAATAGGCCTATAATATGGAGATTGCAGATGTAACAACATGAATAAAAATATGTTAGTTTTAAATATTATTGGATTCTTTCCTTTAGAGGATGAAGTCTTTTGTGGTCTGAGTAAAGAAAAACAAGTGAGATGTATTATGGATGGCTCCAAACCTTACCTGCTCCAGTGAGAGAGAAGGATTGAGTTTTCATGTAACATCTGATGAATATTGTACAATGATTGCACTTGTTCTAGAAAGTCTGGAAAGAGAGAGACAATGTCCCCATGATACTATTGTTTATATCTTTTATCCAGGTAAAAAGTTGAATGCACCATAAGAAAATGCTGTTCGACTTCAATGAGTTTCATGAAAAGAGCTAGTGGGAGAGGTCAACAGAGTGTTACAATGGAAGATTAACAGGACTTCTTTATATAAAATATTGATTAGAAACCTACTGAACTGAGAAGACACTGTTACACAGATGTACAAATGTATTCAAGTCTGTGCTATGCCAGGTAATTATTACTCATCTAGATATTCCTTTCCTCTTTGATTCCCATCTGCCCCCCCCCCCCCCACCACCGCCTTCCCCTACCTAGGGGGCAGCAGCTGCCTGTGATCGTCTCCAGTCTATGGAAATCTTCCGAAAGGCGAGAACTGTCAAAGTGAATCCAGACAAGCCCCAACAACAAGCTCGCTTTATGGCGCTTGAGGTAAGATTATGAATCCAAGCATTTCATTTTACCAGTACAGTGGAACTTTGTTGTAAAGAGGCCAGATACAATTGTATTACAACACTCCCTTTTAACAAGGTGATTTTTCAGGTCCCACCTCTTGATTTTGTACCCTGATGTAGCGATAAACCTGACGCTACTGTAATTTTCATAGTTTGAAGTGTTTTGTTGTAATTAGATTCTCTTCCGTCAGGTGTATCCTCGATTGTTGTGTTTCTCAGTTCTCACTTATAAAGTGTTATAGAGACTCCTATATCAGGGTCTCCTGTCTCTATAGTTCTGTAAATGTTGACATCAAGAACACGTTAATAGAGAACTGCATTTTCAGAAAATGGAAACTTGCTTACACTTTTATTTTTTTTTTATCTGTACTTTTTGGTTTGTTACTTTATTCCATTACTTTTCTGTTGTTTTTTCTTCTCTCTCTCACCAGCCCTCCAATACCAACCTCCCTGTATTATTTCAGCCCCCCCCTTTTTTTATGTATAGACCGATTCGGGTTCGTTGAGGGCAGCAGACAATTTGTGGCACTGGGCGCAGCCATGAGCTCATTTTGAGGTGTCTTAGCCGACACCCCCCCCCCTCCTCTCCCCCACCCCCAGGCAACATGTTTATCACGCACTTGTAACAAAGGTTCGTGCACTAAGCAAGCGTTCGCACACTCAGTACGAGACGCCCATTGGCTAAAACGAAAATGCATCAGTTTTTCATTCTGCGCGCGGAAGGGGGTGGGGGAGAGGGGAGGGGGGGTTGGCAAAGACACCGCGTTAATGGCGCTGCCCATGCCAAAAATACACATAGCGCGTCACGGAATCGGTCTATAGAAGGAGATATGACAAGGAAAACAATGGTTATGATTGTTACAAATGAGAAGAGCACAGCATTGATAAATCTGGATGATGAAAGAAATTGCCAAAATGAAGAATTACACCATGTTGAGTGATAACTAAACTATTCTTCCGACTGACAGTCACATATCAACTTTTTCATGGAACAATATTAGACAGTTACGCAGACACAAAGAATAAGCAAAATATGATTTATGAAGGGTAGATTAATTTCAAACTGGTTCAGCAAATAACTTTTTTCCAGCTTTCTGAAATCTTATCACGTATTCACAGGCAAGGAAAACGCTCCTCGTCCCGACCCCTCGCCTTAAATCGGGTCTCTTCAACCGGATTGATCCACCTCATGGAGCTAACAAGAACATGCTCAGAACATGCTCCTCCTCTCAGGTAACTACGGAGACCTATTTAAATTGGTAGCCCCACCCCCTCGCACATTCAGACTGTTGTTGTTGTTTTCTTTGTTTTTGTGTTTAATGTAAATATTTTCATTGCTAATGATTGTGTTCACTTGTTGAAATATTTAGTTGGGGACTACCATAATTTTGTGCTATTTGTGCATGTAGTATGTAGGTACACTAGTGTATAGTGAGGTGCCCGCACCTCGTCAGGGGCCCGAATACCGTCACCCCGCTTAAAATTGTTTTGAGCGCACTAAACAAAAATGTATGCCCGGGACTGTGTTCTGTACGCTTGAAACTTGGCAGGGCTACCACAACCAAGCAAATTGTGGTGAAAACCGAACAGTTTTTCGCGAAAATCTGAAATTTTCATAGGGCTATAGGAATACGTGTTATAAGTCACCCGCACGCATCTTTTACGTGTATGTCTATGGGAACATCACGGTCACCCGCACACGTCTTTTACGTGCTAAGTCTATGGGAGAGCGGGTGACGAGTTGCGGGCCCCTTCCTTAGCGCGCAACTTTTTCGCATCGTTTGCGTTTGACGACGATAGCTGCAAATTTTCAATATCGATCAGTGAACTTGTGATTCCATTGGAATTTTCAGCATTTTTCCTGTACCTGGGTATGTGATTTGGATTTCAAAGAATTTCAGTGGCGACATGTGATTCAAATATGGGCAAACATTAACTATGACGAGGTGCGGGTCACCCAAGTATACCTCTATCTATTAATTGTCCAACGTGATTTACTATTCATCATGATTTTCATGTGTATTACTTCTACTTCTGGTAGTATACTGTAAAACGAGGAATGTTCGCATGCATGTTAATATCGCGACTTTTGCGAGAGCCAAGTTTTGCAAAATTAAAATGCATGTGAAAGTTCTTGTCTACACTATACGCATTGAATGTTCAATAGAGGCAACTCGACACGGAAATATTGTGCCATGAAAAAGGTCGTCGGCTCCAATTCGCGAAGATTTCATGCCGCAAAAGTATCGTGTTTAACAGTAATGAATTTGTTACTTTGTTCCGTCTGCAATGTACGTCGATACCTACTTTTGTTTTCAAAAGCACTATTGTAAATATTCCCTGTAATCTTTTTTATGCCTCCGCCAACGAAGTGGCCGGAGGCATTATGTTTTTGGGTCGTCCGTCCGTCCGTACGTACATACGTCCGTACGTACGTATGTCCGTCCCGTTTTGTTTTTGTCGATATCTCAAGAACCGTGTGGTGGTTTTACATCAAACTTGGTATGAGGGTATATCCTGGGGGGATAATACTTTGTTTGGATTTTAGGGTCAAAGGTCACAGGTTATTTTGTGAAAAAAAAGGTTGAAAATTCATGTTTTTCTCCATATCTCGCAAATGGTTCAAGGTATCTTCATGGAACTTAGTATTATGCTTGTTCCAATGGGCAGTAATTATCTAGGGAAGTTGGGGGTCATGGTTCAAAGGTCAAAGGTCAAGGTCAACTCCTCAAAATATCACTACTTTCCTTATATTTATGCAATGCCTGAAGGGTTTTGTTTTTTTTAACTTGATGTATACATGTATTACCAAATATATATTCTGTGGGAAGTTTCTTGCCAAAAGGTCAAAGGTCAAAAGGTCAAAGGTCAAGTGAAAGTGCTGAATTGCACTTTTTCCTCCATATCTCAAAAGTAACTCAAGGTATCATCATGAAACTTACGTATTTATGCATGTTCAACCTAACAGTGATTCTATTTGGAACTGTGAGGTCAAAGGTCAAAGGCCAGGTTTAGATAATGCTATTTTTCCATTTGATACTGAAATCATACTTTTTTTCAATACCTTGAAAATTACTCAATGCATAAACTTATAAAAGGGTCAAAAGTCAAGTAAAAATCATCAGTTCCCCAAATACCTGCACTCTGACATTTTAATCATTCATCCGATTGAACCTAGTTGTAGGAAAGTGAACATTCAGCATATTTGTGTCAAACCTGTCATTTTAATATTTTGCCAATTGTGTGAAACTGTCATCACACATTGTCAAGACATTGTACTATAGATCTATTAGGAGAACCATGCATTATGGCGGAGGCATATCAGTCGCCGTAGCGATATATCTAGTTTTTTTTTGCTATGTTTATTGTCAGTGTACTTGCTGTAAGTGTTCTCCATTATTGTGATCATCGTTACTTCTTCATCTGCTATTGCTATCTGATAATCATCTTTCTTTTAATACTGAACAATTTATTCCCTGCAGGGCGTCAGGCAGTATAGTACTCCCATTGGTCTCAAGGCAGAGGTCAAAGTTGAATTGGTCATCATTGGGTCAGTCGCCGTCTCGCCAACAGGTCAGTTTCGGTGTGCAGAGGTGAAACCCTTTGGCCGGAATTCACGTAGGTGGTACAAATTAAACCATGGTTTAAACCATGGACAAAACCATAAAGCGCCAAGTGTCGCATGGAATATTTCGTTACAAAATCAGTAATTTCGTTGATGAAATGATTATTTTGTATTAAAACGAAATGACAACATTTCGTAACTAAATGAACAGTTCGTCCACAAAATGATAATTTCGTTAACGAAACGGTCATTTTGCCGATGAAATGACCAATTTCATAATGAAATATTCCATGCGACACTTGGTGCTCCATGGTTTTTGTCCATGGTTTAAACCATGGTTTCATTTGTACCACCTTCGTGAATTCGGGCCTTTGAGTGCTTTTATAGTGCTGATTGACACAGAAAATCTCACTGCATTGTACACACTGTCCACAGTCCCCAGCACAGGTCTCACCATTTCCAAAAGGCAGGATATGCTAATGGAGAGTAAGATCAAGAAGTGTTTCAATGTGTTGTGTACAGGGGGGAATAATTCTGATAAACTTTGAATGAATTGGAAAGTTATGACCATATCATACATTGTGTTACCTAAAAACCATGACAATTACATGTACCTTGTTTTATCAAGTCTCTCACTATATCAGGGTACAAAAACACAGAAATATAAAAGAGTTATGGACCAGTAGAGTCACCTTTTCATGAAAGGTTTTTGTTTTATAGAACATCTTTATAGTGAGGGTCCTCTGTTAATATCCAGTGTATAACCTTTGACCCTTCCTTACTACTTCCCGTTCTCTAGGCCTTCGAATTGGTAAAGGTGAGGGCTATGCCGACATGGAGTTTGCCATGATGTCTTCCATGGGAGCTGTGACCCAGGAGACGGTTGTCGTGACGACGGTACACGACTGCCAAGTGTTGGACGACATGCCTGAGCACCTGTTTGGTGAGCATGACCTCAGCGTGGACTATATCCTGACCCCAACGCGGACCATTCAGTGTGACAACCAGCGGGTCAAGCCAAAGGGCATAGCCTGGCATCTCTTGTCGAAAGAGAAATTCTCCGAGATACCGATCCTCCGAATCTTGAGGAAGGAGGAGGCTGAAAGGGGTGTGGATGTCAGGCTGAAGGAAGAAGTGCAACATGTTCAAGAAGGAGGGGTGGTAGACTCTGGCCAAGCATTTTGTGCAGATGACCCACATGACCTGTCTGCTACCAAGGAGAAGACTTCCTCACGAATAGCTGGAAGAGAGTCTAGTGAACCAAGGGGTCGGTCTGAAAGACTTAAAAGTTCCCATCAACAGTACAGTCATGAAACTAGACAGGATGAGAAGAAAAGAGGGCTTAAATCATATCACAGCAGTGACCGTTTCACTGACCATGATGATTTAGGGATAAGTGTCAGCAATGGGGATGGTGAAGACAGAGGAGGTCATAATAGACTGTCAGGTCAAAGGTCAAAGGGCTCAAAGTCTGCCAGTGGACGGAGACGGGACTTGGGTGGGATGTTTGCATGGAATCAGCCAGGAGGAAACAGTCGGGGAGGAGGTTGGAGATGAGGTGACCCTCTCACGAGAGAGCTGAGTTTACCTTCATCAAAAGGAGATGACTTTACCCTCCTTGAAGGGAATGGGTGGTTGCCTCCTTTAAACAAATGGAGGTAAATTTACCTTCTTCAAAAGGAGATGAGTTTTCCCTTTCAATGGGAAATGAGGTTGGGATATAGATTAACCTTCGTCAAATGAGGTTAAATGAAGCAGACTTTTTCCTCCCCAAATGGATACAAGTTTACCTTCATCGTAGGGAGATGACTTTATCCTCCTCAAAAGGAGGAGAGGTTGCCTCCTCCAAACGAAATAAATGGATATAAGTTTACCCTCTTCAAAGGGAGATGAAGTTGGCCCCTGAAAGGGAGATGAGTTTCAATACCCTCCTCAAATGAAGCTGAATTTTCCCTCCTCAAATGATGAGTATACCGTCATCAAGGGGAACTGAGGTTGGCCCATTCAAAGGGAGAGTAACGGTAGTTTACCCACCTCACTTCTAAATTATCCATTGAAGTCAAGTACCTTGGTATGTTTACCCCCCTAACCCTAAGTAGGCCTGTCTATGTATGTAGGTTATAGCCACCACCCCCCCCCCCCCCCCCTTCCAGATCACGATAAAAGTCGGTACACCCATTGCCTGCAGCACAATCTACAAACATTTGTTGTCGACACTGTTCTGAGCATCAAAATATGTTACCGATATACTTGATAAATAAAAACAAAAATAAGCATGCTTTTACCAAATTTGATATAAAACACAACTTGCATAATTGCAATTGCGCATGAATTCACATTTCTTAGCAATTTTTGGTTCAACACAGAAAGTGAAATTTATATATGGAAATGAGAGGATTTACATCATAATCACTACTTTTATGTTATGTATTCAAGTTTGTTATTCAGGTTTATAATCCCCATATGCTTTAGTATTTGTGTAAGTTCTCAAGGTCAGTGTTATGGTCAAGCTAACAGTGTATTGTACACTAACGTTCTTGTTTTGTTTTGTTTTCTCACAATCATCATTGTTAAACAGGAATACAGCTGTATCTTGTTCAAATCAGGACCTGAAATGTATTACAATTACCTTGTTACATCAGGATTCTCACTATTATCAAATATTGTATTAAATTCTATAGGTTTCTTACTGTATGTCCAAATTTGATAAAACTTCTATAACTCTGTTCACCTAACCTAACTCATTAACCCATTGAAGACGAGTCCCGAGTATACTCGGACAGGTGTCTATGGGAAATGCCTGTTGTAGCGAAATCAGTCTGTCCTCAACGGGTTTAAGTCCACTTGTTGAATTGTAGAGGTGTTCTAGATGGATTTTATCACTGGACGAGGTCTCTGCTTAATTGGCCACCAATTTTACCTTGCTGTAATTGGTACCTCGCTGTAAATGTACGAAAGATGAGGCAGGGTGAGGAGGGGTGAGTCGAGCTGTGGAAAATCAGGAATGCCAAAGATTGTTGTAAGCCAGCTTATTGTTTAACCCTAACTAGGCCGGGCTATTTAGGTAGATGATAGAGCCGGGGGGGCCTCCCAGGCCCCCCCCCCCCCCCCCCCCCGATCTCGGCCGTCAACTACGCGATCGCGACGAAAATTGGCACACACATTGCCTATGATGTAATCTAAAGTACCATGAAGTTAATTTTTTCAAAATTTACCATTTACACTAAATTATGCTAATTTATGCATAATGATGCATAAAATCGAGACAATTTGGTATAAATCACTAAATAAAGCTTAAAACAGGCACGTTTTTTGTGTAAATATTCTTTTTAGTGTCCATAGCAAATGTAAGAGAAAAAAATTGCGCAGTCAGAAAAAGAAAGTAATTTATTGTTTTTTGAATTTCTTATGTATTTCTTTGTTTTTTCGACTTTATGTTTTTCATTGTTTTTTCGATGAAATTTGTCCGCGACATTGTTCTGAACAAGAAAATATGTTATTAATTGATTTTAATCAATAAAACCCCAAAATAATCATGCTTTTATGAAATTTGCCTGTAAACACAGTTTGCATAAAAATTGTACACAAATTCATGTTTTTGAGCAATTTTTGGTCTGACATGCACATGCATATTTATGCGCAACTTCGGAACCGCGCGCCCGGGCATCACAAAATTGGTGTCAAAAGATGCGGGAGACTCGAAAGAAAAAAGTCATGAAATGTCGCGGCGATAGCTTCTTGCGATAGTGATACATCGCGCGAAACGTCGAGGGGGGGCCTCGGAGGCCCCCGGCCTAGTTAGGGTTAACTGGTTTCTCTGCAGCCTGTAACACATTACTCCAAAGTCTAGAGAGTCTGCCAAATCTATACTGATCAATTTTATACACCCTCAGTTAGGGAGCAAATACCATGAAATGCAGTGGCACCTCCGGGGGGTGCACCAAGTGCGCCCCCTCTTTTATTTTTGGTTGAAATAAAAAGAAAAAAATGGGGGTGCATGCGCCCCCCCCCCCTTTAATTTTTGCAAAGGCGCCTCCCCTTTGTGGAATTCCTGGATCCGCCCCTGATAATGGGCATGTAGGCAATTTGGTACAACATGCTGCTAAACATTGAGTATATCAAGCAGTTCCTAGCCTTTTTGCAGGCCTTCTTACTTTGATATTTGAGACTACTACTGTAGGGTACTAACATGACAGAGAGTCAAGTGATCTGTGCCTGAGTCCAAATCTGTCACAGTGTCAACCCTCGTCTCACTGTTAGTCTTGAACAAAATGTGAAAGTGCAATATAAACCAATGTGGCCTTTTCTTCAAGGCCAGTCAGTTCATAGATTTTTTTATCAGTACCAAGGTATGACAATCCTCACAGTGTTAACACTTTCAGTTTGAACACACTTGGGTAGTAGTTTGTGTGCGGAAGGGAAACAGTTTGTATTATTAACACCAAGTGATTATTGATTCAAATGATTGAAAAGCATGTTTTCAAGAACCTGTGACATCTTAACAAAGAAAAGTTTATATGATTATTCATTAAAATCATTGGCTGAAATACAAAAGTTGACCATAATAATTTTTGTGTTTGTGCATGTTTTTTTTGGAAGTGCATAATTGTTCATCTATGGGAATTTGATGTATGTGAGAGGTGTTAATATTGAACATGAATGTCACTAAATAGAAGGGATGCTATTAGGAAGGCACATTTGCATCAATAATGAATTTTATTAAGAGGGTTATACATAATAGGTTGATAGAGTAGTATCGACTGAAAGAAAAATTATTGTTACAAATTTTTATCACAAACCAAGGAGAGTGCCACAGAGAGGAAACTATGTATTATCCTATTAACTTTAAAGGGATGGTACAGTATTGGTGGAGATGAAAATTGGCGAGATTTTGCGAGATACAAAAAAAAACACACACACTTGTGAAATAGCACAAAGCATACTATTTGAAGAGGAATTCACAGTTTATTTGATGAAAATTGGGTTTGGAATAGCTGAAAGATCCAAAAACAAAGTAAAACAAAATGATCGTACAGTAAAAAATGTGGGTCCCACACTTTATTAGGATCACTCTTGATCTGTTTTGGATATCTCAGTCATTTCAAAATCAATTTTCATCAAATAAACGTTGAAATCCTCATGGAATTACAAGTATGTGTAGTCATGCTCTTTCATATTTCATTAGAGGTTCTCACTATCTCACAGCAAGAATGATAAAAACCTTAAGTTAAGTCTCCACCAAAACGATATACAATCCCTTTAAATGTGGTTGCTTGGAAACAAGACTGATGGTTCAACAAAATGACATACCATGGTAAATATTCTTTTATTTTTTGGAGTGATACATTATGCCAAATAAACTCAAACAACAACAACAACAGAACCCAACAGCATATGCAACAATCATCATGTCATATCCGATTTTGAAAAAAAAAAATCAACAACTTTCATTGTCTTTAACTTGTTAATGTACAACCTAGTGAGATGTTACTTTTTTCAAATATGTGGAAAGCTAGGAGATCTGAAAATTACAAAGATTAGTTCAGCTATTACAGATTATCATTATTTTGTAATATATATACAGTGTACATGTGTTTGTAATACGAAATGCCTACCTTTTCTTTCTTTTTTAAGTAGAACTATAATGCTGCATGAATGGATGTTGGGGCAGTTAAGTGCTATATTGCTTGCTGCCTCAGAAAGTGTTTACAGAAAATGTATAATTGTCATAATAAGTCTTGACATGGCTCTAGTGAGGTTGTAGGTTGAGAAAAACAAAAGCTGATGAGGGACTCAAAGACAAATCCCATTTAAAAATGAAAAGGAAGGCTAAAAAAAAAAATGCTTGATAAAAGCAATAGAAGATATCATGGGTGGTTCTACAGTGTGATTCTTTTCTTCTTAACCCGTTGTCAGAGACTCCAACCCAAAGCACCTTCTGATCTGGAGATTCTCCCGCCTGAGACCCCGAGCACGAAACGGGAGACTCCAAATTGATGTGTGCGAAGCGCGAAGTTCCTAGGGTTCTAGATGATCTCTGGTGCTATCTAAGGCTTATTTTTTCCAGCATATAATAGCAATAAGTAAGAAATCCTTTCCAACGAGAGACACAGAGCCAGGGCGGGAGAAATTAAATCTCAAGCGGGAGAACGGGAGATACGGCGGGAGATATCTCCCGTCGAAAACGGGAGAGTTGGGGTCTCTGCGTTGTCTACGGGGACCGTGCCCCCCATTTTCAAAGAGTGGGAATTCGAGTAATCTCAGAAGCAACGGGTTATTTTAAAACATTTTTGTTCATTAATTTGTATAATTCCTTCCTGGCTCTCTCTATTTCCCCCCCCCCCCCTCTCTCTCTTTGTCGTCTTTCAATCCTGCCCCGTCTAGCTGGCTCTTTGTTTATATAGTGGACTCCCATTATAAGGAAGTCCTCGGGACCAGCACTTTTCTTTCGGTATATCAAAAATTTGTCATACCAATCAAATAATCAATAAAAATACACCATGTGGAGAATGTTGCTGGATGAATTTTTACTTCGTTGTATATAACCGGAATTTCATTATATTGTGTTCGTTATAAACGGGAGTGCACTGTACCGACGATATTACTGTACGCGGACGAAGGACCTACTACTATACTCAAGCCAGGGGAGATTAATAAACTATCTATTCAAACCTGAAATTAATGAAGTAATGCAATGTATCGACATAATACATGTAAGCACTGATATAATAAGTAGTAAAAGCCATGACCGAAGACATGGGCATACAGCTATATTATTCAGGATCCATCTTGGATTCGAACCTGATGCGGGGTGGGATAGCTTATTATGAGCCCCCTAAATTTGCCCTCAACAGATCTATCAATCATTCAGTACCCCTAGTCCATTAGAAAAGAAAGAAAAAACAAAACAGAGGAAGTGACCACGAAAAAAAAACAACCCCGTAAAAATTTCACTCGACTATTCGCTGATTCGTTCTTTATTGTTCCTCCTTTTTCTCATGCCGGTACAAGCTTTTAGACCAGGGGGGCATTAATTTTCATGATGCATTTTGGTCGGACATTTTTCTGACAAACTGTTACAAGCTACTAAAATCCTTGCATCTGATTGGCTGAGAGCGAATATGTCCGACAACTTTGTCGGACAAAATGCTTCATGAAATGCCCCCACTTTGTACTTTTTTCTCCCCTTTCCATCTCTTCTTTTTCTTTATTTTTCACCTCCTTTTTCTTCTTCTCCTTCTTCTTCTTACTTTCTTTCTCTTCTTTTTTCCTTCTTTATATTCTTCTCCTTCTATGCTTTCTTTCTTCGCTATCATTCCCTCCATCAGTCTTCATCTTCCTCCGACCTCCCCGTTTATCTACTCCTCGCACCTCATCCTCTCCATCCTCCGGCAAAGCAAAGTTTGAGGGCAGCATTTATGAAATTAATCCCAATGATATACCAAAGTAGTGGTGCGCTACTATCTCCCATGTAACGCGCTCCCTCACCACGCACCGAAGTTACCAATAGCACCACGCGCACACAGAAGACACGCGCGCTCTGTGTGCGTATGTAATACGTTTGTGAAACGCTCTGTATGTGGCAGTCATCGAATCCATGATCCAGTCGACTCGCACATACATCACGTATCACAGTACAGTACAAGTACAGTAAATGCGTATTTAGGTACAATACGCACGTGCGTGTACGAATCATTTATATCTACGCTGTACGCACGCACAAAATTGAAGAACCGATCTTAGCCTGCGCCTGTGGTCATTGAAGTCGAGACCTGTGTTTGTCTTGTGGCCAGCTTTTTCTCTGTTTTCGAAATATTGAGATTAAGGTAAATATTTTCATGAATATATTTATCATCATGTAGAAAAGTTAATAATTTCTGAAGTCTACATCAGCTGTGTTCTTCGTTATTTCCCACGAAAATGAAATGAAATTTTGCCGGTATTGCGCCGAATGTGTGTATGTGCGCGCGTGTCTTATCATTGAAAGCTCGGATGTGATGTGTATTGTCTATGGCGGGTTAGAAAGTTGAGTGGAAAGAGGAGGTTGTTGCTCTCTTGATTTTGGCCGGGTGTAGCGGGCTAATCATCATCCTTTGCACCGGTCATGTCAAAAGTGTGTGTTCCAAAGTTTAAGTGACCGCGCGATTTTCGAAGAGCACCATGATTCTAGTCTAGATGGTCTAGATAAATGAATATACTTCAACCTATGCTTGTTGAGAAATTCTTCTGTACATCTGTCATTCACTGGTAGTGGTAGACTAACAAAAGTTAGATTAGACTAAATCTAGTCTTACTCTTAATTTTGTGGCAATTGTGCATGTCTGGCGTTTGGTTTTTAGTGTATGATAAAGTGGTTAGCATAGCATTATTAATAGCAGGTTACAAAACCAAGCTGAAAAGTGAAATCGACAGCTGGACATTTATGATTATGAAAAACTTAGCTTTGTATTTAATTGTAATTGTGGCTGCATTCAAATCGAGATCTGTAATTAACTCTCTAGTAGATGTATGGTAGTAGATCTAGAACACCTACTAGATCTGGTGAAAAAGTATGACATTTGATGAACATTTTTAGATTATGAGATTTCTCCATAGCATGAATTTTTCCCGAGTAAAGTTGCCTCTGACATTCAATGCATTGATGTCTAGACTTATAGTATAGGTCTAGGTAGACAGAAAGATCCGTCTGTCCGGAGGACTCTTTTGTATTTTGCCATTAACGCCGTCCTCCGTAGACAGACGGAAGGTTGTAGTACCCATTGCTGTGTGGATGTTCTTAACCACTGTCTCTATGGAAAATTGGGTGAGGTACCTCACCCTTCTCGATTGCGTCTAATTCACGGCCCTAGGTCGGCAAATTTATGCTTGAATAGTTAAATCAACTATTCAAGAATAGACTACACTCACCAGATTAATGAATAATCCAATATTTCGGTCGAATTTTCAACGCAAAACACACATCAACCAGCCCGTCGCGTCGTCACGTTCAAATTGTAGAAACATACAGTATGAATCTATTAGCCAATCACATGCGAGGTAGTTTCTACGTGTTTTTTTTACTTAATAAAGTACCTCGCATGTGATTGGTTTACAGATTCAAAATGGCGACCTACTGCTAGCGAACGGCGATGTTGCGATATGGATAACATTTCTGCATTATAACCGCGTTACTGTGAGTATTTCGATTGCAAAATGTGAGAAATTAACCCCAAACATTGCTGCATAATGTGTCATGTCATGTCAAACTTGTTTGAATGTAAAAAAGCTGTCTGAAATTTGGTTTATCGTAACGTTTGATCTGTGCGCTACTGCCACACAGGAGCTGGCATCATTGACTTCGGTCTGTATACGGAGGGGATCCGTGAAGCCAGACGCAGTCTCCGCGGAACATTCCCCGACGGACAGATACAGACCGATCTTTCGGTCAAAGGTCTAGGTAGACGAGATCTTCAGCCTGCTTTTTTAATTTTTGCGAAACTTGGCTCTCGCGAATTTGCAAAATTAAAATGCATGCGAACATTTCGCGTTTCACACTTTATGTATGGTAGGTCTAGCTACAGTAAGAGACTAACAGTACTAAGTAATAATGTTACACTACAGCAGCGTACAGGCAGGGTCACTTCCGAGCAACATCTTTGTTATAGAGTCTACCGTGGTAGTGGTATTGGTAATATTGTCGCATGGTGTTTGTTAGAACGTATAGAACCTAGATATTCAACTCATAGTTTTTTAGTTGCTCTGGAATCAGTGAACTTGTAGATGCTGATAATGGAGGGGGGGGGGGGGGGGGGGCAAGTATTATTGGTCTGGACAAAATTTAGAAGAACGGATGCATCAAGTGTAAGTTTGATGCCAAATTCCACGCCAGGTGGCTATATTATGGGGTCATGACCAAGACCCAGCCAACCTAAAAAGTGTTGAATTTATCTTTGTACAACCTAACCAGGCCAGATTTATTTATCATTATAGTGGTATTTTCTAGGTCTTTTCCCTCTTTTCTCACAGGATAGTTCAATATCTTTTTTTTTTCTTTTTTTCTTTTTTAAATATTAAACTGCACTGACAGCAGAACTTCAATTTTCAGCAAAGTTTGTCTCTCTGCTGCTATGGGTTGATGCTTGTGACAGAGAGCTCTGCCAATATACTTTATGTTGTCAATAAATGACCTGATGTTAATGAGAATTCAGAAGACTTCCGTTGCTTGGAATTGGTGATACTGGCATATTTCAACGCTCAGAACTTACGGGTAACTGTTTTTGATTTGTTTTTGTTTATGTGTGAGTTTTTCTTTTCTTTTTTCATTTTGTCATTCATTTGCTGTTGTGTTTTTTCCATCACCTGTTAGGACCCACAATGGACCAGTCTGACCAGGCTATGGACTCGGCGAGTGAAGCTGATGAGATAGAATCGGATTCTGTTTCCATGGAGACCGATGAGGAAGATGAGGAAGATGACAGTTCCTCCATGGATCAGGATCAGCCTGAGCAGTCCGAGAGTACGGCCGAAAGATCAGGTGGTAGGTAGAGCCTGGATACCTGTAGGCAGAAACCATGGTAGAATACTGGAAAAGACTTCCTTTAAATGTGACCCGCTACAACAAAATGGTCCTAAAGTCGCGCACGGTCGAAGCCGTGAAAATCGAGTTTGAAGTCAGAGCATCAAAATTGGTCAAAACTTAAGATTTTCTGAATTTGACATATTATTAGAGTCGGACATGTCTTCTATCATCTGTCAAATTTTTGAAGGAAAATGATTAAAGGAAAGACCAAAAAATAGCGTTTTTCTGGGCCATGTTTTTTTGCCGTTTCAACGAAGCAGAAACGGGTTCAAACATTTGGATTGAGCGCCACACGTAGGCTCCGCCCCTAACAACAACCAGAGTGATCTCATTGGTCAGTTTGCTGCTTGCCGCTAACCGAAGCGTGAAGCTCGCACACTGTTCAGTCGACTGGTGCGTGCTAGCGGGGTGCGCTATGCATCCTGGTCACTGATTGGTCGGTGAGGAGACCGCCGACGCTGTGTTTGAATGAGCATTTCGGGGGTTGCTAGGGCTTACCTTCTATTGTCCGTTGGTGAATACTGACTTGCGTGTCCCTTGATCGTGATTGCTTCGCAAGGAGAACTTTAAGGGCGCTTTTCTCGAAACAGTGATTTCCCAGACGTCTCGATATGCTCTCTTTTAAACATCGATATCTCCGCAGGCGATTATTTTTATAAGATGTGTTATATATCAATTTAAAGCAGAATGATTAGGGAATTGTGTCATGCAATTTTCAAATAATCGACCGTGCCCGACTTTAGGACCATTTTGTTGTAGCGGGTCACAAATGTCCCCACCTTCTCCTAATTTTGCCACACCACATCACCCTACACTGCCCTTCCCTTGCTAGCTTAAAGAGATGGTATAATATTGGTTGATAACTTTTAACAAGTTATATACCAAGAAATCACCCTTTAAGTGGAATTCAAAGTTTATTAGAAAACTGGTTTTGGAATGGCTGAGATAACCTAATACAAAGTAAAACAAAACTTTCCTAATAAAGGATGGGTCCCACCTTTTATTACAATTGCTCTGTTTTATATATATCTCAGCCATATCAAAACCTATTTTCATCAAATAAAAGTTTAATCCATCTTGGAGTTATCATGCTCTTTCATAACTCAAAAGAGGTTTGTCATTATTTCACTAAAACATGTTAGAAATCTGGAGTTAGGTCTAAACCAAAAACTACTGGATACGATCCCTTTCAAATTTGTTGGATCTCTGGATCTGGATTGATTAAGCTGAAAAACTCTGGATAGAGAGTCACTCAGCGCTGTGATGTGATGTGCAGCTAATCACAAGCGAGGTGACGGGCACTAGAGCACGTCTTTGAGTAAGAATTAGAATTTTGAATCTGCAGGGATACAGACACATTTGGAAAGTGGTGGGAATACTGTGCACCTGTGCATAAGCTGGCAAGGGTAGGGTAGTGAAGTGTTATGGCAAAATTGGTGAGAAGAGCATGAGGAAGTATTTCCAAATTTTGATGTGGAGACTTAACAACCTTATGATGATCACACAAGACAAAACCTCTCCAATTTCTATGTCTGTATGAATTTACCACTTCTGGAATTACTGATAGTGATAGAGAACCTTTGTTAACAGTTCATGGACATGAAGACATTATGGCAAAAGAGGACCCAGGTCTCAAAATATTCTTGTGACGGTCCAGTTTTGTTGTCTGCAAGAACTGATTTTATTTTGTTAATTATCTTTTTCTTTTTGTTTTTGAGAATTGGTCTTCTCCTATCCTGAAGTTGTTGTTTCATTTGAACATTTTTTCCCCCCTCTGTTTTGTTTCTGTTTGATTGTTCACTCGATTCTCTTTTTTTCCCTGTTTTGTATTAATTATTATTGTTATGTATTTATTTATTTATTTATTTATTTTTTTTTGCTGATTTTAAGGGGAAGTCCTGTGGCATAGTGGATAGACTTACTTTTAAATGAGAGATCTTTGCCTGAAAGGTACATCTTTGTACAAGATGTTTTATCCACACTGGTCCTCTGTGTCCATGTATTGAAATAAGACCTTGCAATGCTTTTGTAAGCAAACAAACTAATACTAACCAACTATTAAAAACAAATAAGCAGGCAAAAAGCAGTCATTATAAGAATAGTAATAATAGAAGGACCCTTGAATAGGGAAAGCAGTATTGAAAAAGTAGATGTTGCCTTTGACAATGCTGCACACTGGCACTGGTTTGACGGTCCCTGACCAGTAAAAATCACTATCGGACCAGTAACTTTTCGGGAAAGGACCAGTAAAATTATCGAAATACTGGGTACCTACTGGTCCGACTGGTCCGACCAGTAGAAAAAATAAGTTAGTGTGCAGCCCTGCCTTTGATACATTTTATGAGACCAAGTTATCCTCAATTTCTGTTTGACAGGTGCCCAGTTCCATCAGAAGCCTGTACATTTGAAAATCACATACCACAATGACGAAGAGGACAGCTGTAGCAGCTCCCAGACTACAGAAACGGAGAAACCACAGAAAAAGGTACTAATCGCTCGCTACTTGCCCTGTACTCATTGCAAGAGATGACACTGTTGCCTCCAGGACCAGTATCGTGTTGAGATATTGCTAGTAAAAATGTTGATGTGTCTGATGCGCTGTTCTTCATTCATTGATATGAGTATGAAAACATACAACTTGTAGTTTTCATCAGAAAGGGATTATGTGAACCCATGTAGGCCTACCAAAGGGCAAGCGGCATGCTGGTTTGGAGCTGGCTGAAATGTACTTTTGTAGGGAAATTGCCTATAATTTGTGTGGAAAGCAGGCAAACCCTTTCTTTCATGTGGATTTCATTCAGTAGGGTTCCAAAAGTACAATGCCCTTTTTTCCTGCTCATTTTGTTTTTTTGTCTATAATATGAAATATACATGTAGTCACTCCTGTTGCATTTTGGATTGTTTAATTTCATTTAAGGTTGAAGACGCATCACATCCAGCAGACCAAAAAATAAAGGTAAGAGTGAGTACAAAGGGATAAAGGTTCATGTACAAATATGGGAAAGTAGGAGAAATCCAAGAAGAAGTTTTGCTTCAGTTGAAAAATAGCTATGTATGATCTCTTTAATATTTCAAATATTGTGTGACAGCGGACATCAGGTGATGACCCCACAGCTGTGGCCATCCTTCGTCGCCAGCCGCTGGATCTGCAGCACGGTTACCGCATCCTTCTTGACCTGATGAGTGACCGCTGCTACTCGTTTGCCTGGCCATTCATCGAGGAGGTTGACCCGGTCAAGCTTAACCTCCCAGATTACCACGATAGGATCAAGAAACCAATGTGGCTGGGAAAGAGTGAGTTCTATCAACGATCTCATCTTCCTTAGTAGATTGGTAGTCTAGTGGTTATGATGCCTGCCTAGCAATCAGGAGTCCATGGGTTTTATCCCACCTAATGTCTGTCATTTTATCATGATTATTCTCAAACATTAAAGGGGATGACTAGTAACTGATCAATGGGAATCAGTGGGAATGCTTGGGGATGATTGTTTCAATCCTTGTGGGATTCATTTAAGAGTACATTATATATCTATTGTTGTGTGAAAACTATTTGCTTCAGAATGGTCTCATATTCAAGTAATGTGCAGTTTAATGCCCCGTCACTGTACAGGCATGCTAACCTTGAAACATTAAACTGCACATTACTTGAATATGAGACCATTCTGAAGCAAATAGTTTTCACACAACAATATGTAATGTACTCTTAAATGAATCTCACACGGATTGAAACAATCATCCCCCAGCATTCCCACTGATCAGTTACTAGCCATCCCCTTTAATTAATTGGTGTTTATTCACTTTGATGAGGAGCAATTTGTTAATCTGCTGCAATATGTGTGCCCATGATTTTCAACATTATAGCTACTGCTTAAACACTAAGGCCCGAATTCAAAAAGGTGGTACAAATGAAACCATGGTTTAAACCATGGACAAAAACCATGGAGCACCAAGTGCCGCACAGAATATTTTGTTGCGAAATTGGTAATTTCGTCAACAAAATGACCGTTTCGTTAACGAAATTATCATTTTGTGGACGAAATGTTCATTTTGTTACAAAATAATAATTTCATCGACGAAATTACTGATTTCGTAACGAAATATTCCATGCGACACTTGATGCTCCATGGTTTTTGTCCATGGTTTAAACCATGGTTTCATTTGTACCACCTTCGTGAATTCGGGCCTAAATGATCAGTGTTCATTTACATTGCTGAAGGGTAATTTGTCCATCAGTTGTTCTAGTCTTTGTTGTTCAACACAATCAAACTTTACTAATACCAGAACACAACATGCACCATGCACTAGGCGAGGACACACTAGCCTCACCCTTAGCATGAACACAGTGCTCAAATGATGAACTTTTCCGATGATGTCATAATAGCTTGCGTTGGTAGAGGAATGCGATGACGGTCGTATACTGCATACAGCAAATATTTCGCGAGGTTTTTATTTTTGCGAATTTCGCGAGTCAGCTGCTATTCGCGAAATTAAAAATAGATTTTGACTCTAATGCCGATATGAATGTGACTTACGCGTATACACTGTACATTTGTCTGTTCAGCACAGGACCCCATGACCGCGAATTTAACCACTCGTGAAATTGTCAGGAAGTCCTGATTTGCGAAAATTTAGACTCGCCGAATATATGGCGTATACAGTATTCAATTCTTTCTTTTCCTTCCTTTTGACCTCATTCTCAGTCGAGGAAAAGTTTGAGGAGTGCGCTTACCCCTCCATCACCGAGTTCGTGGCCGACGTGCGTCTGATCCTGGAGAACTGTTACCGCTACAACGGCCTCAGTCACCCAGTCTCGCGGCAGGCCGAGACGCTGGAGGCGCATTTTGAGCGCAAGCTGGGTCTTCTCTCAAGGTAGGGTTCACTTGTCACCGCTAGGGCCTCATTCATTTGATTGTGATGTAATATTCTATAGTCAACATTAGAAGCCAGTCAATACTGTAAAAGATACAAATTTCTGCTGTGTAGAGATTTGGTGCTTCATAAGAAACTAATGAAAGAATAAAAACATCCAAAGTTTTAGGCTTGTTATAAGGTTACATTGTGTGACATTGTATGTTTTGATCACGCGGAATAAAAAACACGCTATATTCAGTTTACCAGGCAGAGCGTGAAAATTCATGCGTTTACAGTTATTTTGAGCAAGTTATCCACAGTTAGTCTGTAATCATTACCTTCAAACAGGCTTGGTAGTAGACTACTTCTGTAATCTCTTCAAATTCTATTCATGTGTTGTTCTCAAAAGATTGCCTTAACAACCACATAGCTTGCCAGAGGCTTGCTCAACCTAGCTAGCAACTAATGATTGATGAATACTGGTGAATTCTTGCCTAGGAAACTAAATAGGAGGAACAAGTGAATGAAGTGGTTCATTACTGGGCTTCAGTTGCTTTAAGCAACAAAGTTTGATGCTTATCACCAAATATGTACATTATTTTTGACTTCCCAATTAGCATTGTGTGTGGTGGAGTTCATGCATTTTGATTTGTTACTATTAATCATTTTATCCATTCTATCGTTTTTTTCTTTGTTTTGATGCAGGCACATCAGAGAGAAAACATACATGTTTTCATCATCCGATTCCTCTTCATCAGGTAGGGTTCACGGTAGTGTGTTACGATTTGTTTTACCATTGTACTCAATGTCCTGATGAAGTCTTCCAGACGACTGTAAACCTAATCGTATTGCTTAAAAATTTGAAACGTAACTTTGGTGCAAACCTTGAAAATTTGATATTTGATAAGATTCTGTCTGAACTTAAGAAATCAGAGAAAAGAAGATGAAAGTAAGGCAATTTGTGTACTTTTTTGAAAGATTTGACAAAACTCCTTCAAAAAACTCCTTAAACTTATGGGGTAGTTTTCTATTAAAACTGAATGTTGATTCTTAATTTCAAATTGATACAATCAATTTGACAGGAACAATTCTCTTAGAAACGAAACATGGATTGGAGAAATGAATAAATGTAAGCAAGAAGACCACCTTAGATGTTTTCAGATAGTAACTATTTAACCCATTGAATACTAGTCCTGAGTATATTCTGGCAGGTGTCTATGGGAAATGTGCGCTATAGCAAAATCAGCTTGTTCTTTAAAGGACAAGTTCACCTTCATGGACATGTGGGTTGAGTGAATGCTGCAATATAAGTAGAACACATCAGTGAGAGTTTGAGCAAAATCGGACAATCCGTTCAAAAGTTATGAATTTTTGAAGTTTCTGCTCAGCCACGGCTGGATGACAAGACTACCATAGCTTGTGATGTCACATGTGTACAACGATATAAAGAAAGAATAAAGAAAATTCAACATATTTTCATTTTTCTCGCATAACAAAAGAACACTCGACTTCTCTCTTTCAGAAGGCAGGGGGAATGATATTACCCTTAACATACGTCAGTAACAAGTCGAAGAAATGTGCACTTTATTTAAAAAGTAAAGTTTTGTGAAATTCTCCTTTCATTTTCCTTATATCGTTGTATGTATATGAAGGTGGACTTGTCCTTTAATGGGTTAGCCTCTTTTCTCATCCTCTGTGGATCTTACTCCATCAGGGAGGAGGCGTTTTAGCCAAAGGATTTTAGACAACAACGCCGCGTCGACGCCCGTCGCCAACATGGTGCGGCGGGACCTGGAGGACGAGGAGGAGATGCTGCGGAAGCAGAAGATCATCGAGAGACGAGAGGAGCTGGAGCGACTGAACAAGAGAACGGAGGAGTGGGAGAAGGAGGAGCTCCTCAAGGAACCCTTCAGGACCCAGCTGAGGGCCATGTGGGAGGTGAGGCAGGGGGGCGGGGTCTCGCCAGCTGAGGGCCATGTGGGAGGTGAGGCAGGGGGGCAGGGTCATATGAAATTGGATGTAGATACGTTGTTTTACCATCTCAAGGCCGATGAGAGGTTAGTCAAGGGCGGGCCTTGTAAATATGCATTCAGACCATGGGAGACGAATGTTCAACAGCCATCACCCTACCGGACCCAGACTTTGATTGATGAATATTCAACAGGAATAGATCCGATGGGAGGTCACTCATTTGACTTTGGGCCTTGTAAATTTGAATTCAGACCTTGGTTGATGAATATTCGACAGTAATTGATGGGAGATTATGGGGGGGGGGGGCTTGTAAATATGAATTCAGACCTTGGGAGATGAATATTCAGCAGTCATCAGTGGTTGGGTAGTTAGGGGAGGGCTTCGTTAATAATTATGTATTCAGACGAGATCAACATGCATTTTTTGTCAATGTCCACTTTGTAGCATTTTGATGAAATAGTCCTTCTTCTAACTTTCCTTTGATCTCTTTGGAAAAGAAAGAAGGAAATCATTCTTTTATAAGTGAAGCTCACGACACCAGCTTGTGCGTACACTGCCATGATTTGTTTTTTATACCAGATTTAATCTTTCACATCCATTGAACTCAACTGCATTACACACTACATTGACTATCCACGAACCTACTATTTACCATTCTACTATGTTACTACTTTGTTTTACTTTGTTTTTGTTACTCTTTTGCATCTGTTCACTCCTGTTTGTTGTTACAAGTTGTTGTTGTTGTTATCTGTCTTTTATCTAGATTCCAGCCATAGGCCAGTTTCTCAAGCTCTGTGGACCAACGTTGCTGCTGCCAGAGTTCTCTCTCTGTGAACTAGAGAGGGCGTTCTTCCTCCCACAGTCCAGCCAGCTGCTTGCCTACATCTTCACCCACATGCTGACAACCAGGTTTTACAGGCCTAGGTGAGGAGTCTGGTATGGTGATCCCAGTTTGATTGACGTTCGCAGTACCGTAAAAGTGGACATTTTCGCGCATTTCATGCAAACAGAAACTAGGTGCAAAAATAAAAGCATTTGAATATTTTGGCTTCCCAAATGTTCCAGTAGTGATGTCTTGATTCTGCGGAAATTAGAACTCGCAAAACTCTTCTTACCAGGCTGAGCTCGAAAAATAAGTTGCACAAGAATATCCACTTGAACAGTTTCTTAGATTTAGCATGCAATAAGTATACAAATATTGAATGGTCAAGAGTATGATACAAGTATTTTGTTTTGTTTTGTTTTTTGTTCTGAAGTATTTAAACAAATGAAACCTTCTCTCCTTTGCTCCAAATTGCTCTTGTGTTGTATCAGCTAAACGCGTTGAGCAGTCAGGGAAATAGTTTGCATCTGATGAATCATCTACCAAATCAAAATAATAATTGTTTTGGATATAAACTCCAAATTTTATTGTCCAAGAATGGAAATTCATTTTGCCCAATTGATCGTTGGCCCGGCAGCCACTGAGCAGCGCCAGATCGACGTTGCTCTAACCTTTTCAACTGTTGAACGGCAAACAGGGTAGCAGCAACTCCCATCTTTTAACGTCTTTTGGTATGACGCGGCCGGGGTTTGAAGCCACGACCTCCCGATTGTGAGGGCAGCCGCTCTACTCACTGAGCCAACACATCGGTACATGTTTATCTATCTAACATCTTTGCATACACGCCTATAGGACAGTTAGGATATGATTACATCTGACCTCACTCATATATTGTGTCTCGTTCCAATTTAAATGTTACAAATATATTTATATTTTAGGCCAATTTTTAATGAAATTTCTACAATTCTGCTTGTATGAATTTACTTTCTTTATCAAATTTCAATCAAGAGTTGAATTGCATTTGAAGTTTGAACTTTTATCGACTTTTGTTTTGACAGGATTGCTGGCAAGCAGCCGATGCCATACCCACTCTGGCAGGAAAGACTCAGGAAAAAGCTTGACGTCTGGTTTGCCCATTTCAAGGAAGAGGGCGCCACCACACAGACGGTAAGTTGCGTACTCACATTACATAGCTGATGACTGGCAGGGGAGGGAACATACCGAATGTCCCACCCGAAGGGTTTGAAATGCTATTGAGGGAGGTTGTAAGTCCAGAGACGAAGTCGAGAGACTTACAGCCTCCCGAAATAGCATTTCAAACCCTGAGAGTGGAACGTTTGGTACATGTTCACGACATCAAAAGTTATCATCTGTTATATTATATGGGTTAGTCAAATCACCAGCACAACGCACTTGATCACTCGTGCAGACCCAAGTTTACTGTGCGCAGGTCCTTCAAATCACACTTTCGTATGCATTACAATAATCGGTCATCTGCTTTTTCACATTGTGTGGAATAGGCAAATTTATCCCATCGATTGCGTGAAAAATATGATCGTTCAATCGTTTGGTATCGTTTGTCATTTGTTCCATGAAAATGTTTTTTCATGGGAGAACATTACAAAAATGTTCTGCCCATGGGGAAACATAACCAATGTGCCTCCATCACGTGACTGTGTTTAGCCAATCACTAACCAGTGTTTGACTAACCCATTTGATATTCTTCGATACTGCATTGACTGTGCACCTGTCTTTGGTTTAATTGCACGGAAACAAGCCACCAAATTCGGGGGAAACTTTCAAACATACCAAAATATTTGTTTCTTGTACCACAGATTCAATGAGTATTGTTTCCAAGACTGGAAATCTTTGGATTTGATTGTTTCACAGAAATACGTGTACCTTCCCCCCTTCCACTGGTATCGTTCTTGATCACAATTTAACCATTAATTAGAATGTGAAAAATGAGGTAAAATATTGAGTCCCAGTGCTGTAGTTATAGCAGGGTTACCAATATTACTGTATGACCCTTTCCAGTGCTGTACCTAAGCACTGAACTGTACCCACATAAACATCTATTACTCACGAGGGCCATAGTCCATCACATATCGTGTTCTTGGATGAACTCATTGTTTAGGACTGGAACACGATTCCCCCCCCCCCCCCAAACCCATTGTGTGCTTTGAGTGCTGATTAGTACAAAAAAACCCTTAGCATTATACACGCTGTCACAGGTCCTTGTCACAGAAAGGGCCATTAGTTTTATCCATCAACCACAATACTCCCAGTGATAATTAGGTTGTACCTGCTTTGTAAGGTGAATAATTATCAGCTAATTTAAAGGAAAAATGCATAAAGAAGTAACTGTAACTGCTCTTCTTGTGTTCCATGTCCTACTCTCTGCTTCTCTCATTACACCGACAGGTTGCCCGGCTACTCTACATTCCAGTGCGGTTCTTTGAGGTGCTGGGCGAGACCAATCCCCTGGTGGGCCGCGAGTTCCATGACCTGTCGGTTTACGAGAGAGTCTGGGTCACCAAAGGCCTCTGTGACCACTTCTTTGTGAGTGTGCCTCATTCTACTTGTTTGCCCTCGACAAATCTTGGCTTAGCAGAGCAGGAATGGTCTGAGTAGTCTCATTTAAATTCATAATTGTTGCATGAAGTCCCACATGAGTCTGTATACCCATGGCTTTTTTACCATCGCTGTTTCTCAAACACGGAGTACTGGAAAGGAAGATGTATTGGCGGCATGAATCTTTGTGAATTACCAGTGGTATTCAATGTATATAGTGTGGACAAGAACTTTTGCATTCATTTTGATTTTGCGAATCTTGGCTCTTGTGCAATTTGCAAAATTAAAATGCTGTGAACATTCCTCTTTTTACATGACAGTAATCAGTAATTATTGACGTCAGTTCGTTCATTTTCCATCTGAGAAGATGGCTGGATAGCCCATATTCAGCTATGTTAAGCTGGTCATCCATGGGGTCCAGTTGGACACGAGGCGGGACCACTTCACTGGGTTTAACACCCTGCTCTTTGCGATGAAAGAATGAAGCGGGATCTTTTACATGCATGAGTTGTGACTCTCTCACACACAGGACCTCCATTTTATGTCCTATCCGAGGAACGGAGTGTTTTACCTCTTGCTAGAGAGGTGAAGGGAAATTTGTCGATCAGATGCATTAAAATAAACTTGACGCAAGGACTAGTAATGAAGAATAAATTCAATACCAATAATTGCCAGAAAGGATATGAACCATCACTGGGTATTTGGCAATGGTTTAAACTTCGGGGGCATTCAAACAATCCCTAACTGCGAAGTGGTCTATTTAGGGGATCTGTGAATATGTGTGAAGGTCGTGCATGGTTTGGTGCAGATGATATTATCTGTGTGGAAAATGAGGATGGGGAGAGCTATTTTTTACCAGGTCTCCTGGAAAATATAATCATCATGCCTGAATTTCAGTGAATCAATGATGTCAGTTTTTTACCAGGTCTTCTAGAAAATATAGACATGATGCCTGAATTCGAATGAATTAATGATGTCAGATTTTTACCAGGTCATTTAGAAAATATAGACATGATGCCTGAATTTGAATGAATTAATGATGTCAGATTTTTACCAGGTCTTTTAGAAAATATAGCCATCATGCTCAAATTAGAATATTTATTAAGTAAACCGACCTAATCTGGTGCATGTTGAGATTTCAGAATGTCATGGAAGACACGTTGCTTTGAATCCATTCATTAACTGCCTTTTTTTTTCATTACCTTTCTTTCTTTATTTTTTTTTTCCCGCTGCTCCCCAGGAGACGGACCTTGATGCATACTCTGGCATAGTAGAAGAGACATTCCCTGAGGACCAGCGTCCTAAGGTGCTAGGGCAGGACGCCGAGAAGTGGACGTTCCTTTGTTTCCCCCACTTCATGGATACTGACCTGAGAATCTACAGACAGGCTCGCTTCAAGGAGGACAAACAGAAACATAAGGTAAGGGAGTTAGGAGAGGTCACTGAGGTCATAGTTCACTGAGGTCAGAGGTCATTTTGAAGCAATCACTGTCACTTTTTTGTAGTATCATCAAAGATCCTACACTCTATAAGATGAGCAAGTCTCCCAATTTAACTAGGCCACTGGTGGAATGGAGGTGGCTGCCGTCCGCTAGCATTGAGCGGGTATAGATCGAACCAGCGTTAGCCTTTAGCTATTAAAGGCTGCTCGCAGTAATTTTTGGACGTGTGCAGTCACAGTGAGTGTAGCAACCTGCGAGCAGAGATGAGTGAGCTGTGTGCGAGTCTACCTCTCGCTGTGACCAGGGAGGTGAGACGAAAACTTGCTGTGCACAGTCTTTTGGGAATCGAAATAATGATGAACCTGCTGATGGGTTCATGTAGCTATTGATGCAGTTTAATGCATTGTACCAATTCTTGGGTTTACTCATAATTCTTTACAGAAAATTCCTTCTTCCTTGTCTTCCTGATCTTGGTCCTACACAAACATATCGGGAAATGGAAACTTCACCCGCTCTACGCTAGTTGGCGCACTTCTTAAAAATCCCCCCAAAATCCAAGCGGCAGCGTTTCACTTTTCCACTGAGAGTGGACCATCTTGTGTGTAGGATCTTTGGCATTGTCAGTATTACCAGTATCATAATGATTGTTTCAGTATTAGTATCATTATTCTGGATCATTGTCAGTATCATTATCTTTACGGTTATCATTATCATTATCGGAGTCATGGACATAATTGGTAGCCAGGGGCTACTAAAATTTGAAGTAGGCCACCATTTTTCCGAACAGTTTATCTTTTGTTAGCCCAATCAGCCAACTAACATTCAAAATGGACTGTTAAATGTTTCTTTTTATTTCAGGCTAATACATGCCCCTTTGTGCTTGTAATATTTTTGTATGTATTTTTTTTTGTAGTTTGTTTTATCTTGTATAACTTTTTTGTTTATTTTTGTATGTATTTGTTAGCTTGAACCGCCACCAGAGAGAGAGAGAGAGAGAAAGAGAGAGAGAAAGAAAAAAAACATATAAAACTTGGTAGCAACCACAATAACAGGATTATTGGATTAAGCTACAATTTTTCTCAATCGTTTAAAACAGTCTATTCATGACAACTACCAAATTTAGATGCAATGACATTGTCCTTTCTTGAGTTATTCAGAGTTGAAGATGAAGAGTGTTGGCAGGATTTTAAGAAAATAAATAAAAATGGACTTCCAAGTATAATAACGCTTATCAAGAAAAAGATGTTCCAGAAAATCTGCAAAAATTACAATTTCCTATTCGTTTTGTGATCCCAAACTTACGAAATGTGTTGAGGAGGAATTGCTCTTTTAAAGAGAGAATTAAAAAAGTAAAATTGACTAGGATGACCCTGAGTCCTCATATGAATACAGGTTTTGCGACTTGTGATTTACGGTCACAATGTCTTGCATTTCTCTGACACTTGTGATGTGCTAAGCATCAGTTGTCAGGACAGTACAATGTCATGGCCTTGCGTTTGTCTTAATGCAGAAGGCAAAAGACAAGAAGAAACCGAAAGAGGAAGAGCAGGATGCAAAACCTTCTCCCGCCAAGAGAGGGCGCAAGCCAAAGGTGGTTACTCCACAGACTGGTCCCACAGCACAGGGTACTCCAGGTCCAAGACCAAGGGGTAGGCCCCGGAAAGATGGCTCCACTCCATTGCAGGCGGTCACTCCAAAACCTGGTGACACATCTCAGGGTACTCCAGGTCCGAGACCGCGGGGTAGGCCCCGGAAAGATGGTTCCACACCATTGCAAGCAGACACTCCAAAACCTGGTTCCACATCTCAGGGGGCTACTGGTCCCACATCTCAAGGGACTACTGGCCCCAGACCAAGGGGCAGGCCGCGGAAAGATGGTTCCTCTCCATTACAAGCAGCCTGGAAGAAGGTATGATGTAAATCTCTTTGGGCGAGATCAGACTTGCAAAAGATCAAGAAGATTAAGTTTTGCAATCTTCAAGATCTCAAAGTTTTGCCAGTGTGACCGCAAAACTTCCCACTCCCACTAGGGATATTTCCATCACCCCTGCCAAACTTCTCTATCTTTTTCTGGGCGTTTTGTCTGAGCGCGAGGGCCATTGTCATGTACAGATGTGCATTGTTACGTCACAATCACAAGCCATCGGATCGGACGGTGCACTCTTTCTGCTTACTTGCTCGCACGCACTGATGACCCAAACTTCTCTATCAAGAAGTTTGGCAGCCAGTGTGACTGCACAACAAAAGATCGCGAAGACTGCGTGATCTTAAACTTCTTGATCTTTTGCCAGTCTGACCGCGCGTATTGTTGTCTTACTCACTGACATACAGCATAGGCTTTGAAATAAATATCTAATATCTGTGCTTCCTTTTCTGCTTTGATGATTTGTGCATAGTCTTTCTTCATGATTCATCAGTTGATAGTTGTTCCTACTGCATTGTTCTTGTGTATGCCAGTTTGATCAGCATGCCTGGGGCGAGAAGTTGTTTTTTTACAATCTGCTCGCGAACGAGATGAACATACACTCACACAAATCATATGACTGCCCCTTCATCCTTTGTGTTAGCGTACTTTTCTCATGCTAGGTAGCATCGGAGCACTGTATTCTTTCAAATTATTTCTCTAATGTATTGAGTGTTTAATGGGGAGGCACTGGCTTAAAAAAAATCTCACAACTAAGTGCCACTTTACTGCAAGAGTTCCCCTGTATGCATTATTGTTCCATTTATGATATGAGTGAGAACGTTGATAGCACACTTAACTACATGCATTGTTTCACCTCTTTCTCTTCACCTTCTGAGGGATTTTTACATCCAATCTGGGCAGGGTACTATATTGTCACTTTTAGAACCATGATGATTATCATAAATTTGCTTTCTCTTTTACACCCAGGCTGCAGCCAAGCCCATGGCCATCGTCACACCAGTGCGGCGTTCCAGCCGCATGGCAGCGAGAGCAGAGAGGGCCCAGAGTGAGGCTGAGGAAACAAAGATGGACTGCACTCCACCAGGCGATGAGGAGAGCATGGATGTGGGCAAGGAGGAGGGGGACAGTTGTTCAGGACAGACAGAATCAGAGGATGCAAGTGCTGACAAGGGTGTATGTGAGACAGATGAGGGCAGGGTGGAAAATGAAGGGGGAGCACAATCTCATCAAACAATAGCAGATGCTAGTTGTGACAGTGGTAAGACACTGAAAGATGCAGACTCGCAAGTAGTTGCAGACGACAGTATACATAGTCGAGGGGAATCCCTCAAAGCAGCTGGAGGGGAATCCCCCAAAACAGCTGGAGGGGAATCCCCCAAAACAGCTGTTGGGGAATCCCCAAAACCAGCCATTGAGGAGTCCCCCAAAGCAGCCATTGAGCAGTCCCCCAAAGCAGCCATTGAGGAGTCCCCCAAAGCAGCCATTGAGGAGTCCCCCAAAGCAGACATTGAGGAGTCCTCCGAAGCAGACATTGAAGAGTCCTCCAAAGCAGACATTGAGGAGTCCTCCAAAGCAGCCATTGAGCAGTCCCCCAAAGCAGCCATTGAGGAGTCCCCCAAAGCAGACATTGAGGAGACTCCCAAAGCAGACATTGAGGAGTCCCCCAAAGCAGACATTGAGGAGTCTCCCAAAGCAGACATTGAGGAGTCTCCCAAAGCAGACATTGAGCAGTCCCCCAAAGCAGCCATTGAGGAGTCCCCCAAAGCAGACATTGAGGAGACTCCCAAAGCAGACATTGAGGAGTCCCCCAAAGCAGCTACTGGGGACTCTCCCAAAGCAGCTGTTGGCGAATTCCCAGAAGGAACTCCGGGAGAATCCCTTTCTGAACCTAACCCATTGTGTAATGGTGTCATGGAAGACCCAAAGAAAACTGATTCACATTCCAGGATGGAGATTGATTTGCAGAAAAATCATGATGTTTCAGATGAACCTAGAGATGATAAGCCACAAGAAATGGACCATGATAGTAGAGAAACAAATGGGCTAAAGGAGGGAGAATCGATTCTTGATAAGACAGAGGCAAACATGAATGGTTCGTTGGAATGCCCCAACAAGAATCAGTCAAACAATGTCGAGAATCCAGAGTTTGATGTTGAAAAGTCGTGTGTGCTAGACGGGAAAGCAGAAGAGGACGGGAAAACTAAAGAGGCTTTGAACGGCTCCTTGGGTGAGAGTAAACCAGTGCAGCCCCCTCCTTTAGATGGAGAAGGGACGAGAGATGGTGTGTCGAAGGAGGAAGGGTTACCGAACAGGAAATCAGATGGCACTGATGAAACCACGAACCAGATTCTTCCCAAGGAATCCACGCCTGAAGGATTGGATGCTGAGGACAATGACAACGTCTCCAACGAGTCGGATGCCACCACGCGGTACGGAGACCCACAACAACTGGGGGACGCCGGCAGCACTGGCAAGGATTCGACGTCAGACAAACCAATCCCAAAGGAACTGCTCCCTCCCCCGCCTCCACCACCCACCCCTGGGCTGTCTCCTCCCCTAGATGAGTTTGAGTTAGTCTGTGACAGTGTGGAGTCCCTCAGGGCACTGGTGGAGAAGTTCAACCAAACTGAGGAGACGATCACCAAGGGCAGGAAAACGGTGAGATAACAGGAATGGTACATTGTGTTGGATGAGCCTTATGTGTCCGGTGTTTAGAAGCACCAAGAATGGTACACCGTGTTGTATGAGCCTTATGTGTCCAAAGTTTAGAAGCACTAAGAATGTTACACCGTGTTGTATGAGCCCTATGTGTCCGGTGTTTAGAAGCACCAAGAATGGTACACCGTGTTGTATGAGCCCTATGTGTCTGGTGTTCAGAAGCACCAAGAATGGTACACCTTGTTGTATGAGCCTTACATGTCCGGTGTTTAGAAGCACCAAGAATGGTACACCGTGTTATATGAGCCGTATGTGTCCGGTGTTTAGAAGCACCAAGAATGGTACACCGTATTGTATGAGCCTTATGTGTCCAGTGTTTAGAAGCACTGAGAATGGTACACCGTGTTGTATGAGCCTTATGTGTCCGGTGTTGAGAAGCACCAAGAATGGTGCACTGTAAGGTATGAGCCATGTGTTTGCAGTGTTCAGAAACACCCAAAATAATCCATAGTTTTTATACTTTTCTTTCATGGCATTAGTCACCTTTAACCCTAACTAGGCCGCGTGATGTATCGTAATCACGAAAAACAATCGCCGCAACGTTTCATGACTTTTTCTTTCGAGTCTCCCGCATCTTTTGACACCAAATTTGCGATGCCCGGGTGCGCGGTTCCGAAGTTGCGCATAAATATGTATGTGCATGTCAGACCCAAAATTGCTCAAAAACGTGAATTTGTACGTATAATTTCAGTGCAAACTGTGTTTACTGGCGAATTTCATGAAAGTATGTTTATTTTGGGTTTTTATGCCTCAGCCACAAAGTGTCGCCGGAGGCATTATGTTTTCAGGTTGTCCGTCCGTCCTTCCTTCCGTCCGTAATCAATTTTGTGGACAGCGTATCTAAAAAACTGTAAGAGGTATCTCAATGAAACTTGGCATGTATGTTATATATGAGTGGACAAAACACAATCAGAGATCACAAATCACAATCACAAATAAACAATCAACTTTTGGGTGCACATGCTCAAGGTCAAAGGTCAAAAGGTCAAGGTCAAATGCTCAAAATTTCACTATTTCCCCTATATCTATGCAATGCCTGGAGGTATTTTCCTGAAACTTGGTGTATAAATGAACTACCAAATAAAGATTCCCCAGAGAGAGCTTTGGGTCATAAGGTCAAAGGTCAAGGGTCAAAGGTCAAGTGAAAATGTTAAAATTTCACTTTTTTCTCCATATCTCTTAAATATTTCAAGGTATGTTCATGGAACTTAGTATCATATGCATGTATTGACTGGCAGTGATCATGAAGGGAATTTAGGGGTCATTGGTCAAAGGTAATGGGTTAAAGGTCAAGGTCAACTCATCAAAATGTCATTTTTTCTCTCTTATCTATGCAATGCCTGCAGGATTTTTAGTTGAAACTTGGTGTATGCATGTATTACTCAATACAGATTCTCTTCGAAGTTTCTTGCCCAAAGGTCAAAAGGTCAGAGGTCAAGTGAAAGTGCTAAATTTCACTTCTTATTTAAACTTATAAAAGGGTCAAAAGTTGGGTACAAATCCTCAAATACCTGCATTCTAGACAATGTAGCCATTCATCCAAATAAACTAGTTCTAGGAAAGTGAACACTCAATGCATTTGTGACAAACCTTTCATTTTAATATTTTGCCAGTTACATGAAACTGTCATCACACATTGTCAAGACATTGTGCTATTTAGACCTATTCGGAGAGCCATGCAATATGGCGGAGGCATACCAGTCGCCATAGCGACATTTCTAGTTATTGATTAAAAATCAGTTCATAACATTTTTCTTATTCGAAACAATGTTGTGGACAAATTTCATCGAAAACACAATGAAAAACATAAAGTTGAAAAAACAAAGAAATACATAAGAAATTTAAAAACAATAGAATACTTCAGAATTTTTTTTTGATTGCACAATTTTTTTCTCTTTCATTTGCTCAGGACACTAAAAAGAGTATTTACACAAAAAATGTGCCTGTTTTGAGCTTTATTTAGTGATTTATACCAAATTGTCTGTTTTCATGCATCATTCTGCATAAATTAGCTTGATTTAGCAAAATTGATAATATTCAAAAAAATAAACTTCATGGTACTTTAGAAGACATCATAGGCAATGCGCGTGCCAAATTTTGTGGCAATCGTGTGGTCGACGGCCGAGATATGGAGGGGGGGGGGGCCTGGGAGGCCCCCCTGCCCCAGCTTTGTCATCTACCTAAATAGCCCGGCCTAGTTAGGGTTAAATCTTACTTACAAGGCCATAAAAGTACAATATGTGGGAACAAAACAACACTTGCTTTTCAACGTCAATCTGTACATGAATGCCTGATATGTACTGTGTAGTGTGAATTGCACCAATCACAGTGTGCGTAATGAAGCTTTCTGCTTAGACTGGTCACCCCAGTCTCTTTCTTCAATACATGCAAGAGACTGCAGCAGAAAGTTAAATATGCATAGCTCATCGGATGATGTCATGCCAGGATGGATTTTACAGTTTGCTTGTGTAATGTCTCATAAAATGCTGCCTAGAAGACTGTATTTTGAAATTAATGTGTTCACATGCAGCATGACTTTATATAATGACAACCATTCTGTTGTGCATGCTGAACATTCTTCTTAGGCCTTTTTCCTGTAAAGCGTGTCCTGTACAAACTTTATCCAGTATGGATCTTTATCCTGACACCTGTAAAGAAGCAAACTTTTTTTTTGCACATTAAACTTTGCCTGGGCAAGGCATTATTACCCTTCCCCCCCCCCCAAAAAAAAAAAAAAGAAATTGGCCAATTCACTATTCAAAATCAGAATGTCACTATGTTTCCATTTTATTTTTCAATTTAATTGTTGCACATGTATTAAACTTCATTCGCACTGTGTCCCCTCTGCGTAGATTGTCCAACCCATCAAGAGGTCATGGAGGGTGGTGGAGCTGGGCAAGGCGTTGGCCTCTGTCCTGGAGGACGTTGAGCCCGAGGAGAAGCGTCTGGTGAGGGTTGTCCACAAGGCCAGGGAGAAGCTCTACCAGGAGATGGAGGCCTTCAAGAAAGACCCCAGCATCAGCCTGGTGAGTCGGATGTAACCATTTATTCACACTTCTAGCGTACAGTTTTATGTACTATCTACTTGAGAGTGAGACTGGATAAAAACGATCATGACTGCCCTGTTTGGAGTCTAAAGTGCAAGTACTTTATTCTCCGCTAGCTACAACACATAGACACTGTACAACGATTGGTTACATAATCAAAACCTTGGGTGGCATGAGGAGGGAATGTGGAATGGGGATGGAATGACCATATGTGACCCTGCACCTCAAAACAAACAAAAAGTCGCTAGACATGAATTTTTAGTAAAGACCATATTCTGAAAGAGCAGACTTTAAGCTTTAAAATGATGTATAACTCAAATCAAATGGACTCTCCTAACCTATCTAAATATTGCAAAGAAAGCACAAACTCAGCAAAAGTATGAACTGAGAAAAGAGGCTCTGAAGTACAGTGTCTATTCAAGCGCTTAATCTTTACCAAACCGTGCTGGCTGTGCGATGAATGGGACAAAAAACAGGAAGTAAACCACCAGAGTAACAACAATGAAGGAATTATCAGATTAAACTGAAATTAAGCATGCCTCATTAACACATTCTGTCCATGATTAATGCCAACTTTCAAAGCAGTAGCTTTACCTTTTCAGAAGTTATTAGAGTTGAAAGTGAAGAGTGTGTACAAGGTTTTTCAGAAATGAAAAAGGGATTCTAAAGACACACCTAATCACACTTTTTTACCAAAAATGTTCGAGTTAAACTGCTAAAAAAACACACTTTCCTGCCGGTTTTATGATACCAAATTTTAGCATAATGTAAAAGAAGACCCATTCTTTTAGAAAATATGAAAAAGTCAAGTTCGGCTAGGTTGACCCATTCCACTTATTTTCAGTCCTCACGCAAAATCAGTGTGGGCAACTTTATGTTCGTTATTAGGTGCATGGTCACATATGGAGGATGCTTATGTCGAGAGTAATGAAGCATGGTGGTGGCTGGAGAATCAGGATGACCGTGAGAAAGACAGGATAGAGTGACCAAAGCAGTGATGGTGGAATGAAAACATGTGATGGTACACTAGTCTCATAGTTCGACGATATGTACAAAATTTACAAACACAATATCCAGGATCACCTACGTTTTTTAACATGCAAACGTCATCAGAGCAGTATCAAGGGACAACACCTTCTGTGAAGACATCTTTCTCAGATATATGCTGATTTTATCAGGTTCAGAGTTACGATGTTAAAGACTTTCAAAAGTTCACAAGATAAAGATTCAATGAATTTAGAGAGTTTGTCTTATCTTTAGTAACTATAACACAGGGCTGTACACAAACGCATTTTTTCTACTGGGCCTACCTGTCTGTTGGACCAGTAGGGTACCAAGTTTTTCATGTTTTACTGGTCCACTTCTGAAAAAGTTACTTGTTCGACAGTGAGTTTTCCTGGTCCCGGACTGTCGTACCAGTGTCAGTGTGCAGCCTCGACTATACACATTGAAAATCTAATTTGGCAGAGTATAATAATGGAGAAAAAAGAAATGTCTGTTGCAGAGTTTCCCTAGGATTTGACAGCATGAAGTATTACTGTTCCCTGTCACAAGATTCAACATAGTTATGCTTGTATTTGTATACTTTCTCCACATCTAGGAGGCCATCAGGTTTTGGTACCGCACCCAGAAGTTCATGAAGGTTGACCCCACTCTTGGGGATGGCATCGACTTAGAGGAGGAGGAGGAAGAGGAGGAGGAGGATGAGGATAGTGATGAGGATAGTGATGAGGATAGTGATGAGGAGGAGGAGGAAGATGAGAGTAGCTTCAGCGAGGAATCAGAGAGTGAGCTCGACTCTGAGGAGGAAGCTCCGTGTGTAGTCGCAAAGGGTGACAAGGAGAAGGCTTGTGAACCTCCAAAAGTAGACAAAGGAGACGAGAAGAAGGTGAACCTCTACACTGGTGTGGAGATTGCAGGGAGAACGATGAGGTCATCGAAGCGGCGACGCGCCCAGGCCAGAGACGTGGTCAGGGAGCAGAAGAAGGCAAAGAGGTCGAAGATCCAGATTGTGAAGGTGGCATCACATTCTCAAGTTCCCAAGAAGAAAGGGGAAGATGAGGAGGGGGAGAACGAACCAAAAGTATCCAGTCAACAACTGCATGAAGAACTGAAGGCCTCCATTGTGGCAAGTACTGTGCGTCATCAGACTCAGAAAGGACAGATATCAGGCAAAGTCAACCCACAACCAAGCAACAGTAAGCAAGGAGTCCAGATGAACATTTCTACTCTTCCTCAACGGGACCACAGCGGCAGATTCATAAGGCTGTTGAAGCACACCACGGGGAAAGGCAAACCTGGAAGCTCCTCTCAGAGCCCTAGGCAACAAAGAAGTGCGCCCCTTGAACCCACCCTGAAAGTCCCATTCCTCCCAGGCAAACCCGGGATTTCCTCTCAGAGCCCTAGGCAACAGAGAAGTGCGCCCCTTGAACCCACCCTGAAAGTCCCATTCCTGCAGAAGAATCAGCAGCAGTTGGAGGAAACAGACAAAAAGATGAAGACAGAGACTTTCTCCTTTACCATTGATGCTAAGCTCTGGGAGTCCCTGAAGGACAGACCAGATGAACGACAGCGCCTGATCATGGAGCATGTCCAGAAGATGCGAAATAGCAGCGACTCGAAGAAGGAGCCACCCCAGAAGACTCCGAATTCAAGGCATTCTCCATGGTTCTCACGGAATACAAGTCCTACCTCTCAGGTTGGGTCAAGAACAGTGGAAAAAGCTGGTCAGGAAGTGCCCAATTCCCACAACCGTGCTTCATCTCCTGTATCAAGTACATCAAACACCCAATCACCAGAAGCCATTGCTGCACCGGTCTTGCTGCATAAACCTGTAACATCAACCATAACCCAACCTCCAGGACCTCCTATATTGACGGCAGCATTGTCAACACCCATTCAGCAGCAAGAGACCTCCTTTGACACATCAGACCATGGAGGCAATCAGATTCTGGACCAGGACATGCCTGTACTAACCCCAGCCCTTTCCTCCAATATACCTCAAGTTGTGGCACCCAATGTAGCAGGCGTGGTTCCCAATCAACCACATTCTTCAGCAACCCAGGGTCAGAAACCAGTAGCACTTCTAACCACGAATCCCAAAGTTGCAGTGTCTACCTCAGGAAACAATGTAAGTACCCCTGTAGCTCCAGAAAAGAGCTATGTTTTGTTGCCGAATGGGCTGTTGACAAGAGTCGATGGCACTTTAGTGAAAACCAGACACAGTGTTGGGACCAAGCAGGCAATATCGATTCTGGCAGACCACCCCGTGTCGATGGTGTCCACGCCACTGGCACCGTCGCCAGTCACCAGCCATCAGGTACTGTCAAGGTGCTTGTTTCTCCCTGACCAAAATGCTGGGCTACAGGTACATCTGGGTGCAACATCCCTACCAGCGGTGCAGGGGGTAGGGGGCACTGGTGTTGGCCAAACACTGCAGTCCGTCTCCACTGCCGGTGGGGCGGTGCTCACACTCGGCACCATGGTTGTACAACCCAACGCCGCCAGCCAAATTGCCAATGGTGGTGCAGAGAAGGTGCCCGTACTGCACTGTCTCAGGCAGCAAGTCACACCGGTAAATTCCAGAGTTAACCTCCTACAACCCTATCTCTTATCAGAGCAATCCGAGCATGCGCTTGAAAGGTGGCGCCCTCTTTTGCACAAATTGGGAATGAGGTTGAGAAAGGGGAAAGGTTGTCATACACATAATTTGTCTCTTTCAGAAAATTTATTTCATAAACTCATCACTTTTATTCTCTTTGACATGATCATAATGTCATGCTTCAATTGAGATTTCCAAAATATACAAAGTCTCTCTTTGAGAAGACTATCTTATATGTGATTCCATTGCTGGAATGGAACAATGTCGTCTAAAATTTGATGCACAAATTTAATGAATTTCTCTGTGTCACAGAGATAACATACAAACTTTTGTAATGTAATGGTATGCAGAAGAGGACAACTGCCTGTATCCAGTAATACCATACTAACATCCCTTAGCATTCAACCATTCACTCAGAGCACCGGCCACTCTGCTGACTTTCACCTTCAAAATTTACTCTTCCTCTCCACCAATGCTATACCATCCCTTTAACTTTGAAGACAACAATTACAAGTTGCGCTTTTTCCAACTTTGGGCATTATGATGAAAGAACATTGGGTGTATCATTGAAATGAATGACACCTGTCAATGAAAGTGGTCAAATGAACAGGCCAGCCAGCACTAATGCAGTTTTGTGTTTAGGGTTTCCATCTTGCCTTTTATGGTCCATAACCTTCAACATGGCCTCCTGTTGGATGACCTGGTAACTCCCACAGGGGCCAACCCACACAATCCATTTTCTCTTTTCATTTTCAAGACATAGTACATCGTTGCAAGCTATGTTTTGAGATTGACCAAAAAGAAAAAAAAAAGGGGGGGAAAGGTGGATTGTGTGGGACGGCCTTTGTCAGCTTTTAAACTGATTATTATAAATTTTGACCATTCTGTGAATTTAACTCTTTTCTGTGAGAGTCAATGTGAAGTTGGGATGGATTTTCACTTTAATATACCACTTAAAGAACATCTCTTTCTTCCTCCTTTCTTCAGACTCGGACTTAAATCTCCCATTTGAATAAAACAAGCAAAGAAGGCATGTACTTACATTTTTCAAGGAAAAGGTTTATAGGAAAGACGACTTACCCACTCACAAAATAATGGCATTGAATTGTTTTGGACAGTGAAACGAGTTGTGGTCCCCTCAAGTCAGGTGTATTACTTTTGAGTGCGATTCTTTTAATAAAAGATGTCAACGTTCTTTTGATAAGTTTCAGTACACGTTAATTTGTAAAGGCAATCTATAGAATTGATAAAATAAAAAATCTCTGTAACAAGAATTGAGCATCTGAATATAAGAATGACCCAAGTCCATGGAAGACCATTTCGAGTAAACTTAAAAAAACTTCATATCTTTTTTATTTGTCCAGTGATATTTTATTTAACTGTGATGGGAAGGCAACAGTGTATAAATTAGACAATTAACATTTACATTAATTGTGGAGAGGCCATTTTGTGTGATGGACTTGGGTCGTTCTTTGAATCATATGGACTTGGGTCGTTCTTTGAATCATATACATGATATTCTGCCATAGAAATGAGAGAAGGATGAGAGTGGGTGCTATGATATGAATGTCAGAATGACCCAAGTCCTTCACTTTTACATTCATATAAGAACTAATTCATTCATTTCAGGCACTTCCAGGGGTAATTAGGATTTATCATTTATACACAAGATGAGTCCATGCATAAGCTACAATTTCCCATGTCAAACTGAATTTGGCCAAAAATTGCACTTTGGTCATTCTTATATTCAGGTCTTCAATTATAAGTTATGTGCAGAAAGTAGTATATGAGGATTGCTTCTAAAACTTTTCCTCAATGAGAAACAGAAGGGTACCTCATACACATTGCATCCCTGTTTAGTATTTCAAACCCATTTCATTTCATATGCAACATTAACTAACCAGCATTGCTCTCTAGTATTAGGTGCCACCACATTTTTTTGAACTAACCAAAGTTAATTGAAGAAAAAATTTTCTCCTTGTTTCAGCTTATTAGGTGGTGCGTCATTATGTTACCCATATAAAGTCGGAAAGATGATAAAAGGAAGAAAAGAGCTCATAAAGGCAACTTTGGCAATACAACCATAACAGTTTTTTAGTTTGTCAATTTTGTTTTATCATAAAATATTGTCCTTGTAATGAAGTACGGCAAATTGTATATGAATACAAAGCTTAGCATCTGACAAATTCATTATGCCAGAAACCAAAAAATTATTTTCCCGACATTATAAATATGGCTTTCGTGATAACGCATCACAGAACAGAGTAAGTTGTAATAGAAGCAGTACAAATTTCAGTGACATCGAAGAAAACTCATAAAAGTTCTGGAATATCCTCATTCAACATAGATTTGTGAAAGTATTGATGGTTGCAATCAGTTATTATGCAAGCAAAGAGGGGCTTTGCAAAGAAAGAAACCATTGTAATTCACAAGGCCCTGTTGGTTCTTCTACATCCTTGTATAATCCAGTTTGCTGCAAAGAGAAAGGGGGGGGGGGGTCAGGGGAAAGAACAAATACATAATGTAACTCTACTACCTTTTAGAAGATGTTTTTAAGGACTTTTCTTGTGTGTTGAAAGTGTCTCCAACAAGATATTTCAAATGATGATAAGGACTAAAGCGCAGAAGTCACTTTTTTGGCAGGGGGTTGGTGAATGACATAAAAGCCTAAAAAAACTCCCTTTCAGTTTAATGTAAAGTGGTAGACAGTGGCAATGTGTGACCTTAGATATTCCTCTCACTTGCCAGTATAGGCATAAAGCGCATGAACTCGGTCACGATAAAAAGTTTTCAGTAGGCAGTACAGAAGTTTGAAATTTCAGTGTCATGTGCTATTTTCAGGTTATTACGAGCTTCACGTCCTGCTTCCACTCAAACCTACAAGGTTAGACGGCCAAAATAGCGCTCTCCTAGGTCCTGACGCAGCTGAATGACAGATATCATTTACGATGTCATGCGCATACCCTGCACCTGCGAAAGTTGCATCTAAGCTGAGCTGTCGTGTCGCGTATTTGTTATAAGCACAATGAGCCTAAGGACGCAGTACCTTTAAGGGTGGGTACTTTTTGCATCGCGCAGCTGACTGTGTCATCTAGTAAAAACTCTCTTTTCATAGGCCAGTGGCGGTTGATGTTACTTGACAAGTAACGGGCGTTACTCGCCCTTGGGTAAGTGGGCAAGTGCGTTGATACAGCAATCTGAGTAGACTCCTTGGAAGTAAGCTGGTCAGCGACTCATGCCATTCATTTATTACTGATTGATTGAGCCATACACAAGAGTAGTACAAAGGAGAATGGCTTGAGGCTTTATGACGGAGTGTACTGCTAAATTCATCTGTCTTAAATAGCAGATACGTGTTTCTGTCGAAAATCTATGTATAGCAATCTTCCATTGGGTCCCAAATAACAAGTTTCGGAGGGTTGGTGTTGAATCTTTTTATCACAAGTGTGTTCCGTGAGATTTGATTCTACATGGCCACTGTGTGCAGATTGCTCTCTTTTGAAGCAGTTTGTTTTCATTGTTTTATTTTGTTTGTTTGTTTTATTTTTTTCTTAAATAGTGGATCACAATGCTTATCCACACAAGTTGTTACCCTGTTATCATAATTACTGAGTCATTTGTAGTAGGCATCTGGATTTTGCTCTTTGCTTTATAGCAGTTCAGCTTTGTTTTCTTCATTTATCTGTTGTCTTTTACAGTGTTTTTTTTTTTTATTTGGTAATGCCTCAAAGAGTTTCCTTTTTACCTGGAGCGCTCTAAAGTTAATTAAACTGTTCAAGTTGCGTCCGTGAGAAGTCTCAATGATTATCGTTCTATGGCAAAAAACTGACAGTGTTCTTGACAGAACGCACAGTTAGTGAGTTATGGAGAATTTTACTAACCGGTAATTGCTTTTCTAATAGCATGTTGCACCAGCTTATATTCATTTCATTAATGCATGATGGTTGTAAGTGTACATGTATACACAAATGCAGCATTTATCATTTGCCAAAGCTTTGGATTTGCTACCTATAATCGCACATTGAAATCAGTTAATTTGCAGTGAGTTACATAATGTCTGTCAGAGTAACGTTTTGCTATATTTCTCAAATATTATTTTTTGTTCTGTTTTTCGTTTTTTGTTATTCTGTGCTCATGCTTTCAGATGTCATATGTTTCTTATGAATTGGAATGCATTGTCATATGTATATGGTTTTGTTATTTTTTGGCAGGTGCAAACTGTTTCATCAGTAGCAGTGACATTGCCATCATCCATGACAAATGATGTTGCATCAGCCACCAGCAGTATCTTGCCTGGTGGTGTGACTGTTGTACCGAGTAAGGCCGTTCCTCAGGTATCAGTACAGACCTCTTCATCCACTCAACAAGGTGTAGTCCTCGGTGCCAAGCGTGTAAATGACCCGTTAGGGCAAAGTGCAGTGACAGGTGGTATCGCCGGTGGTGTTACTGGCAGTACCACCAGTGGTGTTACCGGCGGTGCCACTGCTAATGCAACCTCAACCAAGATGCTGGTTCTGCCGACCAACCTCAAGGTGAACAGTAACAACAAGCAGTGGAAACTGGTGTATGTGCAGAAGCCCGGCACCGGCCGGCCAGAGCTTCACCTCCAGCAGTGTTCCACAGACGGTTCTCCTCAGGTGCTGATACCGGTCGCTGGCACCAACCAAACCACGGGTTCGGCGGCGCCAGTTGTGACAGCCCAGAAGGCAAATCCTGGTGCAAGCATGCAGCTGCAAATGGTGCCACAGAGTCCCAACAAAGTGACTGTCAAGGCTGTCCATTCTGTGGATGCGCCACAAGCACCAACTTCAACAATGCACATGGTTTCAGGAACCCCTGTGGTGAATACACATGTGAGTAGTATGGGAGCTTCAGCACCGGCAACGATCATAGTTTCCTCTCTAAAGCCGTCAACTCCGTCAAGGCCACAAGTTCAAGGAACTTCGCCCGGCAAAATGAACATGGTTCTACTCCAACAAAACTCAGTGCCTAGCCCTAATCTTGGGACAAACAGCACCACTTCCCCAACTGGAGAGCCTCCGGCTGGTGGTGATCCTCCTAATGTGGCGGTAAGCCCCCCAAATCCACTGATGATGCAGACTCTCACACCCCCTGGCCTGGTGCTCCCAGCCCCGGAACCATCCATGCATCAGATTGTGGTGAAACGATCACAGAAGGATGTCAACATTAACCTCTGACAAAATGACATGGTCGTAACCCTCTCCCTCACATTTCTCTTTGTTCCTTTCGTATACTGAGACTTCATGACATGCATCCTCCCTGAAGTACTACCAAGCTGTAGTGTGTGATGACTTGCTGTTGCTCAGACCCCAAACAGCCCATTCAGCCAGCCTTGCTAATCACAAACACACAACATGTACCTCAACCCATGTCTAGTACCAAGCCTTCATTTTATTACCTACGACTGGTGTTGATGCACTTTTTTTCCTTGTAGTTTTCAATTGACAGTCTTGGATGTGTGATATCTTTGATATCAAATGCAGCCGCTATATTCAAATAGACCGTTATCATGAACTCTAGGAGTATTCTCGTCCACTTTACGGAGATATTTTGCCAAAAGTTGTCATTTATTCTGGCTGAGAAATCGAAAGAAGCCTTTAATTACAGGCAATTAATAGCTAGAGTAGGCAAGTGTTCAGAAGCTCGAGCTGGCAGATTGTAGTCATTTAAAGTGATTTTCCAAGGACAGCTGCAAAAGCTGTTCATTCCACAAAGATATAATTATACCGCAAATATTTGAACAGGCTTCTGATATCTCACCCGAGAAGAAACATTAGTTACGTTCAGACGGGAGCCCTTAACCTCGAAGTTAGGAAACTTCGAGGTTAGAGCTTGTAGTTAGGGACCGTGAAGACGCACTCGTAGTTAGCAAACCTCGAGGTTTGCTCGATGTTTCGAGCCACGAGAAATCTTATGGTTAGCGCTCTAACCACGAGCCGCGGGGGGTCCCCACTCGTAGTTAAGCACTGTGTGGACACAAAAAACAACGAACTCGAAGTTAAGAGTGACCTCGCCGTAAACTCCAGCCCCCCACAATTTCCCTCTACTTCCGGGTCAACCTCCCAAACGTACACCACAAATACACTACACGTGAAAAACCTATGACGCACGACACAACAACATAATCTTTTCTTCCCATGCGCTTGATCTCTGAAACTGAACACGTCGAACTCGCTATATTCTATATTCTTCGCCGACGCTAAAAAAAAATGTTTTCAACGAATATCTTCATAAAGGCATAAAGTCATCAGTGCAGTGCTATCTCTGCATATCATGACAGAGAAAAAGAGTACCTGTAAGCGAGTCCGACAGGGTTGGACTTAACCCTAAAAAGACTGGGGGGGGGCCTAAAAGGCCCCCCCTCGACATTTCGCGCGATTACTCTGCAACGCCCAATGCTCTCACCGCGATGCTCAATGACTTTTTTCTTTCGAGTTTCCCGCACATTTTGACACCAAATTTGTGACGCTCGGGGGTACGGTTCTGAAGTTACATAACTTTTTGTACATGCACGCGAGACCGAAAATGGCTCAAAAATGTGATTTTGCGTACAAAGTCAATGCAAATTGAGTTTTTTCACATGGTTCATATAAATATGCTTATTTTTACTCTCAATGGCTAAAATTAATTTGTTTTAGGAGTATTATGCTTCAAAAAGGGTCTGCCACAAATTTTGTTTAAAAAAACAAGAAAAACAAAAGGTCGAAAAAACAAAGAAATACATAAGAAATTCATAAAACAATAAAATAAATAAGAAATTAATTTTGATACCAAATTTTTTTTCAAGTGCATTTGCTAAGAATGCCACAAAGAATAATTAGACCAAAAATGAGCACTTTTTGAGCTTTATTTACTGATTTAGATCAAAGAGTCTGATTTCTTGCATAAATTAGAATAATTAATCAAAATAAAATAAAAGAAGACTATTTTGTAAAATTTCAATATACGATCTTGTAGATTACATCGCACACTACCATTGTGCAAATTTCCGCGGCGATCGCGCGATCCACGGCCGAGATCTTAAGGGGGGGCCCTTTAGGCCCCCCCCCCCCAGTCTTTCGAGCTACCAAAATAGCCCAGTCTTTTTAGGGTTAAGAATAAATAGACGCCTTGTTAACAGTGTGGGCTTAAACTTCCGGTTTTGTGGTTTTAACATCGAGTGGGACCCATTCGTAGTTACGGGGGGCAGAAGCTTAACCTCGAGGTTTCGTAACCTCGAGGTTAAGATTCGTCGTGTGGACACACGTCGTAGTTAGGGGGCAAGAGCTAAACCTCGAGGTTTCCTAACCTCGAGGTTAGGGTCTGCCGTCTGAACGTAACTATTGTCGTCATAGACCTCTTGGGAATCCGTCTTGCATCGAGGTCTTCATTTTCTCCCATGAAGGAGAAGAGAGGAATGCAGTCATAATATAGTGTTTGGGAAAATTATACTTTTACCTATTTAGCTTGGCAGAGAAAGACAGTTTTAAGGACATGGTCATCATCCTATATTCACCTGGTTGTTATATAAGTACAGTCGGACCTCGATTATCCTGGCATCAATTATCTGGAATCTCTGTTATCCAAAACATCGACTAACTGGTATTTTTTTAATGTTCAGTGACAAATCTCACTAAAAAACACCCCCCCCCCAAAAAAAAAAAAAAAAGAAGAAGAAAAGAAACCAAAACAAAACAAAACAAAGCAAAAACAAAAACAACGTTTTTAACCATTATCATGGCGAATACCCAATGGGGCATATTCCAATCGTCCCAGCAGACTGTAATTTTTAAGTCAGTTCGTGAGACGATGTCAAAGGCTGGTGCTGTACTTATCACTAGCACTTAGTGCACAGTAGTGGTTGCAGTACAATGTAGCCGCAGCATTCGACAAGTCGTGACATCAATCAGAGCAGACCCTGTGTGGCCAGATAATCGAGGTCCTACTGTACTCAAAAGATGCCATGCTGTGAGTTTTAGCATGGTAAGCCATGCCAGGAGTTGATTCATAGCAATCACATGATAGGTCCTTCATCTTTTGCCCCTATATGGCTGCCCTTATTACCAAGCAATTTCTGTGTTGAGTTAAGTTCGCCTATTAGGGTTTTCTGTTGCAATGTAACATACTGTCCTCTCAAAGGCCGTGATAATGACACACCGTTTGGTCAACGACACATTTTCAGTAATGCAAAAATGTGCTTTCACATTTCAGGGTTTTCTATGCATGTACATGTGTGTGTGTGTGTGTGTGTGTGTGTGTATGTGTGTGTGTGTGTCTTGTCTCTCTGTCTGTCTGTCTGTCTGTCTGTATTTATGTGTTCAGAATCAGGTTAACATTAATTGCAAGATCAAGGAGAGTAGACTGATGCCAGCTGTATTCTACAAAGAATAATAGTGGCATTGACTTTCATGATGGTAAATGTCTGTGAGGTATAAGCAAAGAACTTCAGTGAGGAAGCCTACAACATATAGAAATTGTGTATGGCTTGGTTAGCATTGATTAAATGACATGCAGATCATGATAAGAGGGGAAAAATATGTTTGGGTGGTAGAAGGCTTAACGGTGCACCACATATTCTTTCTTGGGTATGCTATGTGGCCCTGAAAAAGGCCTTACCACTCCTGATCTATCTGCAGGCATGAAACAAATGAGCAATTCCAAAACCAGTCATTTTTCGCGAATTGGAGCCGACGGCCTTTCTTGCGGCCTGACATTTTCGCGAACTGCCACTTGCATTCAATGCATATAGTGCAGACAAGAACGTTCGCGCGCATTTCAATTTCGCGAATTTTGGCACTCGCGAAATTTGCGAGATTAAAATGTACGCAAACATTTCTCGTTTTACCCTAATCTGTATGTATCATAATACCGGCTACTTGATTCTTTTCATTCATAGCATTTTAAGTCTCAGATTATGTATATCTTGCTGTGGTGTATTTCAATAATGTGAATGATGAGGAATGGTCTACTGTATACGCTATATATTTCGCGGGGGTTTTATTTTCGCGAATTTCGCGAGTCGGGAGCTATTCGCGAAATTAACAACACGTGAAAATATTACCTTCCAAAATGAATCCCTTGCCTTGATGATACGAACATTTCAGTACTAGAATACCATGTCACGGCTTACCGAACAGACCATACTGGCTTTAAGCTTGTTTACGCACGTCCACGTCTACTTACGAATACTGTAGAGAGCCAATCCATTATCGCAAGGGGACCACTCGTCAGAAATCTAGCGCGATGGACTTAACCACTTCAAAAATGTTGAATTCTAACTTACTAGTTCGCAGAGTTTGGCAAGTCTTTTTCATGCAGTGTATAACTAGTATCATTCTTATATGCTAGTAAGTTGAAAATTCACACTTTCTTTGCCACTTCATACTTTCTCTGGTCCCCCAATCGCGAATTTAACCACTCGCGAAAATGTGTGACATCGGCAATTCGCGAAAATTTATGTACGCGAAAATTATAGCGTATACAGTATTTTCTCCATAGGAATGTCATATAGAAATGTCATAATGATGGCCTGATGTCTTCAGGTTTCAACTGTAATAGCATTTTGTGTGGTTATTCTCTCTCATGCAAGTTTTTCCTTCCCTACAAAATTTCAGGTGTTGAGTGTCACCCATTGAATAAAAGGATAAAATCCCTCCTCTACCAGTACTATTAAGTGTCTGTAAGTTTTCTATTAATTTTAAAGGGGAAGGCTAGTAACTGATCAGTGGGAAACAGTGCGAATGCCGAGGGATGATTGTTCCAATCCTTGTGGGATTCATTTAAGAGTACATTATATATCTATTCTTGTGTGGAAATTATTTACTTCAGAACTGTCTAATATTCAAGTAATATGCAGCTTAATGCCCCATCACTGACCAGGCACGCTAACCTGGATAGCATTAAGTTGCACATTTCTTTAATTGTATGAGACCATTTTGAAGAAAATAATTTTCACACAACAATAGATATATAACCTACTCTTGAATGAATCCCATAAGGATTGGAACAATCATCTCCGAGCATTTCCACCAATTCCCACAGATCAGTTACTAGCCTTCCCCTTTAAGTAAAATGCAAAAATAAACTGTAAAAGCTGTTATTATTATGGCATACAGATATTTTCGCGAATGAGGAGGTCACAAACATAATTATTCATGAGACGTTTTCACGAGTTGATTCTGAGGCTATGGTAGGTACGCTAATGCCTGTTCAGATATAATGCATTCAATATCAGGTGTGATTTCTTTTTTCCATATTGCAAATTTGCAGCTGAGAAGTGATGCCTGCGTATTAATTTCTCATGAAAATAGCAGCTTTTACATTACTTCAGACACTTTTGAGAACCTACAGTGTATGTAAGACACTCATGTGGGACAACAGAGGAAAGAATGAGCCTAGAGAGGTTTTCTTATGGATAGCAATTCTAGATCACATTCATCCTGTTTGTTCCGAGTATTCTGAACAGTATGTCAGTGTGTACAGAAGGTAAATTAATGGTTTTCAGTGCCAGCCTGCATTTAAAGTACAATGTACACAAAAGGTTTAAGACCCTGCAAGTTATTAGACAGGCGAGTTCCAAAATCTGATGTTACACGTCCAGGCTCAGAGAAGTCAAAGAAAGAGTTAGTGCAAGGGGCCTTGCTGTGGGAGAGTTTTAACTTGAGGCTGCTCGTCACACAGAAAACATATCTGTGAGGAGGTTGTTTTTTTTTTTTTTTTTTTTTTAAATGTATACTGCTGGCGGGGTGACAAGACCTTGTATCTGCAATTTTGGTGAAGATGACTTTTTTCAATTAATGGTCAAATAATGGGTTAAGTGATGTCCTGACCAAATCTGTCCTACTCCAAAAATGAAGCCATCACGGCACGTCAAAGGAAAGGCTATCCCATTTGCCACAGTGCTTTGGCCGCCATGTTTTTTGGCTCTCCTGAACATTTGACATTTTGTAGATACGAGGTCTTGTCGCCCCAGCGAGGAATGGAGGTGATATTGACAGTAATTCACTTGATATTGCACACAAAATATACAGTCAATGAGCTAAGTTGACCTCGCCTTAGTTGACCCCGCCTACATTGAAAATTTGGTTGTAGGGAAATTCTACCCATATGAACATGTTAATTTTGTATGTTGAAATTCACGTAAGTGGAGGGATATTTTCTAGGCCCTTTGGAGTTGACTTGATGAGGTTTACTGTATCACTTATCACTGCGTGTATGTAAATTTTGTTCTTATAGAACTTTTGTTAATGAAGGCTGGGCAGAATTCAATGCAAGGGAATGGTGGCGGAAGGAATCTTCTTCTTCTTCTTCCTCTTAAGTTCTGATTAAGTCTGCCTCCTTCAATAGGCTGAAGATTCTTGCAGACTGTGCTGTTTACATTATAATATTTTATTTACAGATATTTACAAGCACATAACAAATTTGAAGGAAATAACTAGCCACTGTGATCAACCATTAGTCGGTTACACAATGATCCCACAGACGGCGCTGAAACAATTTCTGACGACAGGGAATTCCAGTTCCTTACAGTTCTTGGAAAGAACGAATGGCGATGCGATTCAGTTCTCGAGTATGGCTTGATTCCAGAAAGCCCTTTAGTTCTTTCTGTGCCATGGACTTTGGACAGTGTGTACAATGCCATGGGGTTTTCGGTGCCAATCAGCACTCAAGTGCACAAAGGGTTAACTGCTCTGGGTCCATACAGTACGAGGTATGTATTATTGTACCATCAAATGTGTGTATCCTGTATATGTTACAGAGAGAGCTCTCTCCTAGCCATGTTATGTTTCTTACATAAGGGCTGCAAAAATAATATGGTACCTCTAACTTTATTACATGTACATTGTCCTAGGAAAAAGCAATATTGAGATATCTCGGAAGTACATGTAATTCACCATTGTGCTATGTCATGATGTGTTTCTGCACACTTGAGATGTTTGTACCATCAATGCTGTATTGAATGAAAGTTCCACGGTTAATCAAATTTTCATCAACCACGAGATAATTATGATGGAAAATAATAAGAAGCAGAGAAATTTGCTACTGTTACAAACTGTGGAACGGGTGAAATGTTGATGCAGATTACCCACAGGTGGGTAAATAGCTTCAATTCAGCAGTATAAATTGCCTTTCTGTACAATTTTTGGTCAGTGTGGAGAAATTGCATCTCTCTTAATGGCTGTATTAATGCATTATATTTCCTATATAAATTAAGGGGTTTTATGTTCTTGTGCAAAAGTGCCATATTGTGTAAGAAAACAAGCAAACAAACAAAAATGAAATTCAGAGATCCTTCACCATACAAACATGAAATCTAGTAGGCTTGCTTTCTATTTTTTTTTTCAATGGTACATGTGAAGAGTTTGTTTGCAAAAACCGATAAGTCCATATTTGCCAAATGGAGATATTTGCGATTAAAGGTCAAGAAAAATAGAGAGAATAATAAGAACATCTATTTGCTTCTTTTGACCATAACTTCAAAAATGTACCTTTATATGTAGTGACCAATATATCATTTTAAAGGTATTATTTTGTAATTTATGACAGGAACCGTACTTCAAATCTTCAAAAATGGACTTATTGGTTTTTGCAAACAAACTCTTCATGTATTTTTGTGTGTTCCTGCACGATCACCTTGTTCATGAACTTTATGATGTGAATTCTGTAAGATTTTGTGCTTTGCTTTTTTTTAGGCAGCCCAAAGCAGCCTTCAACCATTCATGAATTTGAGGGAAAGAGAGCCTCCAATCTTGATGTATTACAATTTTATGCAAGTTTGAAGCCAACAATCTGCTCTCTGAGAATTTAACTCTTTATGTGCCATGGTGGAAACCCCCTGTGTGCCACATTATTCTGAGACACCAATGTAGTCATGCTTTGAAAAATCATTCTGTTTTTCAAATTGATGTAACTTCTAATTTATAGATTTCTGTTAAGCTGGACATGAAGTGAGCAAAGTTGTAAGGAAAATGCCAAGCTTTGCTTTAATTAAAATTGTATGGCAAATCGATTATGGTTTTTCTTTCAAATGACCAGTGGCTAAATTACAGTAAAGGCATGACTTATGCACACAAAACTGTGACAGAAACTTAGAATTGACATGCAAATCAATTAAAGTGAAAACTAAGTTTCGGTAAGTGCTTGAGAACCCGTCTAGCACCATTTCATTTTTTCTTGCAATATATCGAAAGAGTCCACTAAGAAACTTACCTGGCTGACGCGGTTTGCCGGAATGATGAGTCGGTTTGGAGTATTTTGAGAAAAATAATAATAGTAGGAAAACCGACTTTTATTCCAGAAGGCTCCAGACTAACTCGGTCTCGGGAAAAATTCGACCCTACTTCAGACAATTCACACGCAGTTCGTGATCGCCACATTCTACTGGACACTGCATAATACCAAATGAGGCCTAACTGAATGGACAGGAAAGTGCGTGCTAACGTAATCCTGTACAAACAAAACAAAAATGACAGCGCGCGGTCCTCAGTTGCTGAGACGCGCGGTCTTTGTTGTCTATCAAGCGCCTTTGATTGTTTTAGAGGTGCTTGATAGGCGCACACTGATTTTGCATACGCGCAAAAGAGGTTTTTGATGCGCGCGTTGTAACAACTCGGACCATTACTGCAAGTAGCCAGAACACGAAGCGCTAGTTTATACAGGCCGCTCCCATAGGACAACACTGTACAATCAGAGGGACAACCATTACAACAGTCATCCCGCCGTCAAAGCGAAGCCGAGTTATCCCCGAGTCCGAGTTTAGCCTGACCCCGTTCGGGTAAGTACTGAGACTGAACCTTTTTGGTTAATATTTCGCATTTTCGTCGTTACCCATCGAATATCTTGTCATAACATCGTTATCCTGCACATTTCCTAAGCATACGTTCACATTTGGGAGCGAAATTTGACAACTTTTGCAGGCGTACCAGAACTTTGTTTGGGCTTTAAGGAACACCGCTTGATAGTCATTCACCACAAAATATGCAGGCTATAAGTGAGACGCTCGGAAGCGCGAGAAAAGCTTTCATTGTCCTGTGGCATTTGGCGATTTATCGATTTGGGCGGGTTAGTGGATTTGAGCAGAATATGCGAAGTTGGCACGCCATCGACTGAGTCACACGTGCGAACGTGGCACATAAAGAGTTAATATGGTTTCTTTTGTGGGTTTGTGATGCAAGGTCGTATATACACATACTGTCACCAGCATGGCCAAGTTTTGTTGTTGTTGGACTTTCTGTGTACAATGTCTTCTCTTTTTATCTATAATGTAAAAAAAAAAACCCTGATGATTGCACTCCCATTCGAGTCGAGACCAAGGCCGATGGCACATGTATGAATAATGTCCTTGATATTAATGTGTGTGTTGTAGGAGTGAATTGTAAAAGTGTAAATATTCATTGAATTGTAATTTCCAAGGACAGTGTGGATGTCTCTCGATCGTCATCTGGCAACTGATGTTGGTAAACAGTGTGCCAAGCACTGAACGCTGTATATTTTCGACTTTGTTATAAAATTAAAACCAAGAGGTATTCAGGACGAAAATTAGCTGTGTTTTTGTCTTTCTTGACATGAGTGTATTGTGGCAAACATGCCAATGCAACAAATCATTCACAGCCATTGGTGTGTAGTTATGATTCAGAACTTACAATTGCAACACAAACGGCAAAAGGTCAGGTTGCTAATGTAGTACACTAAAAAAATATGTTTGTGGCTCCTGAAATAACCAGTGTCCTGTTGCCTATAATAGGCCTACACTTTAAAGGACAAGTCCATCTTCAGATACATGTGAGTGAATGCAGCAATAAGATTAGAACACATCCGTGAAAGTTTGGGGAAAATCAGACAATCCGTTCAAAAGTTATGAATCTTTTTAGTATCTGCACAGTCACTGCTGGATGAGAAGACTATATGTGTATGATGTCACATGCGTGCAACGATATGAGGAAAATATAAAGAGAATTTCACAAAATTTTACTTTTTGAAAAGAGTGCGCATTTCGACTCATCACTGACGTATGTTAACCCTAAAAAGACTGGGCTATTTTGGTAGCTCGAAAGACTGGGGGGGGGGGGGGGGGCCTAAAGGGCCCCCCCTTAAGATCTCGGCCGTGGATCGCGCGATCGCCGCGGAAATTTGCACAATGGTAGTCTTCATTCATTTTATTTTGATTAATTATGCTAATTTATGCGAGAAATCAGACTTTCTTATCTAAATCAGTAAATAAAGCTCCAAAAGTGCTCATTTTTGGTCTAGATATTCTTTGTAGCATTCTTAGCAAATGTACTTGAAAAAAAATTCGGTATCAAAATTAATTTCTTATTTGTTTTATTGTTTTATGAATTTCTTATGTATTTCTTTGTTTTTTCGACCTTTTGTTTTTGTTGTTTTTTCCAGCAAAATTTGTGGCAGACCCTTTTTGAAGCATAGTACTACTAAAACAAATTGATTTTAGCCATTGAGAGTAAAAATACGCATATTTATATGAACCATGTGATAAAACTCAATTTGTATTGACTTTGTACACAAAATCACATTTTTGAGCCATTTTCGGTCTCATGTGCATGTACAAAAAGTTATGTAACTTCAGAACCGTACCCCCGGGCGTCACAAATTTGGTGTCAAAATGTGCGGGAAACTCGAAAGAAAAAAGTCATAGAGCATCGCGGCGAGAGCATTGCGTGCTGCTGAGTAATCGCGCGAAATGTCGAGGGGGGGGGGGCCTTTTAGGCCCCCCCTCCCCCAGTCTTTTTAGGGTTAAGGGTAATATATTCCTCCTTGCCTTCTGAAAGAGGGAAGTCATATGTTCTTTTATTATGCGAGAAAAGTGAAAATACAATTGTATCTTGAATTTTATTTTATTTTTTTTATATCGTTGTACACATGTGACATCACAAGCTGTAGTAGTCTTCTCATCCAGCAGTGACTAAGTAGAAACTTCAAAAATTCATAACTTTTAAACAGATTGTCTGATTTTCCTCAAGCTCTTACTGTTGTGTTCTATTGATATTGCTGCATTCATTCAATTCACATGTCTATGAAGGTGAACTTGTCCTTCAAAGTGATGGTAGTTTTGGTTTGCATGGAGTCACAGTTGTGGAGTCAACATTTTATTGAAATATGAAAGACCATGTAAGTTTTAGGGGAATTCAGTTTATTTGATGAAAATTGGTCTTGAAATGGCCGAGATATCCACCCTAAGCAATCCTAATAATGCGACAGGTCACAACTTTGATTAAAGTTGATTTGTTTTTGCCTTGTTTTTTTGGATATCTAGGTCATTCTATAATGGATTTTCATCAATTAAGTTTCAATTCTCGGTAGAATTTAATGCTCTTTAACCTTTCATAGAGTGGTTTCTAGATACATGTACAAAATTTATCTCGCAAAATGTTAAAAGCTGAATTCCTCTCCTCAACCAATACACTGTACTAACTATGCTGGCATATTTGCCATGACGCACAAGAATCAGACTACTCGCATTCTGTTTATCATGGTGAGTCTGTATTTTTAGATGTGCAGAGAAGAGTTGAATATGTTGATAGCAAACTGGTCTGCTGTAGTTACCATGACAACAGCCACACATCAGCCAATCAGCACTTTGTATGAACAGTCACTGCTTTGATCCACACACAAGCACACACACATACAGGTACTGTACACACACCTGTACAAAGGGATTGGGGAAACAATAGGAATGCATTTACAGTACAACTATGTACTTGAAATACAGTGCACTCCCGTTAATAACGGACATGGTCATAACAAAAGCGGGAACAACGAAGTAAAAATTCAGGCCGTGACATCGACTCTTCACATTTCTATTGTTAATTTGTTTGGTTATAACAAAATTTTGATATAACAAAAGAAAATTGCCGGTCCTGAGGACTTCGTTATTATGGGAGTCCACAGTACAATGTAGGAACTTCACATAGGGATTTTTCCATGTTTCTGTTAACCCGTTTCTTACGGGAACCTGTACCAGGTCTGTGCGTTTATGCAGAATATTTGAACTTGGCAAGCCGTTGACCAAGTCGGGCATGCAAACATGGTACTTTAAAAGAGTTCATAGGCAAGATTGACTGTACATGCAATTGTATTTGATATTGTTACCTTTGTACATCTTGTAGATTTCAGAATATTCTGATTTTAATGTCATGATTTTAAGAATGTTTCACTATTATCTGTCCTGTGCTGTTCCAAACTGTTGTACATTGTACTCTACTTTCCAATGTCAGTGTAAAAAGAGAAGATTATAGCTTTTTGTGTCCCCCTCCTCTCTCCCCAGTCACATAAACACACAAACTAACGTATGTGTAGAAACAAACACTCACTCACAAAACCAAAAAAGATTTGGCAGAGCACACCCGTACACCCACTGAGCATTGAACTCCTTTTCCTTCATCCCATCTCACTTTTTTATTATACAGAAATTATATTTTTTGTTGAAGTCCCATCAATATTTGTAAACATTCACTACATTGTGCATTTGACTGTTTGTAAACATTATGTGATCAAAATGCAGTTTAAGCGTGACGAATGTACAGTTATAATTAGTAATATCGTGTGGTCAGAAAATGAGAATGTGTTTGTGTGTGTGTGTTAGAGTCACTTATTGGATGTGATGAAGAGATGATTGTGTGTATGTGTTTGTGAGTGTACCTGTGTTTGCTCGTGCATGTAAGTGTGTGTATGTTTGTGAGAGAGAGGGAGGGGGAAGATGTGAATAGAATGTGAGGAAAGGAAGTAACTGCATGGGTCCCTTTTATTCAGTTTATTTGTCACGTACAGTACAAATGGATATTTTATTTTTGCACTTGTATCTTGTCATGCAAAAAGGTTGAGAATTTGCACACCACAAACATTTCCACTTTTACAGAAGATCAAGTGTCAGTCTCACTTTTTAATAGCAAAGAGAGCACAGTAGCACCTTGTTTGCCACAAAGACACAGTAACAGCCAAAACACAAGCGGACAATTTTGAATGCGAGATGCTTTGACCAAAGTCTTTATTTTACATAGCCCCCTTCAACGATTGACTAAACCTCCTCAGAACTTCTGGAACTGCTTCTTGGCGGAGCCGGGGGCCTGCGTAACCTTCAGTACGTTGAACCTGACCGTTTTGCTGAGAGGACGGCACTCACCGACGGTCACAATATCGCCGATCTTGGCGTCCCTGTGTGGGGGGAGGGGGAAGAGATATACAAAGATGGGTTATAATGAAATCAAGTTACACATACTGTTAAAAATTGCAATACAGAGCCCCCATATTAACATTTATCCGATTCAACACCAAATTTTGTATGAAACACTTTGTTTGACAGACAGCTATGTGTCCTGTAAAAGTCATGTGTATGTTCAGATTCATTTCCCTGGCCACCAAAGGGGGCACTCAGACACTAATGGGCAAATTTTCATGGGCGTGATGGCTTTATGTTTCCTCTGGAGGACTGAGCAATGAGGACATGCCTTGCCTTGGGGCACAATTGCTGCTGCAAGAGGACTTGAACCAGGAGCCCCATGAATGAGAGTCTAAGGTCTCATCCACTGAGACACACACTGGCTCCTTGACAGCTTTAGCTTGAAGAGTTTGTAGAACATACTGAGACAGTGTAAGTTATGAGGCCTAAGGGGTTCCTTGTTATAAGGAGGTTGCCCACATTCTGATTCTACCACTAACAGGGGCGGATCCATGGAGGTCCGCAACCGGCGCACGCCCCCCCTTTTTTTGTTGAAACAAAAATAAAAAGAAAAAAATGGGGGGAGGGGTGCGTGCGCCCCCCCCCCTCTTTAATTTTGTAAACACGCCCCCTCTTTACGGAATTCCTGGATCCGCCCCTGCACTAATACCTTCTTACCAGCCAAAACACACACAAAAAAAACAATACAAACAAAAACATGATCTCATTTCAGAAAAAAAAAAAAGTGTTTTGACAGCAATTCCTGCTAGAATGGCAACTTCTTGTAGCAACAGCCAATCAGGAAGCAAAATTCTTGCCATTACCATAATGCTTACCACTGTTGCAGGAGTTGCTATTATAGCAACTTTTAATGAAATGGTGCCCAGATAAATCGAAATCTACTGTATAACCAGAAATTTCTGCGTGTATGACACTTTCTAAAATTTTGCAAGGAACCACGATTTGCACATGAAAGGTTTTGTCTACACAAGGCATTGAATGCCAGTGTCAATTTGCAAAAGTTTAATGCTGCGAAAAAAAAGGCCCTCAGCTCCAATTTGGGAAAATTTCATGGAGAAAATATTTCTGGTTTCACAGTAAATGTCGTGAGGTTACCTGAAGCAGGGGGAGAGATGGACCGACATCGTCTTGTGCCTCTTCTCAAATCGGTTGTACTTCTTGATGTAGTGCAGGTAGTCACGGCGAATCACGATCGTCCTCTGCATCTTCATCTTGGTGATGACCCCCGACAGGATTCGGCCACGGATGTGGACGTTGCCGGTGAAGGGACACTTCTTGTCGATGTAGTGACCATCCCGAGCCTAGGGCACAAACACAGATCATTGACCTTTGACTCACACTGGAGTTTACACACTTGATTTTTGATGTGGGAGGTAAATTGCAAACAATATTTCATTTCCAATTGTACATGAAAGCGCCATACCTGAGCTATTAGTGCAAGCTCAACACAAACAAACACTAGACAAATATGCACACAAACACACTCGAGCTGCCTGAAGGTGTTAACGTTTTGCTTCCCAAAGGGTCACATATTCTGAATGGAGACCACATCACAAACACACGTACTACTACTGGTACTCACACATGCAAACATACAGGATCACACACTCAAATTGCACTTTTGCAGGCCGCATCAGTCTAGTGCTTTGAAGCAGTGTCAACATCCCGTTGCCGGGTGATATGAAGACCATCGTGAGAAAACATCATCTGCAGCCACACTTAGGTTTCACTATTGTTGGCAAACTTGTTACCTGCTAGTGAAAAGTGTAGTAAACTTTGCTGTAAAACACTGCATAAGTTTCTCTTCTAAATCCATGCATTCGTCAGAAGCAGAGAAGCTTTGGAAGCTTTATGGAGTTCATGGCACTGCAGTTCCAACAGACATTTGTAAATCTTGGTTGAAATCTCTTGGAGCCTGGGTTCCAAAACTTTCCTTGGTAAATATTCGTAGAAACTCTAGCCATGATAAACCAGCTTAAATTTCACTGTACCTTTATAACAAGGGTTGTTCAAAACAAGTAGATGCTTTACTGACACCTCCCCAACATAGCAACAAGTATGTAGCTGGATTCCACATATTGAAATCTAGTCAGTAGAGGCATGTAACACCGTGCTTTATGGTAGGTTTTCAGAGTGCTCACAAAATTTCACTGGTAACCCTCAATACTTCCGAGTCCAGAGTGATTTGAAGGTTTGTTCTCCTATGATCATATCACAGCTAGCGACATCTTAAAATATTTGGCACAGGGTGGTTAATTGCAAAGCAATAAACATCATCTTGTAGGTCTCTTCTTTTTTCGCGACTGAATTTTCTATTTCAGTAACTCATTTCTAATTTGTTTTATCAATTAATACTTAGTCAAGGTCCCATTACGCAAAAAGTAATGTTTTGCCTCATGAAATGTCAGCTAGTCACAGCTATGCTTCTACAATAGCCTGAACCAAAAGACTCTCTGGTCTGAGAGGGGCAAGCCACTACTCACCTCAGCTGGGGTCTTGAACCCTAGACCAACATTGCGAACGAGGCGCTGAGCCTTCTTGTTGGACGCCAACAGTCGCTTGTTGTTCTGGAACACAGTTGGCTGCTTCTGATAAGCCCTCTCCGACTAGAAGTTAAGAGGGAGACGAAAAGAAGAATAGATATAGAAAAACGCTTCTGAAAAACAGTACAAAATGCTAAAGTTGAGAATCCAGATCAACAATGTAGACAGAAGGGGGGGGGGGGGTGGCAGAATCTCACTTTGTAGTACTGTTAATCTGATTCACAGAAACTCTTGCAAAATCACGAGTTTGCATCAGTGGAGTGCTAAACAGCATTGTCAGCATCCATTCCTCAAGGAGGGAATATGAAGACCATCGTGAGAAAACATCACTTGCAAACCCTAGATCAGTTTTATTGGTTCATTTTGATTTATTGGGTAGCTCCTCATTTACATCATTCATTAATGTTACCGGTACCGTACTAAGTTTGTTTGTTAAAGGACAAGTTCACCTTCATAGACATGTGGGTTGAGTGAATGCAACAATATTAGTAGAACACATCAGTGGGAGTTTGAGCAAAATCGGACAATCCGTTCAAAAGTTAGGAATTTTTGAAGTTTCTGCTCAGTCACAGCTGGATGAAAAGACTACTATAGCTTGTGATGTCACATGAGTACAACGATATAAAGAAAGAATAAAGAAAATTCAACATATTTCCATTTTTCTCACATAACAAAAGAACACTCGACTTCTCTCTTTCAGAAGGCAGGGGGAATAATATAACCCTTTTAACATACGTCAGTAGCAAGTCGAAGAAATATGCACTTTATTCAAAAAATAAAGTTTTATGAAATTCTCTTTTTATTTTCCTTGTATAGTTGTACGCAGGTGACATCATACACTGTAGTAGTCTTCCTTTCCAGCAGTGACTGCGCAGATACTTAAAATATTCGTAACTTTTGAACGGATTGTTCAATTTTCCTCAAACTTTCACTGATGTGTTCTGCTAATATTGCTGCATTCTCTCAATTCTTATGTATATGAAGGTGGACTTGTCCTTTAATGTCTTTTAATCTATATCATACAGCCATAATTCTCACACTGTCACACAGAGTTTGCTGGTTCATTATTTTTGCTACTTATAAGATAGTTGATGATGATAATGATGATGGTGATGAAACAGCATTTACGTAGCATAATTCATCTGTAGAAACATTCAAAGGCACCTGGGCCCCGTGTCATAAAAAGTTGCTATAATAGCAACTCTTGCTGGAATGGCAATTGTCATGGCAATGACAAGAATCCAGCTTCCTGATTGGCTGTTGCTATTGGAAGTTGCCATTCCAGTAAGAGTTGCCATCCTAACATCTTAAGTTTTATGAAATGGGACCCACAATGTGTCACCCATCATTCAGTTGCAGGGCCACACAGAGCTGCCAATGCTATCTCCCACATAATCATCAGTGCCAGAGTAGCTCAGACTCACATTTCACCCAATTCTGACTGTCAAAATCTGTGATAAACAAATTTTCACGCTGAACACAATATAAAATCATAATTATGGACAATTTCAAAGAAGTCTCCAAAATATATCAAACATTCTTGACACTCGAGCTTCTAACGGTTAGACAATGCTAGAAGAGACAAGCCCAAAAGTTTCAAGATTTTCCAAATTCCAGTAGGCACACTCCCGATTTTATGTGCACATGTTACTTGTTAGTACAATGTTGATATATCAATCAGATCTATGAGTCCTATGACTCATTCATACACACCACCTGGATTACACCATTTAGATCAGTGGCTACTCTAAACTAATGTTTAAATAGAGAATAAAGATTGTTCTTTACAACTAAAATTGGGAACAATGACGATACCAATACCAGAGACTCCAACCCCAAGCACCTTCTGATCTGGAGATTCTCCCGCCCGAAACCCCTAGCAAACGGGAGACTCCAAGTTGATGTGTGCGAAGCGCGAAGTTCCTAGGATTCTAGATGTTCTCTGGTGCTATCTAAGGCTATTTTTTCAACATACGATAGAAATAAGTAAGATATCCTTTCCACCGGGAGACACAGAGCCAGGGCGGGAGAAATCAAATCTCAAACGGGAGAACGGGAGATTGTGCAAAAATGGGCTTTCGGCGGGAGACTCCCGTCAAAAACGGGAGAGTTGGAGTCTCTGCAATACTCATCAATAGCAATGGCCAATGCCATGCCCCTTCCCCCTCCCATCACCCTGCAGTGTACTGGTAGTGTCTTATCCAAACTCTCACTGTATGTAGCACGTACCGTCGGCGTCACTCAGCAGTTGTCTGCCTGCAAGTCAAGGACAGCAGCATGCGAGCCAAGGTAGCACAAGCTACCCCACACCACAGGCAGGGCGCTCTACACAGGCCACACCGTCCACCACAGCACTGCACAGGCACACACACTCACACCAAGGAGGTATTTTTTTTTGTTTTCAGTGATCTTTTTATTAATTCCATTTCCTTTGAGAATATAACAATTCAAAAAAAATTACACACATTCTACATAACATCTGTCATAAATCATGTAGATATTCCTACAGTTATGAGACATAATCCATAATCCATAAAACAAGAATAATCATTCAATTCATTTTAAGGCAGATATCGAACAGAAGAGAGGAAATAGAATGAATTATCCGATCATTCCTTTTTAACTACAAAACAAACAAGCAGAATTCATATATGCATTTGTGAGCAATTTAACCAAACACTAAAAAAACAGGAAATGAAATTTCTATTATATCAAAAGAACGATGACAACAACAGCAACATGAACCACCCTCATTCCCACCTTTCCACCATACCCAACCCTCAACTACTCATAACTTTAAACTTTAAACCCCCCCCCCAAAAAAAAAACGTCCTTCTCATCTCTAAACCACCTCCCCACCCTCTACACTACATCCACCTCCTTACCCGAGACAGACACACTCCCTCTCATCCACCTTTCATCCACCTACCCATTTACACACCCACCCTGCACACACATCCGCTTAACACACACACACACACATGAATGAGGTATGAATGATCCTCCTTGCTCACACTCACACACACGTACACACACTACACACACGTACACACAGCTAGCTAGCTCACATTACTCGTTGCAATCGACAATCGCAGTCACGCGCGCTACAAGACACAGCGACTGCCGTAATTCATATTAATAATCTGTAATACAAATTGGAATTCAATGAGCCTTTTAGACTGAAAAGAAAGTAAATATGAGACCAAAAGAGGAGCATGTCAATTTCACGAAGTCCTCGTGCATATGCCCGTAGGTTTTCGGACGGAAATACCAATCTGTTTTATGTTCATAGCCTCTCGTGGAATTCGGCGACCGTACGGTCAATCCCGCTGCTATTCCAAGCGAACGGTGTCTCTTGTGAAAAAGGAGTGATATTTTACACTACGAAAACTACACTTATAGGACAAAGAATCGACTCTAAATGTTGGCATAGTTATCATATTAGTTTGATCAATGACTATGTTTTCGATAGGGAGAGTGGATTTGCAGAATTATTGAAAAATTTTCATGCATGCTCGTCAAACACACCTGATCGGCCATGTTGAAAGGTGAAAGAGAGTGTGCGAGTGACAGAAGACCCACAATGCACTATCGATGTCCATTGAAAACTTCCGGGAAGTTTGGACGTAGATGGCGCATAACCTCTTTGTCATTCAATCACTTTTCCTCTAAACGATGGATAAACTCAGGTACTTGACCTCACATTATGTCACACCCATGCAGATTGTAACTTCAAACACAGACTCGATTATCTTAGCTCTATACAAAATGAAAACAGTTGTTTCTTTTTATCATAATGTACTATACACTTGTTTCACTTTAGTCCCACTTACTCCAAAAATTGGCAAAGTTTTTTTTTTTCTCTCTCTCTTTCTTTCGTAATTATCTAATCTTGATCAGCATGCTAAAACTAAAACTAAAAAAAAAATGATAATAAATAAATAAATAGATAAATAAACAAATGAATAAAATAAAGTTTCTTTATACACTCCCACATAATCTGGACTCTGACAGTTTTCAATCTATGCCTATCTTGCCTAAGCATTACCATACATATGTCATATCACGTCTCATGCCTCAGGGGTAAACAGGCCTGTCAATTTTTCTCCTTTTTTTTTACACCTCAAAAAAATAAAGCCCCCTTCCAAACACACACACAGACACACACACAGACACACACACACACTCACACACATACATACATACACACACACACACACACACACACACACACACACACACACACACACACATAGAGCACACAAAATGATTACGGATTTCCAACCACCAAGTCACATTTTGAGGTCTAATAATGAGAAAAATAATAACAATAACAGCAATAGTTTATCACATTGTATTATATGAAGAGTTTGTTTTGCAAAAACTGATAAGTTCAAATTTGACAAATAGAGATATTTGCAATTAAAGGTAAAAAAAGTAAAGAGATTAACAAGAAAACTTTTGCTTCTTTTGACCATAACTTCAAAAATGTACCTTGATAATTATAGTTACCAATATATCATTTAAAAGGTATTATTTTGTACTTTATGACAGAGACCCTACTTCAAAATCTTATAAAATGGACTTATCATTTTTTTTTTTTTTTTTTTTGCGAACAAACTCTTCATATAAACCTAATATATGAAGAGTTTGTTCGCAAAAACCGATAAGTCCTTTTTTGAAGATTTTGAAGTACGGTCTCTGTCATAAATGAAGAGTTTGTTCGCAAAAACCGATAAGTCCATTTTTGAAGATTTTGAAGTATGGTCTCTGTCATAAAGTACAAAATGATACCTTTTAAATGATATATTGGTCACTACATATAAAGGTACATTTTTGAAGTTATGGTCAAAAGAAACAAAAATGTTCTTATTATCTTTATTTTTCTTGACCTTTAATCGCGAATATCTCCATTTGGCAAATACGGACTTATCGGTTTTTGCGAACAAACTCTTCATATATTGGTCACTACATATAAAGGTACATTTTTGAAGTTATGGTCAAAAGAAGCAAATACTTTATTATTATTGTCTTTATTTTTCTTGACCTTTAATCGCAAATATCTCCATTTGGCAAATATGGACTTATTGTTTTTTGCGAACAAACTCTGGATATATTTTCTTTTTCAGAATAGGCCAAAATACCACATCTCTTCTTAGCGTACTGTATTCACAAGATCGCATGAATCATAACTTGAAGAGTTTGTTCACAAAACCGATAAGTACATATTTGCTAAATGGAGATATTTGTGATTAAAGGTCAAGAGAATAATAAGAAAATGTTTGCTTCTTTTGACCATAACTTTTCATATGCTGCAATGGCAAGTGCTATGGTAACACAAAGAATCAAGCCTCCTGACTGACTGTTAATTGCTATTGGGAAATTGTCATTCTAGCAATGTTGTTGTGTAGACCTACTACTGTACTGTAGTTCTCAGGCAAAATTCTGGGCCCAGCTGACATAGTATCAAAGCTCAGGTCCTTGCATGTCTGTAGGCCTACCATTTAGCTTTATAATCTCGCACATGATTTTCTTTTTTTTTAAATATAGATCCTTTCATTACAACCCTCATTCCTGTTAGTAATCTTAACTCAACAATAACTGAATGCTAATTGATACGTACTTATTTATAGTTACTTTGATAATAAAAAAAAAATCAAAAACAAAACATCAATTGCTCTTTAACTATGGGTTTTTTTTGTCTGGCTTCGAAAGCTGTAAATTCAGTATTTTTCTTTCATTTATTGGCAATCGAGTGTCAGCTTCTTTCATCACACTGTCTGCGTGGCCTATAGGAAGATCTTTTTGACATTATTTTCATAAATGGCATCATAGGAAATGATCGGAAAATACCCAAATGTTCTGTTCCCAGCTGTTTTCCCAATTATTACCTATGGTCCCTCTATGCACACTTTGATCTGGACTGTCCAATCCTGTAATTTGTATTTATTTTAATAAATCACGGAGAGTATGTTTAAAAGCAAATGATTATTGCAGTACAGAGGTAGGAATGTGCTTTGATTTTTGTCAGTTGACTCCCTCTGTACAAATGTGTTTGTGAGATTGTAACTGCTGATTTATATTCTTAACAAACATGTCGGAAAAAAAGAAACCAGTGGGAGTCAAACCTGTCATCTACTGCTTTCCAGGCAGCAACATCACCACCAGGCTAGTCTGCAGGCACAAACCCTTATTGGTCGAAAGGAGTCTGCGTCAAGAATACTACACACACAACCCTGGCACTGTCCCATAGGCCCGGTCTGTGTTGTACCACGGAGGTGGACCTCCGCTGGTTGTAGCTTTTTCCAGTGTTGGGAGACTGAGGCAGCTCCAGACATGTGCCAGAGAGGGTGGTGCATGTAGTGCATGTAGTGTTGGCGCAGATTCCTTTACAATCAACAAAGGTTTGTGCCTGCAAACTACAACCCGGATATCTCTGGCTGCTGGTAGTGAGATGATGAACTTGGAACAAAGTACCCAAGATCCAAAATTCTGCCATTGTTATGTTAAATAATCCAAGGCAGACAAGGGTTATTGAATTTGTTTGAAATGTAGAACAGCAGTTACAGTATTGTACAATTTTACATGATACATTTGCAAAGAGGGAGACAATTGATAAAAATCATGGCACAAGACTATGTTTATTGTTATCATACAACATCTTACGCACACACACAATAAAGAACTACATGTACTGGTAAACTTTCACAATATCAGTCTGTAGCAATATGATTTAATCAAATGTAATTTCACAAAATGAAGATTAACATGGACATTTTTTTGTCCAAATTCCAACAACAACTTAAAGGAACACCTTGGTTTACTGTCAGCATTATACATTGTACAGCTTTTTGAAAGAATTAAATGAAACTTCAGAAATTCATGCATTTGTACGTAGCAAGAATGAAGTCTGAGTATACATAAGAAAAAATGATCAATTTTCTTTTGCACATTCCAACAGACTTGAAAGAAAATAATGCAAGCATAACAGTTTATTTATCTGTTTACAAGCTTAACAACACTCTGAAAGAATTAAAATCAATGGTAGTAACTGGCAAGAATGATGCAATCTGCATGGATTTCAAACAAAATGAACCATTATCTGTAATTCCGACAAAGAACATATCAATGTCATGCTTCAGTACAATTATCAGAGTCATATCACTTTCAATTACATCCAGATTTTAATAACAAGAAAGTCAAAATGCTGAAACTGATAAGACATGACTCTTTATCATGAAATTCAATGGAAATGTCTTGCAAACCTTACTATTTATTTACTTTAAAACGCCTGCATCAATTTCAGCATGAAGTCTTGTGGAATGAAATAACCTGGTATGATAAATCAGATGTATATTTGTGTATGAGAACTCTTCGGTTGAAATGTGAATTTTCAGTGGATACAAAAGCTTCACTGAATAATACTAATGAAACAGTTCCCTGTGATGAGACAGATATTATATTATGCAAACATCAATCTCTCTACAAACTGCTAAAGAATCTTGAGATTGGCAACATCAACACTAAAATGTCACTTTTCCTCATTCAAAATGACATCATTTGATTTCAGAAATGACAGTATGACTGTCAAGTTAGGAAGTAGCATGTGTGCTATTAATCAAAAGGGGGAGAATTGAGAAATATGATCTTCATTTCTTTGCATTATTTGAAAATAATAGAATTTACCATGGTATGTAGACTTGAAATACAAATTCATTACAGTAGACTCCCGTTATAACAAAGTCCTCGAGACTGGCAGTTTTCTTTCATTATATCAAAATTTTGTTGTAACCAAACAAATAAACAATAAATACGTAGAGTAGATAATTTTGCGGCCTGAATTTCTACTATTCCTACTATCACCAGGAATGCACCGTAACAATGACAATGTAAGGCTCGTCTGTGGGGTCTGCCATCTTCAAACATGTTTTAATACAAAAGTCCATCTGGTTGTTGGTCAAAATGATATGAGATGATTACCTGAATGGTGCAAGCCATACATTACCTCCGCCAAGGAAGGTGGAGGGTAAGTGATCATAAGCATCGGTTTGTCTGTTTGCAAAATAACTCAAAAAGTTGGGAACATATTTGAATGAAACTCGCAAGAAAAGTCAATGACACAAGGAACAGGTGATCAAATTTTTTCCAGTGACCCAGGAATCTTTATGGATTTTTGGAGGATCTTTTGGCATATAAGGTCAATGCACAAGGGAGTTCTAGCTGCATGTTCTGAAGGTTTACATATGCGCACTAAAGCACGAGCTCTGCTGATGACGTAAACAAAAGGCTTCTATTTTGGGAAATTGCATGCATGCTTTGTGGAAATGAGTTGTTGGCTTGGTGGAGGTCTGCGCTCTCCGAGTGATTTTCTAATGGCTTCATTTTTACCCCCCAATTTTATGATTACAATTGACCCTGCCCCCCTTACTCAACCCTTCTTTTTTCTTTTCTTTTTTTTTCTTGTTTAGGGGGTCAGGAATACAAGAACACTCCTTTGGATTTTCTGGGTCGTCCTGCAGGCTTCTTTCTCTTCACTGGTGGGGCTTCATCTACTTCGTCTGAATCAGAAGGTTGATGATTGTCCAGGTTGGCATCAGCACCAGGGTAGTAAGCTCTGTATTCCGCAGGGATGTTGGGGAGCCTCTTTGCAATGGACTCCTCTTTGTACCCAGGGATGGGTTTTTCCTCCAACATGGGCAGCCTGGGAGTCGCGCTGATGATATCTCCAAGTTCTGCTGTGGGCGGCAAACCTAGGAGTTCGGCCAAGATTGCCTCGCGAGTGGAGGCCACATCCGTGCAGAAGGTGTGCTCCAGTCCGCTCTCCTCCGTCACCAATGACTTGTACACCACTGCTCCTCCAGACACCTCAAAGCAGTAGTTCTCTGTGAATCCCAAAGGAAGTGGCTTCAGATGCTTCGCCAGGAAATGTTCCCAGTCACGGAAGACTTTATTCCCAGCGTTGAAGAACTCAGCGTGCATCCCAGGTACTGAATTAAAGGCATCAACCACCTGGGAAATATATGTAAATTAGCAAAAAATTAAGAAGCATAAATATAAATGTGAAAGCAGGAAAAAGCCATAGCAACTACATTCTTAACCCTATTCCCACTGGCAAAAAAAAAACCACCAAAAAATATTTATGCATAAATTAGCATAAATTAACATAAAATACATAAATTAAAAATTGAAAAATCTAGTCTTGTAGATTACATTGGCCTCTACCTTAGTGCAAATTTTCGCGAGGATCGCGCGATCCATGACTGAGATCTGAAGGGGGGCCAGAAAGGCCCCCCCCCCCCCCACCCCCGTGGTCTCAAGTCCCTCAAAAAACCCGGTGGGATTAGGGTTAAACCACTTTGTGATATACACTGTACATGTATTTAACCCATTGAGGACGGACTAATTTTGCTACAACACGCTTTTCCCAATTAGACACCTGCCAGAGTATACTCGGGACTCTTCCTCAACGGGTTAATAAATCTGGACCGCAACAGATGAAAATGACTTTGGGTGTACTCTTTACATTTTCATTACTTAGTCCTTTGTCAGAATGGACATAAAAAAATAAATTATTCAATTTTCATAAAATTCCTAACAATGTACTTCACTGAAAATAAAGTTAAAACAAGGAAACTTTTTTTTTATAACAAGCTACCTGGGACCATTAGAGTTTCTTTGATATAGCCATTTTTTGTTTGATGAGGGATTATTACAAAAGAATAATGAAGATATGAGAACTGCAAAATTGCCCCGTTATATCTTGTCAAATCCAACCTTGCCATATCGAGGCTCCACTGTCGAAAAGACTATTTTGTGAGATAATTTTCTGAAATAATCACCTGATCTGGGATGAAAACATTCTTCTTGTACAATGCCCGCCGGCAGGAATCCATGGCCTGGTCTGGTTTCATGTGGCTGAGTCCAGGGAGCAGATAGAAGGTTGATACCCGATCGTACAAGAGGAGGCTCAGGAGACAGTCCAACATCAACGTACACTGAGTCTTGTTGCGTCCAGCACAATTGTCAATAACTCTGATGACCATGGTTGGAGGGGGGACACCTGCATCCAGCAAGTTCCTCAGATATTGGCAGTGGTAGTACCAGCGCAGCGAACTCGTGGCATTGCCATCCTTCCCTGCCGTTCTCTCGTCATAGAGCAAGACAGCGTTCTTCTTCCGGGTGACATCGCAGATGTTGAACATGTGGAGGTGCAAGTCTGAGTTGAAGTAGTTCACATTGGGAGTTGTTAGTTTATAAGATGGCAAGGGTATGGCTTGTCCGTAGTCTTCACAGAGAATGACAATCTTTCTTGCTTTCTCCGCTGTTGCTGAGGTGAAGCATTTGTGCTGGATGTCTGGAGATGGAAGTAGTAAAATAATTGACATTAGTGAAGCAATGGCATAATTTAATATGAAGTTCACTTGTACATTTATTTATTTATTTATTGTAAGCAAGACATTAAAAAAAACAACAATGGCAAATTGAAGCCATAGTCCTAACATTTTCACCAAACATTGCAAAAACAGCAAGATTAAAAGAAAAATGGCTCCAAATTCATTATATCTTTATCAAGCATTGGGAAACAGCAAGATAAAAAGTAAACAAAAACCAAAAGAAAAAACTAAAAATAAGGCAACAAATTCTAGGCCTACATCAAATGCAGCATCAGTAATGTACCTCTAGCCTGTGTCAGAATGAACCTGTCGAAGACAAGCTGATTTTGCTTTAACACGCATTTCCCATAGACACATGCCCGAGTATACTCGGGACTCGTCTTCAAAGAGATAATGATCTATAGTAATAAATATGAACAAGGAGCTTCAAACAGACAGCCCTTGATAAGACATAACTTAGAAAATGAACATCTTCATATAAATTACTCCCTTGTAGTAAAAAATGAATGCCCACTTAATTATCACATTCAACACTTACCATCATCTGTTTTTCATTCATGGCCTACCAAGTACGACTGTGATTTACTTAAATTACAAATTAGTCAATGGATCAACACTCACTGGTATTGGGAGATGGATGACCACAGTTTGCAGTAGAGCTGGCTTGATCGTCTTCTGTCCTGCCCTCGGCTTCAACGAGGATGAATCCTGCAGTTTATAGTTCATTTGAAATGGGACAAGAAGGTTATATGGCAAAAATAATGAGAATACAAAATGTATGGTCTATGCATTAAAATGGGAAAGCCTTCCACCTTAGCTCCCACCCCCACTTATTTTGCCATAAAATGGTACCACTCTGCATTATCCAACCCTTGCTACATGTAGCTTTATACAAATGTGGTCGGGCATCACCGAGGCTAGTGAGGGACAGTGCGCATCCATGAGTACAGCCAACAGTATTCATCATACTGTGTATAGTGGCACTGGAAGGGTAGTACCTGGTCTGTTGTGGACAAGGGGACAATATTTGTTGGGGAGAGGACATACAATTGTACAAAGAAGCCTTTCATAATTCTGAAAATTGTCTACCACAGTATTAAAACTATTTACATAAACGTGACAATCAGATGGCTGTGATTGAATTTGCATTTTTGTTTTGGTGTTAAAGAGCAAACCAAGCGAAACTGCCTAGATGATCATCATCAATATCATCATTTTTATGATGCCGATTCATGATACCAACTCTAAATTTGTTTGCCAATAACCAAAAATGTTAATTTTGTTCAACTCATCCTTGTGTATCACAGCATTTACATGAAATCAATATCAATGTAGTTACTAGACAATGTTTATATTGTTAATATTTATATGAAAAAACTGTGGTTAATTGTGATGCATCCTTAATTGCAGTAACTTGTTCTGACAGTAGGCCTACCTGTCAAGGGTGTATTTTCCTGGTCATCAGGATCTACCACAAGTGATATAGTCTCTTCAATTGCACCGTCATTTGGGGCCCACGTCTTCTGGTATTGAGCTATAGCCGTGTTCATGTCTCGCCGCTGACGAACAGCATCATCGAGCCATGTTTCCTTTTGAAGCCTCAGCTCAGCCTTGCGTTCGTCGGACGTTGTGGGGTCGTTCAGTTCGACATCAATCCTATAGCAGCAGCTACACAAGCCTGTGGATGCTGTCTTCAACCTAAGCCTGGGTTTGAAGGCTCGTACATACTCCCTCCATCGAACTGGACTCAAAACTCTCTCCCCGCCGATGCATCTCTCCTCCTTATATTCTCGGTAAAGTTCCTGCCACTCCTCTGCTCCAATGTACTCCAGAGGTTGCCGATGACAGCACGGAAAACTCAGTTCAATATCCCAAGTCATTATTTGCCTCTTAATAGCGTCTCTATCTTCATCGCTAGCAGCATGCCAAGGAATTCTCGGCCCTTTCTCCACTTTTTCCGGGTCGAATTTGGCAAGGCGTGAAATCCTAGAGCCCCCTACGGGTAGGATTGATATGATTTCAATTTGCGACAGACCCTCAGCCAGTAGTTCCAGGATGATGCTGTCCGCTCTTGGCGGCGGCTTCTGCTTCTGATGCCAGCGGCAATGGCATTGCTCCAGCGCGTCGTCCGCTTCGCTGTCAGCGTCTCTTTTTTGTTGAGCCTCGGAGAAATCCTCGCGTATTTCACGTATCTTTTCCTCCCCTAACTTTCTCACAACTCGTTCAAAGGCATTTTTCAGTCTATCCTGCCTCGTTAGTTTCTTGTAATGTTTGTTGGGTTTAGATAGGCCCTTGCAGTAGACCCTGAAAGCTTGCACGGACGACATGATGAACGCTTCAACACCGACCGCCACACACGTACGTACAGTACGTTCACACATAATATACGAGTTGCACTAGTAGCACGCAGCAAATAAAAGATTTTTCGACTAAAGCCAACTCTCGGTCGAAAAGTGAAACGCTGGCGAGGAGTGCGCCAACTAGCGTTCAGCGGGGATAAAACTCAGCGGGTGAAGTTTCCATGCTTAAATAAATGTACTGTGGTGCCTGAGCATGCAATAAGGGGTCGGTGCAAGAGTGCTAACCCACACTTTTGTCAAAATTGAGTTACTCTACATGCATTTTGATCCTTATCCTTCACTCTAACCTCCGTGAAAACATCATATTTGAATTAAACCAATAAGATGACAAAAAAAATGCATGCATTCATGTTTTATTAATGTACAATGTATGGACTTTCCAATCAGCGATTATCTCAAAATGACTATTGTGTGGGTTAGCACTATATTGCAGCGACCCCTTCAATTATATTTCGCGATAATAATGTTTCTGTGAGACCAAAGAAGACAGGCTATCTGAAAGACAAGAAAGAATGAATTTTCTGTAGATCTGGAGAGTTATGAGTAATTATAGGAATTGGTGTAGTGCATTCATCTGCACCAATAGCTACACCAAACCATCAACATGTTCATCATTATTTCAATTTCCAAGTTTCCAAGTTGGGTTGAATGTAGGTTAATATTACACAGTATATACAGGTAGTATACTTATTATACAGTATACTATATAGGTAGCCTATATAATAACACCGACGCATAGCCATCGGGAATTGAACCCTCTTCCACCCCCCCCCCCCCCCCACACACACACACACACACAGTGAGAACTTTTTGCACCAGACGTTGTAAACGGAGCAATTTGATGCATTTTTGCGTGTTTTATCAACTTTAAACGGTCCCACTGGTTTAAGGTAGCAGTATTTTGATGTGACCAATCTGCCCTAAAAAATGTTATCATTCAAATCAATTTCTTGGACGCTGTCTGTTCAGCAAACAGAAAGCATGAAAACGAGGGTGTGGGAGAGGGGATGATTTTGCCTTTTTAGGCCTGAAATACATGCAGCGATCTGGTGCAAAACCTTTGGTGAAATACTTAAAATGTCTTTGTTTTGTTTTTCAGCAAAGAAGAAATAAATAAGTAGATGATGCAGGGTTTTTTTTTTCTTTCAGGGAAGTGTCAAAAGCTAAATCACGAAATTAAGCTTTTATTCCGCGTGTGCGTCATCACTGTGGAACTAGATGGGAGGAGGATGTGGGAAGGGGTGCGCCCTCCGACATCCGATGGAGATTTTTGCTTTTTAAGAATTGAAATAAAGGAAGATGAGACACACTTTTTTTGTGAAAAATTCGGAAATTGCCATGGAGGGGACCAAGCAATGGGAAGGTGGCAAGATACGTCTCCCATATTCGAGGGAACTTTTTCATTTTTGGAACTGAAATTCTACGATCATGGCACACACTTTTGCTGGAATATCTTGAATTGTCAATCAGAGGCACGTAGCGAGTATGTGGAAGGCAGATAGAAATGAAGATGATGTGGGAAGGGGAAAGCCTTATCCCCCCCTCCTGCCAACATGAGGGAGACTAATTGCAGTTAAACGTTCTGATGCACACATTTTGTTGCATATTTGGAAAACTCTCAATGTTCAAAGTGTGGCCATAGTCTACATGTATAATGCACCGGCGTAAATCCATACCGAGGAGTGGGGGGGGGGGGGGGGGGGTGATTGATGATAGTCACCATCACCTAGTTCTATAACGATTGCAAGCCCATAACCGGGCTGGCGCAACAGTTGGGGGGGGGGGGGGAGAGAGAGAAGCAGTGGGGAGCTTAGTGGAGAGCTTGGTCGGGGGCTGCCCCTTTTCTTGCAGAAAACAAAAGGTTGAATGTTTGCATCCCCGACAATTTTTTTTTTTTTTGCATGAAAATATAAGATGCGGGAGGGAAGTGGCAGCAAAAAATGTGAAGACTCTTTGGTTTTTTTTACACAATACATGTATAAAGGCTTTTTTATTTTGCTGTTTCGTTTTTCTTTCATTTTCTTTTTAACGAAGATTTTGTCACCCTCACTTTTAAATTTAAAGCCTCGACATGCATATTGCAAAAATGAAATCAATATAATAGTAATATGGATATTCATTTTTTTTTTGTAATAATGTACTATAGATATTTCCTTACACCTACTGCCTTTCTAAATCTTCTTGACTTAAATCAATTAAGACAATCATCCCCAAGGGCATCGTTCAGTTTAATCGATGGGGGTGGGCCAATACATTAAAGAAAAGTCTATGCAAGAGAGCTGAGTGACCGAAAGGGTGAAGGGAATGGAAGGGGCAGGGGAGTCGATCCGTTTTCACGATGGGAGGAGGGGAACTTGGAGTTGAAAATTATCTGTGCGAGGGTGTGGCAGGCTTTGCGCTTTTAGACCTGAAATTCAGCGATCTGGTGTACACTCTTGGTGAGATGTTGGATTTTTATTTTCTAGAAAAAAAGATTAAGAAAAAGAAATATTCCCAGATAACTGAATGACTTAAATTGTGATATCTCGTTCCGAGTGTGCGACATCACCGTGTAGGCGTACTAAAATTAATGATACGTGCATGGAAGTTGTCAGGGGAATGGGTACGGTGTGGGAATTAAGAGGTGGCTCCTTCCCGAACGGAACGTTTGCATATTACGATTGACATAAAATTTTGTGGAATCATTTGGAAAATAATTACCAAAGTGCTCACAGAGTCTAAATCAGTAGATAGAACCGACAGCGACCGAAACGAGGATTAGGAAACTTTTACATTCAATAGAATTGAAGTCATGGATATGATGCAATCTTAAATAAAACATTTTGGAATCTGTCAATATAATGTGCCAGGAAAAGAGCCGAAGTGTGGCGAGGGAGAGTGTGGGAATGGGACGATGCCCCCTTTCGAGGGAGAGATTTTGCTATCTTAGAATTGGAATTTGATCTGGTGCACACTTTGAGTGAAATATTGAAAAATTATAATCTTGATAAAAATGTTGAAAGTGAGAGGCTTCATGCACATGCTTACTACAGTATACACGCAATTTTCCATCCCCCTGCCTTCCAATCCTCGGTCCAATTTGCTTTTTGGTTTGTTTGTTTGTTTGTTTGTTTGTTTGTTTGTTTGTTTGTTTGTTTGTTTGTTGTTGTTTTTTGGGGGGAGGAGGGCAAGTGCCCCCATAGCGCCCCGTGGGGCCCCCACCCCACCTGTTGGCTATATACGCCGGTGCCTTATAAAATAGTAGTCAAATAATTCAATCTATACTTGGCAAGTATTCAGTTGAATACAGAACCTTATGTATAACTCTGCAGTTGTGTATTGCCATAATTTTACTGTGGGTGTTTCCATCATGAAAAGCCAAATAAGCAGAAGTCCAGTTTATGTCTAAGCCATCTTTGTTCTGTAAATGCAGTGTTTAATAATGTTCTGTCGCTTTTATGCATGTGTATCATAGCGTGAAGGACACGGGAAAGTTGTGAAAGCTCTCTTATAGGATAGATTACTGATTGAATGGAATAAACCGCTGAGTGAATTAAAAAAGAAACTATTGTCATTTAACCCTATATTCCCACGGGGGGGGGGGGGGGAGGCACCATTTTGCCCCCCCCCCCCCCTCGACGTTTCGCGTTATTATTCCGCAACGAACAAACTAAAAACAACAAACAAACAAATAAGCAAACAAAAAGTCTTCAGCACAAAAAGCAAAGCCTTTAATTACCGCGCACACTTCAAGGTCTCTTATCTATTCCTTTGTAGTGCCACTTGTATACGCACTTTCTTTTCATTTCATTAAAAAAAAGAAAACAATTGGTGGCCCAAAGTGGTGACACCTTATGTATTCCTTTGTATGGTGGAAAAAAAAAGTACGCCTACAGCGGTTCCGCCAGCCATGAGTAATATGCCTTCCAAGGGGGCAGGCAGTCATCGTGCATTGTCAATAAAGTCCCAATCAGTTGAAGAATTAAAACAAGTTACATAAGATTTAGGTGATAATAGGACAATAAAATGAAGTTGTGTTGAGTGGCTGAAACAATATTATAATACTTATAGAGTTCATGTCCCATCATTCTTTAGTGCAATAGGCCATAATAATTATCTATTTTCGTGGAAGAACCAAAGGTACAGTATTTGTTCGCAAAAACCGATATGTCCATATTTGCCAAATGGAGATATTTGCGATTAAAGGTCCAGAAAAATAAAGAGAATAAAAAGAATGTTTTCTTCTTCTGACCATAACTTCAAAAATGTACCTTTATAATGATTGTATAGAGTGACCAATTTATTTATCATTTATTATCATTTAGAAGATATTATTTTGTACTTTATGACAGAGACCGTACTTCAAAATCTTCAAAAATGTACTTATCGGATTTTGCGAACAAACTCTTCAAGTGATTGATTAATGCATCAGGCGCATTTTTTTTTCGCTTGTTTTTTAAAATAATGTACAATAGGCCATAGGCCCAAACATGTTCTCATGCTTTGTACTCAGTCTGGTCTTCAACAACAATTGTTTTTTGTTGTCATAAGTTGTTGTTGTAAATTGTTGTTGTAAGTTGTTGTGGTTGTGGTTGTTGTTTTTTTTTTTGTTTGTTTGTTTGTTTGTTTTTGCCGGGTACAACAACTTTTTACTGCCCCATCCCACCTCCCCGGGCGTATCGATAAACATGACTTTCAGTCCAAAGACGAAAAGAGGGTTAAAACAATTATAACTAGATAATATGCAAAGTAGCTGACTAATGATAACATTGTTGGGATAAGATAATAATCATTGTGATTTTGTAAAGCAACCATAAGCGGGATGAATGGGCTTCGTATTAATGGCGGCATTATCCGCCGATTGTGCCGAGGCGTAGACTTGGCTGATAGGGCTCACACCCGTAAATACAATGGAATGCCCCAGACCCCTTCACAAATTCGTATCAAAGATACCAAAATAAATGAAGAAAAAAATTAATTAAAAAACAATGATGTGGTTTGGCAAAAAAAAACTGAATAGCTGTAGATATTGAGTAATCATTCCTCTACAAATTGCATTTTGGTTGGAAGATGAAAGCTTTTCTGGTGGAATTTGAGGGGACTATATTTCATTGGGTACGTGCACGGAAAATGGGTGATTTTTTGAGTGACAAGAACTCGTAGTCTGGCTTTGCGGACCCCTGGACAGAATTTGAACTATATTATCCACCCTGAGAATTTGATGGATGAAAGGGTATATCTAACTTATCCAGGTTAGTGAAGCTGAAACACCTCATTTCTCCCAGCTATTTTACAGAATTTTTTGAAATTTGATTTTTAACACACATCCCTATGGGGAAATATTTATGGGTGTGAGCCCTATAGAGGATGCATGCAATGCACACAAGTTTATGGGAAGTATTCATCCCATACAAACTCTTCTGGTTTATGTTGATCTATTGTGTCAGATCTCTTCCTCCCTCCCCCTTCCCCTTCCTCCCCCCCCACCTCTCTCCTTTACCCCCCCCCCCCCCCCAACTCTGTTTGGCTACAATTTGTTTTCTTATTATGTTGTTGTGGTACAGATCGATCTTTGTACATAGCAGGCATCAGTATCACACAACTTTGAATGACTGTGTTATTTTAATGTATTTCTTTATTTGGCTACCACTGAAACAGGTCAAAATTCATAAAGTTAGTCTGTTTGACAAAACAAAGTCTTTTCAAGTATTTTGTAGGCAATAATGTGATGATGACACCCCCATTATCAAAGATTACTGCTTGCATCTAGGTATTCATCTTATGAAGAACTGATCAACACTACATTTTTATTAAAAAAAAAACCCTCAAAGGGCATGCGTTTCAAAATGTCCCTTTGAGAAGCTTTATAACCATTGAATGTGAAATTTCCCATATGATGTAGGTGCAAATCTCATCAAAAACACATTTATGATGTTTAAAAGTCAAATGAGAAATATGACCTCCACTATAGAGGATGCATGCAATGCACACAAGTCTATGGGAAGTATTCATCCCATACAAACTCTTCTGGTTTATGTTGATCTATTGTGTCAGATCTCTTCCTCCCTCCCCCTTCCCCTTCCTCCCCCCCCCCCCCACCTCTCTCCTTTACCCCCCCCCCCCCAACTCTGTTTGGCTACAATTTGTTTTCTTATTATGTTGTTGTGGTACAGATCGATCTTTGTACATAGCAGGCATCAGTATCACACAACTTTGAATGACTGTGTTATTTTAATGTATTTCTTTATTTGGCTACCACTGAAACAGGTCAAAATTCATAAAGTTAGTCTGTTTGACAAAACAAAGTCTTTTCAAGTATTTTGTAGGCAATAATGTGATGATGACACCCCCATTATCAAAGATTACTGCTTGCATCTAGGTATTCATCTTATGAAGAACTGATCAACACTACATTTTTATTAAAAAAAAAACCCTCAAAGGGCATGCGTTTCAAAATGTCCCTTTGAGAAGCTTTATAACCATTGAATGTGAAATTTCCCATATGATGTAGGTGCAAATCTCATCAAAAACACATTTATGATGTTTAAAAGTCAAATGAGAAATATGACCTCCACTATAGAGGATGCATGCAATGCACACAAGTCTATGGGAAGTATTCATCCCATACAAACTCTTCTGGTTTATGTTGATCTATTGTGTCAGATCTCTTCCTCCCTCCCCCTTCCCCTTCCCCTTCCTATATACCCCCCCCCCCCCTCTCCTTTACCCCCCCCCCCAACTCTGTTTGGCTACAATTTGTTTTCTTATTATGTTGTTGTGGTATAGATAGATCTTTGTACATAGCAGTCATCAGTATCACACAACTTTGAATGACTGTGTTATTTTAATGTATTTCTTTGTTTGGCTACCACTGAAACAGGTCAAAATTCATAAAGTTAGTCTGTTTGACAAAACAAAGTCGTTTCAAGTATTTTGTAGGCAATAATGTGATGATGACACCCCCCATAATCAAAGATTACTGCTTGCATCTAGGTATTCATCTTATGAAGAACTGATCAACACTACATTTTTATTTTAAAAAAACCCTCAAAGGGCATGAGTTTCAAAAATGTCCCTTTGAGAAGCTTTATAACCATTGAATGTGTAATTTCCCATATGATGTAGGTGAAAATCTCATCAAAAACACATTTATGATACAAATGAGAAATATGACCTCCACTATAGGGCTCACACCCGTAAATACAATGGAATGAACCAGACCCCTTCACCATGTTCACAAATTCGTACCAAAGATACCAAAATAAATGAAGAAAAAAATTAATTAAAAATCAATGATGTAGTTTGGCAAAAAACTGAATAGCTGTAGATATTGAGTAATCATTCCTCTACAAATTGCATTTTGGTTGGAAGATGAAAGCTTTTCTGGTGGAATTTGAGGGGACTATATTTCATTGGGTACGTGCACGGAAAATGGGTGATTTTTTGAGTGACAAGAACTCGTAGTCTGGCTTTGCGGACCCCTGGACAGAATTTGAACTGAAATATCCACCATGAGAATTTGATGGATGAAAGGGTATATCTAACTTATCCAGGTTAGTGAAGCTGAAACACCTCATTTCTCCCAGCTATTTTACAGAATTTTTTGAAATTTGATTTTTAACACACATCCCTATGGGGAAATATTTATGGGTGTGAGCCCTGATAGCTACAACTGCAATGGCGTCAGTGAATTTGTTGGACCGTGCTCGTAAGTAACACGAGATGGCGCTACACAACGTAAGTTGCGCTGTCCGATGGAGGTCCACTTACTAGGAGATCGTTGGTTTAGTTCGAATCCAAACCGATTAATGCCCATTTATCACGGCTAGAACACGGAATGATCGGTGTCTATTTACGTCGATGAAGGGCATTTCGTCCATACTTTACATTTTGTCCTATTTAAGCAAAATGAAATTTCCATTCTTAGATATATTAGGCGCATCGAATATAAACATTAGATTTGATTATGCATTTATGATAGATAGATTATTATATACTAGATAAAATAACACCAGTTGGTGTGGACTTGATTAAGCGTTATTAAAAACTAAAATTATTTACAGCCGTTTCAATGTGATCACAGAGTATGTACAATCTTTGAATGTATTTTTGAACTTTTTAATTTCATTTTCCAGTTCATTCCATTTATTTTCATTTTCAGCAAAGAATATCTGTGTACAAAACATACCATACAAGACAATATATGATTTATATTATACATGATTATGATACATACTTAATATTGTCACAACACTTAGAAGTAAATTGTATAGATAAGGGCTTAATTGGAGTGAAGTTATTTGTTGTCTCCACAGTCTTTCTGTTACAGGGACTCTCATAGACAATGTGTACAACGCTATTTGGGGTTTTTAACCTGTTCCATACTGAATTCTGAAATCTCCATAGATTTAATGCACAGGCTACCAGGTTCCTGCATTAGAACGGGTTAATTCGCACTTGTACATCGGCACACTGCGGATTAAGTTACATGGAAGTCGCGGTATATAGCAGACGAAGAGAGGGAATATTTATGAAAGGGTTATGTAACGTTCATTTTTATATCGTTATTGTTATGGGAAAGGACTTCGTAGGGCTATAGGTTCTCAGAAACGATTAGATGAGTAATTGCAGACTTCATTGCACGTTGGATACATTTAAATATTTTTCAGCTAGTATTTTCGTGACATTATGATTATCTTGTCACTGGCGTAACGACGACACAACCCACTTTCATCAGTGTAATGATGTTTGCGTTTCGCAAAAAAAAAAAAAAAAATGGGTTGCAATAAGCACTGTTGCAATAAGGACAAGGCGCACATTTTGTATAGCAGTTAGGCCTATACAGGAGAGGCATTTCATTGATGTTGTCAGATTTTTTTTTTCTGACAAACTGTTATAAGCTACATTCTGTAATCTGACATCCTTGCATCTGATTGGCTACGAGCAAATTTGTCAGAAAAAAAAATGCTCCATGAAATACGCCCCCCCCCCCGCCGTCTTCTGGTTATGACGTCATAAACGTGCAACCGTCAGTATAGGAGATGATTTCTTGACCTACGAGTATTTTTCTGCGAATTCAATGCGAATATAAACATCACAAGCGTGTCATGAATGCAGCCAATTCATCTTTTATTGTATAGCATGGAGAAGAAGAGAGAGAAAAAAAAATGAGAAGGAACGAAATGAATGAAGAGTTTGTTCGCAAAAACCGATAAGTCCATATTTGCCAAATGGAGATATTTGCGATTAAAGGTCAAGAAAAATAATGAAAATAATGAGAACATTTTTGCTTCTTTTGACCATAACTTCAAAAATGTACCTTTATGTAGTGACCAATATATGAAGAGTTTGTTTGCAAAAACCGATAAGTCCATATTTGCCAAATGGAGATATTTGCGATTAAAGGTCAAGAAAAATAAAGAGAATAATGAGAACATTTTTGCTTTTTTTGACCATAACTTCAAAAATGTATTATGTAGTGACCAATATAACGAAGACTTTGTCTGCAAAAACCGATAAGTCCATATTTGTCAAATGCAGATATTTGCGATTAAAGATCAAGAAAAATAAAGAGAATAATGAGAACATTTTTGCTTCTTTTGACCGTAACTTCAAAAATGTACCTTTATATGTACTGACCAATATATGAAGAGTTTGTTTGCAAAACCGATAAGTCCATATTTGCCAAATGGAGATATTTGCGATTAAAGGTCAATAAAATAAAAAGAATAATAAGAAAATATTTGCTTCTTTTGACCATAACTTCAAAAATATACCTTTTAGTGACCAATATGTCATTTAGAAGGTATTACTTTATACTTTCTGACAGAGACCGTACTTCAAAATCTTCATAAATGGACTTATCGGTTTTTGCGAACAAACTCTTCAAAATACTATAGTTATAGGCGAGAGTATGATATGAGAACGGGTGTGCATGCATGCGTGTACCTGATATTGGTGTGTGTATGTAAAAGCTAAACGATTAAAAAAATCGAAATCATCAATGTGTGCTACAGGACACTAACTTGGTCTAATTTATTCCTGAACCCAAATTACTTTAGATTTAAAAAGCTGTAACAAATGCGAAGCTTTTTGTGTATAGGCGTAGACGTATGAAACGCATTTTGACGAAAAAGAAAAGATGGAGGTTTCGTTCTGAATGACACCTTCTAGCTTAAACTTTGCTTGCCCACGCATTACCATAACATTATGACATATCACTATGATCACGTCTCTGTGATTGATCGAGAGAAGTCAATCTCCAAAATCATTCATGGTTTCCGAGAATTAGCCGTATTTTCGACAAAGATTGGGCCTTCAGTCTAAATTTATCGGCAGATAATATCACCACCTATCATAGGTCATGCAAGTTGAACGCCCAATCGAGCAAAACGCAAATTAGTAGTCTTTGTGGACAGGCGATGACTGCAATTTTTCCAGGAGAGGTTGGGTCTGCCGCTCATCTGAATTCTACCAAATACGACCAGAAGACCGAGAACGTGTTCATCGTACTGTGAGCTGCTTGAATTTTATACAGCGAAATGTTGCGGAAACTATTTTCTGTTTTACATCATAGAGGCCTAGTATATTACATTCCATATTATATTCATATGAGTTGACAAGAACATAACTATGAAAAAGAAAATTCGAGATGAGTTATTGGTTGTTGCTCAGATACAAGCTTTTCAAGTTTATTAAAGGAGACCTCGAGACGATTTCAAGACTTTTACATTAATTTGAACAATTATAAATTAGTTATACTGAGTACAGAGTTTCAGAATTTATAGTGATTGGGATGAGGAATAAGAATATTTTCAAAATTTATAACAAATTTTCATAAACAAGGATGATGACATGGCAGAGTCACGATAAGAATGCATGAGTTGGGGCTCAAGGAAGCAGAACAAAAGAAGAAGGCATGCATAGATTATACACAGATGAACTCGCAAGCAAGCGATATTGTAATGGAATTACACTGCTACGTTTCTGAAATATGTGAACCTCCTATGTCATCATCCTTGTTCAGTGTAATTTGTTTAAGGTTTTTCAAAGTATTGTTTCTCTGCTCAAGAACCACAATAAATTCCCAAAATCTATACATGGAGTTGTCGATTTATGTACTACATGATGTGAAATTATGAAAATCGTCTGGAATGTCCCTTTAATTCTAATCCGAAAATATCATTATTGCGTATAGTCCTTAAAATGAGTTCATAAGTCACGCGTGATAGCAGTTGAATGTAATATAGCGAGACTTCATATTTTTTAAACAGTTTCTGTTCTATGGTGAGATTTTAACATTTTGTAAATAAAAACAAAAATATCTCAGAAGTCGGCGAAGGATGGAGACAAGATAGGAGACGAAGACGGAGGGTAACAAGGGATGAGGTTGGAGGCAGGAGATGTACTGGAGGGAGTAGAGGTGTGGATGAAAAGGTAGATGAATATAACTCGAATTTATCGATATTCATGCATCCCTCCCGTCTCTCTCTCACACACGTACACAACACACACACACACACACACACAACACACACACACACACACACACACTCTCTCTCTCTCTCTCTAGCGTTCATACGCGCGCCAATGTATGTGGTATAGAAAAAAAAAATACAACCCAGGTTTCAAAGAATCCCTCCTTGAAAAAAAAAGAAAGAAAACACACACACACGCACAATTTCTCACAGTGTGAAACACATGCATTGTGAACACAGTGTGAAATCTCTATACTCTGTTTAATTCTAGTGGTTTTTGGTTGAACAAATTGTTTCGTGAACAAATTGTGAATGATCAATTCAAGTTTTGTGAAACAGAATATTACTATGTGAACATAAACTCTGTGAAAGCCTTATAACAGTGTCTCATCTTCACACTGTTAAATTTGAGCGTTTTCACCAACATAGTCGACTATGTAAACACATTGTGAACACACTGCGAACTTTGCTCAGAAGTAACTTTTTAAAATCGAGAAAAATCCAGAATATCGTCCGCTAAAGCTGATTGGAGGCGAAGATGTATAATCGCTCGATTTTACATGACATGAAGGATATCTTTTAAGTCTATTAATAGGATCGAATTACGATTTAGTGTTTTTCTTTTATTAACTATTAGTGGTCTACATCACAACCCATTGACAGAAATGTAGTAGGTCCTTATTGATTTTTTTTTTTCACCTGAATGGAAATAGTATCATGAATATGAACATTAAAGGCAATGCGTAAAATATCAAACAGGTGAATAAAGTAACGAGGAATGCAGAAAGGAATGAACGAACGGATAAGTGAACGAATTATTATTGACGCAATGTAGCAATATTGATTTCTTCTTTCGATGCTTTCGGGGCTCCTTCGTCTGTTTCTGTCGTTGACCACACTAACTTTTGACGCCTCGAAGAAGGCGACAATAACGAAATTGACAATGGTAATAAACGCACTTGATAATAAGTTCCCGCCTACTCTGTGAGTACAAGACAAGTACTAAGACAAGCAGACACACATCAGGGTGTAGGGTCAGATACTCATGCACTATTGTAATAGAATAACTATACACAATATTATCTGATTACGTAGAACTCCCAAGTGCATACGAATACGAATATACGGTCACTTTACATCTCGGAATCCATATTCTGAAAGTTATTTCTTGTCATAAAGAAGCTGTTACGAAGTACCCTATAGACGTTTTCTGTAGGAGTGAAAAAAATAATTATACTATAAACATCAATATATTATCAATATAGTCACTTATCGGTCGTGTTAATGATAGGTAGGGTCTACCTAGAATTGAGTGAGTTTTTGAAGTTATTCAATACAACATAGCAAAAATGCATAAAAGTTTTTGGCGGCCATCTTAAGTATAATTATTTTAGGAAGGATGAAACATCCTTGTTGGAGTACAAGTTCGCGTGTCATGCTTTTTAATCTCGCGCTTATGCAATCTGGGTATCGTCCTGATGTTGGTCTTGTTCGGGATTGTGGTGGTGGGTGATTGCAATAGGGTGTGGGTTGTCGAGATGGAGGTGGACAGGTGGTGCGTGTGTGTTGTTTCTGTTGGTGCTGGCGGCCGTGTGTGGTTGCTGGAGTTGTATTACTAGGTGGTGATGGTTGCGTTGGTGCATGAGTGCGCTTCTGCAGTCTGACTATAGTCCTGATGTTGGTTTTGTACAGGATCGTGGTGGAGGGTGGTTGCTGGGAGTGGGTTCTCAGGATGGTGGTGGTGGTGCGTGTTGTTCCTGTGGGCGGTGCGTGTGCGCGGGGGCTTGTGTGTGCGGGTGTGTGTCAGCTTGGGTGGAGAGCTTGTGCTGAATGTCCGCTCTCTGCGACCACCAGGGAGAATTCCGCCCGACCATCCGGGGGTTGCATCTCTTTTATTGACTTCTGAGTGTTCTACATGAGTGATTCCCGAGAAGCATAGGGTTTTCTTACCAACCGTTTTCTCTAAAATCTAGGGAGGATAGCTTCCAAAATAGCCCCAGTAGCCTAGTCTTTTCTTGCCAGCCGGTTTCTCCGAAATCAAGAGCGGTCAGTGTCTAAACGACACAGCGACATTTGTATACATTGAAAGAGACTTCAGTGTAATGACTAAACCCTTTATTGTCCTGATGAAGTGCCCACGAAGTAGGGCCTAGCTACAAAATAAAGAAAATCCCCTCAAAGCCACAATTCCATAAGAGACAGAATCCCAGACAGTTTTAATACCACTGTAGTACACCTTATACCCAGCGTTGAAAAGGAACTTGAGAAACTAATTATTTTGTGGTCGAGGAGGAAAGTTCAAAATGCTGGGGCTGACAATGGATAATGCAAGCCGGGTTTTCCTTACTGATTGCGTAAGATTAGCGCGGTTTACTGTCGAGGCATGGTGCCCGTTTTAATCGGCGCAAAATGTACGAATACAGGAGTCACATCCTGTAAGTACATTAAGAAAGGCTCAAATTGACATTTTTGAGATCTATAATGCACACCTCACACATACACTGTTGACAAAATGAGATCATTTGCTCATTAAAATGCTTTTTATTTTCCTTTCGTGCTGCTGCACATGAATTCTACCAAAAGGCCTGACTCTTTGCACTTCATTTTCTCTCAAAATCACATGACAAAAAAAAGACAAAATTACAGATAACTAGTAGTATGTATGTATTTCCATGTTTCCATGTGTCAGAACCGTCTCTTCTAGAGAGGATGTTAATATAAACCTTTTCAATCATAATCATAATCATAATCATAATCATAATAATCATAATCATAATAATAATGATAATAATGATAATAATAAGGATAATAAATTACACTTATATATAGCGCTTGATACCGACGTTTTTACGCGCTTTAATTCGGATAAAAAAGATCAAATCCAAATACAGCATTTTGTACATATAATGCGTACATTATGCGTGAAAACATTCTATGTGACATTATGATATTGTAAAATATACAGATTACTATTGTGGCGGCCATTTTGGATGCCATTTTGACATATTTTACAAATTCGCTGAACTGAAATGTATGTAAACAAAATACAGAAAATACAGAAAAAGAAATATTGCTTTTCTCCCTGGGTTCAATCTCCCGATTCACTTTAGAGCATATTTTTCTTAACTTATCAGAATACGTAGGAAATGTCTGATTTTTTTTTTCACAGAATCCTCACGGATGCACGAACTGAATCATCCAGTAGATCTGAATTCACCATTCTGGAAGAAAAATAAAACCTTCATGTTGTTATTGTTGATGTTGTTGTTGCTGTGTTTCATCATTAATGGGGAAATAATCAATTATATCAGATTTCTGCGCCAATTTCGGCTGTCATTTTCGCGTCCAGGAGCATCTCGGAAATCTCAAAAACCCTCAAAGGAGCAATCGTTGCATCATCCAGAATTGGATTCAGCACCTTCGAAATAGAGTACAACCACAGGGGCGGATCCAGGAATTCCGTAAAGAGGAGGCGCGTTTACAAAATTAGAGGGGGCCCACGCACCCCTCCCCATTTTTTCTTTTTCTTTTTGTTAAAAAAAAATAGAGGTGGGGGGGGGGGTGCGCCTGGTGCGGTCCTCCCTGGATCCGCCACTGCAACCATCATCTTATTTTATTTATTTTTTTCGCCGTTCATAGGGAAATGTGTAGGACGTATATCCGGGCAATATATTACCCCCAGACTGTTGCCAGAGGGCAATTATCCACGGGCTAAATACTGGTTAGTGGTAAGGTTAGAGTAAAGATTGGGGTTATGGTTATAGGTTTAGGGTTAGGAGTTTGGGTTATGGTTATGATTAGTTTCAGGATTAGGATTAGGATTAGGGCCAGAGGAAGGGTCCGGAGTAATTGCCCTAGACCCCTTTCTCCTCCTCCCCCCGGAAAAACAACAAGAAACATAACTACTCCATTTAGAAATCGCACGATTTCATCAAGACTATGTGCTAGGAGCTTTTGAAATAAATCGTGAATGTTGTTATTGTTGTTACTGTTATCAATAAACTAGCGACATTATTATCACGGTTGTTATTGAATGAGTGGATTCCCCAGTTTCCTTCCTACCTATAAATAGTTCATATTCTAGTAATGGTGGTAAACAACGCCCTGGACTTGTGGAAACCGTCTTTCATTTCATCTACCTTACTTTCGTTATCCCTTTCTCGCTCTCGTTTCTTTTTTTCTTTTCTATTTGAGGGCTGACGCAAAAGATCCTTAAGCATCCAGCTGCGCTGGGACTATTGATATCCGAGAGAATTACGACAACAGGACCTTATCAATGTTTCAAAAAGTGTGTAATTTATCTGCGTCAGTCCGGATGTGTTGACTACAAGCTGCATGGCTTACTGGTGTGGACGTCACTCTCTGAAGCTAACGCGTTCTGCATTTCAAATCTCTTTGTTTTTGTTTATGCTTTGGACGCAGAGCGGAACCAGGTTCCTCGTAAAGGAATCCTCGAAGATGTTCGTGATCAAAATATCATATCCGACCACAGCAGGCAAAAGAAGAATTTATAGTTCGCACGATTTAGTGTGGGAGTTGACAGTGGAAACCCCTTTTCTTTTCTCTTTTTTTAGGGGGGGGGGGAGTTGAGAGTATATCTCAGACTGACACACATAATAAAGATATTAATGATAATAACGAAGGAGGATATTGTGTCTCGGAATTTGGGGTTGTGTATCAAACATTATTCTGTAGTCTACTAGGTTGAGTTGCAAAACAGTCAAGAATTTCACAATCGAGCGCGTTAAGGATAAAAATATAGGCAAGAGGTTTACAATGACACGTATGCAAATCATTGACTGCGTGATAAGATGTTGAAAAATCTACGATGACAATGGTATTCAAATAGTTAAAGGACAAGTCCACCTTCATAGACGTGTCATGTGGATTGAGTGAATGCAGCAATATTAGTAGAACACATCAGTGAGAGTTTGAGGAAAATCGGACAATCCATTCAAAAGTTATGAATTTTTTAAGTTTCTGCTCAGTCACGGCTGGATGAAAAGACTACTATACCTTGTGATGTCACATGTGTACAACAATATAAAGAAAGAATAAAGAAAATTCAACATATTTCCAATTTTCTTGCTTAACAAAACACTCGACTTCTCTCTTTCAGAAGGCAGGGGGAATAATAACCCTTAACTACATCAGTAACAAGTCGAAGAAATGTGCACATTATTCAAAAAGTGAAGTTTTGTGAAATTCTCTTTTTATTTTCCTTATATCGTTGTACGCATGTGACATCATACACTGTAGTAGTCTTCTCATCCAGCAGCGACTGCGCAGATACTTAAAAAAGTCATAACTTTTGAACGGTTTGTCCGATTTTCCTCAAACTTTCACTGATGTGTTCTACTAATATTGCTGCATTCTCTCAATCCTTATGTATATGAAGGTGGACTTGTCCTTTACGGATGGGGATTAACCATGGATGCACAGGTAACTGACAGGTGAAGAGACGAGTAGAAAGAATGATAGAAGTATTGGATGAATAATAATGGTTGTTGCTATACCTTTAACCATCCCTTTGAAGGGATAGGAACAAACACAACAGAAAAAAATCTTATTTTTATGTCAATATTTTTTTTTATCTCTAAATGTATGTACCATTTATCTAATCTGTCTGTCTCTCTATTTATCCCTTTGCTGTTCAATATTCATATAGAGCCGACAGAGCAGAGACAAAGAAATAATTATTACTATACTATATTTACAGAATAAAAGAGATAGTTTCGGACGCATTTTGATAGATAGACAGAAAACGAAATTGCAAACTTGAGATGTCCCAAGTAGCAGATGGAAGATAAAAATAAAGATATAGAAAAATATGTCATCAGATAGCCATGTATAGATATAGATAGATGGATAGATAGATAGATAGATAGATAGATAAATAAATAAATAGATAGATAGATAGATAGATAGATAGATAGATGGTTAGATAGATAGATTTATAGATAGATAGATGGTTAGATATATATATATATATATATATATATATATATATATATATATATATATATGTATATATAGATAGAGAAGGAGAAAGATAAGTATATAGAGAAAAGGGGAGAGACCTGTGTTGCGGGAGTGATGGGGGAATCAAGATGAGGTATTAGATTTCCGCTTATTAATGAAATCCACAGATGCGAGTCGTGTTGCTGGAAACAGAGAGGATGTCACTCTGGGATTCGGCAGTCATCTTTCTCCTTCCCATCTCATGATGTCATCTTCTCAGAGAAAGAAAAGAACAAAAAAGAACCAAAAATTGACAAAAATAGTTAAAAAAAGAGATTCGTGAAAGATGATCACTTCATCCACTTGTGGTTTCTGTCACGCTTCGCTGAGCACGGCGGATACGAGTGGATGACTTGGGATTAGATACAATTAACACGCGATTCCCTTCATGCCCGCTGGGAGGGGGGAGGGCAATCCATACCCCCCCCCCCCCTCCCCTTCCCCCCCCCCCCCACCCACCCACACACACACTGACACTGCCAACCTCGATCATTTTCGCCGGAAGAAAGATGTTTCCTGATCAAGAAACAAGAAAAAATAGAAGGAGGATAAGCAAGAGAGAAAGAAACAAATAAAGAAGACAAAAACTCAGAAATGCAGAACTTGTGAAAAGCCTGGCACTGGATTTTGGTAACCCACGCAGAGTATCACCTTGCCAGGCTTATCGATAAATATTATTTCCAGTTGAAAAAACAAGATGATTTGACAAAGCTATTATTTTTCGTTATTCATTTATTTATTTTTTCATTTTCGGGGGGGGGGGGATTCACTGTGTACAGCACTGAGTCAATTTGTGTGAGCAAAAGGGAAAAATTCATGTTAAGCCAAGACAGCGTATTCAACCTATCGAAAGTTATTTCATGATAACTATGTAAAGCCTAAAGCCCTTGAACACATCAATAGGAGCTCTATACACATTTTAGTAATTATCATATAAAACGAATAACTCTTTTATTACATGTATTTTGTCTGATGATTACGCGAGTTCAAGTGTGTTCAAATTTTGTCGTTATAGGCTGTATATAAAGAATACCTATCTTATCTTGCATGTTGAATTTCATGTGCTGGACTCTGAAAGAAAGAAAGAAAAACCAAAGACTTCAAAAGTGCTACAAGAAGAACCTAAAACTGACAGCAAAAAGGGTGTTTTATTATGTTCCTAACGTGGCCCTTAAAATCCACTACCATCTACTCCGTTATACTCAACGCCCCCAAAGGCGAGCTCCGTTGGAAACGTCTCGTTGAGTAATCATCACCATTAATGGCGCGTTTATTAACAGTGCTCTGATGAGATTCGTGTGCTTCAGTGCGCTCATGATTCGTTTTTCTTTTTATAATGTTTTGTTCTGTTTTATTCAGGTCCTTTGCGAGTTCCTACGGAGGCGTTGGGAGAACTGTGCAATAAAAGAACGATCCGTTTCTCCAGTGTTACAATTCTTGACGTACGTATACGGAAGTACAATATTTCACTGAGAAGGCGGACTTTCGACCCTGGGTGTCTATAGAAAATGTACCCCTGAGAGTTAGGTAATAGACCATTATTTACACAGAAATATCCAGTCAAGCAACTCTAGGGCAGTAACCTGTCATGACGGTAAACTCGATCACCCATCACACGAATATTACACATTAATACTTTCGAAGGGGCCTTCTTATTTCACTGAACGTTGTCCAGACTAATAATCATCCTACAATGGACTTTATTTTTTGACTGTAATGGAATAAGAGAAAGGATGAATAATGGTGTATATTAAACTCAGTTATTTTTTTTTGAATGTTGTTAGAATAACAAGCGATCGAAAAAAGAGGAATTGAAGATTGTATTTATTTGTGACTTATGTCAGTTATATATGAAAACGGTAGTTTTATTCAATCCTAACATTTTATAACAATCACACAAAAAAAACAGAAAAAAAAGTCACAATATATATATTATCATCTATCAAAGTTTATAGATGGCTCAAACTGTAGTGTCTCACTTTCGAAGAAGTGCCGATTTCATTTTCTTTGCCTTGCTAATTCATCTATCAGAATCAGATATACCATCTTTCATCACTTTTCACGGAGCCGTCCTGGCGATTTTAAGCTATATTTTAGTACTTTTAAGGGCTTAACAAAATTCATCTTTTACGTCAGCGAATGATATCATCTCTGGTGGCTACTATTAGGAAACGTTAACAACAGTCATCAGACCAGTAATAACTACGTATTGTACACCACACTTATAAATGAAACATAATAAAAAAGAATGTTGTATCATGCCATTGATTAATTATTTCTTGTGCATCATTTTACACGTACAACGTGGAAATTTGGGTCTGTTTCCCCTAGTTTGTATGGGTCTTACCCCTTCGACTACTAGCAGATTACGTTGTTACACAGGTTGAACGACACGATACTTTTTATACACAATAAGAGGGACAGAAAGTGATGGCGAACATTACAACATGGTTGTAATACGAAACGTACACGTTGCTTACCCAAATGTTGTTAGAGTTGTGGTATCGGCGGTGGTAGTGGTGGACTAGTGGTGATAGTTATGTGTGTGTGTGTGTGTGTGTGTGTGTGTGTGTGTGTGTGTCTTTTTTTTGAGGGGGGGGGGCTTGTTGGAAGTGTTGAGAAATCGCGAAATGTAACGGGCTCATTATTGGAATTAGGACATTGTTATCAAATTAGTATTGTTCCCCCCCCCCCCCGAAAAAAAAGAAAGAACGCCAAAGAAGGCATAATCAGTGATAACCTGCCCTTGTCCTTCGAAAACGAATCCAGTGTTTCAGAAAAGTTTGACTGCATTTTGCCCGCGCGCAGTAAATAGTTGTCGGTCGCCCACGAGCATGGCGCCAAAATTGCTCACTCCCCACATTGTGACGATTCGTAATACTTCCCCTCTCTTTGCGCGCACCCTCTCTCTAATCGTACAGTGATTGCAATACGCGTACGTCCTTCCACGCTCTACCTAACGCTTCATTGATGCATGATCCATCTCAAATAACAAGTGCGAATGAGTCTTTTAAAGAGCTTCACCACTATTAGCTAATTTTATTCTCAAGGAACTCTGGCAGACTACTGGGCGATTCACAGAAAGTGGCACACACCACTTGCAACGGACGCTTAACTTACAATCCCGCAGCCGCAGCCACTGTATCTTGTCTTATTCCATACGAGGGAGAACTATTGACTCGTAAGTATCAACATGCATTTTCTATAAATCTTACTTTTCTATTTTGTCTTACCTGTACCTGTTCATCTACTTATTTTCTTACAGTTTTGGAGTGTTCCGAGTGTCAAAGTCAAGTACAGTCATCAAAATTAAGAATAAAAAATTTAAATGCCAGAAATGACATTTTTCGAGTTGAAAGGTAAATACATTGTAACAGAAGCAATAGTCTCATTATCAATTCAGTATTGGAACCTCCAAAACCTCTTACGTTCTTTGCTCATTTTCTTTTATTTTTGTATTTCATCACAAAGGACTATCATGTCGTATCATATACATTTGAATTGCTGTTAATCATTCTCGTCATTTTGAGTTATATTACGTCTTCTCATGCAGACGCCGCAATTAAAACAGAACAAACTTAATGCATTGATGGTTTCCATTTTGCAAAACCATGCATTACTGGTTACTATACCAGGGCCCTGTTTCATGAAGATTTATAATTGATTATATAGTTGATTTCTATCATAAGTCTATGGCAGCCTGTGTGGTAAGAGAATTTACAATCATTTACATATTTTGGTAAAACGGGGCCCAGGTCGTACGGGAAATATTATGATATATTTCTTTGTTTTCTCAATAATATATAAAAGACAATTCATTTCAAATTTTTAGGTTCGTATTATTATTTATTTACAAATAGAATATCAGAAAGGCATTGATTTTTAACGAAGCGTTGTTTTGATTGGAACTGAATTTCCATACCATTGAATGAATTATCATTGGAAGAATCAAGTAGTATTTACGAAAGGACATTTTTCTTATCCTGACTAAAATATATAATCATGCTTATCTCATTTAAAAGCACAAGATTGCAAAAAAAAAGAAAAAAGAAGTGGGATAGGAACTCTTCCCTAACTTGTCGGATGTATAGCAGAAGCTGGAATTGGCGCGAGAAGATGATGCATTCAAGAGAGAGAGAGAGAGAGAGAGAGAGAGAGAGAGAGGGAGAGAGAGAGAGAGAGAGAAGAAAGAAAATAGTGAAAGAGTTTGTGTTCAGAATAAGAATACAGGGGCGGATCCAGGGAGGACCGCAACCGGCGCACGCCCCCCCCCTTTATTTTTTTGTTGAAACAAAAGAAATAAAAAGAAAAAAATGGGGGAGGGGTGCGTGCGCCCCCCCCCTTTAATTTTGTAAACATGCCCCCCTCTTTACGGAATTCCTGGATCCGCCCCTGAGAATATAACTGCAGTATCAAAGGAGACCGCATAATGTCCGGTCACTATAATACCCACTATGCTCACCCCCTCCCCCCCCCCCCTATTTTCGCCCGATGAGACGGAGGGGGAAAGATTGCATGTTAGATAGCGTCCGTAACTAACATATGCTGACATATTAATGGACTTAATGAACTCAACACATGGGTCTGAAAGTCAAAGATGATTATGAATGGAGTCTTCTATTGAAGGCGATCTTGCGGTCACTTAATTGGAGATTGGTCTTTTTAATTAGCTTCATAGAGGTCCTGTATTGAGACATCTTTCCTAGAGAGTACTTTAACTCTTCTTCTAAAACACCGGACATGACTAAGTTTAGGTTCGTCTGTATTATTAAAGGGGACCTCCGGATGATTTTCAAACTTTTACACATGAACAACTATAAATTAGTGAAACCGAATACAGAGTTTCTGAATTCATAGTGATTGGGATGAGAAATGAGAACGTTTCCAAACTTTATAACAAATTGCAGTGAACAAGGATGATGACATGGCAGCCTCACCATAAGAATGCATGAGTTGGGGCGCAAGGAAGCAGAACAAAAGAAGAAAGTATGCGTAGATTCTTCACAGGTGTACTTGTTAAGCAGGGGGTATTGTAATGGAATTACATTGCTACCTTTCTGACTTATGTGAGGCTCTGATGTCATCAACACTGTTCAGTGTAATTTCTTTAAGATTTTCATTTTATTGGTTTCTCTGCTCAAGGGCAACAATAATTTACACGAATCTATATGTGACCCTGCACCTCAAAACAAACAAAAAGTCGCCAGACATGAATTTTTATTAAGACCATATTCTGAAAGAGCAGACTTTAAGCTTTAAAATGATATATAACTCAAATCAAATGGACTCTCCCAACCTATCTAAATATTGGAAAGAAAGCAAAAAGTCAGGAAAAGTGTGAACTGAGAAAAGAGGCTCTGAAGTACAGTGTCTATTCAAGCGCTTAATCTTTACCAAACCGTGCTGGCTGTGCCATGAATGGCACAAATAACAGGAAGTAAACCACCAGAGTAACAACAATGAAGGGATTATCAGCTTAAACTGAAATTAAAGATGCCTCATTAACACATTCTGTCCATAATTAATGCTAACTTTCAAAGCAGTAGCATTATCCTTTCAAAAGTTATTAGAGTTGAAAGTGAAGAGTGTGGACAAGGTTTTTCAGAAATGAAAAAGGGATCTAAAGACACACTTAATCACACTATTCTGCCAAAAATGTTCGAGATAAACTGCTAAAAAAACACACTTTCCTGCCCGTTTTATGATACCAAATTTTAGCATAATGTAAAAGAAGACCTGCTCTTTCAGAAAATATGAATGAGTCAAGTTCGGCTAGGTTGACCCATTTCACTTATTTTCAGTCCTCACGCAAAATCAGTGTGTGCGACTTTATGTTCGTTTTGAGGTGCACGGTCACATATATGGAGCTGTTGATTTATGTACTACATGATGTTGAATTATGAAAATCGTCCGGAATGTCCCTTTAACGAGGGAAAATCCATGATAGGTTACAGGCATTGTTTATTATCTAAATAATTTAATAGATTAAACAAAAACAAAACAGTTCTAGTGCTTCAAAATAGTTCTAAAATGTGAGATAGGGATTGAAACAACTAATGAAAAATTGTTGATCTGCATGCAATGTGAGTATTGATAAAATTCATTGAATGTAAACAATAGTGATAAAATAAAATTGTTTTTAGAATAAACCGTCAACAGTTGTTTTATTGAGAAAATTAGTATTGATATTTCCTTATAATAAATGGGATTTATTGTGACATTTTTATATGTTTCATGATACATCTGACCTACACAATAATACATCATTAATGTGTAACTGCTCCCTATGGTGAACAATACCTTTAAGAACAGGTGGCGGATATGTTCAGATCTACGTGTTCACGTTGGCCTTGGTGATTAGGGTAAACTCAGTAATAATACTTCGGTAGAAATCGGACTCAATAAGGACGTTCTGCATTTAACATTTTACATGTTTTTGCTACGAGATGAGGTAATTGTCTCAAAAGTGTCTTTTATCGTGGGGGGGGGGGGGATGAAATTACAACATCACAGACAACGAATCTTTATTCTAACATCAAATCATTCTCTTGCGCATGTAAAATGTGCTCGTATGTGTCAGTGTTTGTGCGTATGAAAGCGGGTGCACGGGGGCAACTCCCCCCCCCCCCCCCCCCCCCCCACTACCCCGCCCAAGATGTTTAGTGGCATCGGAGGGAAATGAAACGAGATCGCTGGACCATGTATGATACAGAGATGTGACTGGCGAAAGTGAACAGTGCATTAATGTAATACAAGTGACTATTGTTAGGCGGAGAAGCTTATATTAGGATTAAGCTAAGTGTGACTGTGATTATGATTGATGTTGATATCATGATCGTGTCTCTGATTTTGATAATGATTAGACTTTGATGAATACGCTTATGTGATACGATTGTAATCGCAAAGTGTATAACGTTTTTGTACAATTTTGATTATAGTCTACGTGATAACATGGACCTAATATAGGTTTTCCCATCCATTTTCGCACTTTTGTCATTCAATTTCAAAGATTTATTATTCAATTTCGTCCCGAAATTTTTCGAAGACATAGCATTCAAAATCGTCAATTGTCATTCAAATTCATCCCTCCCGCTGACGGATCGCAGAATGTGAAGATCAAAATTCGTTTTTGTTCACACAATTTCATGAATTTTTCATTCAAATTAGCCAGATGTTGTCGATTCTTTATCTTGATGGTGAACCAACTTTAAGCCGACATATTCTCTCGTAAATTGTATCGTTACATATTATTCCCTAACCATTTGCTTAGACAATACACACGAAAAACATGGTCATAACCCAGGACAGTATGTCAGTGTCATAATGCATGAAGCAAACTTTAAATTTTGTACCCTGGAAAGCAGCAAACATAATTATGTTATCCCTTCTTTGACATTAAACAGGTTACAATTCTACACTTAAAATTTTGTCTTTAATCATGTTTGCCTAGAAATCGTTTGTTAGTGTTTTCGTATTCGAGACGGTACGTCTGTTTGTATCAGTGTGTACTCGGATTACTTGTGTGTGTGTCTGTATCTGTGGTTCTGTGTGTGTGGGGGGGTGGGGTGGGGGCACTTGTGTATGTTAACTCCTGAATGTAATATGTGAACGGTTACAGAAAAACAAAACAAAAACATGAATGACTGGGAAATCACACCGGATAGAGATATGAGACGAACACCATGAAAATTTAACGAAAATGATTGACAAAAAAAGAAATCGATCCTGCTGTTTTGAGTGTTGCGAGTGAGACTGACGAATTTGAAGTGTAAAATGACGAAAATGTATGCCAAATGACTAAATTGAATGGATTTATTTGAAATGAACGACGAAGGACGAATTTGAAAGTATTCCCGACATCTCGCGACGAAATTGAAAATGAATGGGAAAACCTATTATATACAAGGACATTCATCGTATCGTTAATTAATTCATGCCCCTGTACATCTCAAAAGCGCCACAAAGACATTTTTAACATGCTTTACTGCTTTGATCCCATCATCGTCACCGCCAGCAAGCCGGGAGAAGAACAAGACGGAGATTCGAGAAATCTAAAACTATATGCGCTGAAGAAAATAACTCACAACAATCAAGTAATGTGAATGTGCAGTTGTTGTGTAGGGCCTATGTTCGGAAATCATGCCTCAAACAATTTCGCTTGGGAGAAGCAAGCAGTTTTTTAAAAGTAAGCTAACATTTTGGCAGAATGATTGTCATTTGTGATCTAAATATTTCACTTTTCCGCTGCTTATTCCAGAGCAAAAAGGGACAGTAATAGTATAGAGAACAGGTATATCTTGCCATTAGGCAAGGTCTTATGCGTGTGCGAAAATGTGCGAATCAGCAATTACCCATCTTTTGAAACAAAATTTTTCATGATCTCAGGTTTTTTTTACTCCTCATCACCTACATTTATTTAAAGACATTTCTGTTGAACAAGGCACATCAGCGAAAAAACACTGAAATGAGGGAAACGATTCTTTTGTTAGTGACGATACATGATCACACAATCGTATTGTCCAGACACCTGAATGTACTCATTAAGATGCACATAATCAGGTGTCGGCGACGATCATTACATCAAAGAAAGACTGCCGTGAACAGTCTATATACATGTACATCAGGTCCATGGTGAGAAAGAGTGTATTAAGTGCTTGATCAGAATCGAACATTTCTGAAAAGTCTAAAACGTTTTAAACAAGGAGGAAACACATTAAGAATTTCCCGATTATTTTATTATCATTAGGACTATTAATAAGAGCTGATAATGCGCCATCATGTACGGGGTCAATAAGATCATAATCATACAGAAAAGACCGGGAAGCAAAATTTGAAGCAATATTTTTACAATGGCTATTTGAAGAGGGAGAGCAGAACATCAGGAAATGGATTTCAAAAGTGGAGTTGTAGGTTATAGAACCATGCAGAAGAATGGAATAAGGGGAAAACATCGGAGAAGAACAGCCAGGTGAAACTTAGCCGGATGGAAAAAAAAAAACTAAAGCAAAACAAAACGAAGTAAAACAAAACATATTAAACCATGATACCGAGGGAGGAGGGAAGAATGACGTATACGTGGAAGATTAAAATGTCACCCTTTGGGGAAAGATATTTTAGACATGCACACCTATCTCTAATTTCCAAGGCTCTTTGCATGACGACACAATTTCATTCAGCATATTATATCAAGTCTGCCACTCCTTCGATCATTGGCGTAACCAAATACTCAATCTTGATTGATACACGCCATTAAAACCAAAACAATAACAACAACAACATTGATATACGTATATTAATAGAGCAGACGCAAAGATTTGGTGAAAAGACGAGCAGGACTGGTATCGTGACAGACTTAGGTAACGATTCCCGTGGAGGGAGTCCGTTACAAAAACTGAGAGAACCTCGCTAGTCCTCGTCGCATAATAACAGTGACAAGAATAACAAGTTAAAGATCCGGGCTTAAAGGGATGATATAGTTTTGGTTTAGATGGTCTGCTTCAAGTTTCCATTTGTGTTTGTGTGTATGTGTGTGTGTGTGTGTGTGTGTGTGTGTGTGTGTGTGTGTGATATAATGAGAAATCTTATGAAATATGAAAGAGCCTACAATATTGTAAGAGGAAGTTTGTTTGATGAAATGTGGTTTTGAAATGGCTGAGATATCACCCCCCCCCCAAAAAAAAAAAAAATATACAAAGGATCCTGGAAAAAAAAATGTGGGTCCCACCTTGATTTGGATCAATTTGTTTTGTTTTGTTTTTTTTTTTAATTCATGTTCCATATTCCACATTTCATACAAATTATATATTCCATTTGATTTTGAAAAAGAAATGTTTTTGACACAATGGTCAGTTTGAACCAAAATTGCACAAATGGATAAGGACGTATAATTGGCGTGTAATATGAGGAACCCACTAAAAAGCAAAGCTTGTAGGATGTGGGTTCCAAAAATGTAACAGGCTTTTAGTAAAGTATATCAATTTCAAAAGTGACGTAACATGCAAAAATACAAGATATCGAGAATATTATAAAGTTTACGGAATGCACAAAGTATAGTATTATGTTTTTGACTAAACCTATGGTTTAAATGCTATAAAAGTAGCAAGTTAATCAAACTACTGAAGTCATCCGAGCGAGGCATCATTTGAGTATGCAGACATTTCAAATGGTTACGGCAAAATAATTTAACATAGGATTTTAGAAAATGGGCTTTGAGATTTTGCTTAAAGGAACTTAAAGAACTTGATTGCAACCGAACCGAATCTAACTCATTCCAGAAAGAAGGGCCGGTCGATGTTATTGTCTTGAGGGCTAAAACTGTACGAACAGGGGAAAAATGATAGGATTCACTGTGTCTTGTAGGGTAAGTATGAATATCATTGTTTTTAACAAACATTGTGGAAAATATACATGGAAGATCACCAGTATTCAACTTATACATAAAAATTCCAACATGATACAAATACAAATCAGAAAGTTTTAACAGTTTACTTGAAACAAACAATTCATCAGTGTGATCAAAAAATTTTACTTTGTTTTAGGATATCTCAGCCATTTCAAAACCACATTTCATCAAACAAACTTTTGAATTCTATTTAGATTTGTATGCTCTTTCCTATTGCATACTTATGTGGTTGTGCAATTATCTCGCAAAAAGTAAAAAGCTGAATCCTTCATCTCAACCATAACTATATCATCCCTTTAACGTTAAACTCTTTCGGGACCTCGTCGTCATCATAATACATCATGTGCACATTGTAAATTTGTCAGGGATACTAGCAGGGTTAAACAATAACCATGGCACCTTTTGAGGAGTGAGTGAAATAATTTCACTCTTATTGACTGGAATATACGTCTGACGTTCATTGTAAGTGGGTTGATGTATTAAACTTTGATAGCGTATTTCTTGGTGACTGTTTTGCACGTACATGAAAAGCGAAAAAACAAACAAACAAACAAACCCGGGGGTGGTGTAGAGTTTGACATACATAATGTCTTTTGTTGCCATTCGATAATAAAATCACTGAAATCGCCCTTCAGCGTGCTGTTTGTTTGTCCGATCTATTATTGTATACGGAAATCAAACCAACTCTTTGTAATGAGTATACGCACGCATGACTTGGAGTGCTTTACCAAGCTGAAAAACGCACCTGTTAAGCCGTATTCTAAACCCAAGGAAATTTCATCGCCAAATATTCTTCAAGATCGATTTGTACTTTGAGCAATGACGATAGGAATGGGTTCCTTTAATCATCTTCAAACACCTAGAAAATTTTCAAGTGATGTAGAAAGGTGAATCTGCGGTCACCCACCCTCCCTGCTCTCCAGATCTCACCCTCGCCAATCATTGGCAGTATGACATTATTTTCCGTCTTCCGTGACACGGCTGAACGGAAGAAATCAACGTAGACTATAAACATGATAACACAATTTATCTGAAACCAATATGAACAAGACATTAGATGCCCTTTTATAGCGGCTCTTTTATGACGGCTCGCTTTATGTTGATGAGAGCATTTCTTCCAAACTTTGCAGCGTAACTATAGACTATAAATCATGTTTTCTTTTCATATCGAAGGGTGTGTGTTACAGTCACAAAATACCCTCACTTTAACGATGAATATAAAAAAAAAACCCAGAAAAGCCCCGAAACAAAACAAAATAACTTCTTTTGAGATTCGTTGAGGGAAGTCTTATTAGTCACGTGACAGCCAGTGTTGAATCAGTTCTTACTTGTGTGAAATTATTTGTGTGTGTCCGTGTCTCAGTGTGTGGGTTTACGAATGTTTCGAAAATAAGCCAGTTCGCAGTAACTGTTCCACTTTGCGCATGAGCAGAAAAAGGTCACTAGCTCGTATCACCAGGCGTGTTGGTTATTAATTTCACTGGGATAAGCATCTGTGATGTAATGATTATCCATATAATACTTATAAATGCTACTTGTCAGCACGTCCACCTGACAGCGAAAGTGGTATTTGGCAATAACAATAGAAAGAAATTGTTAATATATCCAATGCAAAATAATGAAATGGATGCTTTCCCAGGTGTTAATTGACGAATCATTCTGGTCATGGACCTAATATACAAGGACATTCATCGTATCGTTAATTAATTCATGCACCGGTACATCTCAAAAGCGCCAAAAAGACATTATTTTTCACTACTTTGATCCCATCATCGTCACCGCCAGCAAGCAGGGAGAAGAACAAGATGGAGATTCGAGAAATATAAAACTATATGCGCAGAAGAAAATAACTCACAAAAAATGAATGTGAAGTTGACATGGTTGTGGTGTATGTTAGGAAATCATGCCTGAAACAATTTCCCTTGGGAGAAGCAGGCAGTTTAGAAAAGAAAGCTAACATTTTGGCAGAATGACTGTCATTTGTGATCTCAATATCTCACTTTTCCGCAGCTTATTCCAGAGCAAAAAGGAACGGTAATGGTAGAGAACAGGTATATCTTGCCATTAGGCAAGGTCTTATGCGTGTGCGAAAATGTGCAAATCAGCAATTGCCCATCTTTTGACACAAATTTTTTCATGATCTCAGGTTTTGCTGCTCCTCATCACCTGTATTTATTCAAAGACACTTCCGTCTGAAAAAAAAAGCGCATCAGCGAAACAAGACTGAAATGAGGGAAACGATTCTTTTGTTATTGACAATACATGATCACACAATCGTATTGTCCAGACACCCGAATGTACTCATTACGATGCTCATAATCATGTGTCGGCGACGATAATTACATCAAAGAAAGACTGCCGTGAACAGTCCATGTATATTAGGTCCATGTTCTGGTCATCTGGTCTACGCAAGTTTATTCTTTGTTTGAACAGGATCGATGAATCTCATAGATTGTTACGTAAAAGCTTATGCATAATGTCGCTCTGAAAACTATAGTGGAGTGCCCCTAACTGACTGAGAAATATGAAAGGTTATTCGTACCAATGTGCCCATGAGCTAACTCCGAACTGGCCTATTCCCCTACTCATGTTGATTTCTTCACACCTGAATTATCATCAGAGTCACTACACTAACAGAGTGTATGACGTCAGCAACATTTTGAAGTGACGTTGGTAGCCGGTCCATTGTATTGTGCTCAACATCTTTACACAACATTATTTTGTTAAGTCGTACCATAACGCATGCTTGTACATACGCAGCCTTTGTATACCATTTATGCTTATTGATTGGCTCTCCGGTTGGCTATCTGTTATCAAAAGTATTAGCTGTATTCCGGCATTTATAGTCCCAGAAGCGACATGTATCACCTATTGTGTTCTTTCTGTCTGCTTTTATTCACACTTTCAGTATTTTATATTGTAATGATAAGAATGTCTTTCGTTTTAATATTCTATTGTTAATTTAACATTGTTTATTTCGGTAGAAAAATGCTCAAAAGCCTTTCCATTGCACAAATCTAGTACTGTTTTTCTTTCTGATTAGCAAAACATCAAAACAGATTCATTTTTCTGTACTTCTCACATTTTTGTTCATTCATTAGCTACAGATACGGTTTAATAGCTGACGTACACAATCGAATGGCTAAGTATTTTCTCTTTTCTCAGTTGGTTAGGCACTTCACGTTTTCAGAGCGACATAATGCATAAGCTTGACCGACGTCACAGTGTATTGAAGGAATGCATGTTTAAAGTATTTTAAACAAAAAATGAACTTGCGCAGGCAAGCTGACCAGGAATGGCCCATCAATACCACATCAGAAAGTATCCCTTTCATTGTTTTCCACTGAATGCATTAACAATCTTGTTTTAGCACGCTTATACGGTGCATTATATTGTCAAAATAGAAGGCTGTAATAAACGTTCTTTGGTCTTTTAATTCTAAGAATTCACGTATGTTCAACATGCTAACGACAATATTGATGGAGTTCTTTTATTCATGAACCATCCATCATGAAATATTCATGAGTGAGTAAAAAATAACCCGCAGAGGTAGAAACATAAAAGGAATAAGAATTGGCATATTGATAGTAAGAATTGAAGTTGTTTCAGTGTAACCCACGCATTTGTTGATTTATGTTATGAGAATGAAAAGAAAACAAAATATACTTCACGAGAATTTTTCAAAACACTTGCATCCCATATTTCTAGAGTAATTAATCAACGTCTATCGAATCTCAGAAGAGTAGTTACATTCACCACTTGACTGGTGAATTATTAAGATTCGTTGAGATTATGCGTAACCAATAGTAACTTGGGACACCGCTGATCGATGAAGATGAAGGTGCGATATCGCAAACACGGACAGAATAATGAGGGTATAGTGTCGGGGTGACGATGGTGTATGAAAGGGATTTGGTTGGGTTGAGGTTCAAGGGGATAGGGTAAGGGGGAGGAGGAGGAGGGATTGAAAACAGGTTGTTTCCTTTGATGATTTACGATCACTATCAATTATAGAGGATGCTTACCAGCCTAAATTGTGTGTGTGTGTGTGTGTGTGTGTGTGTGCGTTACTTAATTCCATTTTGTGTGTTTGTCAATTGCGTGCATGTTTGTTGGGGAAGTCATGAATAACACGTGGGTTGGTTGTTGTTATTTTGTCGCTCCACTTTCACTCAGGGTCAAATTAACACATCTGAATGAATGCAGCTTTTCCAAGTCTGAAGATCGTGATAGGACATATCAGAAGTAAAGCCATCATGACTGTAATTATGCCCTGAATCTACGATGTGTGTATATAAAGGTAAAATTCAAGAAAGAAAGAATAAAAGAAAGAAAGAAAGAAAGAATGAAAGAAAGAAAGAAAGAAAGAAAGAAAGAAAGAAAGAAAGAAAGAAAGAAAGGGCGGTGAGTTGGCTCAGTCGGTAGCGTGTCTGCCTCACGATCAAGCGGCCCGGGTTCGAACCCGAGTCTGGACTGAGCAATGTTGTGTGTAAACATACCGTCCCCTCTAGCAAGAGGCAAAACACTCTGTCCCTCGGATAGGACATAAAATGGAGGTCCCGTGTATGAGAGAGTCACAGCTTATGCACGTAAAAGATCCCGCTTCATTCATTCATCGCAAAGGGTGTCTATCCCGGTGAATTGGTCCCACCCCATAACCAACTGGACCCCATGGAAGACCAGCTTAGTGTAGCTGAATATGGGCTATCCAGCCATCTTCACAGATGGAAAATGAACAACAACAACAACAACAAAGAAAGAAGAAGAAAGCGAGCTCACAATTTGTGTAATCAATTCTCATTTTGTCTCACTGAAACAATTACGAATGTGTTTTTATTTCGCTTTAACCACACGCAGCAACAACAACAACAAAAAACCCCGAAAAACAAAACAAACAAAGAAACATCAAGAACAAAAAAACACCAAAAACAAACAAACAAACAAACAAACATAAACAAAATGAAATAAAAATAAGTAAATAGATACCGATTTTTTTTTTTTCGTAGAGGAAATATCGTTTACACCGGACAACACTGAAGGTATAGAAACGCCTTCAATTTGACAGCATATTATTTTCTCTTTCTCCTTAGCCGATATGACACGTTTTACAAATACACTTGTTCAGCATACGATTACACTTGATTGCATTCCATAGCCATCTAAGGTGCTCGTTACGGTATCATTAAAGTCGTTATTTATCAGAAAACAGGGAAAAAATAAGCATTTCCGCGGCATCGGTATCAATTTAAGCAATCACAATATTTTCCCTCTCTTTCTTTTATGCGTTACAGTATACCTTTTGTTGTTTACCATTTCCTATCAAAGTATCATTGTGGTTTTTTTTTTTGCTTATCTCTTCTTCAGACAATGGATAGGTTGTGCTGCACTTTTCTCGTTGCCATGGTTATGGTAGCTTGTATTCTTCCGCCGTCCGAAGGAGGTCGGGCAGATGGATGCAGATTCCAACGTGAGTATCGGTTTGATCTGTAGCAACTAAGGTCCGTTTTCATAGAGTATGAAAGATATCGCCCTTTAAAAGGGAATTCCACAAAAATAATTTTCATGAAAATCACACATGCCATAAACTCAATTATTACCCCTGCTTTCTGAAAGCGGTTAGTCAAGTGCCCTTTCATTATGCAAGAAAAGTGAATTCTGTGGAATTCCCTTAATAGTTTCTTAATTATTGTTGTCCACATATGACGTCGTAACCTCAAGTAGTCTCCTCATCCAGCAGCTCCAACACCAAAATTTTAAAAATTCATTAGTTTTGCATCGATTGTCCGATTTTCCTCAAACTTTCACTGATGTATTTCTGCTAAATTGTTGCTGCTTTCGCTCAATCCATATTTCTCTTCGGGTTAAATGGTCTCCTTTAAAACGTTCAATTTTGAACGTCATCAAGTCCCTAAGAATCTCACTCGGACAGGAGACAGATCCTTCTCAGCAGCTGCCCCACGCCTGTCAGCTCCCTCATCAGCTCCCTCAAAGTATCAGGGAATCCCCATAGCTGTCATTGTTCCAGAAATCGTTGAAAACTTTCCCTTTCAATAACTGATTGATTAATTATATACATTTTGTTCTTATCTATTTCATTTTTTTCTCCCGCCTCCTAAATGTAAGTTGGATTATTTTTTATGAAGCGCTGTGACACTAGTTCACTAATTGTAAGAGCGCTGTATAAGTGCCCATAATGTTGTAGTGTATTGTATCGTATTGTCATTCTGACGAATAGATTTGTTGAGGAGCAACAATTACTATTCCATACGAATATCAAAACACCAACAAAGAGTCATGAGAGTAGAGGAGATAGAAAGATAAGGGATCTGCAAGAGAGAGAGAGAGAGAGAGAGACGGAGAGGGAGCGCGCGAGGGAAGAAGAAAAATATAAGAGGGAGAAAGTAAAGAAAGATGAGGAGAGAGAGAAAGAGCTGAATACAGGAATACAGAGAGATAGAATAAAGCAGGACACATCTTTATTCAGGACGATTACATCATTTTCTCTTTTTCCATGTGCCTTTCTGTGTTTTTTTTTTTGTTCACACGGTTTATCAATATTTAATGCAGAAGCGTTTTGAAATATTCTTTGACATAATATATGCATACTTGTCTCTATGATCAAAAGACCTGACATGGGTATGCAGATATGAAATGGTTATATCGAAATAAAATCAAGAAGAAAGCAAAAAAAAAAAAAAAAACAAAAACAAAAACTTGTTAAGACCGAGAAAAACGCAGCACACATAGTACATGTAGACAGATTCGTGTGGAATTTCAGAGCGTGTAAGGATTTTGATTAACGAAGAAATTTATAGGAAATAATATCGTATAAATTGACTGTTTTCCATCATGTAATGTTATTTTGATTAATTTCTGACATAAATCATGCAATAAAGTTGTCTCTGCTTTGAATATAAGAATCTTTATTTTTACCAAATTTGAGCGCTGGAAAATGTTCGATGCGGCTACGAAAAGTGCCAGATCTGCGACGTCACCAAATGTGTATGCAACCCAGTGGGATGTACGTATCTATAGGCAAACTGTGTGCACTTTTCAGGAAATTGGTGTGTAATGTAATTTGTTGTTAATCTAGAATAAATCGTCCGCCAAAACTATATATTCACGCCGTGAAATTGTTTGTTTGTTTGTGTTCATTGGAATAATTTTTTTACACCCATAAATTTACGGAAAAACAAAGTTTTAAAAACACAAAACCTATAGTCAGCTCAAGATTCACGATTGCCGTGATCAGCTGTTCCTTCGCACAGCCACAATTTGCTGTTATTATTGAAACAATAAATCGACCATTGTGGGGGAATTGCGTATACCTGCTGCAGCTGAGGTCATCTTACATTCTCATGAAGGATGATAACTAAGTAAAAGAGCTGTAATTGATTAGAAATCATTTTTACACCCATAAATTTACGGAAATGCGACGTTTGAAAAGCACAAAACCTACCGCAATTAGCTCAAGATTCGCGATTGCCGTGATCAGGTGTACGCACAACAGTACCAGCAGAATCGGCAGTGAAGAGGTATTCCTTGATGCCGTGATTTCAGCTTGATTCTTCTTCGAAATGACATGATGAAGGTTTGTTAAATAAATGTGACCTTCTTTTTCTCTTGTGTGTTGGTTTGATTTCTAATTTCTACCTCAACTTGCTAAAAAAGCAGTCTAACAAAGAGGGAAAATGCAACATTTCCGTGCTGAGCAGCAGTCACGATACACGTGTTGCATGCAAGCATGCACCGCTGCTGCAGCGATCCCCATAGCACACTTGCCAACTCTACCGCTTTGGGCGGTAGACTACCGCTTGTTAGAGGTTTTGAACGGCTACCGATTTTCTCTTCTGATCTACCGATTTTGTAGCAAACCTACCATAAAATGAAATAGAAGTCATATTTTCCCTTCATTGTGCGTTGATTCCCTAAAATAAGCTAGTAATTAGAATACTAATAATAATTTCAAGGAACTCGTTCCTCAAAAACGCCGTATTCAGCCTTCCAATATGCACACAATCATGTATGCACACTGCAGTGGCGCACTACTAGAATCTAGTACTCTATCATAATCAACGTGCGTGCAAGACTTACTGCACACGTGTACGTGCAGCTAGAACCACGCATAATATGTTTTGGTAGCTCACGTGTGCGTGGTGCGGCCGATGCGGCATACGGTGTGGCATGCATGATCCCAGCCGGCCGTGTACGTATACGTGATTGTATCAAACGTACATGTATTTTCTTATCTAACTTGTGATAACAATATGTTTGATTACATTTTCACATATGCTTAGCCTACAAAAATTATTTACGATATGTCTGATTTTATCTTTATATGCATAGTCTACAAAATAGTTCATAGATTTACATGGATTATAAGTTTTTTATCAATACCAAGAACCCTTTTCAAAGGTTAAAAAGCATGCACCAAATCTCATATTTTTATATTGAAAAACAAAAAAAGTCCACACCGCGGGAGGGGGACACACCCTCCCCCCCCCCCCCCTCGCGCGCAAGCGCGCTCGGGCTTGGTCACTTCGCTCCCTCGCAAAATCTACCTCTTCAGGATTTCAAAATGTTGGCAAGTATGGCATAGTATAACACGTAGGTTGCTTGTAAACAAGGGGGTCCTCGGCGCAGTTGACCAATCGTGAACACGTATTTCGATCACGTGTCTTGGTAAGCAACAAGGCTGTTTACGCGTCTGGGAGACGATTTGCATAAACTTACGCATGTTTCAGACGAATTTATGAATGAAAGTGAGTAGCATGACAGCATGCCATGACCATTTATTTGGAATAAGCAGAAGTAGAGCTTTCTGTACGTACCAAATGTGTCAGGGTTCAACGCAGAATATTAAGACACGATCGCCGTAAGCGAAGGCGATTTGGTCTTTTGGCCAACTTTTGAGATTGACATTCCACTTTTCTCTTCAAAATTCCACATTTTGTAGGTTGTATTTTGAAATGTTGTTGATATCAATCAGAAACTAAAAGTTTTCCCTACAACGTGATACCAAAATGTCAATTTTGTCCCTGAGGTAGGTCATTTTTTAACCTTTTTCGGGCTGTAGCGCGAAATCACATTTGCCGAGAAGTTTCGGGTTTGCCAGAGCGGGTCTCATATAGCCGTAAATACGGCAAATCAGCTCATCGGTGACGTCGCTCAAATCCGATGTTTCTTGTAGCGAACGGATCTAGCGCGTACGTGGTCATGGAAATTGGGTGTTTTTTCAATCTAAAAAAAAAAAAAAAATTGGGGGTAAAGACATACATCGTTTAAAAGATATCCAGTTTTGTTAACTATAGCTTCTTAGCTTTCCGTAGATATCAAACTTGTCATATTTCTAGATTCTCTATAAATTTCTGCTTTAAGACAGCATGTTATCAAAAATCACTATCGTTGCTGGCAGTTATAAGAATACCTATGATGAGATCTCAACCTTCCAACCATTTTTTCGTTGGTTCCATTGTCCTCTATGTTTATAGTTCTTGAAGTACCGAGGAAAGAATACTAATTACGAATTCTGTACCGGTGAAAACAAGCTGATGTGATTTTTAAGTTATTTTCTTTCGTTGGTTTCGCACTATCCCTTACTCTCTAAAAAAAAAAAAATCGAGTGAAAATATTCACTCTTAAAAGAGTGAATACAAAAAAGAGTGAATTTAGAGTGAAATTGGAGTGAATTTCGAGTGAAAATGGTCATTTTCACTCGTTTTGGAGTGACCTCAGGGATCACTCCAAAATCTTCGAGTGATCCCTGAAGTCACTCCAAAATGAGTGAAAATGAACATTTTCATTCAAAATTCACTCCAATTTCACTCTAAATTCACTCTTTTTTGTATTCACTCTTTTAAGAGTGAATATTTTCACTCGATTTTTTTTAGAGAGCATGTATATAGGAGAACACTGAAGAACCGATGTAGAAGATTTGTGAATTCTGTGCCAATGAAAATGAGTTGATGTGATCGTGAAAGCATTCTTCTTTTGTTGTTTTCATACTGTCCTTCATTGCATCCCTCTGTTTACGTGGTCGACCATGTGAAGATTATTGTGACTTTGGTGTGGGTTTTCGCAGGGTATTCGAATAGTAATATTCTGTTTCAAACTGTAAATAAATTGATGGTTTACAATACGTTCACACTTTTAAAATTCTCACGTTTAACAATGTGAAGAGATTATTTTCACAGTGTGTTCGCGATGTGTTCACACTGTGAGTTTCATTGTGCTTCACAGTGTGGGGTTACGCACTTGCAATAATTACCAAAGAAAGAACTTTGCCTATGTGCCAATAAAAACGAGTTAATCTGACTTGAACTTGAAGGTAATTTCGTTCGTTGGTTTAATACTGATTTTGTTGTTTGTTTGTTTGTGTGTGTGTGTTTCTTTTTTTTAACAGGAAAAGCTTGCAAGTACCGAGGAAAGAGTTACAAATTTGGTGAGATGTGGAAGACCAAAAATTGCTGGGAATGTTCCTGCACCGGTTTCAACGGATACGGATACCGATGCTGTCAAAGGTAAGGCGCCCTCAGTGTTCTAAATTCGCTATTCTGTCGCATAGCTAAACTGGTCCAGAGTCTGCTGTCCAGACATTCTGATATTCAACATAAATTGTCGGTGACATTGCTTATCATTTGAGCATGAGCAGTATCACGGTTTAAACCAGAGTAGAACCCCCCCCCCCTCAAAAATAAAGAAAATAAAACAACGAATGGTAATTGATAGTCCCTTAGAGAAATATTATATTCTTACCGTCTAATGAGATAATAACAACACCTATACCAAATTAATGTTACAACGATGGTGATGATGTTGATTATAATCTACGTTATGATCATCAGAACCTTCGACTTATAATTACATATTTGAATTGTAACAGCAATATTATTAAGGAGGACTCATACTACAGATCATACATTTTTCATACTCGGAATTGATTACGGTTCTTCTCCGCTGATGACTTTGATGATTCTTTTCTTAATATAATGATTCCATAATTAATATGCTTGTCGCCCTTGCATGTTAGAGAAGTACTTCAGAAAATGTGTGGCACTTTAGTCATCTTTCCTGATCCCTCTCTCTCTTTCTTCCTAATTACATTATCGATCTTTTTCTTTATTCATCTATAATTATACTTATTCATTTTTTTAAATTCATTTATTCATTATTGATTTATCTATGTCTCAATCTATCTATCTATCTCTCTATCTATTCATTTATCTATCAATCAATCTATCTATCTATCCATCTATCTATCCATCCATCCATTTATCTATCTATCTATCTCTCTATCTATCCATTGATCTATCTATTATGTCTATCTATCTATCTATTCCATCTACTCTTTTTTCTCTTCCCTTGCTACAGTTACTGGATGCCGCTAGTCTACGATCGAGACCAGTGTGAGTCCGTGTGGGACGACGAGTCTTGCTCGTTTTCCGTCGTTCGGAAAGACGACCCGTCGGAAACTTGCGAAATTCTCGCAGGCGTGCTCAAATAGACAGCCGTCTCATCGCTTCTTAGCGCCACCTAGCGACAAGAACATTACAGTCGATGACGGATACTAGTAGTCCAGGCGACAGTGTGGAGCTCATCCATGTTCAGAGCTGAGGTCGTATAGGGCTTGAATGAATCAAGATTTGAATGTGTAGTCTGCAGTGAGAGAAGAAATATTGGCAGTTCATGTGGACTCTGTGATTACTAGCAGCTGTTGTAGTTTATACTATCTCTTGCAATTTTGGTAAGGAATTCTTTTCAGTATTATGAAGAAAAATATTAGATGCCTAGAATGTAATTTGTAATCAGAAATGATTTAATTTTACTTTTTTGCTAGAACTTTAGCTGCAAACGGGAATATAATATCTTCTTCTTTTTTATTTAATGCATGTGTCTCTTTTTCTCTAATGTTCCACCCTGCGTTTTCGTAAGATTTGTTAAGATTTTGGTCATTTGCCAGAAACATGCGTTAGGTTTTGCTGTCTGAAAAATACAGCAACTCCCCTTAGGTAACCCAATTACTCAGTAGTTTCTGACAGGTCAACAGGGGATGGCGCCCCCATGTGACGTACTCCCAGAAAACCTACGGGCAGAATTGATCAAATCAGTACACTGTCCCTCTTAAAGGACAAGTCCACCTTCATATACATAAGGATTGAGAGAATGCAGCAATATTAGTAGAACACATCAGTGAAAGTTTGAGGAAAATTGGACAATCTGTTCAAAAGTTACGAATACTTTAAGTATCTGCGCAGTCACTGCTGGAAGATTAGGCAACTATAGTGTATGATGTCACATGCGTACAACTATATAAGGAAAATAAAAAGAGAATTTCACAAAACTTTACTTTTTAAATAAAGTGCAGATTTCTTCGACTTGCTACTGACGTATGTGAAGGGTAATATTATTCCCCCTGCCTTCTGAAAGAGAGAAGTCGAGTGTTCTTTTGTTATGCGAGAAAAATGGAAATATGTTGAATTTTCTTTATTCTTTCTTTATATCGTTGTACTCATATGACATCACAAGCTATAGTAGTCTTTTCATCCAGCCGTTACTGAGCAGAAACTTCAAAAATTCATATCTTTTTAACGGATTTCCCGATTTTGCTCAAACTCTCACTGATGTGTTCTACTAATTGCTGCATTCACTCAACCCACATGTCTATGAAGGTGAACTTGTCCTTTAATCCAGAAAAATATCGCAATCAATCTTATGAAAGCAAATTGTGTTTAGCTGCATTTCAAAATGAAATGTCACTGCTTATCAAAATGGTTGGATATTGACAAGTCAGGAAAGAAATGAAATTAGCAGAAGAAGAAAGATGAATAGGAGGAGGAAGAGAAGAAAAAGGAGAAAAGGGAGGTCTATTTTCTCTGTTTTTTTCTTTTATCGACAAAGAATGTTTTACTTTATAATGCAAAAGTTATGAAAGAGAGGGGATATTATATCAGCAAATCTTGATCACCAGTTTAAGTTGTACACATTCTTTGTTAACGTTATATAAAATGTTGTTTGTTTGTTGTTTTATAGAAAGAAAGAAGAAAGAGAAAAATGGGGCCCTATACAAATAATTTGCCCCAGACAGCACTTAACATAAAACTTTTAACATATGAACATTATTAACCCGTTCGTTACTGAATTCTGTAATTCCCATAGACTTAATACAGAGGCCACCAGGTTCCCGTATGGAACGGGTTAAATATATATGTATGTACCAAGTCTCCACGAGGGAGCTCATATCGTCTCCACGAGGGAGCTCATATTGTCTCCACAAAAGAGCTCATTAAGTCTCCATGGGGGAGCTCATATTGTCTCCACAAAGGAGCTAATTAGGTCTCCACGAGGGAGCTCAAATGATACTTATGAATACCTCAAATTCTTTGGTTAAGCAAACTCAAATTACTATACCATACACGCGCGCGTGTACCACACATTAACTCACCCATGTGCACATACACTTACACACATATCCATCACCAACCACGCACACACTTACTAATATCAGAGGTCAACCCAAAGTAATATACAGTATCTAAATAAAACGCACACACAATGATGTATATTACAGAATAGGGAACATTACTATAACTGTATCATTGTTTCAAGAAAAATATATATATATAGTCAGTGTTTACATGAATATCATTATTTCGAGAGAAAGGAAAAAACAAAAACAAAATATGTATACAGTGTTTATATCATAGAGCTCTGAGCGTCACATCAATGATTCGTGAAAAATCCAGAGGCGTTGATACAGCAAAGTCGTTTGCGAAAAACAACGGAGAAATGATGTACAAATATAATCGTGGTTTCTGTATGACGTACGAGTACACCTGCGGGCTTCAAGCCCCCCCCCCCCCCCAAAAAAAAGGTAGAAATTTAGAGCCAGAAAGTGGGAGTCATATATTCTTCAAATACATTTTTTAAACCACAAATTCATAAGTATTAAATAAGTGCAGGCGACTCATACGAGAGGGGATTTACAGAAATTAGAGTTGTTCTCACTATACAAAAAAAAAATAATAAAAGTATATCATTTATAAATAGCTATATTATAATATGGACGAAGAAATCCCTGTTCTTGCGAGGGAAACGCAAGCAAGGAACGCAAGACGATAAAATATGTACATGTATAATGTTTTACATAGTAAAGGCAAATTGAGGGAGATGCCGAGATCTGCAGCAGCGAGTGACTCCCAAAACCTGCATGCTGCAGATTCCGGCACCTCGGCGAGGTGGAAGGTGGAGGCCTCGACGCGACGGGTGACCAGGCTCGGCTTGGTCTCGCTGGGAACCGGGGAGCGAAGTCCGGTGCGGATGTTGTGAAGGTCTACTACGCTGATAATAGGAGAGAGTGAAAGTCCTTCCCCTGTGTACTGGGGAGGGGAAAATGAGACTAAATAAAACATAGGTGAGATTAATCACAATCAAACATTAGTGAAAAAAACCCATATTGATAAGCATAAGCCAAAATTCGTAGGCAACTCGAAATTATTTTGAAAATCTGCGTTTCCAGAAGATAATACATAATATCTTGAAATCCACCACAGCAGTTGATAATGCATACATACAAACTTCCCCAAATGCATGCCACAGCAAACAATGTAAGAAAAACATTAATAGGTAATCAATTTATAATATAATGCATCATAACACATAATACAGACGATTCACAAAATATCTTGAAATCTACGATTGCAAAATGATAGTGCATCGAATTTGCAGGACTTCGCAAAGTCCGTGCTACAGCAAAGTTATGCAATCTTAAATACTGTGATATTTGTTTGTTTCCTTGACATAGGTAATAACTGCGTCCAGAGCTTTTTGGTTTGCGAGTAAATCAGAGATGCTGGGTGATTGCTTATGGATAGCACGTATGAGATTCGTACGTTGACGTGTGTGTTGTTTGCAGTGTAATAAATAATGTTCAACGGTTTCCAATACATTGCACATTGAGCAAAAACCGGTGGGATGTTTACGGATGATATGATAAAAAGTTGCTAATCTGGCTCTGCCCATGCGGAGACGGTGAGTTATTATTTCATCACGTCTATTCAGACTTTCAAAGGTGAAGGTGTTTGAGGCACAGGGTTGGATGTTGAAAAGATGGCGTCCTTTATTTGAAGAGCGCCATAACGCGTTCCAAGCGTCAAAACACCTGTGTTTGATTACATGTCGTATATCATCAACATTTTGAGGAACACTGATTGTAATATTCTTACGTAAACTTTGTTTGGCAAGATAATCGGCTTTTTCGTTGCCCGTTAGACCACAGTGAGCTGGTACCCATGCTAATGTGATGTCACACCCGTTCATTATAAGATTTGAGCATTTACGAAGTACTTCATTTGGAAGGTCAAGGAAATTTGAGGTGTGGTTATTCAAAAGTGTCAAGGCACTGAGGGAATCTGAGAAAATAACAGCTCTGAGAGGGGGAGAGGATTCCAGCCATGATAGGGCAAGAAGAATCGCTACCAGTTCTGTACGGCAAATTGAGATGGGTGAAACCCTTTCACTTATTTCATGACGATAGTGAGGTACGTAAATCCCAATACCAGAACAGTTAGTGGAGGGATCATGGGAACCGTCAGTGTAAATTGTCAGGTGATTTGAGTATGTGGTGTTTATGGTTTGAAGAGCGGATTGATGTTGCGCTGAAGGGAGGACGGTCTTGGGACATGAGCTGTGAAGGGAGAGGTCAATATTGGGATGTTCAATGGACCAAGGGGGACTGGGATAAACGTTGATAGGTTGCAGCTTTAGAAAAGTGTCCGTAAGCGGTTTGATTCGGAGAGCGAAAGGAAGTTTGTTTTGTGGCCATTTATTCGAAGAGAATTGCCAGCAGTTGCCAATGGCTTTTCGGACGGGGTGAAGTGGAGACAGTGTGTATATATAGGCGCAGTAATTAAGGGCGGCCCTTTCGCGGCGTATATGGAGTGGAGGTTCGTTACATTCCATGTTACAAAAATGTTTTTGTAATCAACCAAACTGATTTGGGTGATGTTTATTCAGTCCTAACAAGGTAATGACAACATCATTGTCTTCCCATGATGGTACTCCTGGGCCCCATAGTAAAAAGTTGATATGATAGCAACTCTTGCTGGAATGGCAATTGTCGTAGTAACGATAAGAATCCAGCTTCCTGATTGGCTGTAGCTATATGGGAAGTTGCCATTCCAGCAAGAGTTGCCATCCTAACATCTTTTATGAAATGGGGCCCTGGACACACTGGACTTTTATTTAGCGGCCGTCAGAGAAAGTAACAATAATCTGTGTAAAAAAAAAATAATAATAAATAAAAAAAAAATATATATATATATATATATATATATATATATATATATATATATAAATAGTGGTAATGAAATATTTACCGCAGTACTGATTATCAGCCGTAGGGAGTCCGCAGTAAAATCAATAATGTAATCAAGTATAGCAGTATAATATCGCTTGTTTGCTTATCCTTCACAATATCATCATTATTGATATAATTATGATTGCCACTTATTTTCATCTTATCACAATCATATCAGATGGTGTAATTTAATAAACTACTGCCAATCTAACAACTAATGTGTAATGTCAATTAAAGGTCAATGCATACGTTACATTTTTCATTCTCTTAAAATTTGCTTTAATCCCAATTAACATCGGCTCTTTAAAGGACAAGTTCACCTTCATAAACATAAGGATTGAGAGAATGTAGCAATATTAGTAGAACACATCATTGAAAGTTTGAGGAAAATCAGACAATCCGTTCAAAAGTTATGAATTTTTGAAGTTTTTTTGCAGTACCCGCTGGATGAGAAGACTACTGCAGTGTATGAATAACTTAGATGTCACATGCGTACAGCAATATAAGGAGAATATAAAGAGAATTTCACAAAATTCCATCTTTTGAAATAAGTACACATTCCCCTGACTCGTTACCGATAAATGTTATGGGTAATATTATTCCCCCTGCCTTTAGAAAGAGGCAAGTTAATTGCTCTTTTATTATGCGAAAAAAGTAAAAATATGTTGAATTTTCTTTTGTATTTTCTTTATACTGTTGTACGCACATGACTCACAAGCTGTAGTAGTCTCCTCATCCAGCGGTTCCAACACAAAAATTTAAAAAATTCATAACTTTTGCATTGATTGTCCAATTTTCCTCAAACTTTCACTGATGTGTTCTACTAATATTGTTGTATTTCCTCAATCCTTATGTTTATGAAGGTGAACTTGTCCTTTAATTGTTCTTATATCCACTAAAGTTCCTTATTATTCGGTGAAACGTAGAAAAAATGGTTTTATTGTTATTGCTCTTTATCGTCGGTAGGTCAAAGGTCAAAACAACCTGTAGTGTAATGATGCCAATTGCATCAACTTTAAAAAGATTACCAAAATAATACGTTTTTTATCATGTGTATAACAATATGTTATTTGTTTCATATCTTTACGTAGCATTAGAATGTTTGGAGTACTACTAATCCATTACGTTCCGTACTTGTGACTGCTATGAAGCTGGTCTTTGTTCCAGTCGTTGCTATCATTCAATAAAGTCAATGAGCTAAAGGGAATCACAGAGCAATACAAAGGACCCGAAGAGAGAGATTTGTTTATGTCATGTGTGGACTGGCGTAGAATATCCTACAAGGGCATTATTGACCACGTTGACTGCTGTCGCAAGTCTGCGAGGGAACCACTCCTCGTTATTACCAAATAAAACATAACTTCATGAAATCTAAACCAGTGTGGTAAAGGTTGGGGAAATAACGAGGGATACCACCACTCAACTCCAAACCATTCTGTCTCGTATACGAAGCTTTACCCCATTGGGTCCAGTTCCTCTACCCTTCCTCGGGATTGGAGGATTTCCTCCTTCACCCAAACACACCTCCCTAAATCCTAATTCAAATCGTATTACCCCCTCATCGCGACCGCAAAGCCCAATTAGTGAGCTCTCCACCATTTGTCCGTTCACGCCTCCCCAATTGGGCCGAGACAATGAGGCTGGTTGATTGATGGCTGTGAGTGACAGGTGACAGCTGCTCCCTCTCTTTGTAGCTCTCTCCTCAGCTTCTTCCTTTTCGCCTTCGATTCGACTTCTTCTTCTTCATCATCATCATTATCATCATCATCATCATCATCATCATCATCAATTTCTTTTCCCCCTCCTCCTCCTCCTTTTTTTCGTTTGATTTTGTTTCCTTTTTCTTATTTCCAGGTCTTTACCTCTTCTTCTTCTTCTTCTTCTTCCTTCTTCTGTTTTTTATCCTATCCTCATCCTTCTCTTGGTCCTTTCTTTTATCATTTTGTTACATTTAATGCGATCAATAATCTGATACTATAGTTTCAAACATGTCAAACTTAAAAACATCGTAATTTTGTGTATGTATGTTACCGGTTACTTAGATGCATATGAACGGCGACCTGACCGCTATAATTTCATTTCATTTCATTTCATTTTATTTCATTCTCCTTTTTCCAACAAAACACAACACAGTATGAATTAGGTTATTATCACAATCGTATACACACAATTTACAAATGATATCAAATGATACAATAATAAAGTAACATTTTATGTATACGCAAAATAATATAAGTCTTTGTTTCAGTTGAAAAAAAGGAGAACTGAGAGGTCCACTAAAAAGCAAGCTTGTAGATTGTGAACCACTCAAGAAACTCTAACTAAATACTTATTTGTATATGCTGGACACAAGTATGATTTACACAAGACGGAAACAAACGGGAGACACACAATAACATGACACGACTAGACAGAAAGGTGGAAAATGAAATGAAGGAAGGAAGAAAGAAGGAGAATGCCTACACGCTGATCAAAGAAACGAAAGAGAGAATTGAAGAGGGAATTGAAGAAATTCTTTAAACAGCCGGTGGTTGCATACAGCTGTGTAGAAATTATAATGGCTATTTCATAAATTAATGAATTCAGAAATCAATTGATTGATGGTTGGATGATAAACTCTGTGGTTGTTGGAACTTGATTAACAAAAACGAACATCAGAGAGGGTTTAACAGAAAGGATTTCAACTTACGCTTAAAGGAATACAAAGAAGGAGAATTTTTTATTTCGCTACTTAATGAATTCCAGAATCTAGGGCCTGTGTATATAAATGTATTCTGAGCCAATAATGTTCTCAGAAGAGGTAGATGAAACTCAGAAGATTGTCTGGTGGGATAATTATGGAAAAATTGATTCCTTGCAAACATTGAATTGAATATATAGGGAAGTGCATTTGTGTTGAAATTACACATAAACTGTCCAAGCTGAAAAAAATACAAATCTTTAATTTTTAAAATCTTATATTTAGTGAATAATGGATCTGTATGGGAACGTGGCGGGACGCCACAAATAACACGAAGTGCCTTTTTTTGTAATACCAGTAATCTATCTAGTAAAATTTGATGAGCGTTACCCCATGCTAAAAGACCGTAGTTAAGATAAGGTAAAATTAAAGAGAAATATAACGTCAGCAAAGAAGACAATGGAATATGAAACTTAAGTCTATTAATAATTCCAATATTACGTGATATTATTGTACTTATGTTAATAATATGCGGCCTCCATGAAAATTTATCGTCTACTGTAATCCCCAGGAATTTTATATGAGATACGCGTTCTATTTGAATGTCATCAAAAATAATCTCTTTACGTAAAACTTCTGTAGAGTTACTAAATAACATATACTTAGTTTTCAAAAGATTAAGAGATAATTTGTTAGCTCTTATCCATTGGGTCACTTTTTTTAATTCGGAATTAACAATGTGCACGAGTTCATCTGGATTTTGATGTGAAAAGAAAACATTTGAATCATCAGCAAAAAGTATAAATGACAACACGTCGGATGATCTGCAAAAATCATTGATATAAATGATAAAAAGTAAAGGACCTAATAAGCTACCTTGTGGGACGCCACACTTAATGAATTCGAGACTTGAAACGTTCTCGTTCAGAGATACGTATTGTTTGCGGTTTTGCAGGTAGCTCCTGAACCACTCCAAGGCCTTCCCCCTTATCCCATAATGAGACAACTTGTAAAATAAGATTTCATGATTTATTGTGTCAAAGGCCTTGGAGAAGTCCAGGAATATACCAATAAGATGGGAATGATTATCAATAGTATGCGCTGCGTGGTCGATAAACTTCAAAAGGGCATGAATGGTACTGTGTTTTTGTCGAAACCCAAATTGAGAATTTGTAAAAACGTTATGAAAAGTTAAAAAATTAATTGTTCTTTTAAATATCAATTTTTCCAAAACTTTAGATAAAGATGAAAGCAAAGAAATGGGCCTGTAATTACTCATATCAGAACTATCGCCTTTTTTGAATAAAGGGAAAACCTTAGCTATTTTCATAAAATCAGGAAAAACACCACATGATATAGATCTATTAAAAATATGTGAAAGTGGGTCAGCGATTGAAAATATAATTCCCTTTAAAATAAAATTACTTATGTCATCGTAACCAGCACTTCGCTTGTCATTCATTGCAGTAACAATATCAATAACTTCATATTTCGTAGTTGGAACAAAAAAGATAGAACTTGGGTTTGGTTGACCTAAAAATGTTGAAAAATGCGTATTTGACTGTGGTACCCTTCTAGCCAAATTCTCCCCAATCATTGAAAAATAAGAGTTAAAAATATTAGCTATGTCACTTGGATCTTCATATATTTTGTTGCCATATCTTATTGTTGTAATATTTGATTTCTTTTTTGATATATTCATGGCCTGGTTCAAAACCTTCCATGTATTCTTCATATCATGTTTATATCTTTCTAACTGAAACATATAATATTTCCTCTTTTCTAACCGTATAATCTTAGTTAAAGTATTTCTATAGGAAGTATATTTTTCTTTTGACTTCTCAGTTTTTTCCATTTTGAATTTATAATATAGCCTATTTTTCCTATTGATTGAACGAAGAAGAGATTTTGATATCCACGGAAATCTGGGGGATGTTTTATAATTAACTAACTTATCTTTTGATTTAGGTATATACTCATCTAAATAATTACTAATTATCCCTGAAAAATTGTTAAATGATATATTAACGTCATCACTATCGTAAACACTAGACCAATCAGCCCTTTCTAGGCTAGCACCAAGGCTAGCCAAATTTTCTGGTGTAGCTCTACGTCTGGTTGGAGAAAAACCAAATTTATCTACCGAATACCCGAGATCAAAACACGCTATAATAGGGAAATGATCAGTCATATCAGATAAAATAATAGAAGAGTTTAAAATTTGCAATACATTAGTGAAAACATTATCAAGAAGGGTGGCGGAATGATTTGTAACACGTGTGGGTTTCGAAATTAATGGCAAATATGAGGCTGACAAAAATATTTCAAAAAATTCTTGTGACGTATTATCGTCATTTTTAATCAAATCAATATTAAAATCACCCATTATAAAAATATTTTTATTTACCAACAGGGGATTTTTCAATAAATTTACAATACAACTCAAAAAATCTTTAGGATTAGAACTTGGGGGTCTATAAACAATACCAACAATAATGTTTTTATTTTGCGGAATGGAAATTTCCACAAACAAGGACTCTATAGTATCATTCATAATTTGTAATTCCTCACAAACAGTAAACTCAAATTTCTGTGATAAATAAAACGCAACACCCCCACCCGTCCTATTCACTCTATTATTGACAATTAACTCATAACCATTTAATGCGTATGGTAAATTAATATCAGAAGATAACCATGTTTCCGTTAAACCTATTACAGAAATTTGTTTTTTCATTTGATTACCTAATAATATCTGTAAATCATCAAAATGCTTATTTATACTCCTGATATTCAGATGTAACATTGAAAATGTACTTTCTGAAAAACTTTTGACAAGATCTGTGAATTGATCAACTGTAACATACTTTGAGGAAATATGGGAGGAATCATATTCACAATCGTAATCATCATATAAATCTTTCGAAGATAAATTAACATTATTGGCAATGAGGTTATCAAAAGTAGCGGAAGAACGTGAATTTATCCGACTTAATTCTGTAGGGGAGCATCTAAACAAATCATAGAGTTCATCATCATTAAGGGAATCAAACGCTGAATTGAGTTGACTAGCCATAAGGAGGAGCATAAAATCCAAAATGAAAGCATATCAACTGCCGGGGTTGAGGTATAAGATATTTTGACATGCATGTAGGTGAAGCACAAACAATTCCGGTTTCGCGAATCGTACAGCGAGTAGGCAAATACACATAAACATAGAATTCTGAAAAAGAAGATAGGTGAGAGAGGACAAACATAAGGAAGATGACAGAGAAAGAAGGACAGAAAGACAACATACATACATACATACGCAAATCGTGTCGTAACATGAGAATTGAACATTGCTAGTCTCAAATCAGATAAATTTTCAAAGTAGGGGACAAAAAGGACAACTAAACACCGTTAACGGGTTTTTTTTTAGTAAACAGTAGCAAACACGGAAAAGGTAGTCATGTATACGCAAAAAAGGGAAGAAATCAAATATATCAAACTATATTCCTTGATTATAGTGAGGTAATCAGAATCATATGTAGTGGGAATAAAACTTAACTGGATAACTTAATGGGACAGTCATGCATACATATAATACATGACTGTTCACATTATAAACAAAGGGTTCTTTATCCCAATGTAGTAGGCTGCATACCGGGACACAGGGTAAGTGACCACGACTCCATTAATGTGAACAGCATACAAATAGAACCTACCCACACGTAAGCTCAAACAAATGAAAAGTAGCCGTGAACATTCTTGGGGTCGATGAACGAATCACTATTGAGAAAGAAAAGAGCTACAAAGCCAGAAGTTTTAGGAGAGTGTTTACAGACTTAGAACATAACTGGAAAAAATTTCCCGGTGTCAGACAACCGTACACAGATCTCTATTATATAACATTTTAACACAACTGCAATCTGTTCAAATTAACATTATAACAGAACTGCATAACTATGAGCTGCGTGTGTGTGTGTGGCAGGTTGACATTGTGATGCAAACTTATAAGGATAATAGTAATGAGAAAAAAAAATCAGATCGTTTGATTATATATGAGTCCATAATACAACGACCCATGCAAATACTGGGTTGTTTATAAGCAGAGGCTTACACGAAACAAGAATTTGCAAATCGAACTCACATGCCCGCATTCTCGAACAAAATTCTAACAAACAAAGGAACCGTATGACAATACATTTCAGAGGGACCCCGTCGTTGCAGTGTCACGAGGGGCAACCACGGCAGACAAAAACTATGGGGTAGGGTTCATAATCACTGATTAAAGAGCCGATTGCTTTGCCAAGGTAAGTAGATAATCATCAATGACAGGGACCAGTAATGATCGCATAAGTACAAATACTACTTAAATGAAAAGGAAATTAAGAATGAACAAAGTGCAAATTTCCGAGGGCGTTCTGTAAATATCGTGTGATACAAATATCATAATTGAGGACGGACATTTCTGTGGCCTATTTATCCAGCTTTACTGAACACCATGGAAAACTTTGAGAAAACAAAGTTACGGAGAAAATCGGCAGTAAGTCGCTTTGTACAATAATAGTTCACTAAAACGTGGATCATGTCTACCATAACTATAAATATAGTTGCGCTCGTGTATGGAAAAGAAACATTATATATTCGAGTTGCGTGGAAAAAGAAAATGATTGATGGCTAACGTTTCTGCATAAATGAAAGTAGACATGTCATTGAGAAAAAAAAAGCGAGAAATATTCGTAAATGACATTCGTAATGTACACGTAGACGACCTAGTCATAAACGTGCGTTATGTGACTTGCTTTATAGATTGCACATGCACATCAGTTTTACGAGTCAACTAAAGAACTATTCCGTATAATGGTGTAGTAGAAGATGAGTATTCCTATTTATAACTTCAAGTCAACTAGGACACTGCTATACATACAACTTACATCAAACAGATAGACGTTGTATGGGTGCAACAAAATGGAAATTCAAATTTACAGCCGTTATTGCATCTATAAATGAGAAAGAGGAACAGTTTATATAAAAACAGCTCTTCTAAAGAAATTCATTTATAGCTCATAAAACTTGATATATTTTTTTTTCCATTGAGAGAAAGAAAAAAAATGAAGTCACCGTGAAAACTTTGCAAAGGTGTATCGCTTGTTATTTGAGTGATGGTCAACAACAGTTATAAAATTTGTGTCCTGTTTGATCCATTTCTTTTAAACAACCGTTTCGTTTTAGCTATGATGGAATACCAAGGATCAAAACAACAGGGCTATAGTGACTCAATAACGAGCACCTGCCGTCATGCAGCTGTAAATAAAAAAGGATAGTGAAAAACACAGCATGTTGTAACAAGTGGGAAATAGCTTCTTTTTCTTTTTGCGATGATCTCAATGGATACATGAGAACAACCTAGCAAAATTATGCAAAAAAATAATAAATAAATAAATACTGATGGGGGCGAACAGATTGAGAGACTGTATAGTCGGTCCTGGATGGCCAAATACATTGTAAGAGGCGATTATGGTTGTTTGCATTTCGACTGTAATGACTCAAAGAAAAAAAAACACAAATCAGCTAATTACAAGCGTATGTTATCAAACATAGCGCTTGCAGAAGCCCTCCGAAAAAAAAAAAATCATGTACATTATCTAGAATGTTTTATGAATTTACATCATAGAACAACTATAACAACAATCATAGTGAATGTTCCTTTAATATGACTGAAAATTTTACGTACACCTGTCATATTGTGTCAGATATCCATGCAGTAACTCCATTCTATTCAGTAAATGTTGCCATGATAGGATGGTGTCAGGAAATTATCTGAATGCCAAGCAGCTAGTGTATAACCAGCTTGAGCTTGTACAACGGATTGGATGCAATATCAAAACTCCATAAAACAAATTACACAATTTATATCAAATGTCCGAGCATCCGTATTTAACTCTGGTTATTGTTTCTTTTAACGAAAGAGAATCGGAAATTAATAAACATTTGGCTTATTCAAATTATAGATAATCGTTTATAGGTCACCGTTTTTACCGTTAGTAATAATACTTACAGAATATGAATACGTTCATATTAAACGTGACTGTTTTATTATATCTTAAGATTACAGACAGGCTAATTTATCCACAAAAACAACAACAACTATTCAGTTCCTATCAATGCAACAAGAATGGGAGAGATAAAAAAAATAAGCAATCATGCCATGGCATGAAGATCAAAAAGTTTTTTTTTTAAAACAAATACGGTAAATTTGTAATTTTTCTACTTTATCACTCCATGTTATAGAAAAAAAAATACTCCTTCTATTTCAAAATCACTTTTCAATCACCCAAAAGTGATTGAGGACAAAAAAGGTGAGTATATAAGCACTGCATCAGTACCAGTTATTTTTAAAACTGTCGGTTTGTCTTATAAGAAATTTTAACATAAGTTTTCAGCGTCAACTTTTATATACAATTCTGATTCCCTATCAGAATTATACACTCAATACATGGTTGTTAAACGGATTCCTGCCTGTCTTGAAAATTTAAACCTACATTTAGTAAGGTAAGTTTAAGTGGTGTAAGTTTAAGTGGTGTAAGTTTAAGTGGTTTAAGTGGTGTAATCTGGAGTCAGAGTGCACGTGTTCTTTAATTCCTTATTCTTCTCTATATACACTACACCTTATATACACTGAGATATGATGACTGTGGAATGAATTATAGTTAGTGCAAAAAGACATTGTAAACACACAAAACTTTTTTTTTTTTTTTTGTACAGACATAACACTTATTTCATGTCGGTTTTAGTAAGACCAAGGAGCTACTACAGACATAGTAGCTCCTTGGTATATAGACATCAGACAATCTGTTCACATGATTTTACTTAAATGTGTTGTACTCTCTAAAAAAAAAAATCGAGTGAAAATTTTCACTCTTGAAGGAGTGAATACAAAAAAGAGTGAATTTAGAGTGAAATTGGAGTGAATTTCGAGTGAAAATGTTCATTTTCACTCATTTTGGAGTGACCTCAGGGATCACTGCAAAATCTTCGAGTGATCCCTGAGGTCACTCCAAAATGAGTGAAAATGTTCATTTTCACTCGAAATTCACTCCAATTTCACTCTAAATTCACTTTTTTTTTGTATTCACTCCTTCAAGAGTGAATATTTTCACTCGATTCTTTTAGAGAGTAGAGTTGTACTTCAATCTTCTTCTACAGTTCCCAACTCATACACAAGACAATGTTCATGATCTCATCGCTGTCCCTATACGTACAGGGCTGATACACCACGAAACTTTGCGAACATTACTTTATCTTTCAATCATTGTTAATCCCAATTTCTCATTGAGTGGAACGCTGTCATTACTACCGATGTGTCCATAAGATATTATTTCATTGTATTTCATTGTATTTCAAAGTAAAAGACTTTGTACTGATTCTAAACTACGACTGCATGGGGTCAGATTTGAAGGTAGATCCCCGTTGGGAATGCGTAATGTTTCATTAATGATATTCCTGCCTCAGGGTTGCCCGTGGAGCACATTAGGAGCTCGGACAGACAAACCATCATCGTTACATTCTCCAGTTTCTGACGTCACAGTGTTAAACCTATGGAAAGAAAAGAGAGAGGGAATTTTACAAACAAAAAAAAACATCTCTTTTTCAAACGGAAAAAATGCACATATCGTCAACGTCTCGGAATACTATATTTTTCCTATAAAGGGCTACGCGCTTCGGAAAAAATATAATAATCTTCGACAAACATATAACTTCCCGCGAGGATCTCAAATGTTATACTCCACCTCTGGGCCCCGTTGCATAAAAGTTACAATTATGGTTACTTTGCCATCCAATGGTAACTTCCATGGAATTCTGACTTTTGATTGGCTGTGGAGTATTGTTGCCATGGTAGTTACTATAATTGGATGGCAAAGTTACCGCAATAGTAACTTTTATGCAACGGGGCACTGGTAAGTCAATATCTGTATAATATAACTATCCGCAAAATATCTAACCCGCATTTTATTGTAACAGATAGACCTTTGCAGACTAGTTCTCATGACTATAGTTCTTAATCCGTTTGTCAATACGTCTTGGATACGTGAATGACAGTTTACATTGGTCTTCACACTAGCATAATAATGTATGTATCAATGATACATACATACCTACGCACACTGATTATTGATGATACATTTTTTTTTTTTTATACGTACACTCTAACATGAATTTCATTGGTAAGGATATACAATCATACAAGCATACATCCATACATAGCTATACGCGCACTGGTAGGATGGTACATATACACTGTACATACGTCATGTACGTACAGACTTACATGAATTTCATTGGTAATGATATACAATACATACAATCATACATCCATACATAGCTACTCACACTTATAGATGATACATACACACGTGCAGTCTTACATGAATTTCATGGGTACGGATATACAATCATACATCCATCCATACAAAGCTACGCACACTAATAGATCAGGGAGGTGGGAAGGGGACCATCTCCTTTGATAGATGGTATATGAATACGTACAGCCTTACATGAATTCATGAGAAAGGAGTTACAATCATACATTCATTCATCCATACATCTAGTTTGATCCCTCTATTCCTCTCTCAAACCATTAATTCATTCTCTGTCGTCAAATTAAACAAAGTCCTGGGTACCGTTTCATAAAAGTTGTCAGCACTGAAACTTTCAGCACTGATATCCTACCCGTCACGCAACAGATTATCATTTGGAAAATCCTAACCTCATTATAGCTCAAAATTCCATATTAAGACATCATGGTCCAGATGTATGGAACTCACTGAATTATGACCTTAAATGCAGTTCTTCTTTACACCGTTTTAAATCATCCTATAAAAACGTTCTTCTCGCAATATACCACTCGCTTTTGTTAGCTCCCAACTCCTGAACACTGAATCTCATCGCTTTTTTTCTCTTCTCCTCTCTTCTCTCTACTCTTCCTATTCGGGTCCCTTATTCTCGCTTATACATTCCACCTTGTGTTTTCTTTTTTGGTCAAATGACATTTAAAATACTTTAAAGATTTACGTTATTTGTTCTACGAGTGTGTGTTCCTTTCCTTTAGTTTAAACAGAAAAAAAAAATGTTACAAGGCATATATGTTCAGAGGCCGTTGTCCAAGGCAAGCTTATTGATTACGGTCTCCCCCACCTGTACACTTAAGGATCTGTAATGAAATTCATGTATTATTTCACGTGATTATATACTTGTAAAGATGAACTCTTGTTTATAATATTATTTTCATGACTTGTGAATAATATGATTGATATTGTTATACTTATTTTCTGTTAGGTACAAGTGGAGAAATAAAACTTAATGACACTGAAAAACTGAAACAAGTTGTCAGTCGCTGACAATAACCATAGTAACAGTCAGTGACCAGAGCATCTCAAGCAATCAAAACTAAGGATTTTACTGAAATTGTCAGAGACTGACAACTTGTCAGCGCTGACTTAATTGATGAAACACCCCCTGAACACCATATATACACTGACATCCTATAATCTGCAGCAGTTTGCGTAATACATGAATAGTATTAGCATTCGTCACTTACTTCATAATTATACACGAAATTAGACGGTTTTTTTAATCTACACATGTGCACACAATCATACATAGTACAAAAATACACGCATACATACAAACACACAAGCATCTCGATGTCACGTCCGTCACTCGCCCACCTTCGTTTTTCGCCTTCAAACCATTGCTCTTAATATTCTTATAGTTTAAAAGTCAACTTACAGGCGCCTTTATCAATATCCTTCCCTATACACTTAAATAAACTGTTTAGAAATCGCATAAAATTCATCTCTGTGATTTCTATTCTACACTTCTCTTCTCTTTATTTGACAAATTGAGAATTCAAACAATTTTAATACACACTTTAAATAATGAAACGAGACAAGTGTTAGAGAAATGATTGTTCAATCTTCAAAAGAAGTCTTTACTGCGTAAAATGCGTTTACAATGACAATCCTATATACTACAGCATTAAGGCTTAATTATGATCACGCAATCCTTTCATCACTGAAGTCTAAACTGATCATGCTTTGATCCAATGCATTGGATAACGAAGCAAAGTAATGCCTGGTTTTGAAACCAGTAAACCATACTTGTGAGGGTTTCAAGTAATTGTCCTTATGTCGGGGACTAAACGTCTCTTCCTTCAACTGTCTTTATATTTCATGTTATTGTCCTCGTTTCAAGGGTTTCAAGTAATTGTCCTCGTGTCGGGGACTAATCGTCTCTTCCTTCAACTGTCTTTATAACTGACCTATACATTACAAGCTTTGCTTTTTAGTTGGTCCTTCACATTTCATGTTTGTAAAATTGTCTTCTCTTGTATTCTTTGTAATTACGACGCTATGTCCAGTCTTATGTTCAATCGATTGTATCATGTTATTTGTGTTTTGAGATGTGGAACAATCAAATCAAATCAAATCAAATCAAATCAAATCAAAGCAAAACAAAACAAACCAAATCTTTCAGCACTGGGAACAAGGTCTGACAAAAGAAAAGAACAGGGAGATGCAAAATCCTCACAAACATTGCTTTTTTTTCTTACCTATATCAGTCCATATGCAGTCGACATCACCTACGTAATTACAAATATGAGAGATATTTTGGTTTTCTGTTCATCATCTGTTCATCATCAACCTTACTGCTTTTAAATCTCGCATGTTGATGGGAAAGTGTGATTTTTTTTTCTCCGTGCGGTAACCCAAACTTGAATTGCGATTAATTTGAAAAAGGAAATAAAAGAGACAAGTAAATTTATCTTGATTACAGATCACGTCCATTTTAAACAAAGTATACCATTATGTAATTGTAGGACACAATAGTCAAATTAGCTGCATGAGTTCCACCTCTTTGTACATTATGGCTATGTACGTATTCCGTCCGTTTTAGTGTTTAAATAGTGTAGGATCTTGACTGAAGTACGGATCTAAGACTCTATGAACTACACTCCTTTACTGTCACATCCGTCAGTGGGGAATTATCTTTGTCGAACGAAACGGCAAACATGAATATGAGACCACGACTCCGGTTTATGCTCTCCATCTATAAGAAAAATACACAAGAAAGGACAGAAACAATTTGAAGGTTAGGACAGTAGACAGACACATCTGAATATAGGAAAAAGCCTATATCATTTAAAGTGTTCAGATATACAGGTAAAGCCTCAAGAGGTTTGATTAGGTTTTTATGTTTGCATGTGATCATTACGACATCCAACTGGACATCCAACTGGACCCTATGGAAGACCAGCTTAGTGTACAGTAGCTGAATATGGGCTATCCAGCCATCTTCACAGATTGAAAATGAACAACAACAACAACAACATCAGCAAACCGCACAAAACGCTTTGAAAAATCGCATTGAAATAGAAAGCTCAGTTATTCTTGGTTATTGTTTCGAGGGAATCATTTCCAATGCCGTTGTCTACTCTACACTTTGATAGAAACCGGTCACGGAGGATGAGTACAAGATGGAGACGTATTTCTCTCATTCACCCGTCGAGCCAGTATTAAATAAAGTTTTCAAATCATAAACCTGCCACCCTTAGCTCTACTTTGCAATTACTTCCATGCATTTTATGACTGGCAATAAGGAAATTTAAACAAGGCTAAATACCAAAGATCCGAAGGAGAAGAAGAGGAAAATGCCAACGATGAATGAGAATGAATTGAATAGGCAAGAAAAGAGCGGGAAGAAGGAGATGGAGACAAAGAGTTAAAAGAGTAAAAATATTTTGGAGCACTTCAAGTGGGTGTAGGAGGCAGGATAGAAAAAGAGAAAGAAAAAGTACCGGTAAGGAAAAAAAATGAGAGGAAGAAAATGTAGTAGAAAAGGAAGAAATGGAAGTCTATAGTACCTCTTCAGAGGATGATAATTTTTCTTCTTTTCATCACCACGATTACATAGGTCACCATCGACATGAACAACGCTGTGAAGAGCAAGGTGTACGTGGTCGACGACTTCTGAAGAGCTCCGCGATGTAGACAAGCAATGGGAGCTGTATGGCCAAACCAAAATAATGACCGTAATGTTTTGACAGAGCACAATTAACGGGATAATCGAAGGTAAACGGACAAGGCCCAGATCATTTTGCACACACGTCTTTTCATATACTTTATCTCAGTTGTACATTGTCATTTCAAGAACACATCATAACCATATTCAAAACAAGAGTGAAAAAAAATGACTCAGTCTCAAAAGTAAATTGAATTAGTTTGATTAAATTCTTCAGGTACAAATTTGAATATGATAGGAATATTGAAGAAAGATATCTTCTAGCATGTAGGGATGAAGGTGAGAGTCAAATATTAGACAAAATTGCAGCTATTATCCACAATATGTAGTATTTCACATTACACATTTTACGCTTGCTCTCTCAACGTCCAGAGGCGAATGAAATCATTATTCAAAGTAGATTAACCTCTCTCCAAGCAGTACTCGAGACTGGTGTAGGTCCAACCAATCCCGTTCGTCCCCGAGCACGTGATATTGATGCACCTGTTGTGTGGGCGTGGTCTGAAGAGAGCCGAGGTGATGCTGGACGAGGAGAGCGTGGTGTTGTCGACTCCGATTGTGTATGTGTGAAGGTGTGGGGAGGGCTGGTCCTCAGGACTAATGTGACACGTGATAACGAGAATGACCTGGTGTCCTTCCCCATTGATCTCCTGGGTCTCGATGGAGAGTATGTCACTCGCTGGAGGCGCGTGACCTAAGAATTAAATAAAAGCAAAACAAAACAACACAAATACATAATCTGTTTGTTTTTTCTTGTTGGTGTTTTTTTTTTTTTGGACTGTGTCTTTATTAATTTGTCAAGTACTTCGCATTCTCCCCAAATCATGAACATCCTTGATAAACAAAATAAAGATTCCCCATCAAGAATTTGAGGGGTCAAAGGTGAACAAAGTCCAATGAACAGTTGAAGGAGAATCCTCATTGTATTCTATGAACGGGCCAGACACTGACGAGTTTGGTTGACGATGCTCATAGAATTATTATGTTATAAAATTCGCATTGTTTATCCAAAAACATGTAATTAACACCTTAACGCTCCCGGTAAACATTTGAATTTTAAAATTTAAACCTTCCTGGTATAAAAAACAAAACAAAACAAAACAAAAACCGAGTACAACAACGTACCCTACAACTATAGCCCTTGTGTTCACGTGAACAAATTAGCTACCGCCAATTGAAAACAGACGAGTTCGGGGTATGAAGAAAGATATTAATATAAAAATCTTTTAGTGAAAAGACCCATACTTGCTTGGATTTCTTTAATCATAACACTTGCACGAATGGGCGCAGGTAATGTATAGGCTGTATAATTGATCAACGTGTAATTACCAGCTATAAAGGTAGTAATAACGAGTTTGGTATATTGCCAATCCTCATATATTTGGAGAGAAAAGCTTATATGAAGTGAAATTGATTTTTCCTTGTACTGCTAACCAAAAAAACAAAAACAAAAATGGGATTTAAAAATTATGACATTTTAGAACGTTTTATTGTCTTACCGTTGCTTCTTGGACAGTAAATCTTTGTAGCGTTCGTCCTACCGATGTCGTTGATACCGGTGCAGGAGATTTCAACGCATTCCCTCGGAATGGACGCAAGGATCAAGGAAGGGGAGCTTGAAGCTGACTCGATGACGCCATTCACTGCAATCTCATATATTCCCACTGGTGGAAATGGTTGGTCACGTGGGTCGACGTGACACGTGATCCTGAGGCCATTAGTTTCTTGTCCGTCCTCGTTGTCAGCGATCTTGATCAAGATGATATTGTCTGCTGGAGTGTCTGTCGAGACGACGAGAGTTAAAGGTAGACGGATGGTAGAATTCATCCTCATAAATTATATACGTTTTCATTCAACGATCTTGATAATTATAATACAGTACATTGCACAATCAAAAAGTAGGAATCAATGGTATTTTTAAAGTTAATCCTTAAGTTCTCTTTTTATTGTCATTGGCAAGTATTGATATAGCTTCTAAAGCACGTACATAAAATCTGCTCTTCATAAAAACGAAAAATAATTTTCCCGAAAAAAATCAATAAAACGTCCATAATTATCACCTAACGAACAACCAATATTCTATTATTTTGGCGCCTCGTGTGTTCTGCACTAATTTGCAGCAAGATCAATTCTAACATCAAAATTCTTTAGTTTATTCATTTTAGAGATAAATATGGATATTTCTTTTTCTTCTTTTTATTTATTCATTTCCCATTTATTACTATTATTATTATTTTTTTTTTTGGGGGGGGGGGGGTGCGTTGTTATTTAACATTTTTGTGGGATCAAGGACATTACTAATAATTCCATCATCATCTCGGGGAAGTTATGTCGTGTCATAATCATCGTATGTCTGACAACCAACATAGCTACAACAGTACTCAGAGAGGACAAAACATAGGAGCATGATATTATTTTTGACTTGTACGCAGATCCTAGTAGATCAGATCATAGTCGGCGGAACGGGGGGGGGGGGGGAGGGTCCTTTTTGTACTTTTTGTACACCAGACAATGGAGTACATAAAGTGTCATCACTTTGGGCCCCCCCCCCCCCCCCACTTTTTTAACCCGGAAGTACGTAAGTGGCACTAAAAAGAATTAGTTAGAGATCTTGAAGTGTGAGCGCAGTAAAGTTATGTTTTTTCGCTGAAGACCTGGTTTTGTTTTGTTTTGTTTTTTTGTTTTTGCTTGTTTAATGTTAGCTCATGAAACTCGGAAGTGCCCCCCCACCCCCACCCCCCACCCCCACTTTTGAAAACGCTCTGTCGGCCCTGCAGATATTGAAGTAAACTACTTACGTTGAACTTCCAAGGTTTGGGACCGTTCACTGACGATGAGATGACACTGAAGTACGCCCTTATTGTCAGCTGCGGTCGGAGTGAACGTCAGCTCGCTACGAACGTTGTAATATGTAAAACGATTGATACGGTAGGCGAGACCAGAACTAGCAGACACATTGACAGCATTATCGCTTCCTTTAATACATGAGAAAGAGAGTGGGAAAGAAACCAACAAACCGAAATGAGTTTGAATAACATTGGAAGATTTACCTTGTATTTAGACAATTGTCAGAAGATTTGTCAATGCCTATTATCGAGCTTTCGATTATAAAGGACGAAAGAGAAAGAGGAAGGGAAGCATGGCGTGAAATCATTCTTTGCATTCGCAAAACCAAACATTTCTCAACCCTGTTGATTTCTAGGACAGTTGTCGCTGGATGATGATGTTAATTGCTTCTCTTACTAAAGTGGTATACTGTAAATGTACAGATCTTTCTTTTTTTTATACATTACATGATAGCTAGACAAGAATGTATGCCTAAACGAAGTATTGATGTGTGCATATAATTCTCTGAAAGAATTATCCGCGTAGGTTCATAATTAGCGTTTTCTTGTTTCTGTACATACGCACAGCGAACAGGCGCACTATGTATGATGGTAGCGCTGGCCGCCGCGCTGCCCTCGGGCGCCGGCCCGCTGGTCGATCGTGTAGCTAGCTGGATGTATCCAGCCGGCGCGTCAGCTGCACTACGTACCGTCAATGTACCACACGCGTGTAGCTGTATGTATAATACACTGACTAATCTATTTTTTGTTTAGGAAAAAAAAACTGAAAAAAAAACTTAACATTTTATGCATTTCTCTTTTAATCAATGTTTCTTTTTCTGTGAGTAGTACATTTTCAAAACTGTTTCACGGGTGAATACAAACATGTGTTTATTACCAGACGCCATAATTTCATAAGGATGTTATCGCACTGGTTAATTTTGCATAATGCCAAACGAAATTTGTAATTTTATTGGCTTTAATATTAGAAAATGCAGTGGGCGGGAATAAGGATGTCCTAATTTGTTCCAGGGAACAATTTCAGAATACCAATCCTGTCTTTCATAGGCATTTCGGAACAGTCTGACTTAGAATTATGGAAAAAAGAGAAGATTTTCAGAATAGTATAGGTCCTACTATACCCTAGGACTCGTGCCCGACATCGCGCTGGGCCGGGCGACCATTCTTTTACTTGTTGGAGTAAGTAGGACAAGTTGTAGTTTCGTATCACCTCGTATTGTGATATTTATACATTTACAAACTCGCCCTCAATATTTCACAACCTGAAACAGATTGTCTGAATCTCGTCAAAGTCTGGTAAAAGTTGAATATTAACGGTTAAGACACTTTTACCCATTTTGAAATAACTCGATAGTTTGAATTGAAACTCTGCGCTGCACTCGAACAGTTGGCCGCGGTATGGTAGTGTACACGTACACGGCAGCGTAGTACAGTCATTTCTAAATGAGTCTAAAAGTGAAAAAATTAACAACAAATATTCAACTTTTACCAGACTTTGTAGACTCAGTTGTAGGGACTTTCGTTCGTAAAATATTTAGGGAGAGTTTGTGCATGTTTGAAATATATGTGGCGATGCAAACCACACTACACAATCACTGTGCCTCCCGCTAGATTGTGCATTGATTTAGACGTACAAGCTTGTACATACAACACTGTATGAATTTGCTTACGATAAAGAGAGAGAGAGAGAGAGAGAGAGAGAGAGAGAGGGGGGGAGAGAGGGAGAGAGATGAAGAAAGAAGTAAAACTCGAGCGAGAGACTTCTTTAATTCAATCTTAAATCATTTTTTTTTTCGTCTTAGATTTTTATATTATTATTTTCATTTCTGTAACTTGGCCTGAGTTACTCAGTAGCCTACATTATGAAATGCGTGAATAAATGAATCAAACTTACGGTCTCCTTCACACCTCACTCCGGCGTCTTTACTGTGAGTACAGCCAAGCTCACATCCCCATGGATAACGAAGGCAATGAACCAGAGAGTTTTCCGTTCCATCACAGTAAGCCCCGTGAACCCAGATTGGTCCAGATCCCTGCCCAAAGTGCGATGACCCATAACTAGCTGAGGCCGATGAGTAGCCGAGATTTCTGCACACCACGTGCGCGTCTCTCATATCCCAGTCACCGTCACACACCGTGCCCCACTGCCCGTTACACGATATCTCAACTCGGCCTTCATTTTGGGTTGATCCACCAACCAGCCTCACTGTAATAACATGAGATAAAAGGATAAATAGACAGATAAATGACACTTATCAAAATCACATGATTGGCAACCAAAAGGTTGAATTGTAATATGAGTTAAATAAGTCATTGCATGACATGGTTTGATACACACAACTATTTGTAAATAACTACAAATGAACACAACACTCGAAACCAAACAAAACCCTTCACACACACTAAACTTAGACACTATATCATTTTACAGCAATCCAATGCAGGCTTAACATATTCATTCAATTGCGAATATCTTCATATTCACACACAATAATCTGAGGTTTGGTGTTGTGAGTGTGTCGTGTGTCTTCAGGTCGATGTTCAGCAGTGACATCTCAGAGATCACAAACGACGCCTCTGACACGAACAAACAGAGAGGTCTTCTTGAAAGTACGGCAACACGTCAAAACTCCATGATGTTAACATTAACATTCTAAGATCGTCCTGAAATGAGAATGAATAACGTTAGACATGTAAATTAAAATAACAAAGTGAAATAGTAATCTCTTAATTGTTATCTTCTCTATAAAACTAACTTGCTACAGACCTAATGTCGTATGAATGATTGTGAGAACTTACCGGTAGGCGGTAGATCTACATTACAATTGAAACTTAAAGTTTCCTTTACGCCCACGATAAACCCCAAAACAATAAATCCTACAAAGGTAACGTTGCAGTCTACAAAATAATAGTCTACCCATTTCCATTGCAGTAAAGCAACATAATTTTCGTTTTTGTTTCATGTCGCTTTGATCAAGACACAATGAAATCAACTGAACGTACAAATTGTTGTGTTTTGTAACTTGCACATGCTGAGGCTGTAAGCAACATATGACCACTGGAGAACTAACGTTTATAATGTACGGTGTAATTATCCGGCTCTAACTTGCTACCCCTTACCAATAACTACTTAACTGCTCTATCAACTTTAAAGGGGATCGCTAGTAACTGATCAGTGGGAATCAGTGGGATTCCTGAGGGATGATTGTTCCAATCCTTGTGGGATTCATTTAAGATATATATCTATGTATCTATTCTTGTGTGAAAACTACTTACTTCAGAATGATCTCATATTCAAGTAATGTGCAGTTTCATGTTTCCAGGTAAGCGTCCCTGGTCAGTGACGGGGCATTAATCTGCACAGTACTTGAATATGAGACCGTTCTGAAGCAAATAATTTTCACACAACAGTAGATATATGTGACCCTGCACCTCAAAACAAACAAAAAGTCGCCAAACATGAATTTTTAGTTAAGACCATTTTCTGAAAGAACAGACTTTAAGCTTTAAAATGATGTATAACTCAAATCAAATGGACTCTCCTAACCTAAATCTAATCTAAATATTGTAGACAAAGCACAAACTCAGGAAAAGCAATAGTGTGAACTGAGAAAAGAGGCTCTGAAGTACAGTGTCTATTCAAGCGCTTAATCTTTACCAAACCGTGCTGGCTGTGCGATGAATGGAACAAAAAAACAAAAAAAAACAGGAAGTAAACCACCAGAGTAACAACAATGAAGTGATTATCAGATTAAACTGAAATTAAGCATGCCTCATTAACACATTCTGTCCATAATTAATGCCAACTTTCAAAGCAGTAGCACTATCCTTTCAAAAGTTACTAGAGTTGAAAGTGAAGAGTGTGGATAAGGTTTTTCAGAAATGAAAAAGAAATTTTAAAGACACACTTAATCACACTATTCTACCGAAAATGTTCGAGATAAACTGCTAAAAAACACACTTTCCTGCCCGTTTTATGATACCAAATTTTAGCATAATGTAAAAGAAGACCCGCTCTTTCAGAAAATATGAAAAAGTCAAGTTCGGCTAGGTTGACCCATTTCACTTATTTTCAGTCCTCATGCAAAATCAGTGTGTGCGACTTTATGTTCGTTTTGAGGTGCACGGTCACATATAATGTACTCTTAAATGAATCCCACAAGGATTGGAACAATTATCCCTCAGCATTCCCACTGATTCCCACTGATCAGTTACTAGCCATCCCCTTTAACAATCCCCCTTGTTAGTTACACGTTAATTTTCTCACGGTTATGCCCTCATGATCACGAGAGCATTTCAATCAACCTTCAATCCCAATAGTTTAGAAGTTCACGTAACCTTACAATTTCTCCAAACCTGCCATCAACTTTGGTCTACATTATCTCACCGAATTTCTTTCGCCCAAGCGTCTTTCAGCCGACATACATACACTACGCGCACAAAACTATGCAACATACACCATAGGCGTACCCAGGATTTTTTAAAGGGGGGTGTTCAGTGGCGTACCGTGGGTCAAAACATTGGGGGGGGGGGCACCTCATGGAAGCAACATCAGAATTGCATAACTGTACAATTAAATGCGAGCGAGCGGAGCGAGCGAGCTTGAAAATTTTGACATTTTACAGTCCCCAAACTGCCATTTGTAGCTATATATGATAATATATGTATATATATATATATATATATATATATTTGCTTTGGAAATTAAGGGGGTTGCACCGGGTGCAACTGCTGGCAGTTGCTGGCAGTAACATCAGGAGAATTGCATAACGATTAAATGCGAGCGAGCGAAGCGAGCGAGCTTGATAATTTTGACATTTTACAGTCCCCAAACTGCCGTTTATAGCTATATTTTTTCGCTTTGGAAATTAAGGGGAGGGGGCGCACCGGGCGCAACTGCTGGCAATTACTGACAGCAACATCAGGAATATTGCATAACGATTAAATGCGAGCGAGCGAAGCGAGCGAGCTTGAAAATTTTGACATTTTACAGTCCCCAAACTGCCGTTTGTAGCTATATTTTTTCGCTTTGGAAATTAAGGGGAGGGGGCGCACCGGGCGCAACTGCTGGCAATTACTGACAGCAACATCAGGAATATTGCATAACGATTAAATGCGAGCGAGCGAAGCGAGCGAGCTTGAAAATTTTGACATTTCGTACAGTCCCCAAACTGCCGTTTGTAGCTATATTTTTTCGCTTTGGAAATTAAGGGGAGGGGGCGCACCGGGCGCAACTGCTGGCAATTATTGACAGCAACATCAGGAGAATTGCATAACGATTAAATGCGAGCGAGCGAAGCGAGCGAGCTGAAAATTTTGACATTAATATTTTTACAGTCCCAAAACTGCCGTTTGTAGCTATATTTTTTCGCTTTGGAAATTAAGCGGAGGGGGCGCACCGGGCGCAACTGCTGGCAATTATTGACAGCAACATCAGGAGAATTGCATAATGATTAAATGCGAGCGAGCGAAGCGAGCGAGCTTGAAAATTTTGACATTTTACAGTCCCAAAACTGCCGTTTGTAGCTATATTTTTTCGCTTTGGAAATTAAGGGGAGGGGGCGCACCGGGCACAACTGCTGGCAATTACTGACAGCAACATCAGGAGAATTGCATAACGATTAAATGCGAGCGAGCGAAGCGAGCGAGCTTGAAAATTTTGACATTTTACAGTCCCCAAACTGCCGTTTGTAGCTATATTTTTTCGCTTTGGAAATTAAGGGGAGGGGGCGCACCGGGCGCAACTGCTGGCAATTATTGACAGGAAACATCAGAAGAATTGCATTACGATTAAATGCGAGCGAGCTTGATAATTTTGACATTTTACAGTCCCAAAACTGCCGTTTGTAGCTATATTTTTTCGCTTTGGAAATTAAGGGGAGGGGCGCACCGGGCGTAATTACTGCTGGCAATTACTGACAGCAACATCAGGAGAATTGCATAACGATTAAATGCGAGCGAGCGAAGCGAGCGAGCTTGAAAATTTTGACATTTTACAGTCCCCAAACTGCCGTTTGTAGCTATATTTTTTCGCTTTGGAAATTCGGGGGGGGGGGGGGGGCGCACCGGGCGCAACTGCTGGCAATCACTGGCTGTAACATCAGGAGAATGGCATATAACGGTTAAATGCGAGCGAGCGAGGCGAGCGAGCTTAAAATTTTTGACATTTTACCGTCCAAAAACTGTCGTTTGTAGCTACATGTATATTTTTTTTCGCATTGGAGGGAGGGGGCGCCCGGTGCGCCCCCTGGATCCGCCACTAGTAGTCAAGGGTGTCGGTTTATGTTCATGATTGGGGGAGGTATGACCAGCGAGGGGGCGTCGAAGTGACCAAGCGGGAGAAAGATGTCCAAAATCTGTACTTTATTCGGTATAGAGCATCCCCTAATTTGTTTGTGTTTGTGAGTGTGTGTGTTTCATATAGATGGAAAAGTTGGGAAATAGCCAAGGTCAAGTCTTATTATTGGCAATGCAAGGCATTTTAATAGAGACTAGTATGTATAGCAACACTGCATAATCAATGATCAAGCTTTGATAGCAAATGTGTACAACCTATCAAACATCACATTGCGCAACATTGCAGCGACTCTTTTTGCCATTCCGATATTCTGAGTCACTGCGCACATCCTGCTTGTATTCAAAATGCCAACCAGGAATCACGCTGAATCACAATCTTTTGTCGACTCCGGGCTTTTTGAACAATGTTATACCTCTTTATTATGGTTAAAAGAAATCTTAGAAAAATATCTTTTTTTCTTGATCATTCTTTCATGTCGATTTCAAAAGCAGTTTACTAACCGTTGAATTATCATTTTCGTAGGTTTTTCCTTTTTATCCCTTGTTTTTTCTTGTTTTTTCTTGTTTTTTCTTTTTTTTTAACCAGCGGATTGCTGGGGGGGGGGGGGGGGGCACGTGCCCCCCATGCCCCCCGTAGTTACGCCACTGTTCCTAGACCTAGATATCTAGTGAATTTTAGGCGCAATAAAGTCATCCAACCACAATTTGTAGACTCACACTGAGTTATCTTTCAGTTTTAACTTTCAGTCATTGAAAAATTCATATCTACTATTACTAAAGATTACCAAGTCCATGTGCTATTACTAATTACCTTGAGTAGCAAGTAACTTGCTACTCCCAGAGCTTCCAGAGCTTGCTGCTTCCAGTAGGCTACTATACTGACTGTACTTGGTAGTCAGTGGCGTATCTAGGGAAAACGGCGCCCGGGGCAAGCGCGAAAATTGCTCCCCTAATTTCTGAAAAAGTGTTCAACCCCATCCCCATCCCGGTAGGGACTTAAAAAAAAGTCCTCATGATATGCTTTTTGAAGCACTTAAGAGGGGTCTTTTGAGGGTGATTTAAATGTAATAGGCAACCCTAAATTTTGATATATTTTGGCGAGCGAGCGCAGCAAGCTAGCCGAAAATTTTTATATTTCAGCTTTATATACATAACATGGAATTCTTGTCATTTTTGGTTATTAAATCTTCGAATTACAATTCTAACTATAGTGACGGCCTTATAGATAACGATTTATACCAACAGTGTCCAACCCCATCCCGGTAGGGACTTAACAAAAGTCCACATGATATGCTTTTTCAAGCACTTAGAAGGGGTCTTTTGAGGGTGATTTAAATGTAATAGATATTGAAGAATTTTGGCGAGCGAGTGCAGCGAGCGAGCTGACAATTTTTGTATTTCAGCTTACAAAACATGGAATTCTTGTCATTTTTGGTTATTAAATCTTCGAATGACAATTCTAATCAAGATATAGTGACGGTCTTATAGATAACGATTTATACCAGCAGTGTTCAACCCCAATCCCATCCCGGTAGGGACTTTAGAAAAGTCCACTTGATATGCTTTTCGAGCACTTAAAAGGGTTTTTTGAGGGTGATATAAAATCTGATAAATTTTGATAAATTTTGGCGAGCGAGCGCAGCGAGCGAGCCGACAATTTTTGTATTTCACCTTGCAAAACATGGAATTCTTGTCATTTTCTGGTTATTAAATCTTACAATTCTAATCAAGATATAGTGACGGCTTCATAGATAACGATTTATGCCAACAAACTAAGGACTTGGAAAAATACTCTAAATTACTACGAGTGAGTGAGCCGAAATTTTTATATTTCCACGTCATCATTACGTTTTGTTCTTCTTATTTTTTTTTTTTTGGATAAATTTTGGCGAGCGGGCGCAGCGAGCGAGCCGAAAATTTTTGTATTTCACCTTGCAAAACATGGAATTCTTGTCATTTTCTGGTTATTAAATCTTACAATTCTAATCAAGATATAGTGACGGCTTCATAGATAACGATTTATGCCAACAAACTAAGGACTTGGAAAAATACTCTACATTACTACGAGTGAGTGAGCCGAAATTGTTATATTTCCACGTCATCATTACGTTTTGTTCTTCTTATTTTTTTTCTTTTGATAAATTTTGGCGAGCGGGCGCAGCGAGCGAGCCGAAAATTTTTATATTTCAGCGTTACAAAACATGGAATTAATGTTTTGTTTTCATCTTGTTTGATTTGGTTTTCTGCCCCCCCCCCCCCCCCCCCCCAATTCTCCTTCCCCCCGTCCGGGCGAGGGTTTTTTTTTCTTCTTCTTCTTCTTCTTCTTCTTTTTCTTCGTCGTTTTTTTTTTCTTCTTCTTCTTTTTCTCGTTTTTTTTTCACGTGCCCCCCTTGCCCCCCCCCACTAGATACGCCACCATGGCCACTGTTGGTAGTTGATACTACTATGTAAACTTAGCATGCAATGTGCCTATAATAGGCTGCAGCGCAGCATGCATTGTACACACATAATATTATGCATCATATACAATTTACGGTACCGCGTACGGTATAATACCGGTAAACGCTGAACATTATGCGCAATGTACGTGTATCTCCGCGATTCGGTCAGAAAGCAAGTAGGGTAACTCCATAATGTGTCATCGTCCACACAAACATTAAGATAAAACAAGGAAGAGAGAGAGAGAGAGAGAGAGAAAATGAACGCAAAAGAAAGGAAAGGCGGAATTCAAAACGGAAATAAAAGCGGTAAAGACAGCTTTTGTTTCATTTGTCAACATCTAAACATTGCTGAAGAGGGGTGTTGAACAGCTCAAACACCTCCCTTTTGCCCAAGGGAGGTGTTTGAACACCTCAAACACCCCCCTTTTGGCAAAGGGGGGTGTTTGAACACCCAAAACACCCCCCCTCGGTACGCCCTTGACATACACACACTACGCGTGACTGTGGATGAATACTAGTAACACGTTAGTAAATGTCCAATACCAAAAAAGCTGCATAACATACAATCCCACTGTAGCTGCAGCAGGAGCCAGTAACTGACAGCTAAAATTCTATCCTAAGAATAAACATTGCTTAGCATTATTGCCCTCAAACATTATACAATGAACATGCACTGGTAATCCATCTAAATTGCCATTAGAATACCCCGAAATACAGATTTATATATCACTTTACAATAGGCTCGACTCACCATCCTGCTAGGATCTGGGAACAAGCTGCCTGCGAGCTGTGACGATCGATCGATCGGATATCCCCGGCCCCATATCCATCCGCGATCCCCCATCATCAGCATCATCATCGCATCGAGATTCGCGCTTCGCGCGAGAGCCTTTTTGGATGGGAGTGAGCCCTCTACAGTTGACCAGTGACTGCAACAGCACAGGGTGACAGTACTTATTCGTACTACTAAACCGTATTTTGTATAGCGCATATCAAAAAAATAAAAATAAAAAAACAAAAATAAGATTGATGTCTCTATATGCGCATTCAAGGAAGGAAGTAAAGAGTAATAGAAATTGGGAAAATAGACATGAGAGAGAGAGAGAGAGAGAGAGAGAGAGAGAGGAGACAAAACAAGGCGAAAAGTGACAGAGCTGCGACACACATTGTACAGTGTAAGCCTATAGTCTACGGACATGTTAAAAAAATGAGTTTTCAAAAAACGCTTAAAATCATTTACTTTGTCGGTTTGCTTGAGATATACGTGGGTAACTTGTTCGATAACTCCGCTGCCAATTGAAAAGATCTTGCGCCATAAAACTGTGCTGATATTGTAGGAGTGTACAACAAAAGTTTTTACTGAGAGCGAAGATTTCTTGCTGGCCGATGTTAACTTAACTTGTTATCAGCTGTTCTAGATTTTATGTAGGGCCTAGTTTTTGCAAACACATAACTACCATGATTGAGATCTTGAAATAAATCCGTTGCTTTACTATTACCCCCCCCCCCTTGTTTGACAGATCTTCAAACAATCAAATAGCAAGTCCCAACTCCATCACAATAGAAAAGAATTTGGGGGACAAAAAAACAAGGCAAATGCTAATATTCTTATTCATTTTTTAAATGTACTGTGAATATCATGCATATAATACAAAATACAAATTAAAAAATGAAATTAAATTCTGCAAATTTTGCATGATTATCAAATCTATTTGTATTACGTTACAAGTGCATGGTTTTCAAAGATGATACATATGACCACAATAGATTGTGGCTTGGGTCGTTCTCAAATTCAGGGTTTCATAATATTGTTGATAACCACAAGAGGAAGACTTGACAGTTGCGAATATTGAAATGTAAAAATATAAAAATATTAAATAAAAGACAAATACGCATATAATATGCTACCAACTTAATATACATAATACATGCATTACATTAGTGGGACATTTATTTTACAAAATACATAATTCACATAATTTATACCAAAAAAAAAAAAAAAAACTATAGGGCATAGGCCTATGAGTAACATAACATTGACAGGTTCATTTGCAAAATTAAACCAGGTATATCACTTGCGTTACAAATTTGCACAAGTGAGTGCCCAGTCCCATAAAACGTACATGCTTGTCATATATAAGGTTTATTCCCTGTTGCACAGACAGATGAAGTAACTACCGCAATAGCTATGAGTGTAGAAAGTCCTAAAGGAGTTCTTTTCAAACTGAGGTTGTCGATGGGTCAAACGAGAAGTTCCAATATGCAGCCTATACACAAATTTTCCAATTATGATCATAAATGTGACCTTGCATCAAAAAAAAATAAATAAATAAAAAAATCGCCGCATCCTGATTTTGCGCCTGGACTCAAAATAGGTGAAATGGGTAAAATTATAGTCGAGCTCCTTGAATATTTTCTGAAAGAGAAATTCTTCTTTGAAATTATTTTAAAGTTTGAGTTCGTAAAACGAATGTGAAATTGTTTTCAGCAGTTTTTACAGAACACTATTTTTTTTTTTAGAATGGTGTAGACAGTTATGACTTAGACATGTCGAGACACTTTTTCATTTCATGAAAACCCTTTACTCACTATTCACTTGCAACTCTGATAACTTTTGAAAGGATAGTGCTACTGTATTTAAAGTTGTCATATGCATCCATGAATAGAATGTGCTTAACCAGTGTGGGCAATTTCAGCTTAACCTGATAATTCCTTTATCATAGTTATCACAGAGTTTAAGATCCTGTTTTGTTATTTTGGTCTCATTAATTGCACCTCGTGCAACATGTTGAGATTAAGCGCTAATGGACCTTAAACTTCAAAGATTCTTTTCTCAGTAAAGACTTATCCAAAGTGTGTATACTTTCTCTTCATTATCTATAACATCTAGGTCGGAAAAGAGCAGTTGTATACATTAGTTATGCATCATTTTGAAGCTCAGAGTCTGCCCTTTCAGAATCTGCCCACGTCCGGCCACTTTTTTTTTGATGCATGTACGGGTCACAACGAAATAATGAGATAATAAAAGATGTAACAGGAAAATCACACAAAATTGATATGTCTCCTATATTGCAAAGTATAACCGTCCAACATGATAAAAATACTTCTAACCAAAGATCAAGACATTACAGCAAAGTCCCCTAAATGCTCCTATTCATTACTTTCAACTTACTGGCCTACACTATGCCAGCAAACTGTGGGTATAGAAGGTATTATAGGTAGAAGACAATAGTTCAGAATTGCTAACAACAGAGGACCTTGGTCCTTCATGTGTTAATTGGCGGGGAAAGGCTCACCCTGCAAATTTATGATAACGGCTCTCTTTAGGGATAAGAAAAAACGTAAAAGGAAACAAAGTAAACCAAAGTGAAATCAAACAAAACGTTGACAGGGTAGCAACGTAATCCGTGAACTGAAGTATCAATAATATAAGAGCTTGTTCGCAAAAACCGATAAATCCATGTTTAAAAAATGAAAATCGATGTATAACTGTGATTTAAGTAATTGCATGTGGGACCAATCTAAATATAAAATAATTTTGCAGCTAAACGCAATATATCTCGAGTAATTTCTGCCTATAATCAGTGTTTGGTTGTAAAAACTGATACATTCCATTCCCGTTTGGTTGTAAAAACTGATACATTCCATTACCGTTTAGTTGGAAAAAGCCGATAATTCCACCTTAACCAATCAACACGTCGCATCATTGTGTCCGATGATTTCAAGCGACCTTAATAATTGCACAAAGAACTGAAATTTAACGATCTGCAGCATACTCTAAACTGCTGAGGCCATTCAGACATAGGTCTAATTGTAAATCGTGATATTTTTGCGTGTGCGTCTTTTCACTGTCTACTAATAGTTTATGGCGGTGGAACTAGCAGGGGAAGGTGTGGGATGGAGTTCTTCCTCCTTCACGTGGGAGTTTAGAATTGAAATGTAACGATCTGGTGCACTCTTTGGGTGGAATTTTGAGAAAGTTTTCAGTCAAAGGAGTAAGAAAAATAAGTTTTGAGTGATATGGTATCCGAACGGTTGAGTATTAAAATCACATGACAGTGTTGATAAAAGCGCAAGCGCTGAAGCGCTCTTCAAAATATTGACAAAGGCGCTCTCTTATAGTGCAGGTGTGCTAGTTCCAAGATTACAAGACTATAGTAACCCATTGTGGACGTGCTGATTTTGTTACAACGCGAATTTAGACACCTGCCCGATTATACTCGGGACTCGTCTTCAACGGGTTAATAATACAAACTATAATGATAACAATAGCAGTAAAAAGTTACGCATTTACCCCATTTCCCAAGTTGTATGTATACATCTCTTGATAAACATTTAGTGACACCGTCCCATCAGAGGCAGAAGAAAATCGTTTTTATTTTCAGAAATATGGATATTATATACGAGGTGACAATGATGAAGGTTACAATAATAATAATAATAAAATAATGATGATAATAATAATAATGAGAAGAAGAAGAAGGAGGAGGAGGAGGAGAAGAAGAAGAAGAAGAAGAAGAAGAAGAAGAAGAAGAGTGGTAATAAACGAAAAAAAGAATGCCAGTTACCAATGATGAAAAAAAAATCCCCCTATTGGGGCGGGGGGGGGGGGATGATTATACATGACTGTCATCCCCAACATTATGAGCTGGGGGATGCACACACATCCCCCCCCCCCCTCTTCCCGCTGCCTACGCCCCTGACAACACCAAAGTGTGTACCAAGCTTCGTAAACATTTCGCTTGAAAAATAAGGAACTTTTCCGATCCCTAATAGTTATTTTCACGATCTATCGCCGTAATATGCCGTCACCATGGCAACGCAGTTTCTGACACATTAAGAAACGTGATTTGCACAACTTTACCCAAGACCAACAACAACACAAACTTGTATCTACGAACTTATCAAAGGCACATACATCGTGTCTGGTGCCATCTGGTACCATCTAATGGAAATGTAAATTAGCTCATTTTGCTAATTATGATAATATTATTTAAGACACTCGTTCCATTTGAAAATATATAAAAATAGATGTTATTGAATGGACACCTTGTCATAGAAACCTAATGAAAAAAAAAACACCTTTCTTTTTATTTTCAAGCTTCCTGCACTGAAATGCCAAGATATAGACTACACCTCTGTACATATTGCGCTAATTAGGTGAATGTGCTGTTTAAGCGTTTTACTGTAATTGCCCTATAGGTTGCCAAGGTGACAACAAACCCCAACAGATTTAATGCCCAACTACAATGTAAGACATGAAGCAACAACAACAACAACAACAACAACAAAAGAAAAACAAAAAAGAATTGTCATTTACGACTTTTCCAGATCAAATACATGGTATATGGTGTCATCTATAGATAGATTCCTCAGGTTAGAAAAAAATCTTGAAAAGTCGTGTTATCTCTGTTTTCAGGCTTCCTGTATTAAAATTAACAATTACAATGCACATAATGCTGATGACAATGATTATGCTAATTAGGGTAAGAAAAAAAAATGCCAAAAGTTGTGAAGGTGGCAACCAAACTAGAATACCCCTCTAGAACACGAATTACTAACCTTTAACAACTCTTCCAGGTCACATGTTCTATACGTCGTCTAATAGACTTATGCTCGCAAGATAGTGTCGTTTGTATTTTGGAACACTTCCAACTACTATAGTACTTAAGCCGCATGTATACTCACCCGCATATCCGGGACACGTATTCCCACATTTGTCACCGCATTCAGTTCGTATATAGAGTGGTCGCTATGCTCTAGAGTTCATTCGTCTCACAGCACGTACTGCCTCTGGCTATACAAAGTTAGTAATTGACAGAAAATTTCACACCCTCAGGAATTCTTACAACCCGGATAAGATCGATAAAGAATCAAACACGATGCTCTATAGCCTTCACAGAGTGCTTACTTTAACCGGTGTTAAAATTCTACCCTTCCCGACTTGCATCACAGTTGGTAAAAGTTGACATCCGATCTCAAACTCTATTACTTTAACGTTTTGTCATCTGTGTTAAATCTCTTTGTCATTAAGCATGTTTCTACTTGTTAAAACTGTTATTGCCTTCTAAATAGTTTCCATAGAAAATTCATAATATAGATATTACACACATTTTTCCTTCTAGTCTAGGATTGTGTGTATGTGTCTGTGTGTGTCGGTGTAGAAATCAATTTTGACGTATAGAGACGATGAGTTTGCACAGGGACAAGAATTGTAATTATAACCCTTACAACCACAGGGCAGAAACCTTATGTCTTTTTTCAAGAGTAATTTCCATTTTATATTCGATTTGGTGCGTCTTTTAAGGCACAGTCAGTTTTCGATAGTTATATGCATTAAGGACATACCTATCACAGGCTATTTTGTATCTTAATTTGGTTTGACTATTTTTAGCGGTCTGTCTAGCGTAGTAATAGAGGGTCCGTTATAAAAGCCTCCAAGTCTGCCATTTGTCTTTCTTGGAAATATTTACCACCGTGCCTCCAAAGAATCAATTTATGATGATATTCGGTTGAAGTTTGAAAAAGTGGATTGTAGTTCTACATTGTGATACTTTGCAGGATAGGTCGCCGAGTTAATCCAACAAACATAGTGTTCGAAACGATGAAAAAACGGCTGGTTTTGGTGTCCTGACTTGATTGTCGGTGAAAGGTCACATCCGATCGAGCTGCTCATTAAGGTAGCGCACTCTTTTTTAGTGTTATGTGTGGACAGATCGATGAGGAGTGGGCGTGGACAATACGTTGATAGATCTATGCACCTCCATTTATATTGTCATATACTTTAGGAGCATTTTAGATATTGATTAGCAACAACTAACAACATCTTTCAAAGAATGAATTATTCCTTAAGAGACACGTTGTAAGTGTTTATTCAAGAATAAAGAGAGAAAGAGAAAACGTCTCCTGTGAGTTTTAAAGCTGCAAATTATTTATCTACACTCTATTATGACGTAAGAAACTTCAGATCTTGGCAAACCAAGCTGGGACATTTCAATCGGCGATTTATTGCCTGGGTTTTGACTCGACATAATATCTTTTGTTATCTGTTTCTGAGAAAAGACGAAAACGTCTGCTCATTTCAACATGGTCTTGGAGCTATTTCCTGGCATCCGGTAAAATTGTCATCTTTATAATGGCCCAAAAGATTCGATGAACGTTTCAAACGCACTTTCTTTGCAGAAAGGTTAATGAATGAGGGTATTTCAATTTTTTGTGACCTTTCTATTCATAAAAGGTGCACATATCTTCGATTCGGCTGACTTCGCTGGTGGTGGTGAAGCCATCTGGGATTTGGACGCCGTTCAAAAACCAGGTCAGAGCAGCCGAGCCGTGGATGTCATTTCCTGAGCACACTGCCGTGACTTCACGGCCAGCCTGGAGAGGCGAGGGTACCTCGAGGTTCATTGTCATTGCAACTGAAAGAATAATAACAGAAAATAAGATGAATTATTCGGAGTCTTGAAGAAAATAATGAACACACACACACACACATGAACACACATACACGTTCACGCTCGCGCTCCGCACACACAGACACGTATAGACTGTATCAGTTGTCGCGGTCAGTTGCATCAATTCACTTATTACATACCATTTATAAGGGGAGTATAGTGGTCAAAATAATGTGGGCTCCAGAGTAAACATATTTAAAATGAGTTTATACACAAAGTATGGATGGAAAATCGTTGCAATATTAAAAACTGTAGCAATAATATAGGGCTATCAGCTCGGTCTTTTATCACCTTATTATTCTCCTATTGTCATGCCGACTTCCCACTTTCAGACATTGAAGAGCTCTTAACGGAAAAAACGAGCGATGTAATAATGCAAATTAATAACTAGATTAAAACGATCGTACTCCTTACCACTAAAGTGAATATTCATGAGAAGAATCCCGACCTGAACCAAAACTCGGCTGTCAATCATTTTGATGAGATTCCTGGATAACATGAGAAACCTGCTGGATAAAATAAAGAAGACAAAATTTAATAGGCCAGTTACCATGTTATTATAGGCATTCACAAAGAGGTAGGCTTAATACATATTACGTATCAGTAAAAGCATTCATTACTCACCACGCACAATTTTGTTGTATTCAACTTTAGTGACTTGGAAAAGAAGAATGGGTATCAAGAATAAGGAAAATATAGTAGTTTGACAGGGAAAAAAAAAACAAAGAAAGAAACTCATCATACCCCGACTTCTATACAGATACTCACAATATGTGGAAAGCATTAGAAGAAATTTCTTTTCAAATTTCCGGAGATGCCCTACTTGTCTACGTCCTTTGGTTGAAAGCTGGTTTCAATCCTATTTCGCCTCCAAACTTCCTTGTTTTTATTGAGTCACTGATAGGTAGGCGTATGTTAAATGAACAAGTCACATGAAGAAATCATCAATATTCATCCGCGAAACGTCAGAAGATATCTGGTCTGACGCTTTTCAATATAACTTCGACACGGCGCTTGAATCCTACGCTTTACTAGAGTTTGGTCTTTAATGCCTTCTTCACCTTACAATTCTGTACTGGAACGTTTCAGATATACATTTCTCACCTGTGCTTGATCATACTGTTGCTTATAGTGACTGCACTTTGCAGAAACAATTGCATTCCTGTAAGATATTAGAACAATCTATATTCTCCATCCCTTTTTTCAATATTTTGCTGATGAGAGCTTTATACATTCAATTTATATTCTGCTAAGTTTGTATTGTCTCTACGGTTCTTTCGGAGAGCAGGCAGTTTCAAGTAATTTGGCAATGGGGGGCATAATAACTGTACTATGTTTCCTGTCTGACATTATTCAGTCATATCAACAAAACTGATGTCATCAAAGTGATTTCAGTGTGTTCAGTGAAGATTTTCTCTACAGATACTAATTAAGCATGTTTTCTGCTATGAATTTGTATCACTTAAAAATGAAACTGACAAAGCAATTTTCAGATTTTTTTTTTCATGTGGATGGTACGAATTAATCTGTATTCTTACTCAGCATATAAGTTCGCTACAGATAAATTTAACATGACTTCTAATCGATGCAATTACTGAAAACGGTATTTGAAGCAGCATGTTCATTAAGCGAAATAGAATATTAAAAACACCCAAAAATCATTGGACAATATCAGAACGAATTTAAAAGAGAAATGATGTTGAAATGCCATAACTATGAATAGATGGACATCAATGTACGAATCAATCAAAAATGGGAAACAAGGCACTACCTAAACTGCTAAAAAAAAGAAAAGAAGAAAAGATTGTTGTGAGATTTAACAAATCAGTGTCAATACAGGACCACACCGACAGGCGTAAAAAGTAAACACGTTGTGACGGTGTTGGAAAGTGTTCACCAGGCACTTCGTGGTAATAATTTGACACTGTAGCTGGTGATATTTTTGACGCTGCGCTGGTGTTAATTCAACAATAACACTACCATAATATAATGGTGTTGATTTGCCATTCTAGTGTTAAATTCAATGGTATTACACACGCCCATAGAGAGTGTGAATACGAGACCACGTATACACCCTACTGTGGTGTAAATGTGTTCACAATTTGTATTAAAAAATTCAAGTACTTTATCAGGAAGTTCTTGTTTGTCTTGTTGAAGTTCAAAATCAACAAGAAGAACAGGAACTAATTACACATTGATATATATATATAATTATATATATATAAATATATATAATATATATATATATATATATATATGTATATATATATATATATATATATATATATATATATATATATAATTATATATATATAATCGAGACAATAATAAGGGCAGAAGATGTCTTAGGATGCCGGCTGGTTGAAGCTTTCGACCTTGGGTCTTCTTCAGCTTTATTGTCTGTTTATACGAAATAAAATATATGTTTTGAGTATAACAGATCATAATCATAGAGTAATAAAACATAATATATTGTGTAAATAATTTCAGCATGAGTTGACAGCTTCCGAGCAGCTTCTACCAGCCGGCATCCTGCGACATCTTCTGTCCTCATTATTATCTCGATTATATTCTTCCAAAGATGGCAGAGGTACGGTACGGTATATACGGTACGAGTATCAGCATCATCCCACTATAATTATATAATTATATGTATATATATATATATATATATAAATATATATATATATATATATATATATATATATATATATATATATAGGTCTACCTATGTAAGTGACACCCGTGAAAATGTAACACCTCAAATATTCAGCGAAAATTTAAAACCAGCTCGGTGTTTCACATTAACATCAGACTTTTTTCAGAGTATCATTACTGGCTTCTATATAGAATCAATAACCTACATGTTGTTATATATTAACCATCAAGCTACATGTATATCCGTAGAAAATCTCACTTTTTGTTGCGCTTGTTTTCACTGCCTGGCACTTTACCGGTTTTTGTTGACGTTTGTCATTCTATATAGAGGTTCCTCGTGAAAACATACACGCTGTATACTTCCTGTATGTTACTACATAGCAGACATGCACAATGACTGTGTGCGCAGATACATGCTTTGAATTTCATAGTCATATCAATCGTGCACACATAATTACCTATGTATGCATCCATGTCGTGTATAATAATATAGATTATGTATAACATATCAAGAGATAGAAAAAAAACCTTGCGCAGCCGTAATGACCCTTCAAAGAATCCATTAAAATGTTATTGAACGTTATAGTGATGTGTGTATCAAACTTTTGTCTTTCCCTCGTCCAAAAACCGTCAACAGGACTCTACAAATCTTGCAAATTAAAATTTTAACAAACAACGATTTCGTCTTTTTTTTCGAACTTGAAGGTAGGTGTATAATGACATCAGTGTTTGTGCTTACATAATCATTTCGACTCCTTAAGGTGGAATCTTCGAAAACCTGCATCAGATTCCATATGGTCTTAATTTGACAAAGTTGATATCTTCGAGCAATTAATATATGTGCCTGTCCTTTATTTCAAGACTGACGTAAACGATAGGATTCTATTTCTAATTTTAATTACACACTTTCTGTCAGTGAGAGTTGAAACGAAATGACATTATCGCTACCTCGTTAAGCGATACCAACCCCCACCCCGTTATTAAATACAGTCGATCAAAATATTGTGTATCACCTTCTCTAAGACAATAGACCGAATTAGACAATTGGATTAACCCTCAACTTCACAGATCATAGTTTCCTTTTCTTCTAGACCAAGGTCAAGCTAAGCATTTTTCCTCTTATCATATATTTTTTGCTATTTCAGAAAAACATCATTGTCGGGAATAACCCCTATTTTTGTATGTCTTAGCTCTATATTCATGATACTATATCACAATATGACATTATCTCTTCACTTTTTCTTCGTTAACGACTTTCAATAATATTCACAGACACTATTGTCTTTAGACTTCTTCGATCACTACACTTTTACCACATCACTATTGATAACTCCGCCGCAAATAAGACTATAACACTTAATGAAGATGTTTCTGCTGTTATAAACGCTATCATTATCTCACATTAATTGTCTCAACTAACATGCACGGAAACGCTTGTACCTACACTTCAGCACATCTTGTATTTCGTCCTGTACGAGTCCCTCAGATTCATTTACCAAATCCATTTATTGCATACCACTAATGGTATATTACCGATACCACAAGTGGAAGTTCTCTAAGACATGCATTTCAGGTTGACTTCCGTCTGCCTCCTCAGACACAATTTTGCTGAAGAACAAGTCGTTGAGGGCGTTTGTCACTGGAACTCATCTCTCGTTGTGGGTACGTGGTTCTATAGAGTAGCCAAACAAATTTAGACGATTCCTGTTCAATTGCTCTTTGAGTTGAACAGCAAAATGAATACCGACAATCATTTTTTACCACTTGCTGATGACAGAAGCCTGATATGATGGAACGTTCCAATCATTAAAAAAAGAAAAAAAAAAGATGGAGACTTCAAAGTCTGCAAATGAATTGGGAAATTTACAAAGAATAGTTATTCTTCCACAAGACTTCAGAAAAAACAAAATTCATCGGCGTCGTTTAAATGAATCCTTGGAAAGAAAGATAGATAGAAAGAGAGAGAGAGAGAGAGAGAGGGAGAGATAGAAGGTACCAAGTGCGTTAACCAAAGTTGTCTACTTTTGAAACGAAATCTTTAATCGTATAGTATTGATATTGGTATCGAGAAATACTTCCAGAATCATCGAGGTATCAGCTCATAATACAAAAGTGGATACATTAGGGATAAGAAAAACACTTTGGTGAAGATCACAGCGAGCAAAGAAGGTTGATGATTATGTAAAGGAAACATCGGTTAAGTCGCGCCATAACGCATGCGTATACGCAGCTGCCTTTACTATTCTCTCCAATGTAGGCCTACTTATTGATTGCTCTCCGGTTGGCTATACGTTATCAAAAGTATTAACTGTATTCCGGCATTTATAGTTCCAGAAACGACATATGTCACTTATTGTATACCTTTCTTTCTGCTTTTTTTTTCTCACGCATTTCGTGTTTCCTGATGTAATAATAAAGATCTTTCAATTTAGCATCTTATCTATAATTCAACCTTGTTTATTTCGGTACCAAGAGGAATGCTCAAAAGCCTGTTCATTGCCTAATATCTACTGCTGTTTCTTAAATCAGCAACACATCTAAAAAGATTCGAGTTTCTGTGCTTCAATGTAAATAACGAATTCACGTTTTAGTTCATTTATTATAGCTACTGTATGTGCTCGTGTACACAATCCAATGGCTTAATTCTCTTTTCTCAGTTGGTAATAGGCACTTCACTTGTTTTCAGAGCGTCATAATCAGTGGTGGATCGGGGGGGGGGGGGGGCGCAACCGCTCCGGGCGCGCCCCCTCTTTATTTTTTGGTTAAAACAACAGAAATAAAGAGAAAAATAATGGGGGGGGGATGGGGTGCGTGCGTCCCCCCCTTTAATTTTGCAAAGGCGCCTCCCCTTTATGAAATTCCAGGATCCGCCCCTGATAATGCAAAGGCTTGCCCGACGTCACAGTTTATTGAAGGAATGAATGTTTAAAGTAAAAAAAAAAAAAAAAGAATGAACTTGTGCAGGCAAGCTGATTAGAAATAGACCATCAATAGATAGCACATCAGGGCCCCATTGTTTAAAAAGAAGTAATCGATATTAGATTCCCTTACAACACAGGCTGCCATAAACTCATGTAGAAATCAACTATATAATCAATAACTCGCACATACAGTACAATTGTATCCTTTTTATTGTTTTCCATTGAATGCGTTAACAAACTTGTTTTACTCCTTTTACACTACATTAGTATTGTCAAATACTATACCGTAATAAACGATCACTGGTCTTTTAATTCTAAGACTGTACGTATTATGTTTAACATGCTACAACGACAGTTATTAATTGAGAGCTTCTATCATTCATGAACCATTTATTATAAACTATTTATGAGCAAGTAAAAAATAGCCCCGCAGTGGTAGAAACAAAAAAGGAATAAAAATTGAAGCATATTGATTGAGTACCTAAAAATAGAAATTGTATAATATCCGCGTAACCCAAGCATTGTTGAATTATATCATCCAAATGAAAAGAAAACAAAATATACTTCATGAACATTTTTCCAAATACTTGCATCCAATATTTCTAGAGTGACTAATCAACGTCAGAAGAGTGTACATTCACCACGTGAACGGGGAATTTTAAAGATCTTTGAGACTATGCGTAACCAATGGTAACTTGGAACACCGCTGATCGATGAAGATCTAATAAAGATCAAGGGCGTGGTATCGCAAACACGGACAGATTATTATTTTGCTTATCTCTTCTTCAGACAATGGATAGGTTGTGCTGCACTTTTCTCGTTGCCATGGTGATGGTAGCTTGTATTCTTCCGCCGTCCGAAGGAGGTCGGGCAGATGGATGCAGATTTCAACGTAAGTATCGGTTTAATCGATAGCAACTAAGGTCCGTTTTATGAAGTATGAAAGATATCGCTCTATAAAGGAAATTCACACACAAAAAAAATTATTGTTATGAAAATTACAGTTATACCATCAACTTGATACTGACATTGTTACTTTAAGGGTAGCAGTTATTCCCCCTGCTTTCTGAAAGCGGTTAATCAAGTGTTGTTTCATTATGCGAGAAAAGTGAATTTTTGTGGAATTCCCTTTATAATTTCTTTATACTGTTTTCCAGACATGACGTCGTAACCTCATCAACAGTTTGCTCAAATAGTCTCCTTATCCAGCGGTTCCAACAGCAAACTTTAAAGATTCATTACTTTTGGATCGACTGTCCGATTTTCATCAAACTTTCACTGATGTGTTTCTACTAATGTTGCAGCTTTCACTCAATCTATATATTTCTCTTTGGGTTAAAGTGCTCTCCTTTAACGAGTTCACTTTTGAACGTCATCTAGTGTCATTCTGACGAATCGATTTCTTGAAAAGCAACAATTACTATTCTATACGAATAACAAAAACCCAACAAAGAGTCATGAGAGTAGAGGATATAGATAGATATGGGAGCAAGAGAGAGAGAGAGAGAGACAGAGAGAGAGAGAGGGAGAGAGCGTGCGAGAGAAGAAGAGAAATATAAGAGGAAGAAAGTAAAGAAAGAGGGAAGAGAGAGAGAGAGAGAGAGAGAGAGAGAAAGACCTGAATAGAGGAATACAGAGAACCAGAATGTAGTAGAACACATGTTGTTCTGTTCATGACGATTACATCATTTTATTTTTCTTTCTTTTACCTGTGTGTGGGTTTTTTTTTTTCTTGTTCACACGATGAATTTAATACGGAAACGTTTTGACGTATTCTATAACATATTATATGCACACTGGTCTCTACAATCAACAGACTCAACACATGCAGTTCTTGTTTATATCAAAATAAAATCAAGAAGAAAAGCAGGAAAAGAGAAAAAAACACAAAACTTGTTACCACCAAGTAAAACGCATGCAGACAGATTCGCGTGGAATTCGCATGTAAGGATTTTGATAAGGACACCATGTTATCAAGCTGGCAGTGATATCTGATGAGAATGAGACGACATCTTAACGTTCGTTATGTTTATTAAGTTTGAAGTACGAAGGAAAGAATACTAATTACGAATTATGTGCCAGTGAAAACTATAATAGCGGATGCGATCTTTAAGTTATTTTCGTTCGTTGGTTTCGTACTATCCCTTTTGTATAATTATAAGAAAACACTGAAGAACGGATGTAAGATTTGCGAATTCTGTGCCAATGAGCACAAGTTGATGTGACCCTGAACGTATTTTTGTCTTATTATTTTCATACTCTGTCCTTCATTGCATCCATGTGAACACAGTGTACTCACACTGCGTTCACATGGTCGACTATGTGAAGATTATTAGCACACACTGTGGTGTGGTTTTTCGCAGGGTATTCGCATAGTAACATTCCTTTTCACACTGCAATTCGATGATTTGACAATGCGTTCCTAATGTCAAAATGGTTGAGTTTAACAGTGTGAAGAGATTATTTTCGCATTGTGTTCACAATGTGGTTCACATTGTGCTTCCCACTGTTGGACACACTGTTCATGTTGCAGTAGGGTTCCTCACTTGCAATACCAAAGAGAGAACTTTGCCTACGTGCCAATAAAAACGAGTTGATGCGCATTGAACAGTTATTCTCGTTCAGTGGTTTCATACTGATTCTGTTGTTTGTTTGTTGTTGTTTTTTGTTTGTATGTGTGTGTGTGTTTTGGTTTTTTTTTTAAATGATAGGAAAAGCTTGCAAGTACCGAGGAAAGAGTTACAAATTTGGTGAAGTGTGGAAGACTAAAAATTGCTGGGAGTGTTCCTGTACCGGTTTCAATGGACACGGATACCGATGCTGTTAAAGGTAAGGCGCCCTCATTGTTCTAAATCCGCTATTAGGATTAATGCTTCGCATAGCTAAACTGGTCCAGAGTCTGCTGCCCAGACATTCTGATATTCAACATAAATTGTTCTTATGTTGAATAACTGAACGTCATTTTGAGCATGAGCAGTATCACGGTTCAAACCAGAGTAGACAAAAAAAAATACCCTCAAAACTAACGAAAATAAAACAAGGAATGGTAATTGATAGTCCCATAGAGAAACATTATTCCTAACGTTTGCTTGTTTGCTTTTATTTCCGCCTTCATATAAAAATACACACATTACAAGTTGCATACATTGCATATACGATTAACAGAAGAAACGGGGGATTGCCTGTTCAGTCATATTTTCAAAATATGTCTGTTCTTCCACAGGGTCCCAAATATAATACAATACAAGAATAATACACTGTATATACAAAACATAAGAAAAATAATGAAAATCATATACCGAACTGGTACAGTGAGAGTCAACAGTAATCAGAGATAGGTAGAGAAAAGCAGAGCAAGGAAAGGAAAAAGAGGAGGAGAACAAACTTACAGAGGAAAAGGGAAGACTTATATACCCCCCTCCCCCCCCGAAAAAAAAGATAATAACATTTAAAAAGATCTTAAATTTGATACGTTACGATTTTCATTGGGCAATTGATTATACATTGATGTTATCGAACAAGATAATAACAACAACACTTATGCAATAAATGTTACAACGTGTTGTGATGATGGTGATGATGTTGATTAAAATCTCCATTATGATCATCATAACCATCGACTAATTTTACATATTTGAATTGTGGCAGCAATATTATCAAGGAGGACACATACTACAGTTCATTCATTTTTCATACTCAGAATTAATCACATTTCTTCTCCAGTGATGACTTTGACGATTTTTTTTTCTTAATATAATGATTCCATAATTAATATGCTTGTCGGCATCGATGGTTGAAAACGGACTTATGAAAAGCCATGGCATGTTAGAGAAGAACTTCAGAAAATGTGCCGCACTTTAGTCATCTTTCCTGATCCCTCTCTCTTTTTCTTCCTAATCATATTATCGATCTATTTCTTTATGTATCTATCTATATATCTATCTTTCTATCTATCTACCTATCTGTCATGGAATGATACAATATAGTACGAGTCTCAAAATTAGGGTCTGAATTATAGACTGTTAGCAAAGAGTTTCGGTCAGTCGTTCCACAAGAGCAGCAGTTTGCTCAGCAGTTGGCCACAGCAGTTTGCTTATGGTTTGGGTTTCTTGGACAATCTGATGAAGTCCAACAATCCAAGGTATGTCAAAAAATCGTTCTTTAATGATTTGTGCACCATTTAAGGAACAAACAAAGCTTCCATGGTCAGGGAGTTAAGAGGAAAAACCGTAAATGAGAAATAAGGTTATGTATGTCCAAGGTCAAGGTCAAGGTCATAGCCGTATACGCTGTACTATGTATTAGCGTCTATTGTTCCGTGCATTGTTCAATTGCATTAACGTTCAGTGTAGCGTGCGTGGTGCATGGTCCGCGGTGTGGAAAGTGTTAATGAGAATACGTTGAACGTTTTGGACGGTCTTTGTAAAGACTTCTCCCTATCGGAGAACGGTCCGAAATGATAGTATTGTGAATGTGAATCCGTGGAGTTTCAAACGGATTTTCTGGTATTATGTATTGCTCACTTTAAAACGTAAAAGTTGGATTATATCTTTTCGCGTATGTATATCATTAAGGTATTTGTGTTAGGTACGCTCCACGCACGAAGTTCATGCACGCGGAGGGATATTAAAGTTGAAGTTATAGTGATATGTCTAGCTGTAGATTCTTTGATAGTCTCATTTAAGATAGGGAGAATCTATTGCTCGTTGTTATTAATGCACAATTTGCGACAGGACGTCTTATAGTGACATTGATGTGAGATGTGGCATTGAGCGTTTACAGTCATAAGATTCAAGACATATATTGATTGTGTTAAATAGGTTATTAACCGACGATGATTTGTCTGACTTAGACAGAATATTGAAAGTTCATTATGCTTATTCTGCTTGTAGATTACACCAGATACATAACGGCAATACTCATGATTATAGATAACACAGCCACCCTCATGAGTTAGTTAGAATGGATATAAACGTTGTTTTAAGTATTCTGACCTTAATTACGTTATCAAAAAAAAGAAAGAAAATATTCATTATCGTCTTACTATTTCTGTGTTGAAATAGAGTATACTGATTTGTATGGCGTGTTATGGATAATTTTCTACTTGTTTGTATCTTACAGGAACCACTCATTCCAACACAGTTGTTGAATATACCACACTAGCAAGCGCAAGTTTGCAGTATTCACAGTTACATATCGCTGATAATGCTGTGTAGCAGAATAAAGAACCCACATCACGTTAAACCGAGGATTTCTTTGTTCTTTTATTGCAACAACGTGTCCGTCTGAAAAGATTGCATACGAATCCATCACAAAATCTAACCATCTATCTATCTATCTACCTATCTAACCATCTATCTTTCGACCTATCTATCTATCTATCTACCCATCTATCTATCTATCTATCTATCTACCTATCTAACCATCTATCTATCTATCTAACCATCTATCTATCTATCTATCTATCTACCTATCTAACCATCTATCTATCTATCTATCTATCTACCTATCTAACCATCTATCTATCTATCTTTCTATCTATCCATCTATCTATCTTTCTATCTTTCTATCTATATCTATCTATCTATCTATCTTTCTATCTATCTATCTACCTGTCTAACCATCTATCTTTCGACCTATCTATCTATCTTCCCATCTATCTATCTATCTATCTAACCATCTATCTATCTATCTACCTATCTATATATCCAACATCTATCTATCTATCTATTTAACCATCTATCTATCTATCTATCTATCTAACCATCTATCTATCTATCTATCTATCTAACCATCTATCTATATGTCTATCTAACCATATATCTATCTATCTATCTACCTATCTATCTATCTATCTATCTAACCATCTATCCATCTATCTATCTATCTAACCATCTATCTATCTATCTATCTTTCTATTTATTTACCTTTCTATCGTTCTATCTACCTATCTATCTATCTATCTATCTATCTATCTAACCATCTATCTATCTATCTACCTATATATCTATCTATCTATCTATCTATCTAACCATCTATCTATCTATCTATCTATCTAACCATCTATCTATCTATCTACCTATCTAACCGTCTATCTATCTATCTATCTATCTACCTGTATACCTACCTATCTAACTATCTATGTATCTATCTACCTATCTAACCATCTATCTATCTGTCTATCTATCTATCTATCCATCTATCTATCTCTATATCTTTCTATCTATATCTATCTACCTATCTATCTACCTATCTATCTATCCAACATCTATCTATCTATCTATCTATCTAACCATCTTTCTATCTATCTACCTATCTATCTATCTATCTATCTAACCATCTAACTATATCTCTACTATCTACCTATCTTATAACCATCTATCTATCTATCTTTCTATCTGTCTATCTATCCATCTATCTATCTTTCTATCTATCTATCTACCTATCTAACCATCTATCTTTCGACCTATCTATCTATCTATCTACCCATCTATCTATCTATCTATCTAACCATCTATCTATCTATCTACCTTTCTATCTATCCAACATCTCTCTATCTATCTATCTATCTAACCATCTTTCTATCTATCTACCTATCTATCTATCTATCTATCTATCTATCTAACCATGTATCTATCTGTCTATCTAACCATCTATCTATCTATCTACCTATTTATCTATCTATCTAACCATCTATCTATCTATCTATCTATCTAACCATCTATCTATCTATCTATCTATCTATCTTTCTATTTATTTATCTTTCTATCTTTCTATCTACCTATCCATCTATCTATCTAACTAACCATCTTTCTATCTATCTATCTATCTAACCATCTATCTATCTACCTACCTATATATCTATCTATATACATCATAAGAGAGATTCGTATCACTGATTGGTCAAAAATATATCACGTGACAAGGTGTAGTCCCGTCTATCTTGCCTTAGGGTTTTCATGTAAGTGATAGAAAGGCAAAACCCTCGTGATAGAATTCGCAAACCCTCCGCGACTTTTGTACACATAACAAGTACACTAGACTTCGCGCGCGGTGTCCGCAACCCCTCCATCCACCCATGGACGTTCACTACGCGCATCGTATAAACACATACAATGTACATGCAAAATCATCGCACTAGCGTAGCGCACAGCAGGCATGTTTATGTGGCATGGTGATCGAGCGCTCCTCCGTGATTTGAAGTGAGCTGGATCAAAGATCGTATTGTACACTTTGCAATTAGAATTTCTTAGGATCCCAAAGCAGAGACAAATCTCAGCATGTTGAAAATATCGAATTAAAAACACGACCGACGGGAAACTGGATGTATACTGTAATCTTCTGCCAAGATTTTATGCAGGAGCTCGCCGAAGGCCGTGTGACTGTGAGTGAGTACAATGTACCGTGCGTACTGGGTAGTACGAAATGCACGAAAACCACGCAAGCAAGCGCAGGCTGTGGCCTGATTTTAGGGCTAACGTTTCGGCCTAACAGTTAGAATTTACTTCTTATTTGCCTAGCCCTAGATCTTGGTTAAGTCTTAAACAATGAGGTATATAAAACAAATATTAACTGCTCTGTATTCGGATGGTGGTGGAAATTATCATTCCCTCGGTGCTTTTCATACCGACCCTTCCATCACCCCTCGGCTAACGCCTCGGGGTGATAGAAGGGTCGGTATGAAAAGCACCTCGGGAATGATAATTTCCACCATCATCCTCATGAGCAGTCAATATTTGTATACTATCTATCTATCTATCTAACCATCTATCTATCTATCTATCTATCTATCTATCTATCTAACCATCTATCTATCTATCTACCTATCTAACCGTCTATCTATCTATCTACCTACCTATCTATCTATCTATCTACCTATCTAACCATCTATCTATCTGTCTATCTATCTATCTATCCATCTATCTATCTTTCTATCTTTCTATCTCTATCTATCTATCTACCTATCTTTCTATCTATCTATCTACCTATCTATCCATCTATCTTTCGACCTATCTATCTACCCATCTATCTATCTATCTAACCATCTATCTATCTATCTACCTATCTATCTATCCAACATCTATCTATCTATCTATCTATCTATCTAACCATCTTTCTATCTATCTACCTATCTATCTATCTATCTATCTAACCATCTATCTATCTATCTATCTACCTATCTATCTATAACCATCTATCTATCTATCTATCTAACCATCTATATATCTATCTTTCTATTTATTTATCTTTCTATCTTTCTATCTATCTACCTATCTATCAATCTATCTATCTAACCATCTATCTATCTATCTGTCTAACCATCTATCTATCTACCTACCTATCTATTTATCTATCTATCTAACCATCTATCTATCTATCTATCTAACCATCTATCTATCTATCTATCTACCTATCTACCTATCTTATAACCATCTATCTATCTATCTATCTACCTATCTTATAACCATCTATCTATCTATCTTTCTGTCTATCCATCTATCCATCTATCTATATATCTATCTATCTTTCTATCTATCTACCTATCTAACCATCTATCTTTCTATCTATCTATCTAACCATCTATCTATCTATCTATCTATCTAACCATCTATCTATCTTTCTATCTATCTAACCATCTATCTATCTATCTACCTACCTATCTATCTATCTAACCATCTATCTATCTATCTAACCATCTATCTATCTATCTATCTATCTATCTATCTATTTATCTTTCTAACCACTTATCTATCTGTGTTCTACCACATTTTGAAATGATATGTCAGTGCTAATCGGAATGGTTGGATATTGACAAGTCAGGAAAGAAATGCAATTAGCAGAAGAAGAAAGAGGAATAGGAAGTAGAAAGGAAGGAGAAGATTATTATTTCTCTTTTTTTGTGGTAATGACAAGGAATGTGTTACTTTATGATGCAAAAAGTAAGTCAGAGAGGGGATATCAAATCTTTATCACCAGTTTCAGTTGTACACATTCTTTGTTAATGTTCAAAATGTTTGTAATCGACCAAACTCATTTTGATGATGTTTATTCAGTCCTAACACATTAAAAACATTTTTTGTCTTTCCATGGTACTCCTGCACACACTGTCAATGTCATCTTTCTTTCGTCTTTTATTCAGCAGCCGTCAGAGAAAGTCATAATAATCTGTGTATGAAGAGAAATATATCGGTAATCATACCGCGTTACTGATAATCATAAAAGAGTCTGCAGCAAAATCAATAATGTAGTAATAACAGAATGTCTCTTGTTTCCTTATCTTTCACAATATTATCATCATTATTGATATCATGTGTACCAATGAGACTTATTTTCCTCTTACCTCATAGCATATGGTGCAATTTAACAAACCACTGCCAATCTAACAACTTAAATGTGTAATGTCAATTAAAGGTCAATGCATTCGTTACTTTTTTCCCCTGCCTTTAATTCCCTTGAATCTCAATCGTGAATCTTCTTGCTATTTCTGTTTATCATCGATGGATCAAAGCTGTAGGTCAAAGATCAAAATAACCTGTCGTCAGTCAGGGAGACAGCCGATTTTTAGGGAATGGAGATATTCGCGAATAATCGGGAAAGTTGGACTTAATGAATTATTCATGACCTTTCCGCAGTCTCTGGCCGAAGCTCGACGCGTACAAAGTCAATGGCTATCACTGCGTCGTTTTGACATGCATGTCTTTAAAAATTCACCTTAAAAAATCCTCATTTAATGTTGATATTGAAATTTCACCCAATGAAAGATGAATAAATAAAGTTTATCTCCTCCAAAAATCGATATTCACATATAGTGAGGAAAATTTGTAATTGAAAGATGAAAACGCGAATCCAAAGTGTATTTTTTGAATCTCCGTGTCATAGTTTCTTTCAAGGCGTTCTTATTTTGCAGCGATTATTCAACGAAACACAGGGACGGACTGTGTGTGTGTGTCTGCAATGCGCTATGCATGAACCGTGCGTACGTGAGCGCTGTTACCGCTGAGCTTCAACGTCTATGGGAATTGTGGTAGCCTGTCATGTTTTTGCCGATATTTCTATCAACAATTCAGTTATTTTTTCGTCAAATGATCAAGAGTTGGTGAGAACTGGTATTGTACTTAGATAGTCCTGTCCCCTAAACTCCTGGTTTGCCCGTATTTCTGTTGAATGTCCGAATGAAAAGAGCAAGAGACGGAAGGCACCGCCACCGTAGGTGTTCTGATAGGTTGCATGACGCTGGAGCTCTCGCACAGCCGTCGAACGTCAACTGTGGACCGCCGGAGCTCCGGGGTTCTTTCTTTTGCCACATGACCATCAGTGTCCTCATACTTTCTTGCTCTCTTGCGATCATGCTCACTGGGTTAAAAGTTACAAGCCTCATGCAACCACAAGGTTACCTCATCTAGATCATCGTAACATCACACGTACACTATCACGGTAATGAACCAGGGAACTATATTGCGACATCCACCCTCACTTTGTCGCTAGAAATGTTTGATCAACACGTCACAATCACATATGCTTTTAACTAAAATAGTTGAAATTGAAATAGAGTTAATAGATGATAGTTACCTCTCACTATTAGTCTTGTCTTGTGAAGGTTTTTGTTGTTCTTCAAACTTGCATGTCTCTTCCTCGAGCTCTGACTTCGATCAAAACAGGTCTGCACGACCATGCTCCGCCTTCCAACAACACACAATGTCGATATGCATGGTCAATTCACTTGCTGTTTTGTTTTTTTCTGCCATGGGGTCGCGAAAGGTAAGTGATTGGGGATTTTGCTTATCAGCATCATCACTGATCACGGGTACGCAGCAACAGAACGATGGAGGAGAGAGGGGGAGAGAGAGGAGCGCTAAAAATAGCTACACACAACGATCCGTCCTCCAACTCGATGCGGATTTCTCTCCCTCTCGGTGAATTATTCTCATAGCGACTGGAAAAAGAACATCTGTAACGGTTCGCTCTGACCATATCGCGTCGCTCCGTTACGTAACATCTGCTCGCGGTTCAATGTTCCCTCTTTGGGGGGATTTCAATCTTCCCTCAAAATAGGTAGTCTCCCTGACTGGTCGTATATTGGTGCGAGTTACATCTATAGATTATCAAGATAATATGTTGTTTATCACTTGTGTATGATTATTATATTAACTATTTCATATCTACGTACTCATTAGAATGTTATAGTATTCAATACTAACACATTACCCTCAGTACATGTGACTGCTATGAAGCTGGTCTTTGTTCCAGTCGTCGCTATCATTCAATAAAGTCTATGTGCTAAAATAAGGGATGCTTGCACATCAGAGCAATACAAAAGATACGAAAAGAGAGACTTATATAATGTCATGTGTGGACTCGCTTGCTTTTACACCCCCTACAAGGACCTATTGACTAAATGTCTGCGAGTACAGACGTCTGTCGGGAACCGCTCCTCGTTATTACGAGATAAAACATAACTTCCTGAAATCTAAACCAGTGTGGTTTGGGAAATAACGAGGGATACCACTCCACCCCAAACCTGTCTCGAACGAAGATTGACTCCATTGGGTCCAGTGCCTCTACCCTACCTCGGGGTTGGAGGATTTCCTCCTTCACCCAAATACACCTCCCTATAATCCTTATTCAAATCGTATTACCCCCTCATTAGCGACCGCAAAGCCCAATTAGTGAGCTCTCCACCATTTGTCTGTTCACGCCTCCCCAATTGGGCCGAGACAATGAGGCTGGTTGATTGATGGCTGTGAGTGACAGGTGACAGCCGCTCCTTCTCTTTGCAGCTTTCTCCTCAGCTTCTTCCTTTTCGCCTTCGATTCGATTTCTTCTTCTTCTTCATTATCATCAATTTCTTTTCCTCCTCCTCCTTTTTTTTTCGTTTGATTTTTTTCCCTTTTCTTATTTCCAGGTCTATACCTCTTCTTCTTCTTCTCTTCTTCTCGTTCTGTTTTTTTTTTCATCCTATCTTCATCCTTCTCTTGGTCCTTCCTTTTATCATTTTGTTACGTTAATGCGATCAATAATCTGATATTAGTTTAAAACATGTCAAACTTAAAAACATCGTAATTTTGTGTATGTGTTACCGGTTACTTAGATGCATATGAACGGCGACCTGACCGCTATAATCTGGAGTCAGAGTGTACGTGTTCTTTTATTCCTAATTCTTCTCTACACTACACCTCATATACAGTGAGAAATGATGACTGTGGAATGAATGTGCAAAATACAAGACATTGTAGAGACACAAAACTTTTTTTTTTTACAGACATATAGTAACACTTGTTTCATGTCGGTTTTAGTAAGATATATGGTGATCTATTCACACGATTTTACTTAAATGTGTTGTAGAGTTGTACTTCAATCTTCTTCTACAGTTCCCAACTCATGACACAAGTATGTTCGTGACTTCATCGCTATCCCTTTACGTACAGGGCTGATACACCACGAAACTTAGCGAACATTATTTCATCTTTCAATCATTGTCAATCGCAATTTCTCATTGAGTAGAACGCTGTCAGTCGCCAATCGTTACTACCGATGTGTCCATAAGATATGAAGAGTTTGTTTGCAAAAACCGATAGGTCCATTTTTGAAGATTTTGAATTACGGTCTCTGTCATAAAGTACAAAATAATACCTTTTAAATGATATATTGGTCGACATAAAGGTACATTTTTGAAGTTATGGTCTAAAGAAGCAAACATTTTCGTATTATTCTCTTTATTTTTCTTGACCTTTCATCGCAAATATCTCCATTTGGCAAATATGGTATCGGTTTTTGCGAACAAACTCTTCATATTATTTTACTGGTTTTCTTTTCAAAAATCAAAAGGCTTTGTACTGATTCTAAACTACGGCTGCATGGGGTCAGAGTTGAAGGTAGATCCCCGTTGAGAATGCGTCAATGTTTCATTTATGATTCACGAACAATAGAGTTCCTGCTGCAGTTTTGCCCGTGGAGCTCATTAGGAGCTCAGGCAGACAGACCATCATCACTAAATTCTCCACTTGGGAACTCTACAACAAATTTTGACGTCACAGTGTTAAAACTATGGAAAGAGAAGAGAAAGGGAATTTTACACAAAAAACACCACTTTGTCAAATGAAAAAAAAATCGTCAACCTGTAATGTTACTGGGATAATATTAATGTAAAAAAAAAGATACCGTTCTCTCTGCCCTTTTGAAGAACAAGGTCAAGTGGAGACCATAATGCTTATGTTTGTTGTGTGTTGATATCCTGTTATATTTTCTATAGTTTTTTTTTATTTTCTAGCTTTTCAGAATTTTCAAACGTAAAAAGACAAGAGCTCTGCTAAAAGGGTAACAGGCCCTATAAATAGGTAAGGTTAAAACTCATAGTCAAACAGAGCAGACAAGTTGTCATTAGAAATACAATTATCTCTTTATTAAATTTAATTCATTTAATTCAATTCACTAAGCTTTCATCATTCAATTTAATTCATTGAGCTTTCATCTCTTTTGACCAAAAGGGGTTATCCCTGTTTTTCATGTCCCTCATGTTTGCTGCCGAGATGGTGAGATGCAGCTGAGATGTTGTTTTTGTTAACCTCTAGCAATCCCCCTGCTTCTTCCACATTGCCCTAGCTTCTCTTCCCCTCTAATTCCTGGTTTCGTTCAGTGCCCCTATTTTTTTTTATCATATCTATGTGATTTTCAGTCCCTAAATCGCTCGACGGCGACCGCTCGATCTATCCCCTTGGTGTTTTTCTGTGTTTTTGTCATTTTTGTCTCTATTATTTTTGTTACTTAAATCGCTCGGCGGCGACCGCTCGATTAGGCCAGTGCCGGGGAGGTTGCCGCTCGGACACCCAGCGTGTTTTGAGCAGCGAGTGAAAACTGGTCGGTCGCCGCTGAAATTTTAACTCCGCGGTAAGACTTCAGCAGTGACCGACCGATGCCCTAAAAATCAGTAGTTCCTGGTTGGTCACCGGTCCTTGTCCGACCGAAATTGGCTAAAAACTCGCCGACCGGTCGCCGAGCAGGCTGATCTGGGGGCTTGTGACCGTAGCCTACAGTCAGGGTCATCTATAAATTTCACGTAGATCTTGTGAGCACAAGCTACTCTACGGGAGAATATCCGCGCAATATCTAACCCTTATTTTATTGTAAAGTGTAATACATAGGCCTTTGCATGAATATAATGATTATGACAAGTTCTTAATCCGTTTGTCAATACGTCTTGGATAAGTGAATGAATGTTTGCATTCGTCTTCACACTCTCATAATGTATGCACACTAATTATTGATGATACATTTTTTTTTTTTATATGTACAATCTAACATGAATTTCATTGGTAAGGATATACAATCATACAAGCATACGACATACATAGCTATACACGCACTGGTAGATGGTACATACACCGTATATACGTCATTTACGCTAGACTTACATAAATTTCATTGGTAAGCATATACAATACATACAAACATACATCCATACATAGCTACTCACACTTATAGATGATACTTACACACGTAAAGTCTTACATGAATTTTATGGGTACGGATATACAATACATACAAACATATGTACATCCATACACAGCTACGCACACTTATAGATGATACATACACACGTAAAGTCTTACATGAATACACTCATGGGTATACATCCATCCATACAAAGCTACGCACACTGATAGATGGTACATACATGTATACGTACAGTCGTACATAAATTCATGAGAAAGGAGTTACAATCATACATCCATTCATCCATACGTCTAGTTTGATCCCTCTATTCCTCTCTCAAACCATTATTCATTCTCTGTCGTCAAATTAAACAAAGTCCTTGGTACCGTTTCATAAAAGTTGTCAGCACTGAAACTTTCAGCACTGATATCCTACCCGTCACGCAACAGATTACCATTTGGAAAATCCTAACCTCATTATAGCTCAAAATTCCATAAGACATCATGGTCCAGATGTATGGAACTCATTGAATGATGACCTTTAATGCAGTTCTTCTTTACAACGTTTTAAATCATCCTATAAAAACGTTCTTCTCGCAATATACCACTCGCTTTTGTTAGCTCCCAACTCCTGAACACTGTATCTCATCGCCTTTCTTCTCTTCTCCTCTCTTCTCTCTACTCTTCCTATTCGGATTCCTTATTCTCGCTTTTTCTTTTCGTCTTTATCCATTCCACCATGTGTTGTCATTTTTTTGTTTTTTGGTCAAATGACATTTACAAGACTTTGAATATTTTCGTCATTTATTCTACGTGTGTGTGTACCTTTCCCTTAGTTTAAAAAAATATATATATGTTACGAGGCATATTATGTTCAGAGGCCGTTGTCCAAGGCAAGCGATTTGCTTATAGATAACGGTCTCCCCCACCTGTACACTTAAAGATCTGTAATGAAATTCATGTATTATTTCACATGATTATATACTTGTAATGTGAAATCTTGTTTGTATTTTCATGACTCGTGAATAATATGTTTGATATTGTTATACTTATTTTCTGTTATGTACAAGTGGAGAAATAAAACTTAATGACACTGAAAAACTGAAGCAAGTTGTCAGTCGCTGACAATAACCATAGTAACAGGCAGTGACCAGAGCATCTCAAGCAATCAAAACTAAGGATTTTACTGAAATTGTCAGACTGACAACTTGTCAGCGTTGACTTAATTGATGAAACACCCCCTGAACACCATATATACACTGACATCCTATAATCTGCAGCAGTTTGCGTAATATATGAATAGTATTAGCATTCGTCACTTACTTCATAATTATACACGAAATTAGGCGGCTTTTTATCTACACATGTGCACACAATCATACATACGTACAAAAATACACGCGTACATACAAACACACAAGCGTCTCGATGTCACGTCCGTCAGTCGCCCACATTCACTTTTTCCTTCAAACCGTTGCTTTATTCTTATAGTTTAAAAGTCAACTTACAGGCGCCTTTATCAATATCCTTCCCTATACACTTAAATAAACTGTTTAGAAACCGTATAAAATTCGTCACCGTGATTTCTATTGTACACTTCTCTTCTCTTTGTTTGACAAATTGAGAATTTAAACAACTTTAATACACACTTTAAATCATGAAACAAGACAAGTGTTAGAGAAATGTGATTGTTCAATCGTCAAAAGAAGTCTTTACTGCGTAAAATGCGTTTACAATGACAATCCTATATACTACAGCATTAAGTCTTAATTGTAATCATGCAATTCTTTCATCACTCAAGTCTAAACTGATCATGCTTTGATCCAATGCAGTGGATAACGAAGCAAAGTAACGCCGGGTTTTGAAACCAGTAAACTATATACTTGTGAGGGTTTCAAGTAATTGTCCTCATGTCGGGGACTAAACGTCTCTTCCTTCAACTCTCTTTATATTTCAAGTTATTGTCCTCGTTTCAAGGGTTTCAAGTAATTGTCCTCGTGTCGGGGACTAATCGTCTCTTCCTTCAACTGTCTTTATAACTGTCCTATACATTACAAGCTTTGCTTTTTAGTAGGTCCTTCACATTTCATGTTTGTAAAATTGTCTTCTCTTGTATTCTTTGTAATTACGACGCTATGTCCAGTCTTATGTTCAATCGATTGTATCATCTTATTTGTGTTTTGAGATGTGGAACAATCAAATCAAATCAAATCAAATCAAATCAAATTAAAACAAAACAAATCAAATCTTTTAGCACTGGGAACAAGGTCTGACAAAAGAAAAGAATAGGGAGATGCAAAATCCTCACAAACATTGCTTTTTTTTTTCTTACCTATATCAGTCCATATGCAGTCGACATCACCTACGTAATTACAAATATGAGAGATATTTTGGTTTTCTGTTCATCGTCTGTTCATCATCATCAACCTTACTGCTTTTAAATCTCGCATGTTGATGGGAAAGTGTGATTTTTTTTTCTCCGTGCGGTAACCCAAACTTGAATTGCGATTAATTTGAAAAAAGAAATAAAAGAGACCAGTAAATTTATCTTGATTACAGATCACGTCCATTTTAAACAAAGTATACCATAATGTAATTGTAGGACACAATAGTCAAATTCGCTGCATGAGTTCCACCTCTTTGTACATTATGGCTATACGTATTCCGTCCGTTTTAGTGTTTAAATAGTGTAAGATCTCGACTGCAATATGGATCTAAGACTCTATGAACTACACTCCTCTACTGTCACATCCGTCAGTGGGGAATTATCTTTGTCGAATGAAATGGCAAACATGAATATGAGACCACGATTCCAGTTTATGCTCTCGATCTATAAGAAAAATACACAAGAAAGGACAGAAACAATTTGAAGGTTAGGACATTAGACAGACACATCTCAGTAGAGGAAAATGCCTCTATCATTCAAAGTGTTCAGATACACAGGTAAAGTCTCAAGAGGTTATAAAAAATTAGGTTTTTATGTTTGCATGTAATTATTACTACATCAGCAAACCCACAAAATGCTTTGAAAAATCGCATTGAAATAGAAACCTCGGTAACGATCCTTGGTTATTGTTTCGAGGGAATCGTTTCCAATGCCGTTGTCTCAAAATAGTGTTGCTACTCTACACTTTGATAGAAACCGGTCACGGAGGATGAGTACAAGATGGAGACGTATTTCTCTATTCACGCGTCGAGTCAGTATTAAATTAAGCTTTCAAATCATAAACCTGCCATCCTTAGCTCTACTTTACAATTACTTTCCATGCATCTTATGACTGGCAATAAGGGAACTTAAACAAGGCTAAATACCAAAGATCCAAAGGAGAAGTAGAGGAAGATGCCAACGATGAATAAGAAAGAATTGAATAGGCAAGAAAAGAGCGGGAAGAAGAAGATTGAGACAAAGAGGTAAAATAGTAAAAAGATTTTGGAGCACTTCAAGGGGGTGTAGGAGGCAGGATAGAAAAAGAGAAAGAAAAAGTACCGGTAAGGGAAAAAAAAATGAGAGGAAGAAAATGTAGTAGAAAAGGAAGAAAAGGAAGTCTATAGTACCTCTTCAGAGGATGATAATTTTTCTTCTTTTCATCACCACGATTACATAGGTCACCATCGACATGAACAACGCTGTGAAGAGCAAGGCGTACGTGGTCGACGACTTCTGAAGAGCTCCGCGATGTAGACAAGCAATGGGACCTGTATGGCCAAACCAAAATAATGACCGTAATGTTTTGACAGAGCACAATTAACGGGATGATCGAAGGTAAACGGACAAGGCCCAGACCATTTTACACACACGTCTTTTCATATACATTGTACTAGTACTTTATCTAAGTTGTAAATTGTCATTTCAAGAACTTATCATAACCATATTCAAAACAAGAGTGAAAAAATGACACAAAGTCTCGAAAGTAAATTGAATTACTTTGATCAAATTCTTCAGGTATAAATTTGCATATGATAGGAATATTGAAGAAATAATCATCTAGCATGTAGGGATGAAGGTGAGAGTCAAACATTAGACAAAATTGTAGCTATCATCCACAATATGTAGTATTTCACATTACACATTTTTATGCTTGCTCTCTCAACGTCCAGAGGCGAATGAAATCATTATCAAAAGTAGATTAACCTCTCTCCAAGCAGTACTCGAGACTGGTGTAGGTCCAACCAATCCCGTTCGTCCCCGAGCACGTGATATTGATGCACCTGTTGTGTGGGCGTGGTCTGAAAAGAGCCGAGGCGCTGCAGGACGAGGAGAGCGTGGTGTTGTCGACTCCGATGGTGTAGGTGTGAAGGTGTGGGACGGGCTGACCCTCGGGACTAATGTGACACGTGATAACGAGAATGACCTGGCTTCCTTCCCCATTGATCTCCTGGGTCTCGATGGAGAGTATGTCACTCGCTGGAGGCGCATGACCTAAGAATTAAAAAAAGCAACAACAACACAAATACATAATCTGTTTGTTTTGTTCTTGTTGGTGTGTGTTTTTTTTTTATTTGTCAGGTACTTCGCATTCTCCCCAAATCATGAACATCCTTGATGAACAAAATAAAGATCCCCCATCAAGAATTTGAGGGGTCAAAGGTGAACAAAGTCCATCGAACGGTTGAAGGAGAATCCTCATTGTATTCTATTAACGGGCCAGATACTGACGAGTTTGGTTGACGATGCACATAGAACTATCATGTTTACATTATTTGCATTGTTTATCCAAAGAAATGTAATTAACACCTTAACACTCCCGGGAAACATTTGAATCTTAAAATTTAAACCTTCCTTGTATAGAAAAAACAACAACAAGTACAACAACCTACTCTACAACCATAGCCCTTGTCTTCACGTGAACAAATTTGCTACTGCCAATTCAAAACAGACTAGTTCGGGTATGAAGAAAGATATTAATATAAAAATCTCATAGTGATATCTTGCCTGGATTTCTTTAATCATAGCACTTGCATGAATGGACACAAGTAATGTATATCCCTATTATAATACTAGTGAATCAACGTGCAATTACCAGCAATAAAGCTAGTACTAACGAGTTTGGTATATTGTCAATCCTAATAAAAAAAAAAAAGGCTTCACGTCAATTGAATTCGGAGAGAAAAACGTATATGAAATGAAATTGATTTTTCTTTGAACTGATCACAAAAAATTTGGGATTTAAATATTACAATATCATGGAACGTTTTATTGTCTTACCGTTACTTCTTGGACAGTAAATCTTTGTAGCGTTCGTCCTTCCGATGTCGTTGATACCGGTGCAGGATATTTCAACACATTCACTCGGAATGGACGCAAGGATCAAAGAAGGGGAGCTTGAAGCTGACTCGACGACGTCATTCACTGCAATCTCGTATATTCCCACTGGTGGAAATGGTTGGTCACGTGGGTCGACATGACACGTGATCCTGAGGCCATTAGTTTCTTGTCCGTCCTCGTTGTCAGCAATCTTGATCAAGATGATATTGTCTGCTGGAGGGTCTGTCGAGAAGGCGAGAGTTAGAAGTAGACGGACGATAGAATTCATCCTCATAATTGTATACGTTTTCATTCAACGATGTTGATAGAATACAGTGCATTGCATAATCAAAAAGTATGATCCAATATTATTATTTTTTTTTTAAAGTTAATCCAGAAATTATCCATTAAATTGTCATCGGCAAGTATTGATAAAGCTTTAAAAGCATGTACGTAAAATCTGCTCATCATAGACACGAAAAATTATTTCCCAAAATCGACAAAGCTTCCATGCATGTTGCCTAACTAACAGCCAATATAATTTTGGTGTTCGTTCTGAACACCAAATTCTTTATTTTTGCATCATGAAAATAACCATTATTATTATTATTATTTTTTTTTTTTGGGGGGGGAGGGGGCTTGCTTCTTAAAGGGTGTGTACAGTTCTGGTAGAGGTGAGGATTTAGCTTTTATCGTTTTGGGAGATATTCAGAAACTACTCTATGAGATGTCAAAGAGCATGCAATTCTAAGGGGTGTCAAAAGTTTATTTGATGAAAATCGGTTTTGAAATGGCTGAGATATCCAACAAACAAGGTGAAACAAAGCGATCCTAATAAAAGGCATGGCCTGTCGCCTTTTATTATTATCAATTTGTTGGATATCTCAGCCATTTGAAAACCAATTTTCATCAAATACACGTTGAATCCTTCTTAAAATTACATGCTCTTTCATATTTCACAAGAGGTTTCTCACTATCTCACTTAGATATGTTCAAAACATGAATCCCCACTGCTGAACAGTGCTTGCAGCGCTCGCGTACTTCTCTCGCACGCCAATGCATGTAGAGCAATATCGACCGTAATGCATGCTTCGGATGTTGAACTACTATAGTAGCCACACAACCAGATGGCAACCAGCTGCATGCAACCAGGGAGGTGCTCTTCCCACCTCCTTGATGCAACACAGTCTGTAGGGCCATGGACGTAGGCGTGAACGAGTGCACAATGCCGAGCGCGATACGACTCACGTCGAGTTCCGCATGAGTTACCCAAAGATCTAGATAACAAACGAGTTCGTTAACAGCCTTGTGCGAGTTTCAGTCGTAGGAATTGCAACACATTTACCACACACACATGTTTATGTTTTAAACGGTTCTGATGTTTAAAAACTAAACACCTGCTCTGTTTATAGCCTAAACACCAAACGTTTACACCATAATCACTCACAGTGTATAAATACTAAACACCGCACAGTCACATAATCACCCACAATGTTTAAGATCTAAACACTGAACCAAAAAATAAACATGACGCACTGTTTACGACGTAAACACTGCGACATGTTTATTCGCTGTGACAGATTAAAAACACTGCGACATGTTTATTTGCCATTTGAGTGTTTATTCTCAGAACACATGTCTGATTTTTAGATCGATCACAAAATTGCATACACTAAACATGTGACATGTTTACATATTAAATATCGCAATTTCTCAGTGTTTATATGAGACATGTTTACACCTTATACATGCTGAGTGTTTATATGAGACATGTTTACACATCATACATGGTAATTTCTACGTGTTTAAATGAGACATTACTCATCATGCATGTTAATTCCCATGTAATAATTAATGTAAAGTGGATTGTTTCCACTTTTGCATGGAATGAGATAAACGCATAACATTATATAGAATTTACCCAGTGATGTACCAAATCATTGATCAGCACACTTACAACGCATAATACCAGGGAAGACCTGGGTTAGCTTTCACAAACATTTTGGCTACAAGAGTCAAAGGCACTTCTCTAAATGTAAGTTATCAAAACATCAGTCAAAGCTTGGGCAATATCTGATGAATAATAAGTTAAAATCCTTTAAAGGGGAAATCGAGTCCAATAAATAAGATAGTCTGATAAAAAAGAGTAAAATCTTACAAGTTTAACAGTAAAAATTTGAATGAAATCGGATGAAAAATAAGGAAGTTATAAAATTTTGAAGTTTTGCTAATTTCTGCAAAACAGTTAAAAGTGGATATGAATATGCAAATGAGTGAGTTGACCATGTCATAACCTCACAATTTTCCATTGATCGTGCACAAAAAAAAAATATGATGAAATTCAATGTTTATGTTAATGAAATGTGAAAGATTATGGTATTGCTGGTTGAATAACTTCAGAAAGTGATCAGTTAGATATATCAGGACTTGAGCCTCGGGAACAATTGCGTTTGGATGAAAAACTTTAAATTAAGTAAGTGGGGAATGACATGCCCACGTTGCCATTTGCATATTCATAATCAACCATTCAAGAACTGTTTCCTCAAAAAAGTAGCGAAACTTAAAAATGTCATAACTTCCTTATTTTACATCCGATTTCGATCAAAATTTTACCAATGAACTCTTAATATTTTACTCTTTCTTATCGGACTAACTTGTATTTTCACTGGATTTCCCCTTTAGATATTGCCATGTTTTGCTATACGACACCATACTGAGTTAAATGCAAGATACCTGGGAGTCACTGGCCTGTACAGGAAGACGTAAATGAAATTCTCTCCTCTACAGACAGTAAAGTTTGTATATGCAGGAAATGGCACACAACTCATTTTGGAGAAAAAACAAATAAAGTTTGAATTTGAATTTGAATTTGAACAATATTGCATTTAACAATTACTTTTCAGTTACATGTAATTCTTGGCCTATTTTCAAGAATTGCCGTCTTTCTACTGTATTCAGCACTAATTCTTAGATTGTAAAACAAACTAATAAACTTGTTGATTGTGAATTACAACTCAACGCTTCGGAAGCTTGACATATATGTAACACCTCCAGGAACATAACTGCAGTCTGTGAACAAATTCAAGATTGCATCAATTATTGGCAAAGTACTTTGGGTACCCAAACCAGATTAGGCTCACGGCAAATTATACCATGCACAACACTATGGTCGTATTGGTACTGATCAGGGAGTATAGATGATGCACTCCATCATAAAGAGACACCCCCCCCCAAAAAAAAAAAATAATAATAACAATAATAATAAAAATAAAAATAAATAAATAAATTAATTAATTAATTAATTTAAAAAAATTTTTTTCACTGTATTTAGCCTGTGGTGAACATCTGCACTCCCTGATCAGTACCAATAATGGAACTTAAATACATACATGATATTTTTCTTTTCACTGCGACGATCACTGAAAGTACATGTAGGCTAACAGTACTGTATGGATTTTTCACTTTTGCTATTTTGAGAGAAATATTAGAATGTTAGTGGATTTCAAAGGGTGAGTGAGAAAAAAATTCTACAACTGTACCTTGCTAGAACCTTGGAGAAAGAAGTCAAACTCAATGGGTATACATGAATAGTCTATTAGAGTCTAATCAGTCTCATCATACTCCACATAATCATGGTATGGAGGGCTACTTTCAATCTCGACACAGCAGAATTTTTGGTAAATACAGGAGGATATGAACAAAGAAAAAATAATGCATTGCAACTGGAGGCGGGAGGGTATGCAAGGCTGTCATGAACACGCAATGTGATCAGCAAGACTCCTCCTTTGTCAATTTGTCAGTCAGTTGCAAGACTCCTCCCTATTCTCCACACATGTTGTACTACATTTCTAATACCTCTCTCCATGTGACCGATTTCAAGAATATCTCAGAAAGAAAATATTAACTACCGAATACTGCATTTCCTATCAGGTCTACAAGAAAATTGCAAAGAATTCCGAACGAATACAACTACTGGCCTCTTATTTGCGTCCAATATCTGCTGATTGTATTAGGAAGCACCTGAGGGGAAAAAAAAATGAAATGGCAGATATTTCAATTTGATTTGTTTTGATTTATATATTCCTTTTTGCACAAGAATATAACAGAAAGCCAATCGAACAAAGTTCTTGAGTAATATCTTAACAGTGAATTACAAGGACATTGGTTGATGAATAAAATGAAGTGAATAAAACTGTTTTTCTTAATAGTGCAAAACGATTTCGAGCAAGTGTCCTTACATATTAGATGAAATTACAATTTTACGTACCAGCTGTTAAAAAAAGACAATTACACATATCTATGAGCAATAAGAAGGAAGAGAACCATTGTCGTAAGCACAGAGGACAATAGAATCGCTTTGTTTTGGATATCCCTGCCATTTCAAAACCAATTTTCATCAAATAAGCATTGAATTCCTCTTCGAATTATATAGGCCCCCTACCTTCATATTTCTTCAGAGGTTCGTCATTATGTAATACACACACGCATACACACACACGGAGAACTGAAGCCCTATCGCATACAAAACCCTATCATCCCCCATATGATTTACTTTATTCTAGTATACAGGTTTACATGCACACTGTCAGTGAAGAAAAAAAAAAAACAATAGAAAGGTTGCTCTAACAGGTGGGATGCCTCCTAATAGGTCTGTAGTCCATCATGACGATGTGAGACATCACATGACTAGCGGGAAAAAGATTATCAATATTCAAAATTGTTATCCATGGTTCATTTCCTTCATATGGCATGTAGGCCTATAGATATACTGTATACATGTATCAGTATATCTTGCGATGTCCTTGTAATCCTCAGGTGTTTGCACTTTTAGACGGGGTGTATAGTAAAGCGCATGCATCTTTCATTCTAATCCAGACAGGTTTGGCGTGATCCCTGATCAATTCTTCCATTACGTACTGGTGCTGGTAAAAAGAAATGATTACACAAGGAAAACAAATCAGTTGGCTTTGCAATACAATGGATTTAACTGCTCCCATAGATTCTGAAAATGAATGAGAAGCAAAGAAGTTGACTGAATCCATAAGCAAGTTCAAATTTAAAGGAATAACAGAATCCCTTCGTCACATTAGCACTTAGTGTCTTGCGTCAGTTTTTACTTACTTTGCTGAATTTTCTGGACATAGTTCAAGTTTTTTTTGTTGTTGTTGCTTCTTTCTTATTCATCATCATTATCAAGCACAGTGGCGGATCCAGAGGGGGGCGCAACCGGCGCACGCCCCCCCTTTATTTGTCATAAAAAACAAAAGAAATAAAAAGAACTAGAAATGTCGCTATGGCGACTGGTATGCCTCCGCCATAATGCATGATTCTCCTAATAGGTCTAGATAGTACATGTGGACAATGTGTGATTACATTTTCACAAAACTGGCAAAATATTGAAATGACAAGTTTGTCAGAAATGTGTTGAATGTTCACTTTCCTTGAACTTGGTTTAATTGGATGAATAGGAGAGCATGTATTTGGGGATTTAAGGACTTTAACTTGACTTTGACCCATTCATACATTTATGCATTGAGTAATTTTCATGGTACCGGTATGGAGAAAAAGTGCAATTTCTGTACTGAATAGTAAATTGTTACCATGTGTTCATCTGGCCTTAGACCCTAAAATTCATAAGATAATCACTTTCAGGTAGAACATGCATAGATATGCAGTAAGTTTCACAATAAATTGAGCCACTTTCGAGATATGGAGGAAAAAGTTAGTTCAGCACTTTCACTTGATCTTTGACCTTTTGACCTTTGAGGCAATAAAAAAAGAAAAAGAAAAAAAAACTCTCCAGAGAATTTCTATTAGGTTACACATGCATACACCAAGTGTAAAAAAAAAAAATACTAATCCTGCTGGCATTGCATGAACATGAGGGAAATAGTAAAATTTTGAAGTCTTGCACTTGACCTTTGACCCCTGACCTTTGACCCCATGAACCCTACATTCTCTAGATAATCACTGCCAGTCAGTACATGTATATATACTATGTTCCATGAAGATACCTTGAACAATTTTCCAATTTACAGGGAAAAAAAGAAGTTTTAATACTTTTACTCGACCTTTTGACCTTTGACCTCTGACCTCATGACCCGTACTTTCACCAGAGAATCTAAATTGGGTAATACATGTATACACTAAGTTTCAAGAAAATATCTTCAGGCATTGCATAGATATGGTGGAAATAGTGAAATTTTATGTATTTGACCTTGACCTTTTGACCTTTGACCTTGAGCACGTGCACCCAAAAGTTAATAGGCACAACTTCACCCCCTAATACATATACATGCCAAGTTTCATTAGGATACCTCAACAGCTTTTGATAGTTACCTTGTCCACAAAATTCATTACGGACGGACGGAAGGACGGACGGACGGACGGACGGAAGGACGGACGGACGGACGGACGGACAACCCGAAAACATAATGCCTCCGGCACCACTTCGTGGCGGAGGCATAAAAACAATGGGTGAAACCCGGAAGCGGCACCAGAAATATTAGTCACGCCCCCCCCCCCCCCCCCCTTTACAGAATTCCTGGATCCGCCCCTGATGCAGAGTTACGACCTTTACAGTATCCTTTGTCTCTTGGGTGAAGATTTTCACACCTGTAATTTACACTTTCAACAATATTTGCAATAAATCAATTTTCCATATTTATTTATAGGTAATGGAATGGATTCGGGAGTCGGGAGTAGGTCCCCCCAAAAAAAACAAAAACAAAAACAAAATCAAAACAAAAACAAACAAAAAACAAACAAACAAACAGACAAACAAACAGAAGAACTTAAAGCATCTAAAATCTGCATTTTATAGAAAATCATTTACATGCCCTTTAAGTACATAATATTCATTACTTTGGCTCTGCAATTCAGAGTACTTACTTGATTTCCACTTTCCACATGGGCAGTATACAGTGATGTACTATCCCCAGTTGATTTACTCTGCTGACTGCAGCATGCCTCGTTCTCTGCCAGCAGAGGTAATGTCTTGCAGAATTTATACAGTCGTCAGGACATCATCGTCGCCCACTTTGGTGTCATCGGCATCCCTCTCCAAGACATCCTATTCTTACGGGCTTTACATTCAATTTTCACCACCTGTTGAGTTATGAAGAATTTACAGGGAATAAAACTGAATTTCACTCATAATATAGTCACTAAATCATCGTCATTCACATGATAGATACTTCATAACTTCGTAAAAGATACAGTGAGTTTACCCGCTAGGCCGAGTTTACCCATAACTACGGTACCGGTAATCTGTAGAGTGTGGGCCTACTGTAACGTTAACAACACTAACACGTTACAGTTAGAGCGTTCCCCGTTCTATAAACGTTAACCGTTAGATTTAGAAATAGAAAACTAAACAAACGAGCAAAATATTTAAGGGCGTAGCCTATTTCTACGCCTACTACAGTTTTACATTAAACGAGGGCAATTTTGCAATAAATCTTGTTATTCACCGACTTAGCAGACTTAGCAGACTTACCGCTTTCATGCAGGCCGGCCAGGATAGAACTTTATCGCTTCGACGCCATCTTAGCTAGATCCGCTCCTTGGCCTTTAGCTTTATGCAGTACCAGTCAGTGCAGTCGATCGAGTCGTAAGTACAGTGTACAAGACAGTGTAGTGTGCCAAGCAACGAATGCGCACGTACTGTAGGCCTACGCATATTGATCACGCTGCTAGGGCAGCACCAGCCAGCCAATCAGACAGATCCATCCGTACAGGTACTAGGTACGTACGCGCACATCTTCTTTCCCGCCAATTGTGCATTGATTATGGTCATAATATGCATAGCACGAGTGTGTGCTAGAAGCGCACGCACAGGGCACCACTGCGTGCGTTGTGGCCGCGGCCGTCATGTCCCATGCGCTGCTGACTTGTAGAGTACGAGTATCACAGTGTTTATGTTAAACATGTGCGGTGTTTAGAACGTGTTTACGAGGCGTTCTAAATGTAAACGCGTCTGTTTACCCTGACAGTAGAAGTGTTTAGGCCTAACCAACAAACATTTGGGTAATACCCTAAACCATGAACGAAATCAAAGGCAATTCCTTTTTTTTTCTAGCAGTTAAAATATAGGACTGTACATGCGAAACTAAAATATGAATTTATTACAGTTGTGTTACATATTTTTAGGTTATCCTTTTTCCTTATTGATTAGGCATTTCCATGAAAGGCCTAAAACATGAATTATTTCATAGTGCATCTTGATGTCGTAACAGTTTCCACTTTCTCGTGATAAAAGGAAACTAGAAATTGCAATTTACATATCATTTCCAACACTTTACATATATATATGGACATATTGAGATTAACATAGCGTGACCAGAATAAACACTCCAACTAAACACTCCAAGCTAAACACTTTAACTTTCAATACTTTAAACGTGCTATACACACCGGGTGTTTAGATGTTAAACAAAGTGTTTATATTTTTAACACTGTGTTTAGTTCATAAACATGTCGCATGTCGCATTTTTTACAGTGTAGGAATTGCAACACATTTACCCTCTCCATATTGGCAGTGATTTTGCTCAGTTAGTATATAATTCCTTTTTCCTCCAGAAAAAAAAAAAACAAAAGGAACGGGTGTCGATTCCCATATTTTGCCATATGCAAGTACCTCCTTTAATCTAATGAACATTGCTTTAGATTAATGGTTCAGACCTATTAACCAGATTTCTTTTTGTTTTCATGGGAGATGTGCAAAAGACACAAGAAAGTTCACCTGTTACCAAACATACATCAATAGATTGATAAGACAAGTTTATTCGCAGCCAATTTTATCGATACGCAACATTCATCTCATGAACAGAAAAATGGATTCTTTAATCCCTAATTAAACAATCCCACAGAAAAGGCAAGACATTCTAACAGTTTGACAGAATAGTACGAAAAGATTTTCACTTTTTTTTTTCCAGTGAATAGGACCTACTTGGAATTGAGTACTGAAACGGATATTGTACCTTACCAAGTCATTTTCACACGTTGGTAAGAATGTATAAAACCTGAAGTGTGCCGTGATCCAGAATGAATTTTACAACTGTATTTATGCGTCTGTTATGTTGTTGGAAAATAACGTTGCTTATCATGTCATTGTGCTTAGTAAGGGGCCAGATATGAAGCCATTAACTTGACAAAGATGGAAAAAAAAAGGTGAGCAAAATAAATAGAACTATCTCTACGAAAAGGAAGGGCTGAACTCATTTTGATTTCTGCAAATATGAATGGTGTTTAAAAGGTAATAAAATATACAAAAGAATTTTTAAGAAAAAATCTCAGGAAATTATTCAAATTGTCGGCATCATATGCCCAATTTTGTTTGAACTTTCAAAGGCTACAGTATGTTAACATCTGATAGACCTGGGATTCAGAAGTGCTCTGATATGTAGGCCTATGTTGCGAGATTTATAGTTAGTAAACGTTGGGTTGTCTTCAATTAAAGTACGGTTTGCTTAATCTATTCCTGTGAGGTAACTGAAGTTAAAAGGTTAAATTTCCTTCAATACGAGATGAACTTTCAAGTTTTCAATCTCCGCCTATATGGTCCTTATATAACCTTGCGTTTCTGATAATGTTTATTGTTTACTCTCCAAAGGAATGGGGTTAGACATAATAGATGATATTCTATAATATGATCGATTGGAATTACGGAACATAATTATGTTATTAGAGTCCATGAAGATTGTCATAGAGACACATACGGAGAAAAAAAAACTGTGCTTGTTTGTTTAACCTTGTTTACTTTGTTACTGTTTTATGTTAAGGTTTTTAACACATAATGTACAAAACTGATCTCGCGGAATAAATTTATTCAAGTGAATAAAACTATTATATTCACCTTTATCCAGCAATTTGTTCTCAATAGTGTTTTGATCAGAGGAAAACTAGTGTGTTAGTTGTCGCATGTCACAAGTTATCCCGGGTTACATAAAGAGCTGTCACTATACCTTGCCACTACAACTCGACTTCTGTGGAAACCGTTCTTCGTTATTCTGCCAAGTACCATTATATCCCCCCCCCCGAAAAAAAAAAAGCGCAAAAAGCGCGAAACCGAGCGCCTTAAAAGTTCAATCGTGTGCAGTGGATGAAGTTGGGGGAGACAAATCATTTTGTCCCCAAGCAATTCCCGAGATGAGGACAAATCTCGAACTTTCTTTATGGAAAATTGGACAACTACCGCCAGAATTATGCACCGGATCGCTGAATTGCAATCATAAATATGCAAAAGCTACTGGGTACCTTTCGATAGACTTTGTACACTTTTGAGATTGACGTTTTATTTCCTTATATTCATCAAAGAGTGTGCAGCAGATCTTTCAGTTACAAAAGCTCCCTCATATGCAGAGGCGTCGATGGAGGGGGAGGGGGATGGTTCCCCAATAAAAGTATTGGGGACAAACAGATCATTTTGCTCCTCCTCGTAACTCCCGAGACGTGGAAATGTTCTTACTTTTTTTGATAGAAGACTGTCTAAATATTTCACCCAAAGATGGCTGAATTTCAATTCTGAAAATACAAAATCTCCCTCGCGTAAGAGGGGGATAGGCCTAACCCCTCCCATACCCTCCCCGTTCAATCATTTCTACTTAATACACTTTAGATTGACAGATTTCAAAATGTTTCATCCAAAGTGTGCACCAGGTCTGTTACTTCGGTTTAAAGAAATGCAAATGTTCCTTGGGTGGGAGGAGATATCTAGATACTTTCAATTAACGGAGGATTCCCCCCCCCCCACCTAAAAAAAAAAAAACCAGAATACACTTCTGGGATTGAAATTTACCCAGATTACATCATAAATGTGTTTACGAGATATTTGTTGCTGCCAGTAATTGCCAGCAGTTGCGCCCGGTGCGCCCCCATCTCTTAATTTCCCAAGCGAAAAAAGTACAGCTACAAACGGCAGTTTTTGGACTGTAAAATGTCAAAATTTTCAAGCTCGCTCGCTTCGCTCGCTCGCATTGAATCGTCATGCCATTCTCCTGATGTTGCTGCCGGGTAATTACCAGCAGTTGTGCCCGGTGCGCCCCCCCTTATTTTTCAAAGCGAAAAAATATAGCTACAAACGGCAGTTTTTGGACCGTAAGATGTCAAAAAATTTCAAGCTCGCTCGCATCAGGGAGGTGGGAAGAGAAACACCTCCCTGCTCGCATTTAATCGTTATGTCATTCTCCTGATGTTGCTGCCAGTAATTGCCAGCAGTTGCGCCCGATGCGCCCCCACCCCCCTTAATTTCCTAAGCGAAAAAAAGTACAACTACAAACGGCAGTTTTTGGACTGTAAAATGTCAAAATTTTAAAGCTCGCTCGCTTCGCTCGCTCGCTCGCATTTAATCGTCATGCCATTCTCCTGATGTTGCTGCCGGGTAATTGCAAGCAGTTGCGCCCGGTGCCCCCCCCCCTTAATTTTCAAAGCGAAAAAAAGGTAGCTACAAACGGCAGTTTGGGGGCTGTCAAATGTCAAATTTTTCAAGCTCGCTCGCTTCGCTCGCTCGCATTTAATCGTTATGTCATTCTCCTAATGTTGCTTCCAGTATTTAATTGCCAGCAAATGCGCCCGGTGCGCCCCCCTTAATTTCCAAAGCGAAAGAAAAATATAGCTACAAACGGCCGCTTTTGGACTGTACAATGTCAAAATTCATGATCGCGTTCATGATCTTCAGTGTAAGAATTAAGACAAGAAGTTTCTCTGAATGATACCATTTTATAGGCAAAATTGTTCAATGATAATCTACATAAAATGTACTGCTATACCCTAAACATGTTGAACTGTTTCAAGTCGATAGAACACGCAAAAAAAAAATGAATCAAATTGCACCATTTACAACATCAATATGCAAAAAGTTCTCACTGTGGGAGGGGGAAACCCCCCTCCCACACCCTCCTCTCTTGCTCGCATCTCTTCCTCGCATCTGACCGCTCCCCCTAAGATCAAATCCTGGCTACGCCGGTGATAGGCCCCACTATTTAGTTGGCCTTCACAGTGATGTCGCACAGGCCAGGGAGGTGACGTGCACAGGCGGAGCAAGAGCTGAAATACCACGATGTAGTCATTCAATTATCTATGAATATTTCTTTTTCTTACTTTTTTTTTTGATAGGAAAAAATCCCAAATTTCACCAAAAGTGTGCACCAGATCGCTGAATTTGAGGTTTGAAAATGCCAAATTTTCCTCGTGTGGGAGGGGGATTATCCCCCCACACCCTCCCCCAGGCCGCTCCGCTCCCTCGCACAGATATTCAAACTCAAAGTCCCTCCCCTACCCCCCATCATTAAAACGGAACGCTGCCCCTGTGATGATTGCTTCACTGACTTAAATCAAGAAAATTGAAGAATACAATTAATAGCTACAGGAAAATATCTACTACGTTATTCAAGAAATGAATATCCTTATTAGCATTTTATTTAATCTATTTGGGCATTATTCAGGGCTGCGCTGATACGTTTTTGAAAGGGGGGGGGGGGATCGCCTGTCAGTCAAGAAGAAAGAACATCAAAAGACAAGAGAAACAACAAAAAAAGTCTTCATACTTTTAAGGTCTGATTTTCCGCCAAAAGTCGGCTGACAAGAAAAAAAAAAGAACAAAAAGTCGTCATATTTTTGCTGCCACTTCCCTCCCACTTTGCATGGAAAAGAATGGGACATTTGATCCCTGTAAAGTGTGTGTGTGTGTGTGTGACCCCCCCCCCCTCCCCCCCCCCCCCCCCCCCCCCCACCAGGGCTGCGCCGGTCCGGTTATGGGCTTGTTATCGTGGTGATGGTGACTATCGCCAATCATCCCCCCCCCCCTCCCACTCCTCAGTACGGATTTACGCCGTTGACTGTACAGTCCCTTTAACATTTCTGGGATCAAGGACATTCTTAATAATTGCATCATATGCATTATCATCTTCTCACGAAAGTTATGTCGTCTCATAATCATCGCATGCCTGGCAACCTGCATAGCTTTCAACAATACTCCGAGAGAACCGAACAAGCATGATATCATTTGGACTTCCGCGCAGATCCTAATAGATCAGATATTGAATTAAATTACTTACGCTGAACTTCTAAGATTCGGGACCGTTCACTGCCGATGAGATAACACTGAAGTACGCTCCCATTGTCAGCTGCGGTAGGAGTGAACGTCAGCTCGCTACTAACGTTGTAGTATCCAAAACGATTGATACCGTAGGCGAGACCAGAACTAGCCGACTCGACAGCATTATCGCTTCCTTTAATACATGAGAAACAGAGTGGGAAAGAAACCAAAAAATCGAAATGAGTTTGAATAACATTGGAAGATTTACTTTGTACATAGATAATCGTTAGAAGATATGTCAATGCCTATTATCGAGCTTTCGATTAAGGACGAAAGAGAAAGAGGAAGGGAAGCATGGCGTGAAATCATTCTGTGCATTCGCAAAACCAAACATTTCTCAATCCTGTTGATATTTAGCTTCCGGTCTGAATAACAAGACGGAGCAGCTACCCGCCACACATTTAGGTATAGAGCAGAAGTGCGCGTGTGACAGCTACGCATTTTATTGTAGTGGGATTTGGTTTGGGGGGATGGTTGGTTTTAACTTCCCCTCCTATCTACTGTACCTCACGACCTTAACCAGACCCGGACTGTGACTTTAACCTGACTAGGGGGTCACCTGACTGACACATCAAACTCTATATCAGGTGACAATTGACCCCCCACGACCTTGACTCGACGCTGAATGGACTCACGGATTAGGAAGGAAACAACTACAAGGCATACACCTGTATAAATCTACCTGAATCCAGTCCATCGTCAGCCTGGCGTAGTCAGTAAGTATTTTACGCTGTGAAGTGGACACTACTCCCACTTTATTGGCGTAGTCGGCAGGATTGCTGGCCTATTTGCGCGAATTTTGCCGATTTTAATCAACCGTATCGGTTGGGCTGCGAGGTAAGTCGCAGGGCAATGGCCGCGTAAATACATTACTAGTATGTGTGTGTATTAATGTTCGCACATTACGCGTTGCACTGTGTGTATAATTACTGTACTGTAAGTTGTCGGTTCGCGGACCGGGTCGGCGCTGACTGCAGGGAGACGGGGATTGTCTCAGGGCGGTAGCGCTGAAAGGGGCGAGCGACCGGCGGGGAATCAAAAGTGAACGATTGTGTGCGAACTTACGTGTTGATTGTTATCATCGTTGTGTTTTGTGCGACGTCCGAGCGAGTGATTGGAACGATATTTTTGATTGCGAACTCGTGTTACTGTTTAGCGTCACATCGTATTATTTGTCAAATCGTCGTCTAAGTGAGAGATAGATTGACGTTCGTAAAGGCAACTGTTTAATCAGACCGTCCTACTCTAGCTGTTTTACGTTACTATTGTGTGTTAATTTCTCCTGGTATTTTTGTAGACCTTGATTTGTTTCTCTACTAAGTTTGTTGAGTGCAGTGTGTGAATACTGTGATTGTTGTTTTATGTGACGTGCCCACCCAGCTAACGACTGGGGAGCCGCTCGGGGTCGAAGAAAAGGAAACAGAAACAAGAAAAAGAAAAACGAACAAAAACATAACAAGAACACTTTTGCCCGAGCGAGTCATTTTGTGAGTCGATTGGTGTTCGGTTGCGTTTGCGTTTTGCTTGTAAGTTGTGTTTGTTCGTGCTTTTGTATTGCGTTAAGCTTATCAGGAACGCTAGCCCACGTTAGGTCTAGTAACTGTTCTGTTTGTAGCGTTACTGTCAGCTTTCGCCGTAGTAGACCAGGACCTGCACTTGGTCTAACGTATACTTCTGAGTGCATACACACACTGCGCACTGTGTACGAGCTAGGAGCTACGGCGAGTAACTTTAGATCCGTAGCTAAAGTTGGTGGTATGATCAAGCGCTCACTAGTTTTCTGCGAGTGTGTACGTGTACTTGGGTGTGTGCTACACTGTGTTGCTACGCGGTTTGCGGTCGCTTAGCGCTTACTGCACACACTGCATCGTTATTCGCGGTCCAGGCAGTAGCGTAGGTTGCATGCGGCGCTTTGGGTCTTGGACCAAACGGAGTACGGAACGCCGATCTGTTTCGCATCTCGTGAGCGTAGTTTGCACACTGCATCTGTGTACCATTCGCGCGTCGCGGTGTACGTTGTGCTAGGACGCTGCATTAACCGCATTTGTGTATTCGATCTACGGCCGCATTGTCCCTGTACGTGCATCTCTAGCGGTGTGTTGAACACCGCGCAGTGTGAATGAACAGCGGACAGCCGTTCCGTAGCGGAGCATACTAGTAGCAGTCTATGGTACGCCAGCTGACTCTTCGTGCGTTGTCAGCTGTACTCCGTATTCGTTTACGTGTATTTCGTGGTGCACTCCTGTCATATCGTAACATTGTTACTTGTTATTGTTCTGTTCTAGTGTGTTCTATCTTTGTCCCTTTCCTTCTTTATTGATAGGGGATTGGATCGCTTTTGTGCAACCCACATAGCTCCCAATACCAACATTTTAATTGTTAGGTAGGTTTATATTACTAGGTTTTTTTTTGTAGACAAAGGTTTGGTTTAGAGTAGCAGTTTGATATTTAGTTGGTATTAATATCTAATTTATATGAGGTATTGATTTGGTCAGGGATAACATTTTTGATAAAGGAATAAGAGGAAAAATTGGTTAGGAAATATAATTAGGAATTATTTGGAAGGATAAGTTAGTTTATTTGTTGAAATAGTAAGACAATTGTGGGGATTTTTGAGGCGAGATTGTTTTGGTTAATGTCTTACCTCAAATAGGTTGTATTAAGATATTTGAGAGAATTTGGTAAGATTTGATAAAGTGTATGATTGGTAGGTTAATTGTTGAATAGGGAAATACAGGTAATTCAGGTAAAGTTGAAGAATTAGGTAAAAAGAGTGAGTATATATTTTAATTGAGTAGGGTTGAGAAGTATAAAGTTAAAATTAAAAGGAGATATTTTGGGATTTAGTGAGTGGAATTTATTAAAGTAAGGTGAATTGTTTTGAGGGTATAGAATTTATTGTAAGATTATAAGTTGTGAAAGGTTGTGATAAAGTATTCTGGTATATAACTACTATTTTTGGTAGGTTTGGGATGTTAGTACAGCCGGTAAAGGTGAATTATATAGATTTGGGATGTATACTCCTAGTGCAAGACCAGGTTCGGGGTTGGCCAGCCATTTCGCCACCCCAAGTTATCAGGTCTTGGAGACAGGCCCGTCCTGTTCTCCAGGAGGGCATCCGTCAACAATGGGGGAAGTAGGACATCTACACCCCTACGACAGCTATCCACCCTCTTGGCGTGGAACCCATGTAGGCGGACGTGCAGGTAGCATTCCATTAGGACGTCCACGGGTATCGACCCCATTACAGTCCCTTCCTACTAGGTGTTACCCACAGGGTCAAGGGGGTAGGATTGATAATGACATGTTGGAGGAGCAGTTGTATAGTTACTCCGCACCTCAGTTCACAGGGGACAGCTCAATCCCAAAACCTTATGTGGAGGGATCAACCCGCTATGGGGTGCTGCATTCTAGCTGGCGAGATTTAGCAAACATGAGTCTGAGTGGGTGGAATACCTCTCAGGAAGTGGGGAAGCTCCCATCCTTGCCCAGGTCAATCTCATTTGACGGGAAGGGAAATTGGGGAGCCTTCCATGCTAAATTCACCGCTTTCGCAGACGAGAGTGGGTGGTCGCCCATGCAGCGACGCGACCAAATGTGGTGGTGCCTGAAGGGGCAAGTGAGCGATCACTACCGGATGCTCCTTGAGATAAACCCTCTTGCTAGTTACCAGGAATTGGTGCTGTGCATGGAAAAGCAGTTTGGTGCTACCGATCCACCTGAAATGGTTCAGATGGAATTCTCCCGGGCCAAACAGTCTGAGGATGAAACCACCTTAGAATGGTCAAGGAGAGTGGTATCTCTTGCTAATAAAGCATTTCCAGGAGTACCAGAGCCCCTCGTCCAGCGCCAAGCTGTTGTCCGTTTTTGTCAGGGTTGTCGCAAACAGGAGGCAGGCTTGTCTGCTCTTAGTTCAAAACCCAAGACAGTGGAAGCTGCGTTGGAGTTAGTCACCTGGCTGGTATACTCCCGACATGCGGTATTGGGACAGGCTTCTCAAGGAATTCGCAGTCACAGGGAAGTGTGCAGTGCTTCTGTACATTGGGATACTCCCCAGCCTGCAGAGGCAGGTGTCCGCCAGGTAGATGTTTGTCCAAGGTCTCCCTGTCAACGTTCTGGTGAGCTTGATAAGGTTGAGATTGAGCAGCATGCCACACCTGAGGGACCGACGCCAAGTGTGGGGCAGCGAATACAGAGCCTAGAGCAGAAGTTTGTTTCTCTCCAGGACACTATAAATCAGCTGTCAGCAAATGTAGCCAAAGCGCTCTCGAGCAGTCCATCTACCACCCCATCCGCAGCTGACCCCAGCTATCTGTGCGATCTTTGCGGGGAATTTGGTCACTCCGAACAGGACTGTCCGGAGATGGACAAGAAAATGGCTCTCGAAGAGGAGCTGTCAAACGACAGCGGGCCAGAGGAGGAGGCCACTCCCTGGCCCGAGCAGGATTTGGCCAGTCCCAAGAAGGATCAAAGGAGCTAGGGGATATGGCACCTAAAGAGATCAAGGTAGCTTTTACCCAAGCTCAGGAGTCGAGGGTTGCGGATCAATCTCGCTCCCCTAAGGTTAAGTCAATCAAAGACTCAGAGCTGTTGAATTATTTTCGCGAGTTCATGGAATTTGCAGAAAATATCAATCATACAGCTCTAGCTACAGATAACATTGAGGAAGAAGCTGCGATCTCAAGTTATTTGACTGGCAACTTCATTTCACTTGTAACGGAGGGGACGCAGGAGAGTCTTAACCCTGATGGATCCACTGTGGAGGATCTGCGTGATGAAGACCATGGGAACCCACATCAGAGCTCTGAGCCTGATAAGTTGGGAACCACTCCTGCTGACCCGAGTGAAGTTCTTCTGTCGGTTCCAGACGACCCTCCCAATACCATCCAATTACCATGGGAGAGGTGGAAGGACACGCAGAAGGGAGATGCAAACCTTGCAACTCCTCAAGAGTGGATATCCACTGGCATAGAGCCAAGGGATAAAACAAGGATGGTGTGGGACCCAGGTGGGAGGTGACGGGGGATACATGTGACAAGTCCCGTATGTCACAGCATTGACGTTGGATCGCCTTCAAGTGCCAATGTGCGACTCCAGAACCAATGCAATCTTGGGAGGTGGGGCTGGATCATCATGTCCGCCCAAGACCTTCATAGCCCAAGAAGGACTCCAGAATTGGATCCTCCTACTGGGTGTGTGGATCCCACAGTCACCAATTCCACTGAATTGGTATGGGCAGCTAGAGCATTGCTCCCATCACCAGCAGGTCCACATCCATTGCTGCCAGCCAGCTGCAACTGAAGCAGTGGCGTGGAGGAAGGCGTTTCCACATGCTTACTTCAGCTACAACACAACGGTTTCCCGTATGGGAGCTGAATAGTGAAATGCATCAGCGGGTGTCCCACTAAGTCAGCTTTTGCTAGAGTTGTATTGGTGGCAGAGGGTAGGCAGGAGCAGGTGGCACAGGGCATTGATGCCACCAGCCAGGACAATGCCATCCCATGGTCTGGACCCCGCTAAGCTGGCGGCAGATACCAGAGGTGCTATGCATATAGGCCTCCGACTAAGTGGAAGTCGGTTCCAGAGGTATTTATTTATATTGTGTTATTGTTTTTATTCCATTTCTTATGGGAGACAATTTTGCACATGCTTAATTGCATTTGTGGCAAAAATAATCAGGTAATCCCCGTTTTATTTTGGATAATACGGTGTATTTTTAGAGCAAATTTGGTTTTTGTAATGTAGGGAAAACCTCTGGATGCCGAGGGGACCTTGGTCTCCAATTATTGTTAGAGTTTGCAAGCAAAGCAAAGAAAAAACAGGGGACTAAATCATAGTCCGGGATGACAATTACAAATCAATAGGTGTGATTGAAATGTTTCACTGTTGTTGAGTATTTGGGTCATTGTCGTTGCCCAAGCCAGTGTTCTTTTAATGTTGAATAGGGACCTTTTGTTCCCAGTGTTTACAAATTGTTAACTGTTTTTACAGTTGTCCACGGTTGGACGTGATTTCCCCCTGTTTGTGGGATGTTTTGAGTAGACATAGTTTAAGGCGATTTTAATGGGATTTAATTTGGGTTTGTTAATCACAGTACGGGGGCTCCTCTTATTTAATAAAACGGGGGAGACTGTAGTGGGATTTGGTTTGGGGGGATGGTTGGTTTTAACTTCCCCTCCTATCTACTGTACCTCACGACCTTAACCAGACCCGGACTGTGACTTTAACCTGACTAGGGGGTCACCTGACTGACACATCAAACTCTATATCAGGTGACAATTGACCCCCCACGACCTTGACTCGACGCTGAATGGACTCACGGATTAGGAAGGAAACAACTACAAGGCATACACCTGTATAAATCTACCTGAATCCAGTCCATCGTCAGCCTGGCGTAGTCAGTAAGTATTTTACGCTGTGAAGTGGACACTACTCCCACTTTATTATGTTCCCCAGCCTTTATAATGCTCGCCGGATAGTTTAGTTGGTAGTTTTTCTGTTCTTTTAGTGCTGAACAAATTTTACAATGACACATGCTTCAAACAAAACAGCTCGAATTTCTGAGGTTCATGCCGTTGAGAAAGCATCACCGCGTACGTCGTGAATGGACAAGTTGTCTTAACACACTCGTATGAGCCAGGGTAGCTTGGTTTCAAAATGTTATGTATTGGGAGTCGTATTCTGAAAACGTTCAAAGGAAGATTTTCTCCCTATTCTCAATCAGGAATTTTTCCCAAAAAAAGTACACCTTATTCTAAAAATCTGTCTTACTTTCTTCGTAACCTTTTTTCATAACTTTTATTTCCTATCAACTTTGCCTACAGTTAGGAAGAAATTGGAAAATATTCTAATGAGTATGATATCTAGGAAGAAGATAATAATTTCTGACTTAGGAGGAAATTGGTATATTCTAGAATGCACTTAAAGCCCAAAAAAAGTTCTGGTACGCCTGCAAAAGTTGTCAAATTTCGCTCCCAAATGTGAACGTATGCTTAGGAAATGTGCAGGATAACGATGTTATTACAAGATATTCGATGGGTAACGACGAAAATGCGAAATAGTAACCAAAAAGGTTCAGTCTCAGAACTTACCCGAACGGGGTCAGGCTAAACTCGGACTCGGGGATAACTCGGCTTCGCTTTGACGGCGGGATGAGTTATAATGGTTGTCCCTCTGATTGTACAGTATTGTCCTATGGGAGCGGCCTGTATAAACTAGCGCTTCGTGTTCTGGCTACTCGCAGTAATGGTCCGAGTTGTTACAACGCGCGCATCAAAAACCTCTTTTGCGCGCATGCAAAATTAGTGTGCGCCGAAAGGCGCTTGATAAACAACAACAAAAACTCCAAAGACCGCGCGTCTCAGCAACTGAGGACCGCGCGCTGTCATTTTTGTTTTGTTTTGTACAGGATTACGTTAGCACGCACTTTCCTGTCCATTCAGTTAGGCCTCATTTGGTATTATGCAGTGGCCAGTAGAATGTGGCGATCACTTACTGCGTGTGAATTGTCTGAAGTAGGGTCGAATTTTTCCCGAGACCGAGTTAGTCTGGAGCCTTCTGGAATAAAAGTCGGATTTCTTACTATTATTATTTTTCTCAAAATACTCCAAAACGACTCATCATTCCGGCAAACCGCGTCAGCCAGGTAAGTTTCTTAGTGGACTCTTTCGGTATATTGCAAGCAAAAATGAAATGGTGCTAGACGGGTTCTCGAGCACTTACCGATACTTAGTTTTCACTTTAATTGGAAATTATTTATGAAAGGCTATGAGGAAAGCCGTTACCCTGTCCTAAAGTCCGTTATTATAAGGCCAAGTAAAAAAAGAAACCAGTTTCTCGTCCTCGCGCGCATCGATTTTGGCCGCCGCATCGATTTTTTTACTATTTACTATTTTCAAAATGGCGCTGAAAATACCAAGAAATTCATAATTCTCGTTCCAGCCCGCTCCCCGCCCGCATCGATTTTCAGTTGCCGCATCGACAGTTTTGATATTTACTATTTTTTCGGCCGCCGAAAAAAAAAAAGATCGACAATTCACCTACCAATCGTGACGTCTCATTTCTAATTTTTACGCCTTGCGTCCTCTAAGCTGTAGACTGTAGTACAGCTGTAGCTTCTATGTGTAGTGCGTATGTAATAACGCATGCATTTCACACTGCGAGCTCGGCCGATCGGCAAGAAGGAATGACCCACAAAGCAGTCGAACTGCACTGTAGTTGGATGGGCGGCGCGGCGGGCCGGCCTACTGGACTAGTGATGTACAGCGCATTCGGTACGTCGTGAACGCGATAGCGGCAACATTTTTGCGAACAATTGCTGATATTCCACGCATATTTCGCCCGTTGTTCGTATTTTTCCCCGTTTGTGATATTTTAAGCGGATAAATTGTACTGTACAAATGCTTGTGAGGATTGTACGGTATCGACTTTGTATACATTTTCATGTCATTGTGACTATGTGCATGTGTGTGCAGTGTCGGAAGGTACGGTGCCAGCAGGGAGGTCCACACCTCCCTGGTGCCAGTGCAGTGGCCGTGCCGCACCGTATATCGGCAAAGTGTGCGTGTTTTGTAGCTGTCCAGGGTCCCCATCCCCTGGTCTGTTACGGCGATACATTCTATTTTGCAGAGAAAATGAATGCGCTTTTCCAGCTAATGTAGAATTATTAAATGGGTGTATCTACAAAATAAATAACTTTTCCACGGATTCTGGTTTGTCTCGTATTTCTGCGGGATACTTTTCTTCACGATGTAAATTCACGGACACAGCCGTGAGTGGTATCATCTGTAGTGTGTACTGTTATGCAATCATTCATCATCCAAATAATGAGTGATTATCAAATGTCTTTTTAGAACATGAAGAAACATCTTTAAACGTTTAATGCTAGAATGCCATATCAGTATCATTTTGACATCCATCTCCTATTGTACAAGCCAGTTTCCAGTTGAATGTGCTACAATTGTACTGTGAAGAACTGCAGATATACATACCAAGTGTGTGGACACAAAAAGTCACAAACACCAATAAATAAAGCAGTGTTTTGAATATCATGGAATTTATTTCAGTCGTACATTTGTTGAAAGACATGTTTTATACCTGTTTCAAATAATAGCACAATACATCAGAACTGCAAGTACACTGGTATCAGAAAAGCCATTACAACACTAAATACCAGTATTAAGATGATCATTTTCCCTTGACATCTGTAGTGGAAAGAAAAAGCAAATGTATTTCTGCATGCATGAAGTTTCATTTCAAGTATGGCACATATATCAATTTGTTTGAAAATGCACAGAGTGCAGGTAAGACGTACACTTGGGACCTGGTCTCATAACACAGCTACCAGAGTGATATTTCATTTCATAAATTGAATATAGAAAATTGTAAAGCCCTCTCTCGTTACCTTTCTCAGAATTACCGGACGAGAAACATATTACTTTCATTTTGACGATCCTTGAAAAAATAGTAAGATATCAAATAGTAAGGACCTCCCTCATCGCCTTGCTCAAAAAACCCGGACGAGAAACTACTTTCTTTTTTTACTTGGCCTAATAATCAATGTAAATTTAAGGAATAGCGAAATACAAATAAAGGCAAAACAATGAAACATCATGCCAGACCTTTGATTTCGCCGAATAACAAGTTAACGTATTATTCAGATTTGCTCTCTGGTTGTTTCAAATATAAAAAACTATTAACTTCGATTATATGAATAAATTGTACAGGTGAATCATCGTTTAAAAGACTGTTAGTATTCCCATTTAGATTATTTTCATTCATTTTGTGTTAAAATGTTTTTGTCATATGATTTTTTGCCAGAAAGTTTTTCTTTTTACTTTTTCCACGGACAAAACAAATAGTTACGTATTCGGTTGTGTAGACCGGCAGGTCCCATTCAGTGAATTTGTGTTTAAATGGTGTTAATGTGTTGGCGCACATGTTTTATGGAGTTTGATTGTTTGTTTGTTTGTTTGTTTGTTGTTGTTTTTTTTTCAGGTTGTTCAAACTGCATGAACAGAGCTTTGATACCTGCAAGGCAAACAGCTGTTTGCCAATGTGTTCTCTTAAATCTTTTAAGAACACAAAGAACAAAGAAACGAACGTGTTTTTCGGATTTTTTTTTCGGGGGGGGGGGGGAGGGCAAAAGGGCCAGAGTGTTCCGTTTTGCTACCCTGTAGTGATACGAGGCCTTGGGTAAAAGGGCCGTGGTGAGAAACAAAGAAACAAACCTAAAATAATATTAAATTTTATTCAGATAATGAAACATTTTGTCTGATGTAATCAACGTGGATGGGTAGCAATATGCAGCCACAACATATACATCAAAAAACTCCGAAGAACAATTCCAAATCCCTCTAGGAATGACGTGCCTCTATAAAGCTAAGGGGGCCGTCTCACCCCGCTTCCTGTTATGTATTAAAAGTCCACGCGACTCTTTGAAGAAAATGATGATGTCAATTCCTTCTTTTATTAACTATTGAAGTGGTATACTCTAAATGTACAGATCCTTCGTTTTTATACATTACCGGTACTTGATAGCTAGACAAGAATGTGTGCATAAACGAAGTATTGATGTGTGCACATAATTCTCTGAAAGAATTATCCGCGTAAGGTTCATAATTAGCGTTTTCTTGTTTCTGTACATACGCACAGCGAACAGGCGCACTATGTATGATATAGCGCTGGCCGCCGCGCTGCCCTCGGGCGCCGGCCCGCTGATAGATCGTGTAGCTAGCTGGATGTATCCAGCCGGCTCGCCAGCTGCACTACGTACCGTCAATGTACCACACGCGTGTAGTTGTATGTATAATACACTGACTAATTTATTTTTGCTTAAAAAAAGAATGAAAAAAAAAACCTCCACAATTTCTGCACTTCTCTTTTGATTAATGTTTCTTTCTTTGTAAGTAGTACATTTTCAAAACTGTATCACGGGTGAATACAAACATGTGTTTTTAACCAGACGTCATAATTTCACAAGGATATTATGGCATTGGTTTATTTTGCATAATACCAAACAAAATTTGTAATTACCCACGCCGATGAAAATCGGCAGGGGGTTATGTAAAGGGTTCCGTATGTTTGTTTGTTTGTTTGTTTGTTTGTTTGTTTTTTGTTTGTTTGTTTGTTTGTTTGTTTGTATGTTTGTTTGTTTGTTTGTTTGTTTGTTTGTGTACAAGATAACAAGAGAACGGGTAAACGGATTTGCACGAAATGTTCAGGGAATGTTTGGATAATGACAGGAAAGAATCGATTAGATTTTGGTGATAATCGGTTGACCCTTGCAAATTCTGTGTGACCTTGAATTTTTGACCCCATGGTATAGTGACCATTCCGAAAATTTCCCGTTTCTCACTTTGCGATTTTCCGCTACCATACGAACACATAAACTCCCCAACGATCCGACTTCGCTGCTCAAATGTTCGTAAGAATTCCGAAATTTACGTTTAGGCCTATTTGAGGGACTATGTCCTTCTAGATTTATGAAAGTTCGTTCTCCGTCATCACAAACTGGCCCGTATTTTGATGATTTTTCAAATTAACATTGATTGTTTTTTTCGTTGGAGGAGCATTTTGCTCGGTCGCAGTCACACTGCACGAGATGCGTGCTCAATGTCAATGCGTGTGCAAGGCCGCTGAAAATGCATCGCGCTCTACACTGTTGGTGCAAAATTGCACCGGGGACGTTGCGGCGCTCGTTGGTGGCCGAATACTGGTGCAGTAGACATTTGCATTCAACCCTTGCATTGAATAATTCCCGTAGACACTAATCATAGGGGTAATTGCCTAGGGGGTACGTAAATTTTGTTTTTCTTTTTTGCTTTTGTGGATACCATTAAAGATCGTACACTCATACGACCTTTGATATTTGATGATTTTTCAAATTAACATTGATTGTTTTTTTCGTTGGAGGAGCATTTTGCTCGGTCGCAGTCACACTGCACGATATGCGTGCTCAATGTCAATGCGTGTGCAAGGCCGCTGAAAATGCATCGCGCTCTACACTGTTGGTGCAAAATTGCACCGGGGACGTTGCGGCGCTCGTTGGTGGCCGAATACTGGTGCAGTAGACATTTGCATTCAACCCTTGCATTGAATAATTCCCGTAGACACTATTTCATAGGGGTAATTGCCTAGGGGGTACGTAAATTTTGTTTTTCTTTTTTGCTTTTGTGGATACCATCAAAGATCGTACACTCATACGACCTTTGATATTTGATGATTTTTCAAATTAACATTGATTGTTTTTTTCGTTGGAGGAGCATTTTGCTCGGTCGCAGTCACACTGCACGATATGCGTGCTCAATGTCAATGCGTGTGCAAGGCCGCTGAAAATGCATCGCGCTCTACACTGTTGGTGCAAAATTGCACCGGGGACGTTGCGGCGCTCGTTGGTGGCCGAATACTGGTGCAGTAGACATTTGCATTCAACCCTTGCATTGAATAATTCCCGTAGACACTAATCATAGGGGTAATTGCCTAGGGGGTACGTAAATTTTGTTTTTCTTTTTTGCTTTTGTGGATACCATCAAAGATCGTACACTCATACGACCTTTGATATCATCACACTCTCGGCTTGCTATAATCAAAATATCCCGCAAGAAAACGGCGTATTTCTCGATTTTTAGCGCTTTTTTCCGCGACCCGTCGCGTAGACAATACTCTTAAAACTGGACTTAATTCGCGCGCGCTTGGAAAAGTTCCGATTCTGCACTTTTGACGGTGGAATTTGGGATTTTCGATGGATTTTTGGAGGAGACTTAAGGACTTTCCTGTACGTGAATGAGTGTTAATACCGTATGTGTAATGATGTGATTTGCGTGTGATGTGACTGTAGAACCAAAGATCGTACACTTCAGTGTACGATCTTTGGTAGAACTCACTGGCTGGTGATAAAGCACACTGGCAATTAAGTGGCCGAATTCTGGTAGATGACCGAATGCACATTATGTTTACCCCGACTTTGTACTTAGGCGTGGGTCTGCCGCCTTTGACGGCCCCTCTCTAGTTTTATTTGCTTTCATTAGAAAATGGAGTAGGCGGGGATAAGGCTGGCCTAAATTTTTCCAGGGAACACTTTCAGAATACCAATTCTGTCTTTCATAGGCACTTCAGAACTTTCTGACTTAGAATTCTAAAATAAAACAGGAAGCTTTTCAGTATAGTACTACCCTAGGACTCGTACCCGACATCGCGCTGGGCCGGGCGATCATTCTTTTACTTGTACTACAGGACAAGTTATAGTTTCGTATCGCCTCGTATTGTGATATTTATAGTAAATTACACATTTACAAACTCGCCCTCAATATTTCACAACCTAAAACAGATTGTCTGAATCTCTTCAAAGTTTGGTAAAAGTTGAATATTTACTGTTAAGACACTTTTACCCATTTCGAAATAACTCGATGGTTTGAATCGGAACTCTGCGCTGCACTCAAACAGTTGGCCGCGGTATGGTAGTGCACACGTACACGGCAGCGAAGTACTGTCATTTCTAAATGAGTCTAAAAGTGAAAAAATTAACAACAAATATTCAACTTTTACCAGACTTTGTAGACTCAGTTGTAGGGACTTTCGTTTTTAAAATATTTAGGGAGAGTTTGTGCATGTTTGAAATTTATGTGGCGATGCAAACCACACTACATAATCACTGTGCCTCCCGTTAGATTGTGCATTGATTTAGACGTACAAGCTTGTACATACAACACTGTATGAATTGGCTTAAGATAAAGAGAGAGAGAGAGAGAGAGAGAGAGAGGGAGAGAGAGGGAGAGAGATGAAGAAAGAAGCAAAACTCGAGCGAGAGACTTCTTTAATTCAATCTTAAATCATCTTTTTTTTTCATCTTAGATTTTTATATTATTATTTTCGTTTCTGTAACTTGGCCTGAGTTACTCAGTAGCCTACATTATGAAATGCGTGAATTAATGAATCAAACTTACGGTCTCCTTCACACCTCACTCCGGCGTCTTGTCTGTGAGTACAGCTGGTCCAATGACATCCCCATGGCTTACGAAGGCAATAAACCAGAGAGTTTTCCGTTCCATCACAGCGAGCCCCGTTAACCCAGATTGGTCCAGATCCCTGCCCAAAGTGCGCTGACCTATAACTAGCTGAGGCCGATGAGTAGCCGAGATCTCTGCACACCACGTGCGCGTCACTCATATCCCAGCCATTGTCACACACCGTGCCCCACTGCCCGTTACACGATATCTCAACTCGGCCTTCATTTTGGGTGGATCCACCAACCAGCCTCACTGTAATAAACATGAGATAAAAAGATAAATAGATATATAAATGGCATTTATCAAAATCACATGATTGGCAACCAAAAGGTTGAATTGTAATATGAGTTAAATAAGTCATTGCATGACATGGTTTGATACACACAGCTATTTGTAAGTAACTACATTATGAACACAACACTCGAAACTGAACAAAACCATTCACACACACAAAACTTAGACCCTATATCATTTTACAGCAATCCAACGCAGGCTTAACATATTCATTCAATTGCGAATATCTTCATATTCACACACAATAATCTGAGGTTTGATGTTGTGAGTGTGTCGTGTGTCTTCAGGTCGATGTTTAGCAGCGACATCTCATAGATCACAAACGACGCCTCTGACACGAACAGAGAGGTCTTCTTGAAAGTACAGCAACACGTCAAAACTCCATGATGTTAACATTAACATTCTGACACCGTCCTGAAATGAGAATGAATAACGTACAGTTAGACATTTAAATTGAAATAAGAAAGTGAAATAGTAATCTCTTAATTGTTCTCTTCTCTATAAAACTAACTTGTTACAGACCTAATGTCGTATGAATGATTGTGAGAACTTACCGGTAGGCAGTAGATCTAGGCCTACATTACAATTAAAAGTTTCCTTTACGCCCACGATAAACCCCAAAACAATAAATCCTATATATAATGTTATTGTCTACAAAATAATAGTCAAACCACTTCCCTTGCAGTAAAGCAACATAATTTTCGGTTTTTGTTTTTGTTTTTTTTTTGTTTTGGTTTCATTTCGCTTTGATCAAGAGACAATGAAATCAACTGAACGTAGTGTTTTGTAACTTGCACATGCTGAGGCTGTAAACAACATAGACTACTGGAGAACTAATTGTTATAGTGTAGGCCTACGGTGTAATTATCCGGCTCTAACTTGCAACCCCTCACTGATAACTAACCCTATTAAATGCTCTATCAACTTTAACAATCCCCCTTATTAGTTACACGTTGAATTTCTCACGACTATGCCCTCATGATCACGAGAGCATTTCAATGATCCTTCAATCCCAATAGTTTAAAAGTTCACGTAACCTTACAATTTTTCCAAACCTGCCATCAACTTTGGTCTACATTATCCCACCGAATTTCTTTCGCCCAAGCGTCTTGCAGCCGACATACACACTACGCGCACAAAACTATGCAACATATACACACTACGCGTGACTTACACTGTGGATGAATACTAGTAACACGTTAGTAAATGCCCAATACCAAGACAGCATAACATACAATCCCACTGTAGCTGCAGCAGGAGCCGATAACTGACAGCTAAAATTCTATCCTGAAAATAAACATTGCTTAGCACTATCGCCCTCAAACATTATACAATGAACATGCACTGGTAATCATATCTTAATTGCCATTATAATACCCCGAAATACAGCTTTAAATATCACTTTACAATAGGCTCGACTCACCATCCTCCTAGGATCTGGGAGCAAACAGAGCTGCCTGATGATGATCGATCGATCCTCCCCTGGCCCATACCATCATCCATATCGCATCGAGATTCGCGCTTCGCGCGAGAGCCTATGGGAGTGAGCCCTCTACAGTTGACCAGTGACTGCAACAGCACAGGGTGATACTACTAAACCGTATTTGTATAGCGCATATCAAAAAAAGGAAAAAAGAAAAAAAAAAGGATTGATGTCTCTATATGAAGAGTTTGTTTGCAAAAACCGATAAGTCCATATTTGCCAAATGGAGATATTTGCGATTAAAGGTCAAGAAAAATAATGAGAATAACAAGAAAAATTTTGCTTCTTTTGACCATAACTTCAAAAATGTACCTTTATATGTAGTGACCAATATATCATTTATAAGGTATTATTTTGTACTTTATGACCGAGACCGTACTTCAAAATCTTCAAAAATGGACTTATCGGTTTTTGAGAACAAACTCTTCATATGCACATTCAAGGAAGCAACTAATAGAAATTGGGAAAATAGACATGAGAGAGAGAGAGAGAGAGAGAGAAGGAGAGAGAGGAGACAAAACAAGGCAAAAAGTGACAGAGCTGCGACATACATTGTACATTGTAAGCCTATAGTCTACGGACATGTTTAAAAAAATGTGTTTTCAAAAAACGCTTAAAATCATTTACTTTGTCGGTTTGCTTCAGATATACGTGGGTAACTTGTTCGATAACTTCGCTGCCAATTGAAAAGATCTTGCGCCATAAAACTGTGCTGATATTGTAGGAGTGTACAACAAAAGTTTTTACTGAGAGCGAAGATTTCTTGCTGGACAATATTAACTTGTTATCAGCTGTTCTATTAGATTGTATGTAGGGCCTATTTTTTTTTTCTTTTTGCAAACACATAAATACCATGATTGAGATCTTGAAATAAATTCGTTGCTTTACTAGTGTAATATTAGTGAGGTTCACACCTAAGTCCCTTTACCTTAAGGTTTTCTAAACCTCGAGGTTTTGTAAACCACGAGGCACTAAACTCCAAGTTAGCGTAGATGTAGACGCATGTAGTTCAGAAAACCACGACAAAACCTTAAGGCGAAGACACCACGACAACACCACAAGATTTCTTAGGGTGTTGTCGTGGTTTAAGAGCGTAGTTTAAGCGCGCTGTGGCAGCGCGCTTAAACTATGACAGATGTGAACGGAGTTTTGTTAACCACGACGCTCAGTTTTTTCCACAATAGCGCGCAACCCAATTGGCAAACTAGGCGCCCTTTATTTTCTATCGTAGTTATCTTTACCTCGAGGTTTTGCTAACTGCATGTAGGTGTGAACGGCATCGAAGTTTTGTCGTGGTTAGGGGAACGTATTTTTGCGCTCGTAGTTAGTATAACTACAAGTTTTTGGATAGGTGTAGACATGGCTAATGTGTTAAGCACATGCGCAGTTCACGCGCATGTCATTGTCAATATGCGCCTCACTTATATACGCAACTATGGTAACGCGTATTGTGGAATGTTATAAGATCTTGCAATGCCCTTGGGCCGGCAGTTTGCAGTATGGCAGCTGGGAGAATAAAAGCCATTGTATCATTCACATTGAATGTTGTTATCTCAAACTGACTGAGTCATGACTGGTTCTTTGAACGCTTGTTTGACATGGTGGCAGCGGCTAAAGACGGAACCAAAGAATCGTGAATTGGACAGATTTGTCTCATTAACTTCGCGTTAATTGCACGATAATTTACAGCTGCATCTACGGAGGACTAATGTTACGTGTTACGTACAGTGCCTACATGTGAGACGGACATAGATCGGGCGAGTCTACGAATAGATTCTAACTGTTACTTCGAGTTAGACCTAGCCTAGAGGTCTAAATCAGAACTAGATGTCAATATCTACCAGAGATGATTGAGGACAGAACCGGATGTTCAAACTACCGTAGCTGATCAACGTCTGGATCAGAACTGAATGTTTGTGCTGACTCCTCGGAGGCGACCGGGAGTGATTTCTCTTGCTACACATCACACGTTGCAGAAACGACCGTCCGCAGGCCTACTACAGTAGTGACAACGGTGACTGGGCGACCTAGGAGGATGTGATGACCTATCTACTCAATGCGATAAGTTAAATTGCAAGAATTAAGAGCCTGATAACAAACAAGCAATCTAGAGTTACGTGAGTTATTGAACTGACTGATTAACGCTAACCATTGCATTATAACTCACAGGTTGAATACCAAGTTCATCAGAAATACAAGATGTAAGTCTGACTCTGAACTGAATAGGATCGTGTTAAACCTAGCTTAGAGTTTATTTTCGAATGAACGCTATGCTGTGAAATCCAGAGCAGTTCCAGGAACTAGCAGCAAAAATCTGGATGTTTTATCGGCGATGATGGACTGAGTGATGAAACTGGGCTCGTGAAGAATCTCTAATTCTACGAACTTGAGTTTGATTTATTCATTTCATATGTGATTGCCATGCTTGATGCTATTGTGAATTGTCGATACATGTGATGCAAATCTGGTTTGTCTAGACTAAAGAATCCGAAACTATTAAATAGTCTAGAGCGTATAGCTATCTACTAAGGCTATGCTATGGTCCTATGCATAATTGTTGAAGAAATGTTCTAAATGCATAGATTTATTGTGGAATTTACGCGTATACGTAAATTGGTCTACAGCTATATGTGTAAACTGAAAAATGTTTACTGTACGTTCGATTTGCATGACAATTCAGGTATTTGCACGTGATCTGTAACATATGTAAGAAGTCAATATTGCTATTGGAGTTATTATAGTATGACATTTCTATAGAGAGATAATTGTTACAGGATTTAATACACCATGGCAAGTGGGTCTATACCGTGTCCCAGAATGGACTGGTCCAACCCCGACCGTTCGCAAGCATTGCGAGAATTCAAACAGGTTGCTGGTTTATGGTTCGCAATTAGGAAAGTTCAAGAAGAAGAACAACACACTTACATTATCCTGTGGTCAGGAACAGAAGGTCTTCGCATGTTCAACACATGGAAGCTGTCTGAAGAACAACTCAAGGATCCAAAGAATATTTGGGAGGCATTTTCTGCCCAAATAGAGCCCCAGGAGAATTTTCGGATCCACAGGTTAGAATTCCAGAGATACAGGCAGGGGACAACAGAGACCGTAGATGACTTTATTCTCAGGTGCCGCACGAAAGCAGCAAAGTGCAATTTCAAGACTGATGCAACAATCGAGGAGAGGATTATTGAAGTCTTGATTGCGGGAATCAGACATCCCGAAGTAGAAAAGGTACTACTCAGCAAGGACGAAACATTGAAGTTAGATGAAGCTGCAACGATTGCCAGGACACATGAGGCCAGTGAATCCCATATGAATCAACTGCACAGTCTGGATAGAGCCTCGGTGCAAGAAATGCACAAATCAAAGCCATGTAGGAATTGTGGATTGCGACATCCTACAAAGAAATGTCCTGCATTCAAATCAAAGTGTCACAAATGTGGTAAGACAGGACACTGGAAGAAGCAATGCAGATCTTCACAGCCGAGACACAATAAACAGGACAGAGCACACACAGGTAGCTCTCACAAAGGAGGTTTAAGGGGACGCAGTAGAAGCCGTAGCCCAGCCTCAACAAGGGATCTCCATCCTATTGCAAGCCAAGATGATCTTGAGAGAGGGTTTGAGGAAATGCCATTTGAATCTATCACAGTCGGCGATGTGCAGGTTGACAGTGTTCCGATAGAACGTGATGAGATTTTTGCCACTCTAAACATTCACTTGAAGGACACTCCAGGAAATCATACCTTGAAAGTGAAGGTGGACACAGGAGCACAGGGGAATGTGCTACCACTTCGTCATTTCAGGCAGGCTTTTCCTAAACTTCTTGATGATAAAGGATACCCTCTAGAATATGCTGTCGGACAGCAGCACGTCAAGTTGTTTGCCTACAACGAGACAGTAATACCTCAGTATGGTTGTGTCGACCTTCCCTGCAGGTACCAAGATGGAAAGTGGTTCCGCAATAGTTTCTTCATTGTGGACACAAGAGGACCTGCTATCCTCGGACTGCAGAGTTCAGTCAAGATGCATCTAGTCCAGGTGAACTGCGAGTTGCACCAGAAAATTGACAACTTGATTCAATCCAAAGATGATCTGATGAAGCAATATCCAGATCGATTTGACGGCATTGGACGTTTCCCAGGTGAATACCATATCACTCTAGAGGAAAACGCTGAGCCTGTTGTTCATCCTCCAAGAAAGTTCCCCATCCACCTAAAAGAGGAACTGAAAGAAGAATTGGACAGGATGGAAAAGATCGAGGTCATAGAAAAGGTGACCAAGCCTACCGATTGGGTCTCATCACTTGCTTTTAGCCGAAAAAGCAATGGAAAACTACGAGTGTGCCTTGACCCAAAGGACCTCAACAAGGTGTGTAAACGCACATATCACAAGACTCCAACACTTGAGGAGATTACCCACCAGTTACATGGAGCCGAGGTGTTTTCGAAGCTCGATGCCAGACATGGATATTGGAGCATCGCGCTTGACGAGGAATCAAGTTACCTGACGACATTCAATTCTCCTTTTGGCAGGTATAGGTTCAAGCGTCTGCCATTCGGAATCAAAGTGGCTCAAGACATATTCCAGGAGAAGATGGATCAAATCCTTGAGCAGTGTCCAGGTACTATCGGCATCGCTGATGACATAGTTGTCTTTGGGAAGAATGAGGTAGAACATGACAAAGCCCTCCACAACCTCATGACTGTTGGACGGAAGTATGGACTTGTCTTCAACGCAGACAAATGTGACATAAAGATATCACAGGTGAAGTTCTTCGGTTGTCTCTATGACAAAGAGGGTGTACACCCAGATCCTGCAAAGATTGCAGACATCACCAACCTTCCTACACCTAGTTGCTTGAAAGAGTTACAGCAGTTCCTTGGGATGGTGCAGTACATGTCTCCCTTCATCCCAAATCTCGCAGAGAATGCTGAGAACCTACGAGCGTTGACTAGGAAGGACAGTGAGTGGCAGTGGACGCCATCACACCAGAAGTCGTTCGAGCACATGAAGTCTCTAGTGTCATCCATGTGTACTTTGACGTACTTTGACCCCTCGAAGCACACTACAATACAAGTAGATGCCTCCACCAAAGGACTTGGAGCCGCTTTACTCCAGGAGGGGAAACCAGTTGCTTTCGCAAGCAAAGCATTGACAGAGACCGAGAGTCGATACGCAAACATTGAGAGAGAAATGTTAGCAGTTGTGTTTGGCTGCACAAGGTTCCACACATACGTGTACGGATCACGGTTCACAGTGGAATCTGATCACAAGCCATTGGAAAGTATCCATAGGAAGAATCTGGCCAACACTCCACCTAGACTGCAACGGATGCTTCTCCGTCTGCAACCGTACGACTTTGAGCTCGTGTACAAACCAGGACCACAAGTTGCCTTGGCAGATGGTTTGTCTAGGATCAATCCAGAGAAACAACCAACCATGGAATTCGACAAGACAATTCATGCAATCTATGTGTCTCCCACTAAGCTAAGACAGTTACAAGAAGAGACAGACAGATGCAGTGACCTCAGTACACTGAAGGAAGTCATCCACACAGGTTGGCCTGAAGATGTGAAGAAAGTCCCCAAAGAGGTGCGTCACTACTGGTCGTGTCGGGACTCCTTGACAGTCGAGGATGGTCTCATTATGAAGGGGGAAAGAATCTTCATACCCAAGCCTATGCAGCAGGAAGTTTTGCAGAAACTTCATGCAGGCCACCAAGGAACGACAAAGACACAGCTCAGAGCAAAGACATGTGTATACTGGGATGGACTACCCAAGGACATTGAGAATATTGTGAGGTCTTGCAGAGCATGCAACGAGCTACAGAATGCTCAAAAGAAAGAACCACTCCTTCAACACGATGTTCCCAGACATCCGTGGGAAACTGTTGGAACGGACCTTTTCCACTTTGACGGTGATGAGTATATCATAGTGACAGACTATTGGTCGAAGTTTCCTATCGTCCGGAAGATCAGTGGTACATGCAATAGCTCGAAAATTGTTCAGATCACAAAGAACATTTTCAGCGAGCTAGGCATTCCTGTGAGAATTGTCAGTGACAATGGACCCCAATTCTCCAGCAGAGAATACAAGCTGTTCACCGATGAGTGGAACATTGAACACGTGACATCAAGCCCACACTATCCACAGAGCAATGGATTTGTGGAAAGAGCGATACAGACAGTCAAATCGACACTGGGGAAAGTGAAACTGTCTGGAGGTGATCCACATCTTGCCCTGTTGTGTTTGCGAACAACACCAATTGACAGCAGTTTGCCTTCACCAGCTGAACTACTACAGGGGAGGAAATTTCGGAGTGACCTACCCGTAAAGATGAGCAACTCATCATACCATCATAAAGTCAGCGAGAAACTTCGAAATCGACAAGAGAAACAGAAACGAGACTTTGACTCCAAAGGTGTTCGTGAATTACCACCACTCTCTGTGGGTCAGAAGGTCACAATGCTTGATCATGGATCTGGAAAATGGAATCCTGCAACAGTAGTTGGACAATGCCAAGAACCCAGATCGTACTTTGTGCAAACTCCCAACGGAGGTGTTCTACGTCGCAACAGAAGACACCTGCGTAGTCTCGGAATGCAACAGAAGCGCGTTCGATTTGCAGATCAATTTCCAGATGATCAGGAAGACAGCAGACTTTTGCTTCCTCGAAGCAACATGACAACACGTGAAATTGACAAGCAAACAAACAAAGCTTACCGCACCAGATCAGGACGCCTGATCAAGAAGCCTGATCGTCTAATTGAGCATTAATAACTTATACACTGGTTAAACAGTGGTAATAACTTGGATTAGACATTGTATATGATGAGTTTGTACAGTTCTGCACTTATGGTGTTCATCCATTAGACGTATAATTTACAGGAATTGGTTTAGCAATTGACAGGATTTGATAGAATACATTCTGTATCAGAATAAGTAATATGGATTGCACAATATTTACAATGTATAACTCACAGAATGGTTTCTCAAACCACATATATTGAAATGTCTGACAAAAGCATGTGAAAACATCCATGATTAAACTTGCATGTTAATTTCAAATAAAGCATGTATTCACACAGTAACTTTAAAAAAATGAAAGAAGTTCAAAAGAGTGAAGTTAAGTCATATGCAATTATTGAAGATAACTGTGTGCATGCTATATTGAAATTCTGTACATTTCCAGTATGGTTGATTATATTCCTGCTCAAGTAAACACGTTGTGTGATAAAGATTTCTCATGCACAGTGTTAAAGGCGTTGTTACAATTTCATTGTACATAGTTAAGATTTGCATTTGTTGCACGAATGCTATTCCAGTACATGCATGCTAAATGTTCAGTGCTTATAACTGATATGATTGTATTTACATACATGTATAATCTTTTTGGCAAAGGCTTTGAATTTTTCGATATCCAATTCAAAGTTAGAAATGAACGTGGTAGAAAGGCTACAAGTGATGTATATTTCTGAAACGCCTCAAGTACTCTTTCTTTTTTATATGAAAGGAGGGATGTAATAATGTGTTAAGCACATGCGCAGTTCACGCGCATGTCATTGTCAATATGCGCCTCACTTATATACGCAACTATGGTAACGCGTATTGTGGAATGTTATAAGATCTTGCAATGCCCTTGGGCCGGCAGTTTGCAGTATGGCAGCTGGGAGAATAAAAGCCATTGTATCATTCACATTGAATGTTGTTATCTCAAACTGACTGAGTCATGACTGGTTCTTTGAACGCTTGTTTGACAACTAGTACCCCCCCCCCCCCCCCACCTTCTCTGACAGATCTTCAAACAATCATGTACCATGTAGTACGCTGCAAGTCCCAACTCCATCACAATAAAGAAGATTCTGAGGGACAAAAAAAAAAACACCAAGGCACATGCTAATATTCTTATTCATTTTTCAAATGTACTGTGAATATCATGCATATAATACAAATCAAAAAGTAAAATCAAATTCTGCAAATTTTGCATGATTATTAAATCTATTTGAAGAGTTTGTTCGCAAAAACCGATAAGTCCATATTTGCCAAATGGAGTTATTGGCGATTAAAGGTCAAGAAAAATAAAGAGAATAATAAGAAAACATTTGCTCCTTTTGACCATAACTTCAAAAATGTACCTTTATGTAGTGACCAATATGTCATCTAAAAGGTATTATATTGTACTTTATGACAGAGACCGTACTTAAAAATCTTCAAAAATGGACACATCTGTTTTTGCAAAGAAACTTTCCATTTGTATCACGTAACAAGTGCATGGTTTTCAAAGATGATATATGACCACATTATGGCTTGGGTCGTTCTCAAATTCAGGGTTTCATGATATTGTTGATAACCACAAGAGGAAGACTTGATAGTTGCGAATATTATGAAAAAAAATAAAAGACAAATACGCCTATAATATGCTACCAACTTAAAATACATAATACATGCATTACATTAATGGGACATTTATTTTACAAAATATCATTTATACAAAAAACTACTATAGATCATATAGGCCTACGAGTAACATAACATTGACAGGCTCATTTTCAAAATTAAACCAGGTATATCACTTGCGTTACAAATTTGCACAAGTGAGTGCCCAGTCCCATAAAACGTACATGCTTGTCATAAAGTTTATTCCCTGTTGCACAGACAGATGAAGTAACTACCGCAATAGCTATGAGCAGAAAGTCCTAAAGGAGTAGTAACTCTTTTCAAACTGAGGTTGTCGATGGGTCAAACGAGAAGTTCCAATATGCAGCCTTTACACAAATTTTCCAATTATGATCATAAATGTGACCTTCCATCACACAAAAAAAAATAAAAAATCGCCGCACCCTGATTTGGCGCCTGGACTCAAAATAAGTGAAATGGGTGAACTTATAGTCGAGCTCCTTGAATATTTTCAGAAAGAGAAATTCTTCTCTGTAATTATTTTAAGGTTTGAGTTCGTAAAACGAATGTGAAATTGTTTTCAGCAGTTTGTACGTTACTATTCTTTTTTTTAAAGAATGGTGTAGACAGTTATGTCTTATAGACATGTCGAGACTCTTTTCCATTTCACGAAAACTCTTTACTCATGAACTCTTCACTTGCAACTCTGATAACTTTTGAAAGGATAGAGCTACTGTATTTAAAGTTGTAGTATATGCATCCATGAATACAATGTGCTTAACCAGTGTGGGCAATTTCAGCTTAATCTGATAATTCCTTTATCATACTTATCACAGAGTTTAAGATCCTGTTTTGTTATTTTTGGTCTCATTAATTGCACCTCGTGCAACATGGTGAGATTAAGCACTAATAGACCTTAAACTCCAAAGATTTTTTTTCTCAGTAAAGACTTTTCCAAAGTGTGTATATTTTCTCTTCATTATCTGAAACATCTAGGTCGGAAAAGAGCAGTTTTACTCTCAAAAAAAAAAAAAAAATCAAGTGAAAATATTCACTCTTTAAGGAGTGAATACAAAAAAAGAGTGAATTTAGAGTAAAATTGGAGTGAATTTTGAGTGAAAATGTTAATTTTCACTCATTTTGGAGTGACCTCAGGGATCAGTAGAAGATTTCGGAGTGATACTTAAGGTCACTCTAAAACGAGAGAAAATGAACATTTTCACCCAAAATTCACTCTAATTTCACTCTAATTTCACTCTTGTTTGTATTCACTCCTTAAAGAGTGAATATTTTTACTCGATTTTTTTTTTGTTTTTTTGTTTTCAGAGTATACATTATGCCTCAATTTGAAGCTCAGAGTCTGCTCTTTCAGAATCTGCCAATGTCTGGCCACTTTTAGTTTCTTTTTTGGATGCATGCATGGATCATTATGTACCCCATGATTAGTTTGACTGTTTGGAATTGTTGTTCTTTTTCTTCACCCTGCATCGAGAATGCTGACCTGCCCTTCGCTCTCTCTACTCCCCCCTCTCTCCCTCTCTTTCCCTACTGTATACTCTCCTCTGTGTGTGCACAATGTATGTGGATGTATGCATGTGTGTGTACGTGCGTGTGTGTGCGTATGTGTGTGTATGTGTGTGTGCTTGTGTGTATGTGTATGTGTATGCGTATGTGTATGTGTGTGTATGTGTATGTGAGTGTGTGTGTGTGTGTATGTGTATGTGTGCGTGTATGTGTGTGTGTATGTGTATGTGTATGTGTATGTGTATGTGTATGTGTATGTGTATGTGTAAGTGTATGTGTGGAACCGTGTGCTTCATGTTACCATCCGATTCGATTGAATGAAAACTGTATACTTTCAATGATTAGCTTGTACGGTACATGTATCGTTGTATTGTGTTATAAAGCCATGTATAATTAATGTATTGCAGTAATGTAACGTACGTGAGGGGACTGCACTATACAAGTTCGCTTTTTAGCAGCCCCTCAATTTTCATTTCCATGAAGTTCTTTTAAAACCAATATGTATTATTATGTTCCAGGATATGAAATCATTTGAAGTGTATTACCTGTGTATATTGATTGGAAATGAAAATTAAAAAAAAAATGCATGTGAACATGCATGTGTGAAATGAAATGAAATAATGAGATAATAAAAGATGTAACAGGAAAATCACACAAAATGTATAATATGTCTCCTGTATTGCAAAGCACCGTCCAACATGATAAGAATACTTCTAACCAATGATCAAAATATTACAATAAAGTCTCCTATAAATGCTCATATTCATTACTTGCAATATACTAGCCTAGACTACTATGCCAGCAAACTGTGGGTATATAAGGTATTAGGACCAGAAGACACTAGTTCAGCATTGCTAACAACAGAGGACCTTGGTCCTTCATCATTGTGTTAATTGGCGGGAAAGGCTCACCCTGATAACGGCTCTCTTTAGGGAGAAGAAAAAAAAACGTTAAAGGAAACAAAGTAAAGCAAAGTAAAATCAAACAAAACGTTGACAGGGTAGCAACGTAATCCGTGAACTAAATATCAATATGAAGAGATTGTTCGCAAAAACCGATAAGTCCATTTTTTAAAATGAAAATCAATGTATAACTGTGATTTAAGTAATTGCATGTGGGACCGATCTGAATATGAGGAGTTTGTTTGCAAAAACCGATAAGTCCATTTTTGAAGATTTTTAAGTACGGTTTCTGTCATAAAGTGCAAAATAATACCTTTTAAATGATATATTGGTTACTACATAAAGGCACATTTTTGAAGTTATGGTCAAAAGAAGCAACAATTTTCTTATTATTCTCTTTATTTTGCTTGACCTTTAATCGCAAATATCTCCATTTGACAAATAGTATGGACTTATCGGTTTTTGCAAACAAACTCTTCATATATTTTGTAACAAAACGAAATTATATCTCGAGTAATTTCTGTTTATAATCAGTGTTTTGTTGTAAAAACTGATACATTCCATTCCCGTTTAGCAAAATGTTTAGTTGGAAAAGCCGATTAGTCCACCTTAACCAATCAACACGTCGCATCATTGTGTCCAATTATTTCAAGCGACCTTAATGATTGCACATCATTATATAACTGAAATTTAACTATCTGCAACATACTCTAAACTGCTGAGGCCATACAGATATAGGTCTAATTGTAAATCGTGGTATTTCTGCGTCTGCGTCTTTTCACTGTCTACTAATAGTTTATGGCGGTGGAACTAGCAGGGGAAGGTGTGGGATGGAGTTCTTCCTCCTTCACGTGGAAGTTTAGAATTGAAATTCAACGATCTGGTGCACTCTTTTGGTGGAATTTTGAGAAAGTTTTCAATCAAAAGAGTAAGAAAAATAAATATTGAGTGATATGGTATCCGAACGGTTGAGTATTAAAATCATACGGTGCTGATAAAAGCGCAAGCGCTGAAGCCCTCTTCAATGACAAAGGCGCTCTCATATAATGCAGGTGTGCTAGTTCCAAGATTACAAGACTAGTAACCCATTGTGGACGGGCTGATTTTGTTACAACGCGGATTTAGACACCTGCCCGAGTATACTCGGGACTCGTCTTCAACGGGTTAATAATACAAATTATGATAACAACAGCAGTAAAAAGTTGCGCATTTACCCCATTTCCCAAGTTATAAGTATATGTCTCTTGATAAACATTTTGTGACACCGTCCCATCAGAGGCAGAAAAAAAAATCGTTTTTATTTTCAGAAATATGGATATTATATACGACGTGACAATGATGAAGGTTACAATAATAATAATAATAAAATAATGATGATAATAATAATAATAATGAGAAGAAGAAGAAGGAGGAGGAGAAGAAGAAGAAGAAGAAGAAGAAGAAGAAGAGTGGTAATAAACGAAAAAAGAATGCCAGTTACCAATGATGAAAAAAAATTCCCCCGTAACGGGGCGGAGGGGGGGGGGGGATGATTATACATGTCATCCCCAACATTATGAGCTGGGGGATGCACACACATCCCCCCCCCTTCCCGCTGCCTACGCCCCTGACAACACCAAAGTGTGTACCAAGCTTCGTAAACATTTCGCTTGAAAAATAAGGAACATTTCCGATCCCTGATAGTTATTTTCCCGATCTATCGCCGTAATATGCTGTCACCATGGCAACGCAGTTTCTGACACATTAAGAAATGTGATTTGCACAACTTTACCCAAGACCAACAACAACACAAACTTGTATCTACGAACTTTTCAAGGGCACATACATCGTGTCTGGTGCCATTTAAACTAATGGAAATATACAAATTAGCTCACTGTGCTAATTATGATATATTATTTAAGACACTCTTACCATTTGAAAATATATAAAAATAGATGCTATTGAATGGACACCTTGTCATAGAAACCTAATGAAAAAAATAATTTCTTCTTATTTTCAAGATTCCTGCATTGATATGCCAAGATATAGACCTACATATTGCGCTAAGTATATGTGCTATATTTAAGCGTTTTACTGTAATTGCCCTATAGGTTGCCAAGGTGACAACAAACCCCAACAAATTTAATGCCCATCTACAATGTAAGACATGAAGCAACCAAAAAAAAAAACAAAAACAAAAAACAACAACAACAACAACAAACATTGTCATTTACGACTTTTCCAGATCAAATACATGGTATATGGTGTCATCTAATGCAATGTGTACTATTGTACATATGCAAATTAGCTTATTATGCTAATTATGCTATTCTAGACATGCACTTGCAACATTTGGAATCGGAAACAGGTGTTATAGATAGATTTCTCAGGTTAGAAAAAAATCTTGTATAAAGTCGTGTTATCTCTGTTTTCAGTCCTCCTGTATTAAAATTAGCAATTATAATGCACATAATGCTGATGACAATGATTATGCTAATTAGGATAAGAAAAAAAGATGCCAAAAAGTTGCGAAGATGGCAACCAAACTAGAATACCCCTCTAGAACACGAATTACTAACCTTTAACAACTCTTCTAGGTCACATTTTCTATACGTCGTCTAATATACTCTATGCTCGCAAGAAAGTGTCGTTTGCATTTTGGAACACTTCCAACTACTATAGTACTTAAGCCGCATGTATACTCACCCGCATATCCGGGACACGTATTCCCACATTTGTCACCGCATGAGTTAGAGTGGTCGCTATGCTCTAGAGTTCATTCGTCTCACAGCACGTACTGCCTTTGGCTATACAAAGTTAGTAATTGACAGAAAATTTCACACCCTCAGGAGTTCTTACAACCCGGATAAGATCGATAAAGAATCAAACACGATGCTCTATAGCCTTCACAGATTGCTTACTTTAACCAGTGTTAAAATTCTACCCTTCCCGACTTGCGTCACAGTTGGTAAAAGTTGACATCCGATCTCAAACTCCATTACTTTAACGTTTTGTCATCTGTGTTGAATGTCTTTGTCATTAAGCATGTTTCTACTTGTTAAAACTTTTATTGTCTTCTAAATAGTTTCTATATAAAATCCATAATATAGATATTACGCACATATTATTTCCTTCTAGTCTAGGATTGTGAGTGTGTGTCTGTGTGTGTCGGTGTAGACATCAATTTTGACGTATAGAGACGATGCGTTTGCACAGGGACAAGAATTTTAATTATAACCCTTACAACTACAGGGCAGAAATCTTATGTCTTTTTTCAAGAGTAATTTCAATTTTATATTCGATTTGGTGTGTCTTTAAAGGCACAGTCAGTTTCCGATAGTTATTTGCATTAAGGACAAACCTGTCACAGGCTCTTTTGTATCTTAATTTGATTTGACTATTTTTAGCGGTCAGCCTAGTGAAGTTTAGAGGGTCCGTTATAAAAGCCTCCAGTTCTGCCATTTGTCTCTCTTGGAAATATTTACCACCGTGCCTCCAAAGAATCAAATTTATGATGATATTCGGTTGAAGTTTGAAAAAGTGGACTGTAGTTCTGCATTGTGATACTTTGCAGGAACGGTCGCTGCTTTAATCCAACAAATATAGTGTTCGTAACGATGTAAAAACGGCTGGTTTTGGTGTCCTGACTTGATTGTCGGTGAAAGGTCACATCCGATCGAGCTGCTCATAAGGTAGCGCACTCTTTTTTAGTGTTATGTGTGGACAGATCGATGAGGAGTGGGCATGGACAATACGTTGATAGATCTATGCACCGTCATTTATATTGTCATATACTTTTAGAAGCATTTTAAATATTGATTAGCAACAACTAACAACAATTTTTATAGAATGAATTATTCCTTAAGAGACAAGTTGTCAGTGCTTTTTCAAGAATAAAGAGAGAAAGAGAAAAAGTTTCCTGTAAGTTTTAAAGCTGCAAATTGTTTATCTATACACTCTATCATGATATAAGAAACTTTACAACTTGGCAAACCACGGCCACTGGGACATTTCTATCAGCAATTAATTGCTTGGTGTTTGACTCGACAGAATTTCCTTTGTTATCTGTTTCTGAACAAAGACGAAAACGTCTGCTCATTTCAACATGGTTTTGGAGCTATTTCTTGGCAACGAGTTAAACTGTCATCTTTAAAATGGCCCAAAACGATTCGATGAACGTTTCTCACTTACTTTCTTGCAGAAAAGTTAATGATTGAGGGTATTTGAAGTTTTTGTGAACTTTCTATTCAAAGAGGGTGCAGTAATCATCGCTTCGACTCATTTCGCTAGTGGTGGTGAAGCCTTCCTTGATTTGGACGCCGTTCAAAAACCAGGTCAGAGCAGCCGAGCCGTGGATGTCATTTCCGGAGCATATTGCGGTGACTTCACGGCCAGCCCGGAGAGGCGAGGGTACCTCGAAGTTCACTGTCATTGCAACTGAAAGAATAATAACAGAAAATAAGAGGAATTATTCTGAGTCTTGAAGAAAATAATGAACACACACTCACAATGGAACACACACTTACGCTCATGCTCGCGCTCCGCACACACACAAACACAAAGACATAAAATGTATCAGTTGTTGCGGGCAATTGCATCAATTGACTTGTTACATACCATTTATAAGGGGAGTATAGTGGTCAAATGTGGGCTCCAGGGTAAACAAATTTAAAATGAGTTTATACACAACGTATGGATGGAAAATCGTCGCAATATTGAAAATTGTAGCAATAATATAAGGCTATAAGCTTGGTCTTTTATCACCTTATTATTCTCCTATATTGCCATGCCAACTTCCCACTTTCAGACATTGAAGAGCTCTTAACGGAAAAACGAGCGATGTAATAATGCAAATTAATAACTAGATTAAAACGATTTTACTCCTTACCACTAAAGTGAATATTCATGAGAAGAATCCAGACCTGAACCAACACTCGGCTGTCAATCATTTTGATGAGATTCCTGGATAACATGAGAAACCTGCTGGATAAAATAAAGAAGATAAAATTTAATAGGCCAGTTACCATGTTATTATAGGCATTCACAAAGAGGTAGGGTTAATACATAACGTGTCAGTAAAAGCATTCATTACTCACCACGCACAACTTTGTTGTATTCAACTTTAGTGACTTGGAAAAGAAGAATGGGTATCAAGAATAAGGGAAAAAAATGTAGTTAGACAGGAAAAAAACAAAAAACAAAGAAAGAAACTCATCATACTCCAACTTCTATACAGATACTCACAATATGTGGAAAGCATTAGAAGAAATTTCTTTTCAAATTTCCGGAGATGCCCTACTTGTCTACGTCCTTTGGTTGAAAGCTGGTTTCAATCCTATTTCGCTTCCAAACTTCCTTGTTTTTATTGAGTCACTGATAGGTAGGCGTATGTTAAATGAACAAGTCACATGAAGAAATCATCAATATTCCTCCGCGAAACGTCAGAAGATATTTGGTCTGACGCTTTTCAATATAACTTCGACACGGCGCTTGAATCCTACGCTTTACTAGAGTTTGGTCTTTAATGCCTTCTTCACCTTACAATTCTGTACTGGAACGTTTCAGATATACATTTCTCACCTGTGCTTGATCATACTGTTGCTTATAGTGACTGCACTTTGCAGAAACAATTGCATTCCTGTAAGATATTAGAACAATCTATATTCTCCATCCCTTTTTTCAATATTTTGCTGATGAGAGCTTTATACATTCAATTTATATTCTGCTAAGTTTGTATTGTCTCTACGGTTACTTCGGAGAGCAGGCAGTTTCAAGTAATTTGGCAATGGGGGGCATAATAACTGTACTATGTTTCCTGTCTGACATTATTCAGTCATATCAACAAAACTGATGTCATCAAAGTGATTTCAGTGTGTTCAGTGAAGATTTTCTCTACAGATACTAATTAAGCATGTTTTCTGCTATGAATTTGTATCACTTAAAAATGAAACTGACAAAGCAATTTTCAGATTTTTTTTTTCATGTGGATGGTACGAATTAATCTGTATTCTTACTCATCATATAAGTTCGCTACAGATAAATTTAACATGACTTCTAATCGATGCAATTACTGAAAACGGTATTTGAAGCAGCATGTTCATTAAGCGAAATAGAATATTAAAAACACCCAAAAATCATTGGACAATATCAGAACGAATAAAAGAGAAATGCTGTTGAAATGCCATAACTATGAATAGATGGACATCAATGTACGAATCAATCAAAAATGGGAAACAAGGCACTACCTAAACTGCTAAAAAAAAAGAAAAGAAAAAAAAGATTGTTGTGAGATTTAACAAATCAGTGTCAATACAGGACCACACCGACAGGCGTAAAAAGTAAACACGTTGTGACGGTGTTGGAAAGTGTTCACCAGGCACTTCGTGGTAATAATTTGACACTGTAGCTGGTGATATTTTTGACGCTGCGCTGGTGTTAATTCAACAATAACACTACCATAATATAATGGTGTTGATTTGCCATTCTAGTGTTAAATTCAATGGTATTACACACGCCCATAGAGAGTGTGAATACGAGACCACGGATACACCCTCTACTGTTACTGTGGTGTAAATGTGTTCACAATTTGTATTAAAAAATCAAGTACTTTATCAGGAAGTTCTTGTTTGTCTTGGTGAAGTTCAAAATCAACAAGAAGAACAGGAACTAATTACACATTGATATATTTATAATATATATATATATATATATATATATATATATATATATATATAAACTGGCATCAAAAGACTTAACCACAACATGGCGGGCGGTGCAAGAACAGTAAATCTATTGACATCAAATCTTGCACATTAATAGACGTGGCTGGTGTTGGGTAGCACCCCTTTAATCATCGAGCTTTCGGGCGAAAAGCCCTTCTTCAGGATCTATACAGTCAATGACAACAACGTATAAATAAAATCAACCTAGGTATAAAATCATACTAAACTCAACTAGCCTCATATACTATACATTTCAAAATATACTCAACATAAAACATACCTCAATTCAGCGCATTTTATAACAAAACACAAATCAGCATACTATTTATTACCCACGCCGATGAAAATCGGCAGGGGGTTATGTAAAGGGTTCCGTATGTTTGTTTGTTTGTTTGTTTGTTTGTTTGTTTGTTTGTTTTTTGTTTGTTTGTTTGTTTGTTTGTTTGTGTACAAGATAACAAGAGAACGGGTAAACGGATTTGCACGAAATGTTATGGGGATGTTTGGATAATGGCAGGAAAGAATCGATTAGATTTTGGTGATAATCGGTTGACCCTTGCAAATTCTGTGTGACCTTGAAGTTTTGACCCCATGGTATAGTGACCATTCCGAAAATTTCCCGTTTCTCACTTTGCGATTTTCCGCTACCATACGAAAACATAAACTCCCCAACGATCCGACTTCGCTGCTCAAATGTTCGTAAGAATTCCGAAATTTACGTTTAGGCCTATTTGAGGGACTATGTCCTTCTAGATTTATGAAAGTTCGTTCTCCGTCATCACAAACTGGCCCGTATTTTGATGATTTTTTAAATTAACATTGATTGTTTTTATGGTTGGAGGAGCATTTTGCTCGGTCGCAGTCACACTGCACGATATGCGTGCTCAATGTCAATGCGTGTGCAAGGCCGCTGAAAATGCATCGCGCTCTACACTGTTGGTGCAAAATTGCACCGGGGACGTTGCGGCGCTCGTTGGTGGCCGAATACTGGTGCAGTAGACATTTGCATTCAACCTTTGCATTGAATAATTCCCGTAGACACTAATCATAGGGGTAATTGCCTAGGGGGTACGTAAATTTTGTTTTTATGCCTCCGCCACGAAGTGGTGCCGGAGGCATTATGTTTTCGGGTTGTCCGTCCGTCCGTCCGTCCGTCCTTCCGTCCGTCCGTCCGTCCTTCCGTCCGTCCGTCCGTCTTTCCGTCCGTCCGTAATGAATTTTGTGGACAAGGTAACTATCAAAACCTGTTGAGATATCCTAATGAAACTTGGCATGTATGTGTATTAGGGGATGAAGTTGTGCCTATCAACTTTTGGGTGCACATGCTCAAGGTCAAAGGTCAAAAGGTCAAAAGGTCAAGGTCAAATACATAAAATTTCACTATTTCCACCATAAATATCTATGCAATGCCAGAAGATATTTTCTTGAAACTTAGTGTATACATGTATTACCCAATTTCAATTCTCTGGTGAAAGTTTGGGTCATGAGGTCAAAGGTCAAAGGTCAAAAGGTCGAGTAAAAGTATTAAAACTTCTTTTTTTTCTCTGTAAATTGGAAAATTGTTCAAGGTATCTTCATGGAACATAGTATATACATGCACTGACTGGCAGTGATTATCTAGAGAATGTAGGGTTCATGGGGTCAAAGGTCAAGTGCAACACTTCAAAATTTTACTATTTCCCTCATGTTCATGCAATGCCAGCAGGATTTTTTTTTTTTTTTTTTTTTTTACACTTGGTGTATGCATGTGTAACCTAATAGAAATTTTCTGGAGAGTTTTTTTTTTCTTTTTCTTTTTTTTTGCCTCAAAGGTCAAAAGGTCAAAGATCAAGTGAAAGTGCTGAACTAAATTTTCCTCCATATCTCAGAAGTGGCTCAATTTATCGTGAAACTTACTGCATATATATGGGTGAGAATTTTGAACGATGTACAATTGCCAATTTTCGCACCTTATGACATTCTTTCCCTTAGAACACGCCAGGATGATCTAAGAAACCAGATTTTTTCATGTCATCTCAAAGATTGGTAAATTTCCTTTCAGGAAATATATGGTTTCGTTGACTTTTGCCCAATATTTTTCATTTGACAAGGACTTAAAGCGTAAAAATACGGTAAAAACGCTATTTTCACAATTATTTTTGTTTTTCAAACTAATGATGTGCATTTTTAAGCGTACGTGGCATCTAATATCTGACCATGTTCTGGATCTGACATATCATGGGTATGAACCACAAAATTATTAGAACTTTATGAGCACGTATAAAATCACAGAGAACAATTGAAATATCAAAGTCCTAAACAGACGAACGTCCGTGGTGCTTTTATTTATATCGCTGCTGCAAATTCTACTTTGTTGTCCCAACTGTAATGTATACGAAAATTTGGTGTTCCACCTAATGAACATATCCTGCAAAAATTGTACGTCTGCTGTCTGTACATGGGACGTAATATTCTTTTATGCAAAATTATACTCAGTTTTCGTCACGGACGTGCCTCCGCTATTTTCTAATAAAGATCGTATCCCATTAAAAGCTATTGGTGACATTGTTCTGAGTCGTAATCAACTAAGATCTAGCCACACGATAATATGTTTGTTTTGAGTTTCTGTCCATCCTTTGTCAAATAGGAACCGAAATTATATTTTTAGACGAACCTCCGAGAAAAAAAGAACGTCCGTGATGATTAAAACGTTTTCGAGTGGGACACCATCTTGCTTTGATGACGAAGGTGCATTTTACCTTTGGCTCTCTAGCCGAGGAGCTGTATGTTATTTTTGGAGCAGACTGAGGCTTGTCCGCAGTTTGTGGACCATGCAATTCACCGAAAACCAAGCAAATAATTAATATTTTCTCTGAAAATTCACCTCCTGATCCCCCTCTGAGCAATACATATGTTGTAAGGATGTCAAATTTCTTATAATTTGCATTGACAATACCTTTTCAAATTTTTGAAAGAGTTAGGAAGGCTATGTACTCTCTGCCGATTAGTTATCCGTCCGGGAACATGACCCTATCAGTAGAACGAACGTCCGTGACAATTCCAGCGAACGTCCGTGACGTATGCAATCCCTTCGATAGGGATAACTTGTCCCGAAAGTGTCCTGTATTCTTTAAAACTTTTAGCTCCAATAGCCACAAATAAAGTTTTACAAAGTAAACAATGAGTTTAGGGCAGTAGTTTCAGAATTTTTAAGGCGTTATGTGATCATGATGAACAAACAGTTGAAAATTTACTCACAATTTTACGCTTGTTTTCCCTCTAATTATACAAAAACAGCTAAACACTGAAAACAAAGTTATAGGAAAATGGAATTTTGCGTAATCTGTCATTTCCTTGCATTTAAATTTCTTTCTAATGAGGATCTGGAGACAATTTGTACTGTTACAGGTTCTGAAAGTTTCGCTCACGGACGTTCTGTCCGAGAAAGAAAGTTGCTGATAATTACAAATATATCACTGCACATAATGTTAATGTTAGTTGAAAATATTACCTAATCACCGAGCCGCTCATACCAAAAAGTGAATAATGTTCAGCACTCAGTTTACTTGTAATAACAAAAGGAAAACGTTTTGGTCACGGATGTTCGTTGGTAGAATAAGTCAATGGATTGCATAGTAGGAGAAAGAGGATCAGTGCCACTTTTTAGTGACAGGTGCGCCTAGTGTTTATCTTTTGAGTATGGTAGCTGCCGTCTCAAATAGAACACATCCAGTTTTGGCCTCCATAACGGACGTTCGCTGTAATTGTCATGATATTAAATGCCTTAATTCATTCTTATTTTTCTCTTCATGACGATTTTTCTCTCATTCCCTCAATAGCCTGGACATGCTGCGACCAAACAGAAAACAGAAACAAAACAAAACAACCCAAAACAAATCCGAAAAGTGCTACGTAATCACATGCAGGATAATGACGGAAGAAGTCTGTAATGGGCATGTGTTGAATAAAAAATGGAAAAGTTTCGAAAGGACGTGGAAGCAGTTGAATAAAAATGACTGAGAAACAGAGAAGGGATCGAGCTCCAACACACAGAGAAAAGAATTGCCAGTGCACTCCCGTTGTACCAAATTCCTCTGGAGAAGTTTTTGTTTGTTTGTTTATGTTTTTTAAGTCATCGAAATGCCGTCACAAGCGAACAAAAATAATGCAGTATACAATTATTGTCTGATGAAAACAAACAAATCCTCCGCTTATCATTACATTGTGTTGTTTTATACTCATCAATGAAAAGCAATGTTCATTTGTAATTCTTTCCAAGATTTTTTTTTTCATTTTATATTTAAGAGACAGAGAGATCGTCAATATGTTTGTGCTTTTGTGCTTACTTTGAAAACACATGTTAAAAAAGTAATGATTAAGAATAGGTTTAAGGTTGCACTTTGATACGTTCGCTCTTCCTAAGATTCGTTACTCCGATGTCTAAAGGTTTGTTATTCCGAAAATGAAAAAAAAAAAGTTTGTACTTAATTAAGGAGGTTTGTTATTAAAAATTTTCTTATTCCGAAAGTTTGTTAGTCCGAAAAATAGATATTAAGGATCATTATTTTAGGTCCGTTCTTCTAAAAGTGGAAAGGGCCTGATATTCGTTTAAGTGAAAACGGTTATTATGAGGTTTTGAAATTTGGAGGATTTTAGTTGTTAACTTGTTTCTCCACATTTAGATAAGCGAACATGATTTTTCATGTTCAAATTAATAAACCTTTCGATTAACCTTCGGAGATTCCTGTCATTTACCGAATGAAAAAGCTTCATAATCATACGAACAATTTTTGTATTGACAAACTGTGTGAATAACGAGCCTCCGAAATGACGCGCTACAAAATGTTTGTTATAACAAAACATATTGTATAATATCGAAGTCACAAACATCTATCCAAGTAATATGGACTTATTGTGTCTTGTTATGACGAAACTTCGCAGTATCGAACCTATTATCATTTCTGACTAATATAATAATACAAATTCTCCTCGGTAACTGCGTGTAACACAAGGAGCAAACATAGAGGGATTTCTTCCCAACGTATTCGTTTGCCCTCCCCAGCTAAACTTCGTATTTCTATAACGGAGCACATTTCTGTTGTCTTTCTATGTCAATTCTTTGTCATAATTTTAGCTGTGACCATGTTTGTTATAAGCAAATTTTGCATTGTAGACTTTAGATAACAAATTTAGGACCTGAATCTTTACTTCATGATAACGAAATTTTGATAAATATATTCGTTCTCAAGGATGGACTACGTCACTGAGATTACACGTACGTTTGTACGTTCATTTACGAGAGATGGAAAATTGTTTTCTTTGATTCCTCAGTATGAGAAGATAAACAGGCTTATATAATTTAGAATTGGTAATATCTGTTCAGGATTTTGCAGAGGAGTTTGTTCTCGACATGAAATTGCTGTTTGTTCTGAGTAGAATGCGTTTCCAACTCCAGAGAGCTGCATCTTGTTTGTTCCGAACGTCCGGGAGCTACATGCGAACCTCCGTGATGAAAACTATGCTATGTTCGTTGGGTTATAGAGACTGCCTAGATCAGATACATCTTAAAAAGGTATGTTATTATTTCGGAGTGGGGATTGAAGTATGGGATAGTGAAATAAGAGGTCAAAATATTGAGTTTCTGTAAAATGCGCGTAAAGTGGAGAAAGTGTTTAGCGGAAGAGCAATATTTCAACAGAAACGACGAATTTAGTTAAATCATCAGTTGTCTACCATTACGTACAGGTTAAGAGTACAAGCTTAATATTCTGCAAGCACGTACACATGTCCCTTAAGATATTTTGTTAGGATTTTGAACTGAATCAGATCTTTGCAAACTATGTTAAATGGTATTCACGTGTATGTGCAGTACTATTCCTCACGGACGTTCGCTGCTCTGGACATGGTAAACTTCAGCGGTGAATAAAAACTTGTTCCTCTGGGAAAATCCTAGTATAATTGGGTTCATATTAAAGCTTGAGTTATACTCTTTCAGGTAAGATGATTAATGTGGAGAATTTCCTACTTTTTGAATTTTGCCTTGTTTTGGCTCAATTGTACATCGTTCAAAATTCTGACCCATATGCATGTTCTACCTGGAAGTTATTACTAGTACCTTCTGAATTTTAGGGTCAAAGGCCAGATGAACATAGTAACAATTTACTATTCAGTACAGAAATTGCACTTTTTCTCCATACCGGTACCATGAAAATTACTCAATGCATAAATGTATGAATGGGTCAAAGTCAAGTTAAAGTCCTTAAATCCCCAAATACATGCTCTCCTATTCATCCAATTAAACCAAGGTCAAGGAAGGTGAACATTCAACACATTTGTGACAAGCTTGTCATTTCAATATTTTGCCAGTTTTGTCAAAATGTAATCACACATTGTCCACATGTACTATCTAGACCTATTAGGAAAATCTTGCATTATGGCGGAGGCATACCAGTCGCCATAGCGACATTTCTAGTTCTTTTTTGCTTTTGTGGATACCAGCAAAGATCGTACACTCATACGACCTTTGATATTTGATGATTTTTCAAATTAACATTGATTGTTTTTTTCGTTGGAGGAGCATTTTGCTCGGTCGCAGTCACACTGCACGATATGCGGTGCTCAATGTCAATGCGTGTGTAAGGCCGCTGAAAATGCATCGCGCTCTACACTGTTGGTGCAAAATTGCACCGGGGACGTTGCGGCGCTCGTTGGTGGCCGAATACTGGTGCAGTAGACATTTGCATTCAACCCTTGCATTGAATAATTCCCGTAGACACTAATCATAGGGGTAATTGCCTAGGGGGTACGTAAATTATGTTTTTCTTTTTTGCTTTTGTGGATACCATCAAAGATCGTACACTCATACGACCTTTGATATCATCACACTCTCGGCTTGCTATAATCAAAATATCCCGCAAGAAAACGGCGTATTTCTCAATTTTTAGCGCTTTTTCCGCGACCCGTCGCGTAGACAATACTCTTAAAACTGGACTTAATTCGCGCGTGCTTGGAAAAGTTCCGATTCTGCACTTTTGACGGTGGAATTTGGGATTTTCGATGGATTTTTGGAGGAGACTTAAGGACTTTCCTGTACGTGAATGAGTGTTAATACCGTATGTGTAATGATGTGATTTGCGTGTGATGTGACTGTAGAACCAAAGATCGTACACTTCAGTGTACGATCTTTGGTAGAACTCACTGGCTGGTGATAAAGCACACTGGCAATTAAGTGGCCGAATTCTGGTAGATGACCGAATGCACATTATGTTTACCCCGACTTTGTACTTAGGCGTGGGTCTGCCGCCTTTGACGGCCCCTCTCTAGTTGTATTTAGTAATAGTATGCTGATTTGTGTTTTGTTATAAAATGCGCTGAATTGAGGTATGTTTTATGTTGAGTATATTTTGAAATGTATAGTATATGAGGCTAGTTGAGTTTAGTATGATTTTATACCTAGGTTGATTTTATTTATACGTTGTTGTCATTGACTGTATAGATCCTGAAGAAGGGCTTTTCGCCCGAAAGCTCGATGATTAAAGGGGTGCTACCCAACACCAGCCACGTCTATTAATGTGCAAGATTTGATGTCAATATATATATATATATATATATATATATATATATATAATAATAATAAGAATAATAATAATAATAATAATAATAATAATAATCGAGACAATAATAAGGACAGAAGATGTCTTAGGATGCCGGCTGGTTGAAGCTTTCGACCTGTTTATACGAAATAAAATGTTTTGAGCATAACACATCATAATCATAGAGTAATAAAACATAATACATTGATTTAATATTTACAGCATGAATTGACAGCTTCCGAGCAGCTTCTACCAGCCGGCATCCTGCGACATCTTCTGTCCTCATTATTATCTCGATTATATTCTTACAAAGATGGCAACGGTACGGTACGATATCAGCATCATCCCACTATAATTATAATAATCAAGCCCTTGAAAAAGGCTGGTTACACAGTCGAAAGCTTGGGAAATAAAGGCCATAGTGAACATCACTGCAACGTCTATACTGCACTGAGTCATTCCTCCGTCACATAGGTCTACATAAGAAGTGACACCCGTGAAAAATGTTAATGTAACACCTCAAATAAGCACCGAAAATTTAAGACCAGCTCGGTGTTTCACATTTAACACCATACTTTTTTCAGTGTATCATTACTGGCTTCTAAGAATCAATAACCTACATGTTGTTATATATTCACCATCAAGCTACGTGTATATCCGTAGAGAATCTCACTTTTTGTTGCGCTTGTTTTCACTGCCTGGCAATTTACCGGTTTTTGTTGACGTTTGTCATTCTATATGGAGGTTCCTCGTGAAAATATACACGCTGTATACTTCCTGTATGTTACTACATAGCAGTCATGCACAATGACTGTGTGTGCAGATACATGCTTTGAATTTCACAGTCATATCAATCGTGCACACATAATTACCTATATGTGCATCCATGTCGTGTATAATAACATCGATTATGTATATAACATATCAAGAGAGAGAGAAAAAAAAAACTTGCGCAGCCTTAATGACCCTTCAAAGATTCCATTAAAATGTAATTCAACGTTATTGTGATGACCTTGTGTGTATCAAACTTTTGACTCACCCTCATCCAAAAACTTTCAGCAGGACTCTACAAATCTCTCAATTTAAAATTTTAGCAAACAACGATTTCGTCTTTTTTTTTTTCGAACTTGAAGGTAGGTGTATGACATCAGTGTTTGTGCTTACATAATCATCTCGACTCCTTAAGGTGGAATCTTCGAAAACCTGCATCAGATTCCATAAGGTCTTAATTTGACAAAGTTAATATCTTCGAGCAATTAATAATTTGATGTGCCTGTCCTTTATTTCAAGACAGACGTAAACGTTAGAATTCTATTTCTAATTTCTAATTCCACACTTTCTGTCAGTGAGAGTTAAAACGAAATGACATTATCGCTACCTCGTTAAGCGATACCAACCCCCCACCCCGTCATTAAACACAGTCGATCAAAATATTGTGTATCACCTTCTCTAAGACAATAGACCGAATTAGACAATTGGATTAACCCTGAGCTTCACTAATCATAGTTTCTTTCCTTCTACAGACCAAGGTCAAGCTAAGCATTTTTACCCTTATCATATTTCTTGTTATTTCAGAAAAAAAAAAACATTATTGTCGGGAATAACCCCTTTTATGTCTTAGCTCTATATTCATGATATTATACAATATGACATTATCTCTTCACCTTTTATTCGTTAACGACTTTCAATAATATTCACAGACACTATTGTCCGTAGACTTCTTCGACAACTACACTTTTACCGCATCACTATTGATAACTCCGCCGCAAATAAGACTATAACACTTGAAGATGTTTCTGCTGTTATATACGCTATCATTATCAACATTGTCTCAACTATCAAGCACGGAAACGCTTGTACCTAATACGTCCTTTTAATGTATTATTTTCGTCTTGTACGAGTCCCTCAGATTCCTTTACCAAATCCATTTATTACATACCACTAATGGTATATTACCGATACCACAAGTGACAGTTCTATGAGACCTTAGACCTTGACTGCATGCATTGTAGGTTGACTTCCGTCTGCCTCCTAAGACACGATTTTGCTAAAGAACTTGTCGTTGAGGGCGTTTATCACTGGCACTCCTCAGAGTACGTAGCCAAACAAGTTTAGACGATTCCTGTTCAATTGCTCTTTGAGTTGAACAGCAAAATCAATATCGACAATCAATTTTTACCCCTTGCTGATGGTAGGAGCCTGATATCATGAAAGGTTGCAATCATTAAGAATAAAAAATGGAGACTTAGAAGTCTGCAAATGATTTGGGAAATTTACAAAGAATAGTCGAAGGATTTGTTTGCAAAAACCGATAAGTCCATTTTTGAAGATTTTGAAGTACGATCTCTGTCATAAAGTACAAAATAATACCTTTCAAATGATATATTGGTCAATGCATATGAAGGTTTATTTTTGAAGTTATGGTCAAAAGAAGCAAAAATTTTGTTATCATTCTCTCTATTTTTCTTGACCTCTAATCGCAAATATCTCCATTTGGCAAATATGGACTTATCGGTTTGTGCAAACAAACCCTTACGTTCTTCTACAAGACTTAAGAAAAAACAAAATTCACCGGCGTCGTTGAAATGAATCCTTGGAAAGATAGATAGATAGATAGATAGATAGATAGATAGATAGATAGATAGATAGAGAGAGAGAGAGAGAGAGAGAGAGAGAGAAGGTGCCAAGTGCGTTAACCATAATTGTAGTCTACCTTTGAAACGAAATCTTCAATCGTATAGTATTGATATTGATATTGGTATCGAGAAATGCTTCCAGAATCATCGAGGCATCAGCTCACAGTACATAAGTGGATACGTTGGGGATAAGAGAAACACTTCGGTGAAAATCAAAGCGAACAAAGAAGGTTGAAGATTATGTAAAGGAAACATCGGTTAAGTCGCGCCATAACGCATGCGTATACGTAGCTGCCTTTATTATACCATTCTCTCCAACGTACTTATCGATTGACTATCCAGTTGGCTATACGTTATCAAAATAGATTATTAACTGTATTCCGGCATTTATAGTCCCAGAAACAACATGTGTCACTTATTGTATCCTTTCTTTCTGTTTTTTTTTTCTCTCACACTTTCAGTGTTTCATAATGTAAAGATTAATGTATAATAAAGATCTTTCAATTTAGCATGTTATTTTTAATTCAACCTTGTTTATTTCGGTATACACCAAGAGGAATGCTCAAAAGCCTGATCATTGCCTAAACTACTGCTGTTTCTTAACATTAGCAACACATCTGAAAAGATTTGAGTTTCTGTGCTTCCCTGTCATGCCTGTAAATAGCAAATTCACGTTTTTGTTTATTCGTTAGCTACTGTATAAAAGCTCATGTACACAATCCAATGGCTTGATTCTCTTTTCTCAGTTGGTTATAGGCACTTCACTTGTTTTCAGAGCGACATAATCAGTGGCGGATCCAGGGAGGGGGGGGGGGGAACCGGTCACGCGGCCCCTCTTTATTTTTGGTTAAAACAACACAAATAAAAATAAAAATAATGGGGGGGGGTGCGTGCGCCCCCTTTAATTTTGCAAAGTCGCCTCCCCTTTATGGAATTCCAGGATCCGCCCCTGATAATGCATAAGCTTGCCCAACGTCACAAGTTAATGAAGGAATGAATAATTAAAGTATTCTAAATAAAAAAAAGATAATAATGAACTTGCACAGGCAAGCTGAGCAGAAATAGCCCATCAATAGATAACACATCAAGGCCCCGTTTTTCAAAAAGATATAATAGATATTAAATTCCCTTACAACACAGGCTGCCATTGACTTATGATAGAAATCAACTGTATAATCAATTATAACTCTTCATATTAAAAACAGGGCCCTGGAAGTACAATTGTATCCTTTTCAGTGTTTCCATTGAATGCGTTAACAAACTTGTTATACCCCTTTTACACTACATTAGTATTGTCAAATACTAGACTGTAATAAACGATCACTGGTCTTTTAATTCTAAGACTGTACGTATTATGTTTAACATGCTACAGCGACACAAGATTGAGTGCTTCTATCATTCATGAACCATTTATCATCAACTATTTATGAGCAATAAAAAAAAAATAGCCCCGCAGAGGTAGAAACAAAAAATGAATAAAAATTGAAGCATATTGATGGTTTACCAAAAAAAATTAATTGAAATTGTATATATCCGCGTAACTCAAGCATTGTTGATTTATATCATCCAAATGAAAAGAAAAAAAATATATACTTCATGAGAATTTTTCCAAATACTTGCATCCCATATTTCTAGAATAATTAATCAACTTCAGAAGAGTAAATACATTTACCACGTAACTGGTGAATTCTTTGAAATTATGCGTAACCAATGGTAACTTAGGACACCGCTTTCGATAAAGATCCGAAAAAGATTAAAGGGGATGGCTAGTAACTCGTCAGTGGGAATCAATGGGAATGCTGAGGGATGATTGTTCCAATCCACGTGTGGGATGTATTTAAGAGTATATCATAATTATATCTATTGTTGTGTGAAAAAAAGTATTTGCTTTAGAACGGTCTCATATTCAAGTAATGTGCAGTTTAATGCCCCGTCACTGTACAGGCGTGCTAACCTGGAAACATTAAATGGAAAATGAGGGGGGGGGGGGTTGGGGCGTGCGACCTCCCTTTATTTTTTTATTTTTTTTTTATAAAAGGCACCACCCCCTTTACGGAATTCCTAGATCCGCCTCTGGTATACCCAGTGAGCCTATACGATTCGATGCACATACAAATCGCTGAAGGACACTTCTATGAGAGTAGGCCTGTTGGATTAAGATTAAGATTAAGATTCATATTTTTTGGTCTATGATAGGACATAGAAATTTTGGTTCCATTCTGAATAATAGTACAACAATACAAACACATCTCACATCACAGTTACGGGTTTCAATGAATTTTTTTTTTGAATTATAGAAAAGCGTGCATGTACCGAGGAAAGAGTTACAAATTTGGTGAAGTGTAGTCCAGGCTAGGCTCCATAGAAAGTGCACCTAACCTTGTTTTTTTATATATACAATGTTTTTTGATGGTTTCTTGTCAATTCGAGGGTGCTGATTCCGAATCCGATTGATGCCACTCGCGTAACCTTGAGCATTTTCGGCAAAATGCAGAAATCCAAAATGGCCGCCAGATATGCTAATTTGGCCATCATAATCCCAGTTACGTCAATTTTATGACCAATTATTCCATCAAAGTTGTTTAAATTTTTGTTCCTTGAGTAATTCTACATACGCATGCAAGAAATTTTTTCTTTTGAAGAGGTGCATTGAGTATTTTAAGCTTATTTTCAATTCAAAATGGCCGCCACTCCTATACTCATGTTTATGAATGGCAAAACACAAATAGAAGACGAATTTTCAGTCACATACCTACGCTTTTATCAAGTTTTGCATGTGCAATGCAAATCTGATGAGTGCCACTAGCAAAACAAGCAAACAAACAAGCAAACAAGCACAAAATTTATTGTTTTTAGGCTTATTATATCCTTCTTAATACAACACTTCAAAATGGATGCCACTCACATACCCCTCACAATTATGGACGGCAAAGTGTGCATGGAAATAAACAAATTTTCTTCTTTTTTTTCCTGTCACTCAGGTACACTGTTTATCAATTTGTGTGCTGATTATAAATCAGAAGGTTGATCCTAACAAAAGCTGTTTTGTATTTTGATGCAAACATCCAAATTTACTCCCTCAATCTGAATTTTCCCCTAGGAATTTGGAAAAATCCACCAAAACTTGAATTGATGCCAACGTCAAGATCGTTTATCAGGAATTATTAGATATGAACATTTGACACTTAATTGCCTTGAGATGTTCAACATCATAATATTCACTCTACTTTACTGAATGAAAAGGCTGAATCCTAGATGATGACACAAATGAAATTCCCAATTAACTGTCCTGTTCTTCTAAAAGCGATATTATACAAACTTTTCAGTCCCCTCATCCGAGAAAGAACATGAGGCAGGGGAAATTGGAAAAAAGGGACCACCTCACTTCCTGTCGTCAAATCTCTGAAATGAAAACAGTGGCCGAAAGTTTTTCATGTTAACCCAGATGAATTATATGTGACCGTGCACCTCAAAACGAACATAAAGTCGCACACACTGATTTTGCGTGAGGACTGAAAATAAGTGAAATGCGTCAACCTAGCCGAACTTGACTTTTTCATATTTTCTGAAAGAACGGGTCTTCTTTTACATTATGCTAAAATTTGGTATCATGAAACGGGCAGGAAAGTGTGTTTTTTTAGCCGTTTATCTCGAACACTTTTGGTAGAATAGTGTGATTATGTGTGTCTTTAGAATCCCTTTTTCATTTCTGAAAAACCTTGTCCACACTTTTCACTTTCAACTCTAATAACTTTTGAAAAGATAGTGCTACTGCTTTGAAAGTTGGCGTTAATTATGGACAGAATGTGTTAATGAGGCATGCTTAATTTCAGTTTAATCTGATAATCCCTTCATTGTTGTTACTCTGGTGGTTTACTTCCTCTTTTTTGTCCCATTCATCGCACAGCAAGCACGGTTTGGTAAAGATTAAGCGCTTGAATAGACACTGTACTTCAGAGCCTCTTTTCTCAGTTCACACTTTTCCTGAGTTTGTGCTTTCTTTCCAATATCTAGATAGGTTAGGAGAGTCCATTTGATTTGAGTTATACATCATTTTAAAGCTTAAAGTCTGCTCTTTCAGAGTAGGGTCTTAACTAAAAATTCATGTCTGGCGACTTTTTGTTTGTTTTGAGTCACATATATGGTAGATGAATTTTACCACCAGTTTTTTTTCGGAGTGAATGTGTTTGCGTATAATATGATGTCAACGGAGACTCTGAGATATGTACAGTGCTGCCTCATTCTGAAAGCAGTGCTATAACAACTTCACACGGGGTCATCCCACAAGACCGACACCCACGAGTCATACAGCCTCCGAGTTCGACATTGAAAACAGGTCCATGAGTCATACAGCTCACGAGTCATACAGCCCATATGTTCGACATTAGGCAAATAAAGCCCATGAGTTCGACAATCGGCAAAAACAGCCCACAAGTTCGACAGACTCAACACGGGGCTTAATGTGTCGGTCTCGTGGGCCTTGTTAGCTTAGTGTCGAACTCATGGGCTGTATGACTCGTGAGCAGTATAACTCATGGGTTATATTACTCGTGAGCTGTATGACTCATGGGTGTCGGTCTCGTGACGTGCACCCCTTCACACTGCTTGTCTTTAATCTACAGCACTTGCAGATTCAGGATTGCTCTAGGTAACCAGACCAACTGTGTTAGGACTCTGAATGATGGCCTCCTTAAGGTGGCTGTATAAAACTAACTCCACTAGAGCTCTTCTTAACATATACATGGTGACATAACATTCACTTCGCGTAGGAAGTTTGAACATGATCTTGCCTTTACGTTTCATAGAAAGTCCTTGGATGACATGAGCTGAGTACTGACCCATCTCAAGACAATAGAGGAGTACTTCACCTTCTGGAGACTTTGCCCCAACCTTTATAAGATTATCATCATGCCTTCCATCTTAGTAACCATCTTGCCAACGCTATGTTCAAGGTAGCCCTCTGTGGCAAGCCTTCCAAGCATAGGCTAAGGAAGTACACCCTCCTTCAATGGCACTCGATCACTCTCCCTCACGCTGGAAGGAAAGGATGGCAAGTGTCACCAGTGCCGTCAACGCATACCCTGACCTTCCAAACACGATAGCATGGGGGTATTTCATGAAGCGTTTTGTCTGACAAAGTTGCTCTCAGCCAATCAGATGCAAGGATTTTAGTAGCTTATAACAGTTTATCAATAAGAAAAGATCTGACAAAACGCTTCATGAAAGGCCCCCTTGAACAACCTGCCATCAATGCGTCTGAAATCCCACAAGCCTAGATTTCCCTCCCGTAACTTGAAAGCTTTGACCCCTAAACAGGTTGGTGCAGATGCTGGTCTGATTGTCATCTCTGATACCACCCAAGTTACCTACAACACTGTCTCTGGCCTGGCAACAAAGCCATAGGGCTTCAATGGGTGGTGATCAAGCAAGTCTTCATGTCTTCATTCTGTTTCTATGGCAAATAATCGCCCTCTGACCCCTGAGGAAGTGCTGAACATATCATAAGATGTGGTTGCAATTAAAGAAATTGCAGGACCAATAAGCATCTTTAGTCTGAGAATTCTGCAAATTTGGGGCTGATGTCGCCTACTGCCAAACATCCAATTAAAGGGTTCTTTAAAGACAATAAGAATGACAGTTTTAGTTTTAAGACAAGACTGAATGAAATCATGATGTCAAAGTGTATATTATCAACACTTGGGAACTGTGAGAGAACTGAAAGAGGTATCTCACATTGCTCCTCGATTGATGTTCAATGAATATTTTGTACGGTATTGCCGTGTTTGGACAGTTTCGTTTATGCCTTCACCAGTTTTTGTTGTTGTTTTACTTCAATAAGAAAATCATGTTTGCTCGATAATATCAAGGCGATACTTCTAAATTATATCATATCAAAGCGATGGAGGTTATGATCCATTTCAAACTCGCCTCGGGACTCCTCCCTTCCCAACTCCTTGCTGGAAAAAAAAAAAATCTACAATGTAAAGGGTATTTAGCTGTGTCATTAATGTCCGATGTGTTTTTGTCTGAAACCATGTTTCTCTGCATTTACTGTACAGGATTTTTCTGTACTTTGTTACCATGGTTTTAGGGGAATGCATATTAGAAGCTTTGCTTTCTAGCTTCCCCTCCATTTTCAACATTATTTGATAAATACTGCGTATCTAGGCTTCTTAATATATTGTGTTAGTATGCCAGGGAGGTGAGACACCTCCCTGGTTAGCATGGTTAGTATTATATTTTTATATTCAACCTGCATGTAGAATATGATGGTATATTGATTTCTTGCGAGACGTTTAGTGAACTTATATTCGTTGTTGAGACAAAATGGAATATATAAGATATTGTGTTAAACATCGTAAGGTTTATGAATATTAAATGCTCAAATATACATGTAGGCCCTCTATATTGTAAGTGACACCCAACATATTTGTATTGCACCTGCAACACTTTATGATAGCGTAGGTACGGGACTGCAAATACAGTAATTTTGTTCTATATGACTGTCCATGTATATGTTTTGCCATTCATTTAGTACATAAGCATAGGAATGGCGGCCATTTTGAATAAAAAATGATCTTTAAATACTAAATGAACCTATATGAAATGAAAATTCTCTTGCAAATGCAGATTGAGTAACTCTAGGAACAGAAATGTACAAAGTTTGGCGGAATAATTGGTCATATAATGCACATTTTTGTGTTTATCATGGCCGAATTAGCATATTTGGCGGCCATTTTGGATTTCTGCATTTTGCCGAAAATGCTCAAGGTTACGCGAGTGGCATCAATCGGATTTGGAATCAGCACCCTCGAATTGACAAGAAACCGTCAAAAAACATTGTATATATCAAAAAACAAGGTTGGGTGCCTTCTAGCCTGGACTAGTGTGGAAGACCAAAAATTGTTGGGAATGTTCCTGCACCCGTCCGGTTTCAATGGATACGGATACCGAATGCTTTCAAAGGTAAGGCGCCCTCATTGTTCTAAATTTGCTATAAGACAGTTCGGAGTTCTAATTTGCGCATGAGCAGAAAAGAGGTCATCCGTACCAACAGACATGTTGGTTTTTAAATTCACTGGGATAAGCATCTGTGATATAATGATTATTCATGTAATCCTCAGAAATGCTGCTTGCCAGCACAATCCATCTGACAGCAAAAATTGTATTTGGCATTATCAATGTACAGAGATTGTCGATACATTCAACGTAGAATAATGAAATGATGCTTTTCCAATTGTTAATTGACAGATCATTCTGGTCATCTGGTCTACTCAAGTTCATTCTTTGTTTGAACAGGGTTGACGAATCGCATAAATTTTGGCGTGAAGCCTATACATTATGTCGCTCTGAAAACGAGTGAAGTGCCCCTAACAGGCTGAGAAAAAAGAAAGGTCATTCGTACCAATGTGCCCATGAGCTAACTCCGAACTGGTTTATTAGAATTATAACTATCCTAACCTGGTTCAGAGTCTGCTGCCAAGAGATTCTTATCCTCAACATAAATCATTCTAGGTGAAATTGCATGTCATTTGAGCATGTCTATGAGCGATAATAATCCTCATAGTTCAAATCAGAGTAGGAAAAAAAACCCCTCAAAACTTAACAAAAGAAATCAACGAAGGATGATATTTTAGTCCCTTTAGAAAATTGTATTCTTACCGTCTAACAACTGAGATAATAACAACAACATTAATCTACAATTAATATTACAATAGTGATGATGATGGTGATGATGATGATGATGATGATGTTGATTATAATCAAAATTATGATCGCCATCACCATCAACTCATAATAACATATTTAAATTGTAACTGTGAAATGATCAAGGAGGCCACATATTACATCCAGACATTTTTCATACTCAACACTATTATTTCTATCCCCCTCCAACCCCCCTCTCTCTCTTTCTCTCCCTAATCATATCTATCGATTTATGTATTTATTCATTTATCTATCTTTGAATTCATCTGTCTATAAACCTACTTATCTATATTTCATCTATCTGTCAATCATCTATCCATCTGTTTTTCGATCTCTTTATCTATTTATCTTTCAATTATTCTATCTATCTATCAATCAATCTATCTATCTATCAATCTATTTATCTATCATTCTATCTATCAATCAATTTATCTATCCGTCTATATATATCTATTTTTCTGTCCATCTATCTGTCTATCCATTTATCTATGTGTGAATCATTTATCTATCTATTTATCTATCTATCTGTCTCTCAATCTCTCTAGTCATCTATCTATCTGTCTATCTATTTATCTGTCTCTCAATCTATCTATCTATTTATCTATCTGTCTTTCTATTTATCTATCTGTCTATCTATTTATCTGTCTATTTATCTATCTGTCAATCTATCTATCTATCTGTCTATCTATTTATCTATCTGCCAATCTGTCTTTTTTATTATCTTTCACTCTATGCTCTCTTCCCTTGCTACAGTTTCTGGATGCCGCTAGTCTACGATCGAAACCACTGTGAGTCCGTGTGGGACGACGAGTCCTGCTCCTTTTCCGTCGTTCGGAAAGACAGCCCGTCGGAGACTTGCGAAATTGTCGCAGGCGTGCTCAAATAGACAGCCGTCTCATCGTTTCTTAGCGCCACCTAGCGACAAGAACATTACAGTAGATGATGGATAGTCCAGACGACGTATGGAACTCAACCATGTTCGGCGTCGAGATCGTAGGGCTAGAAATTATGAATCAAGATTTGTGCGGTCTGCAGTGAGAGAAAAAAAAATATTTATGAGGATTCTGTGATTACTAGCAGCTGCTGTTGTAGTTTATACTGTCCCTTGCAATTTTTTGTTATATAATTCTTTTTAGTATAATGAAGAAAAAATGTTAGATGCTCAGAATGTAATTTGAAATTAGAAATAATTTCATTTTACTTTTTGCTAAGTACTTTAGTGTCAAACGGGAATATACAGTATCCTATTTTGATAATACATGTGTCACTTCTTCTACAATTCCATGTGCCACCCTGCGTTTTAGTAAATTTGTGCAACTTTTGGTCGTTTGCCAGAGACATGTGTTAGGTTTTGCTTTCTGGTTGCAGAAACACTGCCTAAGGTAACCGAATAGATTATTAGTTTTTATAAAATGGGTTCAAGAATGTAGCCAATTGGAAGCGCTGAAATGAGTCACGTGTGCTTGTATTAATTTCTCACTAACATGCACGGCCGACGTCACAATGTTTGCGCTAGCAGTGCGCACTCAATCATTTGTTACAAGTGCGTCGCGCGCTACTATACGCGCTGTCAATCCTGTAAACAACTTCTAGTTCGGGCTGCCGGCCGGCCTTTCTTGTGTGCATAACATGTGTGGCGTACGTTAGCCCCGGAGACCGCGCCGCTATGTACAACGCTGCACGTTGGGGGCTGGTCGCAGTTAGGCGTACGTATACTCTTATACGTACAGTGCTTATATGTGCGGGCCGGGATTTCCGAGTGCGACGTGCGTAAATGTTTGGGACAAACATCTTTGGACATCTTGATCCACAAGGTACGTGAAAATGCTGTTAGTTTTCGACCCATTTTATAAAACAAATGATGCGCAGGATTATTTCGTGGCGTTAGTGGAGATGCAGCTCACTCTCGGGTATTTACAATGTAGTGCAACATGCACTCGGCTTCACCTCGTGCATGTTTCACAATTGTAAATACCCTCGAGTGCGCTACGCCTCCACTAACACACTCTATCCTGTGCATCATTTGTATACTAACAGGTCGACAGGGGATAGCGCCCCCATGTGACGTACTCCAGAAAAACCTACGAGCAGGAATTGACCAAATCAGTACACTGTCACTCCTAAATGCACAGAAAAAAAAAAAAAAACATATCGCATTCAATAAATCTCATGAAAGCAAATTGTGTTTGGCTGCATTTTGAAGTAAAATGTCATTGCTAATCAAAATGGTTGGTTATTGACGAGTGAGGAAAGAAATGAAATTAGCAGAAGAAGAAAGAGGAATAGGAGGAGAAAGAGAAGAAAAAGGAGAAAAGGGATGTCTATTTTCTTTGTTTTTTAATGACAAGGAATGTTTTACTTTATAATGCAAAAGGTAAGTAAGAGAAAGGATATCCAATTATCAGCAAATCTTTATCACCAGTTTTAGTTGTATACATTCTTTGTTAACGTTCAAAATGTTTGTAATCGACCAAACTGATTTTGATGATGTCTATTTAGTCCTATAACAAGTAAATATCAACATTATTGTCTTCCCATGGACGGATATTCCTGCACACACAGTCAATGTCATCTTTCTTTCGTCTTTTATTCAGCGGCCGTCAGAGAAAGTAACAATAATAATCCGTGTATGAACAGAAATGTATCGGTAGTAGGTATTATTGATAATCGTAAAAGAGTCTGCAGTAAAATGGATAATGTAAAAGTTGCAGAATGTCGCTTGTTTCCTTATCTTTCAAAATATTATCACCATTATTGATATCATGAGTATCACTGAGACTTATTTTCATCCTTCCTCATTATTGTTATTATGGTGTATAACAAACCACTGCCAATTTAACAACTAATGTGTAATGCCAATTAAAGGTCAAGACATTCGTTACTTTTTTTCCCTGTCTTAAAATTTGCTTGAATCTCTATCAATATCTACTAAAGTTCCTTATTATTCGGTGAAACGCAGAAAAAAAGCTTTTATTTCTATTGTTGTTTATCGTTGGTAGGTCAAAGGTCAAAATAACCTGTAGTGTATTGATGCCAGTGTTGCATCAACTCGAACAAGATTACCAAAATAATACGTTGTTTATCATAATATGTGCATAATTATGTCTTTTATTTCACATACATACGCATTAGAATGTTGGGATTACTACTATACATTACCCTCAGTTCATGTGACTGCTATGAAGCTGGTCTTTGTTCCAGTCGTTATCATTCAATAAAGTCAATGGGCTAAAGGGATGCTTGCACATCAGAGGAATACAAAAGACCCCAAGAGAGAGATTTGTTCATGTCATGCGTGGACTGGCGTAGAATATCCTACAAGGGCATTATTGACCACGTTGACTGCTGTCGCAAGTCTACGAGGGAACCACTCCTCGTTTTTACCAAATAAAACATAACTTCATGAAATCTAAACCAGTGTGGTAAAGGTTGGGAAATAACGAGGGATACCACCACTCAACTCCAAACAATTCTGTCTCGTATGCGAAGCTTTACCCCATTGGGTCCAGTCCCTCTACCCTACCTCGGGATTGGAGGATTTCCTCTTTCACCCAAATACACCACCCTAATCCTTATTCAAATCGTATTACCCCCTCATTAGCGACCACAAAGCCCAATTAGTGAGCTCTCCACCCTTTGTCTGTTCACGCCTCCCCAATTGGGCCGAGACAATGAGGCTGGTTGATTGATGGCTGTGAGTGACAGGTGACAGCTGCTCCTTCTCTTTGTAGCTTTCTCCTCAGCTTCTTCCTTTTCGCCTTCGATTCGATTTCTTCTTCTTCTTCATTATCATCAATTTCTTTTCCTCCTCCTCCTTTTTTTTTTTCGTTTGATTTTTTTCCCTTTTCTTATTTCCAGGTCTATACCTCTTCTTCTTCTTCTCTTCTTCTCGTTCTGTTTTTTTCTTTCATCCTATCTTCATCCTTCTCTTGGTCCTTCCTTTTATCATTTTGTTACGTTAATGCGATCAATAATCTGATATTAGTTTCAAACATGTCAAACTTAAAAACATCGTAATTTTGTGTATGTGTTACCGGTTACTTAGATGCATATGAACGGCGACCTGACCGCTATAATCTGGAGTGAGAGTGCACGTGTTCTTTTATTCCTGATTCTTCTCTACACTACACCTTATATACACTGAGATATGATGAAAAAAAATGAAATAAGTGTATTACACTTATTTCATGTCGGTTTTAGTAAGAAATCTGGCGATCTGTTCACATGATTTTACTTAAATGTGTTGTAGAGTTGTACTCCAATCTTCCTTCTACAGTTCCCAACTCATACACAAGTATGTTCGTGATTTCATCACTGTCCCTATACGTACAGAGCTGATACACCACGAAACTTAGGGAACATTATTCTATCTTTCAATCATTGTCAATCCCAATTTTTCATTGAGTGGAACGCTGTCATTACTACCGATGTGTCCATAAGGTATTATTAAACTTCATTGGCTTTCTTTAAAAAAGTAAACGACTTTGTACTGATTCTAAACTACGACTGCATGGGGTTATAGTTGAAGGTAGATCCCCGTTGAGAATGCGTCAATGTTTCATTAATTATTCACGAATACAGTTCCTGCTGCAGTTTTGCCCGTGGAGCTCATTAGGAGCTCGGGCAGACAGACCATCATCGCTAAATTCTCCACTTGGGAACTCTACAACAATTGACGTTACAGTGTTAAAATTATGGAAAGAGAAGAGAAAGGGAATTTTACAACAACAACAACAACAACAAAAAAAAAAACATCTCCTTTCAGAATTTTCAAACGTGAAAACACAAGAGTTCTGCTAAAAGGGTAACAGGCCCTATAAATAGGTAAGGTATATGTTCAAAGGCCGTTGTCCAAGGCAAGCGATTTGCTTATTGATAACGGTCTCCCCAACCTGTACACTAACCCGGCAGACTTAAAGATCTGTAATGAAATGTATGTATTATTTCACGTGATTATATACTTGTAATGTGAAATCTTGTTTATAATAGTATTTTCATGACTTCTGAATTGCTTCGGTTGTTATAGTTATTTTTTGTTATGTACAAGTGGAGAAATAAAACTTACTGAAGCTGAAAAACTAAAACAAGTTGTCAGTCTCTGACAATAACCATAGTAACAGTCAGTGACCAGAGCATCTCAGCCAATCAAAACCAAGGATATTACTGAAATTATCAGAGACTGGTAACTTGTCAGCGCTGACTAAATTGATGAAACACCCCCTGAACACCATATTTACACTCACATCCTAATATCTGCAGCAGTTTGCGTAATACATGAATAGTATTAGCATTCGTCACTTACTTCATAATTATACACGAAATTAGACGGTTTTTATCTACACATGTGCACACAATCATACATACGTAAATATACACGCATACATACAAACACACAAGCGTCTCGATGTCCGTCACTCACCCACCTTCGTTTTTCTCCTTCAAACCATTGCTCCATTCTTTTAGTTTAAAAGTCAACTTACAAGCGCCTTTATCAATACCCTTCCCTATATACACTTAAATAAACTGTTTGTAAATCGCATATTCGTCACCGTGATTTCTATTCTACGCTTTTCTTCTCTTTGTTCGACAAACTGAGAATGGAAAATACTTTAATACACACTTTAAATCATGAAACGATACAAGTGTTATAGAAATGTGATTGTTCAATCTTCAAAAGAAATCTTTACTGCGTAAAATGCGTTTACAATGACAATTCTATATACTACCGCATTAAGGCTTAATTGTAATCATGCAATCCTTTTATCACTCAAGTCTAAACTGATTATGCTTTGATCCAATTCTTTGGATACAGATGCAAAGTAATGTCCTATTTCAAAACCAGTAAACCATACTTGTGAGGGTTTCAAGAAATTGTCCTCGTGTCTGCGACTAAACGTCTCTTCCTTCAACTGTCTTTCAGCATTGGGAACAAGGTCTGACAAAAAAAAAAAATAGGAAGATGCAAGATCCTTAGAAACATAATTTTTTTTTCTTACCTATATCAGTCCATACAGTCGACATCACTTACGTAATTACAAATATGAGAGATATTTTGGTTTTCTGTTCTGAGTTGCGATTATTTTGATAAAAAAGAGACCAGTGAATTTATTTTGATTACAGATCACGATCATTTTAAACAAAGTATACCATTATGTAATTGTAGGACACAAAAGTCAAATCGCTGCATGAATTCCACCTCGTTGTACATTTTGGCTATACGTATTCCGTCCGTTTTAGTGTTTGAATAGTGTAGGATTTCAACTGAAATACGGATCTAAGACTCTATGAACTACACTCCTCTACTGTCACATCCGTCAGTGGGGAATTTTCTGTGTCGAACGAAATGGCAAACATGAATATGAAACCACGATTCCAGTTTATGCTCTCCATCTATAAGAAAAATACACGAGAAAGGACAGAAACAATTTGACGATTAGGACATTACAACGACAAATCTGAATATAGGAAAAGCCTCTATCATTAAAGTGTTCAGATATACAGGCAAAGCCTCAAGAGGTTATAGAAATTAGGTTTTTCTGTGATCATTACTACATCAGCAAACCGCACAAAACGCTTTGAAAAATAGCATTGAAATAGAAAGCTCAGTTTTTTCTTTGTTATTGCTACGAGGGAATCTGTTCCAAGACCATTGTCTCAAAATAGTGTTGCTACTCCACACTTTGATAGAAACCGGTCACTGAGGATGAGTACAAGATGGAGACGTATTTCTCTCATTCACGCGTCGAGTCAGTATTAAATAAAGCTTTCAAATTATAAAACCTGCTGCCCTTAGCTCTCCTTTACAATTACTTCCATGCATCTTATAAAAGGCAATAAGGAAACTTAAACAAGGCTAAATACCAAAGATCCGAAGGAGAAGAAGAGGAAGATGCCAACGATGAATAAGAATGAATTGAATAGGCAAGAAAAGAGCGGGAAGAAGAATGCTGAGGCAAAGAGGTAAAAGAGTAGAACGATTTTGGAGCAAGTCCAGGGGGTGAAAGAGGCAGGATAAAAAAAGAGAAAGAAAAAGTACCGGTAAGGGGAAAAAATGAGAGGAAGAAATGCAGTAGAAAAGGAAGAAAAGGAAGTCTAGTACCTCTTCAGAGGATGATAATTTTTCTTCTTTTCATGACCACGATTACATAGGTCACCATCGACATGAACAACGCTGTGAAGAGCAAGGCGTACGTGGTCGATGACTTCTGAAGAGCTCCGCGATGTAGACAAGGAATGGGACCTATATGGCCAAACCAAAATAATGACCGTAATGTTTTGACAGAGCACAATTAACGGGATAATCGAAGGTAAACGGACAAGGCCTAGACCATTTTGCACACACGTCTTTTCATGTACTAGTATCTTTATCTAAGTTGTACATTGTCATTTCAAGAACATAATTATCATAACCATATTGAAAACAAGAGTGAAAAAAATGACACAAAGTCTCGAAAGTGAATTGAATTACTTTGATCAAATTCTTCATGTATAAATTTGAATATGATAGGAATATTGAAGAAACATATCATCTAGCATGGGATGAAGGGGAGAGTTAAACATTAGACAAAATTTGAGCTATTATCCACATTATGTAGTATTTCACATTACACATTTTTACGCTTCCTCTATCAAAATCCGGAGGCGAATGACATCATTACATCAAAAGTAGATTAACCTCTCTCCAAGCAATTCTCGAGACTGGTGTAGGTCCAACCAATCCCGTTCGTCCCCGAGCACGTGATATTGATGTACCTGTTGTGTGGGCGTGGTCTGAAGAGAGCCGAGGCGCTGCTGGACGAGGAGAGCGTGGTGTTGTCGACTCCGATGGTGTATGTGTGAAGGTGTGGGGAGGGCTGGTCCTCGGGACTAATGTGACAAGTAATAACGAGAATGACCTGGTTTCCTTCTCCATTGATCTCCTTGGTCTCGATGGAGAGTATGTCACTCGCTGGAGGCGCGTGACCTAAGAATTAAAACAACAAAATAAAACAACAAAAATACATAATCTGTTTTATTGTCTTACCGTTGCTTCTTGGACAGTAAATCTTTGTAGCGTTCGTCCTTCCGATGTCGTTGATACCGGTGCAGGAGATTTCAACGCATTCACTCGGAATGAACTCAAGGATCAAGGAAGGGGAGCTTGAAGCTGACTCGATGACGTCATTCACTGCAATCTCGTATATTCCCACTGGTGGAAATGGTTGGTCACGTGGGTCGACATGACACGCGATCCTGAGGCCATTAGTTTCTTGTCCGTCCTCGTTGTCAGCAATCTTGATCAAGATGATATTGTCTGCTGGAGGGTCTGTCGAGAAGACGAGAGTTAGAAGTTGACGGATGATAGAATTCCTCCTCATAATTACATACATTTTCATTCAACGATGTTGATAGAATACAGTACATTGCATAATCAAAAAGTATGATCCAATATTATTAGTTTTTTTTAGGTTAATCCAGAAATTATCCATTAAATTGTCATCGACAAGTATTGATATAGCTTTAAAAGCATGTACGTAAAATCTGCTCATCATAGACACGAAAAATCATTTCCCAAAATCGACAAAGCTTCCATACATGTTGCCTAACGAACAGCCAATATAATTTTGGCTCCTCGTGTGTCCTGCACTAAATTGCAGCAAGCTCGTTCTGAACACCAAAATTCTTTATTTTTGAATTATGAAAATAACCATTGGTATTATTTTATTTGATGTTATTATTATTATTATATATATATATATTTTTTTTTTTTTGGGGGGGGGGGTGGGCTGCTACGTAAAGGGTGTATACAGTTCTGGTCGAGGTGAGGATTTAGCTTTTATCGTTTTGGGAGATATTCAGAAACCACTCTATGAGATGTCAAAGAGCATGCAATTCTAAGGGGTGTCAAAAGTTTATTTGCTGCAAATCGGTTTTGAAATGGCTGAGATATCCAAAAAACAAGGTGAAACAAAGAGATCCTAATAAAAGGCATGGCCTGTCGCCTTTTATTATTATCAATTTTTTGGATATCTCAGCCATTTGAAAACCAATTTTCATCAAATACACGTTGAATCCTTCTTAAATTACATGCTCTTTCATATTTCATACGAGGTTTCTCATTATCTCACTTAGAAATGTTCAAAATATGAATCACCACCTCAACCAGTACTGTACAGTCCCTTTAACATTTCTGGGATCAAGGACATTCTTAATAATTGCATCATATGCATGTTATCATCTTCTGACGAAAGTTATGTCGTCTCATAATCATCGCATGCCTGGCAACCTGCATAGCTTTCAACAATACTCCGAGAGAACCGAACTAAGCATGCTATCATTTGGACTTGCACGCAGATCCTAATAGATCAGATATTGAATTAAACTAGAAATATCACTTAAAGACACCCAGTCGCGAGGATACATGGACATATTTCAGCCGCGGGCGGCAGCACGTAAACTCGCTTCCGAAGTTGCTACGAAGCGAAATGTGTGTGTGCGCAAGACATCCCTAAAGCAATGTATCGCGCTATAGTATCTCGATTGCTCGCGATCGCTTGCTGAGCGCGGGACAGTACGTTTTGTGTAATGTGAGTGATGTTCGCATGAGCTAGTAGCTAGCTGCGTATACTTCGTACGACTACGCATTCTCTTCATCGCATCGTCGATCGTCGTCACTCGTCAACTATACTGTAATCATCAGATCAGATCAGATTAGTGAGTGCAGACCACATTATAATAGATAGGGTGGCCATCATGGACGATGACACATCGTCATGGGTAGCGGATATTACCGCCGAGTTGTCTATTCTGAACGCGGACGATTGGGTCGGAGACCCTGCCTGTATCATGTACTTGCCCTGGCGTGTGTACATAAATTCAGGACGGGGAAGCGACTGTGCCCGTGCAGGGCCAACGGCCAACGGCCACAGTTGCACTGCACATTTATGCAGTATTTTTGCACTCTTCATTGTTTTACTAACTAATATGAAGAAGGTGAGCGTTGTATCACCTTCCTGGAATATACTATATGTAAGAAGCAATGCCGAAACCCTTTCATTTGACTAGGTAAACTCACAGTTATAGTTCTGTCAGCTTAGCCTGGTGTGAATAATCTTTAAAAAAAAGACACACACACACACAAAGTGAACATTAAAACTCATAGATAAGTACATGACAAATAAGATGTAATGCCTTCTTCAGACAGGAGCATAAAGAAATTATTGTCTATCTCCCTCTTACACAAACAAACAGAACAATATTGTCTCAACAATACAGTGTGAAGGATAACCATTATAAATAAACCTATCACAGGTATCAGTATTTGAGGTTATGTGTGAAAAATGCCCTACAAATTAATGAAAATCGCGGACAGTAGACCTTTGTCCATAGTCAACTCAGTGTAACATCGCAAAGCCATTGTAATGGGTTAGCTTTCTACCAAACACTGATTAAAATACCAATCAGAGGCGTACCTTTGATCAACAAATAAGGGATGTGCCACGGATACCAATTAATCGTACTTGATGAAGCTCATACCTGTACATATTAGCATGTTACAAACTGATAGGTTCATATTGCCCCTTGACCTATGACCAATATCTGTATTAGAATTAAAACGATGGATTCTTATGAACTGTTGTTCATCAACAACTTCCACACCAATCAACATCCCTATTAGACACTCCTATATGAAGATGTGAAGGTAAATAAAACTAACTTTCACGTACAAGGGTATTGTACGTACACTACTGTAACTCTGTAGTTACTACACTGACCTGACACTGTCGGTGTAACCAAACTTTAACGAATTTCAACTGTAAAGGATCAATTTTTTTTCTTCAGAATTTACATTTCAACATACTTGTAGAAATTCACATGAAAAGATGTACACTTCACTGGATCACTTGAATTTGGTTTCAAATTATTGGACCAAATGCATTGGAAGTTTGACTATAAATGCAACATAGATGCCTGAAACTTTTGCCAAGCTTATGAAAATTACAATCTTTATCAAAATTCCTTAACCAAACTTAAAATGTAGGGCCCCTAAATATGATGAAAGAGGAGACTTTGCTATACAGTTAAATCAATGGGGACAAACAGTATTTGAATCGCAGCCATGAAATCTGGCTATGCAAATTTAACCTGGATTGTTGACGCTAGCTGCTCAGGAAAGTGACCTCTCTGTATCTATCTAGATTCTACATTTGCACATGAAATACTTTAAATTCTCAATACTGTGATGACAAAAAACTTACCACTACTTGCGATTCCCTGACTAATGACATTTGCTGCCTACTGCTGGGTCAGTTTTTAAGAAGCGATAAACTGACCCAGCAAATGTCATTTCGATTACGGCGTTATCATAATTTGACATAAATGAGAACTTAGAGAAGTTTTTCGCGGAATTATACATAGAAAAATAGGCCTACTTGTCGATGAAACGCAAAGGCCCTAGCAGTTAAAGATAGATTAGAAAAAGTCATTCCACTTCAATCATTGATTCATGTAATAGACTTCTAACGTTACTTACACATCATCTGGATCTGGATTCCTTGAAGTTGTTGACTTGGTCAGCTGGGGTTGCTTGATTGGCGTAAGCCGTGGCATTACAATTCCACCGTGCATGCCGTAACACGAATTTGCACATTCTAAATTCCTGCAAAACTGTTCATGCAACTCCAGCAAGTGGAAAGCAAATTTTTCATCGGCACGCTGACGCTGAAGCTTCCCCCTCTGCCACTGGTCTCTTACTTGTCCTAAGCAGGGAGGTGAGAGGAAACCTCCCTGTCCTAAGCATGCTAAGAACACGTCTCTCTGCGTTCTCCACTCGTCGATAGCGTCAAACAAGTAGATACGTTTTACTCGAGTTGGACGGCTGTTTTGATCTCCATTGTGAGGTTTCATTACTAAACCAAAGCCAAGGCTAATCCGAAACAGTAAACGCATACCACACACATTATTGATATTGACATACCGGTACCGACGACTTTACACCAACTTTGTTATGTTCCGATCCGGCCCAACATACTGTAACACAGCTGACGCAGCAGACAATTGCCAATGAGATCAAAACAACCCGCCATATGGCCATGAGCATTGCAACTTGCTATACATGAAGTTTAGAGTTTTAATATTTCTTCATCAAAACATATTTATAAATACCAAATATTAAACAACGTAATATATGAATGATTTAAAATATTGTTATATAATATTTTCAGACATTTTAAAATATTATTGCTTAGATTGCTGAAATTGGCACCATAGTGCAAATAAACAGAGACTGCAGCCAGATACGTACGTACGTACACCACACAGCTCTACTGTTGTGTCGCGACGGGGACCCGTAGGAGAGATTTTCATGCACATGGCTGTTGTGCGGTTTTGTGCGTGCACCCATTCGGCCCCATTCGGTAGGTATTCGGGCGTCCATGTTGAAATTACAGTGGACGGCTCGCACGGCTCTCGTGCCCCATCTGGTTTTCGCTGGTGCGCTGCGTAGCGTCGTGTTCGGCATTCGGTACGTACGGGGGTACAATAACGGGAGGAGCAGCTTGTCGTGCTTTTCTACTGAGCTGCGAATCGCCTGCGACGACCGATTGCCTTTAAGGTGATTAATACCCCCGCCCCGTGACGACAGTCTTACCCAAGGAATGATCTTTCCTTGATCTTCTGCCATTTAAATGCCGTTACCATGGCAACGCAGCTTCCGACACGTCCGAAAAATATGTCTTGTACATCTTCTCACCAAGACTATTGTGTGTGCCACATTTCATAAGCTTTTGTCAAAAACTGAGGAAGTAGTTCAATCCACAAGATCTTTCCTTGATCTTCCACCATTAATATGCCGTTACCATGGCAACGCAGCTTCCGACATGTCCAAAAAATATGTCTGCACATCTTCCCACCAAGACCAATGTGTGTGCCACATTTCATGAGCTTCAGTCGAATACAGAGGAAGTAGTTCAATCCGCAAGATCTTTCCTTGATCTTCTGCCATTTATATGCCCTTACCATGGCAACGCAGCTTCCGACACGTCCGAAAAATATGTCTTCCACATCTTCCCACCAAGATCAAGGTGTGTGCCACATTTCATAAGCTTTGGTCAAAAAACTGAGGAAGTAGTTACATCCGCAAGATCTTTCCTTGATCTTCTGCCATTAATATGCCGTTACCATGGCAACATACTTTCGGGTACTGTCAAAAAATGCGTCTTGCACATCTACAACCAAAGGCACACATCTGTACCAAGTTTCATGGAAATTGGGCAAAAACTGAGGAAGTAGTTTGCAACACAAAATTTTCCATCATTTTGGCTCATAATATGTGAGCTGTTACCATGGCAACATACTTTTTGTCACTGTCAAGAAATGTGTCATGCTGACCTATATCCCAAGACAAACATTCAATATGAATTCCATGAGAATTGGAAGAACACTGATGAAGCAGTTTTGCCATGAAGCATTTTGCCCTATATTTTACCAATAACATGCCGTTACCATGGCAACGCACTTTTTGCCACTGCGGAAATATGTGTCTTGCACATTAACATATTCAGATGAACATCTGTACCTAATTTCATAAAAATTGATCAAAAACTGTGGGAGGAGTTCGCGACGCAAGATTTGTACCCATTTTTGCCCATAATATGCCATTACCATGGCAACGTACTTTTGGGTACTGTCAAAAAATACGTCTTGCACATCTACAACCCAAGGCACACATCTGTGCCAAGTTTTATGGGAATCGGTTGAAAACTGAGGAAGTAGTTCGCGACGCAAGATTTGCAACGGACCGACCGCCCGACCGCCCGACCGCCCGACCGACCGCCCGACCGCCCGACCGTCCGCTGATTCCTATACCCCTTTCAAACTTCGTTTGGCGGGGGTATAATTACTTACGCTGAACTTCCAAGGTTCGGGACCGTTCACTGCCGATGAGATAACACTGAAGTACGCTCCCATTGTCAGCTGCGGTAGGAGTGAACGTCAGCTCGCTACTAACGTTGTAGTATCCAAAACGATTGATACCGTAGGCGAGACCAGAACTAGCCGACTCGACAGCATTATCGCTTCCTTTAATACATGAGAAAGAGAGTGGGAAAGAAACCAAAAAATCGAAATGAGTTTGAATAACATTGGAAGATTTACTTTGTACATAGATAATCGTTAGAAGTTATGTCAATGCCTATTATCGAGCTTTCGATTAAGGACGAAAGAGAAAGAGGAAGGGAAGCATGGCGTGAAATCATTCTGTGCATTCGCAAAACCAAACATTTCTCAATACTGTTGATATTTAGCTTCCGGTCTGAATAACAAGACGGAGCAGCTACCCGCCACACATTTAGGTATAGAGCAGAAGTGCGCGTGTGACAGCTACGCATTTTAGGTTAGCCTTTATAATGCTCGCCGGATAGTTTAGTTGGTAGTTTTTCTGTTCTTTTAGTGCTAAACAAATTTTACAATGACACATGCTTCAAACAAAACAGCTCGAATTTCTGAGGTTCATGCCGTTGAGAAAGCATCACCGCGTACGTCGTGAATGGACAAGTTGTCTTAACACACTCGTATGAGCCAGGGTAGCTTGGTTTCAAAATATTATGTATTGGGAGTCGTATTCTGAAAACTGAAAACGTTCAAAGGAAGATTTTCTCCCTATTCTCAATCAGGAATTTTTCCCCAAAAAAGTACACCGTATTCTAAAAATCTGTCTTACTTTCTTCGTAACCTTTTTTCATAACTTTTATTTCCTATCAACTTTGCCTACAGTTAGGAAGAAATTGGAAAATATTGTAATGAGTATGATATCTAGGAAGAAGATAATAATTTCTGACTTACGAGGAAATTGGTATATTCTAGAATGCACTTAATTGGAAATGATTTATGAAAGGCTATGAGGAAAGCCGTTACCCTGTCCTAAAGTCCGTTATTATAATAATCAATGTAAATTTAAGGAATAGCGAAATACAAATAAAGGCAAAACAATGAAACATCATGCCAGACCTTTGATTTCGCCGAATAACAAGTTAACGTATTATTCAGATTTGCTCTCTGGTTGTTTCAAATATTAAAAAAAAAACTATTAACTTCGATTATATGAATAAACTGTACAGGTGAATCATCGTTTAAAAGTATTCCTGTTTATTATTCAATTCATTTAGATTATTTTCATTCATTTTGTGTTAAAATGTTTTTGTCATATGATTTTTTGCCAGAAAGTTTTTCTTTTTTCTTTTTCCACGGACAAAACAAATAGTTACGTATTCGGTTGTGTAGACCGGCAGGTCCCATTCAGTGAATTTGTGTTTAAATGGTGTTAATGTGTTGGCACACATGTTTTATGGAGTTTGGTTGTTTGTTTGTTTGTTTGTTTGTTTGTTTGTTTTTTTCAGGTTGTTCAAACTGCATGAACAGAGCTTTGATACCTGCAAGGCAAATAGCTGTTTGCCAATGTGTTCTCTTAAATCTTTTAAGAACACAAAGAACAAAGAAACGAACGTGTTTTTCGGATTTTTTTTTTCGGGGGGGGGGGGGGGGGGAGGGCAAAAGGGCCAGAGTGTTCCGTTTTGCTACCCTGTAGTGATACGAGGCCTTGGGTAAAAGGGCCGTGGTGAGAAACAAAGAAACAAACCTAAAATAATATTAAATTTTATTCAGATAATGAAACATTTTGTCTGATGTAATCAACGTGGATGGGTAGCAATATGCAGCCACAACATATACATCAAAAAACTCCGAAGAACAATTCCAAATCCCTCTAGGAATGACGTGCCTCTATAAAGCTAAGGGGGCCGTCTCACCCCGCTTCCTGTTATGTATTAAAAGTCCACGCGACTCTTTGAAGAAAATGATGATGTCAATTGCTTCTTTTATTAACTATTGAAGTGGTATACTCTAAATGTACAGATCCTTCGTTTTTATACATTACCGGTACTTGATAGCTAGACAAGAATGTATGCCTAAACGAAGTATTGATGTGTGCATATAATTCTCTGAAAGAATTATCCGCGTAGGCAAGGTAGGTTCATAATTAGCGTTTTCTTGTTTCTGTACATACGCACAGCGAACAGGCGCACTATGTATGATATAGCGCTGGCCGCCGCGCTGCCCTCGGGCGCCGGCCCGCTGGTCGATGGTGTAGCTAGCTGGATGTATCCAGCCGGCTCGCCAGCTGCACTACGTACCGTCAATGTACCACACGCGTGTAGTTGTATGTATATAAAATACACTGACTAATTTATTTTTGCTTAAAAAAAGAATGAAAAAAAAAACCTCCACAATTTCTGCACTTCTCTTTTAATTAATGTTTCTTTCTTTGTAAGTAGTACATTTTCAAAACTGTATCACGGGTGAATACAAACATGTGTTTTTAACCTGACGTCATAATTTCACAAGGATATTATGGCATTGGTTTATTTTGCATAATACCAAACAAAATTTGTAATTTTATTGGCTTTAATATTAGAAAATGCAGTAGGCGGGGATAAGGCTGGCCTAAATTTTTCCAGGGAACACTTTCAGAATACCAATTCTGTCTTTCATAGGCACTTCGGAACTGTCTGACTTAGAATTCTAAAATAAAACAGGAAGCTTTTCAGTATAGTACTACCCTAGGACTCGTACCCGACATCGCGCTGGGCCGGGCGATCATTCTTTTACTTGTACTACAGGACAAGTTATAGTTTCGTATCGCCTCGTATTGTGATATTTATAGTAAATTACACATTTACAAACTCGCCCTCAATATTTCACAACCTAAAACAGATTGTCTGAATCTCTTCAAAGTTTGGTAAAAGTTGAATATTTACTGTTAAGACACTTTTACCCATTTCGAAATAACTCGATGGTTTGAATCGAAACTCTGCGCTGCACTCAAACAATTGGCCGCGGTATGGTAGTGTACACGTACACGGCAGCGTAGTACAGTCATTTCTAAATGAGTCTAAAAGTGAAAAAAATAACAACAAATATTCAACTTTTACCAGACTTTGTAGACTCAGTTGTAGGGACTTTCGTTTGTAAAATATTTAGGGAGAGTTTGTGCATGTTTGAAATTTATGTGGCGATGCAAACCACACTACACAATCACTGTGCCTCCCGTTAGATTGTGCATTGATTTAGACGTACAAGCTTGTACATACAACACTGTATGAATTGGCTTAAGATAAAGAGAGAGAGAGAGAGAGAGAGAGGGAGAGAGATGAAGAAAGAAGCAAAACTCGAGCGAGAGACTTCTTTAATTCAATTTTAAAATCTTTTTTTTTTCATCTTAGATTTTTATATTATTATTTTCATTTCTGTAACTTGGCCTGAGTTACTCAGTACATTATGAAATGCGTGAATAAATGAATCAAACTTACGGTCTCCTTCACACCTCACTCCGGCGTCTCTACTGTGAGTACAGGTATTACATCCCCATGGATAACGAAGGCAATAAACCAGAGAGTTTTCCGTTCCATCACAGTAAGCCCTGTAAACCCAGATTGGTCCAGATCCCTGCCCAAAGTACGCTGACCCATAACTAGCTGAGGCCGATGAGTAGCCGAGATCTCTGCACACCACGTGCGCGTCTCTCATATCCCAGGTAGAGTCACACACCGTGCCCCACTGCCCGTTACACGATATCTCAACTCGGCCTTCATTTTGGGTTGATCCACCAACCAGCCTCACTGTAATAAACATGAGGTAAAAAGATAAATAGATAGATAAATGACATTTATCAAAATCACATGATTGGCAACCAAAAGGTTGAATTGTAATATGAGTTAAATAAGTCATTGCATGACATGGTTTGATACACACAACTATTTGTAAATAACTACAAATGAACACAACACTCGAAACCAAACAAAACCCTTCACACACACAAATCTTAGACCCTATATCATTGTATCAATCCAATGCAGGCTTATCATATTCATTCATATTCACACACAATAATCTGAGGTTTGATGTTGTGAGTGTGTCGTGTGTCTTCAGGTCAATGTTTAGCAGTGACATCTCATAGATCACAAACGACGCCTCTGACACGAACAAACAGAGGGAGGTTTTCTTGAAAGTACGGCAACACGTCAAAACTCCATGATGTTAACTGTAACTTTTTGACACCGTCCTGAAATGAGAATGAATAACGTTAGACATTTAAATTAAAATAACAAATTGAAATAGTTATCTCTCAATTGGCGATTGCTTTCTTCCCTATAAAACTAACTTGTTACAAACCTAATAAATGATTGTGAGAACTTATGGTAGGCGGTAGATCTAGTGCATAGGCCTACATTACTTTAAAGTTTTCTTTACGCCCACGATAAACCCAACAACAATAAATCCTACAAAGGTGGGTACTGTCTAAGATAATAGTCGAACCAGTTCCCTTGCAGTAAAGCAACATAATTTTTTTTTGTTTCATTTCGCTTTGATCAAGACACAATGAAATCAACTGAATGTAGGGTAAATTTAGCAGTGGCGGATCTACAGGGGGGGGTTTATTATAGGGGGTTTAAACCCCCCTCTTGGGCTGCCAAGTAAAAAAAAAAAATAAGAACATACAAACAAACAACAACTAATTAGTCAATTATTTGAAGACCAAAATCAACAATAAAGGCACTTTTCTTGCGTAAAAGCTGTCAATTTTAAAACTGAATATGCAAAATTTTCGCCCCTAACGGGGCGAAAATTATAATACACTATACATTATCATATCTTTATACACTAATATTTACTTTATGAGTAAATTTAGTGTATAGATGGTATAGCCTCGCGTCCTCGAGTGTGCCCCGTGGAACATACCTTTAGTAAAGCCTACTTTTTTTCTTTTCTTTTATGCTTTCTTGTAATACAAGAATAATTTTTATTGCTCAAACAATGCGATTACGTTTTATGATCATAGTCCTTCGCGGGGATTTTTTTTAACTGTGTTTAGTTCCCTAGGAATTTGATTTAAATGCCCTAGAAACGCGACTTTTATACTCTGTTTTTACAAAAAGTCCCTATGCATGGGACATGGGAAGAGGTATATCCCCCTCCCACACCCTCCCCCGCTCTGTCGCTTCGCTCTCGCCGCGGATCTCACACCGTCTCATGAAATAATGTTATACCCCCGTATAATCATAGTCATTTGCAAATGATTCTATTCACTTTTTAATTTCCTAGAAATTTGCTTTTAAATGCTCTATAAACGCGACTTTTGTACTCCCCCTCCCCCCGCTCGGTCGCTTCGCTCCCTCGCCGAGGATCTCAAACCATCACGTCAATGTGCCCATCCCCGTCGAAATTTTGCCCCCCCCCCCCCCCCCCAAACCAGACATGTTCCACCGCGCTTGGGGCGCGGGTGGGGCTGCACCAACCCCCCCTCCCCCCCAAAAAAAAAAAAATATATATATATATTTTGATATATATATATACATTGTATATATGTTTGGCAAAAAAAGAGAGAGAGAGAAAATAGAGCATGTAATAGTAATTAATATGCTTAAAATTGCAAGCTGGCAATCCTAAAAATTGAAAATCTCCCTACTGTGGGAGGGGGGATACCCCCCTCCCACACCCTCCCCCCCCCCCCCCACTCGCTTTGCTCTCACTCACTTTGCAATACCCCAGCTCAACCCTTAAACCCCCTCCTTGGAAAAAAGCTAGATCCGCCCCTGTTTAGTGTTTTGTAACCTCCACATGCTGAGGCTGTATGAACAACATCAAACTACTGTGTCGTGTAAGGATCGTACGTACGATCTTTGGTGTAATTATGCAGCTGTAACTTACAACCCTTTGCTATTTATCAATAACCACACGTTTATAATTTCTCACTCCTATACCCTCGAGACCACGACAGCATTTCAATAAACCTTCAGGCCAAATAGTTTACACGTTCACTAAAGCCTTACCATTTCTCCAAACCTGCCATCAACTTTGGTTTATTAACGTTACATTATCCCACCGAATTTCTTTCGTCCAAGCGTCTTTCAGCCTACATACATACACTACGCGCACAAAACTATGCAACATAATAACACACACTACGCGTGACTGTGGATGAATACTAGTAACACGTTAGTAAATGCCCATAACAATACAGCATACTCAGTAGTACTATAGTAACATAGTATAGTATACAAATATACCAGGGGTGGTATTCTGTAAGCGCGATCCTTATTTCGATCCTAGGAGCGCGCGTAGGACAGAAAGTAGGATACCCTTAGGACAGGCAAAATCGGTATTCTGTAAGCCTGTCCTAAGCCTATCCTAGGACAGTCATTTATGAATAATGAATATTAATGAGGAAAGACAGGCACGCCTTGATTAGTAGCTAAAGCCAATCATTTCGCCTACTCACGCAATGCGCTTCCAAGATCTGCCAATCACATTCGCCATACATGGCACGTTTCACATGCGCTGCACGTGGCTTACACTGTGTAAGACGATGCAATACTTTTTCAGTCAAAGTGTATGAATGATATATAAAATCTAATACTAGTAACGAACATATTAAAGCATCTACTCCCGTAAATAGGGGAATATACTGAACAGCGAAAGATCGCGATGGTTACTTGCATTATACTTTGTACAGACGTACGTAACCAACATCATGATAAATAGAGACAAAGATAAAACTGAAGAATGAGTGCGATACGGTAGGGCCAATTAATACATGTGTAGATCAATGATTAATAATACAAAGACTGACTGATATATGAAGAGGATTATCAATCAAAAGAAAAAGACAATGAATATGATCACATTAGTGAATCGAAAAGAAAAGATGATGTAGGTCACACTATTGCGTACGTCTGCACATTGTGCGCGTAGTGGCCGTTGCGTGTAATCTAAATTCTTTACGCGACTCAGGCATGGGGTACATTTTGTATCTTAATCCTCATCTCTCCAGTCAAAATGGCCTCGCAAAGATGCGTTGTGTTCTCCCACGAAGAGAAAGTCGCCCTTGTATGCGAAGTTGCCGCTAGAAGAGATGTCATTGAGGGTGAATTGTCCTCCCATCTCAACCATCAAATGAAAGATCGGGCATGGGCTTCAGTTGCAGAGCAAGTTTCGCTAGTTAGTGGTCACACAAGAGAAGCAGACAAACTGAGGAAAAAATTCACTACTATGAAGAGCGACCTGAAGAAGAAGCTAGCACGACGCAAGAGAGAAGAAAACATGACTGGAGGAGGGCCGCCACTGCCACCCCTTGAGAAAGATGAAGAAATTCTTTCCCAATTTCTTCCTGACGACGCAATTTCCGGGGTTTCGAATGGCTGTGAGACAGCGACATTCGCCCCGGGAGCTGACGATGTCGTTGCCGTTTCGGCTCTGACAACTCTAGCTTCCGGGGTGGATTTGAATCTACCAAGGCTCCCCTCGACCCCAGGTAATTAACTCATTTCACATATTATGTTATAGAATAAATAACTCATTGATTGAAATTGTGCAGGCGCAATCATGATCATACATTCTGTCAAATTTAGATCTCGATGTACTTGATGCAGCAAGTATATGTATACGAATTAATGATTTTGTCGTTTATATGTATTATTGCTTTCGCATGCGGTAAGAAACGACGAAGCGAATCATCTTCATCAACACCTTCGAGATCGTCATCCGCCGCCCGCTGTGATGACGACGACGACTGCAAACAGTTACTAGACGTGGAAAAGGAGAGGTTGGCGACAGAACAGAAGAGGGTTGAAATAGAGGAGCGCCGTTTAGCGGTTGAAGAGCAGAGGCTGGTAGTCGAGAAAGAGAGGTTGGTCATGGAGCGGGAACGGCTGGAAATGGAGAAGATTCACTTCGGCAGAGAGACGTCATCGAACTACTAAATACGATTATTTATTGTAATCATAATTATGTTTAGATTGCAGATTGGAATTGTGACAAACCAATAACACGCATGACGTGTCTTGAATGGCATTATAGGCTTTGTTTCTTTTTATGGGGGGGATGGTTAGATGCGAGTGACAGCAACAAACGTTCATCTTGTGAACCTTTCGTTAGGTTAATGGAAGTGACGGATTAATTTTATTTAGGACATACACATTATTGATTGTAAAATGTGTTTTAAAATGCGGGAGAAGGATGAAATTAACATGGATGATGCCTACAGCATATTCATTGAACGACATGCCTTCCCGTATTATTCAGGCCGCGACACAGAAACAAGATTACATATTTTTTTTTTCTCATAAACAAAATAATTATTGATATCTCACTCATCCCATAACTCTTCGTAATCTAGAATACTCTTCAGCCCTTGATTCACTACATAGCCGCTCCCCTTGTGCTTGCAAATCTAACTGATTTCCTCGGCTTAAACATGTTCGGTTATAACTTATTTACCTATAAAATTCCTTTTCCTAAAACGTTTCATTGGCTAAATCTTATTTCAGGGTTTTATTTTCACTAAAAAATATTTTTTTCGGGTTAGATATTCCATTTGCTCCTCGCATTTGTTTTTTGTAGTTGTTGTTGTTATTGTTGAAAACTATATTTTCCATGATTCATTTCAAGTTCTGATTATCTAACCCACTGTCTTTTAGCTTCTTTATTTCCTTTTCTCTGTTGCCCTTCTTCAAGCACATTATTTATTCCTGGTCAACAAAAATTATAAACTAAGTGGATACTAATTTCCTTCTGACATCCAATGCCCTCGTTGTTCTGGATCGTCGCTAAGTTTGTCTTTGAAATTCTTCTCTGATCCACTCCACTAAACTGCATTAAAATAAAAGAGATTGAAATTCTGCCAGGAGAATAATCTTCTAGCTCAGGTTGTCATTTCGTGTTAACGGATCAGAGGGCAAAAACACGTCATTCCCCTTAAAAATTTGGTGTGGTGCTTCGGGGATGGAGAGGAACTGATCACTAACGGGAGATAGTAATGCCAAACTCACAAAGTCTTAAGACCAATAACTTTTCTTTGGAGAGGAGAATTGACAAAAGAGAAAGTCTAGCTGGGAGCAAAATAAAGGATTTCCTAAACTCAAAGAAGGGGAAAGGACTGAGCATATTAAAAGTCATATTGCAACTATTTTGAAAAACATGTCGAAGTGGTTTTTTTTTTCTACTCCATCCTCATAATCATTATGTGTTATTGGTCATCTGGACTACAATGATCTATATGACAATTCTGACATGGATGGTGTAACGAAATCATCAGGGGGCCTAAATTATTTTCTATGTCTCAATGTATGTTGTAGTTGTCTTGTTCTTATTCGTGATTTGTTTCTATCATGTTTTATTATCTCTGCTATGCTCAATCCAAAATTATTTTTTTTCGTATAGATAACAATAATATTATGATAATAATAATATATTATCATAATTATTATTTATATGGAACAAAAATAAAACACATTTGTAAATCGTGAAGTATATACGCATTTCTTTTAACCTATCGTGTAGAATAGCATAGTTTATCCATGTATACTAACAATACAATCGTCATGGAAAACTAAGCTGTGCTATTCTACACGCTGCGGTACCATTCCTTCACCCCTATACCTGCCTTACTCGATGAAGTAAAATCGGGCCAATTGTATTATACTCTGTACGCTTTGGTTCATTAATCTCTAATGCATGGCCGCTCGGCAGTCAAGTCAGGTTTGAGATCAAGTTTTATGCCATGGAAAAAGAACATGTACTATAGTATATGCAGAAGATTTAAACAAAATTTGTTCGAAAATACAGGATTTATTTTACTAACGTGTTTATCATTGATTTTCAAACTGGAATCTTTTTTTGTAACTTAATTAGGTTTAATGGTGTGGAACTATACAAATTATTTCATTTCTCATTCTTCTCATATTTCTGAGCAAAATATCTCCGATGACACTGTCACAAATAGAATACATCTCAATACTATCCAAGAGTTGTAGAACGTTTGATGTTTCTACGCCAGTAACGAGCAATTTGCAATTTGAAGGCGACTATCGCAACGAAGGAGTCTTGAAATGAATAATTCATGTAACAAATTCCAATTACATTATAATGTAGTGTTTTAATCATTGAAGTTTTTTTTTTCATAACATATATTGTTTTGAAACCTGATGTGATATAATGCAAATGCCTGTAGTGCAATGGATTTCACTACATTTAAGCAACTCCGTATACCATGTGCATACTTTTGCAATATTGAACATTTTGAAGAGTGGAAACCTGTTTGTCATTTCTCTTTGTTTCTATTATCTCCTTATCTCCACCAGGCGGCTTTTCATACACCCACGAGAGTCACAGCCACATCCAAGCGGGAATACTCATCCATCAGGGGGACTTTCCTTCATGACACGCTGTTATATATCTAATGCTTATAAAATTCTATGTCTCTACACGTATACATTGTACAATTGAAAACAAAAGAACGAAATCAGCATTTCATGTCTGATTATCTTGTTGGAGGTGCATTAAATTTTGTTCAGACAAAATACTTGTACATTCTTTAACTAAAGAAAGTTTGGATGACACGATTTCTTGCGTCGACTCCTCCATGATGATGTGCGACTGGTTGTTCATGCTGATCAGGATCGTGTGGTTGGACTACCAAACCATCCGGCAAGGGTAGTTGGCGGTTTACGCACATATTGTGCAGTACACAACACGAAAGGATGATCTTGCAGACTCTGCAATGTAAAGAAAGCATGAAATCAATAATAAAAACAATGTAATATCAAATTAACTGTTGAATATTCGAACAGGAACAGAGGAAAGTAGTACGTTTACATGAGAACTATCACATTTTATAGTCAAAAACAAAATTCTTTCGTTTACTGAGTATCACAGTAAATAAATGAAATGTATAAATCAACAAAGGGAAATTGGATTTTTTGAAAAGTGACAGTCAATCGTCTCAGAAGTTTTTCTGCGGTATGAGGCATGTCTACATATTTTTCATGATGCTATTGTGAAAGTATAATCATTTGCGATATTAAATTAATGGCATTAAGTTTAGGTGCTTTTTAATATCAATACCTTTTTTCAAATTTATATCTACATGTGTATTTATGATTTGTTGTACAACCCAAGCCATTTTATCAACGAAAAAATGAACACTTGTATGTAAGTCGGCGTTAATATTTAAAGAATGTTGTTAAAGCATAATGGCATTATCTTAAACCATTCAACATTAATTTTGAGCTAAATTAATGTACATTTGTAATTTAAATTTCATTGAAGATGGATTGTGCTCATACCTCCACACTAATGAAAAATACCTCATTAGAAACATTAGGAGTAATTTTTCTACATTTTCTAAGACTCCAGCTCATCTTAGAACTGATATGACTACGTACCTCTCTGGTGAATAGCAGAGAACACCTCCTGACCGATCCAGGCATCTGAATCTAGCCTTTAAGAGACCGAAAGCGCGTTCCACACACGTACGAGTAGATGTCAGTGAGTTGTTGTACCTTTCTTCTGCTGCTGACTGTGGCCGTAGAATAGGGGTAAGGAGCCACGGCTGCAAACCATAACCACTATCACCTGTAGATCAATTACACAAACACACACACACACAAACAAATATATATATATATATATATATATATATATATATGTGACAGTGCACCTCAAAACGAACATAAAGTCGCACACACTGATTTTGTGTAAGAACTGAAAATAAGTGAAATGGGTCAACCTAGCCGAACTTGACTTTTTCATATTTTCTGAAAGAGCGGGTCTTCTTTTACATTATGCTAAAATTTGGTATCATAAAACGGACAGAAAAGTGTGTTTTTTAGCAGTTAATCTCGAACATTTTTGGTAAAATAGTGTGATTAGGTGTGTCTTTAGAATCCCGTTTTCATTTCTGAAAAACCTTGTCCACACTCTTCACTTTCAACTCTAATAACTTTTGAAAGGATAGTGCTACTGCTTTGGAAGTTGGCATTAATTATGAACAGAATATTTCAATGAGGCATGCCTAATTTCAGATTAATCTCATAATCCCTTCATTGTTGTTACTCTGGTGGTTTACTCCCTGTTTTTTGTCCCATTCATCGCACAGCCAGCACGGTTTGGTAAAGATTAAGCGCTTGAATAGACACTGTACTTCAAAGCCTCTTTTCTCAGTTCACACTTTTCCTGAGTTTGTGCTTTCTTTCCAATATTTAGATAGGTTAGGAGAATCCATTTTATTTGAGTTATACATCATTTTTAAGCCGAAATTCTGCTCTTTCAGAATATGGTCTTAACTAAAAATGCATGTCTGGCGACTTTTTGTTTGTTTTGAGGTGCAGGGTCACATATATATATATGTATATATATATATAATATATATTATATAAAGAAATATAGCGTATACAATAGATGAAAAGACTTGATAACGTTCCGTTTCATGGAGTCATCAGATATCTTGTATCAAAAGTCTTTAATATCAGAATGACTAAGGTAACTCGCTAATAACGGAGCTATGTATAGTCTATAAGTGATGTGAAACAGATTTCATGAAGGCTAACTTCCATAAGTGTGTTTTATGAGCGAAAGGACTTTTGTGAAACTGGCCACACGTGTGGTACACTTAGACGTGAATAAAAATCTTCATTAAGCAAAAAAAGCAAAAGAAAAAACACACCAACATTACAGATATACCGCAAACATTATGTATAATGCTTATGATATATCGCACAATCTCCGCTGTTTAAAATACACTATCAATGTTGATGAAATACAACTCAAAAAGTGACGACTGTTCGCATGTCATGTGTGTTGAATTTATTGACCGGCTTGAAAATATATACACATCATCGACAATCCATTGCAACTGTCCCTATAAAAACCTCTGTTCTCATCGTTGAACAGAACATATCATATTCACCTCATATCACAATATCGTTTTTACCACTCACAAGACCATCATCAATGTTAGAAAAATGTATAAAACTATAACAAAATAATTATTCTATCTCTGCATAATAAATAAATTATATTCCAATTAAATAAGGGGCGTATAGAAGTATAGGGCCTATATACAAACATAGAACTCACGATTGAGAATGCATTCATAACTTCTTTTATAAAATATAAAATCATAGACTTACCGAGGAGCCATCCAGACGGGAATCTGCCGTTACGAAAATCTTGGCAAACATGACTGTTTTCCCAGATAAATGCATCGTGTGTTGAACCCGGCCATCGAGCGACGACGTTGACGAAACGCAAATCCGCGTCTACTATTGCCTGTGTGTTAATGCTCGCCCGGCCTTTCCTGTTGATGTAGACTTGTGCATTGTTGTTGGGGGCACGGAGGTATATGTGTGTGCAGTCAATGCACCCTACACAGTTGGGCATACCGGCGATCCTCGCAAACTTCGCTTTTGTTGTGAGAAGGGTTTCATACCTGAATTGATTTGAATTGAACAGGTTTATCAAAAACATATCTATATTGCACATGTTTTACATTCACAATTATAAAAACAGACAGATTATTTCGGTGCTATGTTAAAAAGAAATGATATAAAGACATGATATAAAAAAGGCAACTACATTACGGTAGTCACATGACAAGGTAGCAAATTACAAGAAATGAACTCAAGGAGGGTACCAGACATAGCAATTCTGAAATTGCTTTTACAAAAACGAATAAAAAAGAGGAACATATTACCCTGTCAACATGGCGACGCGACACACTGCTCAACAATTAATATATATATATATGGGTCAGAATTTTGAACGATGTACAATTGAGCCAAAACAAGGCAAAATTCAAAAAGTAGGAAATTCTCCAAATCATTCATCTTACCTAAAAGAGTATAACTCAAGCTTTAATATGAACCCAATTATACTAGGATTTTCCCAGAGGAACAAGTTTTTATTCACCGCTGAAGTTTACCATGTCCAGAGCAGCGAACGTCCGTAAGGAATAGTACTGCACATACATTTGAATACCATTTAACATAGTTTCCAAAGATCTGATTCAGTTCAATATCCTAACGAAATATCTTAAGGGACATGTGTACGTGATTGCAGAATATTAAGCTTGTACTCTTAACCTGTACGTAATGGTAGACAACTGATGATTTAACTAAATTCGTCATTTCTGTAAAAATATTGCTCTTCCGCTAAACACTTTCTCCACTTTACGCGCATTTTACAGAAACTCAATATTTTGACCTCTTATTTCACTATCCTATACTTTAATCCTCACTCCCAAATAATAATATACCTTTTTAAGATGTATGTCATCTGGGCAGTCTCTATAACCCAACAAACATAGCATAGTTTTCATCACGGAGGTTCGCATGTAGCTCACGGACGTTCGGAACAAACAAGATATTGAACAATGCAGTTCTCTTGAGTTGGAAACGCATTCTACTCACAACAACAGCAATTTCATGTCGAGAACAAACTCCTCTGCAAAATCCTGAATAGATATTACCCATTCTCAATTATATAAGCTTGTTTATCTTCTCATACTGAGGAATGAAAGAAAACAATTTTCCATCTCTCGTAAATGAACGTACAAACGTACGTGTAATCTCAGTGACGTAGTCCATCCTTGAGAACGAATATATTTATCAAAATTTTGCCATCATGAAGTAAATATTCAGGTCCTAAACTTCAATAAAGTCTACAATGCAAAGTTTGCGTTTTATATAACGAACATGGTCACAGCTAAAATTATGACAAAGAATTAATATAGAAAAACAACAGAAATGTGCTCCGTTATAGAAATACGAAGTTTAGCTTGGGAGGGCAAACGAATACGTTAGGAAGAAATCCCTCTGTGTTTGCTTCTTGTGTTACACACTGTTACCGAGAAAAATTTTTGTTATTATATTAGTCAGAAATGATAATAGGTTCGATACTGCGAAGATTCGTCATAACAAGACACAATAAGTCCATATATCTTGGATGGATGTTTGTGACTTCGATATTATACAATATGGTTTGTTATAACAAACCTTTTGTAGCGCGTCATTTCGGAGGCTCGTTATTCATACAGTTTGTCAACACGAAAACTGATAGAGTTCGTATAATTATGACGCTTTTTTATTCGGTAAATGATAGGAATCTCCGAAGGTTAACCGAAAGGCTTCTTAATTGGAACATGAAAACTTATGTTCGCTTATCCAAATGTGGAGAAACAAGTTAACAACTAAAATCCTCCAATTTCAAAACCTCATAATAACCGTTTTCACCTAAACGAATATCAGACCCATTCCACTTTTAGAAGAACGGACCTAAAAATAATGATCCTTAATATCTATTTTTCGAAGAACATTTCTAACAACAAACCTCCTGAATTAACTACATTTTTTTTTTTTTTTTTTGGAATAACAAACCCTTGGACATCGGAGTAACGAATCTTTGGAACGTATCAAAGTGCAACCTTAAACCTATTCTTAATCATTACTTTTTTAACATGTGTTTTCAAAGTAAGCACAAAAGCACAAACAAACTGACGATCTCTCTGTCTCTTAAATGTAAAATGGAAAAAGAAATCTTGGAAAAAATTACAAATGAATATTGCTTTTCATTGATGAGTATAAAACAACACCATGTGATGATAAGCGGATGATTTGTGTGTTTTCATCAGACAATAATTGTATACTGCATGATTTTTGCTCGCTTGTGACGGCATTTCAATGAATAAAAAACATAAACAAACAAACAAAAACTTCTCCAGAGGAATTTGGTATAACGGGAGTGCACTGGCAATTCTTTTCTCTGTTTGTTGGAGCTCGATCCCTTCTCTGTTTCTCAGTCATTTTCATTCAACTGCTTCCACGTCCTTTTGAAACTTTTCCGTTTCTTATTCAACACATGCTCATTACAGACTTCTTCCGTCATTATCCTGAATGTGATTGCGTAGCACTTTTCGGATATGTTTTGGTTTGTTTTGTTTTGTTTTTGTTTTCTGTTTGGTCGCAGCATGTTCAGGCTATTGAGGGAATGAGAGAAAAATCGTCATGAAGAGAAAAATAAGAATGAATTAAGGCATTTAATATCATGACAATTACAGCGAACGTCCGTTATGGAGACCAAAACTGGATGTGTTCTGTTTGAGACGGCAGCTACCATACTCAAAAGATAAACACTTAGAGCACCTGTCACTAAAAAGTGGCACTGATCCTCTTTCTCCTACTATGTAATCCATTGACTTATTTAACCAACGAACATCCGTGAAAAAAACGTTTTCCGTTCGTTATTACAGGTAAATTGAGTGCTGAACGCTATTCATTTTCAGGTATGAGCGGCTCGGTGATTTGGTAATATTTTCAACTAACATTAATCTTATGTGCAGTGATATATTTGTAATTGTCAGAAATTTCCTTTCTCGGACAGAACGTCCGTGAGCGAAACTTTCAGAACCTGTAACAGTACAAATTGTCTCCAGAACCTCATTAGAAAGAAATTTAAACGCACAGAAATTACAGATTACGCAAAATTCCATTTTCCCATAACTTTGTTTTAAGTGTTTAGCTGTTTTTTGTATAATTAGAGGGAAAACAAGCGTAAAATTGTGAGTAAATTTTCAATTGTTTGTTCATCATGATCACATAACGCCTTAAAAATTCTGAAACTACTGCTCTAAACTCATTATTTACTTTGTAAAACTTTATTTGTCGCTATTCGAGCCAAAAGTTTTAAAGAATACAGGACACTTTCGGGACAAGTTATCCCTATTGGAGGGATTGCATACGTCACGGACGTTCTCTGGAATTATCACGGACGTTCGTTCTACTACTAGGGTCATGTTCCAGGACGGATAACTAATCGGCAGAGAGTACCTAACCTTCCTAACTCTTTCAAAAATTTGAAAAGGTATTGTCAATGCAAATTATAAGAAATTTGACATCCTTACAACATATGTATTGCTCAGAGGGGGATCAGGAGGTGAATTATCAGAGAAAATATCAATTATTTGCTTGGTTTTTGTTGAATTGCATGGTCCAAAAACTGCGGACGAACCTCAGTCCGCTCCAAAAATGGCATGCAGCTCCTCGGCGAGAGAGCCAAAGGTAAAATGCACCTTCGCCATCAAAGCAAGATGGTGTCCCACTCGAAAACGTTTTAATCATCACGGACGTTCTTTTTTTCTTGGAGGTTCGTCTAAAAACACAATTTCGGTTCCTATTTGACAAAGGATGGACAGAAACTCAAAACAAACATATCATCGTGTTGCTAGATCTTAGTTGATTACGACTCAGAACAATATCGCCGATAACGTTTCATGGGCTACGATCTTTATTAGAAAATAGCGGAAGCACGTCCGTGACGAAAACTGAGTATAATTTTGCATAAAAGAATATTACGTCCCAAGTACAGCCAGCAGACGTACAATTTTTGCAGGATATGTTCATTAGGTGGAACACCAAATTTTCGTATACGTTACAGTTGGGACAACAAAGTAGAATTTGCAGCAGCGATAGAAATAAAAGCATCACGGACGTTCGTCTGTTTAGGACTTTGATATTTTAATTGTTCTCTGTAATTTTGTACGTGCTCATAAAGTTCTTATAATTTTGTGGTACATACCCATGATATGTAAGATCCAGAACATGGTCAGATATTAGATGCCACGTACCGTTAAAAATGCACATCATTAGTTTGAAAAACAAAAATTATTGTGAAAATAGCGTTTTTACCGTATTTTTACGCTTTAAGTCCTTGTGAAATGAAAAATATCAGGCAAAAGGCAACCAAACCATATATTTCCTGAAAGGAAATTTACCAATCTTTGAGATGACATGAAAAAATCTGGTTTCTTAGATCATCCTGGCGTGTTCTAAGGGAAAGAATGTCAGAAGGTACGAAAATTGGCAATTGTACATCGTTCAAAATTCTCACCCATATATATATATATATATATATATATATATATATAAACATATATATATTGTATATATATATATATATATATATGTATATATATCGTTACTATTATTATACTTCTTGTTAGTATGTTTAAAACTTTAGTATGTTTTGTTTTATATGTTTATCCGGGACCCCTTTTGGAGTCCCAAACCATTCATTATTCTTAGTGCTGTATCCTTTTGTAAAATATCATATGTTTAATTAATTGGTTAAATAAACTTGAAACTTGAAACTTGAAACTATTGCAAGTAATGATGAAACTTTATCAATATGGGTACCAGCGGTCCAGCCCAATCCATTCTCAGATTACTTTATCTCAAAAAAAAAAAAGAAACAAAAAGAAACAAAAAGAGCGAAAAAGGAAGAAATGGAGAAAGAGTTAATCTGTCAACATATTATCATTATAAAGCTAATTATTTTTTTTTAATCGTTACCATTTTAACTATGTATATTGATTGTGATTTAAAAAAAAAAAAAGAATACACACCTGTTGAAACCAATGTACAGCGCAGCTCGCCGCGATATCGCATCCGTCACACTTGCGACAATCCTGCTTTGAGCGGGCTGGCTAATGGCCGTCACGTCTCCGCAAACGTTTTGGAAGGAACCGCTTGCAAGAAAACGGAGACAACTGGCCACTTGGACATTCACGGGAAGTGACCGTTCTCCTCTTCGTATGCGAGCGATGCCGTCATCATGCCTGATCTCATTACACAAGTCTTGAAAGTCTCCGGCATCAATGCGGTGATGACGTCGGAACTCATCTGGAGTTACGTAACGATGCCGACCAACTTGCACGCATGCGTCTGCGCGACGTTCGGCCCGCTGCCGACGTCGAGCGTAAAACAAGAACGCAGCCATGGCTATAATATGTTCATAGATCTTCTTCTCATACGTTAATGTATTGTATTGTATTGTATTGTATTGTATTGTATTGTATATAAAAAAACAGTAATGCACCGGAGAAAGATTGCGTGGAACCTATCCTTCATTTTGCGCCTAAACTTGATCCTACTTGCGCTTACAGAATACCACATATCTTAGGATCTCATTTACATATAATTAACATGCCAAGTTACGCCCCTATCCTTAGCTGGGAGCTGGCTGGGAGAGGCTGACGTCACTATCCTATTTCTCCTCCTACGCGCGGTGTTACAGAATACCAATCGCGTATTTAGGAGCGAGAGCTGTCCTATAGGATCCTTACAGAATACCACCCCAGGCCTGAGAGGCTCTGGTTGAAACTATGCGCATGAGGTGACTTCAGTAGCACTATTTTCTGAGGGGCGCAGCCCCGAAGAAAATAGTGCTACTGAAGTCACCGAAGGCACATAGTTTCAACCGGTGCCTCGAAAAATTGGCCTGGTATATTTGTTTTATATCCCTCCCAATGAATTTAAGAGTATTCGACTGCTGGTATTCTGTAATTTACCTCTCTTTTAAAGGCATCTTGCTTTACTTTTCAAGAAGATTGACTAGTCATTCACGCTCGGGAAAGCAGCTCAGCAGGAGGGCAGCGCGTACGCGTACCATGAAGAGACAACTGCGCGCTCAGCCGCTGAAGTGTACTCGGTGCATTGCTGTACAACGTACTGGTAAACATGCGCAAACTGCAAACTCACTACGCGCTTCATACATGCAATACGCCTATCCGATCTGTCAACAAGTACGTTCGGTTGCCAGTGCGGTGATGTGCGTGCTCTCGAGAGCTGATCAACGATGTGACTGTGAGCTGCAGTTCATGATGATGTTTTCTGTCGTCTTTCTACCTAGCTGTCATGTCTGTACATGAATATGGACTATCATTTCCTGTTAAAATGCAAGTATACATTGTAAATTTGGGTAGCATTCAGTAACAGCGTACACTGTATAAGGTTAGATTAGGCACTGGAAAAATTCTAGCAAATAAAGCATCGAGTGCCACTGTAAATTCGTGTGATTCGTACGGTGTTCTAACGTAAACAGTGAACAAGTTAGACTCTAACTTACTCGTTAGACACTCTAAAAAATAATTATTAGGAATGAGATTACGGGAAATAGGGCCTACTGTTAGACAGGTAGAACTAACGTTAGGCTTAACTAGCGCTAACGTTAGAGCAGGCCTACTACTAGTATCTACTGCAGTTTCGTTTGTCAACATCTTTGGGTGGGTCGCTCGAGTTTAAATAGTGAACTGCGAGACCAACTTTCAAACGGCGAAGCATGAACTCCTCAAAGGCCTACGGTACGTCGAAGAACCCTAGCTTGCTTATTGTTGTCTAATTATAGATCTACGATATCGCTAGACAGAAAGATCCGTCTGTCCGGAGGACTCTTTTATATTTTGCCATTAACGCTGTCCCACGGAGGGGATCCGTGAAGCCAGACGCAGTCTCCGCGGAACATTCCCCGACGGACAGATACAGACCGATCTTTCGGTCAACGATATCGCCTACTCTGTTGTAACGTAGAATGAGGGCTTTATAAGAGTCTGAGTCTGAGTCTCTCTAACGTAACCTGTGTCGCATTGAGTGTATGCGTGCCTTGTGGTTCTCGCGAAGTGCAGTGATCTAAGGCGCCGCGATACCCATTCATTTGTACATGAAATCTCTCGCGAAGCGAAGGTGCTGCGATACCCATTCATTTACACGTGAAATATTTCGCGTCGCGACGCGAAGCAAAAAAGGCGCGAAAATCACCGGCGTGGTATAGTTTTTACCATTTCCCTAGGGAGTATAGGGGTAAATTACAGAATACCGGCAGCCAATCACGGAGAGCGCAAATCGCTCTGAAAAGAGCGTAATTACGCTTGCCGATGGCAACCATCTGAAATATTAATCCGATCTGCGATACGGTCCGTGATTCGGCTGTCGACGATTGCATTTGTTTACGTGTGTTTTCTTTGCTCTGTGCGATGAGAAGTGTGTTCTAACCCTAACCCTAGCCGCCGAAGGCCCCGCCTCCGGCGGCTCTTATACGCACCAATATGCTAATTTATATGGCGCAAAACCGGTATTCTGTAATTTCCCCACATATTGACCGATTCGGGTTCGTTGAGGGCAGCAGACATTTTACGGCACAGGGCGCAGCCATGGTGTGTATCAGCCGACCCCCCCCCCCCCCTGCTCTCCCCCACCCCCCGGGCAACATGTTTATCACGCACTTGTAACAAAGGTTCGCGCACTAGCAAGCATTCGCGCACTCAGTACGAGACGCCCATTGGCTAACGCAGTTTTTCATTCTGCGCGCGTGCTAATGTAGGGAGAGGGGTGGGGGAGTGCGGAGGGGGGGTCGGATGATACACCCAGTATGGCTGCGCGCATGCCAAAAATACACATAGCGCGTCACAGAATCGGTCAATAGCAAAGAGATTATACCACAAGAGGGCGTAGTCCAGTGGGGAGGCAGCCGCGCGAGGGAGCTGCCATTTCGCGTTGTGGGAGCCGCCATTGCACAGATCCTGTACAGTTATTAATCAGTAGATGGCAGCGCACTGTTTTATGCGCTCGACTTGAATATTCGGCGCAGTCAGACCGTGCGTTGTTTTATTGTGACGTCACAATGGTCATGTTTAAGCGTCATAATGGTGCTGATGTTGTTTGATTTTATGGCATGAGTGGGAATGTACGCGAAACAAACGTCATAATGCTCAAGTACTGTCTAGTCTACACCCAAGTTTCCACTATTTATTTTGCGAACAACAAAAAGGTCTGGACTCTACCAAATGGTTCAAATGATATGATATCATCGTAGAAACTAATATTTAAATAATTAACCACATTGTGATTCTGAAAATGAAAATGTGTAATAAAGAATAACAAATCATTCCAGATATGATATGAGAAGATATGACTTGAACGTAGACTTAGATCCAGTGCCAGGAGCTGAGTGTGCGCTCCCTCTTCAATTTTGGACGCACTATTTGTACGCACGCGTATGGCGACTACTTACTCTATAGGTATAATCTCTTTGGTCAATAGTCTTTTTCGCGCACTTGTATGGTAGAATTATGTTTTGTTGTTTACAGTGCTCTCGACCAATCAGAGGACGAGATGCATTTTGTGAGGGATATAATAAATCCCACTGTAGCTGCAGCAGGAGCCGGCAACTGACAGCTAAAATTCTATCCTGAGAATAAACATTGCTTAGCACTATCGCCCTCAAACATTATACAATGAACATGAACGGGTAATCATATCTTAATTGCCATTATGACACCCCGAATTAAAGCTTTAAATATCACTTTACAATAGGCTCGACTCACCATCCTGCTAGGATCTGGGAACAAACAGAGCTAGCTAGCTGTGCACGCCTGATAATGATCGATCGATCACTTATTTCGGTGATCGATCCCCACATCGCAAGGTATGCAGACCTTGTGTTTGACCCCTTATAACAATATTGATTTCATTATCTCATGTATAATCACTGCTGTGACGAGTATACGGACGCAGTCAATGGGTATATTTTGTAATGTGTATTGTACATACGGTTTTGCTGACCCATTAGGCATTAACAATTGATTTTATAATTATTGCGGGGATGATTACATTTGTGAAGCAGTTACTGTGTATTGTATACTAGTAGTAGAACAATCGGAAATTTACACAATGACAGTCATAAGAATTATTTTGTAATATTTTGATATACGTTTGAAATGTCACGCTGCAAGCAACACAATTAAATATTGAATTGTAATCAATGATGGATGATGAAATCAAAATAAAATATTGTTTGAAACAAAAAAATATCGAGATTCGCGCGAGAGCCTATGGGAGTGAGCCCTCTACAGTTGACAGGTGACTGCAACAGCACAGAGTGATTTAACTACTAAACCGTATCGATGGGGCATAATATCACCAAAAAAAAAAAATAATAATAATAGATTAATGTCTCTATGCACATTCAAAGAAGGAAGTAATAGAAATTGGGAAAATAGACATGAGAGAGAGAGAGAGAGAGAGAAGGAGAGAGAGAGAAGACGAAACAAGGCGAAAAGTGACAGAGCTGCGACATACATTGTACACTGTAAGCCTATAGTCTATATACGGACATGTTAAAAAATGTGTTTTCAAAAAACGCTTAAAATCATTTACTTTGTCGGTTTGCTTGAGATATACGTGGGTAACTTGTTCGATAACTCCGCTGCCAATTGAAAAGATCTTGCGCCATAAAACTGTGTTGATATTGTAGGAGTGTACAACAAAAGTTTTTACTGAGAGCGAAGACTTCTTGCTGGACGATATTAACTTGTTATCAGCTGTTCTAGATAAGAAGGGCCTAGTTTTTGCAAACACATAAATACCATGATTGAGATCTTGAAATAAATCCGTTGCTTTACTAGTATCCCCCCACCTTCTCTGACAGATCTTCAAACAATCATGTACTATGTATAGGGCTTAGTAGCAAGTCCCAACTCCATCACAATAGAGAAGAATTTGAGGGACAAAAAACAAAACATAAAAAACAAGGCACATGTTAATATTCTTATTCATTTTTCAAATGTACTGTGAATATCATGCATATAATACAAATCAAAAAGTAGAATTAAATTATTCAAATTTTGCATGATTATCAAATCTATTTGTATTACGTTACAAGTGCATGGTTTTCAGAGATGATATGATTATTACCACATTATGGCTTGCATGGATCGTTCTCAAATTCAGGGTTTTATGGTATTGTCGATAACCACAAGAGGAAGACTTCATAGTTGCGAATATTATGAAAAAAATAAAAGACAAATACGCCTATAATAATTATGGCACCAACTTAAAATACATAATACATGCATTACATTAATGGGACATTCATTTTACATAATACATAGATATTACATAATTTATACAAACAGCTCTGTGGAGCATAGGCCTATATCTATCACTTGCGTTACAAAATTTGCACAAGTGAGTGCCAAGTCCCATAAAACGTACATGCTTGTCATAAGCTAATAGGGTTTATTCCCTGTTGCACAGACAGATGAAGTAACTACCGCAATAGCTATATGAGTAGAAAGTCCGAAAGGCGTTCTTTTCAAACTGAGGTTGTCGATGGGTCAAACGAGAAGTTCCAATATGCAGCCTATACACAAATTTTCCAATTATGATCATAAATGTGACCTTGCATCACAAAACCAACAACAACAACAACAAAAAAAAAAATCGCCGCATCCTGATTTTGCGCGTGGACTCAAAATAGGTGAAATGGGTGAACTTGTAGTCGATCTCTTTGAATATCTTCAGAAAGAGAAATTCTTCTTTGTAATTACTTTAAAGTTTGAGTTTGTAAAACGAATGTGAAACTGTTTTCAGCAGTTTTTACAGAACACTATTTTTTTTTTAGAATGTGGCAGACAGTATAAATGTCTGAGACATGTCGAGACCCTTTTTCATTTCATGAAAACCCTTTACTTACTCTTCACTTGCAACCCTGATAACTTTTGAAAGGATAGTGCTACTGTATTTAAAGTTGTAGTATATGCATCCATGAATAGAATGTGTCTAACCAGTGTGGACAATTTCAGCTTAATCTGATAATTCCTTTATTATAGTTATCACAGATTTTAAGATCCTGTTTTGGTTTTTTGTCTCATTAGTTGCACCTCGTGCAACATGGTGAGATTAAGCACTACTGTAATAGACCTTAAACTTCAAAGATTCTTTTCTCAGTAAAGACTTTTTCAAAGTGTGTACTTTCTCTTCATTATCTAGACATCTAGAAAGGAGCAGTTGTATGCATCAGTAATGCATCGTTTTGAAGCTCAGAGTTTGCTTTTTTAGAATTTGGCCATAACACGTCTGGCGATTTTTTTTTTTTTTTTTTTTTTTGGGGGGGATGCATGCATGGGTCACAAAAAAAATAATGAGATAATAAAAGATGTAACAGGAAAATCACACAAAAGTTATATGTCTCCTGTATTTCAAAGCATCGTCCAACATGATAAAAATACTTCTAACCAATGATAAAAAACACTAGTAATAATAATAATAATAATAATTGCATTTATATGGCGCTTCATACTGACGTTTCTAAGCGCACTTTGCTACTCATACAAATAGATTAGAAAACACAATAACATTAACAAAATCAGCGTTAACAGTAACAAAAGAAGAAGAAAGAAAAGAAAAGAAAAGAAAAATACATGTGATACAATGGTACAATAATTGATAACTGTGTGCGCCTCCAGGAAAAAAAAATACAACTGATTAAACAGGTGAGTTTTAAGAAGAATTTTGAATGATTCGACAGATGAGGCATTCTGAATATACAGAGGGAGTTTATTCCAAAGAGTGGGAGCAATGGAAGAGAAGGCTCGGTCACCATAACGGGTTTTTGTACGTGGGCCATGAAGTAATTGGAGAGAGGAAGATGAACGGAGGGGTCTGGCAGAAGAGGAGGAGCGGAGAGAGACTAGGTTTTGAAGATATATGGGTGCAAGATTGCGTGTGATTTTGTACGTCAGAAGTAGGATCTTGAAAGAAATACGGGAATGGACTGGAAGCCAATGTAGTGAGCGGAGAACAGGAGATATATGGTCATGTCTCCTACTAAGGGAGACTAATCTAGCGGCTGAATTTTGGATACGTTGGAGAGGGGATATGTGAGAAAGAGGGAGGCCGGCAAGGAGGGAGTTGCAGTAGTCCAGATAGGAGGAGACGAAGGCATGGACGAGCCGCTCAGCTGATGATTGATCAAGCAGACGCCTGATCTTCCCTATTTTGAAAATACCCCATGATGCAGACTTACAAATGTTTGTGATATGGTGTTTAAGAGTTAAGTGTTTGTCCAAAGTAAAGCCAAGATCTCTAACACAGTCAGAGACCTTAATAATCCCATCCCGAGTAGTTAGATCTGGTAGAGGAACTGTGCTCCTAAACTGTGATGAGAAATGGATGAGTTCAGACTTGTCTTCGTTCAGACGGAGTCTGTTGGCAGTGGACCAGGCTTTGATGTCGTTGAGACATTCTCTCAGTGAATTAACAGCAGCAATCCTATCGCCAGGTGACATAGTTATGTAAATTTGAGTGTCGTCAGCATACATAGCGTAGTTGACTCCATGATGACAATTGATGATTCTGGTGAGTGGACCTGTATAGAGGAGAAAAAGAAGGGGGCCGGCAACGGATCCTTGCGGAACTCCGCAGCTGATAGGACTAGGACGTGAACAGGTCCCATTGATTATCACCCTCTGTGTGCGATCTTGAAGATATGACTTGATCCAATGGATGGCAGTGCCTGTGATGGAGTAGTCATTACTAAGTCGTTGTAGTAGCAACGTGTGGTCGAGCTTGTCAAACGCAGCCGAATAGTCAAGAAGAAGAAGAGCAGCCTCATTGCCCTTGTCGACAGCAAGAAGGAGATCGTTGAGCACTTTCAACAAGGCAGTTTCTGTTGAGTGGAGGTTGCGGTATGCTGACTGGTTTGTAGGAAGCAGATGATTACTGTCAACATAAGACATTAACTGTGTAGACACAATCCTTTCAAGAAGCTTACTCACAAATGGCAGATTGGCAATTGGTCGGTAATTGCTCAGGACATCGGGATCTAGGTTCGGTTTCTTCAACAGAGGGGAAACAAGAGATGTCTTGAAAGGTATTGGAACTATACCCGATGACAATGATGTGTTAATGATGTTTTTAAGAACCGGAAGCAGCTCATCAAGGCACTCTTTGAGCAGCCAAGTTGGAAGAGGGTCCAGAGTGCAAGATTTTGGTGGAGATAGCATGATGAGACGTCGAAGCTGTTCATCAGTGACCGGATTAAACTCGCTCAGGTTGCAGTTCAGAGAGTTCTCAGGAGCCTGGACGGATAACTCCAAATGGTTCACGTCAGATACAAAGGAAGACACAATATCATCGATTTTCTTCATGAAGAACATACTGAACCTGTGCGCCAGTTCTGAATCAGATGAGTGTTCAGGATAAATAGAAGAGTCAGAAGGGGTGGACAGTTTCTTCACGAAGTTGAATAGTCGTTTAGAGTCAGCATTGGCGATCTCTTTTATCAGGTACTGGGACTTTGCATCGGTAATCAGACTGTAGTACAGCTCACATTCTTGACGATACAGGTCCATGTCAGACTGCATGCCGGACTTCAACATGCGACGTTCAGCACGACGCCGATGCCTCCTGGCCTCCCTAATCTCATCAGAGAACCAAGGGGCATTGGGTCTAATTGTCACAGTCACGGTTTTAACAGGGGCATGCTTGTCCAACAGATTACTCAGCATGTCATTATACATAGAAATTGCTTCTGTAGGACAAGATGTACACTGGGAAGTCAACAAAGCCTGTTTAATATCATGGCGGAAAGAGTTGGTGTCAATATTGCGAAGCTTTCTAAAGCTAACTTTCCTTCTAGGGTTTGGTGGGCTTTTAAGATTAATGGCGGAAAGAATGGCGGAGTGATCAGATGGCAAAGATGGCAATACAGTGATATGGGAAATAATATCTTCAGATTTCCTACTAAAGACTAAATCAAGTGTGTGGCCTGCTTGGTGAGTGGCACCCTTAACATGTTGATGAAACCCAAAGGCTTCAACGGCATTGAGAAAAGACTGAGCGAAACTATCAGCAGAATCATCTACATGTATATTAAAGTCACCAAGAAGAATGGTTGGATGAGCATCAACAGCAGCACTCTCGAGGAGAGTTAAAAACTCATCAAGAAAGTCGTTGCTGGTAAAGGTGTGACGAGAGGAATGGGGTGGGCGATAAATGCAATAAACCCGAACAGTAGATGAAGAAGTGAGATGAATCGTGAGATCTAGCAGTTCAAAAGACAAAAATTTGTGTGTGTCATTGACAACACAACGCGCAGCAGACCTATACAGGACGCAGATACCACCTCCTCTAGATGTCTTTCTGGGATGATTGATAATATTGAAATTTGGAAGGGATAATTTCAAGTCAGCAAGGGTAGGCTCATCCCTCTGGTCACCTGAAAGCCATGACTCAGTGATGACTAACACATCAATATCATTATCTATAATCAGAGTTGACACTGCATCGACTTTATTCGTCAAGGATCTTGCGTTCCATAAACCAAATTGAGACCCACTGGAAGCATCACAAAGGGACTGTGACCTTGGAATCCTCCGCCTGCGGCGTCCCCTGTGAGTATGCCGCTGCTGCGCAATTCCAAGATCACATACCCTTCTCCAAACAGTCAAAGGGAGTAGATGACTGGGCTTCCCATTAAACTGATGGAGGGCATGTACATCATATGTAATACGATTCGGTTGAAAACTACTGCAATACTCATTAGCATGTTGCATTACATCGACTTCAGTACATGGACCTGGGCTTGTTTGAATGTCACCGGACAGTAGGATGGCTAACTGAAAACATGCACATGTGTTGCTATAGTATGCAACAGGTTTACCACAGTGTCTGACAAGCCTGTGAACAGGAGAAAGTAGACTGTGATTACAGTTACAAGCATCAGTTGGCAGCATGAATACATGGTTCACGTTCAAGAGAGATACAATCAGAGGTATACAAAAGAATAGATTCCAGAGACGCCAGATCTTAATCCCCTCCATTGCTGTGGAGGTGATGCTATTGACATACACATGTGAACGGTGTGACAACAAAAGGTGCTATTGAAAGTACAAAGCAAGTACACATACAAGATGCATGAAGCAAGTGTACAACACTGGGCTGGACACTGAAAATGGCAATACAGAGTAGGCAACAGTATCAAGATACAAAATTCATCTGCTTAAATATACAGCTAACTTACCAACAAATTGACTGGAAATGGTCTAGCAAGATCCTTGACACAAACAGAATACAATATAAACAACCATACTGCAAAAATGCAGCAAAAACCTGGTAAAAGAGGCAATATAATCAGAGCCCTAAATGAGTGGGGCTACCTATGGAGGCGCACACCAAAAAAAAAAAAAAAAAAAAAAAATAGTATACAATAAAAGTCCCCTCTATGCCGCTATTTATTACTTTCAACAAAATTACTGGTCTATACTATAATGTGTATATGCCAGCAAACTGTGGGTATATTAAAGGTTATTAGGTATATAATAGAAGACAATACTTCATCATTGCTGACAACAAGTACCAGGCGGGGAAAGGCTCACCCTGATAACGGCTCTCTTTAGGAAGAAGAAAAAAACAAAAGGAAACAAAGTAAAGTAAAGTAAAATCAAACAAAACGTTGACAGGGTAGCAACGTAATCCGTGAACTGAATATCATTATGAAGAGCTTGTTCGAAAAACCGATAAGTCCATAATTATTATTTAGAATGAAAACCAGCGTATAACTGTGATTTAAGTAATTCCATGTGGCACCGATCTGAATATAAAATAATTTTGTGACAAAACGCAATATATCTCCAGTAATTTCTGTCTATAATCAGTGTCTGGTTTTAAAAAAACTGATAAATTCCATTCCCGTTTAGTAGGAAAAGCCGATAAGTCCACTTTAACCAATCAACAAGTCGCATGTGTCCGGTGATTTCAAGCGAGCTTAAATGCATATTTAATTAGAACTGAAATTTAACGATCTGCAGCATACTCTAGACTGCTGAGGCCATTCAGACATGTAGGTCTAATTGTAGATCGTGATGTTTCTGCGTGTGCGTCTTTTCACTATATCTACTAATAGTTTATGGCGGTGAAACTAGCGGGGGAAGGTGTGGGATGGAGTTCTTCCTCCTTCACGTGGTAGTTTTTGAATTTTTAGAATCGAAGTTCAACGATCTGGTGCACTCTCTTGGTGAAATTTTGAGAAAGTTTTCAATTAAAAGAGTGAGCAAAATAAACATTGAGTGATTTGGTAACCTAACGGTTGGGTATTCAAATCATACAGTGCTGTTATAAGCGTAAGCTCTGAAGCGCTCTTCAATGACAAATGCGCTCTCTGTACTGCAGGTGTGCTAGTTTCAAGATTACAAGACTAGTAACCCATTGTGGACGAGCTGATTTTGCTACAACACGCATTTCCCATAGACACTTGCCCGAGTATACTCGTGACTCGTCCTCAACGTTGTAATAATACAAATTATAATGATCACAATAGCGGTAAAGAGTTACGCATTTACCCCATATACCAAGTTGTATACGTCACTTGATAAACATTTAGTGACACCGTCCCATCAGAGGCAGAAGAGAATCGTTTTTAAAGTGATCAGAAATATGGAAATATATACGAGGTGACAATGACGAAGATTACGAAATAATAACAAAATGATAATAATAGCTTCGTAAACATTGTTCTTGAAAAATAAGGAAGTTCTTCGATCCGCAATATTTTCTCAATTTATCGCCATAATATGCCGTTACCATGGCAACGCAGTTGTCAATACATTCGAAAAATGTGTCTTGCACATCTTTACCCCGATACTAATAATGGGGTGTATATGGCAAGCTTCGTGAACATCTTTCCTAGAAAAAAAAAAGTGGAACTTTTCCGATCCCTATCTCCTATTTCCCGATCTATCGCCGTAATATGCCGTCACCATGGCAACACAGTTTCTGACACATTAAGAAACGTTATTTGTACAACATTACCCAAGACCACCAACAACACAAACTTGTATCTACGAACTTTTCAAGGACACATAGTGTCTGGTACCATTTCCACTATTGGAAATATGGAAATTAGCTCATTATGCTAATTATGATAATATTATTTAAAACACTTGTACCGTTTGAAAGTATATAAAAACCGATGTTCAAAATGGACACCTTGTCATAGAAACCTAATGAAAAAAAAAAACGTAGTTTTTGTTTTTTTTTCAGGCTTCCTGCATTGAAATTGCCAAGATATTATAGGCATACATATTGCGCTAATTAGGTGAATATGCCATTATTAGGCGTTTTACTGTAATTGCCCTATAGGTTGCCAAGGTGACAACAAAGCTTAATTTACTTTAATGCCCATCTACAATGTAAGACATGAAGCAACAAAAAAAAAAAAAAAAAAAACATTGTACTTTACAACTTTTCCAGGTCAACTACATGGTGTGTCATGTAGTGCTGCTATACTATTGTATTAATTATGAAGAGTTTGTTCGCAAAAACCGATAAGTCCATTTTTGAAGATTTTGAAGTAAGGTCTCTGTCATAAAGTACAAAATAATACTTTTAAAATGATATATTGGTCACTACATATAAAGGTACATTTTTAAAGTTATGGTCAAAAGAAGCAAAATTTTTCTTATTATTCTCCTTATTTTTCTTGACCTTTAATCGCAAATATCTCCATTTGGCAAATATGGACTTATCGGTTTTGCGAACAAACTCTTCATATGCAAATTAGCTCATTATGCTAATTATGCTATTCTAGACACTTGCAACATTTGGAATTGGAAACAGGTGTTATAGATAGATTCCTCAGGTTAGAACAAATCTTGAAAAGTCGTGTAATTTCTGTTTTCAGGCATCCTCAGAGCAATTATATTGCACATAATGCTGATGACTATGATTATGCTAAATATGCTAAGAAAAAAAAAAGTTGCCCAAGGTTGCGAAGGTGGCAACCAAACTGCAAGAATACCCTTCCAGAACACGAATTAATAACCTTGTACTTAACAACTTTTCCAGATCATGTACATGTTCTATGCGTCGTCTATGCACTGGACTATGCTCGCAAGTGTTATGGTGTCGTTTGTATTTTGGAACACATCCAACTACAGTACTCAAGTCGCATGTACTCACCCTTATATCCGGGACATGTATTTCCACATTTGTCGCGGCATGAAGTAGAGTGGTCGTTATGCTCCAGAGTTCATTCGTCTCACAGCACTGCCTCTGGCTGTACAAAGTTAGTAATTAACAGAAAAATCTTACACCCTCAGGAGTTATTACAACCCGGATAAGATCGAAAAGGAATGAAACACAGTACCTTCTCTATAGCTTGTACAGAATGCTTCCTTTAACCTACATTTATATACCCTCCCCAATTTGCATCACAGTTGGTAAAAGTTGACATACTACCTCAAACTCCATTGCTTTACGCTTTGTCATCTGTGTTGAATGTCTTTGTCACTAAGGATTTTTCTGCGTGTTAAAACCGCTATGGCCTTCTAAATAGTTTCCATAGAAAATCCATAATATAGATATTAAACAATGTTTTCCTTCTAGTCTAGGATTGTGTGTGTGTGTCTGTGGGTGTCGGTGTAAAGAGATCAATTTTGACGTGTAGAGACGATGCCTTTGCACAGGGACAAGAATTTTAATTATAACCCTTACAACCACAGGGCAGAAATATTATGTCATTTTACAAGAGTAATTTCCACTTTATATTCCATTTGGTGTGTCTTTTAAGGCACAGTCAGTTTCCGATAGTTATATGCATTAAGGACATACCTGTCATAGGCTCTTTTGTATCTTAATTTGGTTTGACTATTTTTAGCGGTCAGCCTAGTGAAGTTAGAGGGTCCGTTATAAAAGCCTCCAGTTCTGCCATTTGTCTCTCTTTAAAATATTTACCACCGTGCCTCCAAAGAATCAAATTTATGATGATATTCGGTTGAAGTTTGAAAAAGTGGACTGCAGTTCTGCATTGTGATACTCAACAGTATAGGTCGCTGCGTTAATCCAACTTAATATAGTGTTCGTAACGATGAAAAAACGGCTGGTTTTGGTTTCCTGACTTGATTGTCGGTGAAAGGTCACATCCGATCGAGCTGCTCATAAGGTAGCGCACTCTTTTTTAGTGTTATATGTGGACAGATCGATGAGGAGTGGGCGTGAACTTATACTTCATAGATTTACAGCGTCATTTATATTGTCATATACTTTTAGAAACATTGTCAATGTAGTTTAGCAACAACTAACAACAACTTTCAAAGAATGAATTATTCCTTAAGAGACACTTTGTAAGTGTTTATTCAAGAATAAAGAGAGAAAGAGAAAAAGTCTCCTGTGAGTTTAGAAGTTGCAAATCGTTTATCTACACTCTATTATGACATAACAGACTTTAGAACTTGGCAAACCAAGCTCATTGGGACATTTCAATCGGCGATTTATTGCCTGTTTTTAGACTCGACAGGATATCTTTTGTAATCAGTTTCTGAGAAAAGACGAAATCGTCTACTCATTTCAACATGGTTTTGGAGCTATTTCCTGGCATCCGGTAAAACTGTCATCTTTATAATGGCCCAAAAAATCGATGAACGTTTCAAACGCACTTTCTTTGCAGAAAGGTTAATGAATGAGGGTATATCAATTTTTTTGTGACCTTTTTATTCATAAAAGGTGCACAAATCATCGATTCGGCTGACTTCGCTGGTGGTGGTGAAGCCATCTGGGATTTGGACGCCGTTCAAAAACCAGCTCAGAGCAGCCGAGCCGTGGATGTCATTTCCTGAGCACACTGCCGTGACTTCAAGGCCAGCCCGGAGAGGCGAGGGTACCTCGAGGTTCATCGTCATTGCAACTGAAAGAATAATAAGAGAAAATAAGACGAATTATTCTGAGTCTTGAAGAAAATCATTAACACACACACACACACACATGAAAACACACGAACGCTCACGCTCGCGCTCCGCACACACACACACACGTAGACATAAAAATGTATCAGTAATGATAAGAGGCGTATAAAATGTGGGCTCTAGAATAAACAAATTTAAAATCAGTTTATACACAACTCATGAATGGAAAATCGTTGCAATATTGAAAATCGTAGCAGTAATATATGGCTATAAGCTTGGTCTTTCATCATCTCATAACACTCCAATTGCATTGACATCTTTATTTTGCAGACTGTGCAGACTGTTTTGCTGTGCATGTTTAACATCTACATCAATCTATACGGAAAACGAGCGATTTAATTAATAACTAGACTATAACGATCGTTCTCCTTACCACTTATATAGCGTATATTCATGAGAAGAATCCCGACCTGAACCAACACTCGGCTGTCAATCATTTTGATGAGATTCCTGTATAACATGAAAAACCTGCTGAATAAGATAAAGACGACAAAATTTAATAGGCCAGTTACGATGTTATTATACAGCAATATAAGGCATTCAGAAAGACGTAGGCTTAATACATAACGTATCAGTAAAAGCATTCATTACTCATCGCGCACAATTTTGTTGTATTCAACTTTAGTGACTTGGAAAAGAAGAATGGGTATCAAGAATAAGGAAAAAATAGTAGTTTGACAGCACAAAAATAAAAGAAAGAAAAAAGAAAGAAACTCATCATACCCCGTCTTCTATTCAGATACTCACAATATGTGGAAATGATTAGAAGAAATTTCTTTTCAAATTTCCGGAGATACCCTACTTGTCTACGTCCTTTGGTTGAAAGTTGGTTTCAATCCTATTTCGCCTCCAAACTTCCTTGTTTTTATTGAGTCACTGATAGGTAGGCGTATGTTAAATGAACAAGTCACATGAAGAAATCATCAATATTCATCCGCGAAACGTCAGAAGATATCTGGTCTGACGCTTTTCAATCTAATTTCGACACGGCGCTTGAATCCTTTGCTTTGGCAGAGTTTAGTCTTTAATGCCTTCTTCACCTTACAATTCTATACTGGAACGTTTAATTCAAATATACATTTCTCACCTATGTTTGATCATGCTGTTGCTTATAGTGACTACACTTTGCAGAAACAATTGCATTCATGTCAGATATTAGAACAATCTATATTCTCCATCCCTTTTATCAATATTTTGCTGATAAGAGCTTTATACATTCAATTTATATTCTGCTAAGTTTGGATTTTCTCTACGGTTACTTCGGAGAGCAGGCAGTTTCAAGTAATTTGGCAATGGGGGCATAATAACTGTACCATGTTTCCTGTGTGACATTATTCAGTCATATCACCAAAACTGATGTCATCAAAGTAATTTCATTGTGTTCAGTGAAGATTTTCTCTACAGATTCTAATTAAGCATGTTTTCTAATATGAATTTGTATCAGTTAAAAATGAAACTTACAAAGTAATTTTCAGATATTTTTTTTTCATGTGGATGATATGAATTAATCTGTATTCTTACTCATCATATAAGTTCGCTATAGATAAATTTAACATGACTTCTAATCGATGCAATTACTGAAAAACGGTATTTGAAGCAGCATGTTCATTAAGTGAAATAGAATATAAAAACACCCAAAAATCAGTGGACAATATCAGAACGAATTTAAAAGAGAAATGATGTTGAAATGCCATAACTTTAAATAAATGGACATTAATGGACGAATCAATCAAAACTGGGAAACAAGGCACTACCTATACTGAAAAAAAAAGAGATCGGTGTTAGATTTAACAAATCAGTGTCAATACAGGACCACAGCGACAGGCGTAAAAAGTAAACATGTTGTGACGGTGTTGGAAAGTGTTCACCAGGCATACACTTCGCGCTGATAATTTGACACTGCAGCTGGTGATGTTTTTGACACTGCGCTGCTCGTGTTAATTCAACAATGAAACTACCATACATTTTCATGGTGTTGATTTGCCATTCTGGTGTTAAATTCAATGGTATTACACGCCCATGGAGAGTGTGAATAGGAGACCACGTATACACCCTACTGTTACTGTGGTGTAAATGCGTTCACAATTTGTATTAAAAATCAAGTACTTTATCAGAAAGTTTTTGTTGGTCATGTTGATGTTCAAAATCAACAAGAAGAACAGGAACTAATTACACATTATAATATATAGGTCTACAGTATCATATTGAAGTGACACCTGTAAAAATGTAACAACTCATATGAGCACCGAAAATTTAACACCAGCTCGGTGTTTCACATTTAAAACCAGACTTTTGCAAGCTATATGCGTATAGAGAATCGCACTTTTTGTTGCGCTTGTTTTCACTGCCTGGCAATTTACCGGTTTTTGTTGACGTTTGTCATTCTATATACAGGTTCGGAGTGACTAAAACATACACGCTGTATACTTGATACTTCCTTTATGTTACTATATACATATCAGACATGCACAGTGACTGTGTGCGCAGATACATGCTTTGAATTTCACAGTCATATCAATCGTGCACACATAATTATGCATCCATGTCGTGTATAATGATATCGATTATGTATAACATATCAAGAGATAGAAAAAAAAACCCTTGCGCAGCCGTAATGACCCTTCAAAGAATCCATTAAGATGTAATTCAACGTTATAGTGATGTGTGTATCAAAGTTTTGACTCACCCTCGTCCAAAACTGTCAACAGGACGCTACAAATCTCGCAAATTAAAATTCTAGCAAACAACGATTTCTTTTTTTTTTCGAACTTGAAGGTAGGTGTATGACATCAGTGTTTGTGCTTACAGAATCATCTCGACTCCTTAAGGTGGAATCTTGGAAAACCTGCATCAGATTCCATAGGGTATTAATTCGACAAAGTAAATATCTTCGAGCAATATTAATATATTATGTGCCTGTCCTTTATTTTAAGGCAGACGTAAACGTTAGAATTCAATTTCTAATTTTTAATTACACACTTTCTGTCAGTGAGAGTTAAAACGAAATGATATTATCGCTACCTCGTTAGGAAAACAACCCCCCCCCCCAGTAATTACACACAGTCGATCAAAATATTGTGTATCACATTCTCTAAATAGACCGAATTAGACAATTGGATTAATCCTCAACTTCACAAATCATAGTTTTTTTCCTTCCAGAGCAATGTCAAGCTAAGCATTTTTCCTCTTATCATGTTTCTTGCTATTTCAGAAAACATTATTGTCGGGAATAACCCCTATTATGTCTTTGCTCTATATTCATGATATTATACAATATGACATTATATCTTCACCTTTTCTTCGCTAACGACTTTCAATAATATTCACAGACGTTATTGTCCTTAGACTTCTGCGACCACTACACTTTACCACATCACTATTAATAACTCCGCCGCAAATAAGACTATAACACTAGAAGATGTTTCTGCTGTTATAAACGCTATCATTATCTAACATTAATTGTCTCAACTAACACGCACAGAAACGCTTGTACCTAGCAGGTCCTGTTAATATATTTCGTATTGTATGAGTTCCTAGATTCCTTTACCAAATCCATTTATTGCATACCACTAATGGTATATTACCGATACCACAAGTGAAAGTTCTGTAAGACCTTAGAGCTATTAGACTGCATGCATTGTAAGTTGACTTCCGTCTGCCTCCTCAGACACGATTTTGCTGAAGAACAAGTCGTTGAGGGCGTTTGTCACTGGAGCTCATCTTACTCGTTGTGGGTACGTGGTCCGGATAGAGGAGCCAAACAAGTTTAGACGATTCCTGTTCAATTGCTCTTTGAGTTGAACAGCAAAATGAATACCGACAATCATTTTTTACCCCTTGCTGATGATAGGAGCCTGATGTGATGAAAGGTTGCAATCATAAAAAAAAAAGAAAAGATGGAGACTTAGAAATCTGCAAATGATTTGGGAAATTTACAAAGACTTCGTCCACAAGACTTCAGAAAAAAAAAATCATCTGCTTCGTTGAAATGAATCCTTGGAAAGAAAGAAAGAGAGAGAGAGAGAGAGAGAGAGAGAAGATACGAAGTGCGCACGCGCATTAACCAAAAGTTGTCTACTTTTGAAACGAAATCTTCAATCGTATAGTATTTGATATTGGTATCGAGAAATGTTTCCAGAATCATCGAGGTATCAGCTAATAATACAAAAGTGGGTACATCAGGGATAAGAAAAACACTTTGGTGAAAATTAAAGCGAGCAAAAAAGGTTGATGATTATGTAAAGGAACCATCTGTTAAGTCGCGCCATAACGCATGCGTATACGTAGCTGCCTTTACCATTCTCTCCAATGTACTTAATTCAATTCAATTCAATTCAATTCAATTTATTTCCATTTCCATTGAATAAACAGAAAAAATATATACAATACATTTACAGAACAAATTTATAACAATTTCAAAGAAAACGTACAAATGGTCACGAGTAACAACAGAATTTCGTTTCTAAGGTATATACCTAATACAAAGATTAGAATGGAAATGGAGGGTCCCACTTAAAAAGCAAAGCTTGTAGGGTATGGGACCCTCAAAAAATACGTACACAAGGTCAAAGAAACCAATGTCAACTGACATGAAATTAACTTAGGAAGGGGAAAAAAAGAAGAAGAAAAAAAAAGAAAAAAAGGGGGAAATAAGACTATGGTACAACACGCGCCATCGTGGACACAAGCATACTGTACTTCATGATTAAAATGCAATAACAAAACAATACAACGCTCCCTGGTTTGAAATTGCGATTGATTGGGTGCATATGCCGGTATGAATGCATAGGAACGGATATAAGAAAAAAGAGAAAGAGAATAGACTCACTGTTACTGGTACAATAAAATAAATATCTGAGGTAAACTTATGTTAGACAGATTGTTTTCCTTAAAAGATGATTTCTGTGTGATATCTTAATACTTGTAAAAACAAACAAACAAACAAACAAACGACTTGATTGAGAGAATGAAACCGAAGCTAATTTGGTTGTATATCATAAGATTTCAACAGAAAGAATTTTAATTTATTCTTAAAAGAATTCAAAGTTTGTGCTGTTATTATGTCGTTGGGAAGTGAGTTCCAATACTTTGGCCCCTCGTAGATGAAGGTTTGCTGAGCCAGCAAAGTCCTAAAAAATGGTAAATGAAATTCGTTGGATTGCCTTGTAGGATAATTATGAACAGATTGATTTTTTGAAAACATTGATTCAAATATATATGGAAGATTATTTTTATTGTAATTATACATAAATTGTCCTAAATTAAACAAATACAAATCTTTAATTTTAAATATTTTATTTTCAAAAAATAACGGATCAGTATGAGACAAATATGCAGTGTGACATATAATACGCAGTGACTTCTTTTGTAGCAGAAGTAATTTATCCAAAAGAGTTTGATATGTATTTCCCCATACAAGAATACCGTAATTTAAATAAGGCAATATGAGGGATGAATATAATGTAAGCAGGGACGACAAAGGAAGACAAAATTTAATCTTGTTGATTATACCGATGTTTCGAGAAATAATCTTACATATACTATCAATATGAAATTTCCATGAAAGCTTATTATCAACTGTTATTCCCAGAAATTTGATATAAGAAACATTTTCCAGTGGTGTGCCATCAAAAATAATATCAGCAGGTAGTGCCTCAATGGAGTTGCTGAAAAGCATATATTTTGTTTTTTGGAGATTGAGAGATAATTTATTAGCTTTTATCCATTGAGCAACTTTTTCTAATTCAAAATTTAATGTCTTTACTAGGGTAAAAGGATTATTATGCGAAAAAAACAAATTTGAATCATCCGCAAAGAGAATGAAAGAAAGAATATCTGATGATTTACAGAAATCATTCATATAAATAAGAAACAGAAGCGGACCTAATAAACTTCCCTGTGGGACCCCACATTTAACATTTAACATTTGTGAATTGCAACCATTTAAAGAGACATATTGCTTCCTGTTCGAGAGGTAGCTCCTGAACCACTCCAAGGCCTTCCCACGGACTCCGTAATGTTGTAGTTTATTAAGTAAAATATCATGATTAATGGTGTCAAAGGCCTTGGAGAAGTCCAGGAACAAACCTATGAGATGTGAAGATTTGTCGATAGCATGTGCTACTTTTTCAACAAAACTCAATAATGCATGTGAGGTGCTATGTTTTTCTCTAAAACCAAACTGAGTATTTGAGAGTATATTATTGAATTTCAAAAAAGTAAGAGTTCTTTTGTAAACAATTTTTTCAAGAATTTTGGACAATGTACATAACAAAGAAATTGGTCTATAATTATGAACATCTAATTTGTCACCTTTTTTAAACAAAGGGATGACTTTTGCTATTTTCATACTTTCAGGAACAATACCATAAAAAAGAGATAAATTGAATATATGAGATAAAGGATCCGCAATTGAAGATATTACCCCCTTCAGCAAAAAATTACTGATGTCATCGTGCCCAGCACTTTTTGTGGAACGAAAATCAGAAACAATATTGATTATCTCCTGACTATATGTTGGACTAAAAAATATTGAGTTTAAATTTGGTGAACCTAAAAATTCAGAAAAATGTTTATTTGAAGATGGAATTTTGCTTGCAAGATTTTCCCCAATGGAAGAAAAATTATTATTTAGAATATTACAAATATAATGAGGATCTTCATGAATTTTATCATCAGATCTAATTTTGGTAATATTCGACTTGTTATTTGATATATTCATTGCTTGCTTTAAAACTTTCCATGTATTTTGCATATCATGCTTATAAAATTGTAACTGCTTAGTATAATATTTTTTCTTTTCAATACGTATAATTTTCGTCAAAGTATTTTTATAACTAGTATATTTCAGTTTTGATTGCTCAGTAGGTTTCATTTTAAATTTGTAATATAAATTATTCTTTCTATTTATTGAACGCAAAAGTGACTTAGAAATCCAAGGTAACCTGGGTACCTTTTTATAGTTGGATGACTTTTCTCTTCGTTTTGGAATATGAATGTTCAAGAGTTGAGTGAAAATATGCATAAAATATTCAAATGACAAATTCACATCATTTGAGTCAAAAATAGACGACCAGTCTGTCCTGTCTAAACTAGCACCCAGACTGGCTACATTTTCATGTGTAATTCTTCGTCTAAATAAAGAACTAGATTTATTATCAATGATATCATTTAAAAAGAAACTAGTCGAAATGGGGAAGTGATCTGTAATATCTGAAAGTAATATAAGAGAATCAGGAGACGGCAGAATATTAGAAAAAATATTATCAATAAGGGAGGCGGATTCATTAACTATACGCGTGGGCTTAGATATCAAAGGTAAGAAAGAAGCAGATAGAAATATTTCCATAAAATCTTGTGAGATTGTATTTTGTTTCAGTAAATCTATATTAAAATCTCCCATTATGAAACATTTTTTATGAATAAAAACTGGATCCTTCATTAGATTCGCAAAATATTCCAAAAATGATTTCATATTCGCACTGGGTGGTCTATACATTACACCTATGATTATATTTCTACTGCCAGGGACTGTAATTTCAATGAAAAGAGATTCAATAACTTCAGTCATACAGTTGAGCTCTTCACGAACTATATAATCATACTTTTGTGAAACATATAAAGCAACGCCCCCACCCGCCCTAATTTGCCTGTTATTAACTACAAAATCATATCCGTCGAGGGCGAAAGGAAGACTTAAATCATTGGAAAGCCAGGTTTCGGTTAAACCTATTATCGAAAATTTTTTCCTGATGGGATCATCTAAAAGTAACCTCAGTTCCTCAAAATGTTTATTAATACTCCTAATATTAAGATGTATGAGTGAAAAAATGGTGTGATCATATTCCTTGACAACATTATTAAACTGGTTGAGAGTAAGATATTCCGAAGATGGGCTTTGCAATTGGTTTTCTATATCAAAGTCATAATGAAATTCTTTCGACGATGTATTAAAACTATCTGAAACACAATTATCGAAAAACATATTATTTTGATCAATATTTACTTCTCTTTCTGCCAAAGAAGGTCCTACCGTATCAAAAAAATCATCATCAGTAATTGAATTGAATGCAGTGTCTATTGGATTGTGTAGTACAGGGTGAGCGTGATTGCCATTGCTTGTGTCCACGAGGGCACCTGTCGAGTGCAGCACAGGGGATTTTGACATCTAGAATGTCTGTGATGTACGAGACTAAAAAGAAAGAAAATGCTACATCTTAGTTGGAAACAGAGTCAATGTAACATTACAAAATCCCATACACGAGGTACCACATATATTACAGAATAACGTATTAACAATTATCAAAGAGCGTCTTCAGCCTTGCTCTACTATATAATAGGAATTAGAATACACCAGTTAATAAATCAGGTTACAGAAGGAAAAAGAAAAAAAAAAACAAACTAGGTAAAATGTCCCTTGACATTTATGAGTATTACATTAACCATTTTCAGAGAGTGATAGAAAAAAAAAAGAGGAAAAAAATAAAACACCTCTCCTATACCAGATGCAGACATCTTGAATTGAATGATTTACATTCACAAATTTATGTACGTGGGATGACATAGATACAACACTGGTTGAATGCGAATGGGTGAATGCCCACCATTGTATGGTCACAGCGCGAACGGTCAATAACCACCAGCATGGCGCCCCCTGCCACGCCCCGCCGATGAGGCAAGGGATCGCCAAGCAGTACCTCAATGAAGGCGCCAACAAACAACCACGTGACGGGGAGGAGCCATGCTACGGACTGCAATGTACAATGAAACAATAGAACGCAATCATCACCTGTGTATTACACTTGGGTGTCACAAATATAGCATATTCAGCTTTGTGTACACAGTATAAACGCGCAGATGAAGGAATGAGAAAAAGGTGAGTTAATTGTATAGGGAAACGTAGGTCAGTAACCACCAGCATGGTGCCCTCTGCCACGCCCCGCCGATGAGGCAGGAGACCGCCAAGCAGTACCTCAATAAAGGCGCCAACAAACAACCACGTGACAGGGAGGCGCCACGCTTCGGACTGCATTAATGAAACAATAGAACACAATCATTACCTATGTATTACACCTAGGTGTCACAAGTACCATAATATGCAGCTCTGTGTGCACCGTATAAACACGTATGTTTTAAATCATCCTACTTGGCAGACTATCATAATAAATCATTGATAAGTCAACCTTAATACAGAGCGGTCGTACATTCATAACACGTCTGAGAAGAAATTAGTCTCAACGTGAGAAAATCAAATGAAAAGGAAAAAAAAATATATTCTTCGTAACTTTGCAATATTGAGAGTGGCTCGTTCAGTTTGAATGAACAGCAACACAGGAATATTAATCAAAATAAGCTTTATCTTAGCATAATAGCATCATATTACAATTCTTTTTTTTTCTTTTTTTTTCAAGTACCGGTTATCTCTTGTAATCAGTAGAAACAATAACCAATCTACCATTAACATCCATGAAATTACGTACTGAGTTGATGAAGCGTACGTCCACCAGTATGTGTGACGTGCACAGTCACCACATGTGTATTACACTACCTTGGGTGTCACAATGTAGCATAAACAGTTTTGTGTACACAGTGCAAACACAGTCATGAGCAATTCAATCCATGGAGAAAGGCTGACTGACATCACGAGGAATTTACACAGTATAACACCATAATGTTTCACATACAGGTGAAGGTATGAAAAAAAGAAGAGAACTTAATTGAGTATGGGGAAATAACTTGCGATATTGAGAGCGGCTCGGTCAGAGCGTAGTTTGAACTCGAGTCTAAGCACACACCTGAAAATGATATCCAAACAGGAAAAGAAAAAAAAAAAGGAGTTACATACTTGTTTTCCGTGGGCAAACTCTGTGTGCAGCTGCCTTGCCCGTTTTCATGGGCAAACTCTGTGTATATGCAGGTAATTGCTTTTTGTTGTGAATGTTTAAGCGCTGACTTTGATCATGAACAGTAGGCAAAAATCTGTGCCAAAACACACACCAGTTACAACGTAACATGATACTGATTGAATGTTTTAAAATATCATACTATCATGACTATCCTGATGATAGGATCATGTTACAAATTTAGAATGCCGGTTATCTCTTGTAAGTACACATCAGAAAAGGAAATTAATCTCGACGTGAGTTAATCAAATGAAAAGAAAAAAAAAAACTAGAGACTTCATAACTTGCAATATTGAGAGAGGCTCGTTCAGTTTGACAGAACAACAACACATGTGTATCAATCAAATGAGCTTCATCTTTAATAGCAAATGAGCGTGGTTTGAAGTCTAATCTAAGCACACGTTTGTAAATGATATTCTAGCAGGAAAGAGAAAGAAAAAAATTATATACTTATTTCCCGTGGGCAAACTCTGTGTGCAGCTACTTTGCCCGTTTACATGGGCAAGCCCATTATCATAATGTTGATACAACATAGTACTGATTGAATGTTTTAAAATATCCTACTATCCTATTAAGAACATTATGTTGAATATTTTTTTAAAATACCGGTTATCTCTTGTAATCAGTCGAAACGATATCCAATCTACCATTAGCATCCATGAAATTTCGTACTGAGTTGATGAAGCCTTCCACTGGTATGTGTGACGTACCCAGTCACCACATGTGTATATTACACTTGGGTGTCACAATGTAGCATAAACAGTTTTGTGTACACAGTGCAAACACGGTCATGGGCAATTCAATCCATGGATAAAGGCTGACTGACATCACGAGGAATTTATACAGTATAACAACCATAATGTTTCACATACAGGTGAAGGTATGAAAAAAAAAAAGAACTTAATTGAGTATGGGGAAATAACTTGCGATATTGAGAGCGGCTCGGTCAGAGCGTAGTTTGAACTCGAGTCTAAGCACACACCTGAATATGATATCCAAACAGGAAAAGAAAAAAGGAGTTACATACTTGTTTTCTGTGGGCAAATTCTGTGTGCAGCTGCTTTGCCCGTTTTCATGGGCAATTTCTTTATCATATGCAGGTAACTGCTTTTGTTGTGAATGTTTAAGCGCTGACTTCGATCATGAAAAGTAGGCAAAAATCTGTGCCAAAACACACACCAGTTACAACGTAACATGATACTGATTGAATGTTTTAAAATATCCTACTTTGTTTATCCTAGTAATAGGATCATGTTACAAATTTTGAATACCGATTATCTCTTGTAAATACACATCTAGAAAGGAAATTAATCTCGACGTGTGTTAATCAATGAGAAGAAAAAAAAATAGAGACTTCATAACTTGCAATATTGAGAGTGGCTCGTTCAGTTTGACAGAGCAACAACACAGGTATATTAATCCAATGAGCTTCTTCTTAGCAACTATATGTAAGCGTAGTTTGAAGTCTAATCTGAGCACACGTTTGTAAATGATGTTTTAGCAGGAAGGGGAAAGAAAAGAGTTATATACTTATTTCCCATGGGCAAACTCTGTGTGCAGCTGCTTTGCCCGTCTTCACGGGCAAGCCCATTATCATAATATTGATAAATGCTTTACTTTAATGTATGTATTAGCGCCGGGTTTATGCCCATGAAAAGTGGGCAAACCATTCGCCAACACACACACGGTCACAACGTGGTACTGATTGAATGTTTTAAAATATCCTACTACAGTCCTTCCACTGGTATGTGTGACGTACCCAGTCACCACATGTGTATATTACACTTGGGTGTCACAATGTAGCATTGTAAACAGATTTGTGTACACAGTGCAAACACGGTCATGGGTGATTAAATCCATGGAGAAAGGCTGACTGACTTCACGAGGGATTTACACAGTATAACACCATAATGTTTCACATACAGGTGAAGGGATGAAGAAAGAAAAAAAGGAATAAAAGAGACTCAATTGAGTACGGGAAAATATCTTGCGGCTCGGTCAGTTTGAATGAAAAACAACACGAGTATATCAATCAGATGAGCTGTATAGCAAGTGAGCGTATAGATTGAACTCGAGTCTAAGCTCACACTTGAAAATGATAATTCTAACATGAAAAAGAAAAAAGAAGTTACCTATTTATTTTCTGTGGGCAAATTTTGTGTGCAGTTTCTTTGTGTGATTTTCATAGGCAAACTCTCAGGCAACTGCTTTATGCTAGGTATGAATTAAGGCTGAATTTGCCCTTGAAAACGGGCAAACTCTACACCAACACATTCACACACAAGTTACATCGTAACATGATACTGATGAATGTTTTAAAACATCCTACTGTCCTATTATTAAACATCATATTACAAAATTTAAACACCGGTTATCTCTTATGATAAGGACAAATAATGTCCAATCTACTATCGCCATCTTATGAAATTTCGTACTGAGGTGGAGGTATATACTGGTATGTATGAAAATAACATGCATAATTGAAAACGTACCATTTCTGTTACCTTACTGAATTCTAAAGAATAATTATTAACTTGCCTAAAGCTCGTCTAGTGGTGATGAATGAGTTTCCTATTCTGAATCTGTCCAGGTGGTCCATGGCGCACGCTGATTTCCATCTCTGCTGAATTCTCTGGTTTGGAGTGTCATCTTTGCCCCGACTAATCGGAGTCTTGTAGCAACTTTTTGATCCCGGCGTAGTTTATAAGCAATGGATGCCAGATGACCCCTCTCCCTCTTAAGAGCCGGCGGAAGATCGGTCCGAATGGTGACTCGGGCGAAGTCGCGTACCGCGAGGTTGGTCATGACAACGGTCCGCCAGGATGGCTGAGAGGCTCCAGGAACATCGTTTTGGGCACCTAGGGTCGTCGATTCGTCGGTGGAGTCCATGGCCTCGTTGGATTGAGCGCCGGTATCAGCACTGGGTGCGGTGGAAGTCGTGGGTTTAGGGATTGACAGTTCAGCTGGTATACGGCCTTCACTATGATTTATGTTGGCTTGTCGGGGACGGCTTTCGAAGGCATTGAGGAGGCGGTCACGGTCGGTCATTTTGACGAAACGAATGATGATTGGATCGGGCACGTTTTCGCGTGCACCAGCCGACTGTGGTCCTCGTCGTTTGAATGACGCCGGTAGCCTGTGAGCGTTTGCTATCTGAATTTTTGCTGCCTCCTCTTGTGGAAAATTCAGAAAATGACAGAGCAGATCCTGAACTACAGCGAAAATGTTTTCATTCCTATTTTCGGGTACTCCATATACAAGAAGGTTTTGTTTTCTTTCATGAATCTCCAGGAGAGTTAATTTGGTGTCCAGTTCCTCCTTTTCTTTCTTAATTTTCTCGTAGATTTCAGGAATGGCCTTGTTTTCAACCTCCGCTATCTTATCAGTTGCGAACGTTACACTGGTCTCCAAATCTGTTACAGTTTTCTTAGTTGCGGCTAGCTCTTTCTTGATGGTGTTCAGTTCTGTAATAACGTAATCAAGCTTGGTTGTTACCTGAGTTGAAAGTCCGGTGAACATGTCTTTTAGCTCCGCAATACCCGCCATGTAGGTAGACGTAGATCGATCAGCATTTGGCGGGGTCAATTGTCCGGGGCTTATCACGTGCTCGGATTCCCGCGAAGTGGTGGAGGAAGATGGGTGCCGCGGAGGCTTTCCACTTGAAGTCGATGCAGAATTCAGTGACATTGTACTCGAGTTTGAAGGTTTCCTGTTGAGTTTTCTGGTGTCAGGTTGATATCGGAGGTTGTAGCCACTTTTTCCAAAACTCATGACTTGAAATTTCACTTAGGGTCAAGTGTGTATTCCACGCATAACTGTGTAGTCCAAGAGCTGGCTAAGACATACGTCTTTACTCTACGAGAGCATCGAACCGAGATTGATTGATTGGCTATCCAGTTGGTTATACGTTATCAAAAGTATTAACTGTATTCCGGCATTTATAGTCTTAGAAACGACGTGTGTCACTTATTGTATCCTTTCTTTCTGCTGTTGTTTTTTTTTCTCACACTTTCAGTGTTTCGTAATGTGATAATACAGATCTTTCAATTTAGCATTTTATTGTTAATTCGACCTTGTTTACTTCGGTACCAAGAGGAATGCTCAAAAACCTGTTCATTGCCTAATCTACTGCTGTTTCTTAAATTAGCAACACATCTAAAACGATTGGAGTTTTTGTGTTTCCCTGTAAATAACAAATTCACGTTTTTGTTCATTCATTATAGCTACTGTGCTCATATACACAATCCAATGGCTTAATTCTATTTTCCCAGTTGGTTATAGGCACTTCACTTGTTTTCAGAGCGACATAATCAGTGGCGGATCGGGGGGGGGGGGGGGGCGCAACCGCTCCGGGCGCGCGTCCCCTCTTTATTTTTTGGTTAAGACAACAGAAATAAAGAAAAAATAATGGGGGGGGGGATGGGGTGTGTGCGCCCCTCTTTAGTTTTGCAAAGGCGCCTCCCCTTTATGAAAATTCCAGAATCCGCCCCTGATAATGCAAAAGCTTGCCCGACGTCACAATCTATATTGAAGGAATGAATGTTCAAAGTATTACAAAAAATTAACTTGCGCAGGCAAGCTGATTAGAAATAGCCCATCAATAGATAGCACATCAGGGGCCCGTTTTATCAAAAGATAGACGATATTAAATTCCCTTACAACACAGGCTGCAATAAACTTATATAGAAATCAACTATAATCAATTATAACTCTTCATGTTAAAAACAGTGCCCAGAAAGTACAATTGTATCCTTTTAATTGTTTACCATTGAATGCGCTAACAAACTTATTTTACCCCTTTGACACTACATTAGTATTGTCAAATACTAGACCGTAGTAAACGGTCACTGGTCTTTTAATTCTAAGACTGTACGTATTATGTTTAATATGCTACAACGACAGTTATTGATTGAGAGCTTCTATCATTCATGAACCATTCATAAACTATTTAAGAGGAAGTAAAAAATAGCCCCGCAGAGGTAGAAACAAAAAAGGAATAAAAATTGAAGCACATTGACGGTATACCTAAAAATTGAAATTGTATTTATATCTGCGTAACCCAAGCATTGTTGATTATATCATCCAAATGAAAAGAAAACAAAATAAACTTCATGAGCATTTTTCCAAATACTTGCATCCAATATTTCTAGAGTGATTAATCAACGTCAGAAGAGTAATTACATTCACCACGTGAACGGTGAATTTTTAAGATCTTTGAGATTATGCGTAACCAATGGTAACTTGGAACACCGCTGATCGATGAAGATCTAATAAAGATCAAGGGTGTGGTATCGCAAACAAGGACAGATTATTATTTTGTTTATCTCTTCTTCAGACAATGGATAGGTTGTGCTGCACTTTTCTCGTTGCCATGGTGATGGTAGCTTGTATTCTTCCGCCGTCCGAAGGAGGTCGGGCAGATGGATGCAGATTTCAACGTAAGTATCGGTTTAATCGATAGCAACTAAGGTCCGTTTTATGGAGTATGAAAGATATCGCTCTATAAAGGAAATTCACAGAAAAAAAAATATTGTTATGAAAATTACAGTTATACCATCAACTTGATACTGACATTGTTACGTTAAGGGTAGCAGTTATTCCCCCTGCTTTCTAAAAGCGGTTAATCAAGTGTTGTTTCATTATGCGAGAAAAGTGATTTTTTATGGAATTCCCTTTATAATTTCTTTATACTGTTTTCCAGACATGACGTCGTAACCTCATTAACAGTTTGCTCAAGTAGTCTCCTTATCCAGCGGTTCCAACACCAAACTTTAAAAATTCATTACTTTTTGGATCGATTGTCCGATTTTCATCAAACTTTCACTGATGTGTTTCTACTAATGTTGCAGCTTTCACTCAATCTATATATTTCTCTTTGGGTTAAAGTGTCCTCCTTTAACGAATTCACTTTCGAACGTCATGAAGTGTCATTCTGACGAATCGATTTCTTGAAAAGCAACAATTACTATTCTATACGAATAACAAAAACCCAACAAAGATTCATGAGAGTAGAGGATATAGATAGATGTGGGAGCAAGAGAGAGAGAGAGAGAGAGAGACAGAGAGACAGAGAGAGAGAGAGAGAGAGGGAGAGAGCGTGCGAGAGAAGAAGAGAAATATAAGAGGAAGAAAGTAAAGAAATGGGGAAGAGAGAGAGAGAGGGAGAGAGACCTGAATAGACGAATGCAGAGAACCAGAATGTAGTAGAACACATGTTGTTCTGTTAATGACGATTACATCATTTTATCTTTCTTTACTGTGTGTGTTTTTTTTTCCTTTGTACACGATGAATTTAATACGGAAACGTTTTGACGTATTCTATAACATATTATATGCATACTGGTCACTACGATCAACAGACTCAACACATGCAGTTCTTGTTTATATCAAAATAATATCAAGAAGAAAAGTAGGAGAAGAGGAAAAAAACTTGTTACCACCGAGTAAAACGCATGCAGACAGATTCGAGTGGAATTCGATGTAAGGATTTTGATAAGGACACCATGTTACCAGGCTGGCAGTGACATCTGATGAGAATGAGACGACATCTTAACGTTCGTTATGTTTATTGAGTTTGAAGTACGAAGGAAAGAATACTTATTACGAATTATGTGCTAGTGAAAACTAGCGGATGCGATCTTTAAGTTATTTTCGTTCGTTGGTTCCGTACTATCCCTTTTGTATAATCATAGGAAAACACTGAAGAACGGATGTAAGATTTTCGAATTCTGTGCCAATGAGCACAAGTTGATGTGACCCTGAACGTATTTTTGTTTTATTATTTTCATACTCTGTTCTTCATTGCATCCCTGTGAACGCAAGGTACTCACACTGCGTTCACATGGTCGACTATGTGAAGATTATTAGCACACACTGTGGTGTGGTTTTTCGCAGGGTATTCGCATAGTAACATTTCGTTTCACATTGCAATTCAATGATTTGACAATGCGTTCCTAATGTCAAAAATGGTTGAGTTTAACAGTGTGAAGAGATTATTTTCGCATTGTGTTCACAATGTGGTTCACATTGTGCTTCCCACTGCTGGACACACTGTTTATTTTGCAGTATAGGGTTCCTCGCTTGCAATAATTACCAAAGAGAGAACTTTGCCTACATGCCAACAAAAACGAGTTGATGAGCATTGAACGTTATTCTTGTTCAGTGGTTTCATACTGATTTTCTTGTTTGTTTGTTGTTGTTTTTGTTTGTATGTATGTGTGTGTGTGTTTTTTTTTATGATTGGAAAGCTTGCAAGTACCGAGGAAAGAGTTACAAATTTGGTGAGATGTGGAAGACCAAAAATTGCTGGGAATGTTCCTGCACCGGACGGATACCGATGCTGTCAAAGGTAAGGCGCCCTCATTGTTCTAAATCCGCTATTAGGATTAATGCGTCGCATAGCAGCAACGTGCAGCTAAACTTGTCCAGAGTCTGCTGCCCAGACATTCTGATATTCAACATAATTAATTGTTTGTGAAACTGAACATCATTTGAGCATGAGCAGTATCACGGTTCAAACCAGAGTAGACAAAAAATAAAAAACCCTCAAAACTAACGAAAATAAAACAACGAATGGTAATTGATAGTCCCATAGAGAAATATTATTAGCTTCATGCCCCCAAAATACACCTTCCTAATCCTTATTCAAATCGTACTATCCCCTCATTAAATGAGTGCGCTCTCCATCATTGTCCGTTCACGCCTCCCCAATTGGGCCGAGACAATGAGGCTGGTTGATTGATGGCTCTGAGTGAAAGGTGACAGCCGCTCCTTCTCTTTGCAACTTTCTCCTCATACAGCTTCTCCCGGGTTTCGTCTTCGATTCCACTTCATCATCATCATCATCATCATCATCATCAATTTCTTTTCCTCCTCCTCCTCCTCCTTTTTTTCGTTTGATTTTGTTTCCTTTTATCATTTCCAGGTCTTTACCTCTTCTTCTTCTTCTTCTTTTTTCTTCTTCGAACTGTTTTTTTTTAATCTTATCCTCATCCTTCTCTTGGTCCTTCTTTTTATCATTTTGTTACATGAATGCGATCAATAATCTGATATTAGTTTAAAACATGTCAAACTCAAAAACATCGTAATTTTGTGTATGTATGTTACCGGTTACTTAGATGCATATGATCGGCGACCTGACCGCTATAATCTGGAGTCAGAGTGCACGTGTTCTTTAATTCCTAATTCTTCTCTACACTACACCTCATATACAGTGAGAAATGATGTCTGTGGAATGAATGTGCAAAATACAAGACATTGTAGACACACAAAACTTTTTTTTTTACAGACATATAGTAACACTTGTTTCATGTCGGTTTTAGTAAGATATATGGTGATCTATTCACACGATTTTACTTAAATGTGTTGTAGAGTTGTACTCCAATCTCCTTCTACAGTTCCCAACTCATGCACAAGTATGTTCGTGATCTCATCACTGTCCCTATACGTACAGAGCTGATACACCACGAAACTTAGCGAACATTATTTCATCTTTCAATCATTGTCAATCGCATTTTCTCATTGAGTGGAACGCTGTCATTACTTCCGATGTGTCCATAAGATATTATTTCATTGGCTTTCTTTAAAAAAGTAAAAGACTTTGTACTGATTCAAAACTACGACTGCATTGGGTCAGAGTTGAAGGTAGATCCCCGTTGAGAATGCGTCAATGTTTCATTAATTATTCACGAATACAGCTCCTGCTGCAGTTTTGCCCGTGGAGCTCATTAGGAACTCAGACAGACAGATCATCATCGCTAAATTCTCCACTTGGGAATTCTACAACAATTGACGTTACAGTGTTAAAACTATGGAAAGAGAAGAGAAAGGGAATTTTACAACAACAACAACAACAAAAAACACCTCCTTTCGGAATTTTCAAACGTAAAAACACAGGAGCTCTGCTAAAAGGGTAACAGGCCCTATAAATAGGTAAGGTGAAAACTCATAGTCAAACAGAGTAGCCAAGTTGTCATTAGAAATAAGATTATATTTTCATTAAATTCAATTCATTCAATTGAATTCACTAAGCTTTCATCATTGAATTTTGATTCATTGAGCTTTCATCTCTTTTGCCCAATTCAATTCAATTCAAAGTTTATTTCATTTTTTCGACAAAACATAATATAGGCCTATGTTACACTTCTTTTAACAACAGAGAATAAGGTAAATAGAACATTATACAATAAAAAGACTGTACAATAATTCACGACCTTATAGTAATTATACATTGTAGAAAAAAGGAAACAGAAGTGGTCAAAATGAAGTTCATGTATAACCTTCCTTAAAGTGCGACAAAATGGAGAGACCCAAAAGGGGTTGTCCCTGTCTTTCATGGCCCTCATGTTTGTTGCCGAGATGTTGAGATGCTGAGATGTTGTTGTTGTTATTTTTTTAACCTCTATCAATCCCCCTGCTTCTTCCACATTGCCCTGGCTACTCTTCTCTTCTAATTCCTGGTTTCGTTCAGTGCTCCTATCATTTTTGTAATCATATCTACATTTGTATGTGATTTTCAGTCCCTCCTCGCTCGACGGCGACCGCTCGATCTATTCCCTTGGTGTTTTTCTGTGCTTTTGTCATTTTTGTCTCTATTATTTTTGTACTTAAATCGCTCGGCGGCGACCGCTCGATTAGGCCAGTGTCTGGGAGGTTGCCGCTCGGACACCGAGCGTATTTTGAGCAGCGAGTGAAAACTGGTCGGTCGCCGCTGAAATTTTAACTCCGCGTTAAAACTGCGGTGACCGACCGATGCCCTAAAAATCGGTTGTTCCTGGTCGGTCAACGGTCGGTCACCGGTCGTTGTCCGACCGAAATTGGCTAAAAACTCGCCGACCGGTCGCCGAGCAGGCTGATTTTGGGGGTTGTGACCGTAGCCTACAGTCAGGGTCATTGATTTCACGTAGATCTTTGTGAGCACAAACTACCTATTGACCGATTCGGGTTCGTTGAGGGCAGCAGACATTTTACGGCACAGGGCGCAGCCATGGTGTGTATCAGCCGACCCCCCCCCCCCCTGCTCTCCCCCACCCCGGGGCAACATGTTTATCACGCACTTGAAACAAAGGTTCGCGCACTAAGCAAGCATTCGCGCACTCAGTACGAGACGCCCATTGGCTAAAGCAGTTTTTCATTCTGCGCGCGTGCTAATGTAGGGAGAGGGGTGGGGGAGTGCGGAGGGGGGGGTCTGCTGATACACCCAGTATGGCTGCGCCTATGCTAAAAATACACATAGCGCGTCACAGAATCGGTCAATACGGGAGATTATTATCCATACAGAGGATTTTTAGAGCCCAAATACAAGTGTTATTTTGTCGACGCACCTCATAACCTCCAACCCACTTAAAAAGTTTGTTGAACTCGACCAATATTTTTTGCCGAGGCGACCAATATTTAAAATATTGGACAGCAAGAGGGGGATTCCCCAAAGTTTTTATAAACTGCACCGTGATTGGTTGAGATATATACGAGATGACCTGAAATAAGAAGTAAAAACGTCTGTGATTGGTCAATCACGAATTAACTAGAATATAGTTTCTTCTAAAATTCTGTGTTTATACAAACAAATTTCATATATCAACAAGGAAAAGTAGAAATTACGCGGTGCGTAATATATGTCCCCGCCGGAAGTAGCATTTTGTAGCAAAATGTGCAATATAGGTAAAAAATCAAGGTCAAAGGTCAAAGATGTCAAAGGTCAAAATTCTGTGTAAAAGTTTTGAAGCCCTCACCTAGTGCCATCACATAAAGCAAACGGAATCGAAATCGGGTTAGAAATGGCGAAGGAGTAGCATTTTATAGCCACTGTACAATACAGGTCAAAAATCAAGGTCAAAGGTCAAAGAAGGCAAAGGTCAAAATTCTGTGTAAAGTTTTGAAGCCCTCACCTAGTGCCATCACATAAAGCAAACGGAATCGAAATCGGGTTAGAAATGGCGAAGGAGTAGCATTTTGTAGCCAATGTACAATACAGGTCAAAAATCAAGGTCAAAGGTCAAAGAAGGCAAAGGTCAAAATTCTGTGTAGAAGTTTTGAAGCCCTCACCTAGTGCCATCACATAAAGCAAACGGAATCGAAATCGGGTTAGAAATGGCGAAGGAGTAGCATTTTGTAGCAAAATGTACAATATAGGTCAAAAATCAAGGTCAAAGGTCAAAGAAGGCAAAGGTCAAAATTCTGTGTAGGAGTTTTGAAGCCCTCACCTAGTGCCATCACATAAAGCAAACGGAATCGAAATCGGGTTAGAAATGGCGAAGGAGTAGCATTTTGTAGCAAAATGTACAATATAGGTCAAAAATCAAGGTCAAAGGTCAAAGAAGGCAAAGGTCAAAATTCTGTGTAGAAGTTTTGAAGCCCTCACCTAGTGCCATCACATAAAGCAAACGGAATCGAAATCGGGTTAGAAATGGCGAATGAGTAGCATTTTGTAGCAAAATGTACAATATAGGTCAAAAATCAAGGTCAAAGGTCAAAGAAGTCAAAGGTCAAAATTCTGTGTAGAAGTTTTGAAGCCCTCACCTAGTGCCATCATATAAAGCAAACGGAATCGAAATCGGGTTAGAAATGGCGAAGGAGTAGCATTTTGTAGCAAAATGTACAATATAGGTCAAAGGTCAAGGTCAAAGGTCACGACTGAAATTCTGTGTAGAAGTTTCAAAGCTCCCTTGTAGTGCTATCATATAAAGCAAACAGAATCAAAATTGGCTCATAAATGACAGAGAAGTAGCAAATTGAAGATTTTGATCACACACGGACGCACACACGGACACACGGACGGACACACGGACGGACACACGGACGGACACACGGACGGACACACACACGTACGGAGCCCGTTTCATAGTCCCCTGCTCGAACTCGTTCGGCGGGGACAATTAGTTGAAATTGTTTTTCACACAATTTTTCAAACTATCACTTTCATAACAGGAAGTTAAATTTAGGTTTGATGAAAACAAGTTCCATTTTTTTTTTTTTTTTTTTTTTTTGTGCATGCAGGCGCAAGGCGACGATTGATCTGCAGCTCTGCATGCTCAGCGCTACTGCTAGATAGCCCGCGCGCGATATAATGTAGCCGGCCGCCGCCGCTGCGCTTGCATTTGCATGCGCGATATGCATATTACAGTTACTGTACATGTACGTACGTGTGTACAATACGTTATATACAGCACAGTAGGACTAGTTGTGGTAGTAGTAGCCTAATTCGATCTTTCATGATCTACGGTATAGATGTGACGTGAATTGTTTCGCAGATCTCGGATACAAATACATCTAATTCTGGTCTAAATTAACTAAACAGTAACATGACGGCTACCTTGGATACATAGATCACTGTTTTATCAGAGACTGAAGTGGATTAACTATGCACTGAAGAGTGTGCATGTACCATACCCCATGTCAGGATCACTACACAGTAGGAACAGCACTCGGAGTCGGAGACAGAAAGGGTAGGCCTAAGTGAAAACATTCTTTGCTAAAATCCTCTGTAGGATAATAGTGATGATATTTAATGTCCTATTTTCGATTAATACAAGGAAATATTGGACTCGCTAAGCAAAATATTGGACTCGTCTTCGACTCGTCCAATATTTGTGCATAGCTCGTCCAATATTTCCTTGTATTAATCTCAAGGCCATCCAATATTATATAACTATCCGCGCAATATCTAACCCTTCTTTTATTGTAATACATAGACCTTTGTATAAAATGATTATGACAAGTTCTTAATTCGTTTGTCAATACGTCTTGGATACGTGAATGAAAGTTTACATTCGTCTTCACACTCGCATAATAATGTATGTATCAATGATACATATATAGCTACACACACCGATTATTGATGATACATTTTTTTTTATACGTACACTCTAACATGAATTTCATGAGTAAGGATATGCAATCATACAATCATAAATCCATACATAGCTATACGCGCACTATGGTAGATGGTACATACTCCGTACATACGTCATGTACGTACAGACTTACATGAATTTCATTGGTAATAATATACAATACATCACAAACATACATCCATACATAGCTACGCACACTTATAGATGATACATACACACGTACAGTCTTAAATGAATTTCATGGATACGGATATACAATCATACATCCATCCATACAAAGCTACGCACACTAATAAATCAGGGAGGTGGGAAGAGGACCACCTCCCTTGATAGATGGTATATGAATACGTACAGCCTTACATGAATTCATGAGAAAGGAGTTACAATCATACATTCATTCATCCATACATCTAGTTTCATCCCTCTATTCCTCTCTCAAACCATTAATTCATTCTCAGTCGTCAAATTAAACAAAGTCCGGGGTACTGTTTCATGTAAGTTGCCAGCACTGACAACTTTCAGCATTGATATCCTACCCGTCACACAACAGTTGGGAAATCCTAAACTCACTATAGCTTAAAATTCCATACGACATCATGGTCTAGATGTATGGAACTCGTTGAATGATGACCTCAAATGCAGTTCTTCTTTACAACGTTTTAAATCATCCTATAAAAACGTTCTTCTCGCAATGTACCACTCGCTTTTGTTAGCTCCCAACTCCTGAACACTGTATGTCATCACGTTTCTTCTCTTCTCCTCTCTTCTCTCTACTCTTCCTATTCGGATTCCTTATTCTCGCTTTTTTTTCGTCTTTATCCATTCCACCTTATGTTGTCCTTTTTTGGGGGGTCTGATGACATTTAAGATACTTTGAATATTTTCGTCATTTATTCTACGTGTGTGTGTACCTTTCCCTTAGTTTTAAAAAATATATATATGTTACAAGAACAAAAAAATATATATATGTTACAAGGCATATATGTTCAGAGGCCGTTGTCCACGGCAGGCGTTTGCTTATTGATAACGGTCTCCCCCACCTGTACACTTAAAGGACAAGTTCACCTTCATAAACATAAGGATTGAGAGAATGCAGCAATATAAGCCCGTTGAGGACGGTTTGATTTTGCTACAACACGCATTTCCCATAGACACCTGCCCGAGTATACTCTGGACTCGTCCTCAACGGGTTAGTAGAACACATCAGTGAAAGTTTGAGGAAAATTGGACAATCGATGCAAAAGTTATGAATTTTTCAAATTTTTGTGTTGGAACCGCTGTATGAGGAGACTACTATAGATTATGAGTCATATGCGTACAACAGTATAAAGAAAATGTAAAGAAAATTTAACATATTTTCACTTTTTTTCGCATAATAAAAGAGCACTTGACTTGCCTCTTTCTAAGGGCAGGGGGAATGATATTACCCATAACATATGTCGGTAACGAGTCAAGGGAATGTGTACTTTTTTCAAAAGATGAAATTTTGTGAAAATCTCTTTATATTTTCCTTATATTGTTGTACGCATGTGACATCTAAGTTATTCATACACTGCAGTAGTCTTCTCATCCAGCGGTTACTGCACAAAAACTTCAAAAACGCATAACTTTTGAACGGATTGTCCGATTTTCCTCAAACTTTCAAGGATGTGTTCTACTAATATTGCTACATTCTCTCAATCCTTATATTTATGAAGGTGGACTTGTCCTTTAAAGATCTGAATGAAATTCATGTATTATTTCACGTGATTATATACTTGTAATGTGAACTCTTGTTTATAATATTATTTTCATGACTTTTGAATACTATGATTGATATTTGAGCCAGGAAGACGCTGAAACTCTTGTTCACGCATTCATTAGCAATAGGCTTGATTATTGTAATGGGCTATTGTTTGGTTTACCAGATTCACAGATAACCAAGCTTCAGCGTGTGCAGAATGCATGTGCGAGACTTGTGTCCAGTTCGTCAAAATTTTCACATATAACACCTGTTTTGAAGAAGTTACATTGGTTGCCAGTAAGACAGAGAATTGTATTTAAAATTTTGATACTCGTTTACAAAGTATTGCATGGTCAAGCACCTGGTTATTTATCAGAATTGATATCAATGAAATCACACTCATATTCTCATAATTTACGAAGTACACAGGATAAGTTGCTTCTAAAGCACTCTCACTTAAAAACGAAAGTAACTTTGGGGGATTGTGCCTTCAGATGTGCTGCTCCAAAACTTTGGAATAAATTACCTGAGAAACTGAGGAAGGCATCATCACTTGTTGTCTTCAAATCTTTATTGAAGACTTATCTTTTTTCAGTAGCCTTTGATTAATTTATTTATTTTTCGTGTGTCTAATCAGTGACAGGAGCTCTGTTACATCACAGCGCAGTAGAGTATATTTACATAGTAGCTGCGCTATACAAATTTGTCTAATCATTATTATTATTATTATTGTTATACTTTTTTTCTGTTATGTACAAGTGGAGAAATAAAACTTAATGACACTGAAAAACTGAAGCAAGTTGTCAGTCGCTGACAATAACCATAGTAACAGGCAGTGATCAGAGCATCTCAAGCAATCAAAACTAAGGATTTTACTGAAATTGTCAGACTGACAACTTGTCAGCGCTGACCTAATTGATAAAACACCCCCCTGAACACCATATATACACTCACATTCTATAAGATTCGTCACTGTGATTTCTATTCTACACTTCTCTTCTTTATTTGACAAATTGAGAATTCAAACAACTTTAATACACACTTTAAATCAAGAAACGAGACAAGTGTTATAGAAATGTGATTGTTCAATCTTCAAAAGAAGTCTTTACTGCGTAAAATGCGTTTACAATGACAATCCTATATACTACAGCATTAAGGCTTAATTATAATCATGCAATCCTTTCATCACTCAAGTCTAAACTGATCATGCTTTGATCCAATGCATTGGATAACGAAGCAAAGTAACGCCGGGTTTTGAAACCAGTAAACCATACTTGTGAGGGTTTCAAGTAATTGTCCTCATGTCGGGGACTAAACGTCTCTTCCTTCAACTGTCTTTATATTTCATGTTATTGTCCTCGTTTCAAGGGTTTCAAGTAATTGTCCTCGTGTCGGGGACTAATCGTCTCTTCCTTCAACTGTCTTTATAACTGTCCTATACATTACAAGCTTTGCTTTTTAGTAGGTCCTTCACATTTCATGTTTGTAAAATTGTCTTCTCTTGTATTCTTTGTAATTACGACGCTATGTCCAGTCTTATGTTCAATCGATTGTATCATGTTATTTGTGTTTTGAGATGTGGAACAATCAAATCAAATCAAATCAAATCAAATCAAATCAAATCAAATCAAATCAAATCAAATCAAATCAAATCAAATCAAAACAAATCAAATCTTTCAGCACTGGGAACAAGGTCTGACAGAAGAAAAAAAATAGGAGATGCAAAATCCTCCCAAACATTGCTTTTTTTTTTCTTACCTATATCAGTCCATATGCAGTCGACATCACTTACGTAATTACAAACATGAGAGATATTTTGGTTTTCTGTTCATCATCATCAACCTTACTGCTTTTAAATCTCGCGTGTTGATGGGAAAGTGTGATTTTTTTTTCTCGGTGCGGTAACATAAACTTGAATTGCGATTAATTTGAAAAAAAGAAATAAAAGAGACCAGTAAATTTATCTTGATTACAGATCACGTCCATTTTAAACAAAGTATACCATAATGTAATTGTAGGACACAATAGTCAAATTCGCTGCATGAGTTCCACCTCTTTGTACATTATGGCTATACGTATTCCGTCCGTTTTAGTGTTTAAATAGTGTAAGATCTCGACTGCAATATGGATCTAAGACTCTATGAACTACACTCCTCTACTGTCACATCCGTCAGTGGGGAATTATCTTTGTCGAATGAAATGGCAAACATGAATATGAGACCACGATTCCAGTTTATGCTCTCGATCTATAAGAAAAATACACAAGAACGGACAGAAACAATTTGAAGGTTAGGACATTAGACAGACACATCTCAGTAGAGGAAAATGCCTCTATCATTCAAAGTGTTCAGATACACAGGTAAAGTCTCAAGAGGTTATAAAAAAGTAGGTTTTTATGTTTGCATGTAATTATTACTACATCAGCAAACCCACAAAATGCTTTGAAAAATCGCATTGAAATAGAAACCTCGGTAACGATCCTTGGTTATTGTTTCGAGGGAATCGTTTCCAATGCCGTTGTCTCAAAATAGTGTTGCTACTCTACACTTTGATAGAAACCGGTCACGGAGGATGAGTACAAGATGGAGACGTATTTCTCTCATTCACGCGTCGAGTCAGTATTAAATTAAGCTTTCAAATCATAAACCTGCCACCCTTAGCTCTACTTTACAATTACTTTCCATGCATCTTATGACTGGCAGTAAGGGAACTTAAACAAGGCTAAATACCAAAGATCCAAAGGAGAAGTAGAGGAAGATGCCAACGATGAATAAGAAAGAATTGAATAGGCAAGAAAAGAGCGGGAAGAAGAAGATTGAGACAAAGAGGTAAAATAGTAAAAAGATTTTGGAGCACTTCAAGGGGGTGTAGGAGGCAGGATAGAAAAAGAGAAAGAAAAAGTACCGGTAAGGGAAAAAATGAGAGGAAGAAAATGTAGTAGAAAAGGAAGAAAAGGAAGTCTACAGTACCTCTTCAGAGGATGATAATTTTTCTTCTTTTCATCACCACGATTACATAGGTCACCATCGACATGAACAACGCTGTGAAGAGCAAGGCGTACGTGGTCGACGACTTCTGAAGAGCTCCGCGATGTAGACAAGCAATGGAAGCTGTATGGCCAAACCAAAATAATGACCGTAATGTTTTGACAGAGCACAATTAACGGGATAATCGAAGGTAAACGGACAAGGCCTAGACCATTTTGCACACACGTCTTTTCATGTACTAGTATCTTTATCTAAGTTGTACATTGTCATTTCAAGAACTTATCACAACCATATTAAAAACAAGAGTGAAAAAATGACACAAAGTCTCGAAAGTAAATTGAATTACTTTGATCAAATTCTTCAGGTATAAATTTGAATATGATAGGAATATTGAAGAAATATAGCATCTAGCATGTAGGGATGAAGGGGAGAGTTAAACATTAGACAAAATTGGAGCTATCATCCACATTATGTAGTATTTCACATTACACATTTTTACGCTTCCTCTATCAAAGTCCAGAGGCGAATGAAATCATTACATCAAAAGTAGATTAACCTCTCTCCAAGCAATACTCGAGACTGGTGTAGGTCCAACCAATCCCGTTCGTCCCCGAGCACGTGATATTGATGCACCTGTTGTGTGGGCGTGGTCTGAAGAGAGCCGAGGCGCTGCTGGATGAGGAGAGCGTGGTGTTGTCGACTCCGATGGTGTATGTGTGAAGATGTGGGGCGGGTTGGTCCTCAGGACTAATGTGACAAGTGATAACGAGAATGACCTGGCTTCCTTCCCCATTGATCTCCTGAGTCTCGATGGAGAGGATGTCACTCGCTGGGGGCGCGTGACCTAAGAATTAAAAAAAAAAAAAAAAAAAAAAACAAAACACAAATACATAATCTGTTTGTTTTGTTCTTGTTGGTGTCTTTTTTATTTTTTATTTTTGACTGTGTCTTTATTTGTCAGATACTTCGCATTCTCCACAAATCATGAACATCCTTGATAGACAAAATAAAGATCCCCCATCAAGAATTTGAGGGGTCAAAGGTAAACAAAGTCCATTGAACGGTTGAAGGAAAATCCTCATTGTATTCTATTAACGGGCCAGGTTTGGCACTGACGAGTTTGGTTGACGATGCTCATAGAAGTATTATGTTTACAAAATTTGCATTCTTTATCCAAAAACATGTAATTAACACAACCTACTCTACAACCATAGCCCTTGTGTTCACGTGAACAAATTTGCTACTGCCACTTGGAAACAGACCAGTTCGGGATATGAAGAAAGATATTAATATAAAAATCTTATAGTGATAAGACCCATAAGCCTACTTGCCTGGATTTCTTTGATCATAGCACTTGCATGAATGGACACAAGTAATGTATAGACTATATAATACTAGTGGATCAACGTGCAATTACCAGGAATAAAGCTAGTACTACGAGTTTGGTATATTGCCAATCCTTACATTAAAAAACTAGATATATCGCTATGGCGACTGATATGCCTCCGCCATAATGCATGGTTCTCCTAATAGGTCTATAGTACAATGTCTTGACAATGTGTGATGACAGTTTCACACAACTGGCAGAAAATATTAAAATGACAGGTTTGACACAAATGTGCTGAATGTTCACTTTCCTAGAACTAGGTTCAATTGGATGAATGATTAAAATGTCATAGTGCAGGTATTTGGGGAACTGATGATTTTTAATTGACTTTTGACCCTTTTATAAGTTTATGCATTGAGTAATTTTCAAGGTATTGAGAAAAAATATAATTTCAGTATCAAATGGGAAAATAGCATTATCTAAACCTGACCTTTGACCTTTGACCTCACAGTTCCAAAGAGAATCACTGTTAGGTTGAACATGCATAAATATGTAAGTTTCATGATGATACCTTGAGTTACTTTTGAGATATGGAGGAAAAAGTGCAATTCAGCACTTTCACTTGACCTTTGACCTTTTGACCTTTGACCCTTTGGCAAGAAACTTCCCACAGAATATATATTGGGTAATACATGTATACATCAAGTTAAAAAATAAAAACCTTCAGGCATTGCATAAATATAAGGAAAGTAGTGATATTTTAAAATTGAGGAGTTGACCTTGACCTTTGACCCCCTGACCTTTGAACCATGACCCCCAACTTCCCTAGATAATCACTGCCCATTGGAACAAGCATATATACTAAGTTCCATGAAGATACCTTGAACCATTTGCGAGATATGGAGAAAAACATGAGTTTCAGCCTTTTTTTTCACAAAATAATCTGTGACCTTTGACCCCGTGACCCTAAAATCCAAACAAAGTATTATCCCCCCAGGATATACCCTCATACCAAGTTTGATTTAGAACCACCACACGGTTCTTGAGATATCGACAAAAACAAAACGGGACGGACGTACGTACGGACGGACGGACGGACAGACGACCCGAAAACATGATGCCTCCGGCCACTTCGTTGGCGGAGGCATAAAAAATACAAAAAATGGCTTCATGTCAATTGTATTTGGAGAGAAAAACGTATATGAAGTGAAATTGATTTTCCTTGTACTGATCACAAAAGCTTTGGGATTTAAAAATTACGATATTTTTTTATTTCATTGTCTTACCGTTGCTTCTTGGACAGTAAATCTTTGTAGCGTTCGTCCTTCCGATGTCGTTGATACCGGTGCAGGATATTTCAACGCATTCACTCGGAATGGACTCAAGGATCAAGGAAGGGGAGCTTGAAGCTGACTCTATGACGTCATTCACTGCAATCTCGTATATTCCCACTGGTGGAAATGGTTGGTCACGTGGGTCGACATGACACGTGATCCTGAGGCCATTAGTTTCTTGTCCGTCCTCGTTGTCAGCAATCTTGATCAAGATGATATTGTCTGCTGGAGGGTCTGTCGAGAAGACGAGAGTTAGAGGTAGACGGATGATAGAATTCATCCTCATAAATTATATACGTTTTCATCCAAACGATGTTGATAAAATACAGTACATTGCACAATCAAAAAGTAGGAATCAATGGTATTTTTAAAGTTAATCCTTAAGTTCTCTTTTTATTGTCATTGGCAAGTATTGATATAGCTTCTAAAGCACGTACATAAAATCTGCTCTTCATAAAAACGAAAAATCATTTTCCCGAAAAAAATCAATAAAACGTCCATGATTATCACCTAACGAACAACCAATATTTTATTATTTGGCGCCTCGTGTGTTCTGCACTAATTTGCAGCAAGCTCAATTCTAACATCAAAATTCTTTAGTTTATTCATTTTAGAGATAAACATGGATATTTCTTTTTCTTCTTTTTATTTATTCATTTCCCATTTATTACTATTATTTATTTATTTATTTATTTATTTACTTTTTTTTCTTTTTTTTTTGGGGGGGGGCTGCGTTGTTATTTAACATTTCTGTGGGATCAAGGACATTACTAATAATTCCATCATCATCTCGGGGAAGTTATGTCGTGTCATAATCATTGTATGTCTGACAACCAACATAGCTATAACAGTACTCAGAGAGGACAAAACATAGGAACATGATATTATTTTTGACTTGTACCCAGATCCTAGTAGATCAGATCATAGCCGGCGGAACGGGGGGGGGGGGGGGGGGGGGAGGGTCCTTTTTGTACTTTTTGTACACCATACAATGGAGTACATAAAGTGTCATCACTTTGGGCCCCCCTCCCCACACTTTTTTAACCCGGAAGTACGTAAGTGGCACTAAAAAGAAATAGATAGAGATCTTGAAGCGTGAGCGCGGTAAAGTTATGTTTTTGCGCTGAAGACCTGGTTTTGTTTTGTTTTGGTTTTTTTTTTTTTTTTTTGCTTGCTTAATGTTAGGTCATGAAACTCGGAAGTGCCCCCCACCCCCATCCCCCCACCCCCACTTTTGAAAACGCTCTGTCGGCCCTGCAGATATTGAAGTAAACTACTTACGTTGAACTTCCAAGGTTTGGGACCGTTCGCTGACGATGAGATGACACTGAAGTACGCCCCCATTGTCAGCTGCGATCGGAGTGAACGTCAGCTCGCTACTAACGTTGTAATATGTAAAACGATTGATACGGTAGGCGAGATCAGAACTAGCAGACACATTGACAGCATTATCGATTCCTTTAATACATGAGAAAGAGAGTGGGAAAGAAACCAACAAACCGAAATGAGTTTGAATAACATTGGAAGATTTACCTTGTATTTAGACAATTGTCAGAAGATTTGTCAATGCCTATTATCGAGCTTTCGATTATAAAGGACGAAAGAGAAAGAGGAAGGGTAGCAAGGCGTGAAATCATTCTTTGCATTCGCAAAACCAAACATTTCTCAACCCTGTTGATTTCTAGGACAGTTGTCGCTGGATGATGATGTTAATTGCTTCTCTTACTAAGTGGTATACTCTAAATGTACAGATCTTTCTTTTTTTTTATACATTACATGATAGCTAGACAAGAATGTATGCCTAAACGAAGTATTGATGTGTGCATCTAATTCTCTGAAAGAATTATCCGCGTAAGGTTCATAATTAGCGTTCGCTTGTTTCTGTACATACGCACAGCGAACAGGCGCACTATGTATGATATAGCGCTGGCCGCCGCGCTGCCCTCGGGCGCCGGCCCGCTGGTAGATCGTGTAGCTACCTGGATGTATCCAACCGGCTCGCCAGCTGCACTACGTACCGTCAATGTACCACACGCGTGTAGCTGTATGTATAATACACTGACTAATCTATTTTTTGTTTAGGAAAAAACTGGAAAAAAACTCAACATTTTATGCATTTCTCTTTTAATCAATGTTTCTTTTTCTGTAAGTAGTACATTTTCAAAACTGTTTCACGGGTGAATACAAACATGTGTTATAACCAGACGTCATAATTTCATAAGGATGTTATCGCACTGGTTAATTTTGCATAATGCCAAACGAAATTTGTAATTTTATTGGCTTTAATATTAGAAAATGCAGTGGGCGGGAATAAGGATGTCCTAATTTTTTCCAGGGAACAATTTCAGAATACCAATCCTGTCTTTCATAGGCACTTCGGAACTGTCTGACTTAGAATTATGGAAAAAAGAGAAGATTTTCAGAATAGTATAGGTCCTACTATACCCTAGGACTCGTGCGCGACATCGCGCTGGGCCGGGCGATCATTCTTTTACTTGTAGTATTATAAAGTAGGAAAAGTTGTAGTTTCGTATCACCTCGTATTGTGATATTTATACATTTACAAACTCGCCCTCAATATTTCACAACCTAAAACAGATTGTCTGAATCTCGTCAAAGTCTGGTAAAAGTTGAATATTTACTGTTAAGACACTTTTACCCATTTCGAAATAATTCGATGGTTTGAAACGAAACTCTGCGCTGCACTCAAACAGGTTGGCCGTGGTATGGTAGTGTACACGTACACGGCAGCGCAGTACAGTCATTTCTAAATGAGTCTAAAAGTGAAAAAAATAACAACAAATATTCAACTTTTACCAGACTTTGTAGACTCAGTTGTAGGGATTTTCGTTTGAAAATATTTAGGGAGAGTTTGTGCATGTTTGAAATTTATGTGGCGATGCAAACCACACTACACAATCACTGTGCCTCCCGCTAGATTGTGCATTGATTTAGACGTACAAGCTTGTACATACAACACTGTATGAATTTGCTTAAGATAAAGAGAGAGAGAGAGAGAGAGAGAGAGAGGGAGAGAGATGAAGAAAGAAGCAAAACTCGAACGAGAGACTTCTTTAATTCAATCTTAAATCATCTTAGATTTTTATATTATTATTTTCATTTCTGTAACTTGGCCTGAGTTACTCAGTACATTATGAAATGCGTGAATAAATGAATCAAACTTACGGTCTCCTTCACACCTCACTCCGGCGTCTTCACTGTGAGTACAGCTATGACATCCCCATGGCGTACGAAGGCAATAAACCAGAGAGTTTTCCGTTCCATCACAGCGAGCCCTGTAAACCCAGAATGGTCCAGGGGCCCGTTGCATAAAACTTACCGTTGAATTTCAATGGTAACTACCGTCAAAATTAGGCATCACAGCCAATCAGCATCAAGGATTCTAAAATTTACCGCTAATTTGAAGACTTACCGCTAGAAAGGAGCGGTAAGTCCAGCGGTAAGGGTTTTATGCAACAGGGCCCAGATCCCTGCCCAAAGTGCGCTGACCCATAACTAGCTGAGGCCGATGAGTAGCCGAGATCTCTGCACACCACGTGCGCGTCTTTTATCTCCCAGTAAGAGTCACACACCGTGCCCCACTGCCCGTTACACGATATCTCAACTCGGCCTTCATTTTGGGTTGATCCACCAACCAGCCTCACTGTAATAAACATGAGATAAAAAGATAAATAGATAGTTAAAATGGTATTTATCAAAATCACATGATTGGCAACCAAAAGGTTGAACTGTAATATGAGTTAAATAAGTAATTGCATGACATGGTTTGATACACACAACTATTTGTAAATAACTACAAATGAACACAACACTCGAAACCAAACAAAACCCTTCACACACACACAAAAGTTAGACACTATACACTGCAAAAACAGTGGTGTTAGATTTAACACCACTGGTGTTGAATCTAACACCGGCCGAACTTCAATAAAGGACCACACCATCTGGTGTTGAAGTAACACCGTCTCTGGTGTTAAAATATCCAACACCCATGGGTGTTAAAGGGTGTAAAAATATACCAACACCAGCCTCGGTGTTTTTTCAACACTTAAGAGAGTGTTAAGAAGTTGACACCATAATGGTGTTCATTTGACATCCCAACACCAGTTATGGTGTAAGTTCAACACCCGTGGTGTTAAAATATACCAACACCAGCTTTGGTGTTGCTTAGATTATTGATAGGTTGACACCACTTTGGTGTTCTTTTGACACCCTTTAACACCAATGACGGTGTAACTTCAACACTATTTGTTGTTAGAATCTATACCCCAACACCTGTCATGGTGTTATTCTAACACTTCAAAGTGTTATAAGTTTGCATTATTTGGTGTTTATTTGACACCACAGAAGTGTTGATTCAACGCTTCAGAGTGAGAAATAGATTCCAAGTGATGCCAACTTATTAACAATTTGAAGTGTCGATACCTCGACATCATTTCATACTCTCCACATTCAATCGCACAAAATAACACAGTAATGTAAGTAGGTGAAAGACAGTCACGTGCTACTAGGATGATCAAAATATTTAATAAATTCTGTCTGTCACAACAAAACACAATAATTCTATTACATGTAATGAAAGCCTCATCTCTACAATATAAGTATCAAAATGGAATACCTTTGACCCTTTCAGTTGGTTCTTTGATTATCTATGCAAATGAGATATCAAATTTAAATACTCACTCTGAATACCTTTGGCCTTCTTGGCACTATCAAGTTGAATTTTCAAATGAAATTGATACTAGTATTATATCTTCTTGGCTCTATCATTCAAATGTTCAAATTGAATTGCCTACTCAGCTGTATAATTCAAATATTCAACATACATCATCCAGTCTGGTTGTAAAATGTTAACATAAAAAAAAATATACTCTTTCTTTTGATCAATGCTATTGCAAGTGACGATACAAGCATGTGAAATTCGGATCATTTAAATATTCAAATGACACACATAAGGCCTTCTTGGGCCAATATTTTCAACTCGAACTGGATGTAATTGATACCCCCACCTAAAACTTAGAGAGTTAGCTCAATTCACGATATTCTTGTATGCCTTTTGTTGAAAAAAAAAAGTACAATGTAACAAAAGTTGTTACCATAGCAAGATTACTCAACAGTGAGATCAGTGTGCGACTCATTTTAAGATTACACTGGTTACATAAGCGAAACCTCAAGTCAAATGCTAGAAAATTGAGGGAGCTCACCCAATTCACAGTATTTTTTGTTTGATTTTCATTTTAAAAGATGGTTGCCATTACATTAGCACTCTGTGCAATATTTCAGGCCAGATGCTCAGAAACTGAGGGAGATTGCATAATCAACTGTTGTGTAAGTTTTTAATTTGCAAATGTCACTGCCATGATAACACTTTCTTTGACCGATACAAAAGATGACATTTGCACATTAGCGCACTACAGTGGTCACGTGCCAAATTTCAAGTCAAATGCCTAAAATATGAGGGAGTTATGAGTCAATCACAATATCTTCGATTGCTTTGTATTAAAAAAAAAATAAGTTAGCATGGCAACGCATTGTTTAACATTGACGAGAAAAGTGTTTTGCACATCTAGAATTTATCTTGTCACAATATATAGGTGTCATATCTCAAGGTTATTGCTAAAAATTGAGAGAGTAAGCTCAATCCACTTGTAGTTTATACGATTCTCATTACAAAATACCATTAACTTGACAACATACTATTTGACAATGACGAAAAATAAAATTTGCACAGGTACATAATACAGTGGTCACAGGTGCCAAATTTAAAGTCAAATGCTCAAAATCTGAGGAAGTTAGCTGAATCCACATCATACTTGTGGATGATTTGTATGAAGATGCTGTTGCCATGGAAACGGATTTATGACCCCCACAAAAAGTGTCTTGCAAGATAACAAATTATCATAGTGACCATATGTATCAAATTCAAATTTAAATGCTAAAAAAAGAAACTAGAGAGCAACGTGATCCACACAATTTTGTATGATTAGTTTAAAAACTGCAATTGCCATGGCAACAGATTTCTGGACAATCAAATTTCAACAGAATTGATTTAAAACTGAGTAGCTTGATCCACGTTCTGTATTTGTAATCTTTATGAAAATTTGATGTTACCATGGTAATGCATTACTCCATACTGACACATGTAAACTAGGACATGTAAAAATTACAAGGTCGTTGTTCAATGTCCCCTGGACTAAAGGTAATCACCTCCTCATCAAAAACTGTCATCGACTAATGAAGAGTACTGCTTCATCAACTGTATATCATCAGTCTCTATCTCGGTTCCTCCATAGAACTGGACTTGGAGTATCTTCACAGTTTCATTGTCACAATGATGATTCTTCAAGTGTCTTCTAAAACCATTGAACGAATCAAATTATGTCCGTACACAGGCCCCCTGGGCGCAATTTATTGTTTGTCCATCACTCAGTCCATGTTCGTATGGCAAACAGTGAAAAAAAAAGCAGTTTCAGTGGGAACTCCTAAAGAATGCATCACTTCATTATCTATTTGAAAGTTTAGATCTCGGTTCACGAACTCGGGGTAATTCCAAATGTCCAAAGGTTGATGAGAGGTTTTGCATACCGTAGACAAAACACATATTTAATGTGCTTTGAACAATGTGTCGAAGGCACTCTGAATGATATCACCAGGGCAGGGTAGTGCCAAGTGGTCAACAATGAAGTAATATTGGTACACATGTATGTTATCCTTCTGACGTCCTCTGTCAAGCAAGCTGCATCTTCTGATCTTCAAGCAAGCAAACTGCATCAAGAGCTGCATCTTCTTCTGCTTTCCCTCTTCAAGTGGTGATCAAGACTAGCATCAGGCTGAAAATGTAAGGAAACAATGAAAAACAAACAGACCTTGTATGAATCTATTACAGTGCACTCCCGTTATAACGAACACGGTTATAACGAAATTCCGGTTATAACGAAGTAAAAATTTGGGCTGCAATGACATCCACTCTATGTATTTCTATTGTTTATTTGTTCGGTTATAACGAAATTCCGATATAACGAAAGAAAACTGCCGGTCCCGAGGACTTCGTTATAACGGGAGTCCACTGTACAAATAAAAACTAGACAAATTTGACTGTGACCTTTATTTCGATTCCATAATGCAATTTGATAGACTCAGTCATACATAGGCTTAACACATTTTATTCACATTTATGATTATTTGAACAGATTTCAAGCTATCACACACACGGAGGGATGGACTACTCAAAACCATAACAATTCAGGCACCACTTCTTGGCAGAAGATAATAAATGGATCTTATTCCATTTTACTTAAAGATCACTATAATTTCACAATTAAAACTCACTTATACCTATTTTTTCTTAAAGAAGCTTTGAAATTTATCACTTTTCTCTTATTCGTGACTGATCAAAAAGCAACTTCAAAATTTTAGCCTACATATGGGGAAGACAATCTTTAAAGTTCAAGGATCGACTTTGAAGCATTCACGAGTAAAGTTCTCGTCGACATCAGGACATAACCCTGACAAAGGCAAGTGCGCAAAAATATTAACATAAAAAAAAAGTTAACCTGTGAAACATTGAAAAGCAAGTGATCTTAACAAATTACATAGTCCAACAACACAAAAAAACCCAGAAAATTTCCCTTGACCTCTGATTTCTTTTCTAATACAAAAACAGATCATAGAAAGTAGAAAATGCAAAATCAATTAAACTCATAAAAATCAATTTCATTTTCAGAATACCAAAGTACTGTGAGTTCTAATTGCCTGTCCAAAATGACTCATAAAGGCTTGTTCAGATATGATGAGACAAACTCCGGCAACATTTTAGTGCACAAATCAATGCGATATGAGATGGTAAAAAACAAACAAATAAACAGATCAAAATGCAACAAAACAAAACAAAAACACTGAGGCAAGAGGAATATATTTTGCCACACAGTGGCAAGAAGTTATGGTGCAATCAAGCTCAAAAGTAAGTGAAGATACAATGTCATGAGTTTATCTTTATCTTATTTTTTTTTTTGAGTCATGTGCATTCATTAACATAATGAAAGTGGCGTGGTTCGGCGCACCATATCTGAACACTAAAAATGTCAGGGGGTTTGTCGCATCATATATGAACAAACCTTATAGTCATGTAGACTTACCTTTTGAAATCGGATAAGGTAGTCTATAGCCAAAGCCACAGAAATCTTGCACAATCCTTGCGCCCTGGTTCAGAGGTGGAAGCAGATAGAGTACAAGAAGGATTTGCAGGTTACTTACATTCTATGCTGTGTTGTAAGAAATGCATGTTATATACAATATATTCTACGACTCATTAACAAAGTATCCAGGTATCAACAGAAATTATCAGTAAATTGCACTGCATAATCAGGGAGCATTAAGTAAAACATATGATCCTTCATGTAGGATGAACCCATGGGTTGTTGTGTGGCTTCTATTAAAAAAAAAACAAGAAAAAAAAAAACTCTTTATTTCATCAGCATCTCCAAAATAACAAAATTACATTACATATTGATTTGTGACTGTGAACTTTTATATTACAATTGAGTTTGGTGAAATCCATTCAACTGCCTTGTGAAAAATCAAAGTCACAAGATATTTCCTGCATTTTTTTTTTCATAATGAAGGGCTCCTGACCCTTGATTATTGACCTCATGACCCTCATCGACTCCAGGGAAACGTTTGATAAAATGTATTGTCAGATGCAAAGATTTCAGCTACTTATAACAGTTGTCACCAATGACAAGTTTTGTGGAACGCCCCCTGGATTTACATAGCCTTACCAAGTTTCATTCACAGATGATTGTTTTCAACTTGCGGCATGATACACAAGAAACGATATTGGATGGATAGACATCTAGAACATAAAAAAGGGGCTTTCAAAACCTATAGTATTGTGCATACCCTGACTGCTACCAGGTCTGGTGGTACACTATTTGATGATTGCTCCAAGTCTCATGAATCCACATCAGTTTTCCGCATGTGTTCTCCCAGCAAACTCAACAGCTTGACTGTGGTTTCTGAAGGCTTTCCTCTTGCTAGCTTGACAAGACCTTCCACCAAAAACTGGCCACTGCTCAAAAAAGCTTGGCATCGTTGCCTGGGAGAAGGAGTGAGAAGTACTGTTCAACCTGCAAGTGTAAGGACCATGAACATACATAATTATCAAGTGGCTACAAGTCCGCAAACTGTCAAACTGGTGCGCAAGGTGTGATGCACAGGCTTAGGAGTCAAAGTACTGAACATCCACATAACTGCACTAGTGTATTTACTGTATACAAGTGCATGAAACAGAATTATCTTGTGTGCATGAAAGATTTGATCAGAACTGCAGAAAACAAAGGGTTTTGTTCAGGTGGCTTCAGATTAATTCAGTCGATGATTCTATTATATATACCTACAGTGTACTTGAGATATGCTCATAATTTCAAGTTCGTTTTAATTAGCCACCGGGGGGGGGGGGGGGGGGGGGGCAATAATATCCTGCTTCCAGGTATTCATCATCTTTATGCAGTGTACATTTATGCAAATATTATTTGAGGAGAAATGGAAAAATCAAATGCCATTTTGCAATTGATCTACTCTCATTTTCAAGGTTTTTTAGATAGATAATAAAAGGTCTTTTTGTAATTCTGTCATTTTCAAGATTCTCAAGTGCACTATTGCCAATATCATTAAGTGTGGCAATAACATAAGTATGGGGAAGAGGCATATTCCAGAAGGGATTTTTTTTCAAGAGATTATTTCAACAAATTTATACTACCATCAAAGTAGACGTATATTCCCTCACCTGAATCATGAAAAAAGCGATGATACATGTATTCCATTTTGACTCATTTGTGAAATTAAGGATCAGTTCTCAGACAGAGAACAACTGCCAGTTATTAATAGGGGCTGTGATTCTCTTTCTCGCTACCCTTGAACTCGCACCTTTACAATTAGATCTAGTGCACTGTCTTAACATGGACTCGGTGGAAATACAGTTTTACATGCATGTGACGTCATCAACTTTATAAGAGCATATTCTTATACTAAGTATAATGTAAATTTGTAAGCGGTTAGCAAACTCATAAATAGTAGTACTCATATTAGAAACTAGTTAGTAGATTCTAACGTAAGATCCACGCGCAAACACTAGCGTCCTATATAGGCCCCTACGTTCCTACGTGTAGCTACTGAAAACATCACGTAACCTGTTGTGATAAACAAAAATCGGGTCGGGAGAACCCCGGCCCCACCCAGCCCCTTTAATCGGGTATTTACGCTCTTTTTAGAGCGATATTTGTTACTACATGTAGTACCTAGTACTAATTTAAACCTAACAGTTTGGACCTAGAACAGTTACAGTAGGCCCTACAAAAAATATAGTAGGCCTAGGGGCCTACCAGTATACCTACGAACATGTACAAACCTACGAACATGTACACACAAACATTGTTCGAACTTCGTCTTCGTGCACGTCAGTAGCGGGTCGGGTTCATTGGTTACAAATGATTTGCGCGCTAACAAAGATCCGCACCAGAGCCTCAGAGGTAAGAAAACTACATCAATAACAATACAAAATGCCACGGAACCTTTTATATTTAAAATTTGATGATATTTTTAAAATGCAATTATTGGACAAAGGAACCCTCAGCGAAAGTCGGACTCAATGCACCGCTGTCAGCGCGTTGGTGTTATGGCCTATTATGTATGGCAAACACTATAGGCTACTTAGTATGCTGCGCTACATAGTATACTATAGTATTATGTGCGTGCAAAGACAAAGTTGTCTATAATATGCGATGAAATCCGTGAAAATCATGCACATCGTTTATGATAGAGAATAACTGGTACAGGAAATAATTACCTTAAAAGATACTTATCCCTGCTGACAGACTTAGCAAAGTCACCATCATAGATTCAATGTCATTTTTAGCCCCAGACGACATCGAAAACCTGACTATCGCGATGACAGACGTTGACGACTCCGCGCCACAGCAACAAATTTCAGGCATTGGCATGTGAACCAATGAGATCATCGGACTGCGAACACGTGATCTTCTCTGGTGGACAACTAACACCGATACGGTGTTATTAGTGAAAACCCCCTTTTCATGACATAACTGTAACACCACTTGGGTGTCATTTTAACACCGAAAATCTAACACCCAATGAATGAGGGAATGTTGGTGTTAAATTAACACCGAAGGGTGTCAAATTGTGTCAATTTAACACCAAATTCAACACCCACAGTTTGACACCCGGTTGGTGTTACACTTTTAACACCGCATTTTTTGCAGTGAAGTTATATCATTTTACAGCAATCCAATGCAGGCTTTCATATTCATTCCTATGCGAATATCTTTATATTCACAGACAATAATCTAAGGTTTGGTGTTGTGAGTGTGTCGTGTGTCTTCAGGTCGATGTTTAGCAGTGACATCTCATAGATTACAAACGACGCCTCTGACACGAACAAACAGAGAGGTCTTCTTGAAAGTACGGCAACACGTCAAAACTCCATGATGTTAACATTAACATTCTGACACCGTCCTGAAATGAGAATGAATAACGTACAGTTAGACATTTAAATTAAAATAACAAATTGAAATAGTAATCTCTTAATTGTTCTCTTCTCTATAAAACTAACTTGTTAGAGATCTAATGTTGTATGAATGATTGTGAGAACTTAACGGTAGGCGGTAGATCTAGGCCTACATTACAATTAAACGTTTCCTTTACGCCCACGATAAACCCCAAAACAATAAATCCTACAATATAATGTTACTGTCTACAAAATAATAGTCAAACCACTTCCCTTACAGTAAAGCAACATATTTTTTTTTTTATTTCGCTTTGATCAAGACACAATGAAATCAACTGAACGTAGTGTTTTGTAGCTTGCACATGCTGAGGCTGTAAACAACATACTGGAGAACTAATTGTAGCTAGCTGGATGTATCCAGCCGGCGCGCCAGCTGCACTACGTACCGTCAATGTACCACACGCGTGTAGCTGTATGTATAATACACTGACTAATCTATTTTTTGTTTAGGAAAAAAACTGGAAAAAAACTCAACATTTTATGCATTTCTCTTTTAATCAATGTTTCTTTTTCTGTAAGTAGTACATTTTCAAACTGTTTCACGGGTGAATACAAACATGTGTTTATAACCAGACGTCATAATTTCATAAGGATGTTATCGCACTGGTTGATTTTGCATAATGCCAAACGAAATTTATAATTTTATTGGCTTTAATATTAGAAAATGCAGTGGGCGGGAATAAGGATGTCCTAATTTTTTCCAGGGAACAATTTCAGAATACCAATTCTGTCTTTGATCAAGACACAATGAAATCAACTGAACGTAGTGTTTTGTAGCTTGCACATGCTGAGGCTGTAAACAACATACTGGAGAACTAATTGTTATAGTATACGGTGTAATTATCCGGCTCTAACTTGCAACCCCTTAAGATACCAATAACTAACCCTATTAAATGCTCTATCAACTTTAACAATCCCCCTTATTAGTTACACGTTAAATTTCTCACGGCTATGCCCTCATGATCACGAGAGCATTTCAATGATCCTTCAATCCCAATAGTTTAAAAGTTCACGTAACCTATACAATTTCTCCAAACCTGCCATCAACTTTGGTCTTCATTTATCCCACCGAATTTCTTTCGCCCAAGCGTCTTTCAGCCGACATACATAACACTACGCGCACAAAACTAGGCAACATACACACACTACGCGTGACTGTGGATGAATACTAGTAACACGTTAGTAAATGCCCAATACCAAGACAGCATAACATACAATCCTACTGTAGCTGCAGCAGGAGCCGATAACTGACAGCTAAAATTCTATCCTAAGAATAAACATTGCTTAGCACTATCGCCCTCAAACATTATACAATGAACATGCACTGGTAATCATATCTTAATTGCCATTATAATACCCCGAAATACAGCTTTAAATATCACTTTACAATAGGCTCGACTCACCATCCCGCTAGGATCGTACAGAGCTGCCTGATGATCGATCGATACTGCCCGGGCGCGTTTTTTTTTTTTTTTAAAGACGGCACAGATTGGGGGCATGGCGCGTGTTAAACCTATGGGAAAAACGTTGGGTTAAGGTTTATGGTTAGGGTTAGGGTTAGGGTTGGGGTTGGGGTCAGGGTTAGGGTTGGGGTTAGGGTTAGGGTTTGATGGTTGGGGTTAGGGTTAGGATTAGGGTTAGGTTTAGGGATAGGGTCCCCAATCTGTGCCGTCTAAAAAAAAATACGCTGCCCGGGCGCCCCATCATGATAATCGCATCGAGATAGATTCGAGTGAGCCCTCTACAGTTGACCAGTGACTGCATCTCACAGGGAGATACTAAACCGTATTTTGTATAGCGCATATCACACACACACAAAAATAAATAAATAAAAATAAATAAAATGAAATAGATTGATGTCTCTATATGCACATTCAAGGAAGGACCTAATAGAAATTGGAAAAATAGAGATGAGAGAGGGAGAGAGAGAGAGAGAAAGAGAGAGGAGACAAAACAAGGCGAAAAGTGACAGAGCAGCTGCGACATACATTGTACAGTGTAAGCCTAGTCAACGGACATGTTAAAAAAAAACCGCTTGAAATCATTTACTTTCTCGGTTTGCTTGAGATATACGTAGGTACTCTCTTAATTTCTAGGATTTATTTTTAAGTCCTAAGGATTTATTTCTTTAAGTCCTAGCGGACTGTAAATACAGACAAAACCTTAGGACTTAAAAGTAAGTCTTAGCTAGGATTTAAAAATTTAAGTCTATGTTCGACTTAAATTTCAAGTCTATAGGATTTATTTTTTAAGTCTTATTAGATTACATTTAAATCTTTCTTGGACTTGTTTTTAGAATAAATCCAGCTTGGATTTAAACGGCGAAAGACTTATTTTAAGCCTTCCTTGGATTTATTTCAAATAAATCCATCATGGATTTAAACTCAGACTACTGAAAATGACAGCCAATTGATGCACTTTCTTCACATGTAAAGGTCTATTTATTTTAACAAAATCAAACTGATGCATTTTTCACAAACATCGATAAGTTACAAAATATACAGATGATTGTCATACACATGTAGGCTCCAGAAAAAATGAAATACGACATGATGAAAACAGAGCATATTTTGCAATAGTCTCAGATGGTCACATCTTCACATTCATGTTACTGATGCTTCTTTCACTGTGTTCTGTAAACAAGTTACTAGACGACTGGAACCTTCATTGCCAAATAGATTACTTTTTTTCACTTTTTTTTTAAATCTTGCAAGATGACTCCATACGACTCGATTCACTTTCATTTTATGTATTTCTTTCCCTGGTGAGCATCGTTAAGTAGTAAGATGGAAACTATGAACAAATATAAGATTATATATGAATTCTAATAACTTAAATTTTAGAAATGATGCTGTGTAATAAACAATACAGCCTCCATTAAGTTGACGTTTAGATTTACACGCTTTGTACGTCCCATGCATGCAATTTAAAGAATTATTTGATTTTTTGGAATGATGCATAGTATAAATTTAATCAAGAGGGAAGTAAAGGCCAAAATTAGTGTAATCAAATTAGAAAAGAGAAGAAATTTCCCTACACAGAATGGTGTAAAGACTATGAAAATCAGCTACGAAATAAGGAAGATATGCCTCTTTTCAATTTCACACATTTCCAGAAAACAGATCTTGTCCAGTCTTTATGAATGTCCAAATGAGGGAATTGATGACGTCATTCCTTCAAAATATTTTTACACTTTTCACCTGCATGTATTTGCATATTCATACGACTAGTCAAGAAATGTTTTCTGAAAACGTGTTACATTTCCTTATTTCTTACCAGACTTCCCTAATTTTTCCACTATTCCGTAGGGAAAATTTACAATTGAATCCAAACTGTATTACATACAACAGTAGGGAGCAAGATCTATGTAAACTCTGAAGTAAATTCACCTTAAAACATTAAGAAGCTCAAATAACAATTAACATTCTAAACTTACTTCTAAAATTCCTTGAATATCGATTGTCTGAAATGGATTTACATAAGTACATTTCCATACTGCATTTTGGTAGACAAAATGTTTGACAAAAGAATATACAAATTCCTGCTTAATCTATTGATATTTAAGAATCCATCTCAACTGATGACAGGGAACCATCTCAAGAGACTGTTCAAGTGAGATGGACCACTAGTTTCTTAATTACTTTGATGTCATATCTCGTAACAAAGCACTATGTTGAAGTGATGCAATCTGAATTTTTAACTAGAATTATCACTCATTGTGATTAATATACCCCCACCCATAATTGAGGGAATTAGCTCAACCAGGATTATTTTTTCTTACTTTTCAATAAAGAAAAAATTTACCATGGCAATGCACTGTTCCACCTCTCAAATCAAGTGCTCAAAAACTGAGTGAGCAAGATAAATAAACTGACGATTTCTATGGTTTTTACTAAAAATTGTGTAACCATGGCAACACAATGTTGGACATTAAGAAAAAAATGAAGTTTGCACAACTATAGGCCCTATATCATAGCCGTCATATGTGCCAAATTTCAAGCTAAATGCTAAAAGGGTGAGGGGTTTAGTTGAATTCACATTAGTGTATCATTTTCATGCAAAATATACTGTTACCATGGCAACACATTTTCCACACTGACAAAAGATTTTTTGCACATCTAGGTAATGTAGAGGTAACATGTGCCAAATTTGAAGCCAAAATGCTCTAAACAGAGACAGGAGAATCGAAATGTTTGTATGATTTTCATTGAAAATGCACCGTTACCATGGCAACACATTGTTTAACAATGATGAAATATGAAGTTTGCATATTACTGAACTACAATGGTTGCATGTGCCAAATTCAAGCCAAATGCTCAAAGACTGAGGGAGTTACCTGAATCCAAAATATTTTTGTATGATTTTCATTCAAACTATGTTGTTACCATGGCAACACAATGATCAACAATGACGAAAGGTTAAGTTTGCACATGTACGTACCATAGTGGTCAGGTGTGCCAAATTTCAAGCTAAATGCTCAAAGACTGAGGTTGTTACATGAATCCACAATATCTTTGTATGCATTTTAGTGAAAAGATGCTGTTACCATGGCAACGCATTGTTCACCATTGATGAAAGATTAAGTTTGCACATCTATATGCTAAAGTTGTTGCATGTGCCAAATGTCAAGCCAATTACTCAAAGAGTTAGGGAGTTAACTGAATCCACAATATTTTTGTATGATTTTCATTCAAAATATGCTGTTACCATGGCAACACATTGATCGACACTTACGAAAGAATACGTTTACACATCTACATACCACAGTGGTCTTTTGTGCCAAATTTCTAGCTAAATGCTCGAAGACTAAAGGAAGTTAGCTGAATCCACAATATTTTTGTATGTTTTTTGGTTACCATGGCAACGCATTGCTCACCACATTGTTTCCATATCTATATACCATAGTGGTCATGTGTGCCAAATTTCAAGTCAAATGCTCTAAATTTGTTTAAGGTGCCCATCTGCGCTGAATCTATCCTTCCTCGTGGGTTCAAGCACATACTTTGGCTGGAAAACCAAAGTTTATTTCTTTATAAATAGAGAGTTTCATATTAAAGTGTTTAGCCACAACGTCATAATGAAAATAGCAACAAATCAGCGCTCAATAAATGTGATGGACAATGGCTCAACAACACTGTGGGAGTGATGAAAATTAGGTAATCGTTGAATAATTACAAAAGTGTTCAGGGGAACTTAAACTTTCTTCTTTCAATTTAAATCAATGCGGATCTGGCATTACTTTTTTTTTTCATCATCAACCAGACATAATATACAGAAAACAAGCCAAAGATGAACAATAAATAAATTGAAACTGGACATGTATAAAAACTTGAAATATTGTTTAAATGTTCACGTAGCAATGCAAATGCAAAAGTGAGGCACACACATACATGATAGCACCTCTAAAGGAAACATTGCGGCATTAACTTTCCTTATTGTGTTATTTTCATTTAAAAATGCACACAAAAAAAATTACAAGGAAACTTTACTACAACCAGGGCATGACAGACATGCTTCTTGTGTGCATGGATTTGTAGCTCAATATAAATGGAAAAGTGAGGCACACATAACATAACTCAATATCCATGAGTCAAACATTATGCATGATAGTATCTTCAAAGGAAACATTGCAGCATTTTACCTGTGTTACTTTGATTTAAGAATTCACCGAAAATTAAGAAAACTTTGCTGCACATCAGGGCAAGTCAGATATGCTTCTTGTGTGCATGGGTTTGTGGCACAATGTCGGAAAATCTTACTAGCATCATACACTGACGTGTTCTTGAAGTTCGTGGCTAATGCCCAGAACGAAGCCCTCACTTGGGATTGTAGCAGTACATGAATATGCCGCCACAAAATCAAAGAATGCTTCAAGCACCCAAGCATATTTGACGATGAAGACACAGTGGGCTTTAAAGAGTCTGTCAAATTCTTGCTTCCGGTCATCTCCAGCCTGGACTTAGTATGGTCTTGTCCAGGATGAGAAAATACTGGATGTACGTCTAGTCACTCCCTTATCTGACTAAGCAGGGCTGGCTGAAGGTGGCATCTTTAGCATCACTGAACTTCGCGCTTCTCGCTCGTGATGTATACGTTTCGCGCGGATCAACTTGGCGTTTCCCGTTTGCTAGGGCTTTCAGGTGGGAGAATCTCCAGATCAGAAGATGCTTGGGGCTGGGGTTGGAGTCTCTGCATCAGCAATGCCATGAACATTGGTTCCTACCTGAAAAGAGATTAAACATGTATAGCACTACTGATATTTCGAACTAAATTTCACTTGAATCGTTTGAGCAAATGACAAAGGCTACAATTATTATCAAATAAACTTTGCATCACATAGAGGGAAGTTAAGTTCCCAGTGAGAGGGCACTCTGGAGGGAAAAAATATTAAAATATAATTTTACATATTGATCTTAAATACAATGTACTAATAACATATTCATCACATAACTTTTAGTTTGTGATGTACAAGTAAATGTTTCTGATATATTTCGGAACATATTATTTTAAAACATTTTGTCTCATCTGGTAAACCTCAAAGCCTTGAAAAAAATTCCCAGAAATCAGATTACTTTTTGCCATCATCGGGGTGGGGCCTACTTGATATTTACATGTTCCAGACTCATAAGATATTTGATGTACATATTATTACAAATCAATAGAAGTCAGCATGCATTTTTAATCCGTAATTTAATGAATTTAAAAGAAAACTGTCAAAACACGGTAGATACCCCTACACAATACTCATTGCTGAATGTTCTAAAGTTTGTTTGAGAAGAATCGCTTCAAAAACACTGATATATCAGAGAAGAAAACTTTGCATTTCTCACGACAGCATGAGAAATTCAGATTTTTAAATTCCACCTGTTACTGAGTACATGCAGATTCTACACGAGTCTTGCTTTGTAAGATACGAAGCTCAAATATTCTTCTCTAAACATGAGCTGGTACTTAAAAGCCCAATGAAACATGCATATTGATAATTCTCAAAATTGGAAGCTCAATGATTTGATCATAAACTGATTTCAAGTCTATAAACATTAAGCATATACTGTACTTACAGGCACATAGTCATTCTGCACCAGGTACTGCTGGGCATCCCTCGGGAGCATGAGAGGTCCTCTCCCTTTCTTCTACATGGGGATGTTGGGTCTGTGAAGCATCGCTGCAAGTAGTGACATTCCACAAAATTCCTATAGAATGGAACACAATACAATTTTTTTTTTCAACTTTAAGTATTTCACCCATTCTCTTTAACATATTAGATATGACGTATTGTATCAGCTCTGACAATCCCTAACATTCAGTTTTCGACTTATTATCAATATCAGTCTATGAAGAGCAAACTCGTACACATTCACTTTCCTGAAAGGTGTAATAGCAATGAAGCATAAACAAATGAGTAAGTTTTACTCTTACACTTTGGACAGAAATTGTTCCAGTAATTATAATCAATGCCACAAGATCTATGAGGATTGGCGGAAGGACTTACTGTCTCCATCCATGTCTTCACATCTTCTTACGATGTCTTGCAACTAAGGGTGGTTTCGCTTGGCAAGTGCAAGATTCTATTGACGTAAAATGGCCCCCATCTGTTCACCATCTCCTGCACTTTTCTCGGTACAACTGGGCAAAGTCCGCATTGATCTGAAAATAAACACAAAAACTGTGAAATATCAGTGATAAGGAAGTGGAAAATGAAAAACAGAAACGCTTGACAAAAAAAAAAGGAAGAAAACAAATATGCTTCGGGGGTATAAACGGTCGCCATAGCCACATTTCTAGATTTTTATGTAATTAATTATTTCTTATTGGTCTCGAGGGTTGTATTTCATGCTGGAGGAAAAAATGAGACCGATATCTCTGATTTTTGTTTCAGATGTTATCGTTAAAATCAATTTTTAGAAATACCAGGGATGTCTTGCATATCTAAACACCAAGAAGGGATATTCCTGACAGAGTACTCCTTGGAGTACAAATTATACAAATAACAGGTAATTTGCATTCCCTTTATCTTAAAAAATATTAAAAGTAAAAAATAAAAAAAGGCCTCATATATTGTAAAACTTCACTACATTCTCTCACTGGTGTATGTGATGCTTAATGCATACATCTCAGCCAGAAGTGTAGATCTGTAGAATTTTTAAGTCTAGATCCTTCTACTCAAACACAGATCACCACATTGATTATGCTACAAAGAGAAAGACTGGAGTAGAATACCTTTATCCAGGTGCGAAATCTTGTTCCATTGCACGAGTTAATCCCATACATTATTTGTTTCATACAACGCCTTCAACAATAACACTAACAGACTTACTAGTTCAAGAAAGAGTCTTGAATTCAGTGCAGAAATGGCAACCATAAGGCCTAGGTGTCCAGGCCTACTACTGAGTGGTAGTAATAATAGTAGAAGTATTTTCATGGAATGCAAATCAGTAGCACATTCACATTACATACACATGTACGCAGCCGAGTGCAAGTAGCATTGAAGTTGATTATTCCAGTAAAATGAGTGACATGATGCACGCTTGATAGTAAGAGTGTTGAGTGCACACGCCAAAGGTAATTGTTTATTGTGACATCAGACTCAGTAGACCTAGTCATGCAATGGAACAGAAACTGTTTATTAATTGTAGACCCCCTATTTTAATATGGGAGTCAATGGAAATTGGTGATGTCAGCCAATATGGCCCATGCGATAGAAGTTTTTACAGTTCAGAGCTTGACGCCACTGCACTGGCATTGCAACATTGGCGCCCTAAACCCTGGGGCGCTCATCACACAGGGGGCTTCGTGTTTGGGATGGTCGCAGTTCTATTGTAGCGCCCATAGGGTCTACGTACTATTGGTGGCCTAAACACAACGTTAAAAATAAAACCCATCTAACAGCATATGCCCTACATTTTATCACAGCATAGTGGGGCATGATAAGGCCTAGAACTGTGCCTTTCTACGTAGAAATTGATAAATTAAACCTTACAAGAGTGTAGGAAGGGGTGAACTGACACTAACTTGTTACTGTTACTCAGTGTTAGACGACAGTTATAGTCTGAGAGCTGGCTGCTGGTCAATTTACCCCATCAAGCCCAAAAGGTTTGACCCCTCAGAGTTGCTGGGGCCACCCTCCTCATTAAAAAAATGCACGTCAGCCTGGTCCCTGAGGGCGGGTTCGGCCCCCAGGGACCCCCCGAAAAGTCCCTCCGGCGGGTGTAATTTACCCCATGGAGCCCATGGACCAAACTTGGCCTATATGAACGTCCTATGGGTGTACATAATCAAAATATAAAAACTGACAAAATATCTGGTCGGGAAAGGGGTTGCCAGACCGCTTGTTTGCAGGCATAAAACCTTGTTTTTGTTCAAGGAGTCTGCGCCAAGACTACACTGTCCCATAGGCCCTGTACTGTAGCGTCTCCCAACAGGCTGACGGACAGTGCCAGTTAGTGCATGTAGTAGTCTTGGCGCAGACTCCTTTACGCCCAACAAGGGTTTGTGCCTGCAAACTACCCGTTATACCCTGGGACCCAGGGTAGTTTGCATGCATAAATTGACCACACACACACCCACCCCCCCCCCCCCCCCACACACACACACATACACACACACACACACACACACGCACACACACACATACACACACAATTATGTTTACACATGACTCTATGTACAACTGTATATACCATAACACTAAACATGTTACAATTAATAGGTTTCTCATTAATGCAGCCATAATACCTTGCACATAATAAATGTCAAACCTATAAGATGTTCATACCTTTTGAATGTTTTACATGGATACTATCAATACACCTTTAAGGAACACTGAAGAAATTTGAAATTTGTGTGAAGTTGTATTAGGTTTTATTGGCCACACAGCCTACTCTTTCTGTATGATGTATTCACCTTATGAGACTCAAATAGAGCTTTTCAGAAAATGCTGAAAAACCTTTGTTGTGAGTAAACTTCAGTTTAAGACCAACCACAACAGAGCTAAAGGCCAGTTGTATAACACATTTAAGTAAACATTTTCATCAACTGTGCATTAAACATAACTCTAATAAAGTTTATGTCAACAAGTGGGATGTAGCTTGGATTACTTCTTTTTCTCCTGCTTGATATCCTCTTTTAGATACAAATAACAAGTCTCAATCCTAATATAAGATTCCTTTGAAAACCTCAAACTAATAACTTTTTTGTGTTTTTGGCTGATAAAAACCACCCTTTGATGTATAAAATTGGCAAGGATTACAGCATCCATGCCAACATTTCCTTTATTTGACTCTAATAAATTCCAAATCAGAATAAACTGCATAACATAAGGAAGGAGCTTAGTGGTTTTGGAAATGATATTGATCAATTTTCATACTCAGTAATGCATGTCACCTCATAGTTTTGGGCAAATATCTGCATATCTATAATACTAATGAACATGTAATTACGGTGTTCTATATACATGTATTTCTTCCTTGGAACCTCAAATAACAAGCTTCACAATAGAATGCTAACTTTCTGTAATGGAAATAAACAGGCCAAGAGCATTTGTGTTCTCTTCATCTCTTCAGCGCTTTTTTTTTTTTGGTCATCTTCTTATTTCTGGAGATATATTCTATTTATAATAGTTCGCAGCCCCACACAAATGGTGTCACATACTGCAAACACTGCCAATGACCGTGACCAGTACACACCAAGTTGAAACATAATAGCTCTCTTTTTATATAGCATATAGGCTGAAAGTATTAACTTGGTCTTGTGGTCTCTTTATATCAGCAGTTTTGTCAACTCCTTATTTCTGGAGATACACTGTACTTCATCTTCAGTTCCCCAGCCCCACACAAACAAAACTCAACCTACGGTGTCACACACTGCAAAGAGCGCATCATAGTATATGATTGCCGTTAACCCGGGACATATACACACAACGTGAAACATAAAATAACCAGCTAAATGAAATGTTAGCTTAATTTCTTTTCTTTAACAATAGCATGCACGTTGAGAGCATTTACATGTTGTGTTCTCTTTTATATTAAAATTTTTGTCAACTCCTCATTGAGATACTTTGTCTACCTCCCTCCCCCCCCCCCCAAAAAAAAAGATAATACTTCCAGGGTGTCACATACCATATACAGTTACAATGCAGGTCCTAGTTCATATTTATGATTTAGTTGCCATTCAAAACCATGGCAATTACACATCAAACCATGCATCACACTCTATGGAAGACTAAAGCTTACATAAATTACGTATAATGTAGGCCTATGATAAGCATTGCACATGTTTCAGTTGCAGTCTTATGATTCCTGAACTGACCAGTATTTGGCATGAATTTATTTCATATAATATAAAACATAATTTCACATTTTAGTCTATCATACAGTATAATGCATAATTTGAGAAACTGAAGTCTACTCACAACAAAGGGTTTATTTCAGCATTTTCCAAATATATATATATATGTATATATATATATATTTGTCTTATATGGTGGATACATAACAAAGGGTAAGCAGGTTGTGTGGCCAGTAAAACAGAATACAATTTCACACAAATTTCAAAATCTCTTCAGTGTTCCTGCTTGAAGGTTCACTGATAGTATCAATGTAAAACATTCAAAAGTTATGAACATAATAATTATAGGTATGTGCAAGGTATCATGGCTGTATGGAGAAACCACTGGTCATGTTTTGTGTTACGGTATTCTTAGTATACATAGAGTCATGCGTGAATGTGTGTGTGTGTGTGTGTGTGTGTGCATGTGTGTGTGGGTGTGTGTGTGTGTGTGTGTGTGCGTGTGTGTGTGGGTGTGTGTGTGTGGGTGTGGGTGTGTGTGTGGTCAATTTGTGCATGCAAACTACCCTGGGTCCCAGGGTATAACGGGTAGTTTGCAGGCACAAACCCTTGTTGGGCGTAAAGGACCCTTACAAAAAAGAACCATGGCTTTACCATGGTAATACCATGGTATGGTAATGAACCATGGAAACCTGGTAATTTTGCCCTAGTAAAACCATGGTACATTACCATGGTATTACCATGGCAAAATACCATGGTATTACTGCTCTTACCATGTACCATGGTATATTACCATGGTATTACTGTGCTTACCAAATACCATGGTACCGGTACCATGGTACAATACCATGGTATTTCTGAGGTGAATTTACCATGTACTGTGGTGATTTGACCATGGTTTTACCATGGTATTACCATGGTATTACCATGGTAAAATTACCAAGATATTACAATTTGAAAAGAAAAATAATATTAATGATTGCGTATTTCCAACATGCAGTACTAGTATGTTACATGTACCTACTTGACATGGCCTCGAATCGCATACACCTGTTTCTACACTATTGTACAAGACATACATCCTACTCTACACAGGTCTACCTATCTGTATACCTAGAGTATACTTCCTATTCCTAGATACGTTGCTAGTGTATCAGTTCTTTATATATGGGCTGATATCTGAAAAGGTTTAAGGCATGGTTACTAACTACATGTCATACATAATATTAGTCCTATCAAAATATGAATATGCATTGTTATAAAACAAGTTAAAATAGTTGGTAACAAAAGAGAAATTTCCCAACATACTTCAAAGTTTAAACCCAGACTATATACTTTGGGTTTTTATGTCTTCTTTCAATTTTCTCTCCTTTTGCATGTTAGATGCTCTCTCATGAATATTCATGAGCGATACAGAAACCAAGTCAAAACAAGGATCGTGCAACTTGAATCAACCTGTGTTACATTTTCCAGTTGGGTAGATGAGGTTTAAACTGCATGGGAAGAAGTCAGTTGTGTTCGTGGATATATTAGTACTAACCGGGTGTTTGCACTCACCCACACCCACACACACACAAGCACACACATACACACATACACGCATACACACATTCACACATATATACTAAATACAGGCTGTACATTTATTACATGAACGTACCGGTATAATATTTTGGGTCGTACTTGGAATTTGTATGAGATAACACACAATGTGAATTAGTTCCAAAACAAATGAACTGTTATATATAAAGAATTAATTAGTTTGCTTATTTTTAACGGGCCGGGCTTATTTGGCTATAAATGCTAAAATTTGCATTTTGGGAGGGAATTTTGCCTCACCCCCCCCCCCCCCCCCCCACAAGATCTTGACCATTAGTATTACGATCGTTATAGCGAAATTTGGCACGTGTTACAACTACAGTGTAATCTACAAAATTATGTCTTATATGTCTTAAGAATTTTTTTTGATTGTCAATTTCTAATTTTAATTCATCAATTAATTATTTGTGCAAATTAGGCCCAACATCTTATTTTAGCCCAATTAAAAGCATTAAGAGTCTATTTCTTAATTATTTGTAAGTCTGTTTTTACATGTTTAAAGACTGTATGCATCACACATTAAAGGACTTCCAAAAGCCATTTTTTTAATGTATATGATTGCTTTTGGAGTTTCAAATGTATTTCTTTGTTTTTTAATTTTTTCCTTTGTGTTCTTATTGGAGATTCTCATTGACCACTTTTATACCATAATTAGCATAAGATCAATCAATCGCAGTGATTAATGTTACAGCAGTGATAGCTCCAGGGGGCCCCTTCTTTAATTTTTGATAAGATAAAAATAAATAAATAACAAGAAAACAAAATGAAAATGGGCGTGTGTGCCCCCTTTAATTCCGGAAGTGGCACCATGACAGATCCCTCCCCCCCCCCCCCCCATTTACGGAATTCCTGGATCCGCTCCGCTAAAGAATAGTCAGATTTTTCAAGAGTTTCTTTGTTGCTGTTTTCAATCAATCTTTGCATCGATTTTTTTTTTTCAATCGGAGAAGGGACCGCACTTCACAAGCTTTGTCTTTTTAGTGGGTCCCTCCTTTTTTCATACAATGCATATTTCATTTATTTCACTTTTGTTACCTCAGCAACCATTGTATTGTACCCCTACTTTAGGTTTTCAATTATTGCTTTCTCTGTACAAATTACATGCATTATACTTTCATTGAAGAAAGCGAGATTTATGTTCACCAAATATATTATTTTGCTGTGGAAAAAACAACAATGAATTTGAAGTTGAACTTGAAAAAAAGTCAAAATGTCTCATAACAGGGTCTCTTCCATCGCAGACTCGAAACGTTGAGGGTGGATTCCGCCCTTCCCTCTCCTGCCACGTCCCTTAGAGTTTAAGGGGTTTACCTTAAGAATCAGTTGATATATATTTTGATTTTTCCCATTTGTTGCAAGTATACTCATAATGGTCCAATAGTTTTGACTGTAATGTATTGGTACGTTTATAATCGTTTAAAAAGTGGAATCAACTGGTAAAACTGCCAGTGATGAACTGGTATGAACTTCCCCAGTCATGCCAGTTTGGTCCATTTATCCCGGCTTGGTTCTACTAACTGTTACGGCCTAAACTTTATCAAAGTGCATATGTAGGTTAAATCTGCATTGCTTTCAAGTTGAATAAATCTATCAGTTGTGTCAAGTCATTTGCAACAGGTATACAAGAGCCTGGTTCAAAAAAGCTGAATCTGCTGGAATCATGGAGTTGATGTTTTAGTATGCCAGTTTTTACTGGTAAATCTGCCAGTTGTGTCCAGTCGATTCGACCTGCACCAAATTGGTCCAATTTTTCGGGGTCATCCCACAAGTCATAAGGCCCACAAGCTCGACATTGCATCATGGGGCTTACGTTATTGTAAAAGTGTCGTGGGCCTTATAGTGTCGCAGTCATATGGGCCTTGTTCGCTAGGCGTCAAATTTATGGGTTGTTTGATTTGTTGGCTGTATGATTTGTGGGTGTTGAACTCGAATGTGCACTCATTGTTTCTACTGGAATCAACTGGTTGTTGTATGCCATTTCACACAATTTCTTTCAAGTGGATCATCTACTGAAAAATCTGCTTGTTGTGTCCAGTTGATCCCACTTTGTCAAAGGGCATACTTTGGTCTATCTCTTCCTACTGGAATCAACCAATAGGCTTTAATATTCCAGTTCACTCAATAGATCTAATTTTTTTAATCTGTCATTTTCATTAGAACAGTTCAACTGTTAGTGGTATGGCAGGGCCCTGTGGTATAGAGCAGTGGCAACAGTGGAGAGGCTCTCCTGGATAAGACCTTATTATTATTATTATTATTATTATTATTATTATTATTATTATTATTATCATCATCATCATTATCATTATCACCAGTACTACTATGCTACTACTATTATGTGTGTTATTATTAACTCACTCGTCACAGTTTGATCCATTTGTTCAAACTGGAGTCAGCTGTTTTCTCAGTGTACCAGTCCATTCCATCGCTTTCAAGTGGAATCAACTGGTAAATCTGCCAGTTGTGTCTTATAGTCAATTTCAATACAATTATTAAGGGCCCGTTTATGTCCAGCTGTATCTATACAGGAATCGGGTAGTTGATATTTCAGTATGACACTTTATTCCGTTTCTTGCAATTGGAATCCAGTGGTGAATCTGTAGGTTATGTCAATAAATTCTAATTGGTAGACAATTGCGCAGTTTATTTCATTTGTTTCAGTCTGTCAGTTGGAATGAAATGTTAGTTTGGAGTCAACTTGTCTAAGTGGAGTCAACTAGTGAATCTGCCAGTTGAGCGGCATGTTTTCCAGTTGGTACAAATAAAACTTCATAATCAATGATTTAGAGCCAGGCCATATATTCAGCTGGAATTGATTGGTGTTTTTCAGAGTGTGCCAGCTCATTCAATTTAGTGTCAGCTGGAATGGTGTGAGTTGGTATTAATTTTCATCTTTAACTGTATGGTAATTCACACCATGGTAATGTGAACGAGTATCGGCCTACTTCCAGTTTGCAACTATTTGAACAAGTTGGGTCAAACGGATAGCTATAATGGGACCATTTTTTCCTTGTGATACCAGTAGAGAATGTACCTTTTTTGTCATTATTTGACATTTAAAGGGAGTATACAATACTGGACGAGATGAGGATTCAGCTTGTAACGTTTTGCGAGATATTTAGAAACCACTCTTTGAAATGGTAAAGAGCAGAAGAGGACTCAAACGTTTATTTAATGAAAACAGGCTGAGAAATGACTGAGATATCTAAAAACAAATTAAAACAAAGAGCTCCTAGTGAAAGATGGGGCCTGTCAATTTCATTTTGATTTTTTTAATTTGGGGGGGGGGGGAAGGGATTGGTAATCTCAGCCATTTCAAGACGAATTTTCTTCAAAACATTGAATCCTTCTTGAAATTACAGCTGTACATGCTCTTTCATATTTCATAAGAGGTTTATCATCTGAATGAAAAAAAAAGTTATAAATCTGAATCCTCATCTCAACCAGTACCTACTGTACAATCCCTTTCAGCTATAAGAATATCATAATTGATATTTTGTTGTTGAACCACGGTATCACCATGGGTATTTTTGTGTACCTTTAGAAATACAGAAGATAACATAAAGACTATGATTATATATGCTGCGGTACGATTAAAGACCCTGTGGTTGTAGTACATGGTATGATGGTTGTTATATGGTATCTCCATGGTTATTCTATGGTACAAGTAGGCCTAGTAGTGCCATAACCGTGCTATGGTATGATGGTTATTACATGGTATATCCATGGTTAATTAGTGCAGCAATACTGAGGAAATGCCCTATATACCATCGTTATTTTATGGTACAAGTGGTAATACCGTGGTGACGCCATGGTATGATGGCCATAACCCGGCATCACCATAGTTATTTTATTGTACCTGTATAGTTATACCAGGCAAATGCAGTAGATGGCATGGTTTTTCCATGGTACTAGTAGTAATACCATGGTAGTGCTATGGTATAAAAATTATAACATACTATTACTATGGTTATTTTGTGGCGCCTATGGTAAGACCATGGAAATACCATAGACTTCACGGTTATTCTATGGTATACGTATCAGTACCATGGTTGTGTCATGGTAATGATAGTTTACCATGGTTTTTCTGTGGTATCACCATGCATCACCATGGTTTTTCTGTGGTACTCATAGTAATACCATCGATACCATCGTTGTACTATGGCAATTGAGGTTTTACCATGGTTTTTCTGTGGTATCACCATGCATCACCATGGTTTTTCTGTGGTACTCGTAGTAATACCATCGATACCATAGTTTTACTATGGTAATTGAGGTTTTACCATGGTAATACCTTAAATTTCATGGTTATTTTTTGTAAGGGGAGTCTGCGCCAAGACTACTACATGCACTAACTGGCACTGTCCGTCAGCATGTTGGGAGACGCTACAGTACAGGGCCTATGGGACAGTGTAGTCTTGGCGCAGACTCCTTGACCAAAAACAAGGTTTTATGCCTGCAAACAAGCGGTCTGGCAACCCCTTTCCCGACCAGATATTTTGTCAGTTTTTATATTTTGATTATGTACACCCATAGGACATTCATATAGGCCAAGTTTGGTCCATGGGCTCCATGGGGTAAATTACACCCGCCGGAGGGCCTTTTCGGGGGGTCCCTGGCCGGCCTGGGGGCCAAACCCGCCCTCAGGGACCAGGCTGACGGGCATTTTTTTAATGAGGAGGGTGGCCCCAGCAACTCTCAGGGGTCAAACCTTATGGGCTTGATGGGGTAAATTGACCAGCAGCCAGCTCTCAGACTATTAGGCCTACGCTACAGTAGCCTGTTATGCCCATAGCTTTACCTTTCAGTCAAGACACCAACATCGTAAATCATTAGGTAGAATGGGCGCTTTATAAGAGTCCCTGTATTATTACACTTGTACTTGCAGTTTCACCGAAATAGAGCCCCCACAATACTAGTATAACGTTAGCCTACATGTAACTTGTTACAATGTTTGGATAGACACATTAGCCATGAACAGCTAACGTTAGCACTGGCGCTTCAGGGATGGACAGCGCTGTATACAGCGGCAAGGCTCAAACTCGCCAAAAATGTAGGGCAGTTAGTGCACATCTTAACATCTTTTATCTTTGGTTACTGAGTCCCAGAGTTATCAAACACATTCTTAAGCATTCATACCGTAATATGCTCACCTTTAAGCAACTTGGTCAAGCTTCCGTCAGATCATGCCCTCAAAAACTCCGGCCTGCATGACTTCTGCCTTCAAGACCAACTCAACTGTTCGAGTCAATAGCGTTTGTTTGCAAATGGTAGATGGTAGGTACAAGTACTATAGTACAGTACATGTACAATGTACATATTGTGCACTGAATGTGTGTGTATGACTACGCTATCTAGCATCGCATGAAGCAAAGTGACGGCCAGCGCCAATTCCGGTTTTAGGCGGTTCAAGATAGCGCATGACGTCATTTACAAGTCATCTGATTGGCTGAAAGTTTAAGTCCTTGTTAGATTTAGATTGCGAACAGCTTCGACACTCAACTTTTAATCGAAGCCACCTAAAATAAGTCTTAAAGACTTAAAATATTTTAAGTCGTAAGAAAGATTTAAAATTTAAGTCCTAGAAATTAAGAGAGTAACTTGCTCGATAACTCCGCTGCCAATTGAAAAGATCTTGCGCCATAAAACTGTGCTGATATTGTAGGAGTGTACAACAAAAGTTTTTACTGAGAGCGAAGATTTCTTGCTGGACGATATTAACTTGTTATCAGCTGTTCTATAGATTGTATGTAGGGCCTAGTTTTTGCAAACACATAGATATCATGATTGAGATCTTGAAATAAATCCGTTGCTTTACTAGTACCCCCCACCTTCTCTGACAGATCTTCAAACAATCATGTACTATGTAGTACGCTGCAAGTCCCAACTCCATCACAATAAAGAAAAAAATTGAGGGACAAAAAAACAACAAAAAAACAAGGCACATGCTAATATTCTTATTCATTTTTCAAATGTACCGTGAATATCAAGCATATAATAAAAATCAAAAAGTAAAATCAAATTCTCAAAATTTTGCATGATTATCAAATCTATTTGAAGAGTTTGTTCGCAAAAACAGATAAGTCCATATTTGCCAATAATGGAGATATTTGCGATTAAAGGTCAGGAAAAGTAAAGAGAATAATAACAGAACATTTGCTTCTTTTGACCATAACTTCGAAAATGTACCTTTATGTAGTGACCAATATGTCATCTAAAAGGTATTATATTGTACTTTATGACAGACACCGCGTGCTTCAAAATCTTCAAAAATGGACATATCCGTTTTTGCAAAGAAACTTTTCATTTGTATTACGTTACAAGTGCATGGTTTTCAAAGATGATACATAATTATGATCACAATAAATTATGGCTTGGGTCGTTCTCAAATTCAGGGTTGTCATGATATTGTTGATAACCACAAGAGGAAGACTTGTCAGTTGCGAATATTATGAAAAAAAAAGTAAAAGACAAATACGCCTATAATATGCTACCAACTTAAAATACATAATACATGCATTACATTAATGGGACATTTATTTTACAAAATATCATTCATACAAAAAAACTACTATAGATCATACAGGCCTACGAGTAACATAACATTGACAGGCTCATTTTCAAAATTAAACCAGGTATATCACTTGCGTTACAAATTTGCACAAGTTAGTGAGTGCCCAGTCCCATATGCTTGTCATACATAGGGTTTATTCCCTGTTGCACAGACAGATGAAGTAACTACCGCAATATAGCTATGAGTAGAAAGTCCTAAAGGAGTAGTAACTCTTTTCAAATTGAGGTTGTCGATGGGTCAAACGAGAAGTTCTAATATGCAGCCTATACACAAATTTTCCAATTATGATCATAAATGTGACCTTGCATCACAAAAAAAAAAAAAAAAATCACCGCATCCTGATTTTGCGCCTGGACTCAAAATAAGTGAAATGGATGAACTTACAGTCGAGCTCCTTGAATATTTTCATAAACAGAAATTCTTCTCTGTAATTATTTTAAAGTTTGAGTTCGTAAAACGAATGTGGATTTGTTTTCAGCAGTTTTTACAGAACACTATTTTCTTTTTTAGAATGGTGTAGACAGTTATGTCTTAGACATGTCGAGACCCTTTTCCATTTCATGAAAACTCTTTACTCATGCACTCTTCACTTGCAACTCTGATAACTTTTGAAAAGATAGAGCTACTGTATTTAAAGTTGTAGTATATGCATTCATGAATAGAATGTGCTTAACCAGTGTGGGCAATTATTTAAGCTTATTATGATCATTCCTTTATTGTAGTTATCACAAAGTTTCAGATCCTGTTTTTTTTTTTGAGGGGGGGGGGTCATCAATTGCACCTCGTGCAACATGGTGAGATTAAGCACTAATAGACCTTAAACTTCAAAGATTCTTTTTCAGTAAAGACTTATCCAAATTGTGTACTTTCTCTTCATTATCTATAACATCTAGGTCGGAAAAGAGTAGTTGTATGCATTAGTTATGCAGCATTTTGAAGCTCAGAGTCTGCCCTTTTAGAATCTGCCCACGTCTGGCCACTTTTTTTTTTTTTTGATGCATGCATGGGTCACAAAGAAATAATGAGATAATAAAAGATGTAACAGGAAAATCACACAAAATTGATATGTCTCCTGTATTGCAAAGTACCGTCCAACATGATAAAAATACTTCTAACCGAAGATCAAAACATTACAACAAAGTCCCCTAAATGCTCCTATTCATTACTTTCAACAAATTACTGGCCTATACTATGCCAGCAAACTGTGGATATATAAGGTATGGAGAAAATACTTCATCATTGCTAACAACAGAGGACCTTGGTCCTTCACGTGTTAATTGGTGGGGAAAGGCTCACCCTGATAACAGCTCTCTTTATAGGGAGAAGAAAAAAGTAAAAGGAAACGAAGTAAACCAAAGTAAAATCAAACAAAACGTTGCAGGGTAGCAACGTATAATCCGTGAACTTAAATATCAATATGAAGAGCTTCTTCGCAAAAACAAATAAGTCCATTTTTTAAAAATGAAAATCGATGTATAACTGTGATTTAAGTAATTGCATGTGGGACCAATCTGAATATAACATGATTTTGTATCTCGAGTAATTTCTGCCTATAATCAGTGTTTGGTTGTAAAAACTGATACATTCCATTCCCGTTTAGTTGAAAAAGCCGATAAGTCCAATTTAACCAAGCAACACGTCGCATCATTGTGTCCGATGATTTCAAGCGACCTTAATAATTGCACATAGAACTGAAATTTAACGATCTGCAGCATACTCTAAACTACTGAGGCCATTCAGATATATAAATTGTAAATCGTGATATTTTTGCGTGTGCGTGTTTTCACTATCTACTAATTAGTTTATGGCGGTGGAACTAGCAGGGGAAGGTGTAGGATGGAGTTTTTCCTCCTTCACGTGGGAGTTTAGAATTGAAATTCAACGATCTGGTGCACTCTTTTGGTGGCATTTTCAGTTTTCAATCAAAAGAGTAAGAAAAATAAATATTGAGTGATATGGTATCCGAACGGTTGAGTATTAAAATCATACAGTGCTGATAAAAGCGCAAGCGCTGAAGCCCTCTTCAATGACAAAGGCGCTCTCTTATAATGCAGGTGTGCTATAGTTCCAAGATTACAAGACTAGTAACCCATTGTGGACGGGCTGATTTTGTTACAACGCGGATTTAGACACCTGCCCGAGTATACTCGGGACTCGTCTTCAACGGGTTAATAATACAAATTATAATGATAACAACAGCAGTAAAAAGTTGCGCATTTACCCCATTTCCCAAGTTATAAGTATATGTCTCTTGATAAAAATTTTGTGACACCGTCCCATCAGAGGCAGAAAAAAAAAATCGTTTTTATTTTCAGAAATATGGATATTATATACGACGTGACAATGATGAAGGTTACAATAATAATAATAATAAAATAATGATGATAGTAATAATAATAATGAGAAGAAGAAGAAGGAGGAGGAGAAGAAGAAGAAGAAGAAGAAGAAGAAGAAGAGTGGTAATAAACGAAAAAAGAATGCCAGTTACCAATGATGAAAAAAAAATTCCCCCGTAACGGGGCGGGGGGGGGGGGGGGGGATGATTATACATGTCATCCCCAACATTATGAGCTGGGGGATGCACACACATCCCCCCCCCCCCTTCCCGCTGCCCACGCCCCTGACAACACCGAAGTGTGTACCAAGCTTCGTAAACATTTCGCTTGAAAAATAAGGAACTTTTCCGATCCCTAATAGTTATTTTCCCGATCTATCGCCGTAATATGCTGTCACCATGGCAACGCAGTTTCTGACACATTAAGAAATGTGATTTGCACAACTTTACCCAAGACCAACAACAACACAAACTTGTATCTACGAACTTTTCAAGGGCACATACATCGTGTCTGGTGCCATTTAAACTAATGGAAATATACAAATTAGCTCACTGTGCTAATTATGATATATTATTTAAGACACTCTTACCATGTGGAAATATATAAAAATAGATGCTATTGAATGGACACCTTGTCATAGAAACCTAATGAAAAAAATAATTTCTTCTTATTTTCAAGATTCCTGCATTGATATGCCAAGATATAGACCTACATATTGCGCTAAGTATATGTGCTATATTTAAGCGTTTTACTGTAATTGCCCTATAGGTTGCCAAGGTGACAACAAACCCCAACAAATTTAATGCCCATCTACAATGTAAGACATGAAGCAACCAAAAAGAAAAAAAAGAAAAACAACAGCAACAACAAACATTGTCATTTACGACTTTTCCAGATCAAATACATGGTATATGGTGTCATCTAGTGCAATGTGTACTATTGTACATATGCAAATTAGCTTATTATGCTAATTATGCTATTCTAGACATGCACTTGCAACATTTGGAATCGGAAACAGGTGTTATAGATAGATTTCTCAGGTTAGAAAAAAAAATCTTGTATAAAGTCGTGTTATCTCTGTTTTCAGTCTTCCTGTATTAAAATTAGCAATTATAATGCACATAATGCTGATGACAATGATTATGCTAATTGGGATAAGAAAAAAAGATGCCAAAAAGTTGCGAAGATGGCAACCAAACTAGAATAACCCTCTAGAACACGAATTACTAACCTTTAACAACTCTTCTAGGTCACATTTTCTATACGTCGTCTAATATACTCTATGCTCGCAAGAAAGTGTCGTTTGTATTTTGGAACACTTCCAACTACTATAGTACTTAAGCCGCATGTATACTCACCCGCATATCCGGGACACGTATTCCCACATTTGTCACCGCAGTTAGTACAGAGTGGTCGCTATGCTCTAGAGTTTATTCGTCTCACAGCACGTACTGCCTTTGGCTATGTGAATACAAAGTTAGTAATTGACAGAAAATTTCACACCCTCAGGAGTTCTTACAACCCGGATAAGATCGATAAAGAATCAAACACGATGCTCTATATCCTTCACAGAGTGCTTACTTTAATCGGTGTTAAAATTCTACCCTTCCCGACTTGCATCACAGTTGGTAAAAGTTGATATCCGATCTCAAACTCCATTACTTTTTGTTTTGTCATCTGTGTTGAATGTCTTTGTCATTAAGCATGTTTCTACGTGTTAAAACTGTTATCACCTTCTAAATAGTTTCCATAGAAAATGCATAATATAGATATTACACACATTTTTCCTTCTAGTCTAGGATTGTGTGTGTGTGTCTGTGTGTGTCGGTGTAGAAATCAGTTTTGACGTATAGAGACGATGCGTTTGCACAGGGACAAGAATTTTAATTATAACCCTTACAACTACAGGGCAGAAATCTTATGTCTTTTTTCAAGAGTAATTTCAATTTTATATTCGATTTGGTGTGTCTTTAAAGGCACAGTCAGTTTCCGATAGTTATTTGCATTAAGGACATACCTGTCACAGGCTCTTTTGTATCTTAATTTGATTTGACTATTTTTAGCGGTCAGCCTAGTGTAGTAATAGAGGGTCCGTTATAAAAGCCTCCAGTTCTGCCATTTGTCTCTCTTGGAAATAATTACCACCGTGCCTTCAAAGAATCAAATTTATGATGATATTCGGTTGAAGTTTGAAAAAGTGGACAGTAGTTCTACATTGTGATACTTTGCAGGATAGGTCGCTGCGTTAATCCAACAGATATAGTGTTAGTAACGATGAAAAAACGGCTGGTTTTGGTGTCCTGACTTGATTGTCGGTGAAAGGTCACATCCGATCGTGCTGCTCATAAGATAGCGCACTCTTTTTTCAGTGTTATGTGTGGACAGATCGATGAGGAGTGGGCATGGACAATACGTTGATAGATCTATGCACCGTCATTTATATTGTCGTATACTTTTAGAAGCATTTTAAATATTGATTAGCAACAACTAACAACAACTTTCATAGAATGAATTATTCCTTAAGAGACACGTTGTCAGTGTTTATTCAAGAATAAATAGAGAAAGAGAAAAAGTTTCCTGTAAGTTTTAAAGCTGCAAATTGTTTATCTACACTCTATTATGATATAAGAAACTTTACAACTTGGCAAACCACGGCCACTGGGACTTTTCTATCGGCAATTATTGCCTGGTCTTTGACTCGACATAATATCTTTTGTTATCTGTTTCTGAGAAAAGACGAAAACGTCTGCTCATTTCAACATGGTTTTGGAGCTATTTCTTGGCAACGAGTAAAACTGTCATCTTTATAATGGCCCAAAACGATTCGATGAACGTTTCTCACTTACTTTCTTGCAGAAAAGTTAATGACTGAGGGTATTTGAAGTTTTTGCGAACTTTCTATTCAAAGAAGGTGCAGTAATCATCGCTTCGACTCATTTCGCTAGTGGTGGTGAAGCCTTCCTTGATTTGGACGCCGTTCAAAAACCAGGTTAGAGCAGCCGAGCCGTGGATGTCATTTCCTGAGCACACTGCCGTGACTTCACGGCCAGCCCGGAGAGGCGACGTAACCTCGAGGTTCATTGTCATTGCAACTGAAAGAATAATAACAGAAAATAAGAGGAATTATTCTGGGTCTTGAAGAAAATATTGAACACACACACACACACATGAACACACATACACGTTCACGCTTGCGCTCCGCACACAGACACGTATAGACATAATGTATCAGTGTCGCCGTCAATTGCATCAATTACTTATTACATACAATTTATAAGGGGAGTATAGTGGTCAAATGTGGACCCAGAGTAAACAAATGTAAAATGAGTTTCAACACAAAGTATGGATGGAAAATTGTTGCAATATTGAAAATTGTAGCAATAATATATGGCTATAAGCTCGGTCTTTTATCACCTTACTATACTCTTATTGCAATGCCGACTTCCCACTTTTAAACATTGAAGAGCTCTTAACATCAACATCAATCTACGGAAAAACGAGCGATGTAATAATGAAAATTAATAACTAGATTAAAACGATCGTACTCCTTACCACTATAGTGAATATTCATGAGAAGAATTCCGACCTGAACCAACACTCGGCTGTCAATCATTTTGATGAGATTCCTGGATAACATGAGAAACCTGCTGGATAAAACAAAGAAGACAAAATTTAATAGGCCAGTTACCATGTTATTATAGGCATTCACAAAGAGGTAGGGTTAATACATAACGAATCAGTAAAAGCATTCATTACTCACCACGCACAACTTTGTTGTATTCAACTTTAGTGACTTGGAAAAGAAGAATGGGTATCAAGAATGAGGAAAAAAAATGTATTTAGACAGGAAAAAAATAAAAAAAACAAAGAAAGAAACTCATCATACTCCGACTTCTATACAGATACTCACAATATGTGGAAAGCATTAGAAGAAATTTCTTTTCAAATTTCCGGAGATGCCCTACTTGTCTACGTCCTTTGGTTGAAAGCTGGTTTCCATCCTATTTCGCTTCCAAACTTCCTTGTTTTTATTGAGTCACTGATAGGTAGGCGTATGTTAAATGAACAAGTCACATGAAGAAATCATCAATATTCCTCCGCGAAACGTCAGAAGATATCTGGTCTGACGCTTTTCAATATAACTTCGACACGGCGCTTGAATCCTACGCTTTACTAGAGTTTGGTCTTTAATGCCTTCTTCACCTTACAATTCTGTACTGGAACGTTTCAGATATACATTTCTCACCTGTGTTTGATCATACTGTTGCTTATAGTGACTACACTTTGCAGAAACAATTGCATTCCTGTCAGATATTAGAACAATCTATATTCTCCATCCCTCTTTTCAATATTTTGCTGATGAGAGCTTTATACATTCAATTTATATTCTGCTAAGTTTGTATTGTCTCTACGGTTACTTCGGAGAGCAGGCAGTTTCAAGTAATTTGGCAATGGGGGGGGGGGCATAATAACTGTACTATGTTTCCTGTCTGACATTATTCAGTCATATCAACAAAACTGATGTCATCAAAGTGATTTCAGTGTGTTCAGTGAAGATTTTCTCTACAGATACTAATTAAGCATGTTTTCTGCTATGAATTTGTATCACTTAAAAATGAAACTGACAAATTAATTTTCAGATTTTTTTTTTCATGTGGATGGTATAAATTAATCTGTATTCTTACTCTTCATATAAGTTCGCTATAAGTAAATTTAACATGACCACTAATCGATGCAATTACTGAAAACGGTATTTGAAGCAGCATGTTCATTAAGCGAAATAGAATGTAAAAACACCCAAAAATCAATGGACAATATAAGAACGAATTTAAAAGAGAAATGATGTTGAAATGCTATAACTATGAATAGATGGACATCAATGGACGAATCAATCAAAAATGGGAAACAAAGCACTATCCCTAAATTGCTTTAAAAAAAGAAAAAAGAAAGAAAAAAGATTGGTGTTAGATTTAACAAATCAGTGTCAATACAGGACCACACCGACAGGCGTAAAAAGTAAACACGTTATGACGGTGTTGGAAAGTTTTCACCAGGCACTTCGTGGTAATAATTTGACACTGTAGCTGGTGATATTTTTGACACTGCGCTGGAGTTAATTCAACAATGACACTACCATAATATCATGGTGTTGATTTACCATTCTAGTTTTAAATTCAGTATTACACACGCCCATAGAGAGTGTGAAATAGAATATATGTTTTGAGCATAACAGATCATAATTATAGAGTAATAAAACATAATACATTGAGCAAATAATTTCAGCATGAGTTGACAGCTTCCGAGCAGCTTCTACCAGCCGGCATCCTGCGACTTCTTCTGTCCTCATTATTATCTCGATTATATTCTTCCAAAGATGGCAGAGGTACGGTACGGTATATACTGTACGAGTATCAGCATCATCCTACTATAATATTATATATATATATATATATATATATATATATATATATGAGTATATGAATATAAGAACGACCCAAGTCCATGGAAGACCATTTCGAGTAAACTAAAAAAAACTTCATATCTTTTTTGTTTGTCCAATAATATTCTATTTAACTGTGATGGGAAGGCAACATTGTATATACAAATTAGAACATAGGCCTATATTATTATGACAATTAACATTAACATTAATTGTGGAGAGGCCATTTTGTGTGATGGACTTGGGTCGTTCTTTGATTCATATGGACTTGGGTCGTTCTTTGATTCATATACATGATATTCTGCTATAGAGATGAGAGAAGGACGAGAGAGGGCGCTATAATATGAATGTAAGAATGACCCAAGTCCTTCATTCTTACATTCATATAAGATTTAACTCATTTATTTCAGGCACTTCCGGGGGTAATTAGGATTTATCATTTATACACAAGATGAGTCCATGCATAAGCTACAATTTTCCATGTCAAACTGAATTTGGCCAAAAATTGGACTTGGGTCGTTCTTATATTCATATACTCATATATATATATATATATATATATATATATATATATATACAGCTGTATAGGTCTACCTATTATATTGAAGTGACACCCGTGAAAATGTAACACCTCAAATATTCAGCGAAAATTTAAGACCAGCTCGGTGTTTCACATTTAACATCAGACTTTTTTCAGTGTATCATTACTTTCTTCTTTATAGAATCAATAACCTATATTAACCATCTAGCTACATGTATATCCGTAGAAAATCTCACTTTTTGTTGCGCTTGTTTTCACTGCCTGGCACTTTACCGGTTTTTGTTGACGTTTGTCGTTCTATATAGAGGTTCCTCGTGAAAATATACACGCTGTATACTTCCTGTATGTTACTACATAGCAGACATGCACAGTGACTCTGTGAGCAGACATGCTTTGAATTTCACAGTCATATCAATCATGCACACATATTAATACCTATATAATGCATCCATGTCGTATTATTATATAACATATCAAGAGAAAGAGAGAGAAAAAAAACATTGCGCAGCCTTAATGACCCTTCAATGACCCTACAAATCTTGCAAATTAAAATTCTAGCAAAGAACGATTTCGTCTTATTTTTTTCGGACTTGAAGGTAGGTGTACGACATCAGTGTTTGTGCTTATACAGAATCATCTCGAACTCTTAAGGTGGAATCTTCGTAAACCTGCATCAGATTCAATAGAGTCTTAATGGACAAAGTTGATATCTTCGAGCAATATTATTGATTTATGTGCCTATCCTTTATTTTAAGACAGACGTAACTTATATTTATATTTATATTTCTAATTTTTAATTGCACACTTTCTGTCAGTGAGAGTTAAAACAAAATTATCGCTACCTCGTTAAGACAACAACCGCCCCCCCCCCGTAATTAAACACAGTCGATCAAAATATTGTGTATCATCTTCTCTAAGACAATAGACCGAATTAGACAATTGGATAAACCCTCAACTTGACACATCATAGTTTCTTTCCTTCTAAACCAAGGTCAAGCTAATCATTTTCCTATTTTTCCTAAGACTATAACACTAGAAGATGTTTCTGCTGTTATAAACGCTATCATTATCTAACATTAATTTTCTCAACTAACACGCACGGAAACGTTTGTACCTAGCACGTCCTGTTCATATATTTCGTCTTGTACGAGTCCCTCAGATTCCTCATACCACTAATGATATATTGCCAATACCACCAGTGAAAGTTCTGTAAGACCTTAGACCTATTAGACAGCTGAGCATGCATTGTAGGGTGACTTCCGTCTGCCTCCTCAGATACGATTTTGCTGAAGAACAAGTCGTTGAGGGCGTTTGTCATTGGAACCATACAGTGCCGTATATTAAGAGAGTCTGGCCAACTCGGTTTTCAGCTTATGTGTTTTGAAGCCTGTAATTGGTCAAAAGCTGGTCCCGTGATCTACAGGCGCCATGTCGTTACCAAAGTCAATCACGCGGGCGCAAGGCAGAGCTCATACGCAGTGCCCATTGTTCATCCTGCGCAGCTACGCGCTAATATTGCCTGCCCCTTTGGGACACCCCCAATATCAGTCACGGTGCAGCGAGGACAAAAAAAAAAAAAAGAAAAAAAAAAAGAAAGAAGAAGAAGAAGAAGAAAAAAAAAAACATTGCCGTTGTCCACTTATTGAAGTAGAAAGTATATATATACGAAAGATATCTTGATAACTAGCTGCGATAAACTAAAGATTCGTCACGCCTTAATTCCTGTGCAGCATGGCGTTGCGCGAATCGACCTGGCTCAAGTGTAATGATGCACCGCTTTCCTTCACGAAGGAAAAAAAGTGGTTAATCAGAGTGCGACGGGAGAACTATATGATTTGTTTTCCTTGGATTCCTCGCGGTGTCTTTCAGACTATTCGGGTTTTGATTCACATTTGTATGTCACCGCCATAACATATAGTCGCCAGAGGCATTTATTTTGGTTGTCCGTCTGTCCTTCCGCCTGTCATCCTTCATTCCATAATCAATTTTGTGGACACCATTTGTGAAACTTGACATGTATGCATGTAATGAGTGAACAAAGTTTTATTTTAGCTTATAAACTTTCGTGTAAACACGCTCAAGGTGAACGGTCAAAACAGGGAGGTGGGAAGAGAAAATATAATGTATATAATGGTTAAATTCTGAGAATATTACTACTTCCTCGATATCTATATACAATTTCTGATGGTGAGTGCATGTATTTTCAGACGAAACGTACTGCCCGACCGTGATTCTCTTGTGATTATTATTATTTTATTTTATTTATTTTTTTTGGGGGGGGGGGGCGGGGGGATGGGGGCATAAAGGTCAAGGACCAATGTCAGGTAAAATTATACTATCTATTGTAGAAATATTATTACCCATGCAGTTCCTCCATACCTCGGAGATTACCCAATGCACCAACTTGAAACCAAATATTCAATAGGCCCTATTTGCATGCCATCATTAATACTACAGAATGACGCGTATAATGGGGAAAGATTTCTAACGGCGGCCCGATGGCCCGGGGCCACCAAAAACGCACGTCGGGCCACCAAAATTTCAGAAGATTTTGGTGGCCCGATCGACCCACCAAAAAAAGTCGAACGTTTGCCTTTACTTTTGGAAATGAACAGCAGTAATAATCGGCTCCGTAAGATGCTGAAATAAATGTCAGATGTGTGCTTTCATTTTTGGAAATGAATAATGGTAATATTCGACTCCGTATGATACTAAAATAAATGCCGAATGTTTGCTTATACTTTTGGATGTGAATAACCTTAAGATTCAGCTCCGTACGGTGCTAAAACTAATGTCAGATATTTGATTTTGCGTTCGGAAATGAATAAGGATAACATTCGGCTTCGGAAGATGCTGAAATAAATGTCGGATATTTGCTTTGATGTTTGGAAATGAATAACAATAATATTCAACTCCGTACGATGATTAACCCTATTTTAATTGGGGGGGGGGGGGAGGTGTCAAATTGACCCCCCTCGAATAGGCATCAGCTTTTATAAAAATCTGTAAGCCTATTTGCTAAATCTTAGAACTCAGAATAACGGTTAAGATGATTGAATTTTCTATTCATTTATTTTAAACATGGGTACCTGTATCACTTCAATAGTACTTGATATTAAATTATTTTTCTATCTTAAGTAGGACAGATTTAGTTTTTCTTATGTTTTTCTTGATATTTTTTTCGGGCCGACAGATTTTACTTTCGGGCCACCAAAAAATGAAAATCAATGAAAGTCAGTTTACGACACGGCATAATGTGGCTTCTTCTTTTATTCTTGCAGCGACAATTTATCATATTGGTAGGGTACCTATTCAGGAATTATGTCCTTTAGACAGCTTCCTTATGTGCTTGAGCCTATTTGAATGTGTAAAAATGAGTGATTGTTGGCTTTTGTTCCACATGGATGGAAAGAATGTCCCTCCCACAACCTACAACCTTTCTCTCTCTCTTTCTCAATTAAAAAGTCAAGCAACATAGTGCTGTGCGCCTTTGGGATGCCTGCGTGTACACGCTTACCCCCAAGCGCACACGCTAAAACCATAAGCGCACACGCTAAAACCATAAGCGCACTGTACGCTGGGTAACGACATGGCGTTCAATTTATGAGTTGGCCAGACTCTCTTAATATACGGCACTGGAACCATAGAGATGTATACTAATAATATACTAGAGCGCGGACTGCGTGTGGCGCGTACGCAGTGCTCGTGTGCCGAGATGAAGAGGCCGCGCGCCATCTTTGTCCGGGCAAAAACAAACATCGCGTCCGGGCAGCGTGTTTTTTTTAGACGGCGCAGATTGGGGACCCTATCCCTAAACCTAACCCTAATCCTAATCCTAACCCTAACCATCAAACCCTAACCCTAACCCCAACCCTAACCCTAACCCTAACCCTAACCAAAAACCATAACCCAACGTTTTTCCCATAGGTTTAACACGCGCCATGCCCCAATCTGTGCCGTCTTAAAAAAAACGCGTCCGGGCAGCTCAGTAGTGGTGGACACGTGAACACGTATACACAAGCGCTCAAACACGTATTGGCTTTCAGCAAGAAGATGAGGGGGTCGGAGATGAGAGAAGGAAACAACTCAAAAATTTAAGATGCTAGCAATCTCTTATTATGAGTGGTAAAGAAAATGAAAATTAAACAAAATTTTACTTTATTCTCCACGAGGTAATACTTTCAAGCCGACCAACCCGACCATGGTCCATGCAATACAAAGGGGTAATTCTCTTGGTCTCTAGACAGCCGGGTGCCCCTTGTGATACAGTATACTGCGTCAATTTTTGTATTTTTTTTTTGCAATTATATTTTTTTCTGTATGAGGGGACTGCATTCTATAGTCCTATCTGTGTATACGAGTGTTTCATTTAATTTCTTTTTTTTTTGGGGTGGAAATAAATCATTTTTATAAGTACGAGTAAGCATATTGGTTCCATGACATATTAAGTTCAAGCTCGAAATGCTAATGTTGAATCTTACATAAACCCTAACCCAAATCATAACACCTAACCCTAACCCTAATCCTAATCCTCACCCTGCCTTGAACCATATGAATTTTAGAACCCCGATTTCTTTCACCTAATTTGAAGCTTTTAATCAGCCGGGTCAGCTGTACGCGCATACACTAACCGACTAAGCGTACAATGTCCGATCAGCTGTGCGGTTGACTCTGAGTGGATCTGATTGGATCGCGTCAGGTCCGCGACCGTTCTATTTAGAGTAAGGGGGTGACACGTACGGAGCTCGGTGCCTATTTACGTGGCAGGGACACGAAGGCGATTTATTTACCCGGTCACGCACTGACTGCATCGGAACTGTTTCTTTTGCAGCAGATTTTTTGGCTAAATTGCAGAATACCCCGGCAATCCTTCATTCCGAGCGTGTCTCCCATAGACACTGTGCTTTATTCCGTTAGCGTACGGCCATAGAAACACGTTATTAAGGGGAAGTACGCACAAGAGAGCTGGGGTATTCTGCAATTGCTCAGATTTTCTGGCCCGCTAGACACAGCCGAGCGAACAGCGCTCGTGCTCAGTGTTGCCAGATGGTGATTTCGGTAACCAAAAAGGGTGAAATTTGGTGATTTTTGAAGTTGTTTGGTGACAGAATTTTAGCCTGGTAACCAAATCAAAATTTGGTGATTTTTGGTTATTTTTTGGTGGTTATGAGACAAATGAAAAATAATCACACTAATTCAAACGAAAGTGCATTTTGCCCAAAGTTTTCCCCTTATTTCCTTAGAATCATAACATGTGCCCTTTTTTTTGTCACTCAACACACACAAACACTCATATATCCCAACACATCGTAAACATTTTGCATTTAGTCTGTGTGACAACGGCGCGCCGTAAATTGCACCGAGACTCGCGCAGAGTGTTTGATAAAGGTTTATTGACATAATTTTGTCTTGAATTTAAGCCTTACCTACGCTTTTCCAAATTTGGTAATTTTTTATGGCTTTTGGTGATTTTTCACATACCTTTTGGTGATTTTGCTCTGTTGGGACCTGGCAACGCTGCTCGTGCTAACGTGTGCATGCATGTATACATGCATCTCCTGCCCCCTATAAAGCTAACAAAATAGGTCCAGTTATGTTTTGTTGGTGGTTACAGGATGTTTAGATACTAGTATGTGATTAGATATGGTATTTTGTGGATATTATATTTCAAGTTTAGATACAAACAAAATAAATCATTTTTACAACAAACAAGATTACAAAAGACTGAATAGCTCAGTTGGTAGAGCACTGGACTGATAAACCGAGGTTTGCAGGTTCAAATCCCATTTCAGATTTTTTTTTTGTTCACTTTATGTATTCAAAAATGATTTTTCTCAGTTACTTTCTTTCTACTTATGTGGAATTTATTCCAAAAACTTATTGTGAGAACAGCTTTACAAAATGATCTGATCAAACCAGTCAGTCCATTGACCTGCAAATGACATGGAAATATTCATAATCTTTGGAGTTTTAGATGTTGTAATTCGTGTAGTCATTCTGTATTGTCTCCATGAATCTTGGATTATTATATTGACATGTAATCTATGAATTAGAAATGAGAAATCTGGCTCAAATTGCTGCAATCTCATTTCAAATTTCTTACCCGTATAAATAAACCTTACAATTCTCTGGGAAAAAAGAGGAATGTCTTTTGTACATAACAAATTGATATTTCCAGTGTTGGGTTCCTCTCTCTCCCACTCTTTCTCTCGTTCTCTCATAATTTCATCTATCTCCTTATACTTGTCGAAATCTGCCCCCCCCCCCATCCCTTCCTCTCTCCCCCTCTTGCACACACTCTGTCTCTCTCTCTCTCTCTTGCACACACTCTCTCTCTCTTGCACACTCTCTTCCCCCCCCCCCTTTCTCTCTCAATTGCTTTCTCTCCTCTGCTCTTTTTATTTGTTTCTTCCTCATGTTTTGTTTCTGGAATGTCTACACTTTCATATCAGATAACTCGATTTCTCACTGACCCCAAGATTGCTTATTGCTTCCTCTGGCTCTCAAAATTTTGATAATTTTAATACAAATACTACACGTGGAAGTTTGGTTTCTTTTTCCAACAATTTATTCAAATGTGATAGAATTTCAATGGCAGAACAATTTTAGGCACTAAACTGAACTACATTTGGCAACACAAGCCAATGCAATAAATATATTAACAAATTCATTATTTGCTCAGAAATAGCAATACTGAATGGAAAAATTTTACAGTAGTTTCCATAACACTAAAATTGTAGCACTCATTTACAGGGGAACTTCGTTACGAGCTCCTTGGGACCACAGAAATTTCCTCATTATATCGGGTATCTCGTTATATCGGCTTGTACCGAAAGGTTGGGTTGCGTCGCGTCGCGTCACGTTGACGCCAACGCTCCCAACGCTCCCAATGCACCCTTTCAGTCAAACCGGGGGAGCTTTGGCCGAATGGTCGCGTTCGCGTCAACGCGACGCGACGCAACCCAACCTTTCGGTACAAGCCCGTTATATCAGGGATAAAAACAAAGAGTATAAAAAGAATGGGACCTGAAAAATTACCTCGTTATATCCGAGCTTGTTATAACGAGGTTTCACTGTACATATGCAGAGATGCCAGGGGTGCTATTCAAAATTTCCCGAACTACTATCTGTAACACTCACCTGTTTATAATAATTGCAATTTACCTACAAGAATGGACGCAAATGTACTGTAGTAATCATTATTTTCTTCTTTCACAGTCTTTTCTTCCCTTCTACACTTATTATTCAGGTACAAACATTGTTTAAATTTCCTGAAGTTCTGTTTTTCCTTGGAAAAATTTCCTGAATTCAGGAAATTTCCTAAAAAGTGGCATCTCTGTATGTGGAACATATTTTACAAATAATCAAATCTATTTAATGAAAAGCCTAATTACTGGCTTCTACTTGTCAATAAGATATTAATATTCATTGCAGTATGTTAGATCAGAATCATCAGATGTGTTGAATCCATAGAGTTACATACTACTAAGTACTAAAGTGCGCACTAACCCGGAAGAGACGCCCTTCATTGAACGCGCCCTGACATTTTAATAGGGGACTGTGCAACCATTGAACTCTATGCTGAAGACAAAGCTAGCTGGCTACTACTTGGCTACTGCCTACGTGACGCGTCAGATCGCCCCAACCAATGTGTGTAATTACGCATAGGTGCACACGCTAAAGGGACTGCGCTGTAGTTCAATTAGGGCTGTTTGATAACATGCACTGGTACGCGTACTACTCACTCTAGTCTTCGTAGTATGTAACTCTATGGTTGAATCGCAGTAAACAACAAACCATGAGAAACTGATCAGAAAGAAGTAATCATAGTCATGTTGCATGTTACTGCATACTTCGATATAAAAGGTATCAAAATCTTCACTAGCAATAACATCAAGTTAAAGCCTGTATCATATAACTCATGTTGAATGAAAAATATGATCTATGGGTTAAACTTCTTTTTGGTATAAAACCAATTCCTAATCTTCTCACTCGTGGAATTAGCTGAAAAATGCACGATATAATCTTCCTATGCAGGTTTCTCATACTAGTATACAATGACTACATTTTAAGAAGGGAAGGGCATTTTTTAAAGAAAAATGAAAACATTACCATGAAATGGTTTAAATATCTTCAAAGGTGAAATTCAAATTTTCCCAAAGAATCAACCGATGATAACAAAGATGTTATTGTCACTACGCTTTTGTAAGATTTGAATATTGGATACACTGTAGTCCAATATGCCTAACATTATCTAAACTTTAGCGAAGCTTTAGAAAAGGCTTTAAGTGAAGGCCAATGTTTTCCGAATTTTGCAGGCCATTAATGTGAATAATCAGTAATGCACAACTCCACATTCACGTTTGGTTGCTTTTTGTGTTTTTTTCAGGACAGGTACGCTTGTTGTGCCCAGAAACTCCACACACACTGCATGTCTTTCTGTAACCTTCACGTTTACATGATGGTTCCAGGTACTCGACTCTATTTTGGATGTTCATAACTTGTCTCAATGCTTCAATATTGCGTCGATTTGAAGAAGAAAAATACCAGCTAGTTATTCGATCGTTCAATTTTTCAAAAGTTTGTTGTGAAAACTTGCTGAGATTGCCATGAAGGCGGATTGAGTCACTGACATGTTTTGCAAATACATGCATGTATACTGTGATATCACCTGAAGTATGGACTCGGTAGAATTTGTCAACCCATGCACAAGCTTGTGACTGGAATTCCACCAACTCGTCCTCTGTCATATCCTTTTTCATCTGGTTAACTAGCTCTCCAAATTTCGACCACAAAAACTTGATATCTTCAAGCTTAGGATTATCAGAACCATAAAAATCCTCTAAACATATGGCCTTTTGAATTTTTTGATGCTGTGGCCCAATGAAGTCTTGATGAGTGAGATAACCTTGTTTATCAACATAAAACTGCCATTCGATTCCGAGGTTTTGGACAAACTGTTCGAATTTCAACATAGATGGGCAATTCAATTTGTCAACATTCTTGTCATTCTTCGTAATGTTGTCGTTTGTCCTGATGCGTAGTACAAGTTGACGGGTCAGCTGGTCCGAGATGCGGAGATACAGATGGAGGGGATCTGGTATGACGTGAGTGACTGGAATGTGGGGGAAGATTGGAGCATGCAAACAATTGTAGTTTTCCGTTTTCTTGGTTTTCTTCTTTTTGCACAGCTGGTTCATTTCGGATATGTTCCTTGCAGTTCCAGATTGGTTGAGACGGTGAAATTCCCCTTTATGTGTTTGGCACCACACACAACAATAATTTGCCGAGCAGGCACCTAAGCCAAGGATGATATTAGTAAATTTCAAATCAGCACAAATAATGTATTTCAGTTTGATAGTTCTGCCATGAACTGTAATTTCCTGAAGTGACTGGGTATCTCGTACTATGTCTTGTAGTGCATCTGCCAATTCGTTGTACTTTTCAGGGATCTTTCCAATTGCTAACAATAGGTCATCCGACCGCCAAGAATCTGTAATTACTGTCATTCCAAAATTGGTTACATGTAGACGGCCAACCGATGTTCCGTCACCTGTGATTTTGATTACAAGTTCATCATCAGTTATCGGCCAAGCACTTTCCAAGAAACGTCTGAGTTTTACTTCAAGTCTCTCTTGAACACCTTTTTTGTTTGGAAGTAGCTGTACAGAAAATGTGGCATTTAATTCTGCCCTGCGTTGTTGAATTGCATAAAGTGATGGATAATTGGTTCGTATAGGCAGGTGATCTTTGAATTGGTTTAAGAATTGTTGATTTTCTATGGCTAGTTCTTGGTAGGCATCATCTGAAATAAGGTTTGAGTCCTTTATGTATAGCATCCGATCCACCGAGGGTCCAGAGGGCAAGTCGTCTGTTGGATAATCATGGTAGCCTACAGTATTTCCATAGTGATCTTTTACAAGCATTTTCTGGATTTTGATGTTATCTTCTGCCAGCAGGTCACGAGCAAAGTTCACACTTTCATTAAGGTTTTTCTTTTGTACACTTTTCCAGGTTGGCCCATATTTTGTTTTAGGTAGGACTTTCCTTTTGTTTGTGCGTCTTTTAAGGAGTCTTCCTAATAACACATGTGCTGTTTTTGCACTCTTCTGGCATTCTTTCGCTTGTCTTTTCTGGCCTCTAACTTCGTCTTCTGCTACCTTCCTACGTTTCCTTTCATTTTCTAGTTCATGTTCCATTTGTCTTTTAACTCCACCGAGATTTAATTTATATATGGTGCTTTTCAACTTGTCCAAAAATTGTTGACCTTGCCTGCCACCAGCACTCAAAGCCTTTGATGCAGGTCGCATAATATATCGTATTTTGTCATCGAGACGTTTAACAATGCCAGCATCTGCATATTTTGCATCAATGCTGTTCAAATGAAATATTTTCTTTAGTACAGATTCACTCTGTTTGAGTCCAGGTCCCATATCACTTTCGCGTACTAGCTGGTACAAAGTAAAGCAATTGATGTAAATTACCCACGATTCTGAATTTGTTCCAGAAGGTGCACCAAATACTGCAGGTAGAAAACTTACACTAAATACTAAGTATAGTGCCAAAGAGGAAAAAATTAGCTTCACAGTCAACAGTTTCATTTTTTTATTATTTTTTTTTTGGGGGGGGTTTAAACAGTAATTTTTAGCACAATAGTCATAATTCAATACAAAGTAAAGTCAGCTGGAAACTTAGGTTTTTAGATTGAAGCTTACACAATTCAGGCAGTGTAATTCTCACTGTAAGTACTGTGTGTCCAAAGTTGAATCGACCAAAATGAGTCAGCGATGAACACAATCAAAAATCTAAATCAGTTGGAAGATTTCAAAACTTCCACCCAGTTCAAACACCAGTGTAAGTTACATCATTGTACACACACAGTTTGAACTCAGATACACGCATATCTGGAAAAGTTTCAATTAAATATGAATTTGAAAGTTTGATGAGCTAAACAACCATATGAATCGGTCCGAATGTGTACTTGAATTACTTGAAAGTCACAGTTTGAACTCAGATATATCTGGCAAAGTTTCAATTAAATATGAATTTGAAAGCCTAATGAGCTACACAACCATATGAATTTGTCCGAATGTGTACATGAATTACTTGGAAGTTACAGATGAGATAACAAGCCCATGCTTTATAAGGTGACCCCTACTTTGCCTAGTTCAAACTTGTTTCCTCGATCTTTCACGAAACGAAAAACAAGAAGATGTCCACGATGGAGTAGTTTTTTGTCAAGTTGTTTTGTTTCCACATTTACAACATATTGTTCCAGGCACCTTCTTTCATGTATCCATATCTGTATAGTGCTCTCCACAACATAAGCAAAGTCTCCTGCTGCATTGACTATGCGAAAAAACCAATCAGTCCCTAGAAATGTGGCAACGGATGCCCAATCAGCTGTGAAGATGTCTTTCCTTTTCAAACGGACTGGATGACCATTTATGACCTCCACAAACCTATTGAATGTTTCTACTTGTATGGGAATATGCAGAGTAACTTCGGTGTCCTGAACACGGGAAATATTGAGGTTTTCTTTCACCTTGACAAGCAAATCCTTTTTCACAAGTTCCAGAGCATCTGATTTTTCCTCATTCACATCTACAACTTCACTTTTAAGTCTCCATTCATTGTACTTATCTTCCCATCCGACATAATGGACTAAAACTTCATCACCTTTATCAGATATTCTTTCATCGAGGACTTCCAAGCGGAATAGCGTAGCTGTGGACCATTTGTCTTTCTTTTCGTTAAGACGTTCATTTAAGTTCACACTGACATCTTCAAAGCCATGGTCGTGAATTGAAGCATAATCCACACGCCTCTTCTTTCTCAGATCCATAACCTGAAAGAAATATTTACAAAAAGAACACAATTTTTGGCTCTGTGCATGGTCCCTAGTACATTTTATGAAGACCGAGGTGAAGTGGAACAGGAGGTGAAGTGGGACGGCTTAGTGCAAAAAGCGCGGCGCGTTAAATGGCCCGTCAATCAGCGCGTTAAACGGCGCGTTGCAAAAAGCTCAATTTTTTTCCGAACAATTGGTATTTGCGCTGTTGGTATTCATACAATGACATGCACTACGTGTTACAAAAAAAAAAACATTTCCCACTTTTGATCCTTAATAGTTCGAAAACTAAATCAGATAACACTGTCATGGATTTAGCTGAATAGTGTACAATAATTTAGTTGGAGTCGATTTGAATATGAAAGAATAGGTTTCATTAAATCCATGATTAATTTTAAAGTTAGGGTCCAGATTTTGGTCAGAGTGTGTGCTTACAATGACCCTGAACAATGGACATGAATACCACTTTTTCAGAGCTCTGCCGACTAGGCTTCTTGTCTCTTGCTCCAGGGCACATAAATACTTTATTATCAATTCATGTGGCTTGCCCTGGGCTCTGCTAGTCTGAATTCATGGTATCGAAAAAAAAACTATAAATTTGTCAGATTACTAGTAAACAATTGTGTTAAAAAAACTTTAGATTTTAAGCTTATACCAAATTTAGTGATAGCCTCATTGAGACAAATTTTGAAAATGATTGTCAGCTGGAATGAAACGTGTGGTATGCAAGCACATGGAAACAGGGCTTACTTTTTTGTGCGTGCATTTTACCCTTTGCCATGAATTCAGGTTAGCAGTGTCTAGGGCAATCCAACATAAATCATTAATAAAGCATTCATGTGCTTGTGAGCAAGAGACCAGAAGCTTAGTCGGCAGAGCTCTGAAAAAGGTCATGAAGGTGGTATCCATGTCCATTGTTCGAGGTCATTGTAAGCACACACTCAGATACACAACATTGCTTTCTGTGTAATTAAAGATCAAGTTTTCTACCGAGAATTAGAATTTGACCAAAATCTGGAATATAACTTTAAAATCAATCATGGATTTATTGAAACCTATTTATGCTTTCGTATTCAAATCACCTCCAACTAAATTGTACACTATTAAGCTATTTCTCATATCCACGACAGTGTCATCTGATATATAGTTTCCGAACTATTAAGGATCAAAAGTAAGAAATGTTTTTTCTAACAAGTAGTACATGTCATTGTATACATACATTTAATAGCACAGCCATAGACATGACATCGTCTAAGTTACCGACCCAAAGTTAAACGAAATTCGTGGTGAGTAGCTTTTAATACTTGTTTTGCATATCTTATTTCCTTGTGAAAACCGCAAAACTAATTCAATAGAATGTCCTAATCAATTTATTCGGCGTTGATTGATTCTAATCGTCTAGTTTTAAATAGGGTTGGCCGCTCATTTCCCTATTAATTACAGACGTCCTTATAAAATAAGAGGCCAGTGAATTTCCGACAGATTTTCATTCGGTCTATCCTACTGGCAAATCAGTTGACCGATTAGCCAGCAAACATAAAATACCATATGTGGGACTGCACTGGTATTTTCACCAAAACACGCGCAGAATGGCTCCTAAAACTACAGACGATTAGAATCAATCAACGCCGAATAAATTGATTAGGACAATCTACTGAATTAGTTTTGCGGTTTTCATCAAAAAAGAATAGAATTTCCAAAACAAGTAAAGTTACTCACCGCAAATTTCGTTTAACTTTGGGTCTGTAACTTTGACGGTGTCATGCTGACTTTCCGTAACGCTCCACTACCGCCCATCAGCTACAGTGTATGCAATACCTATGGCATAATTATGCTGTGCTAATGTATATGTATATGTATATGTATATGTATAATGATCGACATGTATAAATACCAACAGCGCAAATAGCAATTACTCGAAAAATAGAAAACTTTTTGCAATGCCACAAAAATCTATATTTTATTCATTTTTTACGCGCCGTTTGATGCGCCATTTCACGCGCCATTTAACGCGCCGCGCTCTTTGCACTAAGCCAGTGGGACAGCTCTATAACTCAAACACTAATAAACTGATGAACAGTCTGCTTTTGAAATATCCCTTAACAGGTGTTGCTAAGCACTCTTCATCTAGATTTAAAAACGTGTCCTTTTTTCACAGGTCTTGCTGCCTTCTTGAAATGGTAAGTAAATTTACAGATACCATACAAGGCTGTGGAGGTATTACACCTGAGTTACATAATGGTCTGGTAGATGTGTAAAAGAATTCACGAAATTTCTTAGGATAATACCTAAACCTCTGATTATGAGCTAATTTTTAGTATTTTTTACCAATGGGGTAAACTGACACACCGATTCTTATTGCACTCCCTGTCCAACTTCTCCCCACGATGTCCCACTTCTCCCAAATAAGTTTCTTACTGTCCCACTTTACCCCTGCCAGTGTCCCACTTCTCCCCAGGGTGTCCCAAGTCACCCCCTAATTCCCCAAATAACAGTTTGTAAAGTCATTGATTACATACAGAGGAAAGACGAAGGCCTAATAAAAACTACTGCACAATACACCGCAGTACCCATTGTCTTTGACGTGTAAACAGGAGCTGGCTATCCTAAATATTCTGGGAGTTACAGGGTAGAATTCATAAAATTGAAAATATGTCCCACTTCTCCCCAGTCTCCCCAACATATGCATAAATCAAAAGTGAAATGACAATAACTGCCAGTATGACTAAAACTATTATTGACTTTTTTTTTTTTTATTCCAAGCAAATTATACAGTTTAAGTCCTAGCCTGGCTATTCATAACATGAACAGAAACAAAAATATAGTGCATACTTTAAGTTTATAGCACAGTGACAGAGAAGTCAAAAAATTCATGCAGTGATTTTACCAGTTATAATTCTAGCATCTTGCTGTGCAGCAGGTCGACTGAACATTCGCTTGTACATCCTGGCTGATCAGAGTATTTCGTCTCTGGCTGAGCACCGACTGAACATCATGAGCCGCAGTAGAGGATGATGGCAGTGGAGGTCTGTCTGTGATATATAAAACAAAAGGAAATTGTTTTTGTCTATTGATGACTTTTAAAGAAAAAAAGAAAATTGTCTCAAATTCCTTTGGCTTGGGGCTAAAATCGTGTTTTTTGTTGTTGGGTTTTTTGGGGGGCCGAAGAGAAAACAGTAGATCTATAGGCTACACAGAATTTTTTCAAATTGCATTTTTAGGTAATTATTTTGCATACATGTAAATTTGCTTTGCAGCCAAATGAATTTCCTTTTATTCCCTTGAAGTGATGCAAGAAAACAAGAAAACAAACAAACAGAAAAGAAAGCCAGACCCAGAGTCTCTTTAAAACCAAAGTGAGAGAAAAAAAGGAAATGCAGTGTCAGTGCAGGCTCTTACAAGTTGAATCCTTCGATCCAAATTAACGTTAGACCCAACATTACCTTAATTTTAATCATTAGCATGGGATGGGAAGCCGGGATAAACATTTTTTTACCCCCTCCCCAGTAAATACTTTACTTACTTTACTCCAGCAATGTTACTAGGACCAGTGGCGGATCCAGGGGGGCGCAAACGGCACGCGCCCCCCTTTAATTTTTCTGATTTTTTTTTTTTTTTTAGCAAAAAAAAAAAAAAATTAGAAAAATGGCAGATGACGGAAAGAAAATGTGTTGCCTATCCCCCCCCCCCCCCCCCCCCCCCCCCATTGAGAATGATTTTCATTCAAGATTCTCTTGCTAGTCAGTGTGCGGTGACGGGAAAAAAGTTCCCCCCCCCCCCCCCCCCCCCCCCCCCACTGAGCATGATTTTGGAGATTCTGCTGATGGCAGCCGACGATGGAAAAAAGTGAGCCCCACCCCCCTTTAGTTTAGGCTTTAGAGGTTTCTACTAGAATTAGGGAATTCCTGGATCCGCCGCTGCTAGGACTAAGTCTAAGCCTGTTCATCGATCAAATGAGTAAGATTAAGAAAGATGATGAATCATTAATATAGACATACAAATGCACACACACACACACACACACACACACAGTTCAATACAATTATTTTCCTTCTGTATGCATGCAATGCACGAGTTCTGAGAGTACCCAGTAAGCGCAGCCAGCTGATCCGCGTTATTGAAACCCCTTGACTTCCCCTGAGCAAGGATGGTACGACCCGGTTCGCTGGCTGCCTGCAGATTTCAGTGTAACGACATCGTACCGAAAGAATTATGGATTTTATTCAATCATCCCTTTTAACGATTCTGTGCATGCCATCAGGCTCAACATACTTTACAATGTTCCTCAAACGTTTATTTATAAACAGGTATAACTTTGATGATATAATATTAAAGAGAAACAAGTTAAACTTACCAAAATTTGCGGCTATGCCCGAGCCAGACAGGAGGCAACACAACCGGTGGGCAACGTAACACACGTAAATCAGTGCAATTCCGGTTTCCGCGGAACTCATAGCAAACTTCCCAAAATGAGACAAAGCTCCCAATTGGTTTAATCTTTTGACGGGGGTATTATTCATCCAATGGAAATGCTTTATATATCAAACTGTTCAGAATAACCTGAAGGACTTCAATCTTTTTCCGGTGATGAAAAATAGCCCACTCCCGGCAAGAAACCGCTAGATATAGTCGGAAGAGTTCAGTAAGAAAGATCGATACCACAGAAATTTTGACCAAATTAATGAAAAGTGAGCAATAAATGACGGTGCAATGGAACAACAAAAAATCTTAATTTTTACATCATCATAAAGAAGAAAAGTTAAATTTTCTAATGCTCTTTCCGGTGGTGAACTAGGCCGATCGAATCAGAAGATATGGTTGAAGAAAGGAGGAAATTACACATTTTTACTGCTATTTACTGCAGCGCGCGGTGGGTTTAAAGAGGTTGATGCTTAAGTGTATGGGTAAAATCCATATGCAAAAACCCAATCAGACCCATGATGCTAATTCTATTTTCAGAAAGATATCAATGCCAGGCATATATTACGTATTCTAAGCTTTTCTCACACTATCACCATCGTAAAATTAACTGCTGGTATAGCAAAGGGTGGGGGAACGATTTATTTATTTATTTATTTTTTTATTTTTATTTTTTTTTGGGGGGGGAGGGGGCTCAAAGGCCAAATAGGGCACTTAGAAAAGAGCACTTTTTAAACTTAAAAAGGGGAGTATTGTTTGTTTGTTTGTTTGTTTTTTGGAAATGGGGCAAATGCCCCCCCCCCCCCCCGTTTTGCCGACCTTGCATATACAGTTGTAGTTATGTACTGTATTAGCTATCTATTAGTAGCAATAGATCGAGAATGGCTGAGGGAGGGCGGAGTGCCCCCTGACGAATTTTGCAAGACCTTTTCTTTTCTTTTTCTTTTTTTTTGTCTTGAATCAATCTGTTTAACACACACTATAAATGTAGCCTAATTTTAGTTACTTGTGAAAGGAAACTCCGCTCCCCTTCTTTTCTCCTGTTTTTACATCCAAAAGCAGCACATGAACCAGGCATTTTACAACAGCGGAGCGGAGCTAGCGGAGCATGCAGGGAGATCGACGACGGGATGCAACGACAGTATGCTAGCATCTATGCCAAGGTCTCCATCGGAGTTTGGAAATCGAAAATTTTCAAAATCGAGATATTGGTACCAAATGAAAGTGCTTTCAAAACTCTACCAAATCCCCAAATTTTAGATCACAAAATTAATTATTCTTAATTTTATCAAAGAAAGAAAAAAAACGACGGTACTCGAAATATCGAGAAATTGAGAAAAAGGGGTTTCACGAACCGACGCAGTAAAGATACGCCGGTTCGTGAAACCCGAATTGCTAGGGTGAAGATCAATGCGGGTTTTACGAACCGTCGCGGTTGCATTATTTTGAGCTTTGTTCAACTTACTGGCCTAGAATTAGGTTTTGGCCCTAATCCAGATCTCAGAGTGAGAACCAAACCTTCTGAAAGATGAATGACGGCCTAAGCCAGCCCACTGTCCACGAGTGAAGTGAATGGTAAGCTCTAATCCTATTAAAATCATGCTCACAATAACAGTTTTAGTTGGACTACCATAACCATTAATTGCGGTAGAGTGTAGTCCCATGTATTCAATCGCGTGATGCTTATGAAGCCTAGTCTGTAAACGCCATCCAATTTCAAATTAGATCCCAAATCATATTATTAATAGATTCTTTTCAACTTATGTCGTTACTTCTGAGACTACTGAGTACTGTAGTAGTCGTAACGTCTGTGTGCAAGACATACAAGATGTCAAAGTCTCGAAGACACTCATCGCTAAGCCTTGACTTGAGTTGAAAATGAAATCATGAGATTGACAAAGTAGGCCTACTAAACATAAACTAAAAAAAAAGGTAAAAAGTCTTAAAGTAAAACTCAAAGGAAGAGTTAAAAGAATAAAGGTAGACACGTTTAGACTTTAACTTTCAAGTCTAACTATTAAGTCTAAGTTAAGACTTTTAATACCAGTTACTAAAACTAAGATCAGCTGAAGTCTAAAAGACCAAGTCAAATTAACACAGAGTCTATTAGTCTAGCTCTAGATCTACATCTAGACTAGTGGTAATAGTAGGTAGAGTTCACCCATTTTCCCCCCAATTTTTACTGGTCCATTCCTGAAAAAGTTACTGGTCAGTGTCCAACAGTGATTTTTCCTGGTCAGGGACCGTCGGACCAGTGCCAGTGTGCAGCGTTGGTGTAGATGTCATCTATGACAGTGTGTGGTCTAGTGATACTACCTAAACACTACGAGTACTCTACAGGTTAGGTGGCTTTCCTGTACAGTGCAGTGTTATAGTATACTTGTGAATTCAGCCCTAGTACCGTACTGTGTGTAGATATGTGACATTATGTCTAACGTTAGTTCGAGTGGAGTACCTTTGAAGCACAGCGGTGGGGCTTTTTTTCCTAGAACTTGTGAATGCGGCCCAACCAAATGGCGTTTACATATTTACGCGTAATTGATAGTGATACAGTAGCGCTGTCAATTTCCACAGCAGCCATACATAATCTTTTGTCCTTTATTCTTTCCTTTTTTCCCTTTGTTCTTTCACCCTTTTTATTCTTGGAATCGAAGGACTTCTAGGAAATGTCCCTCGACTGATTTAACCAGGACTCTTGAGTCCTGGTAAACCTAACCTAACCGAGTAACCGTTAACGTTTGTTAGGCCTAACATAACAGTAACACTGACTTAGCCCTGTATTGACTTTGTCTTTGGCTGACTCACTGAGATGGCGAGTCTAACTCTTTAACGTTAGTCTAAACGTAGTCGTTAGATCTGTCAGTGTCAGTGTCACCGGTTATTGTATATGGTGCCATCTCTAATGTACGTTAACAAGTTGATGTTAGTTATCTATGTCAACTTACTGATTCAGTAATAGTGGTACCGTCATCTTGTTGGATATGGCCGCAATATCATCCGTGACGTGTTAATTTCGTGTCACAAAGACAAAAGTTGCCAAGATCTAATAGTATTAGATGTCTAGATCTAGATGTAGTCTAGATCTAAGTAATATAAATTCTGTGTAACTTAAAAGTGAAAGGTCTAGACTTCACTTAGTCTATAATTAGACCAGACAGTCATGAGGCAAAGGCCTATTTAGTAGATCTATTCTTATTCTATTTTAACGTCAATTCCTACTAACTCGCCACGTGTTATTCCTAAGGCCAAGGACTTCCGGGTTGGTGATTTTTTTTTTCATAAATACCAAACAGCAGACGTGTTTCATTTGCATTCTTGCACAGACTTCATGAAAATATGTGCAGTATCAAAGAAATATGATGCACATGACAATGCCAGTGTTTTATAGGTGAATGGTTAACACCTTTAAAAGCTGAATGATAATGTAGAGTCTAGGTCTAATTAAGATGTTACAGTCTCTGATAAGACACAGGTTTCATTGTCATAGACTGTTTCCCAAATGCAGGTACATGTAGTAATATTCAGCTATTTCAATGCAATGCCTTGTTTACAAGTACATTTAGATTTATATTCATGTGAATGATAATTCAATTTCTACATGAGACTTACTAAGTGCTAAACATAATATCTTGCATCAGTAAAATGTGTAAATGACGAGACAATTTGAATATGCATCAAAGACGAACAGCAGCATTTTTTGCCATTCTTTGATCCTGCATAGGCCTACCATTTTGTTTTATGTTTAATATAAATAGAGCAAAATAATTTCATCTTCAGTTTTGTTGGCTGATTTTTTTTTCTTCTCAAAATTAAAGTTGTATCTTGTACCATGATGTTTGATTTTAATCAAAAGTTCTCAATTTCTTTCTTTTCTTTCAGATGACTTGTGCCATGTAGTAGCGAAGAACTGGACTGTCTCAGAAAAGAAAAGGAAAAGTACAAGGTCGTGTACATCATCAACGGATGTGAATACAATGGTAATGTAGAGTCTAGGCCTAATTAAGATGTTAAAGTCTCTGATAATAACCAAGTTTGATTGTCGTAGACTGTTTCCCAAATGCAGTTAGTAATATTCAGCTTTTTCAAAGCAATGCCTGGTTTACAAGGACATGTAGATTTATTCATGTGAATAATAATTTAATTTCTACATGAGACTTACTAAGTGCTAGACATAAGATCTTGCATCATTAAAATATGTAAAAGGCGAGACAATTTGAATATGCATCAAAGACGAACAGCAGTATTTTTTGACATTCTTTGATCCTGTATACGATTTTGTTTTATGTTTAATATAAATAGAGCAAAATAATTACAACTACAGTTTAGTTGGCTGATTTCTTTTTCTCAAAATGAAAGTTGTATCTTGTATCATGATGTTTGATTTTAATCGAAATTTCTTAATTTCTGTCTTTTCTTTCAGATGACTGATGCCATGCAGTAGCGAAGAGCTGGACTGTTTCAGAGAAGAAAAAAAAAAATACAACATCGTGCTGATCATCAAGGAATGTGAATACAATGGCTTAGGAAAGAGGACAATCTACAGATAGGATAGAAGGGAGAAATTTGGATGAAGGGCGACAACATTAGGACGGTATATCTACAGTGAAATGTGATTGTAAAGTGGAAACATGAAAGGAGATTCTAAGATTGAAGGTGAAAACAATGCATTCCATTCTGTGATGTCGTAATTACAATTTTGCTACACTTTAATAACACTACAGAGAGACATTTATATCAAGGAAAGCTTCATGTGGATATGGAATGTTAGATTTTTCTAAGTGTTCATTGGTATGTATTTCATGATAAATCTTGAAGGTTTTGTGTGGTAATCATAACCTTGTGATAAATCTTGATAGATTTCTAAGTGCACATTGGCAATATTAGATGATGCTGTAATCAGATTAAGTTCTACTCTCCTTTATTCTTTTATTTATTATTTTGTTGTCTTCAACCCACTCTGAATGTGTCACGTATGATTCTTAAAATCATGGGAACATGCACTCCATGTAACTGATAGGACTTATAACAAATTGACATAATTATTCAACCATCACTAAACAGTTCTGTTATAAGATGTTCTTTATTTAACTAAAACTGTAAATTATGATACGTGTTTGTTCCCATGCAAACTCACAAGAAAATACAGAAATATGATTTCTTTTAATAATAATTCATTATGTCTCTAAATTTACAATTAAAGAAAGTGATTGCAAAAAGGATGTCAAACATTGTATATTAAAATAATAGATTATGAATTTGTCTCCATCCGTAGTAACGCACGCAACCTGCAGTGTGCAGTTTGTAGGCTGCTGTGAAAAAAAAATCACAGGCAGCCCAAGCGGGATTCGAACCCACGACCTCTGGATTACTAGACCAGCGTCATAACCACTGGACCACCGGAGTGCCCTGGCACTACCTTTACACATGAATAATTAAATATAGAAGGGCTTGGGAGCGCTTCGAAGTTTACTGCTCTCAGTAAATATGTACATGTCATTTGCAACTCGACTAAAGATGATTAAACACACTGAAATTCTTACTTTAAATGATATTCATAATCTGTTTTTTTTTTTCTTTAATAGCTTGGGATGGACACTTTATACACTGTATCGGTCTACATTTCGCCTACAATATGGAATTCTTTACTTCGAGACGTTTGTTTTTAAAAAACAAAAAATTAAGAGTCCTTTAAAGGTGCTGTAAAACAGTGGTGTTTGTTTGCTTGTTTGTTTTTTGGTGGGGGGGGGGGGGGGTGAGTCAAAGTAGCCTTGGCCACTCTCCACCGTCCTTTTTTTTTTCCTTTAGCTGCATTTTTTTTAGTCATCACATGAAAATTCGTCTGCATCCACCCCGTAGTTTTGCTGATGACCTTTCTTTTGAATTATTTTAGCCACACACATTTTGGCCGAATTTCCCCACCCCTCTTGTGAATTTGCTAGTACAGTGTACATGTACTAAGACACATTCTCAGAACGTGTGTATAGTACTGGTGGATTAAGGATTCACAGGGAGGGGGGGGGGGTCGGCCAAAATTTCTCTTTTCTCATATGTAACAAGCCTACGGGGCAAAAGGCTGATATTATGGGCTTCCTACACACATTTTTAGATGCTAATTATTGGTTAACAGGAGCACGATCATTTATGTTGTGATTAATTTGTTTCCTTATATATGTATGACTTCTATTAGAGACTTAATTGGCTTGGCACTCCTTACATCGACCTATTTTAGACACCCATTTCCTTCTCTCTCTCTTGCTTTTTCTCTACTGTCCTGTGAATAGTGTAACTACATGTACATGCAGTACATCTTCTCTTTTGTATGATATACATCAAGTTTTTATCTGAACATATGGGTGTTGCAGCACTCTCAAGCTTCATGCATATGCAGCAACATCTTTGTGTGTTCATATACATAGTTATGCTTGATATGTTAATTTGAGAATGTTATTCTTTCTCTTGTATATGTTCCGTCCGCACTCTATAGATGTAAATGTACGATGTAAGATTTGGTGTGCATGTTCGAACTGTGTTCCTCTTTTTGTGAACACACAAGAACTGATATAATAATGAACTTGAATTACACATATTCTTGAATCTTGATTCCATCTCCATTTGCCATTAGATATTTATTGATTTATGGAGCTCTTCCACAATTGTTATCCTTCCCATTGTCATTACTCATCTCTGAATAATTCAAATTTGATATTCTATTTAGTACCTATGTTTCTTCGATTACATAATGTACCTCTTCAATATATTGCTGCAAAAGGCATAATAAAACATGACCATTATTATATATTTAAAATGAAGCTTGAAATTCTGATAGTGTTGATATTTTTGTATTTTTAGGAGTTTATCAGTTTCGAAGAGTGCATGCAGGATGAGTTTTATGTTTTCATATCAAGTGCAGCTATCATAGAATCTGTTGAGCAGGATAGAGAAAGATGGAAAATGAGGAATTATGAGTGAATTCGCATGCGAGCCAAATGACAATAATGACACCGATAAAAATTGTGACAAAGTAAAAGTCACAAATAACAGAGTGCATGAGTATGAAAGATGAGTAAATGCAAGTAATTATTACTGACTGGCACGTCTTTTTCCCAATTTTTAGCGGTATCCTTCATCTTAGAACAAACATTCATAATTATTATGAAAGAAGTGAACTGGATTTGAATTAAAAATAATGTGAAAAATAAAAAAGTAAGTTAAAAAAAGTAAAAAAAACAGTAAAAAGTAAAAAATATGAAACACAGTATATACCGAGTACATGTATTACCAAATGATAGATGTCCACATGCAAAAGTGTTAAATAATATATCCACAAAAAAGGGGGGCAAAGAAATCTTTGGAACGATCAACGACAGCTCTAATAACAATACTAAATGAAGATGAAAACAATGACAACACGCTTTTTAGAACAATTAAGAGAAACTGGCTTGTATTGTCATCTTAATTATCACTGAATGTATTGTAATCATCACAACAATCATTACATGACAATTACTTTCAATTAATAAGGTTATTGTTGATAAGCAGGTATAGCCCTAATAGTATTTGTATGTAAACACATACGAAAATGAAATAGCGACGGTTCGTAAATACACGCGTATTGCACGTTACCTATTGTGCAGGCCCTACAGCGCGGGTCTCACGAACCGGCGTGATACAACTTACGTCGGTTCGTGAGACCCGCGCTTAAGTACATAACCTATGGTGCGCGCAAGAAACGATGGATTTACGAACCGACGCAGTGAGTTTGAAGACAGAAATATCGTAATTTTTTTGGATTCACACTAAAATTACACTATGGATAGGAAGAACAACTTCCACTCTCATCACCCTGTCAAAATTTTCACACACAAGACAGGAAAAGTCATTGAAAACGTTGTCTAAAACTTGTGAGATCTTTAAACGCGATTTTCTCAGAATTGCATTTTCGCTCAAAAACGAAATAGCGTCGGTTCGTGAAAACACCGACGTATTTATCTGTCAATCTATCTATCTGTCTGTCAATCTATTTATCTATCTGCCAATCTATCTTGTCATCTATCTACATTTGTTATGATATAATTATGATGAAAACTCATCACTAACCGGAAAGACTATTGTTTTGTGGAATTTGTATATTTGATAGAACATTTATGAGGTCTTCCGGTCTTCAGGCGAAATACTGGAATCTATGCGATGAGAAGAAAGATTGAAAGGGAGAGAAAGAGAGAGGGAGAAAATAGGCTGGTCTTCTAAATGTTGTTTGATGAATGTATATACATTATATATATATATATATATATATATATATATATATATATATACATTATATATATATATATATATATGTATATATATATGTATATATATATATATATGTATATAATACAGGCAAAGCATCATCGAGAAGTGATCTTCACTAATGATACTATTCAATCAAAGAATTGGATAACTGGAAAGAGAGGGAGAGAGATCAAAGAGGGTGGGGGAGAAATATGATGGTCTTCTAAATTCTTTTTGATGGATGGTAATCCGATCACACTTTAGCAATTGAAATGTAATGTTACATCCGGTCAGGTTTGCCTATCTATGTTATGGCAATATCTTTTTAGATTGTATATACGGGCAAAATATCTGTATACGTTTGTAGGCGGGAATGAAGTGGATAGCTGGAAAGGAAAGTGATGAAATGTAATGGGAAAGAATAAAGGAGCACTAATCGAAGGAAATGTATCATAAAAGAAAAGTAATGAAAACTTGATTATAAATAATGGCACATTATGCAAAGATTTTGCAGTCGTTTTTCTGTATGTTTTTCTTTCAATTTCATAGTTAAGTAATTCATAATCGCCAACAAAAAATAGCTTCCTGAAGATGGCCATTCAGGTTTGTTTTCCCTTCGCTATTATGCTATCTCTTCAAATGTAGCATGAACACACTTCAATTTATAGTCCACAGTCAGGGAGACTACCTATTTTGAGGGAAGATTGAAATCCCCCAAAAGAGGGAACATTGAACCGCGGGTAGATGTTACGTAACAGAGCGACGCGATATGGTCAGAGCGAACCGTTACAGATGTTCTTTTTCCAGTCGCTATGAGAATAATTCACCGTGAGGGAGAGAGAGAAACACGTACACACACGCGAGCGTACACACACGGAGGGTCATCCGCATCGAGTTGGAGGACGGATCGTTGTGTGTAGCTATTTTTAGCGCTCCTCTCTCTCCCCCTCTCTCCCCCTCTCTCCTCCATCGTTCTGTTGCTGCGTACCCGTGATCAGTGATGATGCTGATAAGCAAAATCCCCAATCACTTACCTTTCGCGACCCCCATGGCAGAAAAAACAAAACAGCAAGTGAATTGACCATGCACATCGACATTGTGTTGTTGGAAGGCGGAGCATGGTCGTGCAGACCTATGTTTTGATCGAAGTTAGAGCACGAGGAAGAGACATGCAAGTTTGAAGAACAACAAAAACCTTCACAAGACAAGACTAATAGTGAGAGGTAATTATCATCTATTAACTCTATTTCAATTTCAACTATTTTAGTTAAAAGCATTTAAAAGCATATGTGATTGTGACGTGTTGATCAAACATTTCTAGAGACAAAGTGAGGGTGGATGTCGCAATATAGTTCCCTGGTTCATTACCGTGATAGTGTACGTGTGATGTTGCGATGATCTAGATGAGGTAACCTTGTGGTTGCATGAGGCTTGTAACTTTTAACCCAGTGAGCATGATCGCAAGAGAGCAAGAAAGTATGAGGACACTGATGGTCATGTAGCAAAGAAAGAACCCCGGAGCTCCGGCGGTCCGCAGTTGACGTTCGACGGCTGTGCGAGAGCTCCAGCGTCATGCAACCTATTAGAACACCTACGGTGGCGGTCCTCTCTTGCTCTTTTCATTCGGACATTCCACAGAAATACGGGCAAACCAGGAGTTTAGGGGACCGGACTATCTAAGTTCAATACCAGTTCTCACCAATTCTTGATCATTTGACGAAAAAATAACTGAATTGTTGATAGAAATATCGGCAAAAGCATGACAGGCTACCACAATTCCCACAGACGTTGAAGCTCAGCGGTAACAGCGCTCACGTACGCACGGTACGTGCGTGCACTGTGTTAACGCGATTCATGCATAGCGCATTGCAGACACACACACAGTCCGTCCCTGTGTTTCGTTGAATAAGAACGCCTTGAAAGAAACTATGACACGGAGATTCAAAAAATACACTTTGGATTCGCGTTTTCATCCTTCAATTACAAATTTTCCTCACTATATGTGAATATTGATTTTTGGAGGAGATAAACTTTATTTATTCATCTTTCATTGGGTGAAATTTCAATATCAACATTAAATGAGGATTTTTTAAGGTGAATTTTTAAAGACGTGCATGTCAAAACGATGCAGTGATAGCCATTGACTTTGTACGCGTCGAGCTTCGGCCAGAGACTGCGGAAAGGTTATGAATAATTCATTAAGTCCAACTTTCCCGATTTTTCGCGAATATCTCCATTCCCTAAAAATCGGCTGTCTCCCTGACTGGTCCATGGGCCAAGACCCGAAAAATGGGTTGTTGGTACCACCTGAGGTGGCAAAACCTTTTTGGTGTCAGTTTGTTTGTCGGGCAGAGATATGCTTATCAAGCTATGATAGCATTTCCTAATGAGTAGCTTAGTCATAAAAAATGATTTTTTAAAACCAATTTGGTCTCGTTTTTATATCCCTATACTTCTGAATCGAAACTAACCGCTATACAAAGAAGAGCACTTTCTTCCGTATGTCCGCAGGTGTTCTGTTGTAAACGCGATGCGCTTAGTCTTTATTCAAGGCAGCGAAGGGAATATCCAAAGGGTTATGATGTCCACAGGTGTCACGCGGTGCGCTTAGTCTTTATCTGGACCAATGTACCGTTACCATATCTAAAGTTCCTCATAAAAGGGATCATCTATACTATTTCATACTACCCTCTAAACAAATAAATCAATTTTGAACAAAAATCACTCTGTTTATTTACAATATTATTCATTATAATGTATTGTAGTGTACCGGTACATTGTTTTTGCATTATCCTTTTTTTTTGGATGAAAATAAAGCGACATCGGCGTGGTGTTAGCGTTTTCACACTAGCGTTTTTGCCGGAAAATGATAAATAATTGCAAAATACGGTAAAATTCAAGAGGAATCTTTTTTTTTTTTGGTTGTTGTTGTTGTTGTTGTTGTTGTTTTCAGATAAAAGGGTATACACTGTATCATAAGCTTTGGATATTCCCTTCACCGTCTAGAATAAAGACTAAGCGCACCGCGTTTACAACAGAATACCTGTGAAAATACCATATGAAGAGCTGCAAAATCTACGGAACATACAGAAAACAGCGCTCCTCTTTGTATAGCGGTTAGTTTCGATTCAGAAGTATAGGGATATAACAACGAGACCAAATTGGTTAAAAATTCATTTATTATGACTAAGCTACTCATTTGGAAATGCTATCACATAAATATGCCCGACAAACAAAATGACACCAAAAGGGTTTTGCCACCTCAGGTGGTACCAATATCTGGCCTGGCCCATGGACTATTAGAATGCCAATCGAGAACTTACTTTCGTCTCTATATGAGAGAGTGGTTTTTTGGTTGTTGTTGTTTTTTTTTTTCAAACAGAGTCGCAGGTGAGCATTTCCGAGTTCGTCAGAGGAGTTCACTCAATTTAGCAACAAAAGGATTGCCACCTGGAAGATGAAGAAGTCGGCATGACCATGGAAGAATGGTGAACACGTGCCACACAGGCTTAAAGGCCTAGCAGCGATACAACACTTCAGAAAATAAGGAAAAGACAACATGTTTGTTGAAATTAAAACATTTCTCCCGACATTCTGCGATCTCTCATAGCAAACGGCTACTTTCCATGAAATTATCTTCTCTTCTGTCAAGAGTGTAAATCAATATTTATTTCATTGTGTGTATCAATCATCCCCCGATAAAAGACAGAAAATAAAATACTTTTCTCATTCACTATGCATAATGTATAAAGCAAACAAGCATTTGCTGCAATCGTTTAGGAATATGAAAATGCGGCAACGCGATTTCATGGACTCTATATAATTCGGATGAAAACATGTACCTAAATTCAGAGATAGAGAGAAGACACATGCACAATAAGTGCTTAAACCACTTTAGTAATAGCAATAAAACATTATTTACATCAGTTACAAAGAAGTTAATTTCGTACTTTTACTGCTCGAAATACCTTACTCCCAAGAAGTCGAGTGTCACACAAGGGCTCCATAATCACATCTCGGTCTTTCGCTGAATTGAATAAGCGCTTTGCAAATTTTGACCGCTTTCTACAAATTTGAATAAAAAATAGATACTTTCTTCTTCTTTTTTGGCATAAGTTGTCATATCCGATTGACTGAAAATGGATTGAACTACAACCACTCGCGTATGGCTAATATCCTTGCAACTCAATGATTGCAAAATCATTTGACTTATGAACTTACGAAACAAATGAACTAAAAGACCCAGATTTCTAAACATTTTGAATAATCTATCGAGCGACTGCGGCTGAGAAGAAGCATATCATTATAAAGAATTCATACAAAAATATAGAAACAGACTACACAGACGAAATCACTATTGTCACTTTCAACGTAATATTGGATATAATTTTATCTAATATACTTTTTTTAACTGTTGCAGATATCAAATACCGATCGTTATTTTCATAGACAATTTCTCCAAATGCTATAAGCGTAGGAGAGAAAATGTGTGCGATGTGTCTTGTTTATTCGCTTTATTGCAGCGTATTTCGTTGTATTTTAATTTCTATAATAGATAAATGTTTGGAACATGCACATGAGAACTTGCACATTCGATTCCCAACAACCATAAAGTTAAGGTTACGTAATACATCCGAAGCACATCGCTAACATCCATTCTATATGGACCGGTACAGAAAAAACAAAGAGACTGCCAGTAATCGACCTATGACCTTCTCTATTATGCTCTTAATCCCCTGCCCTTTTAGATTGTGTCAAAGAGAGGGTCTATCTAGGAATGTTTTTGTATCTGCATCCAGTCTATTCATATAGATACAATGTAACCTGATACTCAAATTGCCAGCAGGTCTATTTAAAATATTTTCGCCCAAAACAAGTGCACATGTGACGCTGTGTTACGCCATGATGAATATACGACTTCGATGAAGTAGCACAATCGACTGCGTTGTTTGTATGCCATACATCCTGTACTAGGTTTGTTCCGGGCCAAGTTGTCTTTTTTTAACGATTTTATAACATAATCAGAATATCATTCATGACGGTAAAACCCTTCAAACAACTATAAGTAACATTGCTGTCATGATAACACACAAAGACAAAAACATCAACACAACATGCAGGGACACGCTAAAGATTTTACTTTTGACTTTATTCAATTTGCCGAGTTTTGGTAAATCCCAGGACTCGGCAGCAGAAGAAGGCCAACATTTCATGCCAGTATGGTAAGCAGGTCGCCGTGCTGAGATGGCTTTCATAGAAAATCCCTAACATTACTGATATATACGACGTAGTATGCCACAATTCTTTATCATGTAAATGTGTGCTAATAAGGTAGGTGCGTGCACACAATGCTCTTGACCGCCGCACGCACGCTTTTCACTCGAGTGTGGCAATTTGCATAACGATGCAAATGAGATCGCGAGAGCGTGCGGATGGTTGCTCGTCATTGGTCAGTTTCCTAACCGTTGCAAAGGTCTGAATGTCGTGAAAATTTCACTCATGTTTGCCGATATTTTGCTTGTTTATAGACATGATGTATGACCAATCATCACAACATGTACACAGATGGCAACTTTGATGTATGTAGTCCCACAAAATATAATTCATTTTTAACATAGACATCGAATTGTTGGTGAAATTCTAAGTTTAAATATGCGTTTTCATTTCACTCGCTCAGCCCGAGTATACTCGGGTCTAGTCCACAGCCTGGAAAACGTCAGCCCGAGTATACTCGGGACACCAACGGGTTAAGAAAGAATGATGGGTTGTTGTTGTTGTTGTTGTTTTAGATTTAATGGCAATTAGTCATAATTTTGACTGTTTTTTGCCAGACTATATAATATCTATATTTCCCTATGATTCAAAGTATTAATATTCATTTAAAAAAGATTAAATTCTATCATTATATCCATATTTCTTTTATTTCCAACCATATACATTATATATATATATATATATATATATATATATAATATTTTTTTTTTTTTTTTTAATTACACACATTTATTGTCATCCTCGCTCAGTCAAAGTGATTTGAATTACGCTGTTGTTGTGTATACAGCTAGGGTGCCAGTTTTCGTAACTGCGACCGGCAGCCCCACACGCACAGCGTAGATGCGTATGGGGCAGCGTAGATGCGTATGAGGCTGCTGGTCGTAGTTACAGTTTTCGGCACTTTAGCACATTTTACGCGTTACCATCAATACTGCACCGTTTTAGCTTGGAATTTCGATATGAAATTGAACTATTTAAAAGGCCAATAATAATAATAATAATAAGTTCGGGCTATGTTCAAGCTAACAACCTGTTTCTTTCACGGGACGAAACAATACAACAGTCCTGCTTAGCGACGGCGTTTACGCTCAATCGCACGCACTACCGTATACGGCGATAGCTTGGATGTGTAAGATAATGACCCAATCGCAGGACAGGTCTATCATTAACTATTCTAACCAATACGGCAGCCCGAATGTAAACTGAAGTGCGTTTGTGTCCGTGCCGCTGCCGCCGCATGAATGACTCATTCATGCGGTAAGCGTTGTGTGTCGGCTGCGGTGACTTAGTTGCCGCAAGTTATTAACTCACAAACAATAGGAAACAGTAGTAAGAAAGGCACGCAATGCGTATTACAACAAGCGTCTTTTAGCGAGGGCCTTTATCGCTTCCATTCTCCTCCCATGTTGTTGTCAATGGAAACTAAAGGAGATGCGTTTAGCAAGTACCAATACCTATAGTCCATGAGCCAAGAGCCGAAAAATGGGTTGTTGGTACCACTCGAGGTGGCGAAACCTTTTTGGTGTCAGTTTGTTTGTCGGACAGAGATACGCTTATCAAGCTATGATAGTATTTCCAAATGAGTAGCTTAGTCATAATAAATGATTTTTTAACCAATTTGGTCTCGTTTTTATATCCCTATACTTCTGAATCGAAACTGACGCTATAAAAGAAGAGCACTGCCTTCTCTATGTCCACAGGTGTTCTGTTGTAAACGCCGTGCGCTTAGTCTTTATTCAAGGCAGCAAAGGGAATATCCAAAGGGTTATGATGTCCACAGCTGTAGCGAGGTGCGCTTAGTCTTTATCTAGAACAATGTACCGTTATCATATCTAAAGTTCCTAATAAAAGGGATTATCTATACTGTTTTTATACCACCCTCTCAACAAATACATCAGTTATAAACAACAATCACTCTGTTCATTTACAACATTATTAATTATAATGTATTGTAGTGTACCGGTACATTGTTTTTGCATAATCTTTCATTGTTGAATGGAAATAGAGCAACATTGGCATGGTATTAGCGTTTTCACCGTAGCGTTTGCAGCGGAAAATGATTAATAATTGAAAAATACGCTAAAATTCACGAGAAATCGCTTTGTTGTTGTTGTTGTTTTTAGATAAAGGGATATACACTGTATTATAAGCTTTGGATATTCCCTTCGCCGTCTTGAATATTAGACTTAGCGCCGTGGACATCATAACCCTTGGATATTCCCTTCGCTGTCTTGAATAAAGACTAAGCGCACCGCGTTTACAACAGAACACCTGTGAACATACAGAAGACAGTGCTCTTCTTTGTATAGCGGTTGGTCTCGATTCAGAAGTACAGGGATATAGCAACGAGACCAAATTGGTTTAAAATTCATTTACTATGACTACTCAGTAAGCTACTCATTTGGAAATCCTATCATAGCTTGATAGGCATATCTATGCCCGACAAACAAAATGACACCAAAAAGGTATTGCCACCTCAGATGGTACCAATATCTGGCCTGGCCCGTGGACTACTAGAGTGAATAGAACCTGAGAACCCATTGTAGGCGGGGATTCAAAAGACAGCATCAGTAGAGAAAGTTAATGAAGTTAATTAACGATAGTCGTCTTTTCAGATCGTGTTCTTTGCGTGTACTAAAAACCCTCTAATAATGCACATGGTCGTAATGTTGCAGAGCATCAACGACTGCTTTCGTGCCTGCTCTGCTGCAGCTGTATACAGCCGTAACATTCTGAATTCCCGCCATATTAGGCACATTTCCCTCACAGGCGTTGCGTCCACATTATTTATCGCTTTTATCGCGCTTGCCAAAGCTGCACATAATTTATACTATACGTATCAGAAGCAAATGTTGATGTATAGGCCTGACAGCTTCATGTTATGATTGTATCATATTAATTTAAAATTATAGTACTTCTTATTCTCGGTCACTTTTGTGATACCATAGCATATAAAGAACCATTAACTTGTAGCTTAAACCTATTTTTATTTATTTTTTTTTTTTACGGAACACCACATTTACAGTTGCAATCTTTCTGCATTTGAGAAGTTGAGTATAGACCGATAATCATATTTACAATTATATTCGGAATTAATACTTGAAAGGCCGTCCTCGTTTCGTTTTGTATTCACAAATCTTATACTGAAATATAAGTGATTGCTTGATTACTTTCGGGTAAAGGAACCACCGGAAAAGGAATGCATTTATCTGTTTTATTTTTCTTTCTTAACGAACCTTAGCTAATAGCGAACCATATACATTTTGTGATCTATGAACCTTCAGAATAATCAATAACCCCCCCCCCAACAAAAGGAAGCATTTCATTGTCATACGTTGTCAATAGTGATAAAAGGCCAGTTTTTATTTCGTAGTGCGTCTCAGTGCTCCTGTGTTTATTTTTAAGGATGTGGCTTCTCTTTATGATTGCGATTGATGTTCAACTATTTCTTTCCCGCAAGCTTGAAAAAGAAGAAGCTAAAATTCAGGCAAGGAGACGAGTTTTCTTCCATAAGATACAATCATTAAGACATACATTTATTCCCAAAAGTTGTGTGATTGCTTATGCGCTAAAGAATTTTGTCCATTACATGTATCAGGCACTAAACAAAACGGTTGAAATCTGCTGAAAATTGAACTTCGTTTTCTTTCTTCTTTTTTTTTTTGGGGGGGGGGGGGGGGGGGTAATTTCATTTCCATTTCAAGCGGGAATAGACGACTAGAAATTAGTTTGTCTATACTGGTGGGAGACATTAGTGTTCCAGTACATACTCCGCATTTAAACAGTTGTCATATTTTCGTAGTCATAATCAGATAATGGACACGTGATATATTATAAAAATGAGAATACAAAACAACGAACACGTCATATGTACAAACATTATTAGCTTCAACGAATTATACTTACCTGAAATATTCTGCATAAAAAAAAAACACGCGTGCCAATTAAACAATATCAAATTAAACAATATCATAGAATTAATAGAACACACCGCGATATCATGCACGGCAGATCAAATCAAGTTCAGTTGGTGAGAAAGCTAATTGAAGTTATAAAGTTGACTTATTTACGTTTTCCTTTCTATTTATGAAAACAGAATTACATTGTATATCTATTGAAGCGGATTGTCTCTGTTGCAAACTATATTGCCAAAGATAGCATTGTTAATCTTCTGAGCAAATCCGAATCCTTAAAGTACTGTAATTTTTGCTTGACAATGTAATAACCCATATAACTTTATAAAGGACTCGCAAATTTAAAGTTTCAAACCGAATACTAAAACATTACATTGTACACGGTCTATTTCAAAAAAATCATTTGAATGCGTTGTGTTAGCATTTAATAGCATCAATCTGCCTTTTATTTTCCGTACGTAAAGCGCACAAAAACGTAACCGACATTACCAAATACAGTGGAATGCCTTGTACGGCGTGACATTATCATCAGAAGTATATCCCATTCCTTTTCCTTTTCTTTGCTTGAAGCAGTAGTCAAACCATGTGTCATTTTCGAAGCGACATCACTTGGGAATTAGAATGTATGAAGATGATCGTTACTCGTGTATTTCGTGCTATTATTATAGCATTTGCATTTTCCAACTGTTATTGACAGTATTTTGTTACTGTATGCTTACGATTACGAATGTCGGTTATGAATTCAAAAGACTAGTTCATCAATCGAACTATAAAGGTAATAGTTGTGTTGAAAGTAGTTCGGTACAAGTTCAAAACGCAATCGAAGTCATCGTCACAGGGTGAACTAATAGCTCTAAAAACTTGTTTAGGCCGTAAAGATTGCCGTATGCAATCTTTGTAGAAAGTTTTGACTGAGGCCATCTTTTGAGTATTTTGAGAAATTATATGAAGATTTTTTTTTTTTTAATTATGTAAAGAATTAGTTTGATTTTGACTATGAGAATAAAAAGGCGCGGTTACCTCAATCATGTCGTAGTTCGATTAGGCATGATGGGTAAAGTGAATTCATGACTTGTTGAGAGAGAGAGAGAAGAGAGAGAGAGAGAGAGAGAGAGGCCAAGCAAGAGGCAATAGGCTACTTGTACATAATGCCCACCGATAGACACAAGCACAGTATATCACAGCTAGTAGACGCTTATAATTGACCATGTCAGTTACGCTGGGGTCGCTCATAACACACAAAGGGCATCCATGGAACACGTCAATTTCTATAATTATGTGGGACAGTACAATATTTTCGCGATTTCGTGCCGAGTAAAGGAATGATATCCTTATGATTTCAGCTGGCGCGCGCTGCTGACCCATCTAATCATCACGTTACACCTTAGGTATCATCTTGATAGCTGGATAATAATTTTCCTTTTACATGGTATGCGTTCGTTAGTGCCCTACAATGAAAAAGAAGACTCTTAGGGGAATTTTAGACGAGTATGTGAACCCATTATTTCCGGGACATCGGTAATGAATTAGCCATGCACGAAGTCGACGACCTTTCATGTCGCTCTTTGAAAATTTAAACAATATTGCATTCAGGTTTTAACCTTAACCTGTCACAAAAAAAAAAAAAAAAAAAAAAAAAAAAATCATGTGAAAACGTAATTCAGTGATCATGATCTGCGGGGTCAACTCGATGTCACCCGTGCGAGAACTTGGATATTCTAGACGGGGTTTTTCGGCTTGCCGACTGACTGGCAATGCGCAAGCAAGGGTTTGAAGCTCCTTGGCGCAAGTAACAAGCCTTGTATTATCGGGAATCGTCTCATTTCACGCTTGCGCTGAAACTGTCGGCCGGGGAAAGGCGCATGGACTCGCACGCGGTATACACGTGATACACACGTACCGTGTAAGCACTGTGGGAACCAGGGAGGTGAGATGGGATCATGCGGGAACCAAGCACTGGCGGCACGGGGCCGTGCGAAATCGCACCCCAAAGCCGCACGGGTCCGTGCGCCCGACCCGCACGGGCCCGTGCGCCAGACCCGCACGGGACCGTGCGACAGCGTGCGAGGGAGTATGGATCCGCACGCAGGCGTGCGGATCTGCACGGGGGCGTGCAGATCCGCACGGAGGTGCACGACTACGCACGGGCGCGTACAGGGGCGCACGGAGCCATACGCTCCCGTGCGAGATCGCACGAACCTGCACGCAGCCGCACGAAGCAGCCCCGTGCGCAGTGCGTGCGGGAGTAACATAACATAATGGTCTGACTGTATCTATCTATGTCTCTATCTACCTATTTATTTAACTTTTACTCTATGCTCTCTTCCCTTGCTACAGTTTCTGGGTGCCGCTAGTCTACGATCGAGACCAGTGTGAGTCCGTGTGGGACGACGAGTCCACCTACCCCTTTTCCGTCGTTCGGAAGGACGACCCGTCGGAGACTTGCGAAATTCTCGCAGGCGTGCTCAAATAGACAGCAGTCTTATCGTTTCTTAGCGCCACCTACCGACAAGAACTTTACAGTCGATGACGGACAGTCCAGACGTTGGAGCTCAACCATGTTCGGCGCTGAGATCGAGGGTTAGTCTAAGAGTGAATCAAGACTTGTGTGGTCTGCCGTGAGAGGAGAAGAATTCATGTGGGCTCTGTGATAACTATAGCAGCTGTTGTAGTTTATACTATCCCTTGCAATTTTGGTTTGGAATTCTTTTTAGTATAATGAAGAAAAATCTTAGATACCTCGAATGTAATGTGAAAATAGAAATACATTCATTTTATTTTTTGCTAGTACTTTAGTGTCAAACTAGAATATATCCTTTTTTCTTTTTTTTTTTTTGGATATAATTGTGTCTCTTCTTCTACAAGTTATTCCATGTGCCACCCTGCGATTTCGTAAGATTTGCGCAAATTTTGGTCTTTTGCCAGAGACATGAGTTAGGTTTTGCCCTCTGGTTGCAACTCCCCAACACTGCCTAAGGTAACCGAATGGATTATTAGTTTCTAACAGGTCGACAGGCCTGGGGATAGCGCTCCCATGTGACGTACTCCAGAAAAACCTACGAGCAGGAATTGACCAAATCAGTACACTGTCACTCCTAAATGCACAGAAAAAAATATCGCATTCAATAAATCTCATGAAAGCAAATGGTGTTTGGCTGCATGTTGAAGTAAAATGTCACTGCTAATCGAAATAGTTGGATATTGACAAGTCAGGAAAGAAATGAAATTAGCAGAAGAAGAAGAAAAAAAAGGAATAGGAGGAGGAAGAGAAGAAAAAGGAGAAAAGAGAGGTCTATTTTCTCTGTTTTTCTTTTTTAATGACAAGAAATGTTTTACTTTATAATTTAAAAAGTAAGTAAGAGATTGGATATCCAATTATCAGCTAATCTTTATCACCAATTTCAGTTGTACACATTTTTGTTAACGTTCAAAATGTTTGTAATCGACCAAACTGACTTTGATGATGTTTATTCAGTCCTAACACATTAAAAACATTTTTTGTCTTCCCATGGTACTCCTGCACACTGTCAATGTCATCTTTCTTTCGTCTTTTATTCAGCCGCGGCCGTCAGAGAAAGTAACAACAATCTGTGTATGAACAGAAATTTAGTGGTACAAAGTGTAATTATTAGCCCGGTACTGATAACCGTAGGAGAGTGTGCAGTAAAATCAATAATGTAATCAAATATAGTAGTAGCAGAATATCACTTATTTCCATATCCTTCATATTATTATCATTATTATTGATACTATGAGTACCACTTATTTTAGTCTTATTACATATCCAGATGGTGTAATTTAATAAACTACTGCCAATTAATGCCAACTAATGTGTTATGTCAATAAGGTCAATGCATTCGTTACTTTTTCCAAGCAGTGAATTCTCCTCCAGCTTGACCCCATTGGGTCCAGTGCCTCTACCCTTCCTCGGGGTTGGAAGATTTCCTTCTTCACCCAAATACACCTCCCTCATCCTTATTCAAATCCTATTACCCCCTCATTAGCGACCGCAAAGCCCAATAAGTGAGCTCCCCACCATTGTCCGTTCACGCCTCCCCAATTGGGCCGAGACAGTGGGGCTGTTTGATTGATGGTTGTGAGTGACAGGTGACAGCCGCTCCTTCTCTTTGCAACTTTCTCCTCAGCTTCTTCCTTTTCGCCTTCGATTCGACTTCTTCTTCTTCTTCATTAACATCAATTTCTTTTCCTCCTCCTCCTTTTTTTTTTTTCGTTTGATTTTTTCCCTTTTCTTATTTCCAGGTCTATACCTCTTCTTCTTCTTCTCTTCTTCTCGTTCTGTTTTTTTTTTCATCCTATCTTCATCCTTCTCTTGGTCCTTCCTTTTATCATTTTGTTACGTTAATGCGATCAATAATCTGATATTAGTTTAAAACATGTCAAACTTAAAAACATCGTAATTTTGTGTATGTGTTACCGGTTACTTAGATGCATATGAACGGCGACCTGACCGCTATAATCTGGAGTCAGAGTGTACGTGTTCTTTTATTCCTAATTCTTCTCTACACTACACCTCATATACAGTGAGAAATGATGACTGTGGAATGAATGTGCAAAATACAAGACATTGTAGACACACAAAACTTTTTTTTTTTTTTTTATACAGACATATAGTAACACTTGTTTCATGTCGGTTTTAGTAAGATATATGGTGATCTATTCACACGATTTTACTTAAATGTGTTGTAGAGTTGTACTCCAATCTCCTTCTACAGTTCCCAACTCATGCACAAGTATGTTCGTGATCTCATCACTGTCCCTATACGTACAGAGCTGATACACCACGAAACTTAGCGAACATTATTTCATCTTTCAATCATTGTCAATCGCATTTTCTCATTGAGTGGAACGCTGTCATTACTTCCGATGTGTCCATAAGATATTATTTCATTGGCTTTCTTTAAAAAAGTAAAAGACTTTGTACTGATTCAAAACTACGACTGCATTGGGTCAGAGTTGAAGGTAGATCCCCGCTGAGAATGCGTCAATGTTTCATTAATTATTCACGAATACAGCTCCTGCTGCAGTTTTGCCCGTGGAGCTCATCAGGAACTCGGACAGACAGATCATCATCGCTAAATTCTCCACCTGGGAATTCTACAATTGACGTTACAGTGTTAAAACTATGGAAAGAGAAGAGAAAGGGAATTTTACAACAACAACAACAACAACAAAAAACACCTCCTTTCGGAATTTCCAAACGTAAAAACACAGGAGCTCTGCTAAAAGGGTAACAGGCCCTATAAATAGGTGAGGTGAAAACTCATAGTCAAACAGAGTAGCCAAGTTGTCATTAGGAATAAGATTATATTTTCATTAAATTCAATTCATTCAATTGAATTCACTAAGCTTTCATCATTCAATTTGTGACCCTGCACCTCAAAACAAACAAAAAGTCGCCAGATATGAATTTTTGGTTAGGACTATATTCTGAAAGAGCAGACTTTAAGCTTTAAAATGATGTATAACTCAAATCGAATGTACTCTCCTAACCTATCTAAATATTGGAAAGAAAGCACAAACTCAGGAAAAGTGTGAACTGAGAAAAGAGGCTCTGAAGTACAATGTCTATTCAAGCGCTTAATCTTTACCAAACCGTGCTGGCTGTGCGATGAATGGGACAAAAAACAGGAAGTAAACCACCAGAATAACAACAATGAAGGGATTATCAAATTAAACGGAAATTAAGCATGCCTCATTAACACATTCTGTCCATAATTAATGCCAACTTTCGAAGCAGTAGCACTATCCTTTCAAAAGTTATTAGAGTTGAAAGTGAAGAGTGTGGACAAGGATTTTCAGAAATGAAAAAGGGATTCTAAAGACACACCTAATCACACTATTCTACCAAAAATGTTCGAGATAACCTGCTAAAAAACACACTTTCCTGCCCGTTTTATGATACCAAATTTTAGCATAATGTAAAAGAAGACCCGTTCTTTTAGAAAATATGAAAAAGTCAAGTTCGGCTAGGTTGACCCATTTCACTTATTTTCAGTCCTCACGCAAAATCAGTGTGTGCGACTTTTTGTTCGTTTTGAGGTGCACGGTCACATTTGATTCACTGAGCTTTCATCTCTTTTGCCCAATTCAATTCAATTCAAAGTTTATTTCATTTTTGCGACAAAACATAATATAGGCCTATGTTACACTTCTTTTAACAACAGAGAATAAGGTAAATAGAACATTATACAATAAAAAGACTGTACAATAATTCACGACCTTATAGTAATTATACATTGTAGAAAAAAGGAAACAGAAGTGGTCAAAATGAAGTTCATGTATAACCTTCCTTAAAGTGCGACAAAATGGAGAGACCCAAAAGGGGTTGTCCCTGTCTTTCATGGCCCTCATGTTTGTTGCCGAGATGTTGAGATGCCGAGATGTTGTTGTTGTTATTTTTTTAACCTCTATCAATCCCCCTGCTTCTTCCACATTGCCCTGGCTACTCTTCTCTTCTAATTCCTGGTTTCGTTCAGTGCTCCTATCATTTTTGTAATCATATCTACAGTTAAACTCGCATAAGTCGATCTTCTCGGGACTGAGCAAAAGACATCGACTTAGGCGAGTTTCGACTTGTGCGTAAGTCGAAAAAATCGACTTACAGTTACACCACGCGTACACATGTATAATGTACATGTATGTTGTCTACTCTGGAGCCGAGAGCTGGAGCGGTGTGCCCGATATTTGCCCTTCAGCAAGACACTTTATCCACATTGAATATTACCGTTATGCATTTCCAAAATTAAGAGCAAACATCTGACATTTATTCTAGCATCTTATGGAGCCGATTGTTACCGCTGTTCATTTCCAAAACTGAAGGCAAACATCCGGCTTTTTTTTTTTTTTTTTTTTTTTTTTTTTGGTGGCCAGGCGTGCGTTTTTGGTGACCCCGGTCGCATATTAACCATTCGCGAAATCGTGATTCGATTCGCGAAAAGACTCCGCTAAGTATATAAGGCATAGATCGCTACACTCGGCAGGGGCTACGTCGTCCTTTCACCAGGTCTGGGTAACGGAAACCAAAATCTCGCGTGAGTTCTTGCGTTACCTATCGTTAATGTCAACCACTCAATTTGCGCTTGGGATCGTTGCTCATCGTTACTACAAACGTTAATTTTCCCGATCGTTAGTTTGCGTTAATAACGATTCAGGTGAAACCGCTTGCGTTAATGAAACGTTAATGTTTAACGCAAAGTTTCTTTTTGTATATACTGTATGTAAACAAAAACTGGCGTCTCGTGATTTTGACAGTGATTTATTACACAATAAAATCTTATTCGACTTAGGCACAGTGAATTCAATGGTTTTTCCGTGAAAGTGTTCTTGGAATTTCATCGACTTAGGCGAGTATTCGACTTAAAAAATTCGACTTGTGAGTGAATTAATACACGTAAGTCAATGGGGAAAAATCGGGACTTTTTAAAATCTTCGACTTGCGCGATTATTCGACATATGCGACGTCGACTTAGGCGAGTTTAACTGTATGTGATTTTCAGTCCCTCCTCGCTCGACGGCGACCGCTCGATCTATTCCCTTGGTGTTTTTCTGTGTTTTTGTCATTTTTGTCTCTATTATTTTTGTACTTAAATCGCTCGGCGGCGACCGCTCGATTAGGCCAGTGTCTGGGAGGTTGCCGCTCGGACACCGAGCGTATTTTGAGCAGCGAGTGAAAACTGGTCGGTCGCCGCTGAAATTTTAACTCCGCGTTAAAACTGCGGTGACCGACCGATGCCCTAAAAATCGGTTGTTCCTGGTCGGTCAACGGTCGGTCACCGGTCGTTGTCCGACCGAAATTGGCTAAAAACTCGCCGACCGGTCGCCGAGCAGGCTGATTTTGGGGGTTGTGACCGTAGCCTATATAGTCAGGGTCATTGATTTCACGTAGATCTTTGTGAGCAGAAACTACTCTACGGGAGACTATCCGCGCAATATCTAACCAGTATTTTATTGTAATACATAGACCTTTGTATAAAATGATTATGACAAGTTCTTAATTCGTTTGTCAATACGTCTTGGATACGTGAATGAAAGTTTACATTCGTCTTCACACTCGCATAATAATGTATGTATCAATGATCAGTGGCGTATCTAGGGGAAACGGCGCCCGGGGCAAGCGCGAAAATTGCGCCCCTAATTTCTGAAAAAGTGTTCAACCCCAACCCCATCCCGGTAGGGACTTAAAACAAAGTCTACATGATATGCTTTTTTCAAGCACTTAAAATGGGTCTTTTGAGGGTGATTTAAATGTAGCGAATTTTGATAAATTTTGGCGAGCGAGCGCAGCGAGCGAGCCGAAAATTTTTGTATTTCAGCTTACAAAACATGGATGCCATTTTTTACTTATCAAATCTTACAATTCTAATCAAGATATAGTGACGGCCTTACAGATAACGATTTATACCAACAAACTGAGGACTTTAAAAAAATACTCTAAATTAGTGCGCGCGAGTGAGCCGAAATTTGTATATTTCTTCGTCATCATCACGTTTTGTTCTTATCTCTCTTTTTTATATATATATATATAAACTTTGGCGAGCGAGCGCAGCGAGCGAGCCGAAATTTTTTATATTTCAGCTTACAAAACATGGAATTCTTGCCATTTTTTACTTATCAAATCTTACAATTCTAATCAAGATATAGTGACGGCCTTATAGATAACGATTTATACCAACAAACTGAGAACTTTTAAAAAATACTCTAAATTAGTGCGCGCGAGTGAGCCGAAATTTGTATATTTCTTCGTCATCATCACGTTTTGTTCTTATCTCTCTTTTATATATATATATATATATATATATAAACTTTGGCGAGCGAGCGCAGCGAGCGTGCCGAAATTTTTTGTATTTCAGCTTACAAAACATGGAATTCTTGCCATTTTTTACTTATCAAATCTTACAATTCTAATCAAGATATAGTGACGGCCTTACAGATAACGATTTATACCAACAAACTGAGGACTTTAAAAAAATACTCTAAATTAGTGCGCGCGAGTGAGCCGAAATTTGTATATTTCTTCGTCATCATCACGTTTTGTTCTTATCTCTCTTTTATATATATATATATATATATATATATATATATATATATTAAACTTTGGCGAGCGAGCGCAGCGAGCGAGCCGAAATTTTTTGTATTTCAGCTTACAAAACATGGAATTCTTGTCATTTTTTTTGCTTATTAAATCTTACAATTCTAATCAAGATATAGTGACGGCCTTATAGATAACAATTTATACCAACAAACTGAGGACTTTTAAAAAATACTCTAAATTAGTGCGCGCGAGTGAGCCGAAATTTGTATATTTCTTCGTCATCATCACGTTTTGTTCTTATCTCTCTTTTATATATATATATATATATATATATAAACTTTGGCGAGCGAGCGCAGCGAGCGAGCCGAAATTTTTTGTATTTCAGCTTACAAAACATGGAATTTTTGTCATTTCTTGCTTATTAAATCTTACAATTCTAATCAAGATATAGTGACGACCTTATAGATAACGATTTATACCAACAAACTGAAGCCGAAATTTGTATATTTCCGCGTCATCATTACGTTTTGTTCTTATCTTTTTTGATTTTTTTTTTTTGCGCCCCCCGTATGTTCGAAACCGTTGGCGTCCTCTTTTGATCCAATCGGCGATCGCCTTCAGAAAGAAAGAAATTGCAGTCGCTGCTCAGTGAAACATTTTGCCTGCTAATATTAATGACAGGTGTGAATACAATAGACATTGTCATTTTGTCCGCGTCGTCACGTTTTGTTCTTATCTTCTTCTTCCTGTTTTGATAAATTTGAGTGAGCGCAGCGAGCGAGCTGAAAATTTTTATATTTCAGCTTACTAAACATGGAACTCTTGTCATTTTTTGCTTATTAAATCTTACAATTCTAATCAAGATATAGCGACGGCCTTATAGATAACGATTTATACCACCAAACTGAGGACTTGAAAAAATACTCTAAATTAGTACGAGCGAGTGAGCCGAAATTTGTATACTTCCGCGTCATCATTGCGTTTTGTTCTTATCCTGTTTGATTTGGGGTTTTTTTTGCGCCCCCCCCCCCCCCCCCCCGTATGTTCGAAACCGTTGGCGCCTTTTGATCCAATTGGCGATCGCTTCAGAACGAAAGAAATTGCAGCCGCTGCTCAGTGAAACATTTTGCCTGCTAAATATTAAATGACATGTGTGAACACAATAGACATTGTCATTTTGTCCGCGTCATCATCAAGTTTTGTTCTTACCTTCTTTTTTATATATATTTGGCGAGCGAGCGCAGCGAGCGTGCCGAAAATTGTTGTATTTCAGCTTACGGAACATGGAATTCTTGTGTGAACACAATAAACATTGTCATTTTGTCCGCGTCATCATCATGTTTTGTTTTTATCTTGTTTGATTTGGTTTTCTGCCCCCCCCCCCCTTCCGGGCGAGTTTTTTTTCTTCTTCTTCTTCTTCTTCTTCTTCTTTTTTTCTTTTCTTCTTCTTCTTCTTCGTTTTTTTTTTCTTTTCTTCGCTTTTTTTTTTCGTTTTTTGCGCCCCCAAGGAGTGGCGCCCGGGGCACGTGCCCCCCTTGCCCCCCCTAGATACGCCACTGTCAATGATACATACATAGCTACACACACTGATTATTGATGATACATTTTTTTTATATACGTACACTCTAACATGAATTTCATGAGTAAGGATATGCAATCATACAATCATAAATCCATACATAGCTATACGCGCACTGGTAGATGGTACATACTCCGTACATACGTCATGTACGTACAGACTTACATGAATTTCATTGGTAATAATATACAATACATACAAACATACATCCATACATAGCCACGCACACTTATAGATGATACATACACACGTACAGTCTTAAATGAATTTCATGGATACGGATATACAATCATACATCCATCCATACAAAGCTACGCACACTAATAAATCAGGGAGGTGGGAAGAGGACCACCTCCCTTGATAGATGGTATATGAATACGTACAGCCTTACATGAATTCATGAGAAAGGAGTTACAATCATACATTCATTCATCCATACATCTAGTTTGATCCCTCTAATCCTCTCTCAAACCATTAATTCATTCTCTGTCGTCAAATTAAACAAAGTCCAGGGTACCGTTTCATAAAAGTTGTCAGCACTGAAACTTTCAGCACTGATATCCTACCCGTCACGCAACAGATTATCATTTGGAAAATCCTAACCTCATTATAGCTCAAAATTCCATATTAAGACATCATGGTCCAGATGTATGGAACTCACTGAATTATGACCTTAAATGCAGTTCTTCTTTACACCGTTTTAAATCATCCTATAAAAACGTTCTTCTCGCAATATACCACTCGCTTTTGTTAGCTCCCAACTCCTGAACACTGTATCTCATCACTTTTCTTCTCTTCTCCTCTCTTCTCTCTACTCTTCCTATTCGGGTCCCTTATACTCGCTTTTTTTTTTTTCGTCTTTATATATTCCACCTTGTGTTGTCCTTTTTGGTCAAATGACATTAAAATACTTTAAAGATTTACGTTATTTGTTCTACGAGTGTGTGTTCCTTTCCTTTAGTTTAAACAGAAAAAAAAAAAAATGTTACAAGGCATATATGTTCAGAGGCCGTTGTCCAAGGCAAGAGTTTGCTTATTGATAACGGTCTCCCCCACCTGTACACTTAAGGATCTGTAATGAAATTCATGTATTATTTCACGTGATTATATACTTGTAAAGATGAACTCTTGTTTATGATATTATTTTCATGACTTGTGAATAATATGATTGATACTGTTATACTTATTTTCTGTTATGTACAAGTGGAGAAATAAAACTTAATGACACTGAAAAACTGAAACAAGTTGTCAGTCGCTGACAATAACCATAGTAACAGGCAGTGACCAGAGCATCTCAAGCAATCAAAACTAAGGATTTTACTGAAATTGTCAGAGACTGACAACTTGTCAGCGCTGACTTAATTGATGAAACACCCCCTGAACACCATATATACTCTGACATCCTATAATCTGCAGCAGTTTGCGTAATACATGAATAGTATTAGCATTCGTCACTTACTTCATAATTATACACGAAATTAGACGGTTTTTTTAATCTACACATGTGCACATAATCATACATAGTACAAAAATACACGCATACATACAAACACACAAGCGTCTCGATGTCACGTCCGTCACTCGCCCACCTTCGTTTTTCGCCTTCAAACCATTGCTCTTAATATTCTTATAGTTTAAAAGTCAACTTACAGGCGCCTTTATCAATATCCTTCCCTATACACTTAAATAAACTGTTTAGAAATCGCATAAAATTCGTCTCTGTGATTTCTATTCTACACTTCTCTTCTCTTTATTTGACAAATTGAGAATTTAAACAACTTTAATACACACTTTAAATAATGAAACGAGACAAGTGTTAGAGAAATGATTGTTCAATCTTCAAAAGAGGTCTTTACTGCGTAAAATGCGTTTACAATGACAATCCTATATACTACAGCATTAAGGCTTAATTGTAATCATGCAATTCTTTCATCACTCAAGTCTAAACTGATCATGCTTTGATCCAATGCATTGGATAACGAAGCAAAGTAACGCCGAGTTTTGAAACTAGTAAACCATACTTGTGAGGGTTTCAAGTAATTGTCCTCATGTCGGGGACTAAACGTCTCTTCCTTCAACTGTCTTTATATTTCAAGTTACTGTCCTCGTTTCAAGGGTTTCAAGTAATTGTCCTCGTGTCGGGGACTAATCGTCTCTTCCTTCAACTGTCTTTATAACTGACCTATACATTACAATCTTTGCTTTTTAGTAGGTCCTTCACATTTCATGTTTGTAAAATTGTCTTCTCTTGTATTCTTTGTAATTACGACGCTATGTCCAGTCTTATGTTCAATCGATTGTATCATGTTATTTGTGTTTTGAGATGTGGAACAATCAAATCAAATCAAATCAAATCAAATCAAATTAAAACAAAACAAATCAAATCTTTTAGCACTGGGAACAAGGTCTGACAAAAGAAAAGAATAGGGAGATGCAAAATCCTCACAAACATTGCTTTTTTTTTCTTACCTATATCAGTCCATATGCAGTCGACATCACCTACGTAATTACAAATATGAGAGATATTTTGGTTTTCTGTTCATCATCAGTTCATCATCATCAACCGCTTTACTGCTTTTAAATCTCGCATGTTGATGGGAAAGTGTGATTTTTTTTTTCTCCGTGCGGTAACCCAAACTTGAATTGCGATTAATTTGAAAAAAGAAATAAAAGAGACAAGTAAATCTATCTTGATTACAGATCACGTCCATTTTAAACAAAGTATACCATCATGTAATTGTAGGACACAATAGCCAAATTCGCTGCATGATTTCCACCTCTTTGTACATTATGGCTATACGTATTCCGTCCGTTTTAGTGTTTAAATAGTGTAAGATCTCGACTGAAATATGGATCTAAGGCTTTATGAACTACACTCCTCTACTGTCACATCCGTCAGTGGGGAATTATCTTTGTCGAATGAAATGGCAAACATGAATATGAGACCACGATTCCAGTTTATGCTCTCGATCTATAAGAAAAATACACAAGAAAGGACAGAAACAATTTGAAAGTTAGGACATTAGACAGACACATCTCAGTAGAGGAAAATGCCTCTATCATTCAAAGTGTTCAGATACACAGGTAAAGTCTCAAGAGGTTATAAAAAATTAGGTTTTTATGTTTGCATGTAATTATTACTACATCAGCAAACCCACAAAATGCTTTGAAAAATCGCATTGAAATAGAAACCTCGGTAACGATCCTTGGTTATTGTTTCGAGGGAATCGTTTCCAATGCCGTTGTCTCAAAATAGTGTTGCTACTCTACACTTTGATAGAAACCGGTCACGGAGGATGAGTACAAGATGGAGACGTATTTCTCTCATTCACGCGTCGAGTCAGTATTAAATTAAGCTTTCAAATCATAAACCTGCCACCCTTAGCTCTACTTTACAATTACTTTCCATGCATCTTATGACTGGCAATAAGGGAACTTAAACAAGGCTAAATACCAAAGATCCAAAGGAGAAGTAGAGGAAGATGCCAACGATGAATAAGAAAGAATTGAATAGGCAAGAAAAGAGCGGGAAGAAGAAGATTGAGACAAAGAGGTAAAATAGTAAAAAGATTTTGGAGCACTTCAAGGGGGTGTAGGAGGCAGGATAGAAAAAGAGAAAGAAAAAGTACCGGTAAGGGAAAAAATGAGAGGAAGAAAATGTAGTAGAAAAGGAAGAAAAGGAAGTCTACAGTACCTCTTCAGAGGATGATAATTTTTCTTCTTTTCATCACCACGATTACATAGGTCACCATCGACATGAACAACGCTGTGAAGAGCAAGGCGTACGTGGTCGACGACTTCTGAAGAGCTCCGCGATGTAGACAAGCAATGGGAGCTGTATGGCCAAACCAAAATAATGACCGTAATGTTTTGACAGAGCACAATTAACGGGATGATCGAAGGTAAACGGACAAGGCCCAGACCATTTTACACACACGTCTTTTCATATACATTGTACTAGTACTTTATCTAAGTTGTACATTGTCATTTCAAGAACTTATCATAACCATATTCAAAACAAGAGTGAAAAAATGACACAAAGTCTCGAAAGTAAATTGAATTACTTTGATCAAATTCTTCAGGTATAAATTTGAATATGATAGGAATATTGAAGAAATAATCATCTAGCATGTAGGGATGAAGGTGAGAGTCAAACATTAGACAAAATTGTAGCTATCATCCACAATATGTAGTATTTCACATTACACATTTTTATGCTTGCTCTCTCAACGTCCAGAGGCGAATGAAATCATTATCAAAAGTAGATTAACCTCTCTCCAAGCAGTACTCGAGACTGGTGTAGGTCCAACCAATCCCGTTCGTCCCCGAGCACGTGATATTGATGCACCTGTTGTGTGGGCGTGGTCTGAAAAGAGCCGAGGCGCTGCTGGACGAGGAGAGCGTGGTGTTGTCGACTCCGATGGTGTAGGTGTGAAGGTGTGGGACGGGCTGACCCTCGGGACTAATGTGACACGTGATAACGAGAATGACCTGGCTTCCTTCCCCATTGATCTCCTGGGTCTCGATGGAGAGTATGTCACTCGCTGGAGGCGCATGACCTAAGAATTAAAAAAAGCAACAACAACACAAATACATAATCTGTTTGTTTTGTTCTTGTTGGTGTGTGTGTTTTTTTTTTTTTTTTGGACTGTTTTTTTTTTTTTTATTTGTCAGGTACTTCGCATTCTCCCCAAATCATGAACATCCTTGATGAACAAAATAAAGATCCCCCATCAAGAATTTGAGGGGTCAAAGGTGAACAAAGTCCATTGAACGGTTGAAGGAGAATCCTCATTGTATTCTATTAACGGGCCAGATACTGACGAGTTTGGTTGACGATGCACATAGAACTATCATGTTTACATTATTTGCATTGTTTATCCAAAGAAATGTAATTAACACCTTAACACTCCCGGGAAACATTTGAATCTTAAAATTTAAACCTTCCTTGTATAGAAAAAACAACAACAAGTACAACAACCTACTCTACAACCATAGCCCTTGTCTTCACGTGAACAAATTTGCTACTGCCAATTCAAAACAGACTAGTTCGGGTATGAAGAAAGATATTAATATAAAAATCTCATAGTGATATCTTGCCTGGATTTCTTTAATCATAGCACTTGCATGAATGGACACAAGTAATGTATATCCCTATTATAATACTAGTGAATCAACGTGCAATTACCAGCAATAAAGCTAGTACTAACGAGTTTGGTATATTGTCAATCCTAATATTAAAAAAAAAATGGCTTCATGTCAATTGAATTCGGAGAGAAAAACGTATATGAAATGAAATTGATTTTTCTTTGAACTGATCACAAAAAATTTGGGATTTAAAAATTACAATATTATGGAACGTTTTATTGTCTTACCGTTACTTCTTGGACAGTAAATCTTTGTAGCGTTCGTCCTTCCGATGTCGTTGATACCGGTGCAGGATATTTCAACGCATTCACTCGGAATGGACGCAAGGATCAAGGAAGGGGAGCTTGAAGCTGACTCGACGACGTCATTCACTGCAATCTCGTATATTCCCACTGGTGGAAATGGTTGGTCACGTGGGTCGACATGACACGTGATCCTGAGGCCATTAGTTTCTTGTCCGTCCTCGTTGTCAGCAATCTTGATCAAGATGATATTGTCTGCTGGAGGGTCTGTCGAGAAGGCGAGAGTTAGAAGTAGACGGACGATAGAATTCATCCTCATAATTGTATACGTTTTCATTCAACGATGTTGATAGAATACAGTGCATTGCATAATCAAAAAGTATGATCCAATATTATTAGTTTTTTTTTAAGTTAATCCAGAAATTATCCATTAAATTGTCATCGGCAAGTATTGATAAAGCTTTAAAAGCATGTACGTAAAATCTGCTCATCATAGACACGAAAAATTATTTCCCAAAATCGACAAAGCTTCCATGCATGTTGCCTAACTAACAGCCAATATAATTTTGGTGTTCGTTCTGAACACCAAATTCTTTATTTTTGCATCATGAAAATAACCATTAGTATTATTATTATTTTTTTTTTTTTGGGGGGGGGGGGGGGGGGCTTGCTTCTTAAAGGGTGTGTACAGTTCTGGTAGAGGTGAGGATTTAGCTTTTATCGTTTTGGGAGATATTCAGAAACCACTCTATGAGATGTCAAAGAGCATGCAATTCTAAGGGGTGTCAAAAGTTTATTTGATGAAAATCGGTTTTGAAATGGCTGAGATATCCAACAAACAAGGTGAAACAAAGCGATCCTAATAAAAGGCATGGCCTGTCGCCTTTTATTATTATCAATTTGTTGGATATCTCAGCCATTTGAAAACCAATTTTCATCAAATACACGTTGAATCCTTCTTAAAATTACATGCTCTTTCATATTTCACAAGAGGTTTCTCATTATCTCACTTAGATATGTTCAAAACATGAATCCCCACTGCTGAACAGTGCTTGCAGCGCTCGCGTACTTCTCTCGCACGCCAATGCATGTAGAGCAATATCGACCGTAATGCATGCTTCGGATGTTGAACTACTATAGTAGCCACACAACCAGATGGCAACCAGCTGCATGCAACCAGGGAGGTGCTCTTCCCACCTCCTTGATGCAACACAGTCTGTAGGGCCATGGACGTAGGCGTGAACGAGTGCACAATGCCGAGCGCGATACGACTCACGTCGAGCTCCGCATGAGTTACCCAAAGATCTAGATAACAAACGAGTTCGTTAACAGCCTTGTGCGAGTTTCAGTCGTAGGAATTGCAACACATTTACCCTCTCCATATTGGCAGTGATTTTGCTCAGTTAGTATATAATTCGTTTGCCTCCAGAAAAAACAAAAGGAACGGGTGTCGATTCCCATATTTTGCCATATGCAAGTACCTCCTTTAATCTAATGAACATTGCTTTAGATTAATGGTTCAGACCTATTAACCAGATTTCTTTTTGTTTTCATGGGAGATGTGCAAAAAACACAAGAAAGTTCACCTGTTACCAAACATACATCAATAGATTGATAAGACAAGTTTATTCGCAGCCAATTTTATTGATACGCAACATTCATCTCACGAACAGAAAAATGGATTCTTTAATCCCTAATTAAACAATCCCACAGAAAAGGCAAGACATTCTAACAGTTTGACAGAATAGTACGAAAAGATTTTCACTTTTTTTTTTTTCCAGTGAATAGGACCTACTTGGAATTGAGTACTGAAACGGATATTGTACCTTACCAAGTCATTTTCACACGTTGGTAAGAATGTATAAAACCTGAAGTGTGCCGTGATCCAGAATGAATTTTACAACTGTATTTATGCGTCTGTTATGTTGTTGGAAAATAACGTTGCTTATCATGTCATTGTGCTTAGTAGGGGCCAGATATGAAGCCATTAACTTGACAAAGATGGAAAAAAAGGTGAGCAAAATAAATAGAACTATCTCTACGAAAAGGAAGGGCTGAACTCATTTTGATTTCTGCAAATATGAATGGTGTTTAAAAGGTAATAAAATATACAAAAGAATTTTTAAGAAAAAATCTCAGGAAATTATTCAAATTGTCGGCATCATATGCCCAATTTTGTTTGAACTTTCAAAGGCTACAGTATGTTAACATCTGATAGACCTGGGATTCAGAAGTGCTCTGATATGTAGGCCTATGTTGCGAGATTTATAGTTAGTAAACGTTGGGTTGTCTTCAATTAAAGTACGGTTTGCTTAATCTATTCCTGTGAGGTAACTGAAGTTAAAAGGTTAAATTTCCTTCAATACGAGATGAACTTTCAAGTTTTCAATCTCCGCCTATATGGTCCTTATATAACCTTGCGTTTCTGATAATGTTTATTGTTTACTCTCCAAAGGAATGGGGTTAGACATAAAAGATGATATTCTATATGATCGATTGGAATTACGGAACATAATTATGTTATTAGAGTCCACGAAGATTGTCATAGAGACACATACGGAGAAAAAAAAAACTGTGCTTGTTTGTTTAACCTTGTTTGCTTTGTTACTGTTTTATGTTAAGGTTTTTAACACATAATGTACAAAACTGATCTCGCGGAATAAATTTATTCAAGTGAATAAAACTATTATATTCACCTTTATCCAGCAATTTGTTCTCAATAGTGTTTTGATCAGAGGAAAACTAGTGTGTTAGTTGTCGCATGTCACAAGTTATCCCGGGTTACATAAAGAGCTGTCACTATACCTTGCCACTACAACTCGACTTCTGTGGAAACCGTTCTTCGTTATTCTGCCAAGTACCATTATATCCCCCCCCCCGAAAAAAAAAAGCGCAAAAAGCGCGAAACCGAGCGCTTTAAAAGTTCAATCGTGTGCAGTGGATGAAGTTGGGGGAGACAAATCATTTTGTCCCCCAAGCAATTCCCGAGATGAGGACAAATCTCGAACTTTCTTTATGGAAAATTGGACAACTACCGCCAGAATTATGCACCGGATCGCTGAATTGCAATCATAAATATGCAAAAGCTACTGGGTACCTTTCGATAGACTTTGTACACTTTTGAGATTGACGTTTTATTTCCTTATATTCATCAAAGAGTGTGCAGCAGATCTTTCAGTTACAAAAGCTCCCTCATATGCAGAGGCGTCGATGGAGGGGGAGGGGGATGGTTCCCCAATAAAAGTATTGGGGACAAACAGATCATTTTGCTCCTCCTCGTAACTCCCGAGACGTGGAAATGTTCTTACTTTTTTTGATAGAAGACTGTCTAAATATTTCACCCAAAGATGGCTGAATTTCAATTCTGAAAATACAAAATCTCCCTCGCGTAAGAGGGGGATAGGCCTAACCCCTCCCATACCCTCCCCGTTCAATCATTTCTACTTAATACACTTTAGATTGACAGATTTCAAAATGTTTCATCCAAAGTGTGCACCAGGTCTGTTACTTCGGTTTAAAGAAATGCAAATGTTCCTTGGGTGGGAGGAGATATCTAGATACTTTCAATTAACGGAGGATTCCCCCCCCCCCCCCTAAAAAAAAAAACAGAATACACTTCTGGGATTGAAATTTACCCAGATTACATCATAAATGTGTTTACGAGATATTTGTTGCTGCCAGTAATTGCCAGCAGTTGCGCCCGGTGAGCCCCCATCTCTTAATTTCCCAAGCGAAAAAAGTACAGCTACAAACGGCAGTTTTTGGACTGTAAAATGTCAAAATTTTCAAGCTCGCTCGCTTCGCTCGCTCGCATTGAATCGTCATGCCATTCTCCTGATGTTGCTGCCGGGTAATTACCAGCAGTTGTGCCCGGTGCGCCCCCCCCCCCCCTTATTTTTCAAAGCGAAAAAAATATAGCTACAAACGGCAGTTTTTGGACCGTAAGATGTCAAAAAATTTCAAGCTCGCTCGCATCAGGGAGGTGGGAAGAGAAACACCTCCCTGCTCGCATTTAATCGTTATGTCATTCTCCTGATGTTGCTGCCAGTAATTGCCAGCAGTTGCGCCCGATGCGCCCCCACCCCCCTTAATTTCCTAAGCGAAAAAAAGTACAACTACAAACGGCAGTTTTTGGACTGTAAAATGTCAAAATTTTAAAGCTCGCTCGCTTCGCTCGCTCGCTCGCATTTAATCGTCATGCCATTCTCCTGATGTTGCTGCCGGGTAATTGCAAGCAGTTGCGCCCGGTGCCCCCCCCCCCCCCTTAATTTTCAAAGCGAAAAAAAGGTAGCTACAAACGGCAGTTTGGGGGCTGTAAAATGTCAAATTTTTCAAGCTCGCTCGCTTCGCTCGCTCGCATTTAATCGTTATGTCATTCTCCTAATGTTGCTTCTAGTATTTAATTGCCAGCAAATGCGCCCGGTGCGCCCCCCTTAATTTCCAAAGCGAAAGAAAAATATAGCTACAAACGGCCGCTTTTGGACTGTACAATGTCAAAATTCATGATCGCGTTCATGATCTTCAGTGTAAGAACTAAGACAAGAAGTTTCTCTAAATGATACCATTTTATAGGCAAAATTGTTCAATGATAATCTACATAAAATGTACTGCTATACCTTAAACATGTTGAACTGTTTCAAGTCGATAGAACACGCAAAAAAAAAATGAATCAAATTGCACCATTTACAACATCAATATGCAAAAAGTTCTCACTGTGGGAGGGGGAAACCCCCCTCCCACACCCTCCTCTCTTGCTCGCATCTCTTCCTCGCATCTGACCGCTCCCCCTAAGATCAAATCCTGGCTACGCCGGTGATAGGCCCCACTATTTAGTAGGCCTTCACAGTGATGTCGCACAGGCCAGGGAGGTGACGTGCACAGGCGGAGCAAGAGCTGAAATACCACGATGTAGTCATTCAATTATCTATGAATATTTCTTTTTCTTACTTTTTTTTATAGGAAAAAATCCCAAATTTCACCAAAAGTGTGCACCAGATCGCTGAATTTGAGGTTTGAAAATGCCAAATTTTCCTCGTGTGGGAGGGGGATTATCCCCCCACACCCTCCCCCAGGCCGCTCCGCTCCCTCGCACAGATATTCAAACTCAAAGTCCCTCCCCTACCCCCCATCATTAAAACGGAACGATGCCCCTGTGATGATTGCTTCACTGACTTAAATCAAGAAAATTGAAGAATACAATTAATAGCTACAGGAAAATATCTACTACGTTATTCAAGAAATGAATATCCTTATTAGCATTTTATTTAATCTATTTGGGCATTATTCAGGGCTGCGCTGATACGTTTTTGAAAGGGGGGGGGGATCGCCTGTCAGTCAAGAAGAAAGAACATCAAAAGACAAGAGAAACAACAACAAAAAAAGTCTTCATACTTTTAAGGTCTGATTTTCCGCCAAAAGTCGGCTGACAAGAAAAAAAAAAACAAGAACAAAAAGTCGTCATATTTTTGCTGCCACTTCCCTCCCACTTTGCATGGAAAAGAGTGGGACATTTGATCCCTGTAAAGTGTGTGTGTGTGTGTGTGTGCCCCCCCCCCCCCCCCCCCCCCCCAACACACCCCACCAGGGCTGCGCCGGTCCGGTTATGGGCTTGTAATCGTGGTGATGGTGACTATCGCCAATCATCCCCCCCCCCCCCCCCCCCTCCCACTCCTCAGTACGGATTTACGCCGTTGACTGTACAGTCCCTTTAACATTTCTGGGATCAAGGACATTCTTAATAATTGCATCATATGCATTATCATCTTCTCACGAAAGTTATGTCGTCTCATAATCATCGCATGCCTGGCAACCTGCATAGCTTTCAACAATACTCCGAGAGAACCGAACAAGCATGATATCATTTGGACTTCCGCGCAGATCCTAATAGATCAGATATTGAATTAAATTACTTACGCTGAACTTCTAAGGTTTGAGACCGTTCACTGCCGATGAGATAACACTGAAGTACGCTCCCATTGTCAGCTGCGGTAGGAGTGAACGTCAGCTCGCTACTAACGTTGTAGTATGTAAAACGATTGATACGGTAGGCGAGACCAGAACTAGCCGACTCGACAGCATTATCGCTTCCTTTAATACATGAGAAACAGAGTGGGAAAGAAACCAAAAAATCGAAATGAGTTTGAATAACATTGGAAGATTTACTTTGTACATAGATAATCGTTAGAAGATATGTCAATGCCTATTATCGAGCTTTCGATTAAGGACGAAAGAGAAAGAGGAAGGGAAGCATGGCGTGAAATCATTCTGTGCATTCGCAAAACCAAACATTTCTCAATCCTGTTCATATTTAGCTTCCGGTCTGAATAACAAGACGGAGCAGCTACCCGCCACACATTTAGGTATAGAGCAGAAGTGCGCGTGTGACAGCTACGCATTTTATGTTAGCCTTTATAATGCTCGCCGGATAGTTTAGTTGGTAGTTTTTCTGTTCTTTTAGTGCTGAACAAATTTTACAATGACACATGCTTCAAACAAAACAGCTCGAATTTCTGAGGTTCATGCCGTTGAGAAAGCATCACCGCGTACGTCGTGAATGGACAAGTTGTCTTAACACACTCGTATGAGCCAGGGTAGCTTGGTTTCAAAATGTTATGTATTGGGAGTCGTATTCTGAAAACGTTCAAAGGAAGATTTTCTCCCTATTCTCAATCAGGAATTTTTCCCCCAAAAAGTACACCGTATTCTAAAAATCTGTCTTACTTTCTTCGTAACCTTTTTTCATAACTTTTATTTCCTATCAACTTTGCCTACAGTTAGGAAGAAATTGGAAAATATTCTAATGAGTATGATATCTAGGAAGAAGATAATAATTTCTGACTTAGGAGGAAATTGGTATATTCTAGAATGCACTTAATTGGAAATGATTTATGAAAGGCTATGAGGAAAGCCGTTACCCTGTCCTAAAGTCCGTTATTATAATAATCAATGTAAATTTAAAGAATAGCGAAATACAAATAAAGGTAAAACAATGAAACATCATGCCAGACCTTTGATTTCGCCGAATAACAAGTTAACGTATTATTCAGATTTGCTCTCTGGTTGTTTCAAATATAAAAAACTATTAACTTCGATTATATGAATAAACTGTACAGGTGAATCATCGTTTAAAAGTATTCCTGTTTATTATTCAATTCATTTAGATTATTTTCATTCATTTTGTGTTAAAATGTTTTTGTCATATGATTTTTTGCCAGAAAGTTTTTCTTTTTTCTTTTTCCACGGACAAAACAAATAGTTACGTATTCGGTTGTGTAGACCGGCAGGTCCCATTCAGTGAATTTGTGTTTAAATGGTGTTAATGTGTTGGCACACATGTTTTATGGAGTTTGGTTGTTTGTTTGTTTGTTGTTGTTTTTTTTTCAGGTTGTTCAAACTGCATGAACAGAGCTTTGATACCTGCAAGGCAAACAGCTGTTTGCCAATGTGTTCTCTTAAATCTTTTAAGAACACAAAGAACAAAGAAACGAACGTATTTTTCGGATTTTTTTTTTCGGGGGGGGGGGGGGGGGAGGGCAAAAGGGCCAGAGTGTTCCGTTTTGCTACCCTGTAGTGATACGAGGCCTTGGGTAAAAGGGCCGTGGTGAGAAACAAAGAAACAAACCTAAAATAATATTAAATTTTATTCAGATAATGAAACATTTTGTCTGATGTAATCAACGTGGATGGGTAGCAATATGCAGCCACAACATATACATCAAAAAACTCCGAAGAACAATTCCAAATCCCTCTAGGAATGACGTGCCTCTATAAAGCTAAGGGGGCCGTCTCACCCCGCTTCCTGTTATGTATTAAAAGTCCACGCGACTCTTTGAAGAAAATGATGATGTCAATTGCTTCTGTTATTAACTATTGAAGTGGTATACTCTAAATGTACAGATCCTTCGTTTTTATACATTACCGGTACTTGATAGCAAGACAAGAATGTATGCCTAAACGAAGTATTGATGTGTGCATATAATTCTCTGAAAGAATTATCCGCGTAGGTTCATAATTAGCGTTTTCTTGTTTCTGTACATACGCACAGCGAACAGGCGCACTATGTATGATATAGCGCTGGCCGCCGCGCTGCCCTCGGGCGCCGGCCCGCTGGTAGTAGATCGTGTAGCTAGCTGGATGTATCCAGCCGGCTCGCCAGCTGCACTACGTACCGTCAATGTACCACACGCGTGTAGTTGTATGTATAATACACTAATTCATTTTTGCTTAAAAAAAGAATGAAAAAAAAACCTCCACAATTTCTGCACTTCTCTTTTAATTAATGTTTCTTTCTTTGTAAGTAGTACATTTTCAAAACTGTATCACGGGTGAATACAAACATGTGTTTTTAACCAGACGTCATAATTTCACAAGGATATTATGGCATTGGTTTATTTTGTAATTTTATTTGTTTTCATTAGAAAATGCAGTAGGCGGGGATAAGGCTGGCCTAAATTTTTCCAGGGAACACTTTCAGAATACCAATTCTGTCTTTCATAGGCACTTCAGAACTTTCTGACTTAGAATTCTAAAATAAAACAGGAAGCTTTTCAGTATAGTACTACCCTAGGACTCGTACCCGACATCGCGCTGGGCCGGGCGATCATTCTTTTACTTGTACTACAGGACAAGTTATAGTTTCGTATCGCTCGTATTGTGATATTTATAGTAAATTACACATTTACAAACTCGCCCTCAATATTTCACAACCTAAAACAGATTGTCTGAATCTCGTCAAAGTCTGGTAGAAGTTGAATATTTACTGTTAAGACACTTTTACCCATTTCGAAATAATTCGATGGTTTGAATCGGAACTCTGCGTTGCACTCAAACAGTTGGCCGCGGTATGGTAGTGTACACGTACACGGCAGCGTAGTACAGTCATTTCTAAATGAGTCTAAAAGTGAAAAAATTAACAGCAAATATTCAACTTTTACCAAACTTTGTAGACTCAGGTGTAGGGACTTTCGTTTGTAAAATATTTAGGGAGAGTTTGTGCATGTTTGAAATTTATGTGGCGATGCAAACCACACTACACAATCACTGTGCCTCCCGCTAGATTGTGCATTGATTTAGACGTACAAGCTTGTACATACAACACTGTATGAATTGGCTTAAGATAAAGAGAGAGAGAGAGAGAGAGAGGGAGAGAGATGAAGAAGGAAGCAAAACTCGAGCGAGAGACTTCTTTTATTCAATCTTAAATCATTTTTTTTTTCATCTTAGATTTTTATATTATTATTTTCATTTCTGTAACTTGGCCTGAGTTACTCAGTACATTATGAAATACGTGAATAAATGAATCAAACTTACGGTCTCCTTCACACCTCACTCCGGCGTCTTCACTGTGATCACAGAATGGGTTACATCCCCATGGATCACGAAGACAATAAACCAGAGAGTTTTCCGTTCCATCACAGTAAGCCCAGTGAACCCAGATTGGTCCAGATCCCTGCCCAAAGTGCGATGACCTATAACTAGCTGAGGCCGATGAGTAGCCGAGATCTCTGCACACCACGTGCGCGTCTCTCATATCCCAGAAAGAGTCACACACCGTGCCCCACTGCCCGTTACACGATATCTCAACTCGGCCTTCATTTTGGGTTGATCCACCAACCAGCCTCACTGTAATAACATGAGATAAAAAGATAAATAGATAGATAAATGGCATTTATCAAAATCACATGATTGGCAACCAAAAGGTTGAATTGTAATATGAGTTAAATAAGTAATTGCATGACATGGTTTGATACACACAACTATTTGTAAATAACTACATATGAACACAACACTCGAAAGCAAACAAAACCCTTCACACACACAAAACTTAGACCCTATATCATTTTACAGCAATCCAATGCAGGCTTTTCATATTCATTCAATTGCGAATATCTTCATATTCACACAATAATTTGAGGTTTGATGTTGTGAGTGTGTCGCGTGTCTTCAGGTCGATGTTTAGCAGTGACATCTCATAGATCACAAACGACGCCTCTGACACGAACAAACAGAGAGGTCTTCTTGAAAGTACGGCAACACGTCAAAACTCCATTAACATTCTGACACCGTCCTGAAATGAGAATGAATAACGTACAGTTAGCAATTTAAATTGAAATAAGAAAGTGAAATAGTAATCTCTTAATTGTTCTCTTCTCTATAAAACTAACTTGTTACAGACCTAATGTCGTATGAATGATTGTGAGAACTTACCGGTAGGCGGTAGATCTAGGCCTACATTACAATTAAACGTTTCCTTTACGCCCACGATAAACCCAAAAACAATAAATCCTACAAATATAATGTTACTGTCTACAAAATAATAGTCAAACCACTTCCCTTACAGTAAAGCAACATAATTTTCGTTGTTTTTTTTTTTCATTTCGCTTTGATCAAAACACAATGAAATTAACTGAACGTAGTGTTTTGTAACTTGCACATGCTGAGGCTGTAAACAACATACTGGAGAACTAATTGTTAAAGTGTACGGTGTAATTATCCGGCTCTAACTTGCAACCCCTTACCAAGAACTAACCCTATTAAATGCTCTATCAACTTTAACAACCCCCCTTATTAGTTACACGTTTATTTTCTCACGGCTATGCCCTCATGATCACGAGAGCATTTTAATCAACCTTCAATCCCAATATGACGTAACCTTACAATTTCTCCAAACCTGCCATAAACTTTGGTCTTCATTATCTCACCGAATTTCTTTCGCCCAAGCGTCTTTCAGCCGACATACATACACTACGCGCACAAAACTATGCAACATACACACACTACGCGTGACTTACACTGTGGATGAATACTAGTAACACGTTAGTAAATGCCCAATACCAAGACAGCAAAACATACAATCCCACTGTAGCTGCAGCAGGAGCCGATAACTGACAGCTAAAATTCTATCCTGAAAATAAACATTGCTTAGCACTATCGCCCTCAAACATTATACAATGAACATGCACTGGTAATCATATCTTAATTGCCAAATACCCCGAAATACAGCTTTAGATATCACTTTACAATAGGCTCGACTCACCATCCTGCTAGGATCTGGGAACAAACAGAGCTGCCTGATAGATGATGATCGATCGATCCTCCCCTGGCCCATCATATCGCATCGAGATTCGCGCTTCGCGCGAGAGCCTATGGGAGTGAGCCCTCTACAGTTGACCAGTGACTGCAACAGCACAGGGTGATACGTGTAGTACTAAACCGTATTTGTATAGCGCATATCAAAAAAAGGAAACAAGAAAAAAAGATTGATGTCTCTATATGAAGAGTTTGTTCGCAAAAACCGATAAGTCCATATTTGCCAAATGGAGATATTTGCGATTAAAGGTCAAGAAAAATAATGAGAATAATAAGAAAATTTTGCTTCTTTTGACCATAACTTCTAAAATATACCTTTATATGTAGTGACCAAATATTTAAAAGGTATTATTTTGTACTTTATGACCGAGACCGTACTTCAAAATCTTCAAAAATTGACTTATCGGTTTTTGAGAACAAACTCTTCAAATGCACATTCAAGGAAGGAACTAATAGAAATTGGGAAAATAGACATGAGAGAGAGAGAGAGAGAGAGAGAGAAAGAAGACGAAACAAGGCGAAAAGTGACAGAGCTGCGACATACATTGTACAGTGTAAGCCTATAGTCTACGGACATGTTTTAAAAAATGTGTTTTCAAAAATGCTTAAAATCTTTACTTTGTCGGTTTGCTTGAGATATACATGGGTAACTTGTTCGATAACTCCGCTGCCAATTGAAAAGATCTTGCGCCACAAAACTGTGCTGATATTGTAGGAGTGTATACAACAAAAGTTTTTACCGAGAGCGAAGATTTCTTGCTGGACGATATTAACTTGTTATCAGCTGTTCTATTAGATTGTATGTAGGGCCTATTTTTTTTTTTTTTTTGCAAACACATAAATACCGTGATTGAGATCTTGAAATAAATTCGTTGCTTTACTAGTACCCCCCCCCCACCTTCTCTGACAGATCTTCAAACAATCATGTACTATGTAGTACGCTGCAAGTCCCAACTCCATCACAATAAAGAAGAATCTGAGGGACAAAAAAAAAACACCAAGGCACATGCTAATATTCTTATTCATTTTTCAAATGTACTGTGAATATCATGCATATAATACAAATCAAAAAGTAAAATCAAATTCTGCAAATTTTGCATGATTATTAAATCTATTTGAAGAGTTTGTTCGCAAAAACCGATAAGTCCATATTTGCCAAATGGAGTTATTGGCGATTAAAGGTCAAGAAAAATAAAGAGAATAATAAGAAAACATTTGCTCCTTTTGACCATAACTTCAAAAATGTACCTTTATGTAGTGACCAATATGTCATCTAAAAGGTATTATATTGTACTTTATGACAGAGACCGTACTTAAAAATCTTCAAAAATGGACATATCTGTTTTTGCAAAGAAACTTTCCATTTGTATCACGTTACAAGTGCATGGTTTTCAAAGATGATATTATGACCACATTATGGCTTGGGTCGTTCTCAAATTCAGGGTTTCATGATATTGTTGATAACCACAAGAGGAAGACTTGATAGTTGCGAATATTATGAAAAAAAATAAAAGACAAATACGCCTATAATATGCTACCAACTTAAAATACATAATACATGCATTATATTAATGGGACATTAATTTTACAAAATACATAAATTTACATAATTTATACAAAAAAAAATACTATATAGCATAGGCCTATACGAGTAACATAACATTCGCAGGTTCATTTGCAAAATTAAACCAGGTATATCACTTGCGTTACAAATTTGCACAAGTGAGTGCCCAGTCCCATAAAACGTATATATACATGCTTGTCATAAGGTTTATTCCCTGTTGCACAGACAGATGAAGTAACTACCGCAATAGCTATGAGTGTAGAAAGTCCTAAAGGAGTTGTTTTCAAACTGAGGTTGTCGATGGGTCAAACGAGAAGTTCCAATATGCAGCCTATACACAAATTTTCCAATTATGATCATAAATGTGACCTTGCATCACAAAAAAAAAAAATCGCCGCATCCTGATTTTGCGCCTGGACTCAAAATAGATGAAATGGGTAAAATTATAGTCGAGCTCCTTGAATATTTTCTGAAAGAGAAATTCTTCTTTGTAATTATTTTAAAGTTTGAGTTCGTAAAACGAATGTGAAATTGTTTTCAGCAGTTTTTACAGGACACTATTTTTTTTTTTTAGAATGGTGTAGACAGTTATGACTTAGACATGTCGAGACACTTTTTCATTTCATGAAAACCCTTTACTCACTATTCACTTGCAACTCTGATAACTTTTGAAAGGATAGTGCTACTGTTTTTAAAGTTGTCGTATATGCATCCATGAATAGAATGTGCTTAACCAGTGTGGGCAATTTCAGCTTAACCTGATAATTCCTTTATCATAGTTATCACTTGCAGAGTTTAAGATCCTGTTTTGTTATTTTGGTCTCATTAATTGCACCTCGTGCAACATGTTGAGATTAAGCACTAATAGACCTTAAACTTCAAAGATTCTTTTCTCAGTAAAGACTTTTGCAAAGTGTGTATACTTTCTCTTCATTATCTATAACATCTAGGTCGGTTGTATACATTAGTTATGCATCATTTTCATTTCACACATGCATGTTCACATAGCATGTTTTTTTATTTCATTTCCAATCAAACACAGGTAATACACTTTGACATGATTACATATATTGGAACATAATAATACATATTGGTTCTTAAAAGAACTTCATGGAAATGGAAATTGAGGGGCTGCTAAAAAGCGAACTTGTAGATTGCAGTCCCCTCACTTACGTTACATTACTACAATACATTAATTATATATGACTTTATAACACAATACAACGATACATGTACCGTACAAGCTAATCATTGAAAGTATACAGTTTTCATTCAATCAAATCGGATGGTTACATGAAGTACAGTGTATACGCTTTCACATGTATACACATAGACATAGACATACATATACACATACACATAGACATAGACATACACACATACACATAGACATAGACATACACATACACACAAGCACACACACGTACCCACATACACATACGCACACACACGCACGTACACACACATGTATGCATCCACATACATTGTGCACACACAGAAGAGAGTAGGGAAAGAGAGGGCGGGAGGGGGAGAGGGGGAGTAGAGAGAGCGAAGGGCAGGTCAACATTCTCGATACAGGCAGAAGAAAAAAGAACAACAATTCCAAACAGTGAAACTAATCGTGGGGTACATATGAGCTAATCAAATATTTCTTTAAATTACTAGAGAATGATTTCAAACTAATGGAATCTTTTATATTTTTCTCGAGGGAATTCCAAAATTTTGGGCCACTGTAGATAAACGTGGATTTTGTAAATAGAGTTCGGGTAAGGGGCAAATGATATTCATCTGTTTGACGAGTGGGGTATTTATGAATATTTTTATTCTTATTAAACATATTTTCAAAAACTGAAGGAAGTGACTTATTATACAAACTGTACATAAATTGACCAAGGTAATAATAATACAAATCCCTTACTTTTAAAACCTTATTCTCAACAAATAATCCGTCAGTATGGGAATATTTAGAGGTATTACATATTACTCGAAGTGCTTTTTTTGTAACAAAAATAATCTATCCAAATAAGTTGAATGTGTATTTCCCCATATTATGATTCCATACGTCAAATAAGGTAAAATTAACGTTGAATATAACGTTAGCAACTTTTTAACAGAAAAACAAAACTTTACTTTATTAATTACACCTACACTCTAAGAAAAAAAGGTTCTCAAATGGTTCTCGTCGGCTCCAAAATGGTTCTCATCAGATGGTTCTCGCAAAATGGTTCCGATGAGCACCTTTAAATGGTTCCCAATCGAAATGGTTCCGTTCGTCACCATTTGCTAGTATGCGACCCAGTCCCCGAGTGTTATTGGTGGTACTCCTGCAGGTCAAACAATATCTTTAGGTCCACTTTCATTTTTCCCCTTGCTGTATATTCGAATGCCAGATGTAAGAATCACCAAAAATGTGGCATTAGTACAAAAATGTTGTATTTGTTTCTACTGCTGTGATAATAAAAAGTACGTATTGTTTTTATCGTAGACTAATGACTTCTCTTGGCTGCGTGCCAACTGATACCTGCCACCATCCAATTTTAGCGCTCGATCAGATATGCGTACGCGTAAACGCACACATACTAGTACTGCACAAAGAGATTATGCCACAAGAGGGCGTAGTCCAGTGGGAAGGCAGCCGCGCGAGGGAGCTGCCATTTCGCGTTGTGGGAGCCGCCATTGCACGGATCCTGTACAGTTATTAATCAGTAGATGGCAGCGCACTGTTTTATGCGCTCGAATTGAATATTCGGCGCAGTGACCGTGCGTTGTTTTATTGTGATGTCACAATGGTCATGTTTAAGCGTCATAATGGTGCTGCTGTTGTTTGATTTTATGGCATGAGTGGGAATGTACGCGAAACAAACGTCATAATGCTCAAGTACTGTCTAGTCTACACCCAAGTTTCCACTATTTATTTTGCGAACAACAAGAAGGTCTGGACTCTACCAAATGTTTCAAATGATATGATATCATCGTAGAAATTAATATTCAAACAATTAACCACATTGTGATTCTGAAAATGAAAATGTGTAATGAAGAATAACATATCATTCCAGATATGATATCAGAAGATATGACTTGAACGTAGACTTAGATCCAGTGCAAGGAGGCGTTTTTTTTTTAAGACGGCACAGATTGGGGCATGGCGCGTGTTAAACCTATGGGAAAAACGTTGGGTTAGGGTTTTTGGTTATGGTTATGGTTAGGGTTAGGGTTAGGGTTGGGGTTAGGGTTAGGGTTAGGGTTAGGGTTTGATGGTTAGGGTTAGGATTAGGATTAGGGTTAGGTTTAGGGATAGGGTCCCCGATAGATTTTTAGTTTCCCCAATCTGTGCCGTCTAAAAAAAACACGCTGCCAGGAGGTGAGTGTGCGCTCCCTCTTCAATTTTGGACGCACTATTTGTACGCACGCGTATGGCGACTACTTACTCTATAGGTATAATCTCTTTGGTACTGCACTGTTGCACCATCGCAAATGGGAATCTTGTGTATGTAACCGCCGCGGCACGCGCCGCGGCTATGTAGCCCTGTGCTGCCTGCGCGCCTGCCTATGCAAACCTACCACCACAGCGGGCAGAGTGCCAATGCAATACCGTGCATGCAGCAACAGACGGCTAGTAGACACATACACAGTAGGTCTATGCATCACACGAACGGCTCGCACCCGGTAACGTTAGAGTTAGACATTAATTTTGTCAAAGTGGACTGGAAACATGTCACTGATGTCAATTCCATTTTCGCCATGGCAGTCATCACAATTTAGGAGAATAGGTAAGATTTTTAGTTTTAATGTGGTTTTATCTCATTTTTAGATGACATTCGTTGGTACAAAATCAAGTTAGATTCATCACTCAGTTTTCGTTTTCAGTCAGTAGGCCTACAGTGATAACCTTTAACGGTTAACTGCTAGATCCTAATGTAAGATCTGATTTGATCGTAGCAGCTATCTTGTGTAATGTTTACCAGGTACAGTAGATCCAGATCTAACAATTGAGTATATGAATATAAGAACGACCCAAGTCCAATTTTTGGCCAAATTCAGTTTGACATGGGAAATTGTAGCTTATGCATGGACTCATCTTGTGTGTAAATGATAAATCCTAATTACCCCCGGAAGTGCCTGAAATGAATGAGTTAAATCTTATATTAATGTAAGAATGAAGGACTTGGGTCATTCTTACATTCATATAATAGCGCCCTCTCTCATCATTCTCCCATCTCTGATAGCAGAATATCATGTATATGAATCAAAGAACGACCCAAGTCCATATGAATCAAAGAACGATCCAAGTCCACCACACAAAATGGCCTCTCCACAATTAATGTAAATGTTAATTGTCATAATAACATATGCTCTAATTTGTATATACAATGTTGCCTTCCCATCACAGTTAAATAGAATATTATTGGACAAATAAAAAAGATATGAAGTTTTTTTTAGTTTACTCCAAATGATATTCCATGGACTTGGGTCGTTCTTATATTGATATACTCAATTAATAACATGTTGGGCCGAACGTTAAAACTTTACAATTAGAAATTTGGCATAGCAATGGGCTAGCCCGAACAGACGCCGTGCGGAGCATGGCTGTCACGTTTTTACAGCGACTGAACCGGGCTAAGTTACTTAATTAGGCCTGCATGTATAAACGTTTATGCCTATTAAAAGTAGAGTCAAACTCCGAAACACAGCCAGGACGCCGAACGCAAAGATATAATTGTGTACAAGGAGCACCCCGGGGTAAGGCCTATACCGGTACTTGCAATAAGGAAATTTGGGTTCTATATAAGTTATAACTGTTTATTTCTAATTATTGTTAGTGTTAACGTTTGATATAGCCAATAGAGGTCTGTCTACAGCCCAGTAGGCCTAGGTCAAAATCTCTTCAGTATGTTTTTAGGCTTATTCTAAGTAAGGAGTCACGTCATGTAATGCCGTGTTCTGTTTATCGAATTATAGCAATGACTTTGTTTTATTAACGCGATGTAGGTCTATTGTATCTTTCAATTCATATGTCAGGGAAGTGGACACACCAACATGCACAGAAACCAGGGAACAAGTAACTCCGGCCGGGACGATAACCAGTACGGACGTGTTTGGGTCGCTGGTGCGGTTAGGGAACAAGGTAGACTCTACATTGATCAGAGAGACAGCCCGTGCGTGACAGACCGTTGACAACATCGGCCAGAACCGTAGGCTTAACACTAGCCAAGAATGAGCTAGGCGGCCACAATAATTCGTCGATCAGAATAAGAGCCCGGGATAGCCCATCCACAGCATCAGCCAGAACCCTGGGCTAGTCGAGAATGAGCTGTGTTGCTAAGACAATACATCGATCAGAATGACAGCCCGTGATAGCCCGTTGACAGCATCAGACAGAACCCGGCCTGGAATAGTAAAGAATGAGCTGGGTGCCCAACAGAATACATCGATCAGAATGACAATTTTAGCCCGGATAGCCCGTTGACAGCATCGACCAGAAACCTACGCTAGCCAAGAATGAGCTGAGTTAAAGAGAAAACACTGATGTTGCCAGAGAAAACCTTTTAGAAATATGTAGATAGGGTAGGTAAGTACGTTTGCATTGACTTTCACATAGTGTATTTTATAGCTGCTCTTTCAGAATCTGCCGTCAACCAAAAATTCATGTCTGGCGACTTTTTGTTGGTTAGTGTGATGGAGGGTCACATATGTTTTGTTATGATCCCAATACAGTATTTGCAACTTACAATGTACCAGTGATAATGTTTCAGTATAATTTGCATTTAACAACTTTGAATCAACTGTATTGGGGGGGGGGGGGTAGATGTAATGAGATCAGACCAGATGCCAATCTGAGAAGTGGAGTCATTCATAGTTTTAAACTTTAAAAGCACAAACGGAAAATGCTCTTTATACTTCTCCAATTATTGTGTGGTCAATTTCTGCACACTTTTTAAAAATTGCACCTAAACTGGTAAAACTTATTGCATTTATACCCACGCAGGAATTACGTATTGTGTAGAGAATTGAAGATTATGTAATTTATTTCAAAGCACTGATGCACCTCTTGTCAACAGTTTATATTGTTTTTGCAGAGATACAAAATGTACGGGATGTACGTGGTGGTGGTGTTTAAAAGACTGTTGCCAAATTTGGTGAACAAAATGACAAATGCTAACAACATATTATTGTCATGGGCAGGTTATAGGACAGCAAATTCAAACCTCAGCTTTAGGCCTGCATTGTATATAGTTTACTCTAATGAATTTATGGCTCTGCTCTGATTTTTATTGATTCCCAATGTTATATATTTTAGATCATGGTTGAGAAATTTTGTTCATTCATTCTTGTGAAACTGTGTGGGTGTGGTATCCTAGCTCTTTTCCCCTTGTGATTCCTATTATCTTTCACATTATAATACAATGTGTTCTTGTGTGTGTGTGTGTGTGTGTGTGTGTGTATGTGTTTTCGTAGGACATGCTGTAAATTGTCAGAGGTCATGATTAACCTGAATTGATACTCTTCTTGTATTTGCAGTTGTATAGAATTGTCTATGGTGCTTTCAAATTGCAGAACAACAACAACAAAAAAAGGTCACTCGTATACAAACAAAGATAAGTTAATTCAAGTACTCGTGAAGTACTAGTGAAGCTTATCCTCTCCCAAGTATCATACCAGCAATATAATGTATGTTTTCTGTGACAATACCAAAGGTCCTGTTTAATGGAATTGTTTTCGTGCCCTTTGTAGTTGCTGTTACGACAAATATGCTTTAAAAGAAACAAAAAAAAAAAACCAACACCAAACAAATTTGCAAATATGTGGAAAAAGTTCCTCATACTACTTACAATAACTGTAAGTAATGTACTTGACTTCTGCCTATCTTAAGACTGACACAATTACTGTATCTCATCCATGCAGGAATTATTTCACAGAGAATTAGAAATTTTGTTATGTATTTCAAAAGCCTGATGCACCTCTTGCTATTTCGTATCATCTGTACAGAGATGTGTGATGGTGTTTCAAGAACTGCTCGGTACACAAATGACAAATATTGTGGAAAAAAAAATAGGGAACAAATGAAAATATTTTGTTAAGAATATTTGACAGATTATAACATGACAAATACAAACCTCATCTTTAGATTGTAAAAGTTAAGGTGAATAAATACATTTCTGCGAATTTGTGAAAGAGCAAATTTCTATGGTTTTCAGTTATTGAGTGATGTTTCATGAAAAAAATAATGGTGAATTTCATGTACATGTGAAAGTTTGTTTGCAAAATCCGATAAGTCCATTTTTTAAGATTTTGAAGTACGGTCTCTGTCATAAAGTACAAAATAATACCTTTTAAATTATATATTGGTCACTGCATATAAAGGTACATTTTTAAAGTTATCATCAAAGGTGGAAAATATGGACTTATCGGGTTTTTTTTGCGAACAAAATCTTCATGTACACGTTTGTATTCATGCTTGTGAAACTGTGTGTGCATGGGTGTGTTATCCTTGCTTTTTTTTCCAGTGTCAACGATAATGTATGACATGCTTATGTATTGCTAATATGTATGTTTTGTACGTATGTTTGACTGATGAGATGAAATTCAGTTCAATTCATTTCATTTCAAATGAGTTTGTGATACACATTTTCAATACAGATATGTACAAATGTACCTTTAAGAATGGTGCCAGTGAAGCAACTTACCAGCACTGCGTGTGAAACACACCAAAAATACACAGACATCAATTCACATACTGCATTCTAAGAAAAAAAAAAGGTTCTTTTGAGCACCATTAAATGGTTCTCAGCACTGTCACAATAGCGACACCTTTTTTGGAGCCTGTGAGAACCTTTTTAAATGGTGCCTGTCAGCACCTTTTAATATTGGTGCCCATTAGAACCTTTTCCAATGAAATGGTTCTCATGAGCACCTTTTGAAAAGAGTCAAAAAGGTGCCCATCTTTAGTCAAAAAGGTGCCCATGAGCACCTTTCAAATGGTACTAACGAGCACCATTTCATGGGGAAAAAGGTTCTAATGGGCACCTTTTGCAAAAGGTGCCGACAAGCACCATTTAAAAAAGGTTCTCACGAGCACCAAAAAGGGTGTCGCTATTGTGACAGTGCTGAGAACCATTTAATGGTGCTCAAAAGAACCTTTTTTTCTAAGAGTGTATGTTACTGGAAATAATGCGGCATATACAATCTATATGCTGTTTCCAAGAAAGCTTACTGTCTACAGTTACACCAAGAAATCTGACAGAATAAACCTGTTTTATCACTTCATTTTCAAAAATTATATCATGTGGCAATTTATCAAGGGTACGTGTATTACTAAACAACATCACATTTGTTTTCTGCAAATTAAGCGATAATCTATTTGCTCTTAGCCATTGCATTATCTTGTTCAATTCTATATTCATGACATCAACTAATGTATGAGGATTTGAATGAGAAAAGAAAAGATTAGAATCATCTGCAAATAATGTAAAAGAAAGAACATTTGAAGATTTTGGAAAATCATTGATGTAGATAATAAAAAGTTACGGCCCTAGTATACTTCCTTGTGGGACTCCACAATCAACTGAGCGCAAAGAAGATTTTTCATTGTTTATACAAACAAATTGTTTTCTGTCTTTCAAATAGCTTCTGAACCACTCGAAGGCCTTCCCACGTATACCACAATGATTAAGTTTATAAAGAAGAATGTCGTGGTTAATCGTGTCGAAGGCCTTGGAGAGGTCCAGGAAGATTCCTGCAGTATGTTGAAACTTATCAATTGCTCGAGATACTTTTTCAGTGAAAGATGATATTGCATGTGCTGTGCTATGTTTCTTGCGAAATCCAAATTGATATTTTGACAAAATGTCATTTCTATTTAAAAAATCTATAACTCGAGAATATATTATCTTTTCCAATATTTTAGATATATTAGGCAAAAGAGAAATAGGTCTGTAATTATTCAATTCTTCCCTATTACCCTTTTTAAAAATTGGAACTATTTTTGATATTTTCATAACATCTGGTACCTGCCCTTGTGATATTGATAGATTAAAAATGTGAAACAAAGGATCAACAATATAAGGTATTATATTTTTTAACAGTATATTATCAATATCATCATAACCAGAACTTCTTTTAGAAGGTAAATTATGAACAATATCTAAAATCTCATATACTGTTACAGGGGGAAAAAAGATTGAATTTTGATTACCTACGTCCAGATAATCATTTTGAAGCTCAGAGTCTGCCCTTTCAGAATCTGCACGTCTGGCCACTTTTTTTTTTTTTTTTTTTTTTTTGGATGCATGCACGGGTCACAACGAAATAAGGAGATAATAAAAGATGTAACAGGAAAATCACACAAAATTGATATGTCTCCTGTATTGCAAAGTATAACCGTCCAACATGATAAAAATACTTCTAACCAAAGATCAAGACATTACAGCAAAGTCCCCTAAATGCTCCTATTCATTACTTTCAACTTACTGGCGTGTTATACACTATGCCAGCAAACTGTGGGTATAGAAGGTATTATAGGTAGAAGACAATAGTTCAGAATTGCTAACAACAGAGGACCTTGGTCCTTCATGTGTTAATTGGCGGGGAAAGGCTCACCCTGCAAATTTATGATAACGGCTCTCTTTAGGGAGAAGAAAAAACGTAAAAGGAAACAAAGTAAACCAAAGTGAAATCAAACAAAACGTTGACAGGGTAGTAACGTAATCCGTGAACTGAAGTATCAATAATATAAGAGCTTGTTCGCAAAAACCGATAAGTCCATTTTAAAAAAATGAAAATCGATGTATAACTGTGATTTAAGTAATTGCATGTGGGACCAATCTAAATATAAAATAATTTTGCAGCTAAACGCAATATATCTCGAGTAATTTCTGCCTATAATCAGTGTTTGGTTGTAAAAACTGATACATTCCATTCCCGTTTGGTTGTAAAAACAGATACATTCCATTACCGTTTAGTTGGAAAAAGCCGATAATTCCACCTCAACCAATCAACACGTCGCATCATTGTGTCCGATGATTTCAAGCGACCTTAATAATTGCATATAGAACTGAAATTTAACGATCTGCAGCATATTCTAAACTGCTGAGGCCATGCAGACATAGGTCTAATTGTAAATCGTGATATTTTTGCGTGTGCGTGTTTTCACTGTCTATATATACTAATTAGTTTATGGCGGTGGAACTAGCAGGGGAAGGTGTGGGATGGAGTTCTTCCTCCTTCACGTGGGAGTTTAGAATTGAAATTTAACGATCTGATGCACTCTTTGGGTGGAATTTTGAGAAAGTTTTCAGTCAAAGGAGTAAGACAAATAAGTTTTGAGTGATATGGTATCCGAACGGTTGAGTATTAAAATCATATGACAGTGCTGATAAAAGCGCAAGCGCTGTTAAAAGCGCTCTTCAATGACAAAGGCGCTCTCTTATACTGCAGGTGTGCTAGTTCCAAGATTACAAGACTAGTAACCCATTGTGGACGGGTTGATTTTGTTACAACGCGGATTTAGACACCTGCCCGAGTATACTCGAGACTCGTCTTCAACGGGTTAATAATACAAATTATAATGATAACAATAGCAGTAAAAAGTTACGCATTTACCCCATTTCCCAAGTTATAAGTATATGTCTCTTGATAAACATTTAGTGACACCGTCCAATCAGAGGCAGAATAAAATCGTTTTTATTTTCAGAAATATGGATATTATATACCAGGTGACAATGATGAAGGCCACAATGATAATAAAATAATGATGATAGTAATAATAATGAGAAGAAGAAGGAGGAGGGGGAGAAGAAGAAGAAGAAGAAGAAGAAGAAGAGTGGTAATATAAACGAAAAAAGAATGCCAGTTATACCAATGATGAAAAAAAAAAAAGATTCCTCCTAAACGGGGCGGGGTGAGGGGGGGGGGATTATACTGTTATCCCCATCCCCCCCCCCTCCCGCTAGTCCTACGACAACACCAAAGTGTGTGCCAAGCTTCGTAAACATTTCGCTTGAAAAATAAGGAACTTTTCCGATCCCTAATAGTTATTTTCCCGATCTATCGCCGTAATATGCCGTCACTATGGCAACGCAGTTTCTGACACATTAAGAAACGTGATTTGCACAACTTTACCCAAGACCAACAACAACACAAACTTGTATCTACGAACTTTTCAAGGGCACATACATCGTGTCTGGTGCCATTTAAACTAATGGAAATATACAAATTAGCTCATTGTGCTAATTATGATAATATCATTAAAGACACTCGTTCCATTTGAAAATATATAAAAAATAAATGTTATTGAATGGACACCTTGTCATAGAAACCTAATAAAAAAAAAACCCTTTCTTTTTATTTTCAAGCTTCCTGCATTGAAATGACAAGATATAGGCCTATACATATTGCGCTAATAGTAGGTGAATGTGCTGTATTTAAGCGTTTTACTGTAATTGCCCTATAGGTTGCCAAGGTGACAACAAACCCCAACAGATTTAATGCCCAACTACAATGTAAGACATGAAGCAACAACAATAACAACAACAAAAAACATTGTCATTTACGACTTTTCCAGATCAAATACAATCATGGTAAATGATGTCATCTAGTGCAATGTAGGCCCACTATTGTACATATGCAAATTAGCTTATTATGCTAATTATGCTATTCTGGACATGCACTTGCAACATTTGGGATCGGAAACAGGTGTTATAGATAGATTCCTCTCGTTAAAAAAAAAAAAAAAAAAAAAAATCTTGAAAAGTCGTGTTATCTCTGTTTTCAGTCTTCCTGTATTAAAATTAGCAATTACAATGCACATAATGCTGATGACAATGATTATGCTAATTAGGATAAGAAAAAAAAATGCAAAAAGTTGCGAAGGTGACAACCAAACTAGAATACCCCTCTAGAACACGAATTACTAACCTTTAAGAACTCTTCCAGGTCACATGTTCTAAACGTCGTCTAATAGACTATGCTCGCAAGATAGAGTCGTTTGTATTTTGGAACACTTCCAACTACTATAGTACTTAAGCCGCATGTATACTCACCCGCATATCCGGGACACGTATTCCCACATTTGTCAACGCAGTTAGAGTGGTCGCTATGCTCTAGAGTTCATTCGTCTCACAGCACGTACTGCCTTTGGCTATGTGAATACAAAGTTAGTAATTGACAGAAAATTTCACACCCTCAGGAGTTCTTACAACCCGGATAAGATCGATAAAGAATCAAACACGGTACTCTATAGCCTTCACAGAGTGCTTACTTTAACCTGTGTTAAACTTCTACCCTTCCCGACTTATGCATCACAGTTGGTAAAAGTTGACATCCGATCTCAAACTCCATTACTTTAACGTTTCGTCATCTGTGTTGAATGTCTTTGTCATTAAGCATGTGTCTACGTGTTAAAACTGTTATTGTCTTTTAAATAGTTTCTATAGAAAATCCATAATATAGATATTACACACATTTTTCCTTCTAGTCTAGGATTGTGTGTGTGTGTGTCTGTGTGTGTCGGTGTAGAAATCAATTTTGACGCATAGAGACGATGCGTTTGCACAGGGACAAGAATTTTAATTATAAACCTTACAACCGCAGGGCAGAAACCGTATGTCTTTTTTCAAGAGTAATTTCCATTTTATATTCCATTTGGTGTGTCTTTTAAGGCACAGTCAGTTTCCGATAGTTATATGCATTAAGGACATACCTGTCGTAGGCTCTTTTGCATCTTAATTTGGTTTGACCATTTTTAGCGGTCAGCCTAGTGTATTAGAGTGTCCGTTAAGAAAGCCTCCAGTTCTGCCATTTGTCTCTCTTGGAAATATTTACCACCGTGCCTCCAAAGAATCATTTTATGTTGATATTCGGTTGAAGTTTGAAAAAGTGGACTGCAGTTCTGCATCTTGATTCTTCGAGGGATAGGTCGCTGCGTTAATCCAACAAATACAGTGTTCGTAACGATGAAAAAAATGTTGGTTTAGTTTCCTGACTTGATTGTCGGTGAAAGGTCACATCCGTTCGAGCTGCTCATAAGGTAGCGAACTCTTTTTTACTGTTATGTGTGGACAGATCGATGAGGAGTGGGCATGAACAATACGTTGATAGATCTATGCACCGTCATTTATATTGTCATATACTTTTGAAGCATTTTAAATATTGATTAGCAACAACTAACAACAACTTTTATAGAATGAATTATTCCTTAAGAGACACGTTGTAAGTGTTGTTTTTTTTCAAGAATGAAGAGAAAAAGAGAAAAAGATTTCTGTATTTCAAAATGTTTATCTACACTCTATTATGATATAAGAAACTTTACAACTTGGCAAACCACGGCCACTGGGACTTTTCTATCGGCAATTACTGCCTGGTCTTTGACTCGACATAATATCTTTTGTTATCTGTTTCTGAGAAAAGACGAAAACGTCTGCTCATTTCATCATGGATTTGGAGCTATTTCTTCGCATCCGGTAAAACTATCATCTTTATACTGGCCTAAAACGATTGATTGATTTCTTCTAACGTACATTTTTGCAGAAAGGTTAATGACGGAGGGTATTTGAAGTTTTTGTGACCTTTCTATGCATAAAAGGTGCAGTAATCATCGCTTCGACTGATTTCGCTGGTGGTGGTGAAGCCGTCCGTGATTTGGACGCCGTTCAAAAACCAGGTCAGAGCAGCCGAGCCGTGGATGTCATTTCCTGAGCACACTGCCGTGACTTCACGGCCAGCCCGGAGAGGCGAGGGTACCTCGAGGTTCATTGTCATTGCAACTGAAAGAATAATAACAGAAAATAAGAGGAATTATTCTAAGTCTTGAAGAAAATAATGAACACACACACACACACACACACACACACGAACACACATACACGTTCACGCTCGCGCTCCGCACACACAGCCACGTATAGACATAATGTATCAGTTGTCGCGGTCAATAAACATTGCATCAATTGACTTATTACATACAATTTAAAAGCGGAGTATAGTGGTCAAATGTGGGCTCCAGAGTAAACAAATTTAAAATGAGTTTATACACAACTTATTGATGGAAAATCGTTGCAATATTGAAAACTGTAGCAATAATATATGGCTATAAGCTCGGTCTCTTATCACCTTATTATTCTCCTATTGCAATGCCGACTTCCCACTTTTAAACATTGAATATAGCTCTTAACATCAACATCAATCTACGGAAAAACGAGCGATGTAATAATGCAAATTAATAACTAGATTAAAACGATCGTACTCCTTACCACTAAAGTGAATATTCATGAGAAGAATCCCGACTTGAACCATCACTCGGCTGTCAATCATTTTGATGAGATTCCTGAAAAACATGAGAAACCTGCTGGATAAAATAAATTCAATAGGCCAGTTTACCATGTTATTATACCACAATGTAAGGCATTCACAAAGACGTAGGCTTTACTAACAAATCAGTAAAAACATTCAGTAATACTCGCCAAGCACAATTTTGTTGTATTCAGTTGTAGTGACTTGGAAAAGAAGAATGGGTATCAAGAATAAGGCAGAAATAGTAGTTTGACAGAAAAAAGAAAGAAAAAAAAAACCAAACTCATCATACCCCGTCTTCTATACAGATACTCACAATATGTGGAAAGCATTAGAAGAAATTTCTTTTCAAATTTCCGGAGATACCCTATTTGTCTACGTCCTTTGGTTGAAAGCTGGTTTCAATCCTATTTCGCCTCCAAACTTCCTTGTTTTTATTGAGTCACTGGTAGGTGAACGTATGTTAAAGGGACAAGTCACGTGAAGAAATCATCAATATTCCTCCGCGCAACGTCAGAAGATTATCTGGTCTGACGCTTTTCAATCTATAATTTCGACACGGCGCTTGAATCCTTTGCTTTACTAGAGTTTGGTCATTAATGCCGTCTTCACCTTTCAATTCTATACTGGAACGTTTCAGATATACATTTCTCACCTATGTTTGATCATGCTGTTGCTAATAGTGACTATACTTTGCAGACACATTTGCATTCATGTCAGATATTAAAACAATTATCTACATTCTCAATCCCTTTCATCAATATTTTGCTGATAAGAACTTTATACATTAAATTTACATTCTGCTAAGTTCATATTGTCTCAACGGTTCCTTCGGAGAGCAGGCAGTTTCAAGTAATTTGGCAATGGTGGCATAATAACTGTATTATGTTTCCTGTCTGACATTATTCAGTCATATCAACAAAACTGATGTCATCAAAGTAACTTCATTGTGTTCAGTGCCGATTTTCTCTACAGATACTAATTAAGCATGTTTTCTATAGTATGAATTTGTATCAGTTACAAAATGAAACTGACAAATCAATTTTCAGAAAAAAAGTTTGCATGTTTTACGGACTTGAATAATATGTTTAGTTTATTTTTCTCTATTTTAATGGTTAATCTATATTCTTACTCATCATACAAGCTCGCTACAGATAAATTTAACATGACTTCTAATCGATGCAATAACTGAAACGGTATTAGAAGCAGAATGTTCATTTAGCCAAATAGCATATAAAAACAGCCGAAAGTCAATGGACGGTATCTGAACGAATTTAAAAGAGAAATGATGTTGAAATGCCATAACTTTGAATAATTTAATGGTCATTAATGGACGAATCAATCAAAAATGAGAAACAAGGCACAACCTACACTGAGAAAAAAAGAAAGATTGGTGTTAGATTTAACAAAATCAGTGTCAATACAGGACCACACCGAGAGGCGTAAAAAGTAAACATGTTGTGACGGTGTTGGAAAGTGTTCACCAGGAATACACTTCGCGCTGAAAATTTGACACTGTAGCTGATGATATTTTTGACACTGCGCTGGTTTTAATTCAACAATGACACTACCATAATATAATGGTGTTGATTTGCTATTCTGGTGTTAATTTCAATAGTATTACACACGCCCAGAAAGTGTGAATAGGAGACCACGTATACACCCTGTACTATTACTGTGGTGTAAATGTGTTCACAATTTGTTTTCAAAAATCAAGTACTTTATCAGGAAGTTCTTGTTCGTCTTGTTGAAGTTCAAAATCAACAAGAAGAACACGAACTAATTACACACTATAATATATAGGTCTACATATATGGAAGTGACACCCGTGTAAATGTAACACCTCAAAATTAATGAGCACCGAAAATTTAAGATCAGCTCGGTGTTTCACATTTAACACCAGACTTTTTGCAGTGTATCATTACTGGCATCTATATAGAATCAATAACCTGCATGTTGATGTATATTTACCACCAAGCTTTATCCGTATAGAATCTCACTTTTTGTTGCGCTTGTTTTTACTGCCTGGCAATTTACCGGTTTTTGTTGACGTTTGTCATTCTATCTCAGGTTCCTCGTGAAAATGTACACGCTGTATACTTCCTGTATGTTACTATATGTGACACTGCACCTCAAAACAAACAAAAAGTCGCCAGACATGAATTTTTAGTTAAGACCATATTCTGAAAGAGCAGATTTTAAGCTTTAAAATGATGTATAACTCAAATCAAATGGACTCTCCTAACCTATCTAAATATTGGAAAGAAAGCACAAACTCACGAAAAGTGTGAACTGAGAAAAGTGCCTCAGAAGTACAGTGTCTATTCGAGCGCTTAATCTTTACCAAACCGTGCTGGCTGTGCGATGAATGGGACAAAAAACAGGAAGTAAACCACCAGAGTGACAACAGTGAAGGGATCATCAGATTAAAGTGAAACTTAGCATGCTTCGTTAACACATTCTGTCCATAATCAATGCCAAATTTCAAAGCAGTAGCACTATCCTTTCAAAAGTTATTAGAGTTGAAAGTGAAGAGTGTGGGCAAGGTTTTTCAGAAATGAAAAAGGGATTCTAAAGAAACACTTTATCACACTATTCTACAAAAAAATTCTCGAGATAAACTGCTAAAAAAACACACTTTCCTGCCCGTTTTATTAAACCAAATTTTAGCATAATGTAAAAGAAGACCCGCTCTTTCAGAAAATAAGAAAAAGTCAAGTTCGGCTAGGTTGACCCATTTCACTTATTTTCAGTCCTCACGCAAAATCAGTGTATGCGACTTTATGTTCGTTTTGAGGTGCACGGTCACATATATACATAGCAGACATGCACAGTGACTGTGTGAGCAGATACATGCTTTGAATTTCACAGTCATACCATGCACACGATGATAACATGTATGCATCCATATTGTGTATAATAGATTACAGTAATCATATATAATTATATAAATATAATACATATCAAGAGAGAGAGAAAAAAAAAACTGCGCAGCCTTAATGACCCTTCAAAGAATCCATAAAAATGTAATTCAACGTTATAGTGATGTATGTTTCAAACTTTTGACTCACCCTCGTCCAAAACTGTCAGCAGGACGCTACAAATCTTGTAAATTAAAATTTTAGCAAACAACGATTTCGTCCTTTTTTTCGAACTTGAAGGTAGGTGTATGACATCAGTGTTTGTGCTTACAGAATCATCTCGACTCCTTAAAGTGGAATCTTCGAAAACCTGTATCAGATTCAATAGGGTCTTAATTCGACAAAGTTGATATCTTCGAGCAATTAATTTATGTGCCTGTCCTTTATTTTAAGACAGACGTAAATTCTATTTATATTTATATTTCTAATTTTTAATTGCAAACATTCTGTCAGTGAGAGTTAAAACGAAACGATATCATCGCTACCTCGTTAAGACAACAACCCCACCCCCCTCCCCCCGTAATTAAACACAGTCGATCAAAATATTGTGTGGGTACCTTCTCTAAGATAATAGACCGAATTAGACAATTGGATTAACCCTCAGCTTCACATATCATAGTTTCTTTCCTTCTAGACCAAGGTCAAGCTAATCATTTTCCTATTTTTCCAAAGACTATAACACTAGAAGATGTTTCTGCTGTTATAAACGCTATCATTATCTAACAATACTTAAATTGTCTCAACTAACACGAACGGAAACGCTTCTACCTAGCACGTCCTGTTAATATATTTCGTCTTGTACGAGTCCTTCAGATTCCTTTACCAAATTCATTTATTACATACCACTAATGGTATATTACCGATACGACAAATGAAAGTTCTATGAGACCTTAGAGCTATTAGACTGCATGCATTGTAGGGTGACTTCCGTCTGCCTCCTCAGACATGATTTTGCTGAAGAACGAGTCGTTGAGGGCGTTTGTCACTGGAGCTCAATTCTCACTCGTTGTGGGTACGTGGTCCGTATAGAGTAGCCAAGTAGTTTAGACGATTCCTGTTCATGTAACTCAATTTTGACAGAAGTGTGGGTTAGCACTATATTGCACCGACCCCTTCAATTGCTCTTTGAGTTGAACAGCAGAATGAATATCGACAATCATTTTTTACCCCTTGCTGATTACAGGAGCCTGATATCATGAAAGGTTGCAATCATTAAAAAAAAAGATGGAGACCTAGACATGTTATGAGTCTGCAAATAATTTGGGAAATTTACAAAGAATTCTTCCACAAGACTTCAGGAAAAAACAAAATTTACCGGCGTCGTTTAAATGAATCCTTGGAAAGAAAGATAGATGAATAGAGAGAGAGAGAGAGAGAGAGAGAAGAAAAATATAAGAGGGAGAAAGTAAAGAAAGATGAGGAGAGAGAGAAAGAGCTGAATACATGAATACAGAGAGATGGAATATAGCAGGACACATTTTATTCAGGACGATTACATCATTTTCTCTTTTTCCATGTGCCTTTCTTTTTTTTTTTGTTCACACGGTTTATGAATATTTAATGCAGAAGCGTTTTGACATATTCTTTGACATAAGATATGCATACTTGTCTCTGCGATCAAAAGACTCGACACATGTAGATAGGAAATGGTTATATCGAAATAAAATCAAGAAGAAAGCAACAAAAAAAACAAAAATAAAAACTTGTTAAGACCGAGAAAAACGCAGCACACATGGGACATGTAGATATGTATGTTCGTGACCTCATCGCTGCCCCTTTACGTACAGGGCTGATACACCATGAACCTTAACGAACATTATTTTATCTTTCAATCATTGTCAATCCCAATTTCTCATTGAGTGGAACGCTGTCATTACTACCGATGTGTCCATAAGATATTATTGAATATATGAATATAAGAACGACCCAAGTCCAATTTTTGGCCAAATTCAGTTTGACATGGGAAATTGTAGCTTATACATGGACTCATCTTGTGTATAAATGATAAATCCTAATTACCCCCGGAAGTGCCTTAAATAAATGAGTTAAATCTTATATAAATGTAAGAATGAAGGACTTGGGTCATTCTTACATTCATATTATAGCGCCCTCTCTCGTCCTTCTCTCATCTCTATAGCAGAATATCATGTACATTGTATATGAATCAAAGAACGACCCAAGTCCATCACACAAAATGGCCTCTCCACAATTAATGTTAATGTTAACTGTCATAATAATATATGTTCTAATTTGTATATACAATGTTGCCATCCCATCACAGTTAAATAGAATATTATTGGACAAACAAAAAAGATATGAAGTTTTTTTTTTTTAGTTTATACTCGAAATGGTCTTCCATGGAATTGGGTCGTTCTTATATTCATATACTCTATTTAAGAGACTTTGTACTGATTCTAAACTATACGACTGCATGCATGGGGTCAGAGTTGAAGGTAGATCCCCGTTGGGAATGCGTCAATGTTTTGTTAAAGGGAACGCAAACCCATGCAAAGAGCAATGTGGATTGAGTGAAAGCAGCAACATTAGTAGAACACATCAGTGAAAGTTTGAGGAAATCGGACAATCGATGCAAAACTTATGAATTTTGAAAGTTTTGGTGTTGGAACCGCTGGATTAGGAGACTACTAGAGGTTAGACGTATGAGTGGACAACAATACAAATACAATATAAAGATAATTCAACAAAAAAAAAATCACTTTTCTAGAATTATGAAAGAGCACTTGACTAACAGCTTTCAGAAAGCAGTTGGAATATATTGCTACCCTTAACAAAAATTATGTCAGTATCATGTTGATGGAATTTGTAATTTTCATGAAAAATGGATTTTTGTGGAATTTTCTTTATATTATTATTTTCTTTGTATTGTTGTCCACTCATACGTCATTAGAAATGAAATTATATTTGCATTCAATTCAATTCATTCAATTCAATTCAATTCACTAAGCTTTCATCATTCAATTTAATTCATTGAGCTTTCATCTCATTTGCCCAAAAGGGGTTGTCCCTGTCTTTTATGTCCCTCATATTTGTTGCCGTGATGTAGAGATGCTGAGATGTTGTTGTTTTTTTTTAACTTCTAGCAATCCCCCTGCTTCTTCCACATTGCCCTGGCTTCTCTTCTCCTCTAATTCCTGGTTTCATTCAGTGCTCCTATCATTTTTTTTAAAATCATTTCTATGTGATTTCCAGTCCCTAAATCGCTCGACGGCGACCGCTCGATCTATTCCCTTGGTGTTTTTCTGTGCTTTTGTCATTTTGTCTCTATTATTTTTGTTCCTTAAATCGCTCGGCGGCGACCGCTCGATTAGGCCAGTGCCTGGGAGGTTGCCGCATTTTCACTCGAAATTCACTCCAATTTCACTCTAAATTCACTTTTTTTTTTTTTTGCATTCACTCATTCAAGAGTGAATATTTTCACTCGATTCTTTTAGAGAGTAGAGTTGTACTTCAATCTTCTTCTACAGTTCCCAACTCATACACAAGACAATGTTCATGATCTCATCGCTCTCCCTATACGTACAGGGCTGATACACCACGAAACTTTGCGAACATTACTTTATCTTTCAATCATTGTCAATCCCAATTTCTCATTGAGTGGAACGCTGTCATTACTACCGATGTGTCCATAAGATATTATTTCATTGTATTTCATTGTATTTCAAAGTAAAAGACTTTGTACTGATTCTAAACTACGACTGCATGGGGTCAGATTTGAAGGTAGATCCCCGTTGGGAATGCGTAATGTCCTCAGGGTTGCCCGTGGAGCACATTAGGAGCTCGGACAGACAAACCATCATCGTTACATTCTCCAGTTTCTGACGTCACAGTGTTAAAACTATGGAAAGAAAAGAGAGAGGGAATTTTACAAAAACAAAAACAAAAACATCTCTTTTTCAAACGGAAAAAATGCACATATCGTCAACGTCTCGGAATACTATATTTTTCCTATAAAGGGCTACGCGCTTCGGAAAAAATATAATAATCTTCGACAAACATATAACTTCCCGCGAGGATCTCAAATGTTATACTCCACCTCTGGGCCCCGTTGCATAAAAGTTACAATTATGGTTACTTTGCCATCCAATGGTAACTTCCATGGAATTCTGACTTTTGATTGGCTGTGGAGTATTGTTGCCATGGTAGTTACTATAATTGGATGGCAAAGTTACCGCAATAGTAACTTTTATGCAACGGGGCACTGGTAAGTCAATATCTGTATAATATAACTATCCGCAAAATATCTAACCCGCATTTTATTGTAACAGATAGACCTTTGCAGACTAGTTCTCATGACTATAGTTCTTAATCCGTTTGTCAATACGTCTTGGATACGTGAATGACAGTTTACATTGGTCTTCACACTCGCATAATAATGTATGTATCAATGATACATACATAGCTACACACACTGATTATTGATGATACATTTTTTTTTTATACGTACACTCTAACATGAATTTCATGAGTAAGGATATGCAATCATACAATCATAAATCCATACATAGCTATACGCGCACTGGTAGATGGTACATACTCCGTACATACGTCATGTACGTACAGACTTACATGAATTTCATTGGTAATAATATACAATACATACAAACATACATCCATACATAGCTACGCACACTTATAGATGATACATACACACGTACAGTCTTAAATGAATTTCATGGATACGGATATACAATCATACATCCATCCATACAAAGCTACGCACACTAATAAATCAGGGAGGTGGGAAGAGGACCACCTCCCTTGATAGATGGTATATGAATACGTACAGCCTTACATGAATTCATGAGAAAGGAGTTACAATCATACATTCATTCATCCATACATCTAGTTTCATCCCTCTATTCCTCTCTCAAACCATTAATTCATTTTCTGTCGTCAAATTAAACACAGTCCAGGATACCGTTTCATGAAAGTTGTCAGCACTGACAACTTTCAGCACTGATATCCTACCCGTCACACAACAGATCATTATTTGGGAAATCCTAAACTCACTATAGCTTAAAATTCCATACGACATCATGGTCTAGATGTATGGAACTCGTTGAATGATGACCTCAAATGCAGTTCTTCTTTACAACGTTTTAAATCATCCTATAAAAACGTTCTTCTCGCAATGTACCACTCGCTTTTGTTAGCTCCCAACTCCTGAACACTGTATGTCATCACGTTTCTTCTCTTCTCCTCTCTTCTCTCTACTCTTCCTATTCGGATTCCTTATTCTCGCTTTTTTTTCGTCTTTATCCATTCCACCTTATGTTGTCCTTTTTTGGGGGGTCTGATGACATTTAAGATACTTTGAATATTTTCGTCATTTATTCTACGTGTGTGTGTACCTTTCCCTTAGTTTTAAAAATATATATATATGTTACAAGAACAAAAAAATATATATATGTTACAAGGCATATATGTTCAGAGGCCGTTGTCCACGGCAGGCGTTTGCTTATTGATAACGGTCTCCCCCACCTGTACACTTAAAGGACAAGTTCACCTTCATAAACATAAGGATTGAGAGAATGCAGCAATATAAGCCCGTTGAGGACGGTTTGATTTTGCTACAACACGCATTTCCCATAGACACCTGCCCGAGTATACTCTGGACTCGTCCTCAACGGGTTAGTAGAACACATCAGTGAAAGTTTGAGGAAAATTGGACAATCGATGCGAAAGTTATGAATTTTTCAAATTTTTGTGTTGGAACCGCTGTATGAGGAGACTACTATAGATTATGAGTCATATGCGTACAACAGTATAAAGAAAATGTAAAGAAAATTTAACATATTTTCACTTTTTTTCGCATAATAAAAGAGCACTTGACTTGCCTCTTTCTAAGGGCAGGGGGAATGATATTACCCATAACATATGTCGGTAACGAGTCAAGGGAATGTGTACTTTTTTCAAAAGATGAAATTTTGTGAAAATCTCTTTATATTTTCCTTATATTGTTGTACGCATGTGACATCTAAGTTATTCATACACTGCAGTAGTCTTCTCATCCAGCGGTTACTGCACAAAAACTTCAAAAACGAATAACTTTTGAACGGATTGTCCGATTTTCCTCAAACTTTCAAGGATGTGTTCTACTAATATTGCTACATTCTCTCAATCCTTATATTTATGAAGGTGGACTTGTCCTTTAAAGATCTGAATGAAATTCATGTATTATTTCACGTGATTATATACTTGTAATGTGAACTCTTGTTTATAATATTATTTTCATGATTTTTGAATACTATGATTGATATTTGAGCCAGGAAGACGCTGAAACTCTTGTTCACGCATTCATTAGCAATAGGCTTGATTATTGTAATGGGCTATTGTTTGGTTTACCAGATTCACAGATAACCAAGCTTCAGCGTGTGCAGAATGCATGTGCGAGACTTGTGTCCAGTTCGTCAAAATTTTCACATATTACACCTGTTTTGAAGAAGTTACATTGGTTGCCAGTAAGACAGAGAATTGTATTTAAAATTTTGATACTCGTTTACAAAGTATTGCATGGTCAAGCACCTGGTTATTTATCAGAATTGATATCAATGAAATCACACTCATATTCTCATAATTTACGAAGTACACAGGATAAGTTGCTTCTAAAGCACTCTCACTTAAAAACGAAAGTAACTTTGGGGGATTGTGCCTTCAGATGTGCTGCTCCAAAACTTTGGAATAAATTACCTGAGAAACTGAGGAAGGCATCATCACTTGTTGTCTTCAAATCTTTATTGAAGACTTATCTTTTTTCAGTAGCCTTTGATTAATTTATTTATTTTTCGTGTGTCTAATCAGTGACAGGAGCTCTGTTACATCACAGCGCAGTAGAGTATATTTACATAGTAGCTGCGCTATACAAATTTGTCTAATCATTATTATTATTATTATTGTTATACTTTTTGTCTGTTATGTACAAGTGGAGAAATAAAACTTAATGACACTGAAAAACTGAAGCAAGTTGTCAGTCGCTGACAATAACCATAGTAACAGGCAGTGATCAGAGCATCTCAAGCAATCAAAACTAAGGATTTTACTGAAATTGTCAGACTGACAACTTGTCAGCGCTGACTTAATTGATAAAACACCCCCCTGAACACCATATATACACTCACATTCTATAAGATTCGTCACTGTGATTTCTATTCTACACTTCTCTTCTTTATTTGACAAATTGAGAATTCAAACAACTTTAATACACACTTTAAATCAAGAAACGAGACAAGTGTTATAGAAATGTGATTGTTCAATCTTCAAAAGAAGTCTTTACTGCGTAAAATGCGTTTACAATGACAATCCTATATACTACAGCATTAAGGCTTAATTGTAATCATGCAATCCTTTCATCACTGAAGTCTAAACTGATCATGCTTTGATCCAATGCATTGGATAACGAAGCAAAGTAACGCCGGGTTTTGAAACCAGTAAACCATACTTGTGAGGGTTTCAAGTAATTGTCCTCATGTCGGGGACTAAACGTCTCTTCCTTCAACTGTCTTTATATTTCATGTTATTGTCCTCGTTTCAAGGGTTTCAAGTAATTGTCCTCGTGTCGGGGACTAATCGTCTCTTCCTTCAACTGTCTTTATAACTGTCCTATACATTACTAACAAGCTTTGCTTTTTAGTAGGTCCTTCACATTTCATGTTTGTAAAATTGTCTTCTCTTGTATTCTTTGTAATTACGACGCTATGTCCAGTCTTATGTTCAATCGATTGTATCATGTTATTTGTGTTTTGAGATGTGGAACAATCAAATCAAATCAAATCAAATCAAATCAAATCAAATCAAATCAAATCAAATCAAATCAAATCAAATCAAATCAAAACAAATCAAATCTTTCAGCACTGGGAACAAGGTCTGACAGAAGAAAAAAATAGGAGATGCAAAATCCTCCCAAACATTGCTTTTTTTTTTCTTACCTATATCAGTCCATATGCAGTCGACATCACTTACGTAATTACAAACATGAGAGATATTTTGGTTTTCTGTTCATCATCATCAACCTTACTGCTTTTAAATCTCGCATGTTGATGGGAAAGTGTGATTTTTTTTTTTCTCGGTGCGGTAACATAAACTTGAATTGCGATTAATTTGAAAAAAAGAAATAAAAGAGACCAGTAAATTTATCTTGATTACAGATCACGTCCATTTTAAACAAAGTATACCATAATGTAATTGTAGGACACAATAGTCAAATTCGCTGCATGAGTTCCACCTCTTTGTACATTATGGCTACACGTATTCCGTCCGTTTTAGTGTTTAAATAGTGTAAGATCTCGACTGCAATATGGATCTAAGACTCTATGAACTACACTCCTCTACTGTCACATCCGTCAGTGGGGAATTATCTTTGTCGAATGAAATGGCAAACATGAATATGAGACCACGATTCCAGTTTATGCTCTCGATCTATAAGAAAAATACACAAGAACGGACAGAAACAATTTGAAGGTTAGGACATTAGACAGACACATCTCAGTAGAGGAAAATGCCTCTATCATTCAAAGTGTTCAGATACACAGGTAAAGTCTCAAGAGGTTATAAAAAATTAGGTTTTTATGTTTGCATGTAATTATTACTACATCAGCAAACCCACAAAATGCTTTGAAAAATCGCATTGAAATAGAAACCTCGGTAACGATCCTTGGTTATTGTTTCGAGGGAATCGTTTCCAATGCCGTTGTCTCAAAATAGTGTTGCTACTCTACACTTTGATAGAAACCGGTCACGGAGGATGAGTACAAGATGGAGACGTATTTCTCTCATTCACGCGTCGAGTCAGTATTAAATTAAGCTTTCACATCATAAACCTGCCACCCTTAGCTCTACTTTACAATTACTTTCCATGCATCTTATGACTGGCAATAAGGGAACTTAAACAAGGCTAAATACCAAAGATCCAAAGGAGAAGTAGAGGAAGATGCCAACGATGAATAAGAAAGAATTGAATAGGCAAGAAAAGAGCGGGAAGAAGAAGATTGAGACAAAGAGGTAAAATAGTAAAAAGATTTTGGAGCACTTCAAGGGGGTGTAGGAGGCAGGATAGAAAAAGAGAAAGAAAAAGTACCGGTAAGGGAAAAAATGAGAGGAAGAAAATGTAGTAGAAAAGGAAGAAAAGGAAGTCTATAGTACCTCTTCAGAGGATGATAATTTTTCTTCTTTTCATCACCACGATTACATAGGTCACCATCGACATGAACAACGCTGTGAAGAGCAAGGCGTACGTGGTCGACGACTTCTGAAGAGCTCCGCGATGTAGACAAGCAATGGGAGCTGTATGGCCAAACCAAAATAATGACCGTAATGTTTTGACAGAGCACAATTAACGGGATGATCGAAGGTAAACGGACAAGGCCCAGACCATTTTACACACACGTCTTTTCATATACATTGTACTAGTACTTTATCTAAGTTGTACATTATCATTTCAAGAACTTATCATAACCATATTCAAAACAAGAGTGAAAAAATGACACAAAGTCTCGAAAGTAAATTGAATTACTTTGATCAAATTCTTCAGGTATAAATTTGCATATGATAGGAATATTGAAGAAATGTATCATCTAGCATGTAGGGATGAAGGTGAGAGTCAAACATTAGACAAAATTGTAGCTATCATCCACAATATGTAGTATTTCACATTACACATTTTTATGCTTGCTCTCTCAACGTCCAGAGGCGAATGAAATCATTATCAAAAGTAGATTAACCTCTCTCCAAGCAGTACTCGAGACTGGTGTAGGTCCAACCAATCCCGTTCGTCCCCGAGCACGTGATATTGATGCACCTGTTGTGTGGGCGTGGTCTGAAAAGAGCCGAGGCGCTGCTGGACGAGGAGAGCGTGGTGTTGTCGACTCCGATGGTGTAGGTGTGAAGGTGTGGGACGGGCTGACCCTCGGGACTAATGTGACACGTGATAACGAGAATGACCTGGCTTCCTTCCCCATTGATCTCCTGGGTCTCGATGGAGAGTATGTCACTCGCTGGAGGCGCATGACCTAAGAATTAAAAAAAGCAACAACAACACAAATACATAATCTGTTTGTTTTGTTCTTGTTGGTGTGTGTTTTTTTTTTTTTTTGGACTGTTTTTTTTTTTATTTGTCAGGTACTTCGCATTCTCCCCAAATCATGAACATCCTTGATGAACAAAATAAAGATCCCCCATCAAGAATTTGAGGGGTCAAAGGTGAACAAAGTCCATTGAACGGTTGAAGGAGAATCCTCATTGTATTCTATTAACGGGCCAGATACTGACGAGTTTGGTTGACGATGCACATAGAACTATCATGTTTACATTATTTGCATTGTTTATCCAAAGAAATGTAATTAACACCTTAACACTCCCGGGAAACATTTGAATCTTAAAATTTAAAGCATTCCTTGTATAGAAAAAACAACAACAAGTACAACAACCTACTCTACAACCATAGCCCTTGTCTTCACGTGAACAAATTTGCTACTGCCAATTCAAAACAGACTAGTTCGGGTATGAAGAAAGATATTAATATAAAAATCTCATAGTGATATCTTGCCTGGATTTCTTTAATCATAGCACTTGCATGAATGGACACAAGTAATGTATATCCCTATTATAATACTAGTGAATCAACGTGCAATTACCAGCAATAAAGCTAGTACTAACGAGTTTGGTATATTGTCAATCCTAATATTAAAAAAAAATGGCTTCACGTCAATTGAATTCGGAGAGAAAAACGTATATGAAATGAAATTGATTTTTCTTTGAACTGATCACAAAAAATTTGGGATTTAAAAATTACAATATTATGGAACGTTTTATTGTCTTACCGTTACTTCTTGGACAGTAAATCTTTGTAGCGTTCGTCCTTCCGATGTCGTTGATACCGGTGCAGGATATTTCAACGCATTCACTCGGAATGGACGCAAGGATCAAGGAAGGGGAGCTTGAAGCTGACTCGACGACGTCATTCACTGCAATCTCGTATATTCCCACTGGTGGAAATGGTTGGTCACGTGGGTCGACATGACACGTGATCCTGAGGCCATTAGTTTCTTGTCCGTCCTCGTTGTCAGCAATCTTGATCAAGATGATATTGTCTGCTGGAGGGTCTGTCGAGAAGGCGAGAGTTAGAAGTAGACGGACGATAGAATTCATCCTCATAATTGTATACGTTTTCATTCAACGATGTTGATAGAATACAGTGCATTGCATAATCAAAAAGTATGATCCAATATTATTATTTTTTTTAAGTTAATCCAGAAATTATCCATTAAATTGTCATCGGCAAGTATTGATAAAGCTTTAAAAGCATGTACGTAAAATCTGCTCATCATAGACACGAAAAATTATTTCCCAAAATCGACAAAGCTTCCATGCATGTTGCCTAACTAACAGCCAATATAATTTTGGTGTTCGTTCTGAACACCAAATTCTTTATTTTTGCATCATGAAAATAACCATTAGTATTATTATTATTATTTTTTTTTGGGGGGGGGGGGGGGGGGGCTTGCTTCTTAAAGGGTGTGTACAGTTCTGGTAGAGGTGAGGATTTAGCTTTTATCGTTTTGGGAGATATTCAGAAACCACTCTATGAGATGTCAAAGAGCATGCAATTCTAAGGGGTGTCAAAAGTTTATTTGATGAAAATCGGTTTTGAAATGGCTGAGATATCCAACAAACAAGGTGAAACAAAGCGATCCTAATAAAAGGCATGGCCTGTCGCCTTTTATTATTATCAATTTGTTGGATATCTCAGCCATTTGAAAACCAATTTTCATCAAATACACGTTGAATCCTTCTTAAAATTACATGCTCTTTCATATTTCACAAGAGGTTTCTCATTATCTCACTTAGATATGTTCAAAACATGAATCCCCACTGCTGAACAGTGCTTGCAGCGCTCGCGTACTTCTCTCGCACGCCAATGCATGTAGAGCAATATCGACCGTAATGCATGCTTCGGATGTTGAACTACTATAGTAGCCACACAACCAGATGGCAACCAGCTGCATGCAACCAGGGAGGTGCTCTTCCCACCTCCTTGATGCAACACAGTCTGTAGGGCCATGGACGTAGGCGTGAACGAGTGCACAATGCCGAGCGCGATACGACTCACGTCGAGCTCCGCATGAGTTACCCAAAGATCTAGATAACAAACGAGTTCGTTAACAGCCTTGTGCGAGTTTCAGTCGTAGGAATTGCAACACATTTACCCTCTCCATATTGGCAGTGATTTTGCTCAGTTAGTATATAATTCGTTTGCCTCCAGAAAAAACAAAAGGAACGGGTGTCGATTCCCATATTTTGCCATATGCAAGTACCTCCTTTAATCTAATGAACATTGCTTTAGATTAATGGTTCAGACCTATTAACCAGATTTCTTTTTGTTTTCATGGGAGATGTGCAAAAAACACAAGAAAGTTCACCTGTTACCAAACATACATCAATAGATTGATAAGACAAGTTTATTCGCAGCCAATTTTATTGATACGCAACATTCATCTCACGAACAGAAAAATGGATTCTTTAATCCCTAATTAAACAATCCCACAGAAAAGGCAAGACATTCTAACAGTTTGACAGAATAGTACGAAAAGATTTTCACTTTTTTTTTCCAGTGAATAGGACCTACTTGGAATTGAGTACTGAAACGGATATTGTACCTTACCAAGTCATTTTCACACGTTGGTAAGAATGTATAAAACCTGAAGTGTGCCGTGATCCAGAATGAATTTTACAACTGTATTTATGCGTCTGTTATGTTGTTGGAAAATAACGTTGCTTATCATGTCATTGTGCTTAGTAGGGGCCAGATATGAAGCCATTAACTTGACAAAGATGGAAAAAAAGGTGAGCAAAATAAATAGAACTATCTCTACGAAAAGGAAGGGCTGAACTCATTTTGATTTCTGCAAATATGAATGGTGTTTAAAAGGTAATAAAATATACAAAAGAATTTTTAAGAAAAAATCTCAGGAAATTATTCAAATTGTCGGCATCATATGCCCAATTTTGTTTGAACTTTCAAAGGCTACAGTATGTTAACATCTGATAGACCTGGGATTCAGAAGTGCTCTGATATGTAGGCCTATGTTGCGAGATTTATAGTTAGTAAACGTTGGGTTGTCTTCAATTAAAGTACGGTTTGCTTAATCTATTCCTGTGAGGTAACTGAAGTTAAAAGGTTAAATTTCCTTCAATACGAGATGAACTTTCAAGTTTTCAATCTCCGCCTATATGGTCCTTATATAACCTTGCGTTTCTGATAATGTTTATTGTTTACTCTCCAAAGGAATGGGGTTAGACATAAAAGATGATATTCTATATGATCGATTGGAATTACGGAACATAATTATGTTATTAGAGTCCACGAAGATTGTCATAGAGACACATACGGAGAAAAAAAAAACTGTGCTTGTTTGTTTAACCTTGTTTGCTTTGTTACTGTTTTATGTTAAGGTTTTTAACACATAATGTACAAAACTGATCTCGCGGAATAAATTTATTCAAGTGAATAAAACTATTATATTCACCTTTATCCAGCAATTTGTTCTCAATAGTGTTTTGATCAGAGGAAAACTAGTGTGTTAGTTGTCGCATGTCACAAGTTATCCCGGGTTACATAAAGAGCTGTCACTATACCTTGCCACTACAACTCGACTTCTGTGGAAACCGTTCTTCGTTATTCTGCCAAGTACCATTATATCCCCCCCCCCCGAAAAAAAAAAGCGCAAAAAGCGCGAAACCGAGCGCTTTAAAAGTTCAATCGTGTGCAGTGGATGAAGTTGGGGGAGACAAATCATTTTGTCCCCCAAGCAATTCCCGAGATGAGGACAAATCTCGAACTTTCTTTATGGAAAATTGGACAACTACCGCCAGAATTATGCACCGGATCGCTGAATTGCAATCATAAATATGCAAAAGCTACTGGGTACCTTTCGATAGACTTTGTACACTTTTGAGATTGACGTTTTATTTCCTTATATTCATCAAAGAGTGTGCAGCAGATCTTTCAGTTACAAAAGCTCCCTCATATGCAGAGGCGTCGATGGAGGGGGAGGGGGATGGTTCCCCAATAAAAGTATTGGGGACAAACAGATCATTTTGCTCCTCCTCGTAACTCCCGAGACGTGGAAATGTTCTTACTTTTTTTGATAGAAGACTGTCTAAATATTTCACCCAAAGATGGCTGAATTTCAATTCTGAAAATACAAAATCTCCCTCGCGTAAGAGGGGGATAGGCCTAACCCCTCCCATACCCTCCCCGTTCAATCATTTCTACTTAATACACTTTAGATTGACAGATTTCAAAATGTTTCATCCAAAGTGTGCACCAGGTCTGTTACTTCGGTTTAAAGAAATGCAAATGTTCCTTGGGTGGGAGGAGATATCTAGATACTTTCAATTAACGGAGGATTCCCCCCCCCCCCCTAAAAAAAAAAAAAAACAGAATACACTTCTGGGATTGAAATTTACCCAGATTACATCATAAATGTGTTTACGAGATATTTGTTGCTGCCAGTAATTGCCAGCAGTTGCGCCCGGTGAGCCCCCATCTCTTAATTTCCCAAGCGAAAAAAGTACAGCTACAAACGGCAGTTTTTGGACTGTAAAATGTCAAAATTTTCAAGCTCGCTAGCTTCGCTCGCTCGCATTGAATCGTCATGCCATTCTCCTGATGTTGCTGCCGGGTAATTACCAGCAGTTGTGCCCGGTGCGCCCCCCCCCCCCCTTATTTTTCAAAGCGAAAAAAATATAGCTACAAACGGCAGTTTTTGGACCGTAAGATGTCAAAAAATTTCAAGCTCGCTCGCATCAGGGAGGTGGGAAGAGAAACACCTCCCTGCTCGCATTTAATCGTTATGTCATTCTCCTGATGTTGCTGCCAGTAATTGCCAGCAGTTGCGCCCGATGCGCCCCCACCCCCTTAATTTCCTAAGCGAAAAAAAGTACAACTACAAACGGCAGTTTTTGGACTGTAAAATGTCAAAATTTTAAAGCTCGCTCGCTTCGCTCGCTCGCTCGCATTTATTCGTCATGCCATTCTCCTGATGTTGCTGCCGGGTAATTGCAAGCAGTTGCGCCCGGTGCCCCCCCCCCTTAATTTTCAAAGCGAAAAAAAGGTAGCTACAAACGGCAGTTTGGGGGCTGTAAAATGTCAAATTTTTCAAGCTCGCTCGCTTCGCTCGCTCGCATTTAATCGTTCTGTCATTCTCCTAATGTTGCTTCTAGTATTTAATTGCCAGCAAATGCGCCCGGTGCGCCCCCCTTAATTTCCAAAGCGAAAGAAAAATATAGCTACAAACGGCCTCTTTTGGACTGTACAATGTCAAAATTCATGATCGCGTTCATGATCTTCAGTGTAAGAACTAAGACAAGAAGTTTCTCTAAATGATACCATTTTATAGGCAAAATTGTTCAATGATAATCTACATAAAATGTACTGCTATACCTTAACATGTTGAACTGTTTCAAGTCGATAGAACACGCAAAAAAAAAAATGAATCAAATTGCACCATTTACAACATCAATATGCAAAAAGTTCTCACTGCATCCTCCTCTCTTGCTCGCATCTCTTCCTCGCATCTGACCGCTCCCCCTAAGATCAAATCCTGGCTACGCCGGTGATAGGCCCCACTATTTAGTAGGCCTTCCCAGTGATGTCGCACAGGCCAGGGAGGTGACGTGCACAGGCGGAGCAAGAGCTGAAATACCACGATGTAGTCATTCAATTATCTATGAATATTTCCTTTTCTTACTTTTTTTTATAGGAAAAAATCCCAAATTTCACCAAAAGTGTGCACCAGATCGCTGAATTTGAGGTTTGAAAATGCCAAATTTTCCTCGTGTGGGAGGGGGATTATCCCCCCACACCCTCCCCCAGGCCGCTCCGCTCCCTCGCACAGATATTCAAACTCAAAGTCCCTCCCCTACCCCCCATCATTAAAACGGAACGATGCCCCTGTGATGATTGCTTCACTGACTTAAATCAAGAAAATTGAAGAATACAATTAATAGCTACAGGAAAATATCTACTACGTTATTCAAGAAATGAATATCCTTATTAGCATTTTATTTAATCTATTTGGGCATTATTCAGGGCTGCGCTGATACGTTTTTGAAAGGGGGGGGGGGGATCGCCTGTCAGTCAAGAAGAAAGAACATCAAAAGACAAGAGAAACAACAACAAAAAAAGTCTTTATACTTTTAAGGTCTGATTTTCCGCCAAAAGTCGGCTGACAAGAAAAAAAAAACAAGAACAAAAAGTCGTCATATTTTTGCTGCCACTTCCCTCCCACTTTGCATGGAAAAGAGTGGGACATTTGATCCCTGTAAAGTGTGTGTGTGTGTGTGTGTGCCCCCCCCCCCCCCCCCCCCCCCCCCACCCCCACCAGGGCTGCGCCGGTCCGGTTATGGGCTTGTAATCGTGGTGATGGTGACTATCGCCAATTATCCCCCCCCCCCCCCCCCCCCTCCCACTCCTCAGTACGGATTTACGCCGTTGACTGTACAGTCCCTTTAACATTTCTGGGATCAAGGACATTCTTAATAATTGCATCATATGCATTATCATCTTCTCACGAAAGTTATGTCGTCTCATTATCATCGCATGCCTGGCAACCTGCATAGCTTTCAACAATACTCCGAGAGAACCGAACAAGCATAATATCATTTGGACTTCCGCGCAGATCCTAATAGATCAGATATTGAATTAAATTACTTACGCTGAACTTCTAAGGTTCGGGACCGTTCACTGCCGATGAGATAACACTGAAGTACGCTCCCATTGTCAGCTGCGGTAGGAGTGAACGTCAGCTCGCTACTAACGTTGTAGTATCCAAAACGATTGATACCGTAAGCGAGACCAGAACTAGCCGACTCGACAGCATTATCGCTTCCTTTAATACATGAGAAACAGAGTGGGAAAGAAACCAAAAAATCGAAATGAGTTTGAATAACATTGGAAGATTTACTTTGTACATAGATAATCGTTAGAAGATATGTCAATGCCTATTATCGAGCTTTCGATTAAGGACGAAAGAGAAAGAGGAAGGGAAGCATGGCGTGAAATCATTCTGTGCATTCGCAAAACCAAACATTTCTCAATCCTGTTCATATTTAGCTTCCGGTCTGAATAACAAGACGGAGCAGCTACCCGCCACACATTTAGGTATAGAGCAGAAGTGCGCGTGTGACAGCTACGCATTTTATGTTAGCCTTTATAATGCTCTCCGGATAGTTTAGTTGGTAGTTTTTCTGTTCTTTTATTGCTGAACAAATTTTACAATGACACATGCTTCAAACAAAACAGCTCGAATTTCTGAGGTTCATGCCGTTGAGAAAGCATCACCGCGTACGTCGTGAATGGACAAGTTGTCTTAACACACTCGTATGAGCCAGGGTAGCTTGGTTTCAAAATGTTATGTATTGGGAGTCGTATTCTGAAAACAATCAAAGGAAGATTTTCTCCCTATTCTCAATCAGGACTTTTTCCCCAAAAGAGTACACCGTATTCTAAAAATCTGTCTTACTTTCTTCGTAACCTTTTTTCGTAACTTTTATTTCCTATGAGCTTTGCCTACAGTTAGGAAGAAATTGGAAAATATTCTAATGAGTATGATATCTAGGAAGAAGATAATAATTTCTGACTTAGGAGGTAATTGGTATATTCTAGAATGCACTTAATTGGAAATGATTTATGAAAGGCTATGAGGAAAGCCGTTACCCTGTCCTAAAGTCCGTTATTATAATAATCAATGTAAATTTAAGGAATAGCGAAATACAAATAAAGGCAAAACAATGAAACATCATGCCAGACCTTTGATTTCGCCGAATAACAAGTTAACGTATTATTCAGTTTTGCTCTCTGGTTGTTTCAAATATAAAAAAAACTATTAACTACGTTTATATGAATAAACTGTATAGGTGAATCATCGTTTAAAAGTATTCCTGTTTATTATTCAATTCATTTAGATTATTTTCATTCATTTTGTGTTAAAATGTTTTTGTCATATGATTTTTTGCCAGAAAGTTTTTCTTTTTTTCTTTTTTCACGGACAAAACAGTTACGTATTCGGTTGTGTAGACCAGCAGGTCCCATTCCGTGAATTTGTGTATAAATGGTGTTAATGTGTTGGCACACATGTTTTATGGAGTTTGGTTGTTTGTTTGTTTGTTTGTTTTTTTCAGGTTGTTCAAACTCCATGAACAGAGCTTTGATAAATGCAAGGCAAACAGCTGTTTGCCAATGTGTTCTCTTAAATCTTTTAAGAACACAAAGAACAAAGAAACGAACGTGTTTTTCGGATTTTTTTTTTTTCGGGGGGGGGGGGAGGGCAAAAGGGCCAGAGTGTTCCGTTTTGCTACCCTGTAGTGATACGAGGCCTTGGGTAAAAGGGCCGTGGTGAGAAACAAAGAAACAAACCAAAAATAATATTACATTTTATTCAGATAATGAAACATTTTGTCTGATGTAATCAACGTGGATGGGTAGCAATATGCAGCCACAACATATACATCAAAAACTCCGAAGAACAATTCCAAATCCCTCTAGGAATGACGTGCCTCTAAAGCTAAGGGGGCCGTCTCACCCCATTTTCTGTTATGTTTTAAAACTCCACGCGACTCTTTGAAGAAAATGATGATGTCAATTGCTTCTTTTATTAACTATTGAAGTGGTATACTCTAAATGTACAGATCCTTCGTTTTTATACATTACCGGTACTTGATAGCTAGACAAGAATGTATGCCTAAACGAAGTATTGATGTGTGCATATAATTCTCTGAAAGAATTATCCGCGTAGGTTCATAATTAGCGTTTTCTTGTTTCTGTACATACGCACAGCGAACAGGCGCACTATGTATGATATAGCGCTGGCCGCCGCGCTGCCCTCGGGCGCCGGCCCGCTGGAAGATGGTGTAGCTAGCTGGATGTATCCAGCCGGCTCGCCAGCTGCACTACGTACCGGCAATGTACCACACGCGTGTAGTTGTATGTATAATACACTGACTAATTTATTTTTGCTTAAAAAAAGAATGAAAAAAAAAAAAACTCCACAATTTCTGCACTTCTCTTTTAAGTAATGTTTCTTTCTTTGTATAAAGTAGTACATTTTCAATACTGTATCACGGGTGAATACAAACATGTGTTTTTAACCAGACGTCATAATTTCACAAGGATATTATGGCATTGGTTTATTTTGCATAATACCAAACAAAATTTGTAATTTTATTGGCTTTAATATTAGAAAATGCAGTAGGCGGGGATAAGGCTGGCCTAAATTTTTCCAGGGAACACTTTCAGAATACCAATTCTGTCTTTCATAGGCACTTCTGAACTGTCTGACTTAGAATTATGGAAAAAAAGAGAAGATTTTCAGAATAGTATAGGTCCTACTATATCCTAGGACTCGTGCCCGACATCGCGCTGGGCCGGGCGATCATTCTTTTACTTGTAAGTAGGACAAGTTGTAGTTTCGTATCGCCTCGTATTGTGATATTTATACATTTACAAACTCGCCCTCAATATTTCACAACCTAAAACAGATTGTCTGAATCTCGTCAAAGCCTGGTAAAAGTTGAATATTTACGGTTAAGACACTTTTACCCATTTCGAAATAATTCGATGGTTTGAATCGGAACTCTGCGCTGCACTCGAACAATTGGCCGCGGTATGGTAGTGTACACGTACACGGCAGCGTAGTACAGTCATTTCTAAATGAGTGTAAAAGTGAAAAAATTAACAACTTTTACCAGACTTTGTAGACTCAGTTGTAGGGAATTTCGTTTGTAAAATATGTAGGGAGAGTTTGTGCATGTTTGAAATTTATGTGGCGATGCAAACCACACTACACAATCACTGTGCCTCCCGCTAGATTGTGCATTGATTTAGACGTACATACAACACTGTATGAATTGGCTTAAGATAAAGAGAGAGAGGGAGAGAGAGGGAGAGAGATGAAGAAAGAAGCAAAACTCGAGCGAGAGACTTCTTTAATTCAATCTTAAATCATTTTTTTTTCATCTTAGATTTTTATATTATTATTTTCATTTCTGTAACTTGGCCTGAGTTACTCAGTACATTATGAAATGCGTGAATAAATGAATCAAACTTACGGTCTCCTTCACACCTCACTCCGGCGTCTTCACTGTGAGTACAGACATGACATCCCCATGGATAACGAAGGCAATAAACCAGAGAGTTTTCCGTTCCATCACAGTAAGCCCAGTTAACCCAGAATGGTCCAGATCCCTGCCCAAAGTGCGCTGACCTATAACTAGCTGAGGCCGATGAGTAGCCGAGTTCTCTGCACACCACGTGCGCGTCACTCATATCCCAGAGAGTGTCACACACCGTGCCCCACTGCCCGTTACACGATATCTCAACTCGGCCTTCATTTGGGGTTGATCCACCAACCAGCCTCACTGTAATAACATGAGATAAAAAGATAAATAGATAGATAAATGACATTAATCAAAATCACATGATTGGCAACCAAAAGGTTGAATTGCAATATGAGTTAAATAAGTCATTGCATGACATGGTTTGATACACACGACTATTTGTAAATAACTACAAATGAACACAACACTCGAAACCAAACAAAACCCTTCACACACACAAATCTTAGACCCTATATCATTTCACATCAATCCAATGCAGGCTTATCATATTCATTCATATTCACACACAATAATCTGAGGTTTGATGTTGTGAGTGTGTCGTGTGTCTTCAGGTCGATGTTTAGCAGTGACATCTCATAGATCACAAACGACGCCTCTGACACGAACAAACAGAGGGAGGTTTTCTTGAAAGTACGGCAACACGTCAAAACTCCATGATGTTAACTGTAACTTTTTAACACCGTCCTGAAATGAGAATGAATAACGTTAGACATTTAGATTAAAATAACAAATTGAAATAGTTATCTCTCAATTGGCGATTGCTTTCTTCCCTATAAAACTAACTTGTTACAAACCTAATACTAGTAAATGATTGTGAGAACTTATGGTAGGCGGTAGATCTAGTGCATAGGCCTACATTACTTTAAAGTTTTCTTTACGCCCACGATAAACCCAACAACAATAAATCCTACAAAGGTGGGTACTGTCTAAGATAATAGTCGAACCAGTTCCCTTGCAGTAAAGCAACATAATTTTCGTTTTTGTTTCATTTCGCTTTGATCAAGACACAATGAAATCAACTGAATGTAGGGTAAATTTAGTGTTTTGTAACCTCCACATGCTGAGGCTGTATGAACAACATCAAACTACTGTGTCGTGTAAGGATCGTACGTACGATCTTTGGTGTAATTATGCAGCTCTAACTTACAACCCTTTGCTATTTATCAATAACCACACGTTTATAATTTCTCACTCCTATACCCTCGAGATCACGACAGCATTTCAATAAACCTTCAGGCCAAATAGTTTACACGTTCACTATTAAAAGCCTTACCATTTCTCCAAACCTGCCATCAACTTTGGTTTAACGTTACATTATCCCACCGAATTTCTTTCGCCCTAGCATCTTTCAGCCGACATACATACACTACGCGCACAAAACTATGCAACATACACACACTACGCGTGACTGTAAATAACAATACAGCATACTCAGTAGTACTATAGTAACATAGTAAATCCCACTGTAGCTGCAGCAGGAGCCGGCAACTGACAGCTAAAATTCTATCCTGAGAATAAACATTGCTTAGCACTATCGCCCTCAAACATTATACAATGAACATGAACGGGTAATCATATCTTAATTGCCATTATGATACCCCGAATTACAGCTTTAAATATCACTTTACAATAGGCTCGACTCACCATCCTGCTAGGATCTGGGAACAAACAGAGCTAGCTAGCTGTGCACGCCTGATAATGATCGATCGATCACTTAGTTCGGTGATCGATCCCCACATCGCATACTAGTACTAGTAATCGAGATTCGCGCGAGAGCCTATGGGAGTGAGCCCTCTACAGTTGACAGGTGACTGCAACAGCACAGAGTGATTTAACTACTAAACCGTATCGATGGGGCATAATATCACCAAAATAATAATAATAATAATAATAATAATAATAGATTAATGTCTCTATGCACATTCAAAGAAGGAAGTAATAGAAATTGGGAAAATAGACATGAGAGAGAGAGAGAGAGAAGGAGAGAGAGAGAGAGAAGACGAAACAAGGCGAAAAGTGACAGAGCTGCGACATACATTGTACAGTGTAAGCCTATAGTCTATACGGACATGTTAAAAAATGTGTTTTCAAAAAACGCTTAAAATCATTTACTTTGTCGGTTTGCTTGAGATATACATGGGTAACTTGTTCGATAACTCCGCTGCCAATTGAAGAGATCTTGCGCCATAAAACTGTGCTGATATTGTAGTAGTGTACAACAAAAGTTTTTACTGAGAGCGAAGATTTCTCGCTGGACGATAATAACTTGTTATCAGCTGTTCTATTAGATTGTATGTAGGGCCTAGTTTTTGCAAACACATAAATACTATGATTGAGATCTTGAAATAAATTCGTTGTTTTACTAGTACCCCCCCCCCCCACCTTCTCTGACAGTTCTTCAAACAATCATGTACTATGTAGTACGCTGCAAGTCCCAACTCCATCACAATAAAGAAGAATCTGAGGGACAAAAAAAAAAAAAAACACCAAGGCACATGCTAATATTCTTATTCATTTTTCAAATGTACTGTGAATATCATGCATATAATACAAATCAAAAAGTGAAATCAAATTCTGCAAATTTTGCATGATTATTAAATCTATTTGAAGAGTTTGTTCGCAAGTCCATATTTGCCAAATAATGGAGTTATTGGCGATTAAAGGTCAAGAAAAATAAAGAGAATAATAAGAAAACATTTGCTCCTTTTGACCATAACTTCAAAAATGTACCTTTATGTAGTGACCAATATGTCATCTAAAAGGTATATTGTACTTTATGACAGAGACCGTACTTAAAAATCTTCAAAAATGGACATATCTGTTTTTTTGCAAAGAAACTTTCCATTTGTATTACGTTACAAGTGCATGGTTTTCAAAGATGATATTTGACCACATTATGGCTTGGGTCGTTCTCAAATTCAGGGTTTCATGATATTGTTGATAACCACAAGAGGAAGACTTGATAGTTGCGAATATTATGAAAAAAAAATAAAAGACAAATAAGACTATAATTATGCTACCCACTTAAAATACATAATACATGCATTATATTAATGGGACATTAATTTTACAAAATACATAAATTTACATAATTTATACAAAAAAATACTATATGGCATAGGCATATACGAGTAACATAACATTGGTAGGTTCATTTGCAAAATTAAACCAGGTATATCACTTGCGTTACAAATTTGCACAAGTGAGTGCCCAGTCCCATAAAACGTACATGCTTGTCATAAGGTTTATTCCCTGTTGCACAGACAGATGAAGTAACTACCGCAATAGCTATGTGTAGAAAGTCCTAAAGGCGTTCTTTTCAAACTGAGGTTGTCGATGGGTCAAACGAGAAGTTCCAATATGCAGCCTATACACAAATTTTCCAATTATGATCATAAATGTGACCTTGCATCAAAAAAAAAAAAAAAATCTCCGCATCCTGATTTTGCGCCTGGACTCAAAATAGGTGAAATGGGTAAAATTATAGTCGAGCTCCTTGAATATTTTCTGAAAGAGAAATTCTTCTTTGTAATTATTTTAAAGTTTGAGTTCGTAAAACGAGTAAGAAATTGAGTATATGATTATAAGAACGACCCAAGTCCAATTTTTGGCCAAATTCAGTTTGACATGGGAAATTGTAGCTTATGCATGGACTCATCTTGTGTATAAATGATAAATCCTAATTACCCCCGGAAGTGCCTGAAATAAATGAGTTAAATCTTATATGAATGTAAGAATGAAGGACTTGGGTCATTCTTACATTCATATTATAGCGCCCTCTCTCGTCCTTCTCTCATCTCTATAGCAGAGTATCATGTATAAATTATGAATCAAAGAACGACCCAAGTCCATATGAATCAAAGAACGACCCAAGTCCATCACACAAAATGGCCTCTCCACAATTAATGTTAATGTTAATTGTCATAATAATATATGTTCTAATTTGTATATACAATGTTGCCTTCCCATCACAGTTGAATAGAATATTATTGGACAAACAAAAAAGATATGAAGTTTTTTTTTAGTTTACTCGAAATGGTCCTCCATGGACTTGGGTCGTTCTTATATTCATATACTCAGTTGTTTTCAGCAGTTTTTACAGAAAATTCTTTTTTTTTAGAATGGTGTAGACAGTTATGACTTAGACATGTCGAGACACTTTTTCATTTCATGAAAACCCTTTACTCACTATTCATTTGCAACTCTGATAACTTTTGAAAGAATAGTGCTACTGTATTTAAAGTTGTCGTATATGCATCCATGAATAGAATGTGCTTAACCAGTGTGATGGGCAATTTCAGCTTAACCTGATAATTTCTTTATCATAGTTATCACTACCTTGCAGAGTTTAAGATCCTGTTTTGTTATTTTGGTCTCATTAATTGCACCTCGTGCAACATGTTGTGATTAAGCACTAATAGACCTTAAACTTCAAAGATTCTTTTCTCAGTAAAGACTTATCCAAAGTGTGTATACTTTCTCTTCATTATCTATAACATCTAGGTCGGAAAAGAGCAGTTGTATACATTAGTTATGCATCATTTTGAAGCTCAGAGTCTGCCCTTTCAGAATCTGCCCACGTCCGGCCACTTTTTTTTTTTATGCATGTACGGGTCACAACGAAATAATGAGATAATAAAAGATGTAACAGGAAAATCACACAAAATTGATATGTCTCCTATATTGCAAAGTATAACCGTCCAACATGATAAAAATACTTCTAACCAAAGATCAAGACATTACAGCAAAGTCCCCTAAATGCTCCTATTCATTACTTTCAACTTACTGGCCTACACTATGCCAGCAAACTGTGGGTATAGAAGGTATTATAGGTAGAAGACAATAGTTCAGAATTGCTAACAACAGAGGACCTTGGTCCTTCATGTGTTAATTGGCGGGGAAAGGCTCGCCCTGCAATTTTATGATAACGGCTCTCTTTAGGGAGAAGAGAAAACGTAAAAGGAAACAAAGTAAACCAAAGTGAAATCAAACAAAACGTTGACAGGGTAGCAACGTAATCCGTGAACTGAAGTATCAATAATACAAGAGCTTGTTCGCAAAAACCGATAAATCCATGTTTAAAAAATGAAAATCGATGTATAACTGTGATTAAAGTAATTGCATGTGGGACCAATCTAAATATAAAATAATTTTGCAGCTAAGCGCAATATATCTCGAGTAATTTCTGCCTATAATCAGTGTTTGGTTGTAAAAACTGATACATTCCATTCCCGTTTGGTTGTAAAAACTGATACATTCCATTACCGTTTAGTTGGAAAAAGCCAATAATTCCACCTTAACCAATCAACACGTCGCATCATTGTGTCCGATGATTTCAAGCGACCTTAATAATTGCACATAGAACTGAAATTTAACGATCTGCAGCATACTCTAAACTGCTGAGGCCATTCAGACATAGGTCTAATTGTAAATCGTGATATTTTTGCGTGTGCGTCTTTTCACTGTCTACTAATAGTTTATGGCGGTGGAACTAGCAGGGGAAGGTGTGGGATGGAGTTCTTCCTCCTTCACGTGGGAGTTTAGAATTGAAATTTAACGATCTGATGCACTCTTTTGGTGGAATTTTGAGAGAGTTTTCAGTCAAAGGAGTAAGAAAAATAAGTTTTGAGTGATATGGCATCCGAACGGTTGAGTATTAAAATCACATGACAGTGTTGATAAAAGCGCAAGCGCTGAAGCGCTCTTCAAAATATTGACAAAGGCGCTCTCTTATAGTGCAGGTGTGCTAGTTCCAAGATTACAAGACTAAAGTAACCCATTGTGGACGTGCTGATTTTGTTACAACGCGAATTTAGACACCTGCCCGATTATACTCGGGACTCGTCTTCAACGGGTTAATAATACAAGCTATAATGATAACAATAGCAGTAAAAAGTTACGCATTTACCCCATTTCCCAAGTTGTATGTATACATCTCTTGATAAACATTTAGTGACACCGTCCCATCAGAGGCAGAAGAAAATCGTTTTTATTTTCAGAAATATGGATATTATATACGAGGTGACAATGATGAAGGTTACAATAATAATGATAATAAAATAATGATGATAATAATAATAATGAGAAGAAGAAGAAGGAGGAGGAGGAGGAGAAGAAGAAGAAGAAGAAGAAGAAGAAGAAGAAGAGTGGTAATAAACGAAAAAAAGAATGCCAGTTACCAATGATGAAAAAAAAAATCCCCCTATTGGGGCGGGGGGGGGGGGGATGATTATACATGACTGTCATCCCCAACATTATGAGCTGGGGGATGCACACACATCCCCCCCCCCCCCTCCCTTCCCGCTGCCTACGCCCCGCACAACACCAAAGTGTGTACCAAGCTTCGTAAACATTTCGCTTGAAAAATAAGGAACTTTTCCGATCCCTAATAGTTATTTTCCCGATCTATCGCTGTAATATGCCGTCACCATGACAACGCAGTTTCTGACACATTAAGAAACGTGATTTGCACAACTTTACCCAAGACCAACAACAACACAAACTTGTATCTACGAACTTATCAAAGGCACATACATCGTGTCTGGTGCCATCTGGTACCATCTAATGGAAATGTACAAATTAGCTCATTTTGCTAATTATGATAATATTATTTAAGGCACTCGTTCCATTTGAAAATATATAAAAATAGATGTTATTGAATGGACACCTTGTCATAGAAACCTAATGAAAAAAAAAAACTTTCTTTTTATTTTCAAGCTTCCTGCACTGAAATGCCAAGATATAGACTACACCTCTGTACATATTGCGCTAATTAGGTGAATGTGCTGTTTAAGCGTTTTACTGTAATTGCCCTATAGGTTGCCAAGGTGACAACAAACCCCAACAGATTTAATGCCCAACTACAATGTAAGACATGAAGCAACAACAACAACAACAACAAAAGACAAAAAATGTCCTTTACGACTTTTCCAGATCAAATACATGGTATATGGTGTCATCTATAGATAGATTCCTCAGGTTAGAAAAAAATCTTGAAAAGTCGTGTTATCTCTGTTTTCAGTCTTCCTGTATTAAAATTAGCAATTACAATGCACATAATGCTGGTGACAATGATTATGCTAATTAGGATAAGAAAAAAAAATGCAAAAAGTTGCGAAGGTGGCAACCAAACTAGAATACCCCTCTAGAACACGAATTACTAACCTTTAAGAACTCTTCCAGGTCACAATACATGTTCTAAACGTCATCTAATAGACTATGCTCGCAAGATAGTGTCGTTTGTATTTTGGAACACTTCCAACTACTATAGTACTTAAAGGACAAGTTCACCTTCATAAACATAAGGATTGACAGAATGTAGCAATATTAGTAGAACACATCATGGAAAGTTTGAGGAAAATCAGACAATCCGTTCAAAAGTTATGAATTTTTGAAGTTTTTTTGCAGTACCCGCTGGATGAGAAGACTACTGCAGTGTATGAATAACTTAGATGTCACATGCGTACAACAATATAAAGAAAATATAAAGAGAATTTCACAAAATTCCATCTTTTGAAAAAAGTACACATTCCCCTGACTCGTTACCGATAAATGTTATGGGTAATATTATTCCCCCTGCCTTTAGAAAGAGGCAAGTCAATTGCTCTTTTATTATGCGAAAAAAGTGAAAATATGTTGAATTTTCTTTTATATTTTCTTTATACTGTTGTACGCATATGACTCACAAGCTGTAGTAGTCTCCTCATCCAGCGGTTCCAACACAAAAATTTAAAAAATTCATAACTTTTGCATCGATTGTCCAATTTTCCTCAAACTTTCACTGATGTGTTTTACTAATATTGTTGCATTTTCTCAATCCTTATGTTTATGAAGGTGAACTTGTCCTTTAAGCCGCATGTATACTCACCCGCATATCCGGGACACGTATTCCCACATTTGTCACCGCAGTTAGAGTGGTCGCTATGCTCTAGAGTTCATTCGTCTCACAGCACGTACTGCCTTTGGCTATGTGAATACAAAGTTAGTAATTGACAGAAAATTTCACACCCTCAGGAGTTATTACAACCCGGATAAGATCGATAAAGAATCAAACACGATGCTCTATAGCCTTCACAGAGTGCTTACTTTAACCGGTGTTAAAATTCTACCCTTCCCGACTTGGATCACAGTTGGTAAAAGTTGACATCCGATCTCAAACTCCATTACTTTAACGTTTTATCATCTGTGTTAAATCTCTTTGTCATTAAGCATGATTCTACTTGTTAAAACTGTTATTGCCTTCTAAATAGTTTCCATAGAAAATCCATAATGTAAAGATTACACACATTTTCCTTCTAGTCTAGGATTGTGTGTGTGTGTCGGTGTAGAAATCAATTTTGACGTATAGAGACGATGAGTTTGCACAGGGACAAGAATTGTAATTATAACCCTTACAACCACAGGGCAGAAACCTTATGTCTTTTTTCAAGAGTAATTTCCATTTTATATTCGATTTGGTGTGTCTTTTAAGGCACAGTCAGTTTTCGATAGTTATATACATTAAGGACATACCTGTCACAGGCTCTTTTGTATCTTAATTTGGTTTGACTATTTTTAGCGGTCAGCCTAGTGAAGTTAGAGGGTCCGTTATAAAAGCCTCCAGTTCTGCCATTTGTCTCTCTTTAAAATATTTACCACCGTGCCTCCAAAGAATCAAATTTATGATGATATTCGGTTGAAGTTTGAAAAAGCGGACTGTAGTTCTACATTGTGATACTTGCAGGATAGGTCGCCGAGTTAATCCAACAAATATAGTGTTCGTAACGATGAAAAAACGGCTGGTTTTGGTGTCCTGACTTGATTGTCGGTGAAAGGTCACATCCGATCCAGCTGCTCATTAAGGTAGCGCACTCTTTTTTAGTGTTATGTGTGGACAGATCGATGAGGAGTGGGCGTGGACAATACGTTGATAGATCTATGCACCGTCATTTATATTGTCGTATACTTTTAGAAGCATTTTAAATATTGATTAGCAACAACTAACGACAATTTTCAAAGAATGAATTATTCCTTAAGAGACACGTTGTCAGTGTTTATTCAAGAATAAATAGAGAAAGAGAAAAAGTTTCCTGTAAGTTTTAAAGCTGCAAATTGTTTATCTACACTCTATTATGATATAAGAAACTTTACAACTTGGCAAACCACGGCCACTGGGACTTTTCTATCGGCAATTATTGCCTGGTCTTTGACTCGACATAATATCTTTTGTTATCTGTTTCTGAGAAAAGACGAAAACGTCTGCTCATTTCAACATGGTTTTGGAGCTATTTCTTGGCAACGAGTAAAACTGTCATCTTTATAATGGCCCAAAACGATTCGATGAACGTTTCTCACTTACTTTCTTGCAGAAAAGTTAATGACTGAGGGTATTTGAAGTTTTTGCGAACTTTCTATTCAAAGAAGGTGCAGTAATCATCGCTTCGACTCATTTCGCTAGTGGTGGTGAAGCCTTCCTTGATTTGGACGCCGTTCAAAAACCAGGTCAGAGCAGCCGAGCCGTGGATGTCATTTCCTGAGCACACTGCCGTGACTTCACGGCCAGCCCGGAGAGGCGAGGGTACCTCGAGGTTCATTGTCATTGCAACTGAAAGAATAATAACAGAAAATAAGAGGAATTATTCTGAGTCTTGAAGAAAATAATGAACACACACTCACAATGGAACACACACACACACACACACACACACACATACACACAAAGACATAACATGTATCAGTTGTTGCGGGCAATTGCATCAATTGACTTGTTACATACCATTTATAAGGGGAGTATAGTGGTCAAAGGTGGGCTCCATGGTAAACAAATTTAAAATGAGTTTATACACAACGTATGGATGGAAAATCGTCGCAATATTGAAAATTGTAGCAATAATATAAGGCTATAAGCTTGGTCTTTTATCACCTTATTATTCTCCTATTGCCATGCCAACTTCCCACTTTCAGACATTGAAGAGCTCTTAACATCAACATCAATCTACGGAAAAACGAGCGATGTAATAATGAAAATTAATAACTAAATTAAAACGATCGTACTCCTTACCACTAAAGTGAATATTCATGAGAAGAATCCCGACCTGAACCATCACTCGGCTGTCAATCATTTTGATGAGATTCCTGAAAAACATGAGAAACCTGCTGGATAAAATAAATTCAATAGGCCAGTTACCATGTTATTATACCACAATGTAAGGCATTCACAAAGACGTAGGCTTTACTAACAAAATCAGTAAAAACATTCAGTAATACTCGCCAAGCACAATTTTGTTGTATTCAGTTGTAGTGACTTGGAAAAGAAGAATGGGTATCAAGAATAAGGCAGAAATAGTAGTTTGACAGGAAAAAAAAAGAAACAAAAAAAGAAAGAAATTCATCATACCCCGTCTTCTATACAGATACTCACAATATGTGGAAAGCATTAGAAGAAATTTCTTTTCAAATTTCCGGAGATACACTACTTGTCTACGTCCTTTGGTTGAAAGCTGGTTTCAATCCTATTTTGCCTCCAAACTTACTTGTTTTTATTGAGTCACTGATAGGTGTATAGGCGTATGTTAAAAGAACAAGTCACATGAAGAAATCATCAATATTCCTCCGCGCAACGTCAGAAGACATCTGGTCTGACGCTTTTCAATCTAATTTCGACACGGCGCTTAAATCCTTTGCTTTACTATAGAGTTTGGTCTTTAAAGCCTTCTTCACCTTACAATTCTATACTGGAACTTTAATTCAAATGTACATTTCTCACCTATGTTTGATCATGCTGTTGCTTATAGTGACTACACTTTGCAGAAACAATTGCATTCATGTCAGATATTAGAACAATCTATATTCTCCATCCCTTTTATTAATATTTTGCTGATAAGAGCTTTATACATTCAATTTATATTCTGCTAAGTTTGTATTGTCTCTACGGTTCCTTCGGAGAGCAGGCAGTTTCAAGTAATTTGGCAATGGGGGCATAATAACTGTACCATGTTTCCTGTGTGACATTATTCAGTCATATCACCAAAACTGATGTCATCAAAGTAATTTCATTGTGTTCAGTGAAGATTTTCTCTACAGATACTAATTAAGCATGTTTTCTAATATGAATTTGTATCAGTTAAAAATGAAACTTACAAAGTAATTTTCAGATATTTTTTTTTCATGTGGATGATATGAATTAATCTGTATTCTTACTCATCATATAAGTTCGCTATAGATAAATTTAACATGACTTCTAATCGATGCAATTACTGAAAAACGGTATTTGAAGCAGCATGTTCATTAAGTGAAATAGAATATTTATAAAAACACCCAAAATTCAGTGGACAATATCAGAACGAATTTAAAAGAGAAATGATGTTGAAATGCCATAACTTTAAATAAATGGACATTAATGGACGAATCAATCAAAACTGGGAAACAAGGCACTACCTATACTGAAAAAAAAAGAGATCGGTGTTAGATTTAACAAATCAGTGTCAATACAGGACCACAGCGACAGGCGTAAAAAGTAAACATGTTGTGACGGTGTTGGAAAGTGTTCACCAGGAATACACTTCGCGCTGATAATTTGACATTGCAGCTGGTGATGTTTTTGACACTGCGCTGCTCGTGTTAATTCAACAATGAAACTACCATACATTTTCATGGCGTTGATTTGCCATTCTGGTGTTAAATTCAATGGTATTACACGCCCATAGAGAGTGTGAATAGGAGACCACGTATACACCCTACTGTTACTGTGGTGTAAATGCGTTCACAATTTGTATTAAAAATCAAGTACTTTATCAGAAAGTTTTTGTTGGTCATGTTGATGTTCAAAATCAACAAGAAGAACAGGAACTAATTACACATTATAATATATAGGTCTACAGTATCATATTGAAGTGACACCTGTAAAAATGTAACACCTCATATGAGCACCGAAAATTTAACACCAGCTCGGTGTTTCACATTTAAAACCAGACTTTTGCAAGCTATATTATGCGTATAGAGAATCGCACTTTTTGTTGCGCTTGTTTTCACTGCCTGGCAATTTACCGGTTTTTGTTGACGTTTGTCATTCTATATACAGGTTCGGCGTGACTAAAACAGACACGCTGTATACTTGATACTTCCTTTATGTTACTAAATACATATCAGACATGCACAGTGACTGTGTGCGCAGATACATGCTTTGAATTTCACAGTCATATCAATCGTGCACACATAATTATGCATCCATGTCGTGTATAATGATATCGATTATGTATAACATATCAAGAGATAGAAAAAAAAAAACCCTTGCGCAGCCCTAATGACCCTTCAAAGAATCCATTAATAATGTAATTCAACGTTATAGTGATGTGTGTATCAAAGTTTTGACTCCCCCTCGTCAATACTGTCAACAGGACGCTACAAATCTCGCAAATTAAAATTCTAGCAAACAACGATTTCGTCTTTTTTTTTCGAACTTGAAGGTAGGTGTATGACATCAGTGTTTGTGCTTACAGAATCATCTCGACTCCTTAAGGTGGAATCTTGGAAAACCTGCATCCGATTCCATAGGGTATTAATTCGACAAAGTTAATATCTTCGAGCAATATTAATATATCATGTGCCTGTCCTTTATTTTAAGGCAGACGTAAACGTTAGAATTCAATTTCTAATTTTTAATTACACACGTTCTGTCAGTGAGAGTTAAAACGAAATGATATTATCGCTACCTCGTTAGGAAACCCCCCCCCCCCCAGTAATTACACACAGTCGATCAAAATATTGTGTATCACATTCTCTAAGACAATAGACAGAATTAGACAATTGGATTACACTTCACAAATCATAGTTTTTTTTTCCTTCTAGAGCAATGTCAAGCTAAGCATTTTTCCTCTTATTATGTTTCTTGCTATTTCAGAAAACATTATTGTCTGGAATAACCCCTATTATGTCTTTGCTCTATATTCATAATATTAAACAATATGACATTATATCTTCACCTTTTCTTCGCTAACGACTTTCAATAATATTTACAGACGTTATTGTCCTTAGACTTCTGCGACCACTACACTTTACCACACTGTCATCACAATTAACTCTTTATGTGCCACGTTCGCACGTCCGACTCAGTCGACGGCGTGCCAACTTCGCATATTCTGCTCAACAAACAAAGCCGCCAAGACCGATCGATAAATCCCTAATCACTGCTAATCCAGCGGCACAATGAAAGCGTTTCTCGTGCTTTTGTTCCTCTCATAAACGGCGTGCATTCTATGTGGAGATCGACTATCAAGTGATGTTCCCAACTAAATTTGCTCGTACATTCTAAGTTTCTTTCACGGTTTATGTGCAAAAGTCATGCCTTTATACTCATGTAGCAACTGGTTATTCAGAAGAAAAATTGAAAATGGGTTCGTCATACAATTTATATCGAAACGAAGCTTGGCATTCCTCTTTAACTTTGCCTACATTATGCCCATCCTAACAGAAATTTGTAGAAGTTATACAAATTGGAAAAACAGAATTCTTTCTCAAAGCGTGTCTCCGAATAACGTGGCACACAGGGGGTTTCCACCATGGCACATAAAGAGTTAACAACTCCGCCGCAAATAAGACTATAACACTAGAAGATGTTTCTGCTGTTATAAACGCTATCATTATCTAACATTAATTGTCTCAACTAACACGCACAGAAACGCTTGTACCTAGCACGTCTTGTTAATATATTTCGTCTTGTACGAGTCCCTCAGATTCCTTTATCAAATCCATTTATTGCATGGCACTAATGGTATACTACCGATACCACAAGTGAAAGTTCTGTAAGACCTTGAACCTATTAGACTGCATGCATTGTAGGTTGACTTCCGTCTGCAACCTCAGACACGATTTTGCTGAAGAACAAGTCGTTGAGGGCGTTTGTCACTGGAGCTCATCTTACTCGTTGTGGGTACGTGGTCCGTATAGAGGAGCCAAACAAGTTTAGACGATTCCTGTTCATTATTGCTCTTTGAGTTGAACAGCAGAATGAATACCGACAATAATTTTTTACCCCTTGCTGATGATAGGAGCCTGATATGATGAAAGGTTGCAATCAAAAAAAAAAAGGATGGAGACTTAGAAATCTGCAAATGATTTGGGAAATTTACAAAGAATTCGTCCACAAGACTTCAGAAAAAAAAATCATCGGCTTCGTTGAAATGAATCCTTGGAAAGAAAGAAAGAGAGAGAGAGAGAGAGAGAGAGAGAGAGAGAGAGAGAGAGAAGGTACCAAGTGCGCACGCGCATTAACCAAAAGTTGTCTACTTTTGAAACAAAATCTTCAATCGTATAGTATTTGATATTGGTATCGAGAAATGTTTCCAGAATCATCGAGGTATCAGCTAATAATACAAAAGTGGATACATCAGGGATAAGAAAAACACTTTGGTGAAAATCACAGCGAGCAAAAAAGGTTTATGATTATGAAAAGGAACCATCTGTTAACTCTTTATGTGCCATGGTGGAAACCCCGGTGTGCCACGTTATTCTGAGACACGAAGGTAGTCATGCTTTGAGAAAGAATTCTGTTTTTCCAATTTGTATAACTTCTACAAATTTCTGTTAAGATGGGCGTAATAGTAGGCAAAGTTAAAGAGGAATGCTAAGCTTTGTTTCGATATAAATTGTATGCCGACTCTATTTTCATTTTTTTTCTTTTAATTTAACCAGTTGCTACATCACTATAAAGGCATGACTTTTGCACATTAAACCGTGACAGAAACAACGAATGTACGAGTAATCTAGTTGGGAACATCGCTTGATAGTCGATCACCACAGAATGCAAGCCGTATATGAGAGGAACAAAAGCACGAGAAACGCTTTCATTGTGCCGCGGGATTAGCAGTAATTAGCGGTTTATCGATCGGTCTTGGCGGCTTTGTTTGTTGAGCAGAATATGCGAAGTTGGCACCCCGTCGACTGAGTCGGAGATGTGAACGTGGCACGTAAATAGTTAAGTCGCGCCATAACGCATGCGTATACGTAGCTGCCTTTACCATTCTCTCCAATGTACTTATAGATTGGTTATCCGGTTGGCTATACCTAATCAAAAATATTAACTGCATTCCGGCATTTATAGTCCAAGAAACGACATTTGTAATTGTGTCACTTATTGTATCCTTTCTTTCCGCTTTTTTCTCACACTTTCAGTGTTTCATAACCTAAATAATAAAGATCTGTCAATTTAGTATTCTATTGCTAATTCAACCTTGTTTATTTAGGTACCAAGAGGAATGCTCAAAAGCCTGTTCATTGCCTAATCTACTGCTGTTTCTTAAGGAATACATCTAAAAAGATTCGAGTTTCTGTGCTTCCCTGTAAATAGCAAATTTATATTTTTGTTCATTCATTAGCTATTGTATAATAGCTCGTGTACACAATCCAATGGCTTAATTCTATTTTCCCAGTTGGTTATAGGCACTTCACTTGTTTTCAGAGCGACATAATCAGTGGCGGATCGGGGGGAGGGGCGCACCGGGTGCGCGCCCCTCCCCCTTTTGGTTAAAACAACAGAAATAAAAAGAAAAATAATGGGGTGGGGGTAGGGTGCGTGCGCCCCCTTTAATTTCGCAAAGGCTCCTTCCCTTTATGGAATCCCAGGATCCGCCCCTGATAATGCATAAGCTTGCCCGACGTCACAATCTATTGAAGGAATGAATGTTTAAAGTATTTAAAAAATGAACTTGCGCAAGGAAGCTGATCAGAAATAGACCATCAATAGAATATAGCACATCAAAGTAATTTCATTGTGTTCAGTGCCAATTTTCTCCACAGATACTAATTAAGCATGTTTTTTATATGAAATTGTATAAGTTAAAAATTGAAACTGAAAAATTAATTTTCAGAAAAAAAGTTTGCATGTTTTACGGACTTGAATAACATTTTTAGTTTATTTTTTTTTCATTTGGATGGTATAAATTAATCTGTATTCTTACTCATCATATAAGTTCGCTACAGATAAATTTAACATGACTTCTAATCAATGGAATTACTGAAAACGGTATTAGAAGCAGCATGTTCATTTAGCCAAATATAATTATAAAAACAGCCGAAAGTCGATGGACCATATCTGAACGAATTTAAAAGAGAAATGATGTTGAAATGCCATAACTTTGAATAACTGGTCATTAATGAATGAATCAATCAAAAATGGGAAACAAGGCACTACCTACACTGAAAAAAGAAAGAAAGAAAGAAGGAAGATTGGTGTTAGATTTAACAAATCAGTGTCAATACAGGACCACACCGACAGGCGTAAAAAGTAAACATGTTGTGACGGTGTTGGAAAGTGTTTCCAAGGCACTTCGTGGTGATAATTTGACACTGTAGCTGGTGATATTTTTGACACTGCGCTGGTTTTAATTCAACAATGACACTACCATAATATAATGGTGTTGATTTGCCATTCTGGTGTTAAATTCAATGGTATTACACACGCCCAGAAAGTGTGAATAGGAGACTACGTATACACCCTCTACTGTTACTGTGGTGTAAATGTGTTCACAATTTGTTTTCAAAAATCAAATACTTTATCAGGACGTTCTTGTTCGTCTTGTTGAAGTTCAAAATCAACAAGAAGAACAGGAACTAATTACACACTATAGGTCTACATATATGGAAGTGACACCCGTGAAAATGTAACTCCTGAAAATTAATGAGCACCGAAAATTTAAGATCAGCTCGGTGGTTCACATTTAACACCAGACTTTTTGCAGTGTATCATTACTGGCATCTATATAGAATCAATAACCTGCATGTTGATGTATATTTACCACCATGCTTTATCCGCATAGAATCTCACTTTTTGTTGCGCTTGTTTTTACTGCCTGGCAATTTACCGGTTTTTGTTGACGTTTGTCATTCTATCTCAGGTTCCTCGTGAAAATGTACACGCTGTATACTTCCTGTATGTTACTATAGCAGACATGCACAGTGACTGTGTGAGCAGATACATGCTTTGAATTTCACAGTCATACCATGCACACGATGATAACATAATATATGCATCCATATTGTGTATGATAGATTATATAACATATCAAGAGAGAGAGAAAAAAAACTGCGCAGCCTTAATGACCCTTCAAAGAATCCATTAAAATGTAATTCAACGTTATAGTGATGTGTGTATCAAACTTTTGACTCACTCACCAAAACTGTCAGCAGGACGCTACAAATCTTGTAAATTAAAATTTTAGCAAACAACGATTTCGTCCTTTTTTTTTCGAACTTGAGGGTAGGTGTATGACATCAGTGTTTGTGCTTACAGAATCATCTCGACTCCTTAAAGTGGAATCTTCGAAAACCTGTATCAGCTTCAATAGGGTCTTAATTGGACAAAGTTGATATCTTCGAGCAATTAATTTATGTGCCTGTCCTTTATTTTAAGACAGACGTAAATTCTATTTATATTTATATTTCTAATTTTTAATTGCACACATTCTGTCAGTGAGAGTTAAAACGAAATGATATTATCGCTACCTCGTTAAGACAACCCCCCCCCCCCCGTAATTAAACACAGTCGATCAAAATATTGTGTGGGTACCTTCTCTAAGACAATAGACCGAATTAGACAATTGGATTAACCCTCAGCTTCACAGATCATAGTTTCTTTCCTTCTAGACCAAGGTCAAGCTAAACATTTTCCTATTTTTCCAAAGACTATAACACTAGAAGATGTTTCTGCTGTTATAAACGCTATCATTATCTAAGAATACTTTAATATTGTCTCACCTAACACGAACGGAAACGCTTGTACCTAGCACGTCCTGTTTCGTCTTGTACGAGTCCCTCAGATTCCTTTACCAAATCCATTTTATTACATACCACTAATGGTATATCACCGATACCACAAATGAAAGTTCTATAAGACCTTAGAGCTATTAGACTGCATGCATTGTAGGGTGACTTCCGTCTGCCTCCTCAGACACGATTTTGCTGAAGAACGAGTCGTTGAGGGCGTTTGTCGCTGGAGCTCAATTCTCACCCGTTGTGCGTACGTGGTCCGTAAAGCCAAGTAGTTTAGACGATTCCTGTTCATGTAACTCAATTTTGACAGAAGTGTGGGTTAGCACTATATTGCACCAACCCCTTCAATTGCTCTTTGAGTTGAACAGCAAAATGAATATCGACAATCATTTTTGACCCCTTGCTGATGACAGGAGCCTGATATAATGAAAGGTTGCAATCATTAAAAAAAAAAAGATGGAGAATTAGACATGTTATGAGTCTGCAAATAATTTCGGAAATTTACAAAGAATTCTTCCACAAGACTTCAGGAAAAAACAAAATTTACCGGCGTCGTTATAATGAATCCTTGGAAAGAAAGATAGAAGAATAGAGAGAGAGAGAGAGAGAGAGAGAGAGAGAGGAAAAATATAAGAGGGAGAAAGTAAAGAAAGATGAGGAGAGAGAAAAAGAGCTGATACAGGAATACAGAGAGATAGAATATAGCAGGACACATTTTATTCAGCACGACATCATTTTCTCTTTTTCCATATGCCTTTTTTTTTTTGTTCACACGGTTTATCACTATTTAATGCAGAAGCGTTTTGACATATTCTTTGACATAATATATGCATACTTGTCTCTACGATCAAACATGCAGATAGGAAACGGTTATATCGAAATAAAATCAAGAAGAAAGCAAAAACAAAAACAAAAATAAAAACTTGTTAAGACCGAGAAAAACGCAGCACACATGGTACATTATAGACAGATTCGTGTGGAATTTCAGAGCATGTAAGGATTTTGATAAAGACAGCATGTTATAAAGGATCACTACCGTTGCTGGCAGTAATAAGAATATCAAAGATGAGATCTCAACCTTACATTCATTCGTTTGTTGGTTTCTTATACTATTCTTTATGATTTATAGAGCTTGAAGTACCGAGGAAAGAATGATAATTACCAATTATGTGCCATTGAAAACTAGCTGATGTGATCTGTAAGTTATTTTCGTTCGTTGGTTTCGTATTATCCCTTATGTATAGGAAAACACTGAAGCACCGACGTAAGAATTGCGAATTCTGTGCCAATGAAAACGAGTTGATGCAATCGTGAAAACATTTCATTGTATTATTTTCACACTGTCCTTCATTGCATATCTCTGGAAAAGAACAAAATATCCCACAATGTGGTCACACTGCGTTCACATGGTCGACTATGTGAAGATTATTTCACACTGTGGTGTGGTTTTTCGCAGGGTATTCGCATTTTAATAATGTATTCTGTTTTAAACTGTAAACTGATGATTTACTTTGCGTTCACACTGTTAAAACGCTCAAATTTAAAAGTGTGAAGAAATCATTTTTACAGTGTGTTTACAATGTGTTCACGCTGTGATTCACATTGTGCTTCACATTGTGAGACACAGTTGTATGATTCATTCCAGTAGGGTTTACCAGTTTTTACTCGCATGCAATTACCAAAGGAAGAACTTTGCATAATACTGTGCCACTGAAAAAAGGAATTGATGCGACTTGGAGGTTATTTTTGCTAGTTGGTTTCATGCTAATTTTGTTGTTTGTTTGTTTGTTTGTTTGTGTGTTTGCTTGTTTGTGTGTTTTTTTTAAATTATAGCAAAAACGTGCAAGTACAGAGGAAAGAGTTATAAATTTGGTGAAGAGTGGAAGACCAACAATTGCTGGGAATGTTCCTGCACCGGTTCCAATGGATACGGATACCGATGCTGTCAAAGGTAAGGCGCCCTCATTGTTCTAAATTCGCTATATGTATTATATCGTGTGTCGCTGCCGGGCACCCTAAACTGGTCCAGAATCTGCTGCCAAGACATTCTTATCCTCAACATAAATGATTGTTGGTGAAATTGCATGTCATTTGAGCATGTCTATGAGCAATTATTATCATAGTTCAAATCAGAGTAGAAAAAAACAACCTTAAAACTAAACAAAACAAATCAACGAAGGATAATTAATAGTCCCTTTAGAAAATTTTATACTTACCGTCTAACAAGATTAACAACAACATTAATCTACAATTAATATTACAATAGTGATGATGATGTTGATGATGATGATGATGTTGATTATAATAAAAAAAAAATGATCGCCATCACCACCAACTCATAACATATTTAAATTGTAACTGATATTATCAAGGAGGCCACATACTACATCCAGATATTTTTGATATTCAATACTATTTATTTCTGTCCTCCTCCAACCCCTCTCTCTCTTTCTTTCACTAATTATATCTATCGATTTATTTGTTTACTCATTTATCTATTTTCTATTTATTTACTCATTCATTATTGATTTATCTCTCAATCTATCTAACAATCAATAATCTATCTATCTACCTCTTTATCTATTCATCTATCAATCAATCTATCTATCAATAATTGTATCTATCAATATAATCTACTGTGTATTTGTCTATCTGTCAATCTATCTATCTCTGTTTATCTATTTATCTGTCAATCTATCTATCTGTCTACCTATTTATCTATCTGTCTGTCTATCTGTCTATCTATTTTATCTATCTGTCTATCTGCCTATTTATTTATTCATTTATCTATCTATGTATTCATCTGTCTATATATCTGTCTATCTATCTCTCTATATATTCATATCATTATTATATCTATCAATCAATCTATCTATCAATCTATCTATTTATCTATCAGTTTATCAATCAAACTATCTATGTATTTATCAATATATCTATCAATTTTTCAATCAATCTATCTATATATCTATCAATATATCTATCAATCAAGCTATCAATAACAATAATCTACCGAGTATTTATTTTTCTGTCAGTCTATTTATCTTTCTGTCAGTCTATTTATCTATCTGTCTATCTATTTATCTCTCTGTCAATCTATCCATGTATCCCTATCTATGTATCTATCTATTATCTGCCTATGTATTTATCTATCTGTCTATCTATCTGTCTATCTATTTATCTATATCTGTCAATCTATCTATATGTCTGTCAATCTCTCTATTCATCTACTCTGTATCTGTCTATCTATCTATCTCTGTATCTACCTATTTATTTATCTTTCACTCCATACCCTCTTCCCTTGCTACAGTTTCTGGGTGCCGCTAGTCTACGATCGAGACCAGTGTGAGTCCGTGTGGGATGACGAGTCTTGCTCGTTTTCCGTCGTTGGGAAGGACGACCCGTCGGAGATTTGCGAAATCCTCGCAGGCGTGCTCAAATAGACAGCCGTCTCATCGTTTCTTAGCGCCACCTAGCGACAAGAACATTACAGTCGATGACGGATACTAGTAGTCCAGACGACAGTGTGGAGCTCATCCATGTTCAGAGCTGAGATCGTAGGGCTTGAATGAATCAAGATTTGAATGTGTAGTCTGCAGTGAGAGCAGAAAATATTGGCAGTTCATGTGGACTCTGTGATTACTAGCAGCTGTTGTAGTTCATACTATCCTTTGCGATTTTGGTATGGAGTTCTTTTCAGTATAATGAAGAAAAATATCAGATACCTCGAATGTAATGTGAAATTAGAAATATTTCATTTTACTTTTTGCTAGTACTTTAGTGTCAAACGGGAATTATATCTTTTTTTTTATATAATACATGTGTCTCTTCTTCTACAATTCCATGTGCCACCCTGCATTTTCGTAAATTTGTGCAAATTTTGGTCGTTTGCCAGAGACATGTTTTAGGTTTTGCTCTCTGGTTGCCACTCCCAAACACTGCCTAAGGTAACCGAATAGATTATTAGTTTCTAACAGGTCGACAGGGGATAGCGCCCCCATGTGACGTACTCCAGAAAAACCTACGGACAGGAATTGACCAAATCAGTACACTGTCACTCCTAAATGCACATAAAAAATATCGCGTTCAATAAATCTCATGAAAGCACATAATTGTGTTCGGCTGCATGTTGAAGTAAAATGTCACTGCTAATCGAAATGGTTGGATATTGACGAGTCAGGAAAGAAGTGAAATAAGCAGAAGAAGAAGAAGAAAAAAAAAGAATAGGAGGAGGAAGAGAAGAAAAAGGAGATAAGGGTGGAGAAGAATATATATATTTTCTTAATGACAAGGAATGTTTTATTTTATAATGCAAAAGGTAAGTAAGAGAGGGGATATCATATTGGCAAATCTTTATCACCAGTTTCAGTTGTATACATTCTTTGTTAACGTTCAAAATGTTTGTAATCGACCAAACTGATTTTGATGATGTCTATTTAGTCCTATAACAAGTAAATAACAACATTATAAGCCATCAGTTCGTAATTAGCTCATATACACCTTGATACAAATGACCTTTGTGTTTTCTCAGTTGGTTAGGCACTTCACTCGTTTTCAAAGCGGTATAATGCATAAGCTTGCCCGACATAACAATTTATGGAATTCGTGTTCAAACAAAGTGTGAACTTGAGTTTAGACCAGGTGACCAGAATAGTCCGGCAGTTGACACTTTGGCAGGCATCTAATTCATTGTTTCGTATTGAATGCAATAACAACCTTTATCTTTTGATATTGCCAAATACCAGGCTTGCTGTCAGGTGGATGTGCTAGCAAGCACCATTTAGATAAGGATCACATGAATAATCATCACATCACTGATGCTTATCTCTGTGAATCAATAAACCAAATTGCCTCTTGGTACAAATGACCTTTTTGCTGCTCATGCGCAAAGTGGAATTACGAACTGGTCTATTGTCTTCCCATGGACGGGTACTCCTGCACACACTATCGATGCCATCTTTCTTTCGTCTTTTATTCAGCGGCGGCCGTCAGAGAAAGTAATAATAATCTGTGTATGAACAGAAATTTATCGGTAATAGGTACCATTGATAATCGTAAAAGAGTCTGCAGTAATATGGATAATGTAAAAGTTGCAGAATGTCGCTTGTTTCCTTATCTTTCAAAATTATCACCATTATTGATATCATGAGTATCACTGAGAATTATTTTCATCTTACCTCATTATTGTTATTATGGTGTAATTTAACAAACCACTGCCAATCTAACAACTAATGTGTAATGCCAATTAAAGGTCAAGGCATTCGTTACTTTTTCCCCTGTCTTAAAATTTGCTTGAATCTCTATTAATATCTGTTCTTTATATCCACTAAAGCTCCTTATTATTCGGTGAAACGCAGAAAAAAAGGTTTTATTGCTACTGTTGTTTATCGTCGGTAGGTCAAAGGTCAAAATAACATGTAGTGTATTGATGCCAGTGTTGCATCAAGTTTAATAAGATTACCAAAATAATACGTTGTTTATCATTATGTGTATAATACTATGTCTTTTATTTCACATTTCTTATAGTATGCGTACGCATTAGAATGTTGGGAGTACTACTAATACATTACCGTCAGTTCATGTGACTGCTATGAAGCTGGTCTTTGTTCCAGTCGTTATCATTCAATAAAGTCAATGGGCTAAAGGGATGCTTCCACATCAGAGCAATACAAAGGACACGAAGAGAGAGATTTGTTCATGTCATGTGTGGACTGGCGTAGAATATCCTACAAGGGCATTATTGACCACGTTGACTGCTGTTGCAAGTCTGCGGGGGAACCACTCCTCGTTATTACCAAATAAAACATAACTTCATGAAATCTAAACCAGTGTGGTAAAGGTTGGGGAAATAACGAGGGATACCACAACTCAACTCCAAACCATTCTGTCTCGAATGAAGCTTGACTCCATTAGGTCCAGTCCCTCTACCCTACCTCGGGGTTGGAGGATTTCCTCCTTCACCCAAATACACCTCCATAATCCTTATTCAAATCGCATTACCCCCTCATTAGCGACCACAAAGCCCAATTAGTGAGCTCTCCACCATTTTGTCTGTTCACGCCTCCCCAATTGGGCCGAGACAATGAGGCTGGTTGATTGATGGCTGTGAGTGACAGGTGACAGCCGCTCCTTCTCTTTGTAGCTTTCTCCTCAGCCTCTTCCTTTCGCCTTCGATTCGACTTTTTCTTCTTCTACTACTTCTTCTTCTTTTCTTCTTCTTCTAAAGTCTTCTTCTGTTCTTCTTCTTTTTTCGTCTTCTTCTTCTCTCCTCCTTCTTCTTCTTCTTCATCATCATCATCACCATCATCATCATCAATTTCTTTTCCTCGTCTTCTTCATCATCTTTTTTTTTTTCGTTTGTTCTTGTTTCCTTTTTCTAATTCCCTGGACCCCGTTTTAACAAAAGATAAACTCGATTTTAAATTTCTTTCCACACAGGCTGCCATAGACTTACAGTTGAAATCAACTATTATAATCAGGGCCAAGGTCTTTACTTCTTGTTCTTGCTCTTCTTCCTGTTCTTCTTCTTCTTCTTATCCTATCCTCATCCTTCTCTCGATCCTTCCTTTTATCATTTTGTCACATGAATGCGACCAATATTGATATTAGTTTAAAACATATCAAAACATCGTAACTTAAATTCGTGTATGTGAAACTGGTATCATGAACGGCGTCCTGGCCACTATGGGCTGTAGTCAGAATACACGTGTTCTTTTATTCTTCATTCTCCACTACACTACAGCTCCCATAATTATACACTGGAAAATAATGACTTTGGAATAAATTATGGCACAACATGGTTTTTACAGTACAGTGTAAACACACAAAACAACTCTTGTACAGACATTAAGACTCATTTCCTGTCGATTTGGGTGTGACATCTGCCGGATTGTTCATACGTGTTGTAGAATAACATTGTACTTGGGTTTCAATATAGTACCCAGGTCCTAAAATAGTTCGTGAACTCATTACTGTCCCTATAATACACAGCTGATGTACATTAGCTCTCAATCACTCTCAATCGCTTCCCCTTCTTCTGCGTCATTCGTTAATCATTACTGAATAATACTCAGAATAGATGCCGTGTGTCAAAGGAAAAGACGTTGTATTGTTTATAAACTACGGCTGCGTAGGGTCATGGTTGAAGATATAGACCCCTGCCAGTTGGCCATGTGCAAATGTTTCATTAAATCTATGGTTCACGAACAGTTACGGTCCGGTACTTGCTGCAGGTTTACCCGATGGAACTCGCTGGGAACTCAGCCAGACATAGGATAAGCTGCATCGAACAGCATTTGACGGATGCATCGAGATAGAACCACTCAGTGACATCTTAAAGCAAATTGGACAATTTTGTCAACTCAAGGAATTGCAAGCTTTTAATTTATTCATTCTCTAGTTGGGAAGTCTACAACAATTTCTGACGTCACAGTGTTAAATTTATGGAAAGAGAACTCAAAAGAAATTTCCCTTTTTTTATTGAAGAAAGGGGGTACACTAATGTCACGTTCAATGCTTCTGTACATCATGCTTCGACCTCAGTGAGATCTTTTTTTTTTTATTTTTAGAAATACGAAAAAGGATATGAGTGGCAAAAGAGCATTCCCCCTCCCGCTCCCCCTCCCCCGTCGCCCCCCCTCCCCCAAAATAGAAATCTTCGTACAGCCTTTATTGTCACCAAAGTTAAATACCTCCAGGCTTTACCTCGGCGGCGGTACCTAGAGTTCAACTTCAAGTCCACGAGCCTCCACATAACAGTACGCGGGCGGGCGCCAATCGTCGGTAGAGTGCGGCCAGGAATTCCCGCGGTCCTCTCCGCTCTAGTTCCGTCGACATGTTTTATGAGTTTTCGTTCAAGTTGTTACTAAACTTCAGACAAGCCATAAAACTCGATTGCTCGGTGAAAGCCATATATTTTGCGCCAAGCCGGTGGAAGAAAGCTTCTTGGCAATCATGGTAGTCTCGACTTGGAGACATTTCTGTCTTTTTGTAGTTTACATTAATTTTTGAAAAATTCCAAACTTGGTGTGAATTATCAGACCAAACATGGCTGGTTGGTGCTATCCAGGCAGTGAAGGCACCGCGCAATAAAGGGGTTGTATAGTTTGAGTCGTCTGTGGGGACCTAGCTTCAGGTTTGATAACAGTTTTTGGTGAGATAATGAGAAACCTCATAAAATAAAAAGAGCATGTAATTCTATCATGAATTCCACGTATATATCTGCTGAAAATTAGTTTTAAAATGACTGAAATGTCCAAAAGGGAGAGATCCTAATATAACGTGGATCCACGTTTTATAACGGTCGCTGTGTTTTTAACTTGTTCTGGGATGTTCCAGCCATTCCAAAACCTATTTTTACCAAATAAACTTTGAATTCCTCTCTACTATTTCACAAGTGGTTTCTTGGTATCTTGCAAAAAGTTAAAAGCCCAATCCTCATCTCCACCAATTACTATCCCTCTAACCCATTCTGTACGGGAACCTGGTTGCCTGCGTATTTAGTCTATGGGCATTTCAGAAATTAGCATGGAACGGAAATGACAATCGTCAGTTACTGACGGTGATGTGTTACAAATGACTTATTTAAACGCATCTTCTTCCTTAATAAATGACAAACCTTTCGATAATGGTACGGATGATGATGACGACGTGAACTGGTTGAACTTATCAAATCTCCAAAATATGGGAGAGAAATTACAAACATGCCAACTTGAGAGAGAAATCTGAACTAATGCCTTTGAACACTAAAACAATTTGAATGCAATTGCTGCAAAAAATATGTACAAACACACACAAATACAGATTACACTTTTTCAATTTGGTCAATTTATGTTTAATTACAATGCCAATGCACTTCCAAGTATTTTCAATTCAATGTTCCCACGGAACCAGTCTTTTCATGATTATCCCACTAGACAATCTAATGAGTTTCATTTTACCCCTCCTTAGAACTAGCTTTATTGGCTCAGAATACATTTATATACACCGGTCCTAGATTTTGGAACTCACTGAGCTGTGAAATAAAAAATTCCCCATCTTTGTATTCTTTTTAAGCGCAAGTTGAGATCTTTTCTATTAAATCCACTCTGATATGTCTTTTTTTTTCCTTAGCTATATAGGTTTCGTCAACCTCAGGGTTCATCATCCTCCCACCAATCATTCAATCACTGAATTCATTATTACTTAAAGAAGTAGCCATCACAATCCCTGCACAGCTGCATGCAGCACCAGCTCTATGAAGCTCATTCTCTATCCATCCCCTGTTCCATTTCCCTTGTTCAGCGTGTAGCATTCTCTCATTCTCTCTTTTTCTTTCTTTCCTTCCATATTTTTCATCTATTCTGGCAAGTTGTGTCATGTTTGATATGTTTCTTCTGTTTTGTGCCGTCCTGTCGTATATCATATTTGTCACAAGTGTTTGTAAATAAGTAATTCATAAGTTTTATGAGTGGTTCACAATCTACAAGCTTTGCTTTTTAGTGGACCTCTCTTTTCTTCCTTCCTTTTTTTTTTAACTGAAGCATGACTTTGTATTATTTTTTTTTATCAGTATGGACTCTTTTGTTTACCGATATCATTTATTTATTGCAAAGTCAAT